>NC_080544.1:3285333-4591167 GCF_028640845.1 Ahaetulla prasina | reverse complement strand
GATCTGAAAATCAAGCGTGATTTGGGGTTTCAGACCTAGGAACATGAATATGTTTCCTTTAAATCTGAGTTCTGTGAAAAGTTAGGTTTCTGGCTGAATTGAGTTTTCAGCCATTTCAGAAATAGCTTGCTGTAACTTCTCAGGAAAGCTCAGATCTGAAAATCAAACGTGATTTAAGTTTCCAGTCCGTGGGGAACATGAATATGTGTTTCCTTTGTAAATCTGAGCTCTGTGTGAAAAGTTAGGTTTTCTGGCTGAATTGAGTTTTTCAGCCATTTCAGGGATATAGCTTGCTGTAACTTCTAAGGGAAAGCTCAGATCTGAAAATCAAACGTGATTTGAAGTTTCCAGACCGTGGGGAACATGAATTTGTGTTTCCTTTGTAAATCTGAGTTCTTTGTGAAAAGTTAGGTTTTCTGGCTGAATTGAGTTTTTCCGCCATTTCAGAGAAATGGCTTGCACTATATTCTCAGGAAAAGCTCAGAAGTGAAAATCAAACGTTATTTGAAGTTTCCAGACCATGGGGAACAAGAATATGTGTTTCCTTTAAAAATATGAGTTCTTTTTAAAAAGTTATGTTTTCTGGCTGAATTGAGTTTTTCAGCCATTTCAGGGATATAGCTTACTGTAACTTCTCAGGGAAAGCTCAGATCTGAAAATCAAACGTGATTTGGGGTTTCCAGACCCTAGGGAACATGAATATGTGTTTCCTTTGCAAATCTGAGTTCTTTCTGAAAAGTTATGTTTTCTGGCTGAATTGAATCCTTCCGCCATTTCAGAAAAATGGCTTGCTCTAATTTCTCAGGAAAAGCTCAGATCTGAAAATCAAACGTGATTTGGGGTTTCCAGACCATGGGGAACATGAATATGTGTTTCCTTTGCAAATCTGAGTTCTTTCTGAAAAGTTAGGGTTTCTGGTTGAATTGAGTTTTTCAGCCATTTCAGGGATATAGTTTGCTGTAACTTCTCAGGAAAAGCTCAGATTTGAAAATCAAACGTGATTTGGGGTTTCCAGACCCTAGGGAACATGAATATGTGTTTCCTTTGCAAATCTGAGTTCTTTGTGAAAAATTAGGGTTCCTGGCTGAATTGAGTCTTTCCGCCATTTCAGAGAAACGGCTTGCTCTAACTTCTCAGGAAAAGCTCAGATCTGAAAATCAAGCGTGATTTGGGGTTTCCAGACCCTAGGAAACCTGAATCTTTGTTTCTTTTCAAAATCTGAGGTCATTGTCAAAAGTTAGGTTTTCTGACTGAATTGAGTTTTCAGCCATTTCAGAGAAAGCTTGCTCTAACTTCTCAGGAAAGCTCAGATCTGAAAATCAAAGCGTTGATTTGAAGTTTCCAGACCGTGGAACATGAATATATGTTTCCTTTAAATCTGAGTTCTGTGAAAAGTTAGGTTTCTGGCTGAATTGAGTTTTCCAGCCATTTCAGAGAAATAGCTTGCTCTAACTTCTCAGGAAAGCTCAGATCTGAAAATCAAGCGTGATTTAAGTTTCAGACCATGGGGAACATGAATATGTTTCCTTTAAATCTGAGTTCTTTGAAAAGTTAGGTTTCTGGCTGAATTGAGTTTTCCAGCCATTTCAGGGATATAGCTTGTAACTTCTCAGGAAAAGCTCAGATCTGAAAATCAAACGTTATTTGAAGTTTCAGACCATGGGGAACATGAATATGTTTCCTTTTCAAATCTGAGTTCTTTGAAAAGTTAGGTTTTCTGGCTGAATTGAGTTTTTCAGCCATTTCAGGGATATAGCTTGCTCTACCTTCTCAGGGAAAGCTCAGATCTGAAAATCAAACGTTATTTGAGGTTTCCAGACCTTGGGGAACAAGAATATATGTTTCCTTTTCAAATCTTAGTTCTTTGTGAAAAGTTAGGTTTTCTGGCTGAATTGAGTTTTTCAGCCATTTCAGGGATATAGCTTGTAACTTCTCAGGAAGCTCAGATCTGAAAATCAAACGTGATTTGGGGTTTCCAGACCGTGGAACATGAATATGTTTCCTTTGCAAATCTGAGTTCTTGTGAAAAGTTAGGTTTTCTGGCTGAATTGAGTTTTTCCACCATTTCAGAAAAACGGCTTGGTCTAACTTCTCAAGAAAAGCTCAGAACTGAAAATCAATCGTGATTTGGGGTTTCCAGACCCTAGGGAACTTGAGTATGTGTTTGGTTTGCAAATCTGAGTTCTTTGTGAAAAGTTAGCTACTCTGATTGAATTGAGTCCTTCCTCCATTTTAGAAAAACGGCTTGCTCTAACTTCTCAGTAAAAGCTAAGAAGTGAAAATCAAACGTGATTTTGGGTTTCCACACACTAGGAAACATAAATATTTGTTTCCTTTGCAAATCTGAGTTCTTTCTGAAAAGTTAGGTTTTCTGGCTGAATTGAGTTTTTCCACCATTTCAGAGAAATGGCTTGCTCTAACTTCTCAGGAAAAGCTCAGAAGTGAAAATCAAATGTGATTTGGGGTTTCCAGACCCTAGGGAACTTGAGTATGTGTTTCCTTTGCAAATCTGAGATCTGTGTGAAAAGTTAGGTTTTCTGGCTGAATTGAGTTTTTCCACCATTTCACAGAAATGGCTTGCTCTAACTACTCAGGAAGCTCAGATCTGAAAATCAACGTGATTTGGGGTTTCCAGACCCTAGGGAACATGAATATGTGTTCCCTTTGCAAATCTGAGTTCTTTGTGAAAAGTTAGGGTTTCTGGCTGAATTGAGTTTTTCAGCCATTTCAGAGAAATGGCTTGCTCTAACTTCTCAGGGAAAGCTCAGATCTGAAAATCAAACGTGATTTGGGGTTTCCAGACCCTAGGGAACATGAATATGTGTTTCCTTTGCAAATCTGAGTTCTTTGTGAAAAGTTAGGGTTTCTTGCTGAATTGAGTTTTTCAGCCATTTAAGGGATATAGCTTGCTGTAACTTCTCAGGGAAAGCTCAGATCTGAAAATCAAACGTGATTTGGGGTTTCCAGACCCTAGGGAACATGAATATGTGTTTCCTTTGCAAATCTGAGTTCTTTCTGAAAAGTTAGGGTTTCTGGTTGAATTGAGTTTTTCAGCCATTTCAGGGATATAGTTTGCTGTAACTTCTCAGGAAAAGCTCAGATCTGAATATCAAACGTGATTTGGGGTTTCCAGACCCTAGGGAACATGAATATGTGTTTCCTTTGCAAATCTGAGTTCTTTCTGAAAAGTTATGTTTTCTGGCTGAATTGAATCCTTCCGCCATTTCAGAAAAATGGCTTGCTCTAATTTCTCAGGAAAAGCTCAGATCTGAAAATCAAACGTGATTTGGGGTTTCCAGACCATGGGGAACAAGAATATGTGTTTCCTTTTTAAATCTGAGTTCTTTCTGAAAAGTTAGGTGTTCTGGCTGAATTGAATCTTTCCGCCATTTCAGGGATATAGCTTGCTGTAACTTCTCAGGGAAAGCTCAGATCTGAAAATCAAACGTGATTTGGGGTTTCAAGACCGTTGGGAACATGAATATTTGTTTCCTTTGTAAATCTGAGTTCTTGTGAAAAGTTAGGTTTTCTGGCTGAATTGAGTTTTCCAGCCATTTCAGATATAGCTTGCTAACTTCTCAGGAAGCTCAGATCTGAAAATCAAACGTTGATTTGAAGTTTCAGACCGTGGGAACAAGAATATGTTTCCTTTTAAATCTGAGTTCTTTCTGAAAAGTTATGTTTTCTGGCTGAATTGAGTTTTCCAGCCATTTCAGAGATATAGCTTGTAACTTCTCAGGAAGCTCAGATCTGAAAATCAAAGCGTGATTTTAAGTTCCAGACTCTAGGGAACAAGAATATGTGTTCCCTTTTCAAATCTGAGTTCTTTCTGAAAAGTTAGGTTTTCTGGCTGAATTGAGTCCTTCTGCCAATTCAGGATATAGCTTGTAACTTCTCAGGAAAGCTCAGATCTGAAAATCAACGTGATTTGAGGTTTCCAGACCCTTTGGGTGGCTGTTTGGATGGCTGGTTGGATGGCTGGTTGGATGGCTGGTTGATGGCTGGTTGGATGGCTGGTTGGATGGCTGGTTGGATGGCTGGTTGGATGGCTGGTTGATGGCTGGTTGGATGGCTGGTTGGATGGTTGGTTGGATGGCTGGTTGGATGGCTGGTTGGATGGCTGGTTGGATGGCTGGTTGGATGGCTGGTTGGATGGCTGGTTGGATGGCTGGTTGGATGGCTGGTTGGATGGCTGGTTGGATGGCTGGTTGGATGGCTGTTTGGATGGCTGGTTGGATGGCTGGTTGGATGGCTGGTTGATGGCTGGTTGGATGGCTGGTTGGATGGCTGGTTGGATGGCTGGTTGGATGGTTGGTTGGATGGCTGGTTGGATGGCTGTTTGGATGCTAGTTTGGATGGTTAGTTGGATGGCTGTTTGGATGGCTGTTTGGATGGCTGGTTGGGTGGCTGGTTGGGTGGCTGGTTGGATGGCTGGTTGGATGGCTGGTTGGATGGCTGGTTGGATGGCTGGTTGGATGGCTGGTTGGATGGCTGGTTGGATGGCTGGTTGGATGGCTGGTTGGATGGCTGGTTGGATGGCTGGTTGGATGGCTGGTTGGATGGCTGGTTGGATGGCTGGTTGGATGGCTGGTTGGATGGCTGGTTGGATGGCTGGTTGGATGGCTGGTTGGATGGCTGGTTGGATGGCTGGTTGGATGGCTGGTTGGATGGCTGGTTGGATGGCTGGTTGGATGGCTGGTTGGATGGCTGGTTGGATGGCTGGTTGGATGGCTGGTTGGATGGCTGGTTGGATGGCTGGTTGGATGGCTGGTTGGATGGCTGGTTGGATGGCTGGTTGGATGGCTGGTTGGATGGCTGGTTGGATGGCTGGTTGGATGGCTGGTTGGATGGCTGGTTGGATGGCTGGTTGGATGGCTGGTTGGATGGCTGGTTGGATGGCTGGTTGGATGGCTGGTTGGATGGCTGGTTGGATGGCTGGTTGGATGGCTGGTTGGATGGCTGGTTGGATGGCTGGTTGGATGGCTGGTTGGATGGCTGGTTGGATGGCTGGTTGGATGGCTGGTTGGATGGCTGGTTGGATGGCTGGTTGGATGGCTGGTTGGATGGCTGGTTGGATGGCTGGTTGGATGGCTGGTTGGATGGCTGGTTGGATGGCTGGTTGGATGGCTGGTTGGATGGCTGGTTGAGATGGTTGGTTGGATAGTTGGTTGGATGGCTGGTTGGATGGCTGGTTGGATGGCTGGTTGGATGGTTGGTTGGATGGCTGGTTGGATGGCTGGTTGGATGGATGGTTGGATGGATAGTTGGATGGCTGGTTGGATGGCTGGTTGGATGGCTGGTTGGATGGCTGGTTGGATGGCTGGTTGGATGGCTGGTTGGATGGCTGGTTGGATGGCTGGTTGGATGGCTGGTTGGATGGCTGGTTGGATGGCTGGTTGGATGGCTGGTTGGATGGCTGGTTGGATGGCTGGTTGGATGGCTGGTTGGATGGCTGGTTGGATGGCTGGTTGGATGGCTGGTTGGATGGCTGGTTGGATGGCTGGTTGGATGGCTGGTTGGATGGCTGGTTGGATGGCTGGTTGGATGGCTGGTTGGATGGCTGGTTGGATGGCTGGTTGGATGGCTGGTTGGATGGCTGGTTGGATGGCTGGTTGGATGGCTGGTTGGATGGCTGGTTGGATGGCTGGTTGGATGGCTGGTTGGATGGCTGGTTGGATGGCTGGTTGGATGGCTGGTTGGATGGCTGGTTGGATGGCTGGTTGGATGGCTGGTTGGATGGCTGGTTGGATGGCTGGTTGGATGGCTGGTTGGATGGCTGGTTGGATGGCTGGTTGGATGGCTGGTTGGATGGCTGGTTGGATGGCTGGTTGGATGGCTGGTTGGATGGCTGGTTGGATGGCTGGTTGGATGGCTGGTTGGATGGCTGGTTGGATGGCTGGTTGGATGGCTGGTTGGATGGCTGGTTGGATGTCAGTCATACAACAGAGTTTCATATAATTTATATAGACTTAAGAAATGGAAATAATTAGCTGGACTGGAGAACAGAAGAGTGAATATATTATTGTGTGGCATACTTGTCTTGCTGATTCACTGAAAGGAAGACTTCAACCCTTCTCTGCAAGACCCAGTTAATTAGGATTAAACCCTGGGAGAGAAAACTCGAGACAAAATTTGTTTCAGACCGTGGGAACAAGAATATATGTTTCCTTTGCAAATCTGAGTTCTTTCTGAAAAGTTAGGTTTCTGGCTGAATTGAGTTTTCCAGCCATTTCAGAAATGGCTTGCTCTAACTTCTCAGGAAGCTCAGATCTGAAAATCAAAGCGTGATTTGAGTTTTCAGACCATGGGGAACAAGAATATGTTTCCTTTTAAATCTGAGTTCTTTCTGAAAAGTTATGTTTTCTGGCTGAATTGAGTCCTTCAGCCATTTCAGAAATGGCTTGCTGTAACTTCTCAGGAAAGCTCAGATCTGAAAATCAAGCGTGATTTGAGTTTCCAGACCTAGGAACATGAATATTTGTTTCCTTTGCAAATCTGAGCTCTGTGTGAAAAGTTAGGTTTTCTGGCTGAATTGAGTTTTCAGCCATTTCAGATATAGCTTGCTAACTTCTCAGGAAGCTCAGATCTGAAAATCAAACGTTGATTTGAAGTTTCAGACCGTGGGAACATGAATATGTCTTTCCTTTGCAAATCTGAGTTCTGTGTGAAAAGTTAGGTTTCTGGCTGAATTGAGTCCTTCAGCCATTTCAGGATATAGCTTGCTGTAACTTCTCAGGAAAGCTCAGATCTGAAAATCAAGCGTGATTTAAGTTTCCAGACCTAGGAACATGAATATGTGTTTCCTTTTCAAATCTGAGCTCTGTGTGAAAAGTTAGGTTTTCTGGCTGAATTGAGTCCTTCAGCCATTTCAGATATAGCTTGCTAACTTCTCAGGAAAGCTCAGATCTGAAAATCAAACGTGATTTGAAGTTTCAGACCGTAGGGAACATGAATATGTTTCCTTTGCAAATCTGAGCTCTGTGTGAAAAGTTAGGTTTCTGGCTGAATTGAGTCCTTCCGCCATTTCAGAGAAATAGCTTGCTGTAACTTCTCAGGAAGCTCAGATCTGAAAATCAACGTGATTTGGGTTTCCAGACCATGGGGAACAAGAATATGTTTCCTTTTAAATCTGAGTTCTGTGTGAAAAGTTAGGTTTCTGGCTGAATTGAGTTTTCAGCCATTTCAGAGATATAGCTTGCTGTAACTTCTCAGGAAGCTCAGATCTGAAAATCAACGTGATTTGAGTTTCCAGACCGTGGAACATGAATATGTTTCCTTTTCAAATCTGAGTTCTTTGAAAAGTTAGGTTTCTGGCTGAATTGAGTTTTCCGCCATTTCAGATATAGCTTGCTGTAACTTCTCAGGAAGCTCAGATCTGAAAATCAACGTGATTTGAAGTTTCAGACCATGGGGAACAAGAATATGTTTCCTTTTCAAATCTGAGTTCTTTCTGAAAAGTTATGTTTTCTGGCTGAATTGAGTCCTTCAGCCATTTCAGATATAGCTTGCTAACTTCTCAGGAAGCTCAGATCTGAAAATCAACGTGATTTGAAGTTTCCAGACCGTGGAACATGAATATGTCTTTCCTTTGCAAATCTGAGTTCTGTGTGAAAAGTTAGGTTTCTGGCTGAATTGAGTTTTCCGCCATTTCAGAAATGGCTTGCTGTAACTTCTCAGGAAGCTCAGATCTGAAAATCAAACGTTATTTGAAGTTTCCAGACCGTGGAACATGAATATATGTTTCCTTTTAAATCTGAGTTCTTTGAAAAGTTAGGTTTCTGGCTGAATTGAGTTTTCAGCCATTTCAGAGATATAGCTTGCTAACTTCTCAGGAAAGCTCAGATCTGAAAATCAAGCGTGATTTGGGTTTCAGACCATGGGGAACATGAATATGTCTTTCCTTTGCAAATCTGAGTTCTGTGTGAAAAGTTAGGTTTCTGGCTGAATTGAGTCCTTCAGCCATTTCAGGATATAACTTGCTGTAACTTCTCAGGAAAGCTCAGATCTGAAAATCAAACGTGATTTAAGTTTCAGACCATGGGGAACATGAATATGTCTTTCCTTTGCAAATCTGAGTTCTTTGTGAAAAGTTAGGTTTCTGGCTGAATTGAGTCCTTCAGCCATTTCAGAGAAATGGCTTGCTGTAACTTCTCAGGAAGCTCAGATCTGAAAATCAAGCGTGATTTGGGTTTCAGACCGTGGGAACAAGAATATGTTTCCTTTGCAAATCTGAGTTCTTTGAAAAGTTAGGTTTCTGGCTGAATTGAGTCCTTCAGCCATTTCAGAGAAATAGCTTGCTCTAACTTCTCAGGAAAGCTCAGATCTGAAAATCAACGTGATTTGAGGTTTCCAGACCATGGGGAACAAGAATATGTTTCCTTTTAAATCTGAGTTCTTTCTGAAAAGTTATGTTTTCTGGCTGAATTGAGTCCTTCAGCCATTTCAGATATAGCTTGCTCTAACTTCTCAGGAAAGCTCAGATCTGAAAATCAAGCGTGATTTAAGTTTCCAGACCGTGGAACATGAATATGTGTTTCCTTTAAATCTGAGTTCTTTGAAAAGTTAGGTTTCTGGCTGAATTGAGTCCTTCAGCCATTTCAGAAAATGGCTTGCTCTAACTTCTCAGGAAGCTCAGATCTGAAAATCAACGTGATTTGAGTTTTCAGACCATGGGGAACATGAATATGTCTTTCCTTTGCAAATCTGAGCTCTGTGTGAAAAGTTAGGTTTCTGGCTGAATTGAGTCCTTCCGCCATTTCAGGATATAACTTGCTGTAACTTCTCAGGAAAGCTCAGATCTGAAAATCAAACGTGATTTAAGTTTCAGACCATGGGGAACATGAATATGTCTTTCCTTTGCAAATCTGAGTTCTTTGTGAAAAGTTAGGTTTCTGGCTGAATTGAGTCCTTCAGCCATTTCAGAGAAATAGCTTGCTGTAACTTCTCAGGAAGCTCAGATCTGAAAATCAAGCGTGATTTGGGTTTCAGACCGTGGGAACAAGAATATGTTTCCTTTGCAAATCTGAGTTCTTTGAAAAGTTAGGTTTCTGGCTGAATTGAGTCCTTCAGCCATTTCAGAGAAATAGCTTGCTCTAACTTCTCAGGAAAGCTCAGATCTGAAAATCAACGTGATTTGAGGTTTCCAGACCATGGGGAACATGAATATGTTTCCTTTAAATCTGAGTTCTTTCTGAAAAGTTATGTTTTCTGGCTGAATTGAGTCCTTCAGCCATTTCAGATATAGCTTGCTCTAACTTCTCAGGAAAGCTCAGATCTGAAAATCAAGCGTGATTTGGGTTTCCAGACCGTGGAACATGAATATGTGTTTCCTTTAAATCTGAGTTCTTTGAAAAGTTAGGTTTCTGGCTGAATTGAGTCCTTCAGCCATTTCAGAAAATGGCTTGCTCTAACTTCTCAGGAAGCTCAGATCTGAAAATCAACGTGATTTGGGTTTCAGACCATGGGGAACATGAATATGTCTTTCCTTTGCAAATCTGAGCTCTGTGTGAAAAGTTAGGTTTCTGGCTGAATTGAGTCCTTCCGCCATTTCAGATATAGCTTGCTAACTTCTCAGGAAAGCTCAGATCTGAAAATCAAACGTGATTTTAAGTTTCAGACCGTAGGAACATGAATATGTTTCCTTTAAATCTGAGTTCTTTCTGAAAAGTTAGGTTTCTGGCTGAATTGAGTTTTCAGCCATTTCAGAGAAATAGCTTGCTCTAACTTCTCAGGAAAAGCTCAGATCTGAAAATCAAACGTTATTTGAAGTTTCCAGACCTAGGAACATGAATATGTTTCCTTTGCAAATCTGAGTTCTTTGAAAAGTTAGGTTTCTGGCTGAATTGAGTCCTTCCGCCATTTCAGATATAGCTTGCTAACTTCTCAGGAAGCTCAGATCTGAAAATCAAACGTGATTTAAGTTTCAGACCATGGGGAACAAGAATATGTTTCCTTTGCAAATCTGAGTTCTGTGTGAAAAGTTAGGTTTCTGGCTGAATTGAGTTTTCCAGCCATTTCAGAGATATGGCTTGCTGTAACTTCTCAGGAAAGCTCAGATCTGAAAATCAACGTGATTTGAGTTTCCAGACCGTGGAACATGAATATGTTTCCTTTAAATCTGAGTTCTTTCTGAAAAGTTAGGTTTCTGGCTGAATTGAGTTTTCAGCCATTTCAGAGATATGGCTTGCTCTAACTTCTCAGGAAGCTCAGATCTGAAAATCAAACGTTGATTTGAAGTTTCCAGACCTAGGAACATGAATATGTTTCCTTTAAATCTGAGTTCTTGTGAAAAGTTAGGTTTCTGGCTGAATTGAGTTTTCAGCCATTTCAGAAAATGGCTTGCTGTAACTTCTCAGGAAGCTCAGATCTGAAAATCAAGCGTGATTTGGGTTTCCAGACCTAGGAACATGAATATGTCTTTCCTTTGCAAATCTGAGTTCTTTCTGAAAAGTTATGTTTTCTGGCTGAATTGAGTTTTTCAGCGGATATAGCTTGCTGTAACTTCTCAGGGAAAGCTCAGATCTGAAAATCAAACATTATTTGAAGTTTCCAGACCGTGGGGAACTTGAATATGTGTTTGCTTTGTAAATCTGATTTCTTTGTGAAAAGTTAGGTTTTCTGGCTGAATTGAGTTTTTCAGCCATTTCAGGGATTTAGCTTGCTGTAGCTTCTCAGGGAAAGCTCAGATCTGAAAATCAAACATTATTTGAAGTTTCCAGACCATGGGGAACAAGAATATATGTTTCCTTTTCAAATCTGAGTTCTTTGTGAAAAGTTAGGTTTTCTGGCTGAATTGAGTTTTTCAGGGATATAGCTTGCTGTAACTTCTCAGGGAAAGGTCAGATATGAATATCAAATGTTATTTGAAGTTTCCAGACCGTGGGGAACAAGAATATGTGTTTCCTTTGTAAATCTGAGTTCTTTGTGAAAAGTTAGGTTTTCTGGCTGAATTGAGTTTTCAGCCATTTCAGGATATAGCTTGCTAACTTCTCAGGAAGCTCAGATCTGAAAATCAAACGTTATTTGAAGTTTCAGACCGTGGGAACAAGAATATATGTTTCCTTTAAATCTGAGTTCTGTGTGAAAAGTTAGGTTTCTGGCTGAATTGAGTTTTCAGCCATTTCAGATATAGCTTGCTAACTTCTCAGGAAGCTCAGATCTGAAAATCAAGCGTGATTTAAGTTTCCAGACCTAGGAACATGAATATGTTTCCTTTAAATCTGAGTTCTGTGTGAAAAGTTAGGTTTCTGGCTGAATTGAGTCCTTCAGCCATTTCAGAAAATGGCTTGCTCTAACTTCTCAGGAAGCTCAGATCTGAAAATCAAACGTTGATTTGAAGTTTCAGACCGTGGGGAACAGAATATATGTTTCCTTTAAATCTGAGTTCTGTGTGAAAAGTTAGGTTTCTGGCTGAATTGAGTTTTCAGCCATTTCAGGATATAACTTGCTGTAACTTCTCAGGAAAGCTCAGATCTGAAAATCAAAGCGTGATTTGAGTTTCCAGACCATGGGGAACAAGAATATATGTTTCCTTTAAAAATATGAGTTCTTTTTAAAAAGTTATGTTTTCTGTCTCAATTGTGTTTTTCAGCCTTTTCAAGGATATAGATTACTCTAACTTCTCAGCTAAAGATCAGATCTGAAAATCAAACACGATTTTAAGTTTCCAGACCATGGGGAACATGAATATGTTTCCTTTAAATCTGAGTTCTGTGTGAAAAGTTAGGTTTTCTGGCTGAATTGAGTTTTTCAGCCATTTCAGGGATATAGCTTACTGTAACTTCTCAGGGAAAGCTCAGATCTGAAAATCAAACGTGATTTTAAGTTTCCAGACCATGGGGAACAAGAATATATGTTTCCTTCAAAAATATGAGTTCTTTTTAAAAAGTTATATTTTCTGGCTGAATTGAGTTTTTCCGCCATTTCAGAGAAATGGCTTGCTGTAACTTCTCAGGGAAAGCTCAGATCTGAAAATCAAACATGATTTGAAGTTTCCAGACCGTGGGGAACGAATTTGTGTTTCCTTTAAAAATATGAGTTCTTTTTAAAAAGTTATGTTTTCTGGCTGAATTGAGTTTTTCAGCCATTTCAGGGAAAGCTCAGATCTGAAAATCAAACGTGATTTTAAGTTTCCAGACCGTGGGGAACAAGAATATATGTTTCCTTTGCAAATCTGAGTTCTTTGTGAAATGATAGGTTTTCTGGCTGAAGAGTTTTTCAGCCATTTCAGGGATATAGCTTGCTGTAACTTCTCAGGGAAAGCTCAAATCTGAAAATCAAACGTGATTTTAAGTTTCCAGACCATGGGGAACAAGAATATATGTTTCCTTTGCAAATCTGAGTTCTTTGTGAAAAGTTAGGTTTCTGGCTGAATTGAGTTTTCAGCCATTTCAGAAATAGCTTGCTCTAACTTCTCAGGAAGCTCAGATCTGAAAATCAAGCGTGATTTGGGTTTCCAGACCGTAGGAACATGAATATATGTTTCCTTTGTAAATCTGAGTTCTTGTGAAAAGTTAGGTTTCTGGCTGAATTGAGTTTTCAGCCATTTCAGGATATAGCTTGCTAACTTCTCAGGAAAGCTCAGATCTGAAAATCAAAGCGTGATTTGGGTTTCAGACCTAGGAACATGAATATGTTTCCTTTAAATCTGAGTTCTTTGAAAAGTTAGGTTTCTGGCTGAATTGAGTTTTCCGCCATTTCAGAGATATGGCTTGCTGTAACTTCTCAGGAAGCTCAGATCTGAAAATCAACGTGATTTGGGTTTCAGACCGTGGGAACATGAATATGTTTCCTTTGTAAATCTGAGTTCTTGTGAAAAGTTAGGTTTCTGGCTGAATTGAGTTTTCAGCCATTTCAGAGATATAGCTTGCTAACTTCTCAGGAAGCTCAGATCTGAAAATCAACGTGATTTGGGTTTCAGACCTAGGAACATGAATATGTTTCCTTTGTAAATCTGAGTTCTTTGAAAAGTTAGGTTTCTGGCTGAATTGAGTTTTCAGCCATTTCAGAGATATGGCTTGCTGTAACTTCTCAGGAAGCTCAGATCTGAAAATCAACGTGATTTGGGTTTCCAGACCTAGGAACATGAATATGTTTCCTTTGTAAATCTGAGTTCTTTGAAAAGTTAGGTTTCTGGCTGAATTGAGTTTTCAGCCATTTCAGAAATGGCTTGCTCTAACTTCTCAGGAAGCTCAGATCTGAAAATCAAAGCGTGATTTGGGTTTCAGACCTAGGAACATGAATATGTGTTTCCTTTGCAAATCTGAGTTCTTTGAAAAGTTAGGTTTTCTGGCTGAATTGAGTTTTCCGCCATTTCAGAAATGGCTTGCTCTAACTTCTCAGGAAGCTCAGATCTGAAAATCAAAGCGTGATTTTAAGTTTCCAGACCTAGGAACATGAATATGTTTCCTTTGTAAATCTGAGTTCTTTGAAAAGTTAGGTTTCTGGCTGAATTGAGTCCTTCAGCCATTTCAGGGATATAACTTGCTGTAACTTCTCAGGAAAGCTCAGATCTGAAAATCAAACGTGATTTGGGTTTCAGACCATGGGGAACAAGAATATGTTTCCTTTGCAAATCTGAGTTCTTGTGAAAAGTTAGGTTTCTGGCTGAATTGAGTTTTCCGCCATTTCAGATATAGCTTGCTAACTTCTCAGGAAGCTCAGATCTGAAAATCAACGTGATTTGAAGTTTCCAGACCGTGGGAACAAGAATATATGTTTCCTTTGTAAATCTGAGTTCTTTGTGAAAAGTTAGGTTTCTGGCTGAATTGAGTCCTTCAGCCATTTCAGAAATAGCTTGCTGTAACTTCTCAGGAAGCTCAGATCTGAAAATCAACGTGATTTGAGTTTCCAGACCATGGGGAACAAGAATATATGTTTCCTTTGCAGATCTGAGCTCTGTGTGAAAAGTTAGGTTTTCTGGCTGAATTGAGTCCTTCCGCCATTTCAGAGAAATGGCTTGCTCTAACTTCTCAGGAAAAGCTCAGATCTGAAAATCAAACGTTATTTGAAGTTTCCAGACCGTAGAGAACATGAATATGTGTTTCCTTTGAAAATCTGAGCTCTGTGTGAAAAGTTAGGTTTTCTGGCTGAATTGAGTTTTCAGCCATTTCAGGGATATAGCTTGCTGTAACTTCTCAGGGAAAGCTCAGATCTGAAAATCAAACGTTATTTGAAGTTTCCAGACCGTGGGGAACATGAATATGTGTTTCCTTTGTAAATCTGAGCTCTTTGCCCAAAGTTAGGTTTTCTGACTGAATTGAGTCCTGCAGTCATTTCAGAGATGCAACTTTGTCTAATTCCTCAGGGAAAGCTCAGCTCTGAAAATAAAATGCGATTTGGGGTTTTCAGACCCTGGGGAACATGAATGTGTGTTTCTTTTGCAAATCTGAGCTCTTTGTCAAAAATTAGGTTTTCTGGCTGAATTGAGTTTTGGGTGTGACATCAGCTGAAATCCCTGCCCAAGGGTAGGGGAGTGGCTATGATCATCCAAGAGATTAAGGATGCCATCTTGTACTTAACTGGTGTGAGACCCTGTTTGTAAACTTTGGGGATCAGAAAGGATCAGAAGAGGTGGGTTTCAGCAGGTTCTGACCAGTTCTGGAGAACCGGTATCCAGAACTACCGGTAACCGGTAGAAATTTTGAGTAGTTCAGAGAACCGGTAGTAAAAATTCTGACTGGCCCCATCTATTCTCTGCCTCCCGAGTCCCAGCTGATCAGAAGGAAATGGGGATTTTGCAGTAACGGTCTCCTGCCACGCCCACCAAGCCATGCCCACCAAGCCATGCCACAGCCACCAAGCCGCACCCACAGAACCGGTAGTAAAAAAAATTGAAACCCACCACTGGGTCAACCTGTTCTCCAAAGCACCCAAAGGCAGAACAAAAACCCATGGATGGAAACTAATCAAGGACAGATCCAACCTAGAACTAAAAAGAAATTTCCTGACAGTGAGAACAATTAATCAGTGGAATGATTTGTCTCCAGAAGTTGCGGTTGCTTCATCATTGAAGTTTCTTAAGAAGAAATTGGACAACCATTTGTCTGAAATGGTATAAGGTTTCCTGCCTGAGCAGGAAGTTGGACTAGAAGATCTCCAAGGTCCCTTTCAACTCTGTTGTTGTTCTGCTGCTACTATCCCAGCCTCCTTTATATAAAAAAAAAAGTGGCTTCCCATCTGAGCTCCATGTGGCCAAGTCAGCAGTAGAGTATCTTGTGATCTTGGAAATATTTGACCTTCCTTCTCTGGGCATGGAGTCAGAGGCAATTCAAGAATTCATAACTGCCATGGCTGTCACACATAGGAGATGTCACATGTTAGATCTTGCTTTGTCTTAGAATGGTGGCAGCAGGACACTAGAACTGATCTGTTGATCCATGCCGAGTGCCTGATAGAAGGAATTTGGAATTCTTCCTAGGGTTCTGATGGAGCTTCTATTGATATATATTCAAAAACTTAGTTGCTGTTTGGAATGAAGAAGTGGCTGTGGTCTTACATTGGATTGCACCTCTGCAGCCCTTCATACACATCCTGGAAGGCCCCTAGGCTTAGAAGATCTCTAGGAGATGAAGCACTAGAAGAAGCTTCTGGAGCCCCTCTGACAATAAATCTCCCTGGACATAGATAAATAAGTTCCTTCAACAATGCAAACTTAAAAGACAATGTGTACTTTCCAAGAATTGGGTTCAAGATCTTCTTGTCCTGTTCCAAATAGAACTATATGGTTTTATTGTTGAAGCAAAGCAAAATTTCTATTTTGTGCATATCTTTAATGCAGGTGATATTCCAGCTGAAGACAACTAGATTTTTTGGGGCTTTGCTTCTATGGATTGGGGACATGGTGGCTCAGTGAGTAAGATGCTGAGCTTGTCAATCTGAAGGTCAGCAGTTCAGTGGTTCAGATCCCTAGTGCCGCGTTATGAGGTGAGCTCCCGTTATTTGTCCCAGCTTCTGCCAACCTAGCAATTCGAAAGAGTGTAAAAAATGCAAGTAGAAAAAATAGGGACCACCTTTGGTGGGAAGGTAATTGCATTCCATGTGCCTTTGACATTCAGTCATGCTGGCCACATGACCACAGAGATGTCTTCGGACAGCACTGGCTCTTCAGCTTTGAAACGGAGATGAGCATCACCCACTAGAGTCGGGAACAACTAGCACATATGTGCGAGAGGAACCTTTACCTTACTATGGATTACTAGAGAGCCATGGGGAAGCTGGACTTCTTCTTTCTTTCACCCTACATGAAAACACAAGATCAAATGAACTTTTCCCTCCTTCTATGCTATTACTACCAACTGTGGGAAAGATACCAGCAATTTGCTTTCAAGTGATGCTTACTTATTTTCTTTTCAATTATTATAGTTAAGGGGAGCCACTTTAAGAGGATGGTTATGATTAATGTGGAAGGAAGGATAAAAATCATGGTGATAAATATATGCAAATACGGTATCATTTTTATCTGGAAAAAATATTCTGTCTTCTTTTACATCAAAAGTGTACCTTTCCTTCTTCTGCATTCAGTGCATTGGAGGTACAGAGATTTCTATAGTGATGCAGGGCTAAGCTGCTAGGGGTTCACAGGTATTTGGGAGAACCTGTAGCTAAAATTCTGTGCAGTTCAGAGAACGTCCAAATCCCACTCCTGGTTGGACCTGCCCACCCCTCCCTTTCAGGAGTCCCCACGTGGCCTATTTTGGATACAGGTAACTGCAGGGCATGCACAGAAGCTTGAGGAGGGTGAAAAATGGGCTTACTGGAAGTTTGGGAAGGCTGGAAACGGGGTTGTTTCTGGCCTCCAGAGGGCCTGGGGAGACCATTTTTGCTGTCCAGCAGGCTCGAGGAAAGCCTATGGAGCTGGGGAGGGCAAAAATGCCCCACCACTATGGTACATGAAGCTGACTAGGCCACGCCCACTATGGCCACGCTCACTGGGCAACCAGGCAGAGAACTCCTTGCTAAAATTTTTGAACCCCACCACTTCTTCTATGGAGTAAAAATGCCCAGACTGAGAGGTTTTCATCATTTATCCATCCTGATGAAAATATTGAAACAGTTCTAAAGTTTAAAAGATAAGGTTGGGCAGAGGAGCTTTCTTGAGTACTTCTTAACTCAAAGAATGACTTTGCCAAGATAGATTTTTCCTGAAGAGTTAGCCCAAGCATATCTCTGAATTGGCGGTGGGAATCAATTAGGACAGAAAATTTTACAAAGAGCTCAGATTTTGAAAAGAAACACATATTCATGGTGATTTGGTTTCCAGACCGTGGGAACAAGAATATGTTTCCTTTTAAATCTGAGTTCTTTGAAAAGTTAGGTTTTCTGGCTGAATTGAGTTTTCAGCCATTTCAGAAAATGGCTTGCTGTAACTTCTCAGGAAGCTCAGATCTGAAAATCAAAGCGTGATTTTAAGTTTCAGACCATGGGGAACATGAATATGTTTCCTTTGCAAATCTGAGCTCCGTGTTAAAAGTTTGGTTTTCTGGCTGAATTGAGTTTTCAGCCATTTCAGATATAGCTTGCTAACTTCTCAGGAAGCTCAGATCTGAAAATCAAGCGTGATTTGGGGTTTCAGACCTAGGAACATGAATATGTTTCCTTTGCAAATCTGAGCTCTGTGTGAAAAGGTAGGTTTTCTGGCTGAATTGAGTTTTCAGCCATTTCAGAAAATGGCTTGCTGTAACTTCTCAGGAAGCTCAGATCTGAAAATCAACGTGATTTGAGTTTCCAGACCTAGGAACATGAATATGTTTCCTTTGCAAATCTGAGTTCTTTGAAAAGTTAGGTTTTCTGGCTGAATTGAGTTTTCAGCCATTTCAGATATAGCTTGCTAACTTCTCAGGAAGCTCAGATCTGAAAATCAACGTGATTTGGGGTTTCAGACCGTGGGAACATGAATATGTTTCCTTTTAAATCTGAGTTCTGTGTGAAAAGTTAGGTTTTCTGGCTGAATTGAGTCCTTCAGCCATTTCAGAGAAATAGCTTGCTGTAACTTCTCAGGAAGCTCAGATCTGAAAATCAAGCGTGATTTGAGTTTCCAGACCTAGGAACATGAATATGTTTCCTTTGCAAATCTGAGTTCTTTGAAAAGTTAGGTTTTCTGGCTGAATTGAGTTTTCAGCCATTTCAGATATAGCTTGCTAACTTCTCAGGAAAGCTCAGATCTGAAAATCAACGTGATTTGAAGTTTCAGACCGTGGGAACAAGAATATGTTTCCTTTGCAAATCTGAGTTCTTTCTGAAAAGTTACGTTTTCTGGCTGAATTGAGTCCTTTTGCCATTTCAGAAAATGGCTTGCTCTAACTTCTCAGGAAAGCTCAGATCTGAAAATCAAGCGTGATTTTAAGTTTCAGACCATGGGGAACAAGAATATGTTTCCTTTTAAATCTGAGTTCTTTGAAAAGTTAGGTTTTCTGGCTGAATTGAGTTTTCAGCCATTTCAGAAAATGGCTTGCTCTAACTTCTTAGGAAAGCTCAGATCTGAAAATCAAGCGTGATTTGGGGTTTCCAGACCGTGGAACATGAATATATGTTTCCTTTTAAATCTGAGTTCTTTCTGAAAAGTTAGGTTTTCTGGCTGAATTGAGTTTTCAGCCATTTCAGATATAGCTTGCTAACTTCTCAGGAAGCTCAGATCTGAAAATCAACGTGATTTGGGGTTTCAGACCATGGGAAACATGAATATGTCTTTCCTTTGCAAATCTGAGCTCTGTGTGAAAAGTTAGGTTTTCTGGCTGAATTGACTCCTTCAGCCATTTCAGGGATATAGCTTGCTGTAACTTCTCAGGGAAAGCTCAGATCTGAACATCAAGGGTGATATGAGGTTTCCAGACCGTAGGAACATGAATATGTTTCCTTTTCAAATCTGAGTTCTTTGAAAAGTTAGGTTTTCTGGCTGAATTGAGTTTTCAGCCATTTCAGATATAGCTTGCTAACTTCTCAGGAAAGCTCAGATCTGAAAATCAACGTGATTTGAAGTTTCCAGACCGTGGAACATGAATATGTTTCCTTTGCAAATCTGAGTTCTTTCTGAAAAGTTAGGTTTTCTGGCTGAATTGAGTCCTTCAGCCATTTCAGAGAAAGCTTGCTCTAACTTCTCAGGAAGCTCAGATCTGAAAATCAACGTGATTTGGGGTTTCAGACCTAGGAACATGAATATGTTTCCTTTGCAAATCTGAGCTCTGTGTGAAAAGTTAGGTTTTCTGGCTGAATTGAGTTTTCAGCCATTTCAGAAAATGGCTTGCTCTAACTTCTCAGGAAAGCTCAGATCTGAAAATCAAGCGTGATTTGGGGTTTCCAGACCGTGGTACATGAATATATGTTTCCTTTGCAAATCTGAGTTCTTTGTGAAAAGTTAGGTTTTCTGGCTGAATTGAGTCCTTCCGCCATTTCAGAGAAATGGCTTGCTCTACCTTCTCAGTAAAAGCTCAGATCTGAAAATCAAACGTTATTTGAAGTTTCCAGACCGTGGGGAACATGAATATGTGTTTCCTTTGTAAATCTGTGTGAAAAGTTAGGTTTTCTGGCTGAATTGAATTTTTCAGCCATTTCAGGGATATAGCGTGCTGTAACTTCTCAGGGAAAGCTCAGATCTGAAAATCAAACGTGATTTTAAGTTTCCAGACCGTGGGGAACAAGAATATATGTTTCCTTTGAAAATCGGAGTTCTTTGTGAAAAGTTAGGTTTTCTGGCTGAATTGAGTCCTTCTGCCATTTCAGAGAAATGGCTTGGTCTAACTTCTCAGGAAAAGCTCAGATCTGAAAATCAAACGTTATTTGAAGTTTCCAGACCGTGGGGAACATGAATATGTGTTTCCTTTGTAAATCTGAGTTCTTTGTGAAAAGTTATGTTTTCTGGCTGAATATAATCCTTCCGCCATTTCAGAGAAATGGCTTGCTCTAACTTCTCAGGAAAAGCTCAGATCTGAAAATGAAACGTGATATGGGGTTTCCAGACCACGGGGAACATGAATATGTGTTTCCTTTGTAAATCTGAGTTCTTTGTGAAAAGTTAGGGTTTCTGGCTGAATTGAGTTTTTCAGCCATTTCAGAGAAATGGCTTGCTCTAACTTCTCAGGGAAAGCTCAGATCTGAAAATCAAACGTGATTTGGGGTTTCCAGACCGTGGAACATGAATATGTGTTTCCTTTGTAAATCTGAGTTCTTTGTGAAAAGTTAGGGTTTCTGGCTGAATTGAGTTTTTCAGCCATTTCAGAGAAATGGCTTGCTCTAACTTCTCAGGGAAAGCTCAGATCTGAAAATCAAACGTGATTTGGGGTTTCAAGACCGTGGGGAACATGAATATTTGTTTCCTTTGTAAATGAGTTCTTTGTGAAAAGTTAGGTTTTCTGGCTGAATTGAGTTTTTCAGCCATTTCAGAGAAATGGCTTGCTCTAACTTCTCAGGGAAAGCTCAGATCTGAAAATCAAACGTGATTTGGGGTTTCAAGACTGTGCGGAACATGAATATATGTTTCCTTTGTAAATCTGAATTCTGTGTGAAAAGTTAGGTTTTCTGGCTGAATTGAGTTTTTCAGCCATTTCAGGGATATAGCTTGCTGTAACTTCTCAGGGAAAGCTCAGATCTGAAAATCAAGTGTGATTTGGGGTTTCCAGACCATGGGGTACAAGAATATGTGTTTCCTTTCCAAATCTGAGTTCTTTGGTTCTTAGGTTTTCTGGCTGAATTGAGTCCTTCCGACATTTCAGAGAAATGGCTTGCTCTAACTTCTCAGGAAAAGCTCAGATCTGAAAATCAAACGTTATTTGAAGTTTCCAGACCGTGGGGAACATGAATATGTGTTTCCTTTGTAAATCTGAATTCTGTGTGAAAAGTTAGGTTTTCTGGCTGAATTGAGTCTTTCCGCCATTTCAGAGAAACGGCTTGCTGTAACTTCTCAGGAAAAGCTCAGATTTGAAAATCAAACGTGATTTGGGGTTTCCAGACCCTAGGGAACATGAATATGTGTTTCCTTTGCAAATCTGAGTTCTTTGTGAAAAATTAGGGTTCCTGGCTGAATTGAGGTTTTCAGCCATTTGAGGGATAAAGCTTGCTGCAACTTCTCAGGGAAATCTCAGATCTGAAAATCAAGCATGATTTGAAGTTTCCAGACCCTAGGGAACAAGAATATGTGTTCCCTTTTCAAATCTGAGTTCTTTCTGAAAAGTTAGGTTTTCTGGCTGAATTGAGTTTTTCAGCCATTTCAGGGATATAGCTTGCTGTAACGTCTCAGGGAAAGCTCAGATTTGAAAATCAAACGTGATTTTAAGTTTCCAGACCACGGGGAACAAGAATATATATTTCCTTTGGAAATCTGAGCTCTGTGTGAAAAGTTAGGTTTTCTGGCTGAATTGAGTTTTTCAGCCATTTCAGGGATACAGCTCGCTGTAACTTCTCAGGGAAAGCTCAGATCTGAAAATCAAACGTGATTTGCGGTTTCCAGACCATGGGGAACAAGAATATATGTTTCCTTTTCAAATCTGAGCTTTTCCTTTGAAGTTAGAGCTACCTGTATCTCAGAATTGAGAGTTGGACTCTATTAAGGCACAAAACCTAACTTTTGACAAAGAGCTCAGATTTGCAAAAGAAACACATATTAATGTTCCCCAGGATCTGGAAACCCCAAATCACATTTCATTTTCAGATCTGAGCTTTCCCTGAGGATTTAGACCAAGCTGTATCTCAGAATTGAGAGGGACTCAATTCAGCCAGAAAACCGAACTTTTGACACAGAGCTCAGATTTGCAAAAGAAACACATATTCATGTTCCCCAGGGTCTGGAAACCCCAATTCACACTTCATTTTCAGTTCTGAAAATCAAGCGTGATTTTAAGTTTCCAGACCTAGGAACATGAATATATGTTTCCTTTTAAATCTGAGTTCTTTGTGAAAAGTTAGGTTTTCTGGCTGAATTGAGTTTTCAGCCATTTCAGAAATAGCTTGCTCTAACTTCTCAGGAAGCTCAGATCTGAAAATCAACGTGATTTGAGTTTTCAGACCATGGGGAACATGAATATGTTTCCTTTGTAAATCTGAGTTCTTTGAAAAGTTAGGTTTTCTGGCTGAATTGAGTTTTCCGCCATTTCAGAATATAGCTTGCTGTAACTTCTCAGGAAAGCTCAGATCTGAAAATCAACGTGATTTGGGGTTTCAGACCGTAGGAACATGAATATATGTTTCCTTTTAAATCTGAGTTCTTTGAAAAGTTAGGTTTTCTGGCTGAATTGAGTTTTCAGCCATTTCAGAGAAAGCTTGCTCTAACTTCTCAGGAAAGCTCAGATCTGAAAATCAAACGTGATTTTAAGTTTCAGACCGTGGGGAACATGAATATGTTTCCTTTTAAATCTGAGTTCTTTCTGAAAAGTTAGGTTTTCTGGCTGAATTGAGTCCTTCAGCCATTTCAGAAAATGGCTTGCTGTAACTTCTCAGGAAGCTCAGATCTGAAAATCAAACGTGATTTTAAGTTTCCAGACCTAGGAACATGAATATGTCTTTCCTTTGCAAATCTGAGTTCTTTGTGAAAAGTTAGGTTTTCTGGCTGAATTGAGTCCTTCAGCCATTTCAGATATAGCTTGCTAACTTCTCAGGAAAGCTCAGATCTGAAAATCAAACGTTGATTTGAAGTTTCAGACCGTAGGAACATGAATATATGTTTCCTTTGCAAATCTGAGTTCTTTGTGAAAAGTTATGTTTTCTGGCTGAATTGAGTCCTTCAGCCATTTCAGATATAGTTGTATCTTGGTTCTGCCTTAAAATTTAGTTGTTTCTTGGTTCTGCCTTAAAATTTAGTTGTATCTTGGTTCTGCCTTAAAATTTAGTTGTATCTTGGTTCTGCCTTAAAATTTAGTTGTATCTTGGTTCTGCCTTAAAATTTAGTTGTTTCTTGGTTCTGCCTTAAAATTTAGTTGTATCTTGGTTCTGCCTTAAAATTTAGTTGTATCTTGGTTCTGCCTTAAAATTTAGTTGTATCTTGGTTCTGCCTTAAAATTTAGTTGTTTCTTGGTTCTGCCTTAAAATTTAGTTCTGCCTTAAAATTTAGTTGTATCTTGGTTCTGCCTTAAAATTTAGTTGTATCTTGGTTCTGCCTTAAAATTTAGTTGTATCTTGGTTCTGCCTTAAAATTTAGTTGTATCTTGGTTCTGCCTTAAAATTTAGTTGTATCTTGGTTCTGCCTTAAAATTTAGTTGTATCTTGGTTCTGCCTTAAAATTTAGTTGTATCTTGGTTCTGCCTTAAAATTTAGTTGTATCTTGGTTCTGCCTTAAAATTTAGTTGTATCTTGGTTCTGCCTTAAAATTTAGTTGTATCTTGGTTCTGCCTTAAAATTTAGTTGTATCTTGGTTCTGCCTTAAAATTTAGTTGTATCTTGGTTCTGCCTTAAAATTTAGTTGTATCTTGGTTCTGCCTTAAAATTTAGTTGTATAAAAGGCTTGCAAAATTTCATACCTAACCTTTTAGATGTAAAATAAATAACCACATCCTCAGTACTCTATTTTGTCTTGCCCACCAAGAATTAACACGATAAATTCTTTCAATATTAATCTCAAAATCTTCGGCTCCACACCCTTTATCTGAGCAAAGGCTTGCATAAAATCTCTTTTAAATTTTCCTTCCTATTTTGCTTCAAACCCCTCACCCTTATAGCATATTCCATTAATCTATATTGTAATATTACTCTTTCTTCATCTGCCCTATCTACCTTTGCCTGTATATCTTCCATCTTATTATCTAAATTCCAATTGTTTTGATTTTTTTGAATTTCCTCTATTTTCCTTTGCAAATCTGAGCTCTGTGTGAAAAGTTAGGTTTTCTGGCTGAATTGAGTTTTCAGCCATTTCAGATATAGCTTGCTAACTTCTCAGGAAGCTCAGATCTGAAAATCAAGCGTGATTTTAAGTTTCAGACCGTGGGAACAGAATATATGTTTCCTTTTAAATCTGAGTTCTTTCTGAAAAGTTAGGTTTTCTGGCTGAATTGAGTTTTCCGCCATTTCAGAAAATGGCTTGCTCTAACTTCTCAGGAAGCTCAGATCTGAAAATCAAACGTTGATTTGAAGTTTCAGACCGTAGGAACATGAATATGTTTCCTTTTAAATCTGAGTTCTTTGTGAAAAGTTATGTTTTCTGGCTGAATTGAGTTTTTCAGCCATTTAAGAGAAATGGCTTGCTCTAACTTCTCAGGGAAAGCTCAGATCTGAAAATAAATCGTGATTTGAGGTTTCCAGACCATGGGAAACATGAATATTTGTTTCCTTTGTAAATCTGAGTTCTTTGTGAAAAGTTAGGTGTTCTGGCTGAATTGAGTTTTTCAGCCATTAGAGGGATATAGCTTGCTGTAACTTCTCAGGGAAAGCTCAGATCTGAAAATCAAACATGATTTTGGGTTTCCAGACCGTGGGGAACATGAATATGTGTTTCCTTTGTAAATCTGAGTTCTTTGTGAAAAGTTACGGTTTCTGGCTGAATTGAGTTTTTCAGCCATTTCAGAGAAATGGCTTGCTCTAACTTCTCAGGGAAAGCTCAGATCTGAAAATCAAACGTGATTTTAAGTTTCCAGACCTTGGGGAACAAGAATATATGTTTCCTTTTCAAATCTTAGTTCTTTGTGAAAAGTTAGGTTTTCTGGCTGAATTGAGTCCTTCCGCCATTTCAGATATAGCTTGCTAACTTCTCAGGAAGCTCAGATCTGAAAATCAAGCGTGATTTGAGTTTTCAGACCGTGGGAACAAGAATATGTTTCCTTTTAAATCTGAGTTCTTTCTGAAAAGTTAGGTTTTCTGGCTGAATTGAGTCCTTCAGCCATTTCAGAAAATGGCTTGCTCTAACTTCTCAGGAAGCTCAGATCTGAAAATCAAAGCGTGATTTTAAGTTTCCAGACCTAGGAACATGAATATATGTTTCCTTTGCAAATCTGAGTTCTTTGAAAAGTTAGGTTTTCTGGCTGAATTGAGTCCTTCAGCCATTTCAGATATAGCTTGCTAACTTCTCAGGAAGCTCAGATCTGAAAATCAACGTGATTTGGGGTTTCCAGACCTAGGAACATGAATATGTTTCC
This sequence comes from Ahaetulla prasina, assembly GCF_028640845.1. Lineage (NCBI taxonomy): Eukaryota > Metazoa > Chordata > Lepidosauria > Squamata > Colubridae > Ahaetulla > Ahaetulla prasina. Next base: position 4,566,118 of record NC_080544.1, on the reverse strand, counting down.
TTTGTAAATCTGAGTTCTTGTGAAAAGTTAGGTTTTCTGGCTGAATTGAGTCCTTCAGCCATTTCAGAGATATGGCTTGCTGTAACTTCTCAGGAAAGCTCAGATCTGAAAATCAAGCGTGATTTGAAGTTTCCAGACCTAGGAACATGAATATGTTTCCTTTGCAAATCTGAGCTCTGTGTGAAAAGTTAGGTTTTCTGGCTGAATTGAGTTTTCAGCCATTTCAGATATAGCTTGCTAACTTCTCAGGAAAGCTCAGATCTGAAAATCAAAGCGTGATTTGGGGTTTCAGACCTAGGAACATGAATATATGTTTCCTTTGCAAATCTGAGCTCTGTGTGAAAAGTTAGGTTTTCTGGCTGAATTGAGTTTTCAGCCATTTCAGAAATAGCTTGCTCTAACTTCTCAGGAAAGCTCAGATCTGAAAATCAACGTGATTTGAGTTTTCAGACCGTAGGGAACATGAATATGTTTCCTTTTAAATCTGAGTTCTTTGTGAAAAGTTAGGTTTTCTGGCTGAATTGAGTCCTTCAGCCATTTCAGAAAATGGCTTGCTCTAACTTCTCAGGAAAGCTCAGATCTGAAAATCAACGTGATTTGAAGTTTCCAGACCGTGGAACATGAATATGTTTCCTTTGCAAATCTGAGTTCTTTGAAAAGTTAGGTTTTCTGGCTGAATTGAGTTTTCAGCCATTTCAGAAAATGGCTTGCTCTAACTTCTCAGGAAGCTCAGATCTGAAAATCAACGTGATTTGAGTTTCCAGACCGTGGAACATGAATATGTTTCCTTTGCAAATCTGAGTTCTTGTGAAAAGTTAGGTTTTCTGGCTGAATTGAGTTTTCAGCCATTTCAGAAAATGGCTTGCTCTAACTTCTCAGGAAGCTCAGATCTGAAAATCAACGTGATTTGGGGTTTCAGACCTAGGAACATGAATATGTTTCCTTTGCAAATCTGAGTTCTTTCTGAAAAGTTATGTTTTCTGGCTGAATTGAGTCCTTCAGCCATTTCAGGATATAGCTTGCTAACTTCTCAGGAAGCTCAGATCTGAAAATCAAACGTTATTTGAAGTTTCCAGACCGTGGAACATGAATATGTTTCCTTTGCAAATCTGAGCTCTGTGTGAAAAGTTAGGTTTTCTGGCTGAATTGACTCCTTCAGCCATTTCAGAAATGGCTTGCTGTAACTTCTCAGGAAGCTCAGATCTGAAAATCAACGTGATTTGGGGTTTCAGACCTAGGAACATGAATATGTGTTTCCTTTGCAAATCTGAGTTCTTTCTGAAAAGTTATGTTTTCTGGCTGAATTGAGTCCTTCAGCCATTTCAGGATATAGCTTGCTAACTTCTCAGGAAGCTCAGATCTGAAAATCAAACGTTATTTGAAGTTTCCAGACCGTGGAACATGAATGTGTTTCCTTTGCAAATCTGAGCTCTGTGTGAAAAGTTAGGTTTTCTGGCTGAATTGACTCCTTCAGCCATTTCAGAAAATGGCTTGCTGTAACTTCTCAGGAAGCTCAGATCTGAAAATCAACGTGATTTGGGGTTTCAGACCTAGGAACATGAATATGTTTCCTTTTAAATCTGAGTTCTTTGAAAAGTTAGGTTTTCTGGCTGAATTGAGTTTTCAGCCATTTCAGATATAGCTTGCTAACTTCTCAGGAAGCTCAGATCTGAAAATCAAACGTGATTTGGGGTTTCAGACCTAGGAACATGAATATGTTTCCTTTGTAAATCTGAGTTCTTTGAAAAGTTAGGTTTTCTGGCTGAATTGAGTTTTCAGCCATTTCAGATATAGCTTGCTAACTTCTCAGGAAGCTCAGATCTGAAAATCAAACGTGATTTTAAGTTTCAGACCATGGGGAACATGAATATGTTTCCTTTTAAATCTGAGTTCTTTGAAAAGTTAGGTTTTCTGGCTGAATTGAGTCCTTCAGCCATTTCAGATATAGCTTGCTAACTTCTCAGGAAAGCTCAGATCTGAAAATCAACGTGATTTGGGGTTTCCAGACCTAGGAACATGAATATGTTTCCTTTTAAATCTGAGTTCTTTGAAAAGTTAGGTTTTCTGGCTGAATTGAGTTTTCAGCCATTTCAGGATATAGCTTGCTGTAACTTCTCAGGAAAGCTCAGATCTGAAAATCAAACGTGATTTGGGGTTTCAGACCTAGGAACATGAATATGTTTCCTTTGCAAATCTGAGTTCTTTCTGAAAAGTTAGGTTTTCTGGCTGAATTGAGTCCTTCAGCCATTTCAGAAAATGGCTTGCTCTAACTTCTCAGGAAAGCTCAGATCTGAAAATCAAACGTTATTTGAAGTTTCCAGACCTAGGAACATGAATATGTTTCCTTTTAAATCTGAGTTCTTTCTGAAAAGTTATGTTTTCTGGCTGAATTGAGTCCTTCAGCCATTTCAGAAAATGGCTTGCTCTAACTTCTCAGGAAAGCTCAGATCTGAAAATCAACGTGATTTGAGTTTCCAGACCATGGGGAACATGAATATGTTTCCTTTGCAAATCTGAGTTCTTGTGAAAAGTTAGGTTTTCTGGCTGAATTGAGTTTTCCGCCATTTCAGAAAATGGCTTGCTGTAACTTCTCAGGAAAGCTCAGATCTGAAAATCAACGTGATTTGGGGTTTCAGACCTAGGAACATGAATATGTTTCCTTTTAAATCTGAGTTCTTGTGAAAAGTTAGGTTTTCTGGCTGAATTGAGTTTTCAGCCATTTCAGAAATAGCTTGCTCTAACTTCTCAGGAAGCTCAGATCTGAAAATCAAGCGTGATTTGGGGTTTCAGACCTAGGAACATGAATATGTTTCCTTTTAAATCTGAGTTCTGTGTGAAAAGTTAGGTTTTCTGGCTGAATTGAGTTTTCCGCCATTTCAGAAATAGCTTGCTCTAACTTCTCAGGAAGCTCAGATCTGAAAATCAAACGTGATTTGGGGTTTCCAGACCTAGGAACATGAATATGTTTCCTTTGCAAATCTGAGTTCTTGTGAAAAGTTAGGTTTTCTGGCTGAATTGAGTTTTCCGCCATTTCAGAAATGGCTTGCTGTAACTTCTCAGGAAAGCTCAGATCTGAAAATCAACGTGATTTGGGGTTTCAGACCTAGGAACATGAATATGTTTCCTTTTAAATCTGAGTTCTTGTGAAAAGTTAGGTTTTCTGGCTGAATTGAGTTTTCAGCCATTTCAGAAATAGCTTGCTGTAACTTCTCAGGAAGCTCAGATCTGAAAATCAAGCGTGATTTGGGGTTTCAGACCTAGGAACATGAATATGTTTCCTTTTAAATCTGAGTTCTGTGTGAAAAGTTAGGTTTTCTGGCTGAATTGAGTTTTCCGCCATTTCAGAAATGGCTTGCTGTAACTTCTCAGGAAGCTCAGATCTGAAAATCAAGCGTGATTTGAAGTTTCAGACCGTGGGAACATGAATATGTGTTTCCTTTGTAAATCTGAGTTCTTTGTGAAAAGTTAGGTTTTCTGGCTGAATTGACTCCTTCAGCCATTTCAGATATAGCTTGCTGTAACTTCTCAGGAAAGCTCAGATCTGAAAATCAAAGCGTGATTTGAAGTTTCAGACCGTAGGGAACATGAATATGATTCCTTTGCATATCTGAGATCTGTGTGAAAAGTTAGGTTTTCTGGCTGAATTGACTCCTTCAGCCATTTCAGGGATATAGCTTGCTCTAACTTCTCAGGGAAAGCTCAGATCTGAAATTCAAACGTGATTTGGGGTTTCCAGACCATGGGGAACAAGAATATATGTTTCCTTTAAAAATATGAGTTCTTTTTAAAAAGTTATGTTTTCTGGCTGAATTGAGTTTTTCAGCCATTTCAGGGATATAGCTTACTGTAACTTCTCAGGGAAAGCTCAGATCTGAAAATCAAACGTGATTTTAAGTTTCCAGACCATGGGGAACAAGAATATATGTTTCCTTTAAAAATATGAGTTCTTTTTAAAAAGTTATATTTTCTGGCTGAATTGAGTTTTTCAGCCATTTCAGGGATATAGCTTACTGTAACTTCTCAGGGAAAGCTCAGATCTGAAAATCAAACGTGATTTTAAGTTTCCAGACCATGGGGAACAAGAATATATGTTTCCTTCAAAAGTATGAGTTCTTTTTAAAAAGTTATATTTTCTGGCTGAATTGAGTTTTTCAGCCATTTCAGGGAAAGCTCAGATCTGAAAATCAAACGTGATTTTAAGTTTCCAGACCGTGGGGAACAAGAATATATGTTTCTTTGCAAATCTGAGTATTTTGTGAAATGATAGGTTTTCTGGCTGAAGAGTTTTTCAGCCATTTCAGGGATATAGCTTGCTGTAACTTCTCAGGGAAAGCTCAAATCTGAAAATCAAACGTGATTTTAAGTTTCCAGACCATGGGGAACAAGAATATATGTTTCCTTTGCAAATCTGAGTTCTTTCTTAAAAGTTAGGTTTTCTGGCTGAATTGAGTCCAATTCTCAATTCTGAGATATAGGTTGATGGAACTTCTAAGGAAAAGCTCAGATCTGATAATCAAGCGTGATTTGGGTTTTCCAGACACAGGGGAACATGATTATGTGTTCCTTTTGCAAATCTGAGCTCTTTGTCAAAAGTTAGGTTTTGTGCCTGAATTGAGTCCTTCCGCCATTTCAGGGATATAGCTTGCTGTAACTTCTCAGGGAAAGCTCAGATCTGAAAATCAAACGTGATTTGCGGTTTCCAGACCATGGGGAACAAGAATATATGTTTCCTTTTCAAATCTGAGTTCTTTGTGAAAAGTTAGGTTTACTGGCTGAATTGAGTCCTTCCGCCATTTCATAGAAATGGCTTGCTCTAACTTCTCAGGGAAAGCTCAGATCTGAAAATCAAACGTGATTTGGGGTTTCCAGACCGTGGGGAACTTGAATATGTGTTTGCTTTGTAAATCTGAGTTCTTTGTGAAAAGTTAGGTTTTCTGGCTGAATTGAATTCTCCCATTTCAGAAAAACGGCTTCCTGTAACTTCTCAGCAAATACTCAGAACTGGAAATCAAACGTGAATTGGGGTTTCCAGACCGTGTGAAACATGAATATGTCTTTCCTTTGCAAATCTGAGCTCTGTGTGAAAAGGTAGGTTTTCTGGCTGAATTGACTCCTTCAGCCATTTCAGGGATATAGCTTGCTGTAACTTCTCAGGGAAGGCTAAGATCTGAAAATCAAACATGATTTTAAGTTTCCAGACCGTGAGGAACAAGAATATGTTTCCTTTGCAAATCTGAGTTCTGTGTGAAAAGTTAGGTTTTCTGGCTGAATTGAGTCCTTCCGCCATTTCAGAGAAATGGCTTGCTCTAACTTCTCAGGAAAAGCTCAGATCTGAAAATCAAGCGTGATTTGGGGTTTCCAGACCCTAGGAAATATGAATATGATTTTTCTTTGCAAATCCTTTCTCTTTGTGAAAAGTTAGGTTTTCTGGCTGAATTGAGTCCTTCAGCCATTTCAGAGAAACATCTTGCTCTAACTTCTCAGGAAAAGCTCAGATCTGAAAATCAAGTCTGATTTGAGGTTTCCAGACCCTAGGAAATATGAATATGTTTCCTTTTAAATCTGAGTTCTTTGAAAAGTTAGGTTTTCTGGCTGAATTGAGTTTTCAGCCATTTCAGGGATATAGCTTGCTAACTTCTCAGGAAAGCTCAGATCTGAAAATCAACGTGATTTGAGTTTTCAGACCGTAGGAACATGAATATGTTTCCTTTTAAATCTGAGTTCTTTGAAAAGTTAGGTTTTCTGGCTGAATTGAGTTTTCAGCCATTTCAGAAATAGCTTGCTCTAACTTCTCAGGAAAGCTCAGATCTGAAAATCAAACGTGATTTGAAGTTTCAGACCGTGGGAACAAGAATATGTTTCCTTTTAAATCTGAGTTCTTTGTGAAAAGTTAGGTTTTCTGGCTGAATTGAGTTTTCAGCCATTTCAGAAATAGCTTGCTCTAACTTCTCAGGAAAGCTCAGATCTGAAAATCAAAGCGTGATTTAGAATGGCTACTAGCACAGTGGTGTCTGCAGGGGAGAACAGGCAAGACAGCAATTTTGGGAATGCCATCCATGCCTTGGCCCTTTCCCAAATGTCTCACCATCATATGCATGGATGGAAACAGTGGTGAGTTGCTACCAGTTCGCGAGAACCGGTAGTAAAAAAATTTAGTAGTTCGCAGAACCGGTAGTAAAAGATGGCTGACCACGCCCCCAAACTGGTCACCAGTCGCTCACCCCGGCCGCCATGCTTGTTGCCGCCAGATTCTTCACGCATGCATATCCCATTGCCTTGCAAGTCTAATGGGATGCACATGCGCAAGGAACATGACAGAGAAAACGGCTTTCCAACAACGGCAGAAAACTCCAGTCAACTTGCCTTCCCGGTCAGCTTCCCTTCCCAACAGCCTCCGAGGAAGGTAAGCAGCTGAACAAAGAGGTGGTACTGGGGGAGGAAGGCAGGAAAACGGGCCTGCCATGGGACCACCGGGAAGGGCGCGTTGAAGGCAGGCAAGCATGTCAGGGCCCCCAGCCATCGGAAAGGCAGCTAGCAGCCTATTCCCTACCCTGTTGCCCTGCCACGCTTGCCTGCTGCCCATGCCTGCCATGGCAAAAGCTGCCCAGGAAAACTCCCTGGGAGTTCTGGGATGGCCAGCCGCAGCTGCCGTGGCAAAAAGCCACGCAGGAAAAGTTCCCGGGACTCCCCCCTGCTGCTACCGCTGAAGTCCACAAGTCTTAAATGAGCCAAGTTTGCAGACCCCTGTCCTAGACTTTGAAGGAGAAAGGGAGGGAGAGGGAGAGAGAGAGAGAGAGAGAGAGAGAGAGAGAGAGAGAGAGAGAGAGAGAGAGAGAGAGAGAGAGAGAGAGAGAGAGAGAGAGAGAGAGAAAGGGAGAGAAAGAAAGAGACAGAGAGAAAGAGGGAGGGGAGAGAGAGAGAGAGAGAGAGAGAGAGAGAGAGAGAGAGAGAGAGAGAGAGAGAGAGAGAGAGAGAGAGAGAGAGAGAGAGAGAGAGAGAGAGAGAGAGAGAGAGAGAGAGAGAGAGAGAGAGAGAGAGAGAGAGAGAGAGAGAGAGAGAGAGAGAGAGAGAGAGAGAGAGAGAGAGAGAGAGAGAGAGAGAGAGAGAGAGAGAGAGAGAGAGAGAGAGAGAGAGAGAGAGAGAGAGAGAGAGAGAGAGAGAGAGAGAGAGAGAGAGAGAGAGAGAGAGAGAGAGAGAGAGAGAGAGAGAGAGAGAGAGAGAGAGAGAGAGAGAGAGAGAGAGAGAGAGAGAGAGAGAGAGAGAGAGAGAGAGAGAGAGAGAGAGAGAGAGAGAGAGAGAGAGAGAGAGAGAGAGAGAGAGAGAGAGAGAGAGAGAGAGAGAGAGAGAGAGAGAGAGAGAGAGAGAGAGAGAGAGAGAGAGAGAGAGAGAGAGAGAGAGAGAGAGAGAGAGAGAGAGAGAGAGAGAGAGAGAGAGAGAGAGAGAGAGAGAGAGAGAGAGAGAGAGAGAGAGAGAGAGAGAGAGAGAGAGAGAGAGAGAGAGAGAGAGAGAGAGAGAGAGAGAGAGAGAGAGAGAGAGAGAGAGAGAGAGAGAGAGAGAGAGAGAGAGAGAGAGAGAGAGAGAGAGAGAGAGAGAGAGAGAGAGAGAGAGAGAGAGAGAGAGAGAGAGAGAGAGAGAGAGAGAGAGAGAGAGAGAGAGAGAGAGAGAGAGAGAGAGAGAGAGAGAGAGAGAGAGAGAGAGAGAGAGAGAGAGAGAGAGAGAGAGAGAGAGAGAGAGAGAGAGAGAGAGAGAGAGAGAGAGAGAGAGAGAGAGAGAGAGAGAGAGAGAGAGAGAGAGAGAGAGAGAGAGAGAGAGAGAGAGAGAGAGAGAGAGAGAGAGAGAGAGAGAGAGAGAGAGAGAGAGAGAGAGAGAGAGAGAGAGAGAGGAGAGAGAGAGAGAGAGAGAGAGAGAGAGAGAGAGAGAGAGAGAGAGAGAGAGAGAGAGAGAGAGAGAGAGAGAGAGAGAGAGAGAGAGAGAGAGAGAGAGAGAGAGAGAGAGAGAGAGAGAGAGAGAGAAAGAAAGAAAGAAAGAAAGAAAGAAAGAAAGAAAGAAAGAAAGAAAGAAAGAAAGAAAGAAAGAAAGAAAGAAAGAAAGAAAGAAAGAAAGAAAGAAAGAAAGAAAGAAAGAAAGAAAAAAAGAAAGAAAGAAAGAAAGAAAGAAAGAAAGAAAAAAAGAAAGAAAGAAAGAAAGAAAGAAAGAAAGAAAGAAAGAAAGAAAGAAAGAAAGAAAGAAAGAAAGAAAGAAAGAAAGAAAGAAAGAAAGAAAGAAAGAAAGAAAGAAAGAAAGAAAGAAAGAAAGAAAGAAAGAAAGAAAGAAAGAAAGAAAGAAAGAAAGAAAGAAAGAAAGAAAGAAAGAAAGAAAGAAAGAAAGAAAGAAAGAAAGAAAGAAAGAAAGAAAGAAAGAAAGAAAGAAAGAAAGAAAGAAAGAAAGAAAGAAAGAAAGAAAGAAAGAAAGAAAGAAAGAAAGAAAGAAAGAAAGAAAGAAAGAAAGAAAGAAAGAAAGAAAGAAAGAAAGAAAGAAAGAAAGAAAGAAAGAAAGAAAGAAAGAAAGAAAGAAAGAAAGAAAGAAAGAAAGAAAGAAAGAAAGAAAGAAAGAAAGAAAGAAAGAAAGAAAGAAAGAAAGAAAGAAAGAAAGAAAGAAAGAAAGAAAGAAAGAAAGAAAGAAAGAAAGAAAGAAAGAAAGAAAGAAAGAAAGAAAGAAAGAAAGAAAGAAAGAAAGAAAGAAAGAAAGAAAGAAAGAAAGAAAGAAAGAAAGAAAGAAAGAAAGAAAGAAAGAAAGAAAGAAAGAAAGAAAGAAAGAAAGAAAGAAAGAAAGAAAGAAAGAAAGAAAGAAAGAAAGAAAGAAAGAAAGAAAGAAAGAAAGAAAGAAAGAAAGAAAGAAAGAAAGAAAGAAAGAAAGAAAGAAAGAAAGAAAGAAAGAAAGAAAGAAAGAAAGAAAGAAAGAAAGAAAGAAAGAAAGAAAGAAAGAAAGAAAGAAAGAAAGAAAGAAAGAAAGAAAGAAAGAAAGAAAGAAAGAAAGAAAGAAAGAAAGAAAGAAAGAAAGAAAGAAAGAAAGAAAGAAAGAAAGAAAGAAAGAAAGAAAGAAAGAAAGAAAGAAAGAAAGAAAGAAAGAAAGAAAGAAAGAAAGAAAGAAAGAAAGAAAGAAAGAAAGAAAGAAAGAAAGAAAGAAAGAAAGAAAGAAAGAAAGAAAGAAAGGAAGGAAGGAAGGAAGAAAGAAAGAAAGAAAGAAAGAAGGGAAGAAGGGCCGAAGGGGATGCTGAGTGCCTGAGTTTATACTCTCTGTGGGGCCCCACCTTGGTGTTTCCTGTTCCTGTATAAGAAATGTACCCTGATTGGTTGTCAAACTCCCAGGTGGTCTAGGGGGTCTTTGCTAACTTTTTAGGAAGCTCAGATCTGAAAATCAAACGTTATTTGAAGTTTCAGACCATGGGGAACATGAATATGTTTCCTTTGTAAATCTGAGTTCTTTGAAAAGTTAGGTTTTCTGGCTGAATTGAGTTTTCAGCCATTTCAGAAAATGGCTTGCTCTAACTTCTCAGGAAGCTCAGATCTGAAAATCAACGTGATTTGAGTTTTCAGACCATGGGAACATGAATATGTTTCCTTTAAATCTGAGTTCTTTGAAAAGTTAGGTTTTCTGGCTGAATTGAGTTTTCAGCCATTTCAGGATATAGCTTGCTGTAACTTCTCAGGAAAGCTCAGATCTGAAAATCAAACGTGATTTGGGGTTTCAGACCTAGGAACATGAATATGTTTCCTTTGTAAATCTGATTTCTTTCTGAAAAGTTAGGTTTTCTGGCTGAATTGAGTTTTTCAGCCATTTCAGGGATATAGCTTGCTGTAACTTCTAAGGGAAAGCTCAGATCTGAAAATCAAACGTGATTTGAAGTTTCCAGACCGTGGGGAACATGAATTTGTGTTTCCTTTGTAAATCTGAGCTCTGTGTGAAAAGTTAGGTTTTCTGGCTGAATTGAGTCCTTCAGCCATTTCAGGGATATAGCTTGCTGTAACTTCTCAGGGAAAGCTCAGATCTGAAAATCAAACGTTATTTGAAGTTTCCAGACCGTGGGGAACAAGAATATATGTTTCCTTTTCAAATCTCTTTGTGAAAAGTTAGGTTTTCTGGCTGAATTGAGTCCTTCCGCCATTTCAGAGAAATGGCTTGCTCTAACTTCTCAGGAAAAGCTCAGATCTGAAAATCAAACGTGATTTTAAGTTTCCAGACCGTGGGGAACAAGAATATATGTTTCCTTTGCAAATCTGAGTTCTTTGTGAAAAGTTAGGTTTTCTGGCTGAATTGAGTTTTTCCGCCATTTCAGAGAAATGAGTTGCTCTAACTTCTCAGGAAAAGCTCAGAAGTGAAAATCAAACGTTATTTGAAGTTTCCAGACCGTGGGGAACATGAATATGTGTTTCCTTTGTAAATCTGAGCTCTGTGTGAAAAGTTAGGTTTTCTGGCTGAATTGAGTTTTTCAGCCATTTCAGGGATATAGCTTGCTGTAACTTCTCAGGGAAAGCTCAGATCTGAAAATCAAACATTATTTGAAGTTTCCAGACCGTGGGGAACATGAATATGTGTTTCCTTTGTAAATCTGAATTCTTTCTGAAAAGTTAGGTTTTCTGGCTGAATTGAGTTTTTCAGCCATTTCAGAGAGACGGCTTGCTCTCACTTCTTAGGAAAGCTCAGATCTGGAAATCAAGCGTGATTTGGGTTTTCCAGACCGTACGCAACATGAATCTGTGTTTCTTTTGCAAATTTGAGTTCTTTCTCAAAAGTTAGGTGTTCTGGCTGAATTGAGTCATTCCGCCATTTCAGATCAACGGCTTGCTCTAATTTCTTAGGAAAGCTCAGATATGAATATCAAATGTTATTTGAAGTTTCCAGACCTTGGGGAACAAGAATATATGTTTCCTTTGTAAATCTGAGTTCTTTGTGAAAAGTTAGGTTTTCTGGCTGAATTGAGTCCTTCCGACATTACAGAGAAATGACTTGCTCTAACTTCTCAGGAAAAGCTCAGATATGAATATCAAACGTTATTTGAAGTTTCCAGACCTTGGGGAACAAGAATATATGTTTCCTTTACAAATCTGAGTTCTTTGTGAAAAGTTAGGTTTTCTGGCTGAATTGAGTTTTTCAGCCTTTTCAGGGATATAGCTTGCTGTAGCTTCTCAGGGAAAGCTCAGATCTGAAAATCAAACATTATTTGAAGTTTCCAGACCTTGGGGAACAAGAATATATGTTTCCTTTGTAAATCTGAGTTCTTTGTGAAAAGTTAGGTTTTCTGGCTGAATTGAGTTTTTCAGGGATATAGCTTGCTGTAACTTCTCAGGGAAAGCTCAGATATGAAAATCAAGTGTGATTTGGGGTTTCCAGACCTAGGAACATGAATATGTTTCCTTTAAATCTGAGTTCTGTGTGAAAAGTTAGGTTTTCTGGCTGAATTGAGTTTTCAGCCATTTCAGAAAATGGCTTGCTCTAACTTCTCAGGAAAGCTCAGATCTGAAAATCAAGCGTGATTTGGGGTTTCAGACCGTGGGAACATGAATATGTTTCCTTTGTAAATCTGAGTTCTTTCTGAAAAGTTAGGTTTTCTGGCTGAATTGAGTCCTTCAGCCATTTCAGATATAGCTTGCTAACTTCTCAGGAAGCTCAGATCTGAAAATCAACGTGATTTGGGGTTTCCAGACCGTGGGAACAGAATATGTGTTTCCTTTGCAGATCTGAGCTCTGTGTGAAAAGTTAGGTTTTTTGGCTGAATTGAGTTTTCAGCCATTTCAGGATATAGCTTGCTCTAACTTCTCAGGAAGCTCAGATCTGAAAATCAACGTGATTTGGGGTTTCAGACCTAGGAACATGAATATGTGTTTCCTTTGCAAATCTGAGTTCTTGTGAAAAGTTAGGTTTTCTGGCTGAATTGAGTCCTTCAGCCATTTCAGAAAATGGCTTGCTGTAACTTCTCAGGAAGCTCAGATCTGAAAATCAAGCGTGATTTGAAGTTTCCAGACCTAGGAACATGAATATGTTTCCTTTGCAAATCTGAGTTCTTTGTGAAAAGTTAGGTTTTCTGGCTGAATTGAGTTTTCAGCCATTTCAGGATATAGCTTGCTAACTTCTCAGGAAGCTCAGATCTGAAAATCAAACGTTATTTGAAGTTTCAGACCATGGGAACATGAATATGTTTCCTTTGCAAATCTGAGTTCTTTGAAAAGTTAGGTTTTCTGGCTGAATTGCAGAGCCATATTAACAGCATCATCTGTTGATCTATTTGCTCGGTATGCAAATTGCAAGGGGTCTAACAGCGGATCCGTGATCGTTTTCAGGTAGGAAAGCACTAGCCTTTCAAAGGTTTTCATGACTACAGATGTTAAAGCAACTGGTCTGTAGTCATTCAGTTCCAGCTTCTTTGGCACTGGGATGATGGTAGAGCGTTTGAAGCAAGAAGGAACATAACACATCTCTAGTGATTTATTGAAAATATGGGTGAAGATGAGGGCCAATTGGTCAGCACAGACTTTTAAGCAAGAAGGAGTTATCTTGTCTGGGCCTGGAGCTTTTCCTGGCTTTTGTCTGTGAAATAGGTCCTGCACTTCCTTTTCTGTGATCACTAGGGGTTGTGAACCCAATGAAATGGGGTCAGTTGTAGGAGGCTTGGCTGTTGTTGGTGTGTCTGAGATGGGGGTTGGGGAGATAGGTGGCTGCAGTTTCCTTTCAAAACTGAGTTCTTTGAAAAGTTAGGTTTTCTGGCTGAATTGAGTCCTTCAGCCATTTCAGATATAGCTTGCTGTAACTTCTCAGGAAAGCTCAGATCTGAAAATCAAAGCGTGATTTTAAGTTTCAGACCATGGGAACATGAATATATGTTTCCTTTAAATCTGAGTTCTTTCTGAAAAGTTAGGTTTTCTGGCTGAATTGAGTTTTCCGCCATTTCAGAAATAGCTTGCTCTAACTTCTCAGGAAGCTCAGATCTGAAAATCAACGTGATTTGGGGTTTCAGACCTAGGAACATGAATATGTTTCCTTTAAATCTGAGTTCTTTGAAAAGTTAGGTTTTCTGGCTGAATTGAGTCCTTCAGCCATTTCAGGGATATAGCTTGCTAACTTCTCAGGAAGCTCAGATCTGAAAATCAACGTGATTTGAGTTTTCAGACCGTGGGAACAAGAATATGTTTCCTTTAAATCTGAGTTCTTTGAAAAGTTAGGTTTTCTGGCTGAATTGAGTTTTCAGCCATTTCAGAAAATGGCTTGCTGTAACTTCTCAGGAAAGCTCAGATCTGAAAATCAAGCGTGATTTTAAGTTTCCAGACCGTGGAACATGAATATGTTTCCTTTGCAAATCTGAGTTCTTTGAAAAGTTAGGTTTTCTGGCTGAATTGAGTCCTTCAGCCATTTCAGAAAATGGCTTGCTCTAACTTCTCAGGTAAAGCTCAGATTTGAAAATCAAACGTGATTTGGGGTTTCCAGACCATGGGAACAAGAATATGTTTCCTTTGCAAATCTGAGTTCTTTCTGAAAAGTTAGGTTTTCTGGCTGAATTGAGTTTTCAGCCATTTCAGGATATAACTTGCTGTAACTTCTCAGGAAGCTCAGATCTGAAAATCAAGCGTGATTTTAAGTTTCCAGACCATGGGAACAAGAATATGTTTCCTTTGCAAATCTGAGTTCTTTCTGAAAAGTTAGCTTTTCTGGCTGAATTGAGTTTTCAGCCATTTCAGGGATATAGCTTGCTAACTTCTCAGGAAAAGCTCAAATCTGAAAATCAAGCATGATTTGAAGTTTCCAGACCATGGGGAATAAGAATATGTGTTTCCTTTGCAAATCTGAGTTCTTTCTGAAAAGTTATGTTTTCTGGCTGAATTGAATCCTTCCGCCATTTCAGAAAAATGGCTTGCTCTAATTTCTCAGGAAAAGCTCAGATCTGAAAATCAAACATGATTTGGGGTTTCCAGACCATGGGGAACAAGAATATGTGTTTCCTTTTTAAATCTGAATTTTTTCTGAAAAGTTAGGTGTTCTGGCTGATTGGAATCTATGCTCCATTTCAGGGATATAGCTTACTGTAACTTCTCAGGGAAAGCTCAGATCTGAAAATCAAACGTGATTTTAAGTTTCCAGACCATGGGGAACAAGAATATATGTTTCCTTTAAAAATATGAGTTCTTTTTAAAAAGTTATGTTTTCTGGCTGAATTGAGTTTTTCAGCCATTTCAGGGAAAGCTCAGATCTGAAAATCAAACGTGATTTTAAGTTTCCAGACCGTGGGGAACAAGAATATATGTTTCCTTTGCAAATCTGAGTTCTTTTTAAAAAGTTATATTTTCTGGCTGAATTGAGTCCTTCAGCCATTTCAGGATATAGCTTGCTAACTTCTCAGGAAAGCTCAGATCTGAAAATCAAACGTGATTTGAGTTTCCAGACCTAGGGAACATGAATATGTTTCCTTTAAATCTGAGTTCTTTGAAAAGTTAGGTTTTCTGGCTGAATTGAGTTTTCAGCCATTTCAGAGATATGGCTTGCTGTAACTTCTCAGGAAAGCTCAGATCTGAAAATCAACGTGATTTGGGGTTTCAGACCATGGGGAACATGAATTTGTGTTTCCTTTAAATCTGAGTTCTTGTGAAAAGTTAGGTTTTCTGGCTGAATTGAGTTTTCAGCCATTTCAGATATAGCTTGCTAACTTCTCAGGAAAGCTCAGATCTGAAAATCAAGCGTGATTTGGGGTTTCCAGACCATGGGGAACAAGAATATGTTTCCTTTAAATCTGAGTTCTTGTGAAAAGTTAGGTTTTCTGGCTGAATTGAGTTTTCAGCCATTTCAGAGAAATAGCTTGCTCTAACTTCTCAGGAAAGCTCAGATCTGAAAATCAAGCGTGATTTTAAGTTTCAGACCATGGGAAACATGAATATTGGTTTCCTTTGTAAATCTGAGTTCTTTGTGAAAAGTTAGGGTTTCTGGCTGAATTTTTTCAGCCATTTCAGAAATGGCTTGCTCTAACTTCTCAGGGAAAGCTCAGATCTGAAAATCAAACGTGATTTGGGGTTTCCAGACCCTAGGGAACGTGAATATGTGTTTCCTTTTCAAATCTGTGTGAAAAGTTAGGTTTTCTGGCTGAATTGAGTTTTTCAGCCATTTCAGAGAAATGGCTTGCTGTAACTTCTCAGGGAAAGCTCAGATCTGAAAATCAAACATGATTTTGGGTTTCCAGACCGTGGGGAACAGGAATATATGTTTCCTTTGCAAATCTGAGTTTTTTGTGAAAAGTTAGGTTTTCTGGCTGAATTGAGTCCTTCCGCCATTTCAGTGATATAGCTTGCTGTAACTTCTCAGGGAAAGCTCAGATCTGAAAATCACACGTGATTTTAAGTTTCCAGACCGTGGGGAACAAGAATATATGTTTCCTTTGCAAATCTGAGTTCTTTGTGAAAAGTTAGGTTTTCTGGCTGAATTGAGTTCTTCCGCCATTTCAGAGAAATGGGTTTCTCTAACTTCTCAGGGAAAGCTCAGATCTGAAAATCAAGTGTGATTTCGGGTTTCCAGACCTAGGAACATGAATATGTTTCCTTTAAATGTGAGCTGTTTGTGAAAAGTTAGGTTTTCTGGCTGAATTGACTCCTTCAGCCATTTCAGTGATATAGCTTGCTCTAACTTCTCAGGGAAAGCTCAGATCTGAAAATCAAAGGTGATTTGCGGTTTCAGACCTAGGGAACATGAATATGTTTCCTTTAAATCTGAGTTCTTTCTGAAAAGTTAGGTTTTCTGGCTGAATTGAGTTTTCCGCCATTTCAGATATAGCTTGCTCTAACTTCTCAGGAAGCTCAGATCTGAAAATCAAGCGTGATTTTAAGTTTCCAGACCGTGGAACATGAATATGTTTCCTTTAAATCTGAGTTCTTTCTGAAAAGTTAGGTTTTCTGGCTGAATTGAGTTTTTCAGCCATTTCAGAGATATGGCTTGCTCTAACTTCTCAGGAAGCTCAGATCTGAAAATCAACGTGATTTGAGTTTCCAGACCGTGGAACATGAATATGTTTCCTTTGCAAATCTGAGTTCTTTGAAAAGTTAGGTTTTCTGGCTGAATTGAGTTTTCTGCTATCTCTTCAAATGAGGGAATTGCCTGTGGGGGATGCCCCTCCCCATGGAATTAGCAGAGAGATATGACTCCTTGGGCTTTTAGTGCCACAGAGCAAAAATCAACCTAGGAGAAACTTTGTGTGGAGGTAAGTGAAGGGAATAGTTCCAGTCTAATTCTGAATGGTGTCTCTCTCTGTGTATGCAGCTACTTTTACAATACAGGCAATACAAACTGTAGGAAGTTAGCACTCACCCCCCTCCTAGAAGAATGAAATATTTTGGAGGATATTGAAGAGGGCAGAGCAGGATGAGAAATGGAGAAACCTGTTTTAAAGACAAAGCAGCTTCCTGCCTCATCATACCTTTGTCAATGGGCCATTAAGACCTCAGCCCCCCACCTTTGTCAATGGGCCATCATCTGCAACACAATAGGACCCATCTAGCAACAGAAACTCACCACATGGCAAGGCTCAAGCAAGCTTGAGAGACAACCTAAAAAATTAGCAAAGACCCCTAGACCACCTGGGAATGACAACCAATCAGGGTACATTTCTTATACAGGAACAGGAAACACCAAGGTGGGGCCCTACAGAGAGTATAAACAGACATTCAGCAGCCCTTCTGCCCTTCTCTGCCCTTCTTCTTCTCTTCTCCTTTCCTCTCTGGTTCTTCACCCAACACCTTGAAACATGTGATCACCATTAAACCATCTTTCCAAGCAGTCTCCATGTTTCCAGTGTCTTTGTCCCCACTTGGAACTGAACCCAGATGGACATTTCTTCCAACAATAGTTATAATTAAATGTGTGGCAGAAAGTGGACTCTAGGTGTGTTTTTCCAAATGTAGTAAGTGAGGTTGAATGTGTATAGTTTTAGAAGAGGGGTGTGTGTGTGTGTGTGTGTGTGTGTGTGTGTGTGTGTGTGTGTGTGTGTGTGTGTGTGTGTGTGTGTGTGTGTGTGTGTGTGTGTGTGTGTGTGTGTGTGTGTGTGTGTGTGTGTGTGTGTGTGTGTGTGTGTGTGTGTGTGTGTGTGTGTGTGTGTGTGTGTGTGTGTGTGTGTGTGTGTGTGTGTGTGTGTGTGTGTGTGTGTGTGTGTGTGTGTGTGTGTGTGTGTGTGTGTGTGTGTGTGTGTGTGTGTGTGTGTGTGTGTGTGTGTGTGTGTGTGTGTGTGTGTGTGTGTGTGTGTGTGTGTGTGTGTGTGTGTGTGTGTGTGTGTGTGTGTGTGTGTGTGTGTGTGTGTGTGTGTGTGTGTGTGTGTGTGTGTGTGTGTGTGTGTGTGTGTGTGTGTGTGTGTGTGTGTGTGTGTGTGTGTGTGTGTGTGTGTGTGTGTGTGTGTGTGTGTGTGTGTGTGTGTGTGTGTGTGTGTGTGTGTGTGTGTGTGTGTGTGTGTGTGTGTGTGTGTGTGTGTGTGTGTGTGTGTGTGTGTGTGTGTGTGTGTGTGTGTGTGTGTGTGTGTGTGTGTGTGTGTGTGTGTGTGTGTGTGTGTGTGTGTGTGTGTGTGTGTGTGTGTGTGTGTGTGTGTGTGTGTGTGTGTGTGTGTGTGTGTGTGTGTGTGTGTGTGTGTGTGTGTGTGTGTGTGTGTGTGTGTGTGTGTGTGTGTGTGTGTGTGTGTGTGTGTGTGTGTGTGTGTGTGTGTGTGTGTGTGTGTGTGTGTGTGTGTGTGTGTGTGTGTGTGTGTGTGTGTGTGTGTGTGTGTGTGTGTGTGTGTGTGTGTGTGTGTGTGTGTGTGTGTGTGTGTGTGTGTGTGTGTGTGTGTGTGTGTGTGTGTGTGTGTGTGTGTGTGTGTGTGTGTGTGTGTGTGTGTGTGTGTGTGTGTGTGTGTGTGTGTGTGTGTGTGTGTGTGTGTGTGTGTGTGTGTGTGTGTGTGTGTGTGTGTGTGTGTGTGTGTGTGTGTGTGTGTGTGTGTGTGTGTGTGTGTGTGTGTGTGTGTGTGTGTGTGTGTGTGTGTGTGTGTGTGTGTGTGTGTGTGTGTGTGTGTGTGTGTGTGTGTGTGTGTGTGTGTGTGTGTGTGTGTGTGTGTGTGTGTGTGTGTGTGTGTGTGTGTGTGTGTGTGTGTGTGTCATATGGCATATATACATAGGATTTAATAGTATATTTTGGATGTTCAGTAGTAGTAAATAAATAGACAGGGAAATTGACGTGAGTGACATCAACCTTTGACATGAGTGACATCAAGTTGGCCACACCCACCCAGCTACGCCCACCCAGTCACATGACCACCAAGCCACACCTACTCAGTCACATGACCAAGCCACGCCCACTGTCATATGACCATCAAGCCACATCCACAAAATAAGCCACGCCCACAGAACTGGTAGTAAAAAAATTTAGAACCCACCCCTGGATGGAAGGGTGGAGCTGACATCTTGCCGGTACCACTGCACTACCAGAACAGGTGCTTTAACTTTTAAAGCAATGTTGTTGTCCTCTACGTAAAACCACGCTGAAGATTTCCACCTGTGAGCATCATACATTTCACCGGGAGAAAAGCTGTGTGATACTCCAGTGCACATTGTTCAAAGCCCACACTACTAATTTACAGGACACAGGAACATCAGAAGCTGCCAAAGCAAAGGGCTGTCCTACATGCTGTCTCCCAAGGTACCCATCTCTAGTGTGCATCAGCGGTGCAGAGCACCATTCAAGTCTGACATTATTATACCCCATTTTAGTAGCTGCTGCTGCGAAATCTCCTGGGGTTTTAATTGCATTGTCAGAAGAATCAAATAACATTAATTAAATCAGGCCCTTCCTCTCTCCCTGTGATCTGTAGATTGAAGGGGACACACTCTGCAGGAACAGACACCTGCAGTACCAGATAAATTGATTTTTTTCTGGATGTCAATCTGGCAAAACAAACAGAGAAGATTTGGGGGATGGAAAAGAAACAGCAGAGAATGGTGAAAGAGTGAACACTGTCAAATATTTAGAATGCGTCACTCTTTATTTAGGTGTGGGTTCAATCTGAGATTTTGAAACTGTTCATTGCCTAAAATGCAACAAGAGAATCCAAGCAAAGATTGTTTTTGTTTAGCTACATGTACAAAGAAGAGAGCCGTTTTCAGTCAAAACAGAGACACCTAGGCAGGATTTCATACGCAGTCACTGGGCAAGAAAATTTGATCTATGCAAATACAGTGAATTTTAAACAAGGCTTACACTTCCCCCCTCCTGTTAACTTGTAAAGACATTGAGCAGCAAGATTCTTGCAACTCGATAATGTTCATTTCATGATGGGGAAAATATTATGCATTTTATAAATGTTAAAGCCACCCACAAAGAGTGGATGTGTAGCCTTTTTTTTCAACATGATGTTGACAATGGCTCAAGGCCAGCTCCGCATTTCTCTTCTCTAAAAGTGTCTTCCTTCAATGTTTGAAGGTTCACCAGAAAAGCTTGCTCTAACTTCTCAGGAAGCTCAGATCTGAAAATCAAACGTGATTTTAAGTTTCAGACCATGGGGAACAAGAATATGTTTCCTTTGCAAATCTGAGTTCTGTGTGAAAAGTTAGGTTTTCTGGCTGAATTGACTCCTTCAGCCATTTCAGGGATATAACTTGCTGTAACTTCTCAGGAAGCTCAGATCTGAAAATCAACGTGATTTGAGTTTCCAGACCGTGGAACATGAATATATGTTTCCTTTGTAAATCTGAGTTCTTTCTGAAAAGTTAGGTTTTCTGGCTGAATTGAGTTTTCAGCCATTTCAGAGAAATGGCTTGCTGTAACTTCTCAGGAAGCTCAGATCTGAAAATCAAACGTGATTTGGGTTTCCAGACCTAGGAACATGAATATGTGTTTCCTTTGCAAATCTGAGCTCTGTGTGAAAAGTTAGGTTTTCTGGCTGAATTGACTCCTTCAGCCATTTCAGATATAGCTTGCTAACTTCTCAGGAAGCTCAGATCTGAAAATCAACGTGATTTGGGGTTTCAGACCATGGGGAACAAGAATATGTTTCCTTTGGAAATCTGAGCTCTGTGTGAAAAGTTAGGTTTTCTGGCTGAATTGAGTCCTTCAGCCATTTCAGAAATAGCTTGCTGTAACTTCTCAGGAAGCTCAGATCTGAAAATCAAGCGTGATTTTAAGTTTCAGACCGTAGGAACATGAATATATGTTTCCTTTGTAAATCTGAGTTCTTTCTGAAAAGTTAGGTTTTCTGGCTGAATTGAGTTTTCAGCCATTTCAGAGATATGGCTTGCTGTAACTTCTCAGGAAGCTCAGATCTGAAAATCAAACGTGATTTGGGTTTCCAGACCTAGGAACATGAATATGTGTTTCCTTTAAATCTGAGTTCTTTGAAAAGTTAGGTTTTCTGGCTGAATTGAGTCCTTCAGCCATTTCAGATATAGCTTGCTAACTTCTCAGGAAGCTCAGATCTGAAAATCAAACGTGATTTGGGGTTTCAGACCGTGGGAACAAGAATATGTTTCCTTTGCAAATCTGAGTTCTGTGTGAAAAGTTAGGTTTTCTGGCTGAATTGAGTCCTTCAGCCATTTCAGAAATGGCTTGCTGTAACTTCTCAGGAAGCTCAGATCTGAAAATCAAGTGTGATTTTAAGTTTCCAGACCGTGGGGAACATGAATATGTGTTTCCTTTTTAAATCTGAGCTCTGTGTGAAAAGTTAGGTTTTCTGGCTGAATTGAGTCCTTCCGCCATTTCAGAGAAATGGTTTCCTCTAACTTCTCAGGGAAAGCTCAGATCTGAAAATCAAACGTGATTTTAAGTTTCCAGACCGTGGGGAACATGAATATGTGTTTCCTTTAAAAATATGAGTTCTTTTTAAAAAGTTATGTTTTCTGGCTGAATTGAGTTTTTCCGCCATTTCAGAGAAATGCCTTGCTCTACATTCTCAGGAAAAGCTCAGATCTGAAAATCAAACGTTATTTGAAGTTTCCAGACTGTGGGGAACATGAATATGTGTTTCTGTAAATCTGAGCTCTGTGTGAAAAGTTAGGTTTTCTGGCTGAATTGAGTCCTTCCACCATTTCAGAGAAATGGCTTGCTCTAACTTCTCAGGAAAAGCTCAGATCTGAAAATCAAACGTTATTTGAAGTTTCCAGACTGTGGGGAACATGAATATGTGTTTCTGTAAATCTGAGCTCTTTGTGAAAAGTTAGGTTTTCTGGCTGAATTGAGCCCTTCAGCCATTTCAGAGAAACGGCTACTGCTAACTTATCAGGAAAAGCTCAGATCTGAATATCAAGCGTGACTTGGGGTTTCCAGACCCTAGAGAACAACAATCTGTGTTTCCTTTGCAAATCTGAGTTCTTTCTGAAAAATTAGGTTTTCTGGCTGAATTGAGTCTTTCCGCCATTTCAGAGAAAGGGCTACCTCTAACTTCTCAGGAAAAGCATAGATCTGAAAATCAAGGGTGTCTTGGGGTTTCCAGACCCTAGGGAACAAGAATCTGTGTTTCCTTTGCAAATCTGAAGTTAAGTTTTCTGAAAAGTTAGGTTTTCAGGCTGAATTGAGTCTTTCCGCCATTTCAGAGAAACGGCTTGCTCTAACTTCTCAGGAAAATCTCAGATCTGAAAATCAAGCGTGACTTGGGGTTTCCAGACCCTAGGGAACAAGAATATGTGTTCTGCAAATCTGAGTTCTTTGTAAAAAGTCAGGTTTTCTGTCTGAATTGAGTCCTTCCGCCATTTCAGAGACAGCTTGCTCTCACTTCTTAGGAAAGCTCTGATCTGAAAATCAAACGTGATTTGAGTTTTCAGACCGTGGGAACAGAATATATGTTTCCTTTGCAAATCTGAGTTCTTTGAAAAGTTAGGTTTTCTGGCTGAATTGAGTCCTTCAGCCATTTCAGAAATGGCTTGCTCTAACTTCTCAGGAAGCTCAGATCTGAAAATCAAACGTGATTTGAAGTTTCCAGACCTAGGAACATGAATATGTTTCCTTTGAAAATCTGAGTTCTTTCTGAAAAGTTAGGTTTTCTGGCTGAATTGAGTTTTCCGCCATTTCAGAAATAGCTTGCTGTAACTTCTCAGGAAGCTCAGATCTGAAAATCAAGCGTGATTTGAAGTTTCAGACCGTGGGAACAAGAATATGTTTCCTTTAAATCTGAGTTCTTTGAAAAGTTAGGTTTTCTGGCTGAATTGAGTTTTTCAGCCATTTCAGGGATATAGCTTGCTGTAACTTCTAAGGGAAAGCTCAGATCTGAAATTCAAACGTGATTTGGGGTTTCCAGACCGTGGGGAACAAGAATATATGTTTCCTTTTCAAAACTGAGTTCTTTGTGAAAAGTTAGGTTTTCTGGCTGAATTGAGTCCTTCCGCCATTTCAGAGAAATGAGTTGCTCTAACTTCTCAGGGAAAGCTCAGATCTGAAATTCAAACGTGATTTGGGGTTTCCAGACCGTGGGGAACAAGAATATATGTTTCCTTTAAAAATATGAGTTCTTTGTGAAAAGTTAGGTTTTCTGGCTGAATTGAGTTTTTCCGCCATTTCAGATATAGCTTGCTAACTTCTCAGGAAGCTCAGATCTGAAAATCAACGTGATTTGAAGTTTCCAGACCTAAGGAACATGAATATGGTTTTCCTTTGCAAATCTGAGTTCTTTGTGAAAAGTTAGGTTTTCTGGCTGAATTGAGTTTTTCCGCCATTTCAGATATAGCTTGCTAACTTCTCAGGAAGCTCAGATCTGAAAATCAAGCGTGATTTGAGTTTTCAGACCATGGGAACAAGAATATGTTTCCTTTGTAAATCTGAGTTCTTTGAAAAGTTAGGTTTTCTGGCTGAATTGAGTCCTTCAGCCATTTCAGATATAGCTTGCTAACTTCTCAGGAAAGCTCAGATCTGAAAATCAAGCGTGATTTTAAGTTTCAGACCATGGGAACAAGAATATATGTTTCCTTTGCAAATCTGAGTTCTTTGTGAAAAGTTAGGTTTTCTGGCTGAATTGAGTTTTTCAGCCATTTCAGGGATATAGCTTGCTGTAACTTCTCAGGGAAAGCTCAGATCTGAAAATCAAACGTGATTTTAAGTTTCCAGACCGTGGGGAACAAGAATATATGTTTCCTTTGAAAATCTGAGTTCTTTCTTAAAAGTTAGGTTTTCTGGCTGAATTGAGTCCGTCTGCAATTTCAGAGAAATTTCTTGCTCTAACTTCTCAGGAAAAGGTCAGATCTGAAAATCAAACGTTATTTGAAGTTTTCAGACCGTAGGGAACATGAATATGTGTTTCCTTTGTAAATCTGTGTGAAAAGTTAGGTTTTCTGGCTGAATTGAGTTTTTCAGCCATTTCAGGGATATAGCTTGCTGTAACTTCTCAGGGAAAGCTCAGTTCTGAAAATCAAACGTGATTTTAAGTTTCCAGACCGTGGGGAACAAGAATATATGTTTCCTTTGCAAATCTGAGTGCTTTGTGAAAAGTTAGGTTTTCTGGCTGAATTGATTTTTTCAGCCATTTCAGAGAAATGGCTTGCTCTAACTTCTCAGGAAAAGCTCAGAAGTGAAAATCAAACGTTATTTGAAATTTCCAGACCATGGGGAACAAGAATATATGTTTCCTTTGTAAATCTGAGTGCTTTGTGAAAAGTTAGGTTTTCTGGCTGAATTGAGTCCTTCCGCCATTTCAGAGAAATGGCTTCCTCTAACTTCTCAGGAAAAGCTCAGATCTGAAAATCAAACGTTATTTGAAGTTTCCAGACCGTAGGGAACATGAATATGTGTTTCCTTTGTAAATCTGTGTGAAAAGTTAGGTTTTCTGGCTGAATTGAGTTTTTCAGCCATTTCAGTGATATAGCTTGCTGTAACTTCTCAGGAAAGCTCAGATCTGAAAATCAACGTGATTTGAGTTTTCAGACCATGGGGTACAAGAATATATGTTTCCTTTGCAAATCTGAGTTCTTTGTGAAAAGTTAGGTTTTCTGGCTGAATTGAGTTTTCAGCCATTTCAGAAATAGCTTGCTCTAACTTCTCAGGAAGCTCAGATCTGAAAATCAACGTGATTTGGGGTTTCAGACCGTGGGAACAAGAATATGTTTCCTTTGCAAATCTGAGTTCTTTGAAAAGTTAGGTTTTCTGGCTGAATTGAGTTTTCAGCCATTTCAGATATAGCTTGCTGTAACTTCTCAGGAAGCTCAGATCTGAAAATCAAACGTTATTTGAAGTTTCAGACCGTAGGAACATGAATATATGTTTCCTTTGCAAATCTGAGTTCTTTGTGAAAAGTTAGGTTTTCTGGCTGAATTGAGTCCTTCCGCCATTTCAGAGAAATGGCTTGCTATAACTTCTCAGGAAAAGCTCAGATCTGAAAATCAAACGTTATTTGAAGTTTCCAGACCGTAGGGAACATGAATATGTGTTTCCTTTGTAAATCTGTGTGAAAAGTTAGGTTTTCTGGCTGAATTGAGTACTTCCGCCATTTCAGAGAAATGGCTTCCTCTAACTTCTCAGGGAAAGCTCAGATCTGAAAATCAAACGTGATTTTAAGTTTCCAGACCGTGGGGAACAAGAATATATGTTTCCTTTGAAAATCTGAGTTCTTTCTTAAAAGTTAGGTTTTCTGGCTGAATTGAGTCCTTCTGCAATTTCAGAGAAATGGCTTGCTCTACCTTATCAGTAAAAGCTCAGATCTGAAAATCAAACGTTATTTTAAGTTTCCAGACCGTGGGGAACAAGAATATGTTTCCTTTGCAAATCTGAGTTCTTTGTGAAAAGTTAGGTTTTCTGGCTGAATTGAGTTTTTCCGCCATTTCAGGATATAGCTTGCTAACTTCTCAGGAAGCTCAGATCTGAAAATCAAGCGTGATTTGGGGTTTCCAGACCTAGGAACATGAATATGTTTCCTTTAAATCTGAGTTCTTTGAAAAGTTAGGTTTTCTGGCTGAATTGAGTTTTCAGCCATTTCAGAATATAGCTTGCTGTAACTTCTCAGGAAGCTCAGATCTGAAAATCAAACGTTATTTGAAGTTTCCAGACCATAGGAACATGAATATATGTTTCCTTTGTAAATCTGAGTTCTTTGAAAAGTTAGGTTTTCTGGCTGAATTGAGTTTTCAGCCATTTCAGAGATATAGCTTGCTAACTTCTCAGGAAGCTCAGATCTGAAAATCAAACGTGATTTTAAGTTTCAGACCGTAGGAACATGAATATGTTTCCTTTGCAAATCTGAGTTCTTGTGAAAAGTTAGGTTTTCTGGCTGAATTGAGTCCTTCAGCCATTTCAGAAAATGGCTTGCTGTAACTTCTCAGGAAGCTCAGATCTGAAAATCAAGCGTGATTTTAAGTTTCCAGACCTAGGAACATGAATATGTTTCCTTTAAATCTGAGTTCTTTGAAAAGTTAGGTTTTCTGGCTGAATTGAGTCCTTCAGCCATTTCAGGATATAGCTTGCTAACTTCTCAGGAAGCTCAGATCTGAAAATCAAGCGTGATTTTAAGTTTCAGACCGTAGGAACATGAATATATGTTTCCTTTGCAAATCTGAGTTCTTTGAAAAGTTAGGTTTTCTGGCTGAATTGAGTTTTCAGCCATTTCAGATATAGCTTGCTAACTTCTCAGGAAGCTCAGATCTGAAAATCAAAGCGTGATTTGGGGTTTCAGACCATGGGGAACAAGAATATATGTTTCCTTTGTAAATCTGAGTTCTTTGTGAAAAGTTAGGTTTTCTGGCTGAATTGAGTTTTCCAGCCATTTCAGATATAGCTTGCTGTAACTTCTCAGGAAGCTCAGATCTGAAAATCAAGCGTGATTTTAAGTTTCCAGACCTAGGAACATGAATATGTGTTTCCTTTGTAAATCTGAATTCTTTCTGAAAAGTTAGGTTTTCTGGCTGAATTGAGTTTTCCAGCCATTTCAGAGATATAGCTTGCTAACTTCTCAGGAAGCTCAGATCTGAAAATCAAACGTTATTTGAAGTTTCAGACCGTGGGGAACAAGAATATGTTTCCTTTAAATCTGAGTTCTTGTGAAAAGTTAGGTTTTCTGGCTGAATTGAGTTTTCCAGCCATTTCAGGATATAGCTTGCTCTAACTTCTCAGGAAAGCTCAGATCTGAAAATCAAGCGTGATTTTAAGTTTCAGACCGTGGGGAACAAGAATATGTTTCCTTTGCAAATCTGAATTCTTTGTGAAAAGTTAGGTTTTCTGGCTGAATTGATTTTTTCAGCCATTTCAGGGATATAGCTTGCTGTAACTTCTCAGGGAAAGCTCAGATCTGAAATTCAAACGTGATTTGGGGTTTCCAGACCGTGGGGAACAAGAATATATGTTTCCTTTGTAAATCTGAGTTCTTTGTGAAAAGTTAGGTTTTCTGGCTGAATTGAGAACTTCCGCCATTTCAGAGAAATGGCTTGCTCTAACTTCTCAGGAAAAGCTCAGAAGTGAAAATCAAACGTTATTTGAAATTTCCAGACCATGGGGAACAAGAATATATGTTTCCTTTGTAAATCTGAGCTCTGTGTGAAAAGTTAGGTTTTCTGGCTGAATTGAGTCCTTCCGCCATTTCAGATATAGCTTGCTAACTTCTCAGGAAGCTCAGATCTGAAAATCAACGTGATTTGGGGTTTCAGACCATGGGGAACATGAATATGTTTCCTTTAAATCTGAGTTCTTTGAAAAGTTAGGTTTTCTGGCTGAATTGAGTCCTTCAGCCATTTCAGAGAAATGGCTTGCTCTAACTTCTCAGGAAGCTCAGATCTGAAAATCAACGTGATTTGAGTTTCCAGACCTAGGAACATGAATATGTTTCCTTTGCAAATCTGAGTTCTTGTGAAAAGTTAGGTTTTCTGGCTGAATTGAGTTTTCAGCCATTTCAGAATATAGCTTGCTAACTTCTCAGGAAGCTCAGATCTGAAAATCAAGCGTGATTTGGGGTTTCAGACCTAGGAACATGAATATGTGTTTCCTTTGCAAATCTGAGTTCTTTCTGAAAAGTTAGGGTTTCTGGCTGAATTGAATCCTTCCGCCATTTCAGAAAATGGCTTGCTCTAACTTCTCAGGAAGCTCAGATCTGAAAATCAACGTGATTTGGGGTTTCAGACCGTGGGGAACATGAATATGTTTCCTTTGCAAATCTGAGTTCTTTGAAAAGTTAGGTTTTCTGGCTGAATTGAGTCCTTCAGCCATTTCAGAATATAGCTTGCTAACTTCTCAGGAAAGCTCAGATCTGAAAATCAACGTGATTTGAGTTTCCAGACCTAGGAACATGAATATGTTTCCTTTGCAAATCTGAGTTCTTTCTGAAAAGTTATGTTTTCTGGCTGAATTGAGTTTTCAGCCATTTCAGAAAATGGCTTGCTGTAACTTCTCAGGAAGCTCAGATCTGAAAATCAACGTGATTTGAAGTTTCCAGACCATAGGAACATGAATATGTTTCCTTTAAATCTGAGTTCTGTGTGAAAAGTTAGGTTTTCTGGCTGAATTGAGTTTTCCGCCATTTCAGAGATATGGCTTGCTGTAACTTCTCAGGAAAGCTCAGATCTGAAAATCAAACGTGATTTGGGGTTTCAGACCTAGGAACATGAATATGTTTCCTTTGCAAATCTGAGTTCTTTGAAAAGTTAGGTTTTCTGGCTGAATTGAGTCCTTCAGCCATTTCAGAGAAATAGCTTGCTGTAACTTCTCAGGAAAGCTCAGATCTGAAAATCAACGTGATTTGAGTTTCCAGACCTAGGAACATGAATATGTTTCCTTTGCACATCTGAGTTCTTTCCAAAAAGTTAGGCTTTCTGGCCGAATTGAGTCCTTCCGCCATTTCAGAGAAATGGCTTGCTCTAACTTCTCAGGAAAAGCTCAGAACTGAAAATCAAACGTGATTTGGGGTTTCCAGACCCTAGGGAACTTGAGTATGTCTTTGGTTTGCACATCTGAGTTCTTTCCAAAAAGTTAGGTTTTCTGGCTGAATTGAGTTTTTCCAGCATTTCAGAGAAATGGCTTGCTCTAACTTCTCAGGAAAAGCTCAGAACTGAAAATCAAACGTGATTTGGGGTTTCAACGCACTAGGAAACATAAATATGTGTTTTCTTTGCAAATCTGAGTTCTTTCTCAAAAGTTAGGTTTTCTGGCTGAATTGAGTCCTTCCACCATTTCAGAAAAACGGCTTGCTCTAACTTCTCAGCAAATGCTCAGAACTGAAAATCAAACGTGATTTGGGGTTTCCAGACCCTAGGGAACTTGAATATGTTTGGTTTGCAAATCTGAGTTCTTTGAAAAGTTAGGTTTTCTGGCTGAATTGAGTCCTTCAGCCATTTCAGAAAATGGCTTGCTGTAACTTCTCAGGAAAGCTCAGATCTGAAAATCAACGTGATTTGGGGTTTCAGACCTAGGAACATGAATATGTGTTTCCTTTGCAAATCTGAGTTCTTTGTGAAAAATTAGGGTTCCTGGCTGAATTGAGTTTTTCAGCCATTTCAGGGATATAGTTTGCTGTAACTTCTCAGGAAAAGCTCAGATTTGAAAATCAAACGTGATTTGGGGTTTCCAGACCATGGGGAACATGAATATGTGTTTCCTTTGCAAATCTGAGTTCTTTCTGAAAAGTTAGGGTTTCTGGTTGAATTGAGTTTTTCAGCCATTTCAGAAAAATGGCTTGCTCTAATTTCTAAGGAAAAGCTCAGATCTGAAAATCAAGCGTGTCTTGGGGTTTCCAGACCCTAGAGAACAAGAATATGTGTTCCCTTTGCAAATCTGAGTTCTTTCTGAAAAGTTAGGTTTTCTGGCTGAATTGAATCCTTCCGCCATTTCAGAAAAATGGCTTGCTCTAATTTCTCAGGGAAAGCTCAGATCTGAAAATCAAACGTGATTTTAAGTTTCAGACCATGGGAACATGAATATGTTTCCTTTGCAAATCTGAGTTCTTTCTGAAAAGTTAGGTTTCCTGGCTGAATTGAGTCCTTCAGCCATTTCAGAGATATGGCTTGCTGTAACTTCTCAGGAAAGCTCAGATCTGAAAATCAAGCGTGATTTTAAGTTTCAGACCATGGGAACATGAATATGTTCCCTTTGAAAATCTGAGTTCTTTGTGAAAAGTTAGGTTTTCTGGCTGAATTGAGTCCTTCCGCCATTTCAGATATAGCTTGCTAACGTCTCAGGAAAAGCTCAGATCTGAAAATCAAACGTTATTTGAAGTTTCCAGACCTAGGAACATGAATATATGTTTCCTTTAAATCTGAGTTCTTTCTGAAAAGTTAGGTTTTCTGGCTGAATTGAGTTTTTCAGCCATTTCAGAGATATAGCTTGCTATAACTTCTCAGGGAAAGCTCAGATCTGAACATCAAGGGTGATATGAGGTTTCCAGACCATGGGGAACAAGAATATATCTTTCCTTTGCAAATCTGAGTTCTTTCTGAAAAGTTAGGTTTTCTGGCTGAATTGACTCCTTCAGCCATTTCAGGGATATAGCTTGCTGTAACTTCTCAGGGAAAGCTCAGATCTGAAAATCAAACATGATTTGGAGTTTCCTTACAGTGGGAAACATGAATATGTCTTTCCTTTGCAAATCTGAGCTCTGTGTGAAAAGTTAGGTTTTCTGGCTGAATTGAGTTTTTCAGCCATTTCAGAGAAATGCCTTGCTCTACATTCTCAGGAAAAGCTCAGATCTGAAAATCAAACGTTATTTGGAGTTTCAGACCTAGGAACATGAATATGTCTTTCCTTTGCAAATCTGAGTTCTTTCTGAAAAGTTAGGTTTTCTGCCTGAATTGAGTTTTTCAGCCATTTCAGAATATAGCTTGCTCTAACTTCTCAGGAAAGCTCAGATCTGAAAATCAACGTGATTTGGGGTTTCAGACCCTAGGAACATGAATATATGTTTCCTTTAAATCTGAGTTCTTTCTGAAAAGTTAGGTTTTCTGGCTGAATTGAGTTTTCCGCCATTTCAGAAAATGGCTTGCTCTAACTTCTCAGGAAGCTCAGATCTGAAAATCAACGTGATATGAGGTTTCCAGACCATGGGGAACAAGAATATATCTTTCCTTTGCAAATCTGAGTTCTTTCTGAAAAGTTAGGTTTTCTGGCTGAATTGACTCCTTCAGCCATTTCAGGGATATAGCTTGCTGTATCTTCTCAGGAAAAGCTCAGAACTGGAAATCAAACGTGATTTGGGGTTTCCAGACCATGGGGAACAAGAATATGTTTCCTTTAAATCTGAGTTCTTTCTGAAAAGTTAGGTTTTCTGGCTGAATTGAATCTTTCCGCCATTTCAGAAATAGCTTGCTCTAACTTCTCAGGAAAGCTCAGATCTGAAAATCAACGTGATTTGGGGTTTCAGACCTAGGAACATGAATATGTTTCCTTTGCAAATCTGAGTTCTTTCTGAAAAGTTAGGTTTTCTGGCTGAATTGACTCCTTCAGCCATTTCAGGATATAGCTTGCTCTAACTTCTCAGGAAGCTCAGATCTGAAAATCAACGTGATTTGGGGTTTCAGACCCTAGGGAACATGAATATATGTTTCCTTTAAATCTGAGTTCTTTCTGAAAAGTTAGCTTTTCTGGCTGAATTGAGTTTTTCAGCCATTTCAGAAAATGGCTTGCTCTAACTTCTCAGGAAGCTCAGATCTGAAAATCAACGTGATTTGAAGTTTCAGACCATGGGGAACATGAATATGTTTCCTTTGCAAATCTGAGTTCTTTCTGAAAAGTTAGGGTTTCTGGCTGAATTGAGTCCTTCAGCCATTTCAGATATAGCTTGCTGTAACTTCTCAGGAAGCTCAGATCTGAAAATCAAACGTGATTTTAAGTTTCAGACCGTGGGAACAAGAATATGTTTCCTTTGCAAATCTGAGTTCTTTCTGAAAAGTTAGGGTTTCTGGTTGAATTGAGTTTTCAGCCATTTCAGAATATAGCTTGCTAACTTCTCAGGAAGCTCAGATCTGAAAATCAACGTGATTTGGGGTTTCCAGACCATGGGGAACATGAATATGTTTCCTTTAAATCTGAGTTCTTTCTGAAAAGTTAGGTTTTCTGGCTGAATTGAGTTTTCAGCCATTTCAGGGATATAGCTTGCTAACTTCTCAGGAAGCTCAGATCTGAAAATCAAACGTTATTTGAAGTTTCAGACCGTGGGAACATGAATATGTTTCCTTTGCAAATCTGAATTCTTTCTGAAAAGTTAGGGTTTCTGGTTGAATTGAGTTTTTCAGCCATTTCAGAATATAGCTTGCTCTAACTTCTCAGGAAGCTCAGATCTGAAAATCAAAGCGTGATTTGAGTTTCCAGACCTGGGGAACATGAATATATGTTTCCTTTAAATCTGAGTTCTGTGTGAAAAGTTAGGTTTTCTGGCTGAATTGAGTTTTCAGCCATTTCAGAAAATGGCTTGCTGTAACTTCTCAGGAAGCTCAGATCTGAAAATCAAGCGTGATTTTAAGTTTCCAGACCCTAGGAACATGAATATATGTTTCCTTTAAATCTGAGTTCTTGTGAAAAGTTAGGTTTTCTGGCTGAATTGAGTTTTCAGCCATTTCAGAAAATGGCTTGCTGTAACTTCTCAGGAAGCTCAGATCTGAAAATCAAACGTGATTTGAGTTTTCAGACCATGGGGAACAAGAATATATGTTTCCTTTAAATCTGAGTTCTTTCTGAAAAGTTAGGTTTTCTGGCTGAATTGAGTTTTCAGCCATTTCAGATATAGCTTGCTCTAACTTCTCAGGAAGCTCAGATCTGAAAATCAAGCGTGATTTTAAGTTTCAGACCATGGGGAACAAGAATATATGTTTCCTTTAAATCTGAGTTCTGTGTGAAAAGTTAGGTTTTCTGGCTGAATTGAGTTTTCAGCCATTTCAGAAAATGGCTTGCTGTAACTTCTCAGGAAAGCTCAGATCTGAAAATCAACGTGATTTGAGTTTCCAGACCATGGGGAACAAGAATATGTGTTTCCTTTGTAAATCTGAGCTCTGTGTGAAAAGTTAGGTTTTCTGGCTGAATTGAGTTTTTCAGCCATTTCAGGGATATAGCTTGCTGTAACTTCTCAGGGAAAGCTCAGATCTGAAATTCAAACGTGATTTGGGGTTTCCAGACCGTGGGGAACAAGAATATATGTTTCCTTTGTAAATCTGAGTTCTTTGTGAAAAGTTAGGTTTTCTGGCTGAATTGAGAACTTCCGCCATTTCAGAGAAATGGCTTGCTCTAACTTCTCAGGGAAAGCTCAGATCTGAAAATCAAACGTTATTTGAAGTTTCCAGACCGTGGGGAACATGAATATGTGTTTCCTTTAAAAATATGAGTTCTTTGTGAAAAGTTAGGTTTTCTGGCTGAATTGAGTTTTTCAACCATTTCAGAGAAATGCCTTGCTCTACATTCTCAGGAAAAGCTCAGATCTGAAAATCAAACGTTATTTGAAGTTTCCAGACCGTAGGGAACCTGAATATGTGTTTCCTTTGTAAATCTGAATTCCTTGCTTCAATCAAGCAAAACAAAATTTAAACACAATCCCTCTGTATTTCTTCTGCAATCAACCAAGACCAAATTTAACTCTCTCTCCTGGATCCAGCATCTCTCTCTCTTTCTCTCTCTCTCTCTCTCTCTCTCTCTCTCTCTCTCTCTCTCTCTCTCCCTCTCTCTCTCTCTCTCTCTCTCTCTCTCTCTCTCTCTCTCTCTCTCTCTCTCTCTCTCTCTCTCTCTCTCTCTCTCTCTCTCTCTCTCTCTCTCTCTCTCTCTCTCTCTCTCTCTCTCTCTCTCTCTCTCTCTCTCTCTCTCTCTCTCTCTCTCTCTCTCTCTCTCTCTCTCTCTCTCTCTCTCTCTCTCTCTCTCTCTCTCTCTCTCTCTCTCTCTCTCTCTCTCTCTCTCTCTCTCTCTCTCTCTCTCTCTCTCTCTCTCTCTCTCTCTCTCTCTCTCTCTCTCTCTCTCTCTCTCTCTCTCTCTCTCTCTCTCTCTCTCTCTCTCTCTCTCTCTCTCTCTCTCTCTCTCTCTCTCTCTCTCTCTCTCTCTCTCTCTCTCTCTCTCTCTCTCTCTCTCTCTCTCTCTCTCTCTCTCTCTCTCTCTCTCTCTCTCTCTCTCTCTCTCTCTCTCTCTCTCTCTCTCTCTCTCTCTCTCTCTCTCTCTCTCTCTCTCTCTCTCTCTCTCTCTCTCTCTCTCTCTCTCTCTCTCTCTCTCTCTCTCTCTCTCTCTCTCTCTCTCTCTCTCTCTCTCTCTCTCTCTCTCTCTCTCTCTCTCTCTCTCTCTCTCTCTCTCTCTCTCTCTCTCTCTCTCTCTCTCTCTCTCTCTCTCTCTCTCTCTCTCTCTCTCTCTCTCTCTCTCTCTCTCTCTCTCTCTCTCTCTCTCTCTCTCTCTCTCTCTCTCTCTCTCTCTCTCTCTCTCTCTCTCTCTCTCTCTCTCTCTCTCTCTCTCTCTCTCTCTCTCTCTCTCTCTCTCTCTCTCTCTCTCTCTCTCTCTCTCTCTCTCTCTCTCTCTCTCTCTCTCTCTCTCTCTCTCTCTCTCTCTCTCTCTCTCTCTCTCTCTCTCTCTCTCTCTCTCTCTCTCTCTCTCTCTCTCTCTCTCTCTCTCTCTCTCTCTCTCTCTCTCTCTCTCTCTCTCTCTCTCTCTCTCTCTCTCTCTCTCTCTCTCTCTCTCTCTCTCTCTCTCTCTCTCTCTCTCTCTCTCTCTCTCTCTCTCTCTCTCTCTCTCTCTCTCTCTCTCTCTCTCTCTCTCTCTCTCTCTCTCTCTCTCTCTCTCTCTCTCTCTCTCTCTCTCTCTCTCTCTCTCTCTCTCTCTCTCTCTCTCTCTCTCTCTCTCTCTCTCTCTCTCTCTCTCTCTCTCTCTCTCTCTCTCTCTCTCTCTCTCTCTCTCTCTCTCTCTCTCTCTCTCTCTCTCTCTCTCTCTCTCTCTCTCTCTCTCTCTCTCTCTCTCTCTCTCTCTCTCTCTCTCTCTCTCTCTCTCTCTCTCTCTCTCTCTCTCTCTCTCTCTCTCTCTCTCTCTCTCTCTCTCTCTCTCTCTCTCTCTCTCTCTCTCTCTCTCTCTCTCTCTCTCTCTCTCTCTCTCTCTCTCTCTCTCTCTCTCTCTCTCTCTCTCTCTCTCTCTCTCTCTCTCTCTCTCTCTCTCTCTCTCTCTCTCTCTCTCTCTCTCTCTCTCTCTCTCTCTCTCTCTCTCTCTCTCTCTCTCTCTCTCTCTCTCTCTCTCTCTCTCTCTCTCTCTCTCTCTCTCTCTCTCTCTCTCTCTCTCTCTCTCTCTCTCTCTCTCTCTCTCTCTCTCTCTCTCTCTCTCTCTCTCTCTCTCTCTCTCTCTCTCTCTCTCTCTCTCTCTCTCTCTCTCTCTCTCTCTCTCTCTCTCTCTCTCTCTCTCTCTCTCTCTCTCTCTCTCTCTCTCTCTCTCTCTCTCTCTCTCTCTCTCTCTCTCTCTCTCTCTCTCTCTCTCTCTCTCTCTCTCTCTCTCTCTCTCTCTCTCTCTCTCTCTCTCTCTCTCTCTCTCTCTCTCTCTCTCTCTCTCTCTCTCTCTCTCTCTCTCTCTCTCTCTCTCTCTCTCTCTCTCTCTCTCTCTCTCTCTCTCTCTCTCTCTCTCTCTCTCTCTCTCTCTCTCTCTCTCTCTCTCTCTCTCTCTCTCTCTCTCTCTCTCTCTCTCTCTCATTCTTTATGGCAGCAGATCATATAAATTATTGGCTACAGCACAAATGCATGGCCTGTGGTCTTTTAAATACAAGTAAATTATTAATTTTGTGTCATTATTAACCACATTTGCTGGTGCTGTGCCCTACTTCAGTGGAAGGATGGATGTGGGACTTTGCTGTCCATAACGAGGATACCACACCTCTTGTGATCTTCATTTTCTCTTTTCTTGGTTGTTATTCTTTCCAGATAATGGCTTGCTGTAACTTCTCAGGAAAGCTCAGATCTGAAAATCAAACGTGATTTTAAGTTTCCAGACCTAGGAACATGAATATGTTTCCTTTGCAAATCTGAGTTCTTTCTGAAAAGTTAGGTTTTCTGGCTGAATTGAGTTTTCCGCCATTTCAGATATAGCTTGCTAACTTCTCAGGAAAGCTCAGATCTGAAAATCAAACGTGATTTGAGTTTTCAGACCGTAGGAACATGAATATGTGTTTCCTTTGCAAATCTGAGTTCTTGTGAAAAGTTAGGTTTTCTGGCTGAATTGAGTTTTCAGCCATTTCAGAAATAGCTTGCTCTAACTTCTCAGGAAAGCTCAGATCTGAAAATCAAGCGTGATTTGGGGTTTCAGACCATGGGGAACAAGAATATGTTTCCTTTAAATCTGAGTTCTTTCTGAAAAGTTAGGTTTTCTGGCTGAATTGAGTCCTTCAGCCATTTCAGATATAGCTTGCTAACTTCTCAGGAAAGCTCAGATCTGAAAATCAAACGTGATTTGGGGTTTCAGACCGTGGGAACAAGAATATGTTTCCTTTGTAAATCTGAGTTCTTTGAAAAGTTAGGTTTTCTGGCTGAATTGAGTTTTCAGCCATTTCAGAAATAGTTTGCTGTAACTTCTCAGGAGAAGCTCAGATTTGAAAATCAAATGTGATTTGGGGTGTGCAGACGCTAGGGAACATGAATATGTGTTTCCTTTGCAAATCTGAGTTCTTTGTGAAAAATTAGGGTTCCTGGCTGAATTGAGGTTTTCAGCCATTTCAGGATATAGCTTGCTAACTTCTCAGGAAAGCTCAGATCTGAAAATCAAAGCGTGATTTTAAGTTTCCAGACCTAGGAAGATGAATATGTGTTCCCTTTGCAAATCTGAGTTCTTTCCAAAAAGTTAGGCTTTCTGGCCGAATTGAGTCCTTCCGCCATTTCAGAAAAACGGCTTGCTCTAACTTCTCAGCAAAAGCTCAGAACTGAAAATCAAACGTGATTTGGGGTTTCCAGACCCTAGGGAAGATGAATATGTGTTTCCTTTGCAAATCTGAGTTCTTTCTGAAAAGTTAGCTTTTCTGGCTGAATTGAGTTTTTCCACCGTTTCAGAGAAATGGCTTGCTCTAACTTCTCAGGAAAAGCTCAGAACTGAAAATCAAACGTGATTTAAGGTTTCCACACACAAGGAAACATAAATATGTGTTTCCTTTTCAAATCTGAGTTCTTTCCAAAAAGTTAGGCTTTCTGGCCGAATTGAGTCCTTCCGCCATTTCAGAAAAACGGCTTGCTCTAACTTCTCAGGAAAAGCTCAGAACTGAAAATCAATCGTGATTTCGGGTTTCCAGACCCTAGGGAAGATGAATATGTGTTTCCTTTGCAAATCTGAGTTCTTTCTGAAAAGTTAGCTTTTCTGGCTGAATTGAGTTTTTCAGCCATTTCAGGGATATAGCTTACTGTAACTTCTCAGGGAAAGCTCAGATCTGAAAATCAAACGTGATTTTAAGTTTCAGACCATGGGGAACAAGAATATGTTTCCTTTGCAAATCTGAGTTCTTTGAAAAGTTAGGTTTTCTGGCTGAATTGAGTTTTCAGCCATTTCAGGATATAGCTTGCTAACTTCTCAGGAAAGCTCAGATCTGAAAATCAAGCGTGATTTGGGGTTTCCAGACCTAGGAACATGAATATGTTTCCTTTGCAAATCTGAGTTCTTTGAAAAGTTAGGTTTTCTGGCTGAATTGAGATTTCCAGCCATTTCAGAGATATAGCTTGCTAACTTCTCAGGAAAGCTCAGATCTGAAAATCAAACGTGATTTTAAGTTTCAGACCGTGGGGAACATGAATATGTGTTTCCTTTGTAAATCTGAGTTCTTTGTGAAAAGTTACGGTTTCTGGCTGAATTGAGTTTTTCAGCCATTTCAGAGAAATGGCTTGCTCTAACTTCTCAGGGAAAGCTCAGATCTGAAAATCAAATGTAATTTGGGGTTTCCAGACCCTAGGGAACGTGAATATGTGTTTCCTTTGTAAATCTGAGTTCTTTGTGAAAAGTTACGGTTTCTGGCTGAATTGAGTTTTTCAGCCATTTCAGAGAAATGGCTTGCTGTAACTTCTCAGGGAAAGCTCAGATCTGAAAATCAAACATGATTTTGGGTTTCCAGACCGTGGGGAACATGAATATGTGTTTCCTTTGTAAATCTGAGTTCTTTGTGAAAAGTTAGGGTTTCTGGCTGAATTTTTTCAGCCATTTCAGAAATGGCTTGCTCTAACTTCTCAGGGAAAGCTCAGATCTGAAAATCAAACGTGATTTGGGGTTTCCAGACCCTAGGGAACGTGAATATGTGTTTCCTTTTCAAATCTGTGTGAAAAGTTAGGTTTTCTGGCTGAATTGAGTTTTTCAGCCATTTCAGAGAAATGGCTTGCTCTAACTTCTCAGGGAAAGCTCAATTCTGAAAATCAATCGTGATTTGGGGTTTCCAGACCCTAGGTAACATGAATATGTGTTTCCTTTGTAAATCTGAGTTCTTTCTGAAAAGTTATGTTTTCTGGCTGAATTGAATCCTTCCGCCATTTCAGATATAGCTTGCTAACTTCTCAGGAAAGCTCAGATCTGAAAATCAAAGTGTGATTTGGGGTTTCCAGACCGTGGGAACAGAATATATGTTTCCTTTAAATCTGAGTTCTTTGAAAAGTTAGGTTTTCTGGCTGAATTGAGTTTTCCGCCATTTCAGATATAGCTTGCTCTAACTTCTCAGGAAAAGCTCAGATCTGAAAATCAAACGTGATTTGGGGTTTCCAGACCATGGGGAACATGAATATGTGTTTCCTTTGCAAATCTGAGTTCTTTCTGAAAAGTTAGGGTTTCTGGTTGAATTGAGTTTTTCAGCCATTTGAGGGATAAAGCTTCCTGCAACTTCTCAGGGAAATCTCAGATCTGAAAATCAAACATGATTTGGGGTTTCCAGACCATGGGGAACATGAATATGTGTTTCCTTTGCAAATCTGAGTTCTTTCTGAAAAGTTAGGTTTTCTGGCTGAATTGAGTTTTTCAGCCATTTCAGGGATATAGCTTGCTGTAACTTCTCAGGGAAAGCTCAGATCTGAAAATCAAGTGTGATTTGGGGTTTCCAGACCGTGGGGAACATGAATTTGTGTTTCCTTTGTAAATCTGAGCTCTGTGTGAAAAGTTAGGTTTTCTGGCTGAATTGAGTTTTTCAGCCATTTCAGGGATATAGCTTGCTGTAACTTCTCAGGAAAAGCTCAGAAGTGAAAATCAAACGTTATTTGAAATTTCCAGACCATGGGGAACAAGAATATATGTTTCCTTTGCAAATCTGAGTTCTTTGTGAAAAGTTAGGTTTTCTGGCTGAATTGATTTTTTCAGCCATTTCAGTGATATAGCTTGCTCTAACTTCTCAGGGAAAGCTCAGATCTGAAAATCAAACGTGATTTGAAGTTTCCAGACCGTGGGGAACATGAATTTGTGTTTCCTTTGTAAATCTGAGCTCTGTGTGAAAAGTTAGGTTTTCTGGCTGAATTGAGTTTCCAGACCGTGGGGAACATGAATTTGTGTTTCCTTTGTA
Source organism: Ahaetulla prasina (assembly GCF_028640845.1). Taxonomy (NCBI): domain Eukaryota; kingdom Metazoa; phylum Chordata; class Lepidosauria; order Squamata; family Colubridae; genus Ahaetulla; species Ahaetulla prasina. The sequence goes on along the minus strand of NC_080544.1, from coordinate 4,527,765 downwards.
AATCTGAGCTCTGTGTGAAAAGTTAGGTTTTCTGGCTGAATTGAGTCCTTCCGCCATTTCAGAGAAATGGCTTCCTCTAACTTCTCAGGGAAAGCTCAGATCTGAAAATCAAACGTGATTTTAAGTTTCCAGACCTTGGGGAACAAGAATATGTGTTTCCTTTTTAAATCTGAGCTCTGTGTGAAAAGTTAGGTTTTCTGGCTGAATTGAGTTTTTCAGCCATTTCAGGGATATAGCTTGCTGTAACTTCTCAGGGAAAGCTCAGATCTGAAAATCAAACGTGATTTTAAGTTTCCAGACCGTGGGGAACAAGAATATGTGTTTCCTTTAAAAATATGAGTTCTTTTTAAAAAGTTATGTTTTCTGGCTGAATTGAGTTTTTCAGCCATTTCAGGGATATAGCTTACTGTAACTTCTCAGGGAAAGCTCAGATCTGAAAATCAAACGTGATTTTAAGTTTCCAGACCATGGGGAACAAGAATATATGTTTCCTTTGCAAATCTGAGTTCTTTGTGAAAAGTTAGGTTTTCTGGCTGAATTGAGAACTTCCGCCATTTCAGAGAAATGGCTTGCTCTAACTTCTCAGGGAAAGCTCAGATCTGAAATTCAAACGTGATTTGGGGTTTCCAGACCGTGGGGAACAAGAATATATGTTTCCTTTAAAAATATGAGTTCTTTGTGAAAAGTTATGTTTTCTGGCTGAATTGAGTTTTTCCGCCATTTCAGAGAAATGGCTTGCTGTAACTTCTCAGGGAAAGCTCAGATCTGAAAATCAAACGTGATTTTAAGTTTCCAGACCGTGGGGAACAAGAATATATGTTTCCTTTAAAAATATGAGTTCTTTGTGAAAAGTTAGGTTTTCTGGCTGAATTGAGTTTTTCCGCCATTTCAGAGAAATGGCTTGCACTATATTCTCAGGAAAAGCTCAGAAGTGAAAATCAAACGTTATTTGAAGTTTCCAGACCGTGGGGAACAAGAATATATGTTTCCTTTGCAAATCTGAGTTCTTTGTGAAATGATAGGTTTTCTGGCTGAAGAGTTTTTCAGCCATTTCAGGGATATAGCTTGCTGTAACTTCTCAGGGAAAGCTCAAATCTGAAAATCAAACGTGATTTTAAGTTTCCAGACCGTGGGGAACAAGAATATATGTTTCCTTTGCAGATCTGAGCTCTGTGTGAAAAGTTAGGTTTTTTGGCTGAATTGAGACCTTCCGGCAATTCAGAGAAATGGCTTGCTCTAACTTCTCAGGGAAAGCTCAGATCTGAAAATCAAACGTTATTTGACGTTTCCAGACCATGGGGAACAAGAATATGTGTTTCCTTTAAAAATATAAGTTCTTTTTAAAAAGTTATGTTTTCTGGCTGAATTGAGTTTTTCAGCCATTTCAGGGATATAGCTTACTGTAACTTCTCAGGGAAAGCTCAGATCTGAAAATCAAACGTGATTTTAAGTTTCCAGACCATGGGGAACAAGAATATATGTTTCCTTTGCAAATCTGAGTTCTTTGTGAAAAGTTAGGTTTTCTGGCTGAAGAGTTTTTCAGCCATTTCAGGGATATAGCTTGCTGTAACTTCTCAGGGAAAGCTCAAATCTGAAAATCAAACGTGATTTTAAGTTTCCAGACCATGGGGAACAAGAATATATGTTTCCTTTGCAAATCTGAGTTCTTTGTGAAAAGTTAGGTTTTCTGGCTGAATTGAGTCCTTCCGCCATTTCAGGATATAGCTTGCTGTAACTTCTCAGGGAAAGCTCAGATCTGAAAATCAAACGTTATTTGAAGTTTCCAGACCGTGGGGAACATGAATATGTGTTTCCTTTGTAAATCTGAGTTCTTTGAAAAGTTAGGTTTTCTGGCTGAATTGAGTTTTCAGACCATGGGAACAAGAATATATGTTTCCTTTTCAAATCTGAGTTCTTTGTGAAAAGTTAGGTTTTCTGGCTGAATTGAGTCCTTCAGCCATTTCAGGGATATAGCTTGCTCTAACTTCTCAGGGAAAGATCAGATCTGAAAATCAAACGTTATTTGAAGTTTCCAGACACTAGGGAAGATGAATATGTGTTTCCTTTGCAAATCTGAGTTCTTTCTCAAAAGTTAGGTTTTCTGGCTGAATTGAGTCCTTCCGCCATTTCAGAAAAACGGCTTGCTCTAACTTCTCAGGAAAAGCTCAGAACTGAAAATCAATCGTGATTTGGGGTTTCCAGACCCTAGGGAACTTGAGTATGTCTTTGGTTTGCACATCTGAGTTCTTTCCAAAAAGTTAGGCTTTCTGGCCGAATTGAGTCCTTCCGCCATTTCAGAAAAACGGCTTGCTCTAACTTCTCAGCAAAAGCTCAGAACTGAAAATCAATCGTGATTTGGGGTTTCCAGACCCTAGGGAAGATGAATATGTGTTTCCTTTGCAAATCTGAGTTCTTTCTGAAAAGTTAGCTTTTCTGGCTGAATTGAGTCCTTCCGCCATTTCAGAGAAATGACTTGCTCTAACTTCTCAGGAAAAGCTCAGATCTGAAAATCAAACGTTATTTGAAGTTAAATCTGAATTCTTTCTGAAAAGTTAGGTTTTCTGGCTGAATTGAGTTTTTCAGACCATGGGAACAAGAATATGTTTCCTTTTAAATCTGAGTTCTTTGAAAAGTTAGGTTTTCTGGCTGAATTGAGTTTTCAGCCATTTCAGAGAAATGGCTTACTCTAACTTCAAAGGAAAAGCTCAGATCTGAAAATCAAGAGTGATTTGGGGTTTCCAGACCTTTGGGAACATATATATGTGTTTCTTTTGCAAATCTGAGCTCTTTGTCAAAAATTATGTTTTCTGACTGAATTGAGTCCTGCCGCCATTTCAGAGAGACGGCTTGCTCTCACTTCTTAGGAAAGCTCAGATCTGAAAATCAAGCGTGATTTTGGTTTTGCAGAAATTGGGGAACACGTATATGTGTTTCTTTGGAAAATCTGAATTCTTTCTAAAAAGTTCGGTTTTCTGGTTGAATTGCGTCCTCCGCCATTTCAGAGATACAGCTTGCTCTAACTTTTGAGGAAAAGCTCAGATCTGAAAATCAAGCGTGATTTTGGGATTCCAGACATAGGGGAACATGTATATGTGTTCCTTTTGCAAATCTGAGCTCTTTGTCAAAAGTTAGGTTTTGTGCCTGAATTGAGTTTTCCGCCATTTCTCCGGGATCACCACTCTATCCCCCAGAGCAGACACCCTCCTTGAGCCGACAACTCCCGCTTTCTTTACATATTCCTTAAACTGCCCGCGCAGCGGGCCATCCTCTTGCACCCAACCAATTACAGTTCTTATTGTAATGTCCTTGTAAAGCCGAGCCACCTCCTTGGAAGTGACTGGACCCGAGTCCAAAGAGTCAATTAGCAGGACGGTGTGCCCGGAGTGGGGTCTTCGATAGTCTCTGGTAGTGGGCATCTGCTCAAAGCGTCTGCATGCCCTAACTCTTTCCTGGCCGATGCAACAATTTGTAAGAATCGCAGCCAGAAAGATAGTCCATCGGGTCAGTCTAGGCGAAAGTGCCATGGGCGTTGGGCGTCGCCTGCCAACAGACCTAGTAGGGGTCTATGGTCTGTGACGATTTCAAGTCACGGCCAAACACATATTCATGTTCCCCACGGTCTGGAAACCCAAAATCATGTTTGATTTTCAGATCTGAGCTTTCCCTGAGAAGTTACAGCAAGCTATATCCCTGAAATGGCTGAAAAACTCAATTCAGCCAGAAACCCTAACTTTTCACAAAGAACTCAGAGTTACAAAGGAAACACATATTCATGTTTCCCATGGTCTGGAAACCCCAAATCACGATTGATTTTCAGATCTGAGCTTTCCCTGAGAAGTTAGAGCAAGCCATTTCTCTGAAATGGCTGAAAAACTCAATTCAGCCAGAAACCCTAACTTTTCACAAAGAACTCAGATTTACAAAGGAAACACATATTCATGTTTCCCATGGTCTGAAAACCCCAAATCACGTTTGATTTTCAGATCTGAGCTTTCCCTGACAAGTTATAGCAAACTATATCCCTGAAATGGCTGAAAAATTCAATTCAGCAACAAACCCTAACTTTTCACAAAGAACTCAGATTTGCAAAGGAAACACATATTCATGTTCCCTAGGGTCTGGAAACCCCAAATCACGTTTGATTTTCAGATCTGAGCTTTTCCTGAGAAGTTACAGCAAGCTATATCCCTGAAATGGCTGAAAAACTCAATTCAGCCAGAAACCCTAACTTTTCACAAAGAACTCAGATTTACAAAGGAAACACATATTCATGTTTCCCATGGTCTGAAAACCCCAAATCACGTTTGATTTTCAGATCTGAGCTTTCCCTGAGAAGTTACAGCAAGCTATATCCCTGAAATGGCTGAAAAACTCAATTCAGCCAGAAACCCTAACTTTTCACAAAGAACTCAGATTTACAAAGGAAACACATATTCATGTTCCCCACGGTCTGGAAACCCCAAATCACGTTTGATTTTCAGATCTGAGCTTTCCCTGAGAAGTTACAGCAAGCTATATCCCTTAAAAGGCTGAAAAACTCAATTCAGCAAGAAACCCTAACTTTTCACAAAGAACTCAGTTTTGCAAAGGAAACACATATTCATGTTCCCTAGGGTCTGGAAACCCCATATTACGTTTGATTTTCAGATCTGAGCTTTTCCTGAGAAATTAGAGCAAGCCATTTTTCTGAAATGGCTGAAAAACTCAATTCAGCCAGAAACCCTAACTTTTCACAAAGAACTCAGATTTACAAAGGAAACACATATTCATGTTTCCCATGGTCTGAAAACCCCAAATCACGTTTGATTTTCAGAATTGAGCTTTCCCTGAGAAGTTACAGCAAGCTTTATCCCTGAAATGGCTGAAAAACTCAATTCAGCCAGCAACCCTAACTTTTCACAAAGAACTCAGATTTACAAAGGAAACACATATTCATGTTTCCCATGGTCTGAAAACCCCGATCTGGCATTTATTCAGTTTGACTTTGAGACCGGCGGACCGGAAAATGCCCAAAACTTTTCTCAGCCGTACCCCTAAGTCTTCTAGATTGTCGGCGGATACCAGTACATCATCAAAGTACGGTACCACCCCGGGGAGTCCCTGCAATAGCCGCTCCATTAGGTTCTGAAATAACCCTGGAGCCACACTAACCCCAAACTGTAACCGGGTGCATTTAAAACCACCCCTGTGCGTTACGATCATTTGTGCTTCGGCCGTGTTGCTATCTACGGGTAACTGCTGATAGGCTTGGGCCAAATCTAGCTTGGCAAAGACCTGGCCTTGCCCCAAAGAGTGCAGTAAGTGTTGTACTACTGGGACGGGGTAGGCACTCTTCTGCAACGCTTTATTAAGCGTTGCCTTGTAGTCAGCACAAATCCGGACCGACCCGTCCGGTTTGATTGGGGTGACTATGGGTGTCTCCCACTTTGCATGGTCAACTGGCACTAGTATTCCCTGGCTTACTAGTTTGTCCAGCTCCCGGTCAATTTTGGGCTTTAGGGCGAACGGAACCCTCCTAGCCTTTAACCGGATAGGGGCAACCTGTGGGTCAAGGTTAAAGGAGATCGGGGTCCCCTCGTACTTGCCCAAACAGTCTTTGAAGACGTCACCGAACTCCTTCATTAGTTCGTCTTTTAGATCGACGTCGTTTCGGAAAACTCCGGTCACTCCCATGCCCAATGCCCGGAACCAGTCCAGTCCCAACAAGCTCGGCAAGGTTCTGTCGACCACGGTGATGGGCAGGGTCTTGTTGTGCTGTCCATACTTGACTTGGACAGACGTTACCCCTCGGACGGGATGCGATTTTGGTAATCTTGTACCCTTAGTTTCTGTGGTTGCAGCTTGCGCCGCGATGGCTGGCAAACGTTTCACGAGTGTCCCAGGACATGATCGTGATCGATGAACTGGTGTCCACTTCCATTCGCACGGCACCCTTCAATGTGTGTTTTAGTAAAATCTTTTTCAAGGCGTGGCTGCTTGGCCTACTCTCACGGCAGTCTGATTAAGCTTCGCCTTTTTGAATCGACCAATCACGGGCCTCTTCGCCGCTCCCGCCTGATTGGTCGGTTTGAATTTTGGCGGAAGGTTGGGGCGCTCGACAGGCCTGCACTATGTGCCCCTTCCTTTCGCACCGCCGACAAGTCGCATCCTTAAACTTGCAGTCTTGTCGTTTGTGTTGTCCCCCGCAACTCGCGCATTCGCCCCGGTCTTCTTTCTCTGGCCTCCCGGTGTGGAAGACTTCTTCCTCTTCCTCGCCTTCCTCCTCGGCCTGGACTTCCTCATTGTGGACCGGGGTTGTTTTCACCCCAGTCCCCGGCGTGATCGGCGTTTGCAGGGTTTCTGCCGCTTGGGTGGACATCTCATGAGCCCTGGCCTCGTCCAAGGCGACTGCCAGTGTTAGGTTGCTTCTGGACAGCAGCCGCCGTCGCAATCGGATGTCTCTGACCCCGCAAATGAGTTGGTCGAGTAATGCGTCTTCCAAGTCTCGATATTCGCAATGGTTGGCGGCTTTTCTCAGCGCTGCCATGTACACACGAATCGATTCGCCCTCTCGTTGCATCCGTTGCCGCAATTCGAACCTTTGAACGAATTTTGAGGGCGTCGGTGCGTAGTGAGCCCGAAGGGCGGTCTGCAGGGTTTGCCACGGTACCGACTGTACCGGCGTTGGCTCCGAAAGCGACTCTGCGGTGTCGAAAACTTCCAAACCGCAGTGGCTTAGGAAGTACGCTCTCTTCCTGTTGTCGGAGACCCCCTGGAGTTCGTTCGCTTCGAGGAAACACTCGAAACGAGCCATGTATGACCCCCATTTTTCTTTAGTTGGGTCGAATGGCGCTGGCGGTGTGTAGCTGGACATCGCTGCTATCCGCCCTTATTTTGCTGGGTTCGCGTATTCCTGGTTAGCTCAGCTCTTTCCTGGCACTCTTTTGCCTCGAGATCCCACCCTCGTCGCCAGTGTTAGATTCGGGCAATAACGAGGCAGGAGACCAGATGAGTGACAACAGCTCTTTAGTTTATAGTGAACCCAGCAGCGAACAACAGAAAAACCCCTCTTTATATACAGTTCAGTTGGAGGCAGCGGCCAATCAGCAACGTGCTATTTCCCGCTCTAATTTCCCTCCAAAACTCTTAAAGATACATTACAGTATGACTGTAACCTTGTTGCTTGTATCCTTACGATTTATATTGATATTGTTTCCTGACTGCTTATTTGTAATTTAGGACTATCATTAAATGTTGTAAGTGTTTTACCTTGATGAAGGTATCTTTTCTTTTATGTACACTGAGAGCCCATGCACCAAGACAAATTCCTTGTGTGTCCAATCACACTTGGCCAATAAAAAATTCTATTCTATTCTATTCTATTCTATTCTATTCTATTCTATTCTATTCTATTCTATTCTATTCTATTCTATTCTATTCTATTCCAAAAAGTATTTAATAACAAATTTCCCAATAATTCAAGAGTCAAACCTCTTAAATCCCTTTACCATATCCAGTCAAAAATGTCTGAAGGCCCAGACAATATAAAATGCTAAATTTATATGAAGGAAAGAAAAACAGAGGCTTAGATCTATAGATAGGTTATTAGAGAGAACAAGTTTAAAAGCTGCATTGTTTTAAGTGGTCTCTCTAAGCTGCATATTTTTGGTTCGTGTTTCTCTCAGAACAATTTGACTGAAGTTTTTTTTCAGTTTTTTCTACATCAATATTAGAAGAATTACTAAGGTCACTGGGACATGAATTTTGTCTAACTAAAGGCCAATGCAAAAGATTCTTCAAGGGAAACATCCATAGAATATAGCAAATAACCAGAATAGCTTCAAGAAGACTAGTGAACATTCTCTGAGTGCTGTTTTACATCCTTTGATTGCCGCTGAACTTTTCATAGAATGGCATTTCAAACAAATTTGGAACCTCTTCATCAAGAGAAAGTACTAGAGAGACTGGAAAGGAAAGCAAAAATATTTCACAGTAGGACAAAACCCAGAAAAAACTCAGCGTAGGACAAACTGGTGAATGTCTACCTGGTGTTTCTCTATCTGTCTCTACAGGGGGAAAAGCAGGAAATAAATATGATAAAATGGACAAACTAAAGCCAGACTTCATTTTTTTTAAAAACCAAACCTTTTAGGAAAAAAAATCACCAGGATGAATATTACTGAGAACCGGTCAGTGGATGCAAAGATGAGGGTCACCAGATGTGAAATATGGAGACCTACACAGCTGAAAAACTCCAGCACTATGCTGCCAACTCAAAAAGTCAAAAGAATCCATCAGTACATGTTAAAACTGCTGCACAGATGGCATTTTGGGCTAGGATAAAGAGAGGTCATCTTTAGAATATTTCAAAGGAAAAGAAAAACCTTGAAGCCAAGGAAGAAGACAAGCAAGAAGACAAATAAGTCTTTCCTTTGAGGGTCACATAGGTTTTGGGAAAGAAAATGTCAGCGGTACAAGAACTTGCAAGTTTCACATACTATGCTGTAATTAATCAAGCTCAGAATAAAATACATACTTTAAGAATATGTACTGGTAATGCCATAATTCCATCTTCAGACCTCGGCCTTCCTACCCAAATCAGGAAAGCGAAACTCTACAAGACTTGCATTCCCTTAAATATAGACCAGGGATGGCGAACCAAGTGCTGAAAAGGGAGCGTTTGCACGCACGGTCCCAAGTGCCAAAAAGGGAGCACTTCACATGAGTGCGTGCACTTCGCACATGCATGTGCTCTTGTCTGGGCCGAGACCAGGAATAGGAGTTGCCCAGGGGCATGCATGCACCGGAGAATGTACTTGCAGTTTCTTCAGGTTACTGCCGTGCATGTGCACGCTCTGATCAGCTGGTGAGAGCGCGCTGGAAAATGTACTTCTGGTTTCCGATATGCGTATGCGCACCAGCCGGCAAGTCTTCAGGTTACTGCATGCATACGCACATAGCGATCAGCTGGCCAGTGCACATGCTCATGCCAGAAAATGAAAGACCAGCTCTGACTCAAGTACAAAGGCCAGCTGATCATCCTGTGTGCATGCTGTCGTGTCCCACTCCTCCGCTGACGGCCGGGTCAGGGAAATCCGAATCAGGCGTGCCTCTGCAGCTCTGCCAAAGTCCTAGCAAAGTCCTCAGGGCAGGCAGGAGACCAGAAAGTGACTTCAGCAAGATATGTTTAGACTTTGCCTGACTCAGAGAATGCCAGAAAGCAGGTCCTTTATATAGGCCATGGGGTGTGGCTCTATGACTCAGCACTTATCCAGGCCTGCCCCTCCCTTCCTTCTGTTGCCTCCGTCTATCAAGTCTTCTGACGTGAGGGTCACTCCAGTCTGCAGCTGTTGGCAATTGACCTCCCTCAGCTCACATGCTGTGGAGGAGGGGGAGGGGTCTAGTTGCTCCGTTTGCCTGGGCATGGAGCCAGAGCTGGGGGCTGGAGATACTTCCTCCTCTTCAACCTGTCTGGGCATGGAGCCAGGGCTGGGGCCAGGAGGCATACTAAGACATTCCTCTGTGTTCGGAAGCAGATAAGAAGGCCCCGGCTGTGGTGAGATCGGACGAGACACAACACATGCATGCCAGAAACCCGGAAGAGGAACTTGCAACACTGCGAATGCCAGGCAACATGGCTCCGCATGCCACTTCGGGCACACATGCCATAGGTTCGCCATCACGGATATAGACAATGCTGACCTGGAAGTATCAGACATTTGCTTTGTTCACTAAGGGTTAAATACAGGCAGTTCTCAAGTTACAGCCCCAACTGGGACAGAATTTCCATTGCTACTGTAAGAACGACAGTTTTGAAGTGTCATGCCTGATTTTATGACTTTTTTTCCCATGGTTGTTAAGTCAATCACTACAGTTGCAAAGTCAATCATGTTGACATTAAACAAGTACCGCTTCCCCCATTGGCTTTGCTTGTTGGTAGCTGGCTGGGAAAGTCACAAATGATGATCACGTGAGCCTGGGATGCTGCGACCATCATAAGTACATGCCTGTTGCCAAGTTCCCAAATTTTGATCACATGCTGTTATGGTTGTAAGTGCAAGAGTTGCCCATATAGTTAAACTCCATCAGTCTCAACTACATTTAATTCCATTGCTGGCAGTAAGTTTTGGGATATATTTACATATTTTCTGATGACTATTAAGGAACAAAAAATCTAGGGAAGAGGTGAGCCTAGAAGGACATTTCCTTAGTTGCTTCCAATGTGAATTGCTTCTAGCAAATAAGATTCATTTAAATAAAATCAATTCATTTGAATATCAAATAAGTTCCTTTGAAACAGACTCATCTCTATGCAAGTGGGAAGTGAGTGGAGTCCTATAGGTGTCAGTCACAGTGGAAGAAGTCAGGATAAACTAGTTAAAAGTATTTCCCCCTCTTGCCAATGTACTCCTGAATAATTTTGTTCATGTTGTCATCAAAGAGAAAGGCTTCAAACCTAACGTGAGGCCCAATCAAAACCTTTCCTTGTCTTAAAAGGACTAAGAAAGTTCTAGATCTTTCTGACACCAAACAACCTCTACCACTTTCTAGCACATGCCTTCTCTTAACCTTGAAGATCATTTCTCCATGCAGGGAGATACTACAGGAAGATCTGCCGAAATAAGCCTGGTGTCAGGCCCACTTCTGGTTTGCACTCAGTGGATGTTATCCAAATGCATGAGATATCCTGGCTAAATAAAAGAGTTTACTGAAAACTAGAGTATTTCAATTTAAATAATGGACTGCCCTCCACTAGCTGCAATCTATTCTCCTATCCTCTGCATCCTTTAATTTGCACAACTTTTCTATAGCTCTGCAGACATCTTGTTTTGCACTGTTGATGCTTAAAATGAAGTGACAATTGGTGATTGACATAACATTCTCTGCTCTGGGAAACTGTACCTACTCACAAAGCTCCCTATGCATACCAGCTTCTCTTCCTTTGAATCTCTCTCTCTCTCTCTCTCTCTCTGTCTGTCTCTGTCTGTCTCTGTGTCTCTTTCTATCTGTCTGTCTCTCTCTGTCTCTCTCTCTTCAGCAGAGTGATCCAATCTGTTTTATTATCCTGCTATTCATTTAGAGATAATACAGTCCTTGTTGTAGCTGATGGTAATGAACAAAATCAGACATTCCAAGACTGTTAATTAGAATTGCCATGTATTCCAAGAGGATTCAAACAATTGTTGGACTTCAAGAGAATGAAAAGGAAAAGAAGATGGTTTAAGAGGTTTTTCAGACGTCTGTGGAGATTCTCAGTCCCCCAGCTCATGGTTCCCAAAGGTGCTTTTTCCTCTTCAAGGAAAAAAACAAAGACCAAGTTGCCTTTTGGAAAAGCACCTTTGGGACAAGTTTTTCAAGACAACCAAAACAATAATGGTTTTTCTATTATAAGGACAAATCTTATTAGGAAAATGCTATCTAGTTTTCACACAACTGTTCCTAGCATAGTCAAGTTTGTAGGTGATGACCATACAAATGTCATTTAAATTCTCATTCCACCCTCTAATCTTTTCCATACAGGGCCAGGCATCTTCTGAAGAGGTTTCTTGCATCATTGGATGTTCTCTAGTGAGCTGTCAGATCTTTGGGAAAGTTGTGTTGTAGCCACCAACAACTTCTGCAAAGCTTTTGATTCAGTAGTATATGATAAACTACTCCTCAAACTAAAATTCTACAGCATTTCGGGAACTCTTCACAATTGGATAAATGCCTTCCTGTCAAACAGACAACAAGTGGTCAAAATTGGCAACGCTATATCAAATCCTGTTCCTGTCAAAAGTGGCGTTCCCCAAGGTAGTATTCTTGGACCAACACTCTTCATACTATACATAAATGATCTCTGTGACCTCATCTCAAGTTATTGTGTTCTCTTTGATGACGATGTCAAACTATTTAATACCACTAATAATACTTCTACCCTTCAAGAAGACCTCAACTTAATTTCCGATTGGTCTAAAACTTGGCAACTCCAAATCTCAACCAGCAAATGCTCAGTCTTACATATTGGAAAAAAGAATCCTATCAACAAGTACAAACTTGATGGTCATTACCATATTGACGACCCCTACCCTGTCAAAGATCTTGAAGTTCTCATACCAAATGACCTAAATGCCAAAACCCACTGCAACTACATAGCAAAAAAGGCTCTAAGAGTTGTAAACCTAATTTTACGCAGCTTCTTTTCCAAAAACTCTACACTACTAACTAGAGCATACAAAACATTTGCCAGACCTATTCTTGAATACAGCTCATCCGTCTGGAACCTATACCACATCTCTGACATAAATACAATAGAACGAGTCCAGAAATATTTTACTAGAAGAGTTCTTCGCTTCTCCAAAAACAACAAAATACCTTATACCACCAGGCTTGAAATCCTGGGATTAGAAAACTTACAACTCCATCGACTTCGACATGACCTGTGTTTAACACACAAAACCATCTATTGCAATATCCTTCCTATAAAAGACTACTTCAGCTTCAATTGCAATATTACAAGAGTAAAAAATAGATTCAAGCTTAATGTCAACCGCTTCAAACTTGATTGCAGAAAATATGACTTCTGTAACAGAGTTGTTAATGCCTGGAACTCATTACCTGACTCATAGTCTCCCCAAAATCTTCAACCAAAAACTGTCTACTATTGACCTCACCCCATTCCTAAGAGGACTATAAGGGGCGTGCATAAGAGCACAAAAATGCCTACCGTTCCTGTCCTATTGTTCCCTTCATTATATCAAATTAATATTGTTGATGCATATTTTTTTACTTATATTTATATATATATATATTTTCTTCAAGATATGTTGTTTTATTTATGACAATGTTTGTGTATACTGTTGTGACAAAAAGAAATAAAAAAAACCTTAGAAGTTACCTATAACTGATTTAAAGTGACATTTGAAGTAGATTAAATGAATCATGTTTAACAGAAACATAAGAAGGAAAAAATAATATCAGTGCATGTGGGAACCACACATTTTACTGTCAACCTGTTTTTCACATCAAATTATACAATTATGTAAGTTACAATTTGGACCAAGATTGAATTGCTAGTAGTATTTTTGGGAGACGATTCATCAGGAGACATCATGGTAACAATGTAGCATCTTGTCCATAACACAATGAGGTATATACAAATGATTGAGTCAAAAACTTTGCAAAAATCAAAACAAAAAACCAACAACAAAACTATCCTTGATACTACAAAACCAAACACACAGTGGAACTAAAATGGCTGTTGCAGGCAGAGATTAAATGCAGAAGGAAATGCTACTAAAGATATTACCAACAAGGAGAAAACAACAATCATTTATGAAGACATCTACTGAAATATTTCAATGTCCAGAATTTCTTTTTGCAACAATCTTGAACTCTGTGGGCAGTCCATAAACTGTGTGTTGCAAAAAACAATCTATTTTCATTCACAGCCAGATATGGAAACCTGATGTTCTTTAAGATATTTCAGGGTTGACTTTTATGGATTTCTCCCCCTCATTATTATTATTATTTTAAAACTCAGTAGTTGTGGGTTCTATAGCTCTTTTGGGTTTTGAGTTTTTAAACAAAATGGTCTTTTAAATTAAGGATTAACTATCTGCTATGTCTATTGAAATAACATAGAATGTAGAATAACAGAGATGGAAGGGACCTTAGAGGTTTTCTAGTCCAATCCCCTGCTCTAGCAGGAGATCCTATACCACTGGGCTGTGGTGACACATTGGTTAGAAAGCAGGACTGCAGGCTAACTCTGCCTACTGCCAGGAGTTCGATTCTGACCGGCTTAAGGTTGACTGAGCCTTCCCTCCTTCTGAAGTTGGTAAAATTAGGACCCAGATTGTTGGGGGCAATAGGCTGACTCTGTAAATCATTTATAGAGGGCTATAAAGCATTATGAACCAGACAAATGACTGTCCAGTCTCTTCTTAAAAGCTTAGTTTAGGTTGCTTCTCTCCTTGTTTAATTTCCATCCATTGTCTTGCCTTCCAGTGCTTTGAAAATAGTTTGATCTCCTCCTCTTTGTGGCAGCCCCACAAATATTGAGGTATATACCTATCTCTTCAACTGAAAACTGGAGAAAGACATGTGCCCTTGTTTTCAGAAACTTTGTTCTCCTACTCCTAATAATGTAGAGAGTGCTGCTATCCTGCTAATTGTGGTGCAAGAAGGAAACATGATTCTCCCTTGCAGGTTTCCTGATCACTCTGCACAAAGAAATAGGCTCATGTAGCTTTGATCTGGTAGAAGTTATGCTTCTACAGTTGCTCGAGTCCAAGACTTCTTTGGCACACCAGGTTGGATAGGATCTAGATGATCATAGGTTCTTGCCACTGCCATGTTCTACACCAGTGGTGAAGTCCAAATTTTTTTACTACTGTTCTGTGGGTGTGGCTTGGTGGGCATGGTGTGGCTTGGCGGACGTGGTTTGGTGGGTGTGGCAGGAAAAGGATACTGCAAAATCTTCATTCCCACCCCACCCCAGGGGAAGGATACTGCAAAATCCCCATTCCCTCCCCATTCCTGGGGAAGAATATTGCAAAATCTCCATTCGCACCCCACTCTGGGGCCAGCCAGAGATGGTATTTGCCAGTTCTCCGAACTACTCAAAATTTCCACTACCGGTTCTCCAGACCCTGTCAGAACCTGCTAGATTTCACTTCTGTTCTACACCCTGGGTAGAATTCTGAACTGTGGGAATTGTTTTGCCTATTTTCTTTTTTCTCTCTAAACCCATAAATGAGGTCCATCCTGCAAAACACCAAAATACAATACCTCCAGCGCTTGACTTTTAATAATTTACAATCACTGTACTATGTTCAAACTCACACAGTTCAAGTTTCTGGCTTAGTTCAATCTCTTTTGAGACTGTTACATAGATTGGAAGGAACATGGGATTTCTAGATAGAGGCAAGCAGACATCTAAAGAGAGAGGAAGGGGAAGCAAGAGGTGAGCTAACTTTTTTTTTTTAAAAAAAATTAAATTTCACAAAGAGAAGTAGTTAGGTAAAGGGTGAGCACCCTGTTTTAATGAGAAACTGGTCAGATGAGCATTTATAGATATGGAGGTGGTCTTCCTCGTGGGCTGCCAAGCAACACAGCTGTTGTTTCCCCAAGGTCCCTTTCAATTCTACTCCTATTCTGAAGTGGCTCAGACTGGTAAGACAGTCTGTTATTAACAGCAGCTGCTTGCAGTTACTGCAGGTTCAAGCCCCACCAGGCCCAAGGTTGACTCAGCCTTCCATCCTTTATAAGGTAGGTAAAATGAGGACCCAGATTGTTGGGGACAATAAGTTGACTTTGTATATAATATACAAATGGATGAAGACTATTGCCGCCCTGAGTCTTCGAAGAAGGGCGGGATATAAATGAAAATAAAAAAAAAAAAAGTGGAATCCTAGATGACTTTTGAAAATGTCCCAGGTTGTGGTGGGGAGGTAAAAGTCCTATATACTATGTATTTTGTACAGGTAGTCCTCAACTTACAACTACAATTGAGTCCAAAGTTTCTGTTACTAAGTGAGACAGTTGTTAAGTGAGTTTTTCCCATTTTACAACCTTTGTTGCCACTGTTGTTAAGTGAATGACTGTAATTGCTAAATTAGTCACACATTTGTTAAGTGAATCTGGCTTACCCCTTGATTTTGCTTATCAGAAAGTCACAAAAGCGGATCACATGACTCTATGGACACCACAATCATCATAAATATGAACCAGTTGCCAAGCAGCTGGATTTTCATTGCCAGATCATGGGGATGCTGCAATGGTCGTAATTGTGAAAAATGGTCATAAGTCTTTTTTTTCCAGTGCCGCTGTAACTTTGAATGGTCACAAACTGAATGGTGGTCCCTGTGCTTCTTTTCTCTCTCTTTCTCTCTCCCTCTCTCTTTTTTGATGGAAATGGAAGTCAGGAAGACAAAGATTTGTTAAAGGAAGGAAAAGCTAGAGAGTCTTGTCTCCTTGGCTAACTCCCATAAAGTTGATTTTGACTGTTAGTAACCACACAGACCAATCTTCTCCAGGATGATCTGTCCCCAAACCTGGCCCTACATGTTTTTTGAATAGCGCCCCATCACTGCAGTAATCAAATACTAGGCCGGAAGCTTCTGTGCTGCCACTTTCTCATGTGTGGGAAAGTAGGAGGGGGGATTTAGTAGAGGGGTTGCCATTAGACATAATAATGGTCAAGGTCAGGCCGATCCTGCATCTGAAGAAGGAGTGGTAGGAGTGATGTCTTGAGATGGGACGGTTGGCGATTGGAGCATGTGATTGGCAGAGGAGTCAGGGGGTGGTTTGGGGTTTTTTGATTTACTGAGGGAAAACCCGGATCTCTCAGATTCGGGTTTTTCCAGATGTGCCAGTTTACCTATCCTAGTAAAAGAACTTTGAAAGATGCATGCTTCGGAGTTTTACTTGGCAAGGGGTTTTTCTGGAATGCTGACAGTAATCTGAATCTCATTTAAAGCATAGCAGCACCCCAAAAGGGGGCCGTCAGGGGTGCTGGGCCCCAGCATCCACCGAAAACCTTGGGTGGTGCGAAGACTAAGTGAAGATGGAGGAGAAAGAAGAAATCACAGAGGGGGCAGTGGAGACGGATACTCAAGGATTTATCGACACCTGGTTTTCTCCTTCTGAAGAAGTGGTGCTTGCCATTGAGGCCCAAGCAGTTGGATCCTGGAAAAGTTGCCAGTCTGATCCAACTCCTGAAAAGAACCAGAGAGGAGACTGCTGGGATATCATGCTCAACAAAGTAGCCCCCTGTGCCAGAGTGGAGAACGGGGAAAGCTATGGGATCCAGAGATTCCTGGGACTGGATCCTGTTGCCTCCATCGCGATCCTTGACTGGGCCTACAATCTGGTGCGGATGTGTGTGGATGCGTGAATGGAAGACAGCCTTCGGCACCCAGTACGGACAATTTGAGTACACGGTCATGCCGTTCGGGTTGACCAATGCCCCGGCCGTCTTCCAACACTTCATGAATGACGTATTCTGGGACATGTTGGATTGATTTGTGGTGGTTTACATCCTGATCTACTCCTGGTTCAGGGAAAGCCACCTTCAGCACGTCCGTCTGGTCCTGCAACGCCTGCAGGAGCACCAGCTCTATGCGAAGCTGGAGAAGTGGTTCTTCTTCCGGACTTCCATCAAGTTTCTCGGCACATCCTCTCGCTTGAGGGGATCGCCATGGACTCGCGCAAAGTGGATCACGCGCAAAGTGGATCACGCGTCACGGAACCCATCCTGAAGCACCCTGACCCACACCGGCCATTCGTGGTGGAGACGGACATGTCCAACGTTGCTCTCAGAACGGTGCTGCTGCAGGCCCTGGCGGATGGCGGCACTCTTTTCCCTTGCACTTACTATTTGCGGAAATTCAATCCTTCTGAGCGCAATTACAGCATCTGGGAGAAAGGGTTGCTGGCTATCAAGGCCACATTCAAGGCTTGGCGGCACCATCTGGAGGGGGCCCGCCATCAGGTGGAGGTCCATCGGAACCTTGAGCACCTCACCAAGGCTTGGAAGTTGAACCAGCGGCAGATCCGGTGGTCGTTGTTCTTCGCCCGGTTCAACTTTCGCGTGACCTACATCCCCAGTGGTCACAACCAGAGGGCGGACACCCTGTCCCGCAAGCTGGAGTACCTTGGCCCCAAGGACCCTCTTTCTCCACAGATGGTGCTGCCTGCTGAAGCCTTGGCTGCTGCATGGGAGCCAGTGGTCTTACGGGCCCGGGTGCGAGAGGCGCAGCGCCAAGACGCCTGGTCTCAGTAGCGGAGGGCGGAGGTGGGCCCCATGTCCCCTTGGACTCTGGAGGAGGACTTGCTCAAGTTCCAGGGATGAGTGTACGTGCCCACGGGACCACTCCGAGCCCTCGTCCTGATCCAGTGCCATGACAACCCTGCAGCGGGACATTTCGGGTTTTTCAAGACCTTCAACCTGGTGATGTGGACCTTCTGGTGGCCTCGCGTGTGGCATGACTTGCATGCGTATGTGACGTCCTGTGGGACATGCCGGCAAGCCAAGGCCACCACAGGGGCTCCTCCCGGTCTCCTCCAGCCCCTGCCGACACACAACAGACCCTGGGGGGCGATCTCCATGGACTTCCTGACGGACCTGCCGCCGTCCTCGGGGTTCACCACGGTGCTGATGGTGGTGGACATGCTCACCAAGATGGCGCACTTTATCCCATGCCGAGGGCTGCCCACGGCCGCCAAGACAGCCCGTCTCTTCCTACAGCATGTCTTCCGCCTCCATGGCCTGCCGGACAGGGTGGTTTCGGACTGTGGAGTACAGTTCACGGTGCATTTTTGGAAGAGCCTGATGGCCACATTGGAGGTCATCGTCGCACCATCCAGAGACTGATTTGGGGACGGAGAAGGTCATCGGTATCCTGGAGTAGTACCTCCGCTGCTTTGTCAACCAGCAACAGGACAACTGGGCCGATTACCTGTCCTTGGCAGAGTTTGCCTTTAACAACTCCCAGCACACCTCCACCCACGGATGGTACCCCACGTTCTTCGCCAACGTGGGGTATCATCTGCGGCTCCTCCCTCTGGCACCACCGGACTCCCCTGTTCCCGATACGCAGACCTTCCTGACAAAACTGCACGTGGTTCAGCAGTTGGTGCGTCGGCAGCTGAATTGGGCGAAGGAGGACTACAAACGGGTCGCCGACTGCTCCCAACAGGCGACGTACCCTCTGGCGATCGGAGACCAAATACCTCACGTCCGACCGCCTGGTGAGAAAGTTGGACCGCTGGTTCATCGACCTGTTCCCCATTGAGGCGGTCATCAACCCAGTGGCCTACAGGCTGACCCTGCCGCAATCCATGCGGATCCACCCCATCTTTCATTGGTCCCTCCTAGTCCCTGAGGCCCCGCTGTGTCCCCTCTGGCATATGAAGTCCACAGCATTCGAGATTCCCGCTGGCTGAAGGGGCATTTCCAGTATCAGATCGCCTGGAAGGGCTATGGGACCGATTTCTCTGGGTGGATGCCTCCGACATCCATGCCCCGGACCTGGTTGCAGGCCTTCCACGAGCAGAACCTGACCCGACCGTATCCCAACCATCACCCCGGGGGGAGGGCCCTCCGGTGAGGGATAGTGTTGTGACTCCAGCCCCCGAACCTGGCCCCATGCCCGAAAGTGATTCCAAAAGTGAGGGGGAAGGGTCGGTAAGGCTTACCTCGGAAGCACCGATTCCTTTGGCTCAGCTCCAGGAGCCAGAACCAGACCAGTCGGAGGATGTAATGAGGCTGTCATCCCCTGATTCCTCCCTTTATTTATTTATTTATTTATTTATTGATTGATTGATTTGATTTGATTTTTATACCGCCCTTCTCCCGAAGGACTCAGGGCGGTTTACAGCCAACATAAAAACAAATTTATAAATAGAATTAAAAAACATTTTAAAAATCTTATTCAATTTGGCTACCCCATTTAAAAAACTATAATAGAAAAATAATAAAACCCCCAATTAAAAACAGCAGTGTATGAAAAGCTTTGGATGAGGTTAATTGGATTGGAAGGGAAAATTTTATTCTATGTTTGGTTTATGTATAACAATACCTTGTGATTGACCCGGGAAGCAGGGGGGGGGAAGGGAGGGGGGAAGGGGTTTTTTTGGGAGGGAGGGGGGAAAAAAGGGGTGAAAATGTCTTTGTTTTTTAAAAAACTTTTTCAATAAAAAAAAAACAAAAAAAACCAGCAGTGTATTAGGCCAGCCCTGCGTGGTAAAACAGAAAGGTCTTGAGTTCATGGCAGAAGGTCCGGAGGTCAGGGAGTAATCATAACCCCAGAGGAAGCTCATTCCAGAGGGTAGGTGCTCCCACAGAGAAGGCTCTCCCCCTGGGGGTCGCCAGCCGACATTGTTTGGCTGACAGCACCCTGAGGAGACCCTCCCTGTGTGAGTGCACAGGTCGGTGGGAGGCTATCGGTGGCAGCAGTCGGTCCCGTAAAGAGCCCGGTCCTATGCCATGAAGCGCTTTAAAGGTGGTAACCAACACCTTGAATTGCACCCGGAAGACCACTGGCAACCAGTGCAGCTTGCACAGGAGAGGTGTTAAAAGGGAGCCACGAGTAGCTCCCTCTATTACCCGCACAGCCGCATTCTGGACCAGTTGGAGCCTCCGGGTGCTCTTCAAGGGGAGCCCCATGTAGTGAGCGTTACAGTAGTCCAGGCGGGAAGTGACGGGGGCACGAGTGACCGTGCATAGGGAATCCCGGTCTATGAAGGGGCGCAACTGGTGTATCAGATAAAAAGCCCCCCTGGCGACGGCTGTCATATGTTTTTCTAACGACAGCCGAACATCCAGGAGAATGCCCAAGTTGTGAACCCTCTCCATAGGGGCCAATGACTCAGCACCAACAGTCAGCGATGGAACTAGCTGGCTGTACCGGGATGCCGGCATCCACAGCCACTCAGTCTTGGAGGGATTGAGTCGAAGCCTGTTCCTCCCCATCCAGACCCGCACAGCCTCCAGACACCGGGACATCACTTCAACGGCCTCGCTGGGGTGGTCAGGGGTGGAATGTACAGCTGAGTATCATCAGCGTACTGATAATATTGCATCCCAAAACCACGGATGATCATACCCAGCGGCTTCATATAGATGTTAAACAGGAGAGGCAAGAGAACCGACCCCATGGTACCCCACATGTGAGGCGCCTCGCGGCCGATCTCTGCCCCCCTGCCAATACCGTCTGCGTTCGGTCAGAGAGATAGGAGAAGAACCACTGAAAAATGGTGCCCCCCACTCCCAGTCCCTCCAGCCGTCGCAGCAGGATACCATGGTCGATGGTATCAAAAGCTGCTGAGAGATCTAATAGGACCAGGACAGAGGAACAACCTCTATCCTGAGCCCTCCAGAGATCATCCACCAACGCGACCAAGGCTGTCTCCATACTATACCCAGGTTGGAAACCAGACTGGAAGGGTCTAGATAGACAGTTTCATCCAGGTACCGGGAAAGCTGTCGTGCCACCACACTCTCGACAACCTTCGCCACAAAACGAAGGTTGGAGACAGGATGATAGTTCGATAAAATAGCTGGATCCAGGGAAGGCTTCTTGAGAAGAGGCCTCACCACCGCCTCTTTCAAGGTGGACGGGAAGACACCCTCCATCAAAGAAGCGTTATCAATTTCCTGTAGCCAGCCTCGTGTAACCTCCTGTGTGGCCAGTACCAACCAGGAGGGACACGGATCCAGCAAACATGTGGTCGCATTCAACCTCCCCAGTATCCTGTCCATGTCCTCGGGAGCCACAGTATCAAACTCATCCCAGATAACCTCACCAAGAATGGCCTCCGTCATCCCACCTTAATCTACCCAATCGGAGTCCAGCCCATCCCGAATCTGAGCGATTTTATCATGCAGATATTGTCCAAAGTCCTCAGCACGACCCTGCAAGGGGTCATCCCGACCTCCCAGATGAAGTAGGGAGTGGGTCACCCTAAACAAGGCAGCTCGGCGATTATCTGCCGATGCAATAAGAATGGAAAAATACTCACGTTTTTCCACTCTTATCGCCACTAGGGCCTCTGGTGGCTCAACAGTCTGTTATTAACACAGCTGCTGCAATTACTGCAAGTTCAAGTCCCACCAGGCCCAAGGTTGACTCAGCCTTCCATCCTTTATAAGGTAGGTAAAATGAGGACCCAGATTGTTGGGGACAATAAAAGTTGATTTTGTATATAATATACAAATGGACGAGACTACTGCTTAACACAATGTAAGCCGCCCTGAGTCTTCAGAAAAGGGCGGGATATAAACTTAAATAAATAAATAAAAAAAACAAAAAAAACCCTAGATAGGTCTGAACATGAGACCTAACTAGTGTTTGATCAGTTTCAGAACGGCTGGCCCTCCAATCACTCTCTAGGCGTCTTTTCCAGCGTTTCATCTCTCTCAGCTCCTCGGAATACCAAGGAGCTGGTTGAGATCGATGCCGGGTCAGAGGCCACAAAGGCACAACTCGATCCAGAGCCCTTGTCGCCGCCCTTTCCCAGGCGGTGACTAGTTCTTCCGCCGAGCCGTGAGCTAGGTCCTCAGGAAGTGGCCCAAGCTCCGTCAGAAAACTCTCCAGGTCCATCAGGCGCCTGGGACAGAACCAACGAATCGATTCCGTCTCCCTGCCATGTGGATTGGCGGTTCTGAAGTCGAGTCGAAGGACTGAATGATCTGACCATGACATGGGGTTGATGACTAAATCCCCTAATTCTAGATCATTCAGCCACTGTCCAGAGACAAAAATCAGATCCAGCGTGTTTCCTCCGTTGTGAGTGGGACCATTAACTAATTGGGTCAGGTCCAAGGCCGTCATGGAAGCCATGAACTCCCAAGCTGCCGCCGATGACTCACCGACCGACGGCAAGTTGAAATCCCCCATAACCATAAGTCTGGGGGTATCAACCGCCGTCCCGGCTATCACCTCCAGCAGCTCGGGCAGGGCTGCTGCCACGCAGCAAGGAGCCAGGTACGTGACCAGCAAGCCCACCTGCAGCCCCTGACCCCACTTCACAAAGAGAGATTCACATCCGGCTATCTGCGGGACAGTGACCTCCCTAGGTTCCAGACCTTCCTTAATAATAACCGCCCCCCCACCCCTACCTTGGGCCCTCGGCTGATGAAATGCATGGAAGCCCGGTGGGCACATTTCAACCAGGGGGACCCCCCCCTTCCATGCCCAACCAGGTCTCCGAAATGCCCAACAGGTCCGCACCCCCCTCCTATATAAGATCACAAGTGAGGGGGGCTTTATTCACCATGGACCTGGCATTACACAACATCAGCCGAAGGTCCAGGCTCTGAGGAGTCCAGCTACCTGGGGTACGGGAAGAGTCCGAGGGACCGGAGTGCGCGACCACTCGCAAACAGTGAGCACGCACTCCCCGAACATGATATGGGCCCCCACTTCCACCATATCTGCCCCTCCCAGTTACTCTGCCGATGGAATAGCCCTCACAGGGTCGAGCCCCAGTCTCATCCTTAACCCCCGAACCTATAACCTCTGTACTGCGAGCTCTCGCAGGGCCCAGCCGAATCCCCGATGGGTTTCCCCCACAACCCATTTTAACCCTCCCCCCCTTTAAAAGCCCATTAAAAGAAGAAGTTAAAAAATTCCTAAGTCTCTTCTGTGACGCAGGCCACCTCTCGGGATTCCAAAATCCGTCATCAAGGTAGGCCCTCGATAGAATAGGGGGCCATTTCTGCGAGAGGGGGGAGTCTCGCAGACCAAGAAGAGTTGTTAGCGAGTACATGCATATTACGGAGAAATGGCAGGCACTCCCCTCCCCAAAAATCCAGGTGATAAATCTCCGGCTAAGAGCAGATGGAAAAAAGTTAGTCCAAGGTGGGACCTGATGTTAAGGGTCAGCAATGACCAGCAGTATCGAAGTAGTCCCTCAAGAGGAAAAAGCATTGCAGTCGATGCCACCGCTGCCACCGCTGCCACTGCTGCCACTGCTGCCACTATCAGCTTTCCCAGGCTACGCCTTCAGACCCAGCTGAAAATAATAATAATCAAGCTTGCCGTCACCCGTGCTTCAGAAGATTAGAGAGGTGGCATCATCAAAAGGAAGGGTAGGGCAGGAGCCCCACCCCACAGGATATATAAGGAGCTTTGGGACTGCTCTCATTCCACGGGAAGCAAAAGTTTAGCTGAACCATTTCAAAAAGAGCTGCTGAAAGTCTCGCTACGTATAGCAAGTAAATAAATGTAAATTAAAAAAAAACGTGAGTCATTTGTTTGAACTTTGGCAGGCAGCTGCAATTTCTCTGCCAGGACTGATAAGAGCTGTGAATCCACTGGCTGAAGGCCAGCTCGTGGGTCTGAAGTGGGGAAGGAGACAGAACAGTATGGCCCAACGATCCCAGCAATGCAGTGGGGGCTAATCCAGCAGCTGGCTGGAGTTCCACCCCCGTCTCCAGCCCAGCGAGCAGCTCCGTTGTTGCCAGCCCCTCTCCCTGAGCAGGGGGTCTCCCAGCAATCCGCAGCAGCTTCATCACAGATCCACCTCAACTGCCTGCCGCTGGGCCCCTTCCCCCTGTGTGACCAACTTCACCCTGCTTCAGAACAGCCTGTGGAATCCGGGGGGTGCCTAAGCGACTGCATGATTGGTACACCATGTCCATAGCTTTGGACAGAGAAATTCACCCCCACCGCAAAATACCAGCCGAAACGCCTTCTCGGAGAGTGTTAGCCAGACAGCCCCCCTCAACCGGCAAGGTTGATTAAATGCTATTGGTGTGGACAATTGAGACACTGAACTTCTTCTTTTTTTTAAAGTTTTTTATTGTATTTTTTTAAAAAATAAAGATCATTTTTGAACAGGATATCAGTCAGGTACATTATTGAACATAATTCAAATTTCACCCCCCATTGTATTATAGCCAACATATTTCTTTCTCCCTCTTAAAGTTATTATTATTTGCACATATCTATCAAAAAATATGTTCCATCCCCCCATTCTGGAATCAATATTTAAATCACGTCTAGTCCCCATATTTTAACCCCTTTTTTACCCTACCCTCCTTTATTCCAAATATAACAGTAATTTTAATTTCATCAAGACAATTGTTATTACATAACCTATTACCCAAAAGAAACAAAAAGGATCAACTTATCACTTGTATTCTTGCTTAAATATCAAAATTCTCTCTTATTCTTTAATATTTTTAAATCTAAGGTCAGCCATCCAGGATCCTTTCTTAGTCCTGTCGTGCAATCATATTGACATATCCATCTTCCTGGAAATTGTCCTGAAATTACAAAGACAATTCCTTCTTGTATTTCTTCCTCTGCCTGTAGATGTCACTCTTCAATACAGTTGTAGTTCACAAATAACAAAGTATCCGTTTTATTTCAATCATGCTTAAGTAGCAGTTAAATTTCTTCTTATTCTTAGATAATTTAAATCATAAAGGTCAGCTTTCTTATTCAAAATTCTTTCTTAAAAATATCCTGCAATCACAAAGATATATCCATCTTTCTTGAAATTATCTTGAAGTCACAAGACAATTCTTTCTTTCATTTCTTCCTCTGCTTTAGGTGTCCTTCTTTAATTTATAGTCACAAATAACACAGTGTCCATTTTGTTTCTGTGATATTAGACCATGCCTTTCTTTTGTCTCCGCTTGTTTCCCTTTTTCCAAATTTTATACCATTTTAATAGTTTCTTTATATTTCTTTAAGTCCCGAATTACGGAGAGTAGAGGGATTTAGGGTATTCCATTAAACTCAATGCAGTATTTCCTTTGGCTCCTTTCTCTTTTTTCTTTTCTTATGTATACCTTAAGTATTCCATCAAAACTTCCAAAAATCTCAGACAATTATTTAATTAGAAAAAAAAACTTATTTTCCTTTGTTTAGTTGGGGCTCTAAACTTCAATTCCAAGCCCTCTTTGTCAGAATTCAGGTATCTTTTAACTTATTTCCTTCTGTTTTCACTTTCACTTAACATTAGCCGCTATTTCAATGTTTCTTTTAAGCTTGTGCTTATTTCCACAAAAATGCCTCTTTGTGAGCTGGTGTCAACTCACCCGGCTTCGATATCCTGGTCAGATTTTATGCTTCATCTCCTGCCCATTCTTGTGGCCGTCCTGATTTTGGAGCAGCTGATGGTGGCTGCAATTCCTCCTCACTGAACTGAGGGAAAAAGACTGGAGCTACAGGGAATTTGCAACTTCCCTGTTCACTCCAGCGGCTCCCTCATTCTTTGCTGCCTCTACGGGGCAGCTATGGTCCTGAACAGACCTCCATTTCAAGAGGACATCGGCGCTTGCCCCGGAGTTTCAGGGCCTGTGACCATTCCATCATGACGCTGGCCATGCCTGGACATCGAGCTTCTGAGTGCCTGGTCCCTGCTCCAGTTCCACAGCAATGTCCAGCCATGGCTACCTGAGGGAAAAGGGCTCCAAGGAAGGGCCCAGACACCAGTCGATTTGCCAGACAAACCGTAGAGGTTCCCTTCTCCACTGGAGAGAGAGAGGAACCTCCGGCTGAAGAAGCCCTTCCCAACTAATGTCACGTGCTTACATATCGAAAAAATTAATGGACACAGAGCGCAGATGGGTGGTATAGGAGAAGGAGGCTTTTGCAATGCGGTGGGCTCTCCTATCCTGGAGACACTTCCTAGAGGGAGATAAGAAACCTTTCAAAGTGTGGACGGACCACAAAAATCTTGAGGCCCTGAAGACCCCTTGGAAACTTTCCCCCAAGCAGGTTTGATGGGTTCAGTATTTCAAACATTTTAACTTCAACCTGAAATACATCCCGGGGAAAAAAACCTATTAGCTGACACCTGAAGAGGAGTAAAATTTATGTGCCCAGCAGTATTCAACTCAGACTGCTACAGCAGAGTCATGATTCTCAACTAGGGGGCCTTGGAATTTTAAAAACCCTCCATTTGGCTAGAAGACAATTCTGGTGGCCAAGGATGAAAGCTGATGTAGAGGACTATGTTAAAAGCTGTACCACCTGCACCACCATGAAATCCAGACCAGGGAAGCCCCCGGGGCTTCTCCAGACTGTGGCCGAACCGACAAAGCCCTGGGAGGAGATTGCAATGGACTTCATAGTCGAGCTCCCTGATAGCAGAGGGAACAGGGTGATTGATTTTATTTTCCAAACAAACACATTTCACTGCCTGCAATGGGCTACCCTTGGCCAAGAAGCTGGCAAAACTGTTCATGAAGCATATCTACAGACTACATGGGGTTCCATGGAGAATAATAATCAGATCGCGGGGTCCAGTGTGCTGCTAAGTTCTAGAAGGAGTTCCTGCGGTCCATTGGGTCATCCCAGGGGCTTAGCTCAGCTTTCCACCTGTCGACTAATGGAGCCACTGAAAAATTGAACACCATGGTGGAACAATACATTAGATGTTATGTAAATTATCAACAAGAAAATTGGGCGGAGTTGTTACCATTTGCAGAAGTGGCTTATAATAATGCAGTACACAGTAGCACTGGGTTGACTTCTTTTCAGATAACTATGGGCATGGATTTTGTACCAATGCCTGAGCTGCCTAGAGAGCCACCCACTTCCATGTCCCTGACAGAATGGATGAACTCATTAAAAAAGGTTGGGAGAACACTAAGAAAGCTTTGGCTGAGTCGGCGGAGAAATATAAGGCCCAGGCCAATAAACACCGGTCTCTCCAACCACCTTTCCAAATAAGAGATAAGGTGTACCGTATATACTCGAATATAAGCCGATCCGAGTATAAGCCGAGGTCCCCAATTTTACCCCAAAAAACTGGGGTAAACTGGGGACTCGAGTATAAGCCGAGGGAGGGAAATGAGGCAGCTACCGGTCAGGGAAAGCCTCCCTCCCTCAGCCGAGAAGGCTGGCGGCTCCCCCGCCCCGCCCTCTCACTGCACCGGCAGGGCTTCCCCGCGCTAATGCAAAAGCCCGCCAAGTTTGCACCATCCGGTATAATGTGAAAAAAAGAAGAAAAAAAAAACCTCGAGTATAAGCCGTATATACTCGAGTATAAGCCGAGGGGACGTTTTTCAGCACAAAAAACGTGCTGAAAAACTCGGCTTATACTCGAGTATATACGGTATTTGTCCAACCACCTTTCCAAATAAGAGATAAGGTGTATTTGTCAACCAAATACCTAAGATTGAGGTTACCTAGCAAGAAGTTTGGACCCAAATTCATAGATCCCTTTCCTATAGTGAAGGTGATTAACCCAATGACTGTCTAACTTAGCCTCCCTTGAATATTAGGGAAAGTGCACCCAGTGTTTCACAGTAGCTTATTGAAACCAGCAAGAGGATCTAACTTATGGCCCTTACCAGCTGCTCCCTACCTCATTTGATAGTACAAGGGGAGACTTATTATGAAGTTAAGAAGATCCTTGACTCTAGACCATACAGGGGTCATTTACAATATTTGGTCCACTGGAAGCTACGTGGGTGAAAAGTTGGGATGTGAATGCTGATACTCTAGTAAAGCAATTTCATGATAAATTCCCTGAGAAACCTAAGGGTCCTCCAGGAGTGGGGAGAGAGGGTTAAGAGAGTGTGTACAGGGCATTAACTCTATCTTTTGTATTTTGTCTGTTTTATTTTTCAGAGTATGTTTTCTTCTGCGGGCGGGGGGGACGACACCTGTCAGCTTTGGAAGCCATACTAGGCCAGAAACTTCCATGCTGCCACTTTCTCATGTGTGGGAAAGTAGGAGGGGGGATTTAGTAGAGCGGTTGCCATTAGACATAATAACATTCTTCCTGCATGTCAAGGTCAGGCCAATCCTGCATCTGGAGAAGAAGTGGTTGGAGTGATGTCTCGAGATGGGAGGGTTGGTGATTGGAGCATGTGATCGGCAGAGGAGTCAGGGGTGGTTTTGGGGTTTTTGATTTACTGAGGGAAAACCCGAATCTCTCAGATTCAGATTTTCCCAGATGTGCCAGTTTACCTATCCTAGTAAAAGAACTTTGAAAGATGTGTGCTTCAGAGTTTTACTTGGCGAGGGGTTTTTCTGGAACATTGACAGCTGGTTATTTTCTCCTTGTTACTTTTCCCCTTCTGTTTCCCCCATTCAGATTAACAAATAATTAACAAATTGTTCGACAGAACAATAAACTAATGGAACATTTTGCCTTTGGAAATTGTGGGAGCTTCATCACTTGAGACTTTCAAGAAAAGATTGGACTGCTTTTTGTCAGAAATGGTATAGGGTCTCCTGCTTGAGCAGGGGATTGGACTAGATGACCTATTAGGTCCCTTCCAACTCTGTTAATCTGTTAATCTGTTGAAGAGTTGGAAGGGACCTTGGAAGTCATCTAGTCCAATCCACCCACCCACCCACCCCACCAAGGCAGGAGACCCTACACCATTTATGACAAATTATGTCATGTGATGAAGCTCCCACAAATTCTGAAGGCAAATATTCTGTTCCATTGGTTGTTTGTTCTCACGGCCAGAAATTTTCTCCTTATTTCCAGGTTGAATCTCTCCTTGATCAATTTCCATCCATTATTCCTTTGTCTGGCCTTCGGGTACCTTAGAAAATAGCTTGACCCCTTCCTCTCTGCGGCAGCCCCTCAAATATTGGAACACTGCTATCATGTGTCCCCTCATGTCTCTTCACTAGACTAGCCATGCCCAGTTCCTGCAAGAGTTCTTCATATGTTTTAGTTTCCAGTCCCCTAATCATCTTGGTTGTTCTTCCCTGCACTTTTTCTAGTCTCAATACCTTTGACTTCTTAGAGTCTCAACACTCCTTGACTTGCTTGCCTAGCTGCTTGTAATCACTCAATATTATTTGTTGAATGTTCCTTGTTGTTGCCTGCACAATAATGCTACAAAAGGCCTGTGAGTTTGTATCAGGGTCTGAAGAAAACCAGGTGTTCAAATAATTGTTCATCATAGCACAAACATTGAAAGATTGAAACTGTTATGAATTTTTGAAGAGATCCAGCTGTTTTTGCCTTGCTGCTATTTAGAAGAACGGCCGTTTGGTACCTTAGAAACCGCAAAGTGGATGAATGTTATTATTTGGGCAGCTTTAACACTTGCAACAGATGCTCAAGAAATCTGTTGTATTCTTTGGATTGAAATAAAAATCACTGAAAGGATGAGGATTGATGAAATGGTTACTGAATAAAATTATGGGGAAATGGATTCCACCATGATTATCATGTTGTCTGAATGAAAAGAAAAGTTTAAGAAAGCAAAGGGAGTAAGATAACAGAATAACAGAGTTCGAAAGGATCTTGGAGGTCTGCTAGTCCACACCCCTGCTCAGGCAGAAGCATCCTATACCATTTCAGACAAATGATTGTCCAATCTCTTCTTACAAATGTCCAGTGTTGGAACATCCACAACTTCTGAAGGTGAGCCATCCCACTGGTTAATTGTTCTAACTATCAGGAAATTTCTCCTTAGTTTTAGTTTGCTTCTCTCCTTGATTACTTCCATCCATTGCTTCTTGACCTGCCTTCTGATACTTTGGAGAATAGGTTGACTTCCTCTTCTTTATGGCAATCCCTTAAATATCGAAAGACTGCTACCATGTCACCCCTAGTCCTTCTTTTCATTAGACTAGATATATCCAATTTCAGCAACCATTCTTTATATGTGATATTATATGTGTCATAGATATATTATAATCCAGGATGTCTCTTTTATCATTAAATGAATGTTTTTTCTCGAATGCCATCACCCTGTTAAACAAATAATTCCCTCAACACTGTCAAACTATTTACTAAATCTGCACTACTATTAATCTTCTCATCATTCCCATCAGCTATCTCCTTCCACTTATGACTGTATGACTGTAACTTTGTTGGTTGTATCCTTACGATTTATACTGTAATTGATTGTTTCCTGATTGCTTAATTGTAGCCTATGACTATCATTAAGTGTTTTATCATTAAGTGTTAAATTTGTACCCTATGACTATCATTAAGTGTTGTAAGTGTTGATGAAGGTATCTTTTCTTTTATGTACACTGAGAGCATATGCACTGACAAATTCCTTGTGTGTCCAATCACACTTGGCCAATAAAAAATTCTATTCTATTCTATTCTATTCTATTCTATTCTATTCTATTCTATTCTATTCTATTCTATTCTATTCCATTCCATTCCATTCCATTCCATTCCATTCTATGGCAGCAGTGTTCCGGTATTTGAGGGGCTGCCATAAAGATGAGAGAGGCAAACTGTTTTTCCAAAGCATGAGAAGGCAGGACAAGAAACAATGGATAAAAACTAATCAAAGAGAGAACCAACCAAGAAGAAATTTCCAAACAGTGAGAACAATCAACCAGTGGAATGCCTTGCCTTCAGAAGTTGTGAGTGCCCCATCTGGAAGCTTTCAAGAAGAGACTTGACAGCCACTTTTCTGAAATGGTTTAGACTCTCTTGCTTGTAGAGTGTGAGATTTTAAAAAAATGCAAA
Organism: Ahaetulla prasina; assembly: GCF_028640845.1. NCBI lineage: Eukaryota > Metazoa > Chordata > Lepidosauria > Squamata > Colubridae > Ahaetulla > Ahaetulla prasina. The sequence continues at coordinate 4,496,877 of NC_080544.1, read as the reverse complement.
CCTCATAAAAGCAATGTGGAGGCCATGAACAAGTAAAAAGCAGATTTATTATATATCATAAGCTTTTGCAAAAGGGTTCTCCCATGAAGGAGAGAGAATGTCTTACAGCTCCAAATAGATGGTTTAAATACATTTTCAAACAATCAGCAAGACAATTACAATGCCCTCACTTATCATTGTTTTTCAGATATTACATAACATTTTGGCTTATTCAGCAACATTATTATTATTTATTATTATTATTATTTATTATATTTGTATACCGCCCTTCTCCCGAAGGACTCAGGGCGGTTCACAGCCAGTAAAAACACAGTACATACAATACAAATTAAAAAAACTATCTAAAAAACTGATTCAATAACGGCCTAAAAATTTAAATACAATTTAAAACCCCGTTTAAAACTCTGATTAAAACCCTAAAATTAAAACTATGTTCAAGCTAGTCCTGCAGGTCGAAACAACAACGTCTTCAGCTCACGGCAGAAAGTCCGGAGGTCGGGGAGTTGACAAAGCCCCGGAGGCAGCTCATTCCAGAGGACGGGAGCCCCCACAGAGAAGGCCCTCCCCCTGGAGGTCGCCAGCCGACATTGTTTGGCTGACGGTATCTGGAGGAGGCCCTCTCTGTGAGAGCGCACTGGTCGGTGTGAGACTACTGGTGGCAGTAGGCGGTCCCGTAGATACCCCGGTCCTAAGCCATGGAGTGCTTTGAAGGTGATAACAAGCACCTTGAATTGGACCCGGAAGATCACTGGGAGCCAGTGCAGACTGTGCAGGAGAGGTGTCACACGGGAGCCACGAGGTGCTCCCTCTATCACCCGCGCAGCCGCATTCTGGACCAGTTGAAGCCTCCGGGTACCCTTCAAGGGGAGCCCCATGTAGAGAGCGTTGCATCCCATCCAGGTGGGATGTAACAAGAGCATGGGTGACTGTGCATAAGGAAGCCCAATCCAGAAAGGGGCGCAACTGGCGTATCAGGCGAACCTGATAAAAAGCCCCCCTGGTGACGGCCATCATATGTTCTTCTAAAGACAGCCGTGCATCCAGGAGGACGCCCAGATTGCGAACCCTTTCTGTGGGAGCCAATGACTCGCCCCCAACGGTCAGCGATGGAACTAACTGACTGTACCGGGCCGCCGGCATCCACAGCCACTCAGTCTTGGTGGGATTGAGTATGTTTCTCCCCATCCAGATCCGTACAGCCTCCAGGCACTGGGACATCACTTCAACAGCCTCGTTGGGGTGGTTAGGGGTGGAAATATACAGCTGAGTATTGTCAGCGTATAGATGACAACTCACCCCAAAACCACGGATGATCTCACCCAGTGGCTTCATATAGATGTTGAACAGAAGAGGTGAGAGAACCGACCCTTGCGGCACCCCACATAAGAGGTGCCTCGGGGCCGATCTCTGCCCTCCTGTCAACACCATCTGTGACCGGTTGGATAGGTAGGAGGAGAACCACCGATGAACGGTGCCTCCCACTCCAAGTCCCCCGAGCCAGCGCAGCAGGATACCATGGTCGATGGTATCAAAAGCCGCTGAGAGATCTAGTAGGACCAGAACAGAGGAACAACCTCTGTCCCGAGCCCTCCAGAGATCATCAACCAATGCGACCAAGGCTGTTTCCATGCTGTAACCAGGCCGGAAACCGGACTGGAATGGATCTAGATAGACGGTTTCATCCAGGTACTGGGGCAACTGACGTGCAACCACACTCTCAACAACCTTCACCACAAAACGAAGGTTGGAGACAGGACAGTAATTTTCTAAAATAGCTGGATCTTCCTCCTCTGCAAAGTCCCCTGGGAAATAAACTTCCCCTATGTCCTTTATTAAAACAATTAAGTGGAACATGGTTTCTTCCTTCTATTAATTAAGCTTGAGTCAGCCTGACCCAACTTAAAAAGTACAAACGTAAGTTTATGGCTTGTTTCCTCAGAACAGGCGTCATACATACTTCCCCTTTTTAAGTGTCTTACACAGCTAAAATAGCTCTGTTTGTTGGTTTGTTTTTGTTTGTTTTGTTTACATTTATACCCCGCCCTTCTCCGAAGACTCAGGGCGGCTCTGGTTAACTTAGGTCATAGGAAGAGTAAATATGGAGTTACCTAGGCTATATTCTTTACAGGAATAATTCCATTTCTCACAAAGAGGGAGGTGGACTAGATCAGGAGTGTCAAACTCGAGGCCCGCGGTTCACATTTGGCCTGCAAGATGGTTAGATCCAGCCTGCAGGGCTGCCTGGGAAGCAGGGAAGGACCAGTTCATGGTGCCTCAGCCTGGCCTAGACTAACCGGGCACCAATCTACAACCTGCTTCCAGCCATCCGAGCTGGAATGTGCCCGCCCATAGATCAGACTCACAGGGCTGCCCTGCCACCTCAGCCTCACCCCCTGGTTGTGGTGAGGCAGCCCAGCTGATCACCACCATGCTGCAGCCCCTGTGTGCTTGGCCCCCTCCCTCAAACCTCATCCTCCAGCAAGCCTGCCCCTCCCATTGCCGGGGCCGTTGGGGGCGGGGTGGGCAGGTGGCAAGCTTACTGGAGGATGAAGTTTGAGGGAGGGAGCCAAGTGAACAGGGGATGCAGTGTGGTGGTGACTGACTGGGCTGCCTCATGTGTCCATGGCCATTGTGGCTGGGATGGATCAGGCAGCTGTGCATCTAGCAAGCCGTGTGACCATCCAGGCATTTGGCAGGCCTGATCAGATGCCTTGGAGCTGATGTTGTGACCCAGGTTCCTGGACCCGGACTCCTGGACTCGGATGATTCAGAAAGTGAGGGAGAAGACCTGGCAAGCCCTGCTTCTCTTGAGCCCTTTCCCTCCCTGGCACCCACTCAAAGGGAGGAGGAGGGGCCGGCAAGACCTGATTCCCTGGAGCCTTCTTCTGATTTGGCAACGCCCCAAGAACAGTTTTGGAGTGATGCAAGGCTGCGCAGGCGTGACCGGCGTGCGCAGCAGAAGCAGCGTTGGGATAAAGCCAAGTCATAATTGTCATGCAGTGACATCTGCAGAGACTATAAATAGGAGGCGGGACTTCCTGGTTTTTTGTCTTGGACAAAGCAATGAATTTGCGCAGGCAAACTGTATCAATGGAGGGAAGAATATATTCGTGAGTAATTCTGGCCTTATCTATAATTTCCTCATTATCTCCAGAAACTTGGCAGGCCCGTGGGTAGACGTGGCCAGGACATATATCTATGTAAATAAAAGGAGAAAAGAAGGCCTCTGACTGACTCTTTGCTGGGAGTGTTGGGGGGAGGGAAACAGAACATTTTGTCCAAGACCCCACTAAAACATCTTCCACCAAAGATGGACCAGCAGCAGGTACAGCAGCAGTTACAGCAGCTACAAGCGGCTAATCAACAGCTCCAGCAGCAAGTGGCTCACTTGGCAGGCCAACTTGCTGCCAGGAATGTGCCTGCAGCCCCCCCCATCCTCCCACTCCTCCTCCTCGTCGCAAGTGCCCGATAACCGTGCCGGATAAGTTTTCTGGGCAGCCTGAGATGTTCCCGACCTTCTTGGGACAGTGCCAGCTCTACATGGCTATGAGGCCAGAGGATTTCCCAGACGACCGGGCTAAGGTGGCCTTCATGATTAACCTTCTTTCCGGCTCGGCTGCTCGATGGGCCAAGCCCCTCTTGCTCCAGGACAGCCCCCTGCTGGCGGACCAACAGTGTTTTTGGCAGCACCTGCGCACCATGTACGAGGACCCCGTTCGAATGCTGACGGCAACCAGGCGCCTTAAGGAACTCCGTCAAGGGAAACGCCCCCTGCAGGAGTACATCGCCGAATTTTGTCTTTTGTGCCAGGACTCTGACTGGAATGATGCAGCGCTGGTGGACGTGTTCCAGGAGGGACTCTCAGAGGAATTGCAAGATGAGCTGGCCCGGGTGGAGGCGCCGCGGACCCTCGACAACTTGGTGCTCCTTTGTCTCCGCCTCGATGCCCGTCTGCAACGGCGACCGTCCCGTCGCACCCCCCGGGACCCGCCGTCGACATCTGCACCCCCACTTCCTGCATCACCAGCACCCCGGGTCACCCCACATTTTGTAACCGCTGCGGAAGAGCCCATGGAGTTGGGAGCAGCCAGACCTCGCCTGACAGCCCAGGAGCGGAACCGGAGGCGCCAAGGGGGATTGTGCCTGTACTGTGGGGAGCCCGCCGCCGCGCTTCTTGCCCCAGAAAGCGAAGTGGGGCACGCACGCCAGTCCCCGAATCACAGCGTGACCAATCGGGAAACGGAGCAGGCCCGACCTCGGGGAAACCCTAGGTCGGGCACGTACTAAGCCCCCACTGGACGTTGCGGAAGTAGACTCTAGGCCCCCTCGGCATCTGATTCTGGACACACTGATATGGTTGGGGAACCAGTCGGACGGGCTCCAGGCACATGCGCTGGTGGACTCAGGGGCCCCAACAAACTTTATGGACCAGGCCTTTGTGACCCAGTTTGCGGTCCCCGTGGTTCCAGTGGACCCTCCGATGCGGGTAGAGACAATTGATGGATGAGAACTGGTGTCCGGCCCCATTAAATTTGCCACCCAGCCTTTGCGCCTGGCTATTGGGGACCATGAGGAGGCGATCCAGTTTTATGTCACGGCGGACCTTCATTTTCCCTTGGTCCTTGGGTTGGCCTGGCTTCGGACCCACGATCCTCAGGTGGCCTGGTCGCGGAACGCCATCTCTTTCCCGAGTCTGCAGTGCGTCGATCACATCCTCCACACCTGTGCCGGCCAGAACGTCCCCACCGCTGCCATCACCTTGCCTCCTGAGCTGACGGACTTTGCCGACGTGTTCAGTGAGAAGGACGCGGACTGACTACCCCCACATCGGCCCTACGATTGCCTAGTGGACCTTCTGCCCAATGCACCACTGCCTGTGGGACGCCTGTATTCCATGTTGGAGCCCGAGTTGGCCGCCCTCAGGGACTTCCTGGACAAAAATCTGGCCTGAGGGTTCATCCGGCCTTCAAAGTCCCCTCTCTCGGCCCCGGTCCTCTTCGTGAAGAAGAAGACAGGGGACTTGCGCCTGTGCTGTGATTACCGCCGGCTAAACACCATTACAGTGCAGAATCGCTACCCCCTGCCGCTCATCCCGGAGCTGCTGGAGAGGTTGCGGGAGGCCACGATCTTCACCAAGCTCGATCTCCGGGGGGCCTACAACCTGGTGCGGATGCGAGAAGGAGACGAATGGAAGATGGCATTCGGCACCCGATACGGACACTACGAATACACTGTCATGCCATTTGGGTTGACCAACGCTCCCGCCATTTTCCAGCACTTCATGAACGACGTGTTCCGAAACATGTTGGATCGGTTCGTGGTTATCTACCTGACTGACATCCTGATTTACTCCCGGTCCAGGGAAAGCCACCTTCGACACGTCGGTCTGGTTCTGCAATGCTTGCGGGAGCAACAACTCAATGCGAAGCTGGAGAAATGCGTCTTCTTCCGGACTTCCATAGAATTCCTCGGGCATATCATCTCGCCCGAGGGCATAGCCATGGACCCATGCAAAGTAGAAGCTTTGTGTAGCTGGGAAGCCCCTCGTCGGGTGAAGGATGTTCAGCACCTGCTGGGCTTCGCCAACTACTACCGGACCTTCATCCCGGGCTTTGCCACACTGACGGCTCCACTTACCCAGCTCCTCAGGAAGAAGGTTGCGTTCCGGTGGGGTCCCCCGCAGCAAGAAGCATTCACCGCCCTCAAGAAAGCCTTCGTCATGGAACCCGTCCTGAGGCATCCCGACCCGCTCCGGCCTTTTGTGGTGGAAACGGACGTGTCCAATGTGTCTCTGGGAGCGGTGCTGCTACAGGCTCCGACGAATGGTGGCACACTTTTTCCCTGCGCTTACTACTCCCGGAAACTCAATCCTTCCGAGCGCAACTACACCATCTGGGGAAAAAAGTTGCTGGCTATCAAGGCTGCATTCGAGGCTTGGCGACACCATCTGGAGGGGGCCCAACATCAGGTGGAGGTCCGAACGGATCATCGGAATCTTGAGCACCTCACCACAGCTCGGAAGTTGAACCAGCGGCAGATCCGGTGGTCGTTGTTTTTTGCCTGGTTCAACTTCCGCGTGACCTACATTCCCAGCGGTCACAACCGGAGGGTGGGTGCCCTGTCCCGCAAGCCAGAGTACCTCTGTGCCAAAGACCCCCTTCCTCCACGGACAGTGCTGCCGGCAGAAGCCTTGGCTGCAGCATGGAAACCAGTGGACTTGCGGGCCCAGGTGCGAGAGGCGCAGCGCCAGGACGCCTGGTCGCAGCAAAGGAGAGCGGAAGTGGGCCCCACGTCTCCTTGGACCTTGGAGGAGGACTTACTCAAGTTTCGGGGGCGATTATATGTGCCCACAGGACCATTCCGAGCCCTCGTCATGACCCAGTGCCACGACAACCCTGCAGCAGGACATTTTGGGTTCTTCAAGACCCTCCACCTGGTGACACGGACCTTTTGGTGGCCCCGAGTGCGGCATGATGTACATGCCTACGTGACATCCTGCGTACCATGCTGGCAAGCCAAGGCCACCACGGGGGCCCCTCCCGGGCTCCTCCAGCCCTTGCCGACACCCGACAGACCCTGGGGGGCGATCTCCATGGACTTCCTGATGGACCTGCCGCTGTCCTCTGGGTTCACCACGGTGCTGGTGGTGGTGGACATGCTCACCAAGATGGCACACTTCATCCCATGCTGCGGACTGCCCACAGCCGCAAAAACGGCCCGTCTCTTTCTGCAGCACATCTTCCGCCTCCATGGTCTACTGGACAGGGTGGTTTCGGACCGCGGAGTTCAGTTCACAGCTCGCTTCTGGAAGAGCCTGATGGCCGCATTGGAGGTGCAGGTGTGTCTGTCGTCATCGCACCATCCGGAGACCGACGGGGGTACAGAGAAGGTCATCGGTATCCTGGAACAGTATCTCCGTTGCTTCATCAACCAGCAACAGGACAACTGGGCCGATTACCTGTCCCTGGCGGAGTTTGCTTTTAACAACTCTCAGCACACCTCTACTCAGATGACCCCGTTCTTTGCCAATGTGGGGTACCATCCGCGGCTCTTCCCTCTGGCACCACCGGATTCTCCTGTTCCCGAAACGCAGACCTTCCTGACGGAATTGCATGCGGTCCAACAGTTGGTACGTCAGCAGCTGGATCGGGCAAAGGAGGACTACAAACGATCCGCCGACCGCTCCCGACGGGCAACGCCCCCGCTGGCAGTTGGAGACCGGGTGTGGCTCTCCACCAAACACCTCCCGTCCGACCGCCCGGTAAAGAAGTTGGACCACCGATTCATCGGCCCGTTCCCTGTCGAGGCAGTCATCAACCCGGTAGCCTACCAACTGATCCTGCCACGATCCATGCGGATCCACCCCGTCTTTCACCGGTCCCTTCTGGTTCCTGAGGCCACACCGAGTCCCCTTCGGTGCCCAACAGCACCCGTCACTGTCGCCGAGGACGGGTCGAAGGAATACGAAGTCCACAGCGTACGAGACTCCCGCTGGCTGAAGGGTCGTTTCCAATATTTGATCGCGTGGAAGGGATACGGGACTGATTTCTCCTGGGTAGATGCCTCCGACGTTCATGCCCCTGACCTGGTGCAGGCCTTCCATGAGCAGAACCCAGCCCGACCACATCCCGATCGTCAGCCCCGGGGGAAAGGCCCTGCGGTGAGGGATAGTGTTGTGACCCAGGTTCCTGGACCCGGACTCCTGGACTCGGATGATTCAGAAAGTGAGGGAGAAGACCTGGCAAGCCCTGCTTCTCTTGAGCCCTTTCCCTCCCTGGCACCCACTCAAAGGGAGGAGGAGGGGCCGGCAAGACCTGATTCCCTGGAGCCTTCTTCTGATTTGGCAACACCCCAAGAACAGTTTTGGAGTGATGCAAGGCTGCGCAGGCGTGACCGGTGTGCACAGGAGAAGCAGCGTTGGGATAAAGCCAAGTCATAATTGTCATGCAGTGACATCTGCAGAGACTATAAATAGGAGGCGGGACTTCCTGGTTTTTTGTCTTGGACAAAGTAATGAATTTGCGCAGGCAAACTGTATCAATGGAGGGAAGAATATATTCGTGAGTAATTCTGGCCTTATCTATAATTTCCTCATTATCTCCAGAAACTTGGCAGGCCCGTGGGTAGACGTGGCCAGGACATATATCTATGTAAATAAAAGGAGAAAAGAAGGCCTCTGACTGACTCTTTGCTGGGAGTATTGGGGGGAGGGAAACAGAACAGCTGATGTCTGGTGGTCATGGGCTTGTATCAGTGGTGGGTTCTAACCGGTTTTACTATTGGTTCACTTCGTGCACTCGCTACACTCACACATGCGCCAAACTTGTGCTTTGTGCAAGTGCATTTAATAAAAATACAGCTGAGCCATGGCAATCCACTCTGCCACACTTTACAGCTGGGGTAAAAACAAAGGAATAAAGGTATGTATAGCACGGGGGAGGGCGGGAGGGCCCAACTGACAGGTGGAGCAAACCGGTTCGCTCACACATCAAGATTTCCGTTACCGGCTCTCCTGAACCAGTGAGAACCCACCACTGCCTTGTACCCACCTGTGCTGCATAGGCTGCGGACTCTCAGCTGCCTCTTCAGGTTCACTGGGGCCTTTGCAAGCGGGGTGGGTGGGCAGAGAGATTGCTGAAGAACGGGTTTGGATGGTGGGGGCAGAGCATACAGGGGGCACAGTATAGTGATGATGGCGACCTGCTGGGCTGCCTTGTGGCAACCCGTTTGTCTTTGTTCTTCCAGTGGATCAGGCCCTGGCACTCTCCCTGGTCCTGCCCCGTTCTGCCAGAGAGCCTTCTATCAACCACTGTGGGCTGTGACCAGATGGCCATGCCTCCCAGCTACAATGCTGATGTTTGACACCCCTCGACTAGATGATCTCCAAGGTCCGTTCCAACTCTCTTATTCTATGTTCTAAGAATGGATCACTCCAATATTGACTTTCATCTGGAGATCTACTGGATTTTCCCAGCCCAGATCTGGCAGCCTTAACGAAAGTGCCATCTTCTCACAAACCTGGTTCAGCACATGGACTTCTGAGTAGCCCAGCTTTCAGAGACTGTTCTGATGAAGCCCAGTCCCGGATCTGTTGTTTTTTCAGGTGGTTCTGACTTCCATTCCATTGTGGGTTTTGGAAACACCTTTTTTATTTATTTCATCTTTCAAATAGTGAGGTTACATACAATGGAATTTTTTTTTTTTGCAAAATATTTTGCAGGCCTATATTGTCCAATGAGGAGAAGTGTACTTCTGAGTAATATCTAGATCCAACTGTGTTTTAAGGAGCATGGTTCAATGGGAAATGTCTTTTTTCTTTGACTCAGTCCATCCTGGGTCCCTTCATCCTTTTTGACTAATGGGTACTATTTCTTAATTTCCTACTGTACTATATTGGTTGACATTTCTTTTCTTTTTTTAATAGTACATTTGACATTTTGATTTTTACACCGCTCACAAGATCAATCCACAGCCCATCACACATGGATGGCTGAAACAGACAGATCACAGATACCTGTTTATTCTCCAGAACACCTTTCCCCTTAATTTGACACCATAATGGCAATGATTTTAGAATCAGAAAAACTATTTAGCAATGAGAAGGATATTTCACCCTTGCTTCCATTCCCTTGATTTTTTCTTCTGGATCAAAGAATAAGTGTCCTGGGGAAATTGTGATGGGGGAAAAAAGTTGATAGTCTCTGCTAAAAAAAATATTTTAAGAGGAAAAATAACCATTAAGATAATTTTCTTTCCCACTTTCCACCTTCAAAAAAGATGCCATTTTGGTATTTTAAATGTATTTCTGCTTTTTATTTCTTGGGAATATACACGGCATTCAAATTAAGTAAAATGCAAGAGCAAAATAATTGCCCTAAATAAAATATTGTTAGCTGTGAAATCATGTCCAACCCATCGCGACCCCATGGACAACATTCCTCCAGGCCTTCTTGTCCTCTACCATCCCCCAGAGTCCATTTAAGCGCACGCTGACTGCTTCAGTGACTCCATCCAGCCACCTTGTTCTCTGCCATTCCTTTCTTTTTCTTTTGCCCTCAATCGTTCCCGCATTAGGCTCTTCTCCAGTGAGTCCTTCCTTCTTATTAGGTGGCTAAAGTATTTGCATTTCATCTCAGGATCTGGCCTTTTAAAGAGCAGGTTGATTTCCTCTAGGACTGACTGTTTTGATCACCTTGCAATCCAAGGGACTCGCAGGAGTCTTCTCCAGCACCAGAGTTTAAAGGCCTCAATTCTTTGGTGCTCAGCCTTCCTTACAGTCCAACTTTCATAGCCATACATTGCGATTCTAAATAAGATAGGATCATATATTTTGCAAAATTAAAAAGGAAAGAAAGTGGAATGTTTGGAAGTAATTTTCATTATCTTTGGATAGAAATCATGTTTAGAATTTGTTTTGTTTTGATTTTTAAAATGTTTTGGGAAGTTTTTGGTTAGAATGTTTTTTAAAACAATGGAAAGCACAAATGTGGCATGGTTCCTAGAGTTCCAGTGAGTGAATTGGGAAGCTATATAAATCTGCTTAAATAAATATATTAATAACAGTAGAGCAAAAAAAGAAAATTGAAATCTTAGCGTTTAAAAAAAATAAAAATAAAAGTTATACGCAAAGAAGCAAGAATTTTGAATGAGGCCTCATGCTAGCAATGGGAATCCTTTTAGGCAGGGAAGGATGGGATTTATATTCTCTTTGCAGCCTGACCTCTGCAGTGCTACAGCTCATCTGGTGTAATGACAACTTGTCTGGGGCCTCTTTTGGGCTGTTAAATGTCAGCCAAGCTACAGCTGATCCAGTCACAACTGCAACTCCTCCAACTTGTTTATGCAATGCACCAGTCAGGGGAACCCCACTGAAAATGGCTGCTGGCATTCAGTATCCATGCAGGGAGATGGAAGAAAACAAAGCTAAACCAGAAGCAAATAAACTTTAACAGGCAATTCCTCTCTGGAGAAAACTGTATTTTTTTTAACTGACTGTGCCTTCTTCGGATGGCCAAGAGTAAACTGTGCAATGGCAGAGCGATATATTTCTTATAAATGGTATCTATTTCTTTTCTTTTCTTTTCTTTTCTTTTCTTTTCTTTTCTTTTCTTTTCTTTTCTTTTCTTTTCTTTTCTTTTCTTTTAAATGTAAGGATATCAGAAATGTAGCCTTTTCCTAACTGGATTGATGGTGTCAGGCATATGACAGTAAGTTTATTGTCAAGGTTTTATGGATAGAGAAGCATCCTGTTGGATCAAACCAACATCTATCTAATCCAGCTTCTGAGTATCTCTGGAGTGGGAACTTTTATTTACTGTATTTTTTGGCATATAAGATGCACCTTTTTACCCCTCAAAAGAGGGTGAAAATCTGGGTGCGTTTTATATGCCGAATGTAGCCCCCCGCCCCACCCTTCAGAGGTTGTCAGCCGAAAATCCTATGTGTGGAAAGCGGCTGCTGTTTCGGCATCAACATAGCTGTGGTAAGAGCGCTCTTTGGGAGCCAGGCTGCCCGAATCCTTTTGAAGAAATGGTGACAACGCTCGGCTCTAGGACAGCTGACAGGCCTCCCCTCCAGTTTGTTGAGCATGGGAGCGCCTAGCGCAGTTACAGCTGCAGCAGGAGCACTCGCTTCGAGCCAGTCTGCCTCAGCTGCCGTCGACAGCCTACAACGCTACTCAAAGGCAATGCTTTGGGCAATGGGGGAGGAAAAAGATTGTTGCCTCACTGCATGGCGTTTTCCAGCAGTTTTCCCCCTCAATTCTCTGAAGCAATTTGCAAAACCACGCACCTTTCTCCTTCTTTGCTGCAAATTGCTTCGGAGAATTGAGGAAAAAAACGCCGGAAAAGATGATGCTCTTGAGAGGTGGGCGCTTCTGCATGAGAGGCGTATGGCAAAGTGCTCACCGCCCAGCGTTGCCTCCATGCATCGGTTTTCCAAAAAAAAAAAAAATTTACTGCTCCCCTCCCCCCCCCGTCAGAGAAGACATCCGCTCCATTTCCTTTGCAATGCAAAAGAATCCCGGTTTACTTCCATGACAAACACTACATAGGCTAGTCACAGTTCCTCAGAAATCCTGGATTTTTCTACTTTTTTCTTATTTTCTGTCTCTTTAACAGTCTTCTCAGGGAAAAAAAAGAGGCTTCAAGGTATCCTGGAAGTTCCATCTTCTGACCATGGAATTAGAGTCCATCTCAATTTTTGCTATTGGCTGAGTAGCTTTAAAATGTATGACTTCAACTGAGGAATTCTGGGAGTTGAAGTTCACACATCTTAAAGCTACCAAGAATCTCCGGCCGAGGGCTCATGACGGGAAACATCACATTATGACTATTCTGACTTGAAGGCATATGTACACAAAAATGTTGTAGAGTCTATTGTTATTACATTGCATTCCAGTAATAATCCTCAAATAGTTGTAGAGTTTATATAACCATAGATAAAGGTAAAGGTTCCCCTCGCACATACGTGCTAGTCGTTGCCGAATCTAGGGGGCAGTGCTCATCTCTGTTTCAAAGCGGAAGAGCCAGCACTGTCCGAAGACGTCTCCGTGGTCATGTGGCCGGCATGACTCAACGCCAAAGGCGCACGGAATGCTGTTACCTTCCCACCAAAGGTGGTCCCTATTTTTTCTACTTGCATTTTTACATGCTTTCAAAACTGCTAGGTTGGCAAAAGCTGGGACAAGTAACAGGAGCTCACCCTGTTACACGGCAGCACTAGGGATTCGAACCGTTAAGTTGCCAACCTTTTGATCGACAAGCTCAACGTCCTAGCCCCTGAGCCACCGCGTCCCTTCATTATGTAACCATAGGCATCTGGAATAAGTGGGAAACATCTGGTATGTATTGCACAGATTGTGTCAATCTGTGAATGTGTCATGAAACACAGTAATTGAAGTCCTAAGTGCTAAGTAAGTAAAACAGCATATTGTTCTACATAGCTACATTAGGTAAAGGTTCCCCTCGCAAATACGGCAGAGGCAGAATTCTTTTTTTCTTGTCCCCCCCCCCCCAAATTAAGGTGTGTCTTATACCACGGTGCGTCTTATATTATGGTATTTACTTTTTAATTTTTTTTATACACAAACACATTTTTTTATACACACATCGGTAGTTCAGTGTGTCATCTCAAAGTTTCTTCAGTGACTTCTTCTTCTTCTTCTTCTTCTTCTTCTTCTTCTTCTTCTTCTTCTTCTTCTTCTTCTTCTTCTTCTTCTTCTTCTTCTTCTTCTTCTTCTTCTTCTTCTTCTTCTTCTTCTTCTTCCGGTCTTCATCTTTTCTTAATATTTTCCATTCCTTTGTTACAACATTCTCCCCACAATTCACTTAATATAACATTTCTTATTTACTGATACATTTATTTATATCTCTTCTCTAGCCAATGGTAAAATTGTCTCCATATCTTAAAATATTCTGTATAATATTCCAAAAATATTCTTTCTTTAATTATCAAAGTTAATCTATTCATTTCTGAACAATCTAAAATTTTCTTAATTACTTCCCTCCGAAGGGGTTTTCTCTCTTTCCAACTTTGTGCAAATACTATCCTTGCTGCAGTTATTACATGTATAATCAAGTATATATTTTCTTTACTAATTTTCTCTGGTAGGATATCCAATAGGAACAGCTCTGGTTTTAAATCAATCATTTCTTCTAACCATGTTTTAATTCTACTCCAATAGTTTCTGGCTTCTGGACATATCCACCACATATGATAGTAGGATCCTGGTGTCCAGCACTTAGCTGATTTATCCTTAAACATTTTTGCCACTTTTTCTGGTGGCATATGCCACCTATAAAACATTTTATCCAATTTTTTTTTTTTTTGCCCAAGCTATCATTGTTTCTCTTACTTGCTCTTCTTCTAATTCAATACCAAATTAAAAAATTGAAGATTTTTTTGATCATTTTATCCTCTGTTCCTATGAGTATCCTATCCAGATCTGTCATTTCTAAATAAAAACCATATAATTTCTTATCCTTTTCAGATCTTGTTTGTATTTGCATATGAGTATACCAATCCATCTCAATCCCTTGTTCTTACAGTTCTTGTTCTCAGCTTGTCAATCCAGGTCCGTGGATCCATCAAAGACCAGCAGCAAAAAGATGGAAGCAGAGCTCTTTAATCAGTAACCATAGCCAGAATGCAGAACAAGTCAAGTTACAGGGTCAAAGTTAGAGCTGAGAGCAGCCGCCTCTCAGATGAACACATTGTTCATCTTAAACCACCATCCAGTGGCTAAGACCAACTATTCATCAGTTTTAAGATTCCAGCCTCTGCGGAGCATCTCTGTCTTCTCTGGCACGCGATCCATGACGTCATCAGAGTCAGCCGCTGTTCCTCCGCTGCGGCCGCTTCTCCGTCCATCGCAGATGCCTCCCGCCATCCGGATGACCCTCCCTGCCAGTCCAGAGGTCAATATAGATAGCTCTGGCAGCTTCATTTCCCCCTCTTCCCCCACTGAATGTCGAGTCCTGGCCGGGGCTTGACACTTGTTTCCCTTTCAATTATCTATTAATAAATCTTTATATCTAAAAATATTTCTAAAGTTAATAATATTTGGGTGTATTACTGCTTCCATTGTTGATAACCATATTGGTATTTTCAAATAGTATTTGCTCTGACCTTCTCCCACACAAATAACAATGCATTTCTTACTTAGCATCTGTGAAAATACGTATGCATCAGGGGTGGGTTCTAAATTTTTTACTACTGGTTCTGTGGGTGTGGCTTATTTTGTGAGTGTGGCTTGATGGTCATGTGACACTGGGCATGGCTTGGCTTGGTGGTCATGTGACTGGGTGGGCATGGCTAAGTGGTCACGATCCTAGTTCCCCCTATGAGGATTCCCCCATCCGGACCTTTTGCAATCCCCCCAAAGAGTCAAAGGAAACCAGATTCCATATAGCTTTGAACCCTTAAGGCAAACCAAATACAAGTGGTCCTCTTTTATTGGCTGGTTGCTTAGCAAGTGTTCTAACTTACGACTGACCTCTCCAGAGCTACTTGACCTGTTTTTGGAGTTTTGACAGCCATGCACACACACACACAGACTTATGACCAGTTACAACATTCCAGACAGTCATGTGACTGAGGTTTTCTATGTTTTTTGCCAGTTTCCAATAATTCTTTCTGGTTTCTGGTTAAAAATGCCCATTGGGGAAAATGGACTTATTTAACAACCACAGTTTTTGCTTAATTACCACAAGATTCACTTAATGACCATGGTGTTTGCCTAACCCAGAGGTCTGCAACTTTAAACACTCAAAGAGCTATTTTTCTATTTTCTTTTAAACAGGTATCTCTCTCTCTCTGTCTCTCTCTTTCCTCCCTTTCTGCTTGTGTGTGTCTCTTGTCTCTCTCTCTCTCTCTTTCCCTCCGTCCCTCTCTCTCTCTCTGTCAGGGCGGGGGGGGGGGAGGGAAAGGAACCACTGAATTAGTGTTCAATGGTGGGAATCTGACATCCAGAGGCCTACGAGCCATGTACTGAGGACCAGATGGGGGCAATCCCACAAAAATCTCTTGTCGCTTGAGCATACTCCAAAAAGCAAAAGAACCTGGTTTTGCTTAACTTTTTGCACAAAATTTTAGTATGAACCACCAAAACTAAATAATTCTTTTAATAAACAGGGAACTTCTGTTTTTATGCAATATTCAAGATATTAGAGCAGACAAGGCAAGAAATTCTGAACAACATGGGTAATTGTCCGCTTTAGTCCACATTCTTTGCTATTTTTTTTTAAATAAAAAGGTTACATAGCAACATCTCTGCCATAATTAACATTCCTAAATATATTTTCTTCAGAATAACCTCAATAAACTGAGGGCACGTTTCTTCTGAATGACTGCATTGTCTAGGTGAACCCCTATGATCATTATCTTGGAGCAGAAATCCCAATGAAATCTAAGAATCATACTTATTTTCATCTGATTGGAAGCAGAGGATGATATTTACACATATTGGAATTAATTCCTCCTGACTTCATACTCAATTTGGCATTCACGTTTTTGGAAAAGAGAAATGAAGCAAATTGAAGACTTAAATGGAAGCTTGAAAACCAAATAATCAATATTCTTTGATCAAAGTTAAAGTTCTGGGTAAGAAATTCCAAACACATTTACAAGAGACATGGAAGGAAAATTCTACAAATCATGAGATGAAGCAGTGTCCTCTCTTATACCCACAAAAATCTTTTTAGTATTCTTATTACTCAAGTCATATAATATTTTTTTAAAATTTGCATTTGTATCCCACCCTTCTCCGAAGACTCAGGGCGGCTTACACTATGTTAAGCAATAGTCTTCATCCATTTGTATATTATAACTACATTGTAAATTATAACTACATTGTAAAACTCAGTCATATAATCTAACTTCCAATATACATCTTCCTGCAGTGTTTATCTTGCATTATCTTTTCCTCCTTTTGTCTTCTTAATTAGCCACTCAGTCCCCTATTAACAGTACAAAAGGTGTGTGGATTGCTCTGGTAGTTTGAGTTAGGTGAGCCAAGAGATATGTGCCAATTCCTGGAGCACGGGTAGGTACATAGAGGTATGAACTACAAGCTCTGCCGCTTTCCAAACCAGAAAAACTGCCTCAGGGGCGCTCTGAGAGAAATAGTGGTCCTGAAATAAGGGTCATGCCTGCCTGCCACCGAAGGGCATCTGGTTCAAAGGCGCTGTGGCTCTTGTTAGATTCGGGCAATAACGAGGCAGGAGACCAGGATAGTGACAACAGCTCTTTACTATATGGTGAACCCAGCAGCACGTGCTGGGAAAAACCTCTCTTTATATACAGTTTAGCCGGAGGCTTCAACCAATCAGCAACGTGCTTTTTCCCGCTCAGTTTTCCCTCCAAACTCTTAAAGATACATTACACTCCTTCCCTCCCAGAAAACACTTTACCAATATTTACATAAAATTAACATCTTATTTTTCTAAGTAATCACGCAAGTAGACTGGGCGTCTCCTGACTCTTTCGGACCTGCGCAATTCATTTTCTGGGAGTGAGTTGAGCTGACCGGAGGGACTGTTTGTTCCTCTCAGCTCCTCCTCTAGGCCATCCGGCCCTGGATTATTTGCAGAGTCGTCCCTGCTGTCTTCAGGAGGAGCCTGTTGGTGTCGCTGGACCTCCTGGAACTCAGATAAGTCCCGCGTTTGCCCCGGGTTTGAGTCAGCTGTGGATTCAAGCATTGGGTAGTCAGGGCCTGTTTCGTCTGAGTCTAACCTGCTGGTTATTCTTTTCCTTATCTGGTCTATGTGGCGCTTCCATACCCGGCCATCCTCTATCTCTACTAGATATGATTTTGGTCCTGTTATCTCTAGGATTTTTCCTTTTACCCAGGTCGGGCCCTCGCTGTAGTTGTGTGCCCACACTAAGTCGCCTACTGCCATCTCTCTTGTTTTACCGTGTGCCCCTTTGTAACCGTCTGGTGTGTAGTTTGGGTTTAAACGGTCTAGTGGGCACCTAAGCTTCCGGCCCATTAATAGCTCTGCCGGGCTGCGGCCAGTTGTTACACAGGGGGTTCTGTGTTGGACAGCTAGGAAAGTATCGATCTTTGTTTGCCAATCACCTGGCCTGATTCTGGACAACGCTTCCTTTGCGCTCCGAACGAAACGTTCTGCAAGGCCGTTCGTCGCAGGGTGGAAAGGCGCCGAGAGGACATGCCGGATGCCCTCCTCTGCCAAGTACCCCTCAAACTGGGTTGCCGTGAATTGCGGGCCGTTATCAGAGACTAAAGTGTCGGGCAACCCGTGGGTTACAAATAGGTGCCTTGGACTGAAATCACGGCCTCGGCTGTCATGGATCTCATGAGAATGATTTCCAGCCATTTGGAGTAGGCATCGACTACTACCAGAAAGGTTTGGCCGTGGAAGGGGCCGGCAAAATCGATATGGATCCTAGACCAAGGGCCCTGGGGTCTCTCCCACTCCCGAATCGGGGCCGTTGGGGGTAGTGGTCTGGACTCCTGGCAGGCCTGGCATTTCCCTACCCTTTCAGCAATTTCCGTGTCCATTAAGGGCCACCACACATAGCTTCTCGCTAAACCCTTCATTCTCACGATCCCTGGGTGGCCTTCGTGAAGGAGCTCCAATACCTTTTCCCTCAATTTCTCCGGGATCACCACTCGATCCCCCCATAGCAGGCACCCCCCTTGAGCTGAGAGTTCCCCACGTTTTTTTACAAATTCTCTAAACGCCGCTCGCGCAGCGCGGGCCAACCTCTTTGTACCCAACCAATTACAGTCCTTATTGTAATGTCCTTGTACGAAGCCCGAGCCACTTCCTTGGATGTGACTGGGCCAGAGTCCAAAGAGTCAATTAGCAGAACTGGTGTCCCCGGAGTGGGGTCTTCGATAGTCTCTGGTAACGGGCATCTGCTCAGGGCGTCTGCATGCCCTAATTCCTTCCCTGGCCGGTGTAGTAATTTGTAAGAATACGCCGCTAGGAAGATAGTCCATCTGGTCAGTCTGGGCGAAAGTGCCACAGGCGTTGGGCGGTCGCCTGCCAACAGGCCTAGCAAGGGTCTATGGTCCGTGATGATTTCGAAATCACGACCAAATACATATTCGTGGAATTTCTTTACCCCGGAGACTATAGCCAAGGCTTCCCTATCTAGCTGGCTATAATTCCTTTCAGCTGATGACATTGTTCGGGAGTAATATGCAATAGGGGCTTCTGTGCCATTTGGCAACCTGTGGCTGAGCACAGCCCCCACCCCATAGGGAGATGCATCGCAGCTTAACACTAATGGCAGCGTGCCATTGTATTGGATAAGGAGGCTATCACTCGATAGGAGATTCTTTACCCCTTCGAATGCCCTAGCTTCCGCCTTTCCCCAAGACCATGCAGCCGTCTTTGCTAGTAATTTATGAAGCGGCTCGGCTATTGTTGCCTTATTTCTTAAAAAGACCGCGTAGAAATTGACCAGACCTAAGAATGCCTGCAACTCCGTTTTGTTCTTTGGAACCGGGGCCTTCCTGATGGCCCGTACCTTGCTTTCAGTGGGGTGAATCCCTTCCCTGTCTATCCGGTAGCCCAGGAATTCCACAGACTCAACCCCGATCTGGCATTTGTTCAGTTTAACTTTGAGACCGGCAGACCGGAAAATGCCCAAAACTTTTCGCAGCCTTACCCCTAATTCCTCTAGATTCTCAGCGGATACCAATACATCGTCGAAGTATGGTACCACCCCTGGTAGTCCTTGCAACAGCCGCTCCATTAGGTTCTGAAATAACCCTGGAGCCACACTAACCCCAAACTGTAACCGGGTGCACTTAAAAGCCCCCCTGTGAGTCACAATTGTCTGCGCTTCGGCTGTGCTGCTATCTATCTAACTGTTGATAGGCTTGGGCCAAGTCTAGCTTGGCAAAAACCTGCCCTTGCCCCAATGAGTGTAGTAAGTGCTGTACCACCGGGACGGGGTAAGCACTCTTTTGCAATGCTTTGTTAAGCGTTGCCTTATAGTCAGCGCAAATCTGGACCGACCCGTCCGGTTTGACTGGGGTGACTATAGGTGTCTCCCACTTTGCATGGTCAACTGGCACTAGAATTCCCTGGTTTACTAGCTTGTCCAGTTCCCGGTCAATCTTGGGCTTTAGGGCGAATGGGACCCTCCTAGCCTTTAACCGAATAGGGGCAACTTGTGGGTCTAAGTTAAAGGAGATAGGGGTCCCCGTGTACTTGCCCAGGCAGTCCTTAAAAACGTCCTCAAACTCCTTCATGAGTGTGTCTTTGAGGTCGACTTCGTTTCTGAAGATTCCAGTCACTCCCATGCCCAACGCTCGGAACCAGTCCAGTCCCAACAAGCTTGGCAGGGCTCCATCAACTATGGTGATGGGCAGAGTTTTCTTGTATTGTCCATACTCGACGTGGACGGACGTTACCCCTCGAACAGGGATGCGATTCCCTTGGTAGTCTTGGTAGTCTTGTACCTTTAATTTCTGTGGGTGCAGCTTGCGCTTCGCGCTTCGCGTGGGTGCAGCTTGCGCTTCGCGATGGCGGGTAAGGCTTTCACGAGAGTGTCCCAGGACATGATCGTGATCGATGAGCCGGTGTCCACTTCCATTCGGCACGGCACCCCCTCAATGATTTTCGTGAAGATCTTTTTTTCTAGGCGTGTTGATGCGTGACCCACTCTCACGACAGTCTGATTCAACTTCGCGCCTTTTTTGAATTGACCAATCACGGGCCGCTTCGCCGTTCCCGCGCTCTGATTGGTCGGTTTGAATTTTTGGCGGGAAGGTTGGGGCGCTCGACAGGCCTGTGCTATGTGCCCCTTCCTTTCGCATCCTTAAATTTGCAGTGTTGTCGTTGGTGTTGCCCTCCGCAACTTGCGCATTCGCCCCGGTCTTCTTTCTCCGGCCTCCCGGTGTGGAAGACTCCTTCCTCTTCCTCACCGTCCGACTCGGCCTGGACCTCTTCGTTGTGGACCGGGGTTGATTTTGCTCCAGCCGTTGGTGCGACCTGCTTTTGTAAGGTTTCCGCCGCTTGGGTAGACATCTCATGAGCCCTGGCTTCATCCAAGGCGTTTGCCAGCGTCAAGTTGCTTTTGGACAGCAGCCGCCGTCACAAACGGATGTCCCTGACCCCACGAATGAGTTGCTCCAGTAATGCCTCTTCCAAGTCTCGGTACTCGCAATGGTTCGTGGCTTTCCTCAGGGCTGCCATGTATACGCTGATGGACTCGCCCTCTTGCTGCCTACGCTCCCTGAATTCGTACCGTTGCACATACTTGGACGGCGTTGGTGCATAATGGGCTTTCAATACGGTCTGTAGAGTCTGCCACGGCACCGATTGTACCGGCGTTGGCTCCGCCAACGATTCTGCGGTGTCGAAAACCTCTGGACCGCAGTGGCTCAGGAAATACGCTCGCTTCCTGTTGTCTGAGACTCCTTGGAGTTCGTTCGCCTCGAGGAAACACTCGAAACGAGCCATGTATGACCCCCATTTTTCCTTAGCTGGGTCGAATGGCGCTGGCGGTGTGTAGCTGGACATCGCTGCTTTCCGCCCCTTGTTTGCTGGGTTCGCGTCTTCCTAGTGAATTCAGCTTTTTTCCTGGCGCTCCTAGCCTCGAGATCCCACCTTCGTCGCCAGTGTTAGATTCGGGCAATAACGAGGCAGGAGACCAGGATAGTGACAACAGCTCTTTACTATATGGTGAACCCAGCAGCACGTGCTGGGAAAAACCTCTCTTTATATACAGTTTAGCCGGAGGCTTCAACCAATCAGCAACGTGCTTTTTCCCGCTCAGTTTTCCCTCCAAACTCTTAAAGATACATTACAGCTCTGGTGCCGCGATCCCTGATCTCTTCCCTCATAAGGCATGCTGGCTTGGGGAAAGGCAGGGAAAGAGCTCTGGTGCCACGGTCTCCTGTTGTTCTGTCTCCTTCTCCAGTTCGGAGCAATGAGCTGGCCTTCAGCCGGTGGATTCACGGCTCTTATCAGTCCTGGCAGAGAAATTGCAGCTGCCTGCCAAAGTTCAAACAAATGACTCACAGAGTAAGACTTTCAGCTCTCTTTGAAACGGTTCAGCTAATTTTTGCTTCCCATAGAATGAGAGCAGTCCCAAAGCTCCTTATATATCCTGTGGGGGTGGGGCTCCTGCCCCACCCTTCCCTTTGATGATGCTGCCTCTCTAACCTTCTGAAGCGCGGGTTGATCCAAGCTTGATTATTATTATTATCAGCTGGGTCTGAAGGCATAGCCTGGGGAAGGGAGGAATCAGGGGATGATGGCCTCACTATGTCCTCCGACTGGTCTGGTTCTGGCTCCTGGAGCCGGGCCAAAAGAATTGGTGCTCTCGAGGGAAGCCTTACCGACCCTTCCCCCTCACCCTCGGAGGCACTTTCGGGCATGGGGCCAAGTTCGGGGGCTGGAGTCACAACACCTGTGCACTTCCCTCCCTCCCCATGCAAATCGGTCCACCAGCCGCTGGTATCACCCCTCCACCAGCTTTCCCTCCCCTGCCCTCCCACCGGCCTGCTTACCTTCCACGGCTGGTCCAGAATCCAGAAGGCAAGCTCACCAGAGTTTTCAGTGGTCCCCCAGCCAGCTGCTGCTGCTGGAAAGTGGCTGGCAAAGCAGCCTCCGAAAAGGCTACTTTACCAGCTATTTTCTCAGCAGGCCTGGCCACCAAAAATATGTGCGGAAAAAGCTGCTGCCATCGTCGCCATGTTCTTTCCACATGTGCATCCCACTGGACTTGGAAGGCAATGGGATTGCGCGTGTGCAAAGAACTTGGCGGTGGAGAACATTGCAAGCAGGGCAAGCGAGTGGCGACTGGGGAACTGGTTTGGGGGTGTGCCCAGATGGCTATCGTTACCAATTCTGTGAACTTGGCCAAATTTTTGCCAATGGTTCTCGTGAATCAGTCTGAACCAGTAGCAACCCACCACTGGTATGCATTTTACTTCTACCATATCATAAGAATGCATGCCATCCCCATGCTTTTTTATGGTATAGACAAGCTAAAACACAGGGATATTTTAGAAGACATATAGTAAGAGAAGCGTTGTTGTCGAATTGGAAGAAGATAAAGAAAAGTCACTTTTTAAAGATTCCAACTTGGGTATCACCTATAGAGGCATTCTCATATCCAATAACATTTAAAAAGGAACATATTGTTAGATATGATGAATTGGTGAATGAAAACGGTGAGTTAAAATCTAAATTAGAACTAGAGGCAGATAGTATAATAATGAATTGGTTTTCATATTTGCAAATACAATCCAGATATAATAAAGATGTAAAACCAGAAGGCTTTTAAAATAATATAACCAGTTTTGATGAGATCTTAACAGGCTCTGATGACAATTTGATTAAGAAATTGTATGGATACTTATTAGAGGTGAAATTGGAGGAAGAAGAAGTAAAAGAGACAATGATTGCTTGGGGGAAGAATTTTGGTCATGGGATAGATTTAGAGGCTTGGCAGAAATTATGGATGTATAATTATAAAATGACAATATCTACAGCATTTAAAGAGAATTTGTACAAACATTTTGCTAGAATGTTCAAGGACAAATCTGAAAAATGTTGGAAATGTCATCAGACATCTGGAACATAGTACCAAATGTGGTGGACGTGCATTGAAGCGAAAAGATACTGGACTAAAATACACACATGATTGGAAAAAATGATTAAAAAACATATTGACTTTAAGCCAGAAGTCTTTCTGTTGGGAATTATATCTGAGATATATACTAGAGATATAAAATATTTGATTGTGAATATTATTGCAGCAGCTAGGATTGTGTTTGCTAAAAATTGGAAAAATGAGAAGTTACCTTTGCAAGGTGAAATAATTAGAAAAATGATGGAATGTGCAGAGATGACTAAATTAACATTTGAAATTAGAGAGCAAGAAGATAAGCAATACTATAAAATATGGGATTTATTTTATCATTGGTTAGATGGAAAGATATGTTAGAAAAGATAATATAAGATATATGTATGAAAGAGATGTTTATTTTGTGAATGCACAAGAAGATATGTTAACACCCATGCAGCAGGTTGTAAATTGTTTTGATTGATTTGATACTGTTTTTTTCTGTTAAAATAAATATATTTTTTTCAAAAAAATGCATCACAATTGTAAATCATGGCCTTCCAAGGTTAATAGTCTTATATTTCTTAATTCAATCCATTCTCTCATTCAAGTCAATGCTGCAGCCTGATAATATAATTCCCAGTTCGGCAGTCCAAATCCTTCATGTAGCATCTGTAGCATATCCTGTAGCATCTTTATGCCAATTCTCGCTTTCTTCCCCTGCCATATGAACTTCCTTATTATTTTATTAAGGTGTTGAAAGTAAGTCTTTTCAACTTTTATTGGGATTGTCTGGAATAAAAACAATAGTCTCGGTAGTATATTCATCTTGATTATTGCAATCTTTCCCATAAACGATAGCTGCAAATTTTTCCATTTCTCCAAATCTTTCTCAAGTTGTCTTTTTAAATTGTAATGGTTATCCTCTTTTATCATTACACATCTTGAAGTTAATTGTATTCCTAAATATTTCACTTTTTTCACAATTTGTATATCTAATTTCTTCTTTAAGTCTCTTTTTTGTTTTTCTGTAGCATTTTTCACCAATATTTTTGTTTTTTCTTTATTTTTAAACCTGCCACCTCTCCATAAACCTCTATTTGTTCTAATAATTTAGGAACTGTTGTTTGAGGTCAACTGCAAAAGCTTGTAGCCAGGGGTGAAATCTAATTTTTTTTGCTATCGGTTCTGTGGGCGTGGCTTGGGGTGGGTGTGGGTCATGTGACTGGGTGAGTGTGGCTATGTAACCATATGATGGAGGATCAAAAGACAGAAACTCACTAGCAATGTCCTGCTGGAGCAGGGTTGGACTAGATGACCTCCAGGTACCTTCCAGCCCTGGATTTTCGTCTGAAGCTGCATCTAGTGGCAGGTTTGTACTTCTTCCTTCCTTCCTTCCTTCCTTCCTTCCTTCCTTCCTTCCTTCCTTCCTTCCTTCCTTCCTTCCTTCCCTCCCTCCATCCCTGCCTGCCTTCTTTCTCTCTCTCTCTCTTCTTTCTCTCTCTCTCTCAAAAACGAACCCCCCACACCCCGTTTTTCCTCCCAGCAGGCTTCCCTGAAGCCTGCTGGCCAAACTAAAATGGGAGTTCGTTTTCCTCCCAGCAGGCTTCCCTGAAGCCTGCTGGCCAAACCAAAAAATGGGGGGGAGTCTGTTTTTCCTCCCAGCAGGCTTGCTGGGAGGAAAAATGAACTCCCTCCCCCAATTTTTGGTTTCCCTGAAGCCTGCTGGGCTTGGGAGGGCCCTCCCGGGCTCCATTTTCTCTGGCAGAGGGCTGCAGGAGGATCCCTGCAGTCCCACTTGGGCCACCTCAGGTGTTCCCTGATACTAGTGACATCAAGCTGGCCACGCCCACCCTGGTTACACCCACCCCACTATGCCCATCCAGCCCCCTGAGGTCAAACACAACCCTGATGCAACTCTCAATAAAAACGAGTTTGACACCCCTGCCTTAACAACTACAATGGTCTCTTTGGGAAAAAAAAACCCATAAAATCGGGTATGAGTCAGACTAGAAAAGAGAAAAAATGACTAGAAAAGAGGTTTACAAGATCATTATTCCAAGTCAGCTTTAGTTATTCATGAAACACGGTCATCAGCCTCTTGTTCTGTGTTTGGTGGTGTGTGCAACAAGGAACTGGTTTTTTTTTTTAATTTTAATTTTTTATTTTTTCAAAGAGGAAAGTGAACATGGGAGGGCTGACAAGACTGTTCTTCCTTCCGGTTTCTGCCTTTCTGGTGTTTTGAATCTGTGGAGTGTTTCCTTGCTGGAGGTCTCCGAGAGAGAAGAGAATGATTACGTTAATATGTTGATAGGTTGGTCTCTGGACACAGGCCTGTCATGAATTATATGAATGCAAATAAATGCAAGGGATTTGATTAATGCAAAACATCGGCCCTTGTCGATATACTGTATTTTGTATCATTTGTTTCAAGCTAGCCTGCATCCCGGTGGCATTCAAACATTATTTGTAAAAAAAATTTGCAATTCGTTGTAGATTAGTTTAATTTAAAAAAAAAATTTTTTTTTGATTCAAAAAGTTTTACAAATTTTTTTTCCCCTTTCCCCCCCTCCCCTCCCCCCTCCCTTCACAACCCCCCTCCCCCCCCGACTTCCCGGAATGAGCACAAGGTATAGTTAAAAATAAAACAAACATATGCTAAAAAATTTTCGCCCCAACTTAATTATACCCCTACAATCATCAATTCCTAACTTCCCCCGAAAACAATAAAAAATAATACATCATAATCATTCAAAAACAGTCTGATAACTCTTAGTCTGATATCTACTTTGAATATAGTCAATCCATTTTTTCCATTCCTTTAAGTATCTTTCTTGCGTATTTTCTTTCAAAAAGGCTGATATCTTCGCCATCTCAGCCAAATTGGCAACTTTTAATATCCATTCTTCTTTTGTAGGTACTTCTTTTTTCTTCCAGTATTGTCCTATTAGTAATCTTGCTGCTGTTATTAAATTTAAAACCAATTTAGTCTCAATTACTGTACAGTCCGTAATAATTCCCAACAAAAAAAATTGCGGCAGGAACTTTATCTTCTTTTTCAAAACATTTTGTAAAATCCACCAAATTTTTATCCAAAAGGCCTTTATATCCTTACAAGTCCACCAAATATGAAAATATGTAGCATCATCACAATTACATCTCCAACATTTTGCTTGCATATCTGGGTACATACACGATAATTTCTTAGGATCTAAGTGCCATCTATAAAACATTTTATAAAAATTTTCCCTCAGATTCTGTGCCTGCGTGAATTTAACATTTCTAACCCAAATTTTTTCCCAAGTTTCTAATAATATTGGCACCTGAAAATTTTGTGCCTATTTTATCATACAGTCCTTTACCAAGTCCCTTTCAGAATCTATTTCAAGTAACACATTATACAATCTCTTTATATGCTCCTGAGACTGATTTCTAATTTGCTTTACCAAATTTCCCTCGTTCTGCTCTATACCAATTTTCTGATCTTCCTTCCATCTAGCACGTAGTTGCTCATATTGAAACCAAGTATAATTTTTCCCTTCTTCTTTTAGTACGTGCAGCGATTTTAATTGCAAATTACCTCTTTCAGTATACAAAAGATCTTTATACGTAATCATTTCCTGATTCTGTTCTATATTTATATTCTCTATTGTATGTCTAGGACTTGCCCATATAGGAACCTTATAATTTAGTTTGTAAAAGTATTTTTTCCAAAAACGCAGAAGAGCAGTTCTTAACACATGATTTTTAAAGGCCTTATCCACTTTTTTGTCATAAATTAAATATGCATGCCATCCATATAGCAAGTCATAACCTTCTATATTCAAAATTCTTTCCTCCGTTAAATTAAACCAATCACTTATTGCAGAGAGAGCAGCTGCTTCATAGTATAATTTAAAATTGGGCATTTTTAAACCTCCCCTTTCCCGGGAATCTTGAATTATTTTCATTTTAACCCTAGCTTTTTTACCTTCCCATATAAATTTATTAATTCCCTTCTGCCATTCCTCAAGATTCTTATCTTTCTTAATTATTGGTATCATCTGAAAGAGGAATAAAAATCTAGGTAAAACATTCATTTTAATAGCAGCTATTCTCCCCAGCAAGGATAATTGCAATTTTTTCCAAACAATCAACTCCTTCTGAACTTTTTGCCATAAAACCTCATAGTTATTCTTATACAGTTTCACATTTGAAGATGTAATATAGACCCCTAAGTATTTAACCTTCTTTACAATTTCAAATCCTGTTATTTCCTCTAGTTTTTCTTTCTGTTGTCTGGCCATATTTTTTATTATCACTTTTGTCTTTTTCTGATTTACCTTAAACCCTGAAACCTTCCCATATTGATCAATTATTTCCAACAAAGATTTACTAGAGTTTATAGGGTTTGTTAAGGTAATCACCAGGTCATCTGCAAAAGCTCTCAGCTTATATTCATGTTGTCTAACTCTAATTCCCTCTATTTCCTTTACTTCTCGTATTTTATCCAATAATGGTTCTAGAGTTAAAATAAACAATGATGGTGATAAAGGACATCCCTGTCTTGTTCCTTTCGCAATCTTAAAAGGTTCTGTTAAGCTACCATTAATTATAATCTGTGCTGTTTGCTCTCCATAAATTGCCCTAATTATTCTTGTAAAACCATCTCCAAATTGCATCTTTTCTATTAATTTAAATAAAAAATCCCAATGCAATCGATCAAAAGCTTTCTCTGCATCAAGAAAAATAAATGCTGCTGGAATAAAATTTTTCTTTTCTAAATACTCCAGTAAATTGACAATCTGCCTCATCTGTCTCCCTTTTATAAATCCAGATTGATCATTATGAATTCTTTGCTGCAAAATCAACATTAATCTATTAGCTATTATTTTAACAAAAATCTTATAATCATTATTTAAAAGCGAGATTGGCCTATAGTTCCCAGGTTTAGAACAATCCTGTTCCTCTTTTGGTATCAATGAAATAAAAGAGGTTCTCCATGAGGGGGGAATTCTCCCTCCTAATTGTATCTGATTAAATAATTCCTTAAGTGGACCTAACATCTCATCCTGTAAGTTCCTATAATAACTAACTGTAAACCCATCCGAACCAGGAGTTTTCCCCATTTTTAATTGTTTAATTACCAAAATAATTTCTTCAGAAGTTATAGGCCGATTCAGTTCATCCGTTTGTTCTAAAGTTAAATTTTTAATCTTATATTCCTTCAAATAATTATCAATATCCCTGTTCAATATATTATCTTTAAGATATAAATTTGTATAATATTCTAAAAAAGCTTTTTTAATTTTATCCTGTTGGTATCTCTCTTTACCTTTATATTCTATTTTTTCTATAGTACGTTGTTTTATGAGAGGTGTATTAATATATATTAATAATAGACAGAGAAATAAGCAACAAAGACAGCGTAGGTATCTAGAAGAGGAAATTTATAAGAAGCAACAATTATTAATACATAACCCGCATCAAAAACTTAAAGATGCAATAAAGTTATTACAGAATCAATTTAATATGATAATAGCTGATCAGGTGGTAACAAATATACAATATGCTAAACATAATACTTTCTGTAATGCAAATAGACCTGGTAGGTACCTTAAGGAAAAGACAATTTAAAAAATTTTTTTAATGCAAAATCTTTCATCTATTGTTTCCCCAAAGATGTAATTTTGTACTGCAATTTTTGAGCTGAGGAACATTTCTGAAGGATGATAGTAGAGCTGCTGAATAATACGGTCATCCAGATTCTGAATATCCATTACAACGGATATTATTTTAGTTTGTGGGGAAATTCCCACACATTATTTTTTTACAATACTTTCTTAAAAACTTAGATGAAGACAACATTGGAGACAATTTCCCCAGAAGGTGATTTGTGGTTTCCTGGTAACTTTGGACTTTAAAGATTGGCCCTCAGCGCTTGCTCAGAAACCAAAGCAAAAGAATTAGGTAAGGACACATTTAAAGTCTTTCTTGACTTTTCAAAGAGGTAGAGCTCAATTTGAAACATGCTTTGCCCAATTGTAAAGATTCTGATTTAACTCCCAACTGGGATGATCCATTGAGGCCAGAGCTTAGACTTACATGTGAGTTGAAAGGTTGCTAAGCCTATCATTCAGAAGCTGCAAAAATCTGGATGACAACTAATTCAGTTTCCTACATCTCTTTGCTTCCATCTAAAGTCCATGTGAAGAAAGAGGTATTTCTCTAATGTGGATTTGACTTGTTCTGGATCTGCCTAGGCCTACATTTCAGGAACAGAGATGTATAATAGAATAACAGAGTTGGAAGGGACCTTAGAGGTATTCTAGTCCAACCCCTGCTCAGGCAGGAGACCCTATATCATTCTGGACAAATGGTTGTCTTCAGAGGTGGTATTCAGTGGTTCGTACTGATTCGCCTGAACTGGTATCAGAAATTGTGGATGAGGCTGCCTATCCACACTGGCTCTATGCCATCCTATTTAAGGCCAGGAGCATGTGCGGAAGGCATACGTGTGTGCGCATGAAGCGACCGTGCGCAGCGAACCAGTAGCCGCATAATGTGCAGCCCACCACTCGTTGTCTTCTTAAAACTTTTTAAGTTTAAAGTTTTTAAACTTAAAAACTGTCCACTCTCTTCTTAAAAACTTCCAACTTCCATTCTCCAGGAGGTTTGAATGCTAGAAGTATAAAATAACAGAGGAATAGATCGATGATCTATGCTCTCAAACCGGAGTGATTGTAGAATAAATGAATTATAACAATTCTTTGGACAGCAGCATATAGTTCTCTGGATTTCTGCAACTCTACCTAAGTATCATCAATCCCATTAGACTGCTTAAATAAAGCAATTCAGAGTTACTAATCTGGGCTGCCAAAATCAACTGTTTTGCAGACCAAATTTAATAGTCCTGCTTCAAATTCACATCTTGGCACACCTTTTGAAGAAGAGCAAAATTTTTTGAAGACCTGGGGGGCGGAGCTGGCGTCGCGGCAAAACGGCTGAAAGTTTGTCATTCGGACTTGCAGCCGAAGTTTTTTCTGACATGACGGTCTGGTTTTTTGGACCTCACTATTTCGGAGGGACAGTGATCAGATAGGGCACTTCCTGCTGGTCTTGGGGATATCTCCAAATCCGCGATTTACCCAGGAGAAGCCCTTTTTCGTGTCAGTTTAATCCAGCCTCGGCTGACAAAGTTGGGACAGCTCCAATATGGAAGAGTGGAAGGAAACGTGCTGGCTGGGGTGAGAGACTTTTAATTAACAAGACTTTGTAACACCACTCTAAGACTGGAAAGAAGAAAAATAATTAAAACAATAAACTAATTGAATGGCAGCTTAAAAATATTCAAAGAAAGGATATATTTTTAAATGTTGGCTTTTTTGGATTTTTTTCTGGGAACGTCTCCATCTTGGATTTAAATTGAGAAGACTGATTTTTTCTCTTTGTTGTTGCTGGATTTAAGAATGTTTCTATTGGAGTTTCTCTAGGGGAAGTTTTAAATTTTACTATATTTCCATATAAACTTTATAATTAATTTTTCTGCCAAATTTTCTTTTCTTTTTCCTGTTTTTTTCTGCTTGTGGTTCTTTTTTTTTAAAAGAGTATAAAGGAGGAGGTGGACAGGAAGAGGGAGAGGGTAAGGATTCAACCAAAATGCCATCTACTGACTGTATTTTATTGCTACAAGAGACTTGTTATATTGTTATACCTTCCCCAGAGTTTTAACCTTGAGATACATTGTTGCCATTTGAGATTCTGAGAGAGAATTTTTTCTAAAATAGAAAAAAAAATGGTAAGTGAACACCTGTCTACCCTAGATGAGTTCAAATCACCAGGACCGGATGGATTACACTCCAAGGTTCTGAAGGAACTGGCAGACGAGATCTCAGAACCACTGAACTATATCTTTCAAAGATTCTGGAGCACAGGGGAACTGCCAGAGGACTGGAAAAGAGCTGATGTAGTTCCCATCTTCAAAAAAGGAAAAAAAAACAGATCCAGGAAACTACAGACCTATCAGCCTGACCTCAATACCAGGGAAGATTCTGGAAAAGATAATCAAGCAACGAATCATTGAACACCTAGAAGCAAACAAAATAATAACCAAAAGCCAACATGGATTTGTCAAAAACAGATCATGCCAGACTAATCTCACTGCATTCTTTGACAAAATGACAAAATTAGTGGACCAAAGGAATGCTGTCGATATAATTTACTTGGACTGCAGCAAAGCATTTGATAAAGTAGACCATAACCTACTACTAGATAAAGTAGAAAAATGTGGGTTAGACAGCACCACCACCAGATGGATTCACAACTGGCTGACCAACCGCACTCAATGTGTAGTCCTCAATAGAACTACATCCACATGGAGGGAAGTATGCAGTGGAGTACCTCAAGGCTCTTTTAGGCCCAGTACTCTTCATCATCTTCATCAATGACTTGGACAAGGGGATAGATGGGGAACTCATCAAATTTGCAGATGACACCAAGCTGGCAGCAATAGCCAACACTCCAGAAGATAGGCTCAAGATACAGAAGGATCTTGACAGACTTGAACATTGGGCACTAACTAACAAAATGAAATTCAACAGTGAAAAAAAGTAAGATTCTACATTTAGGCCAAAACAACAACAACAACACAAAATGCACAGGTATCGGATATGTGGTACCTTGTTCAATAGTAGTAACTGTGAGAGGGATCTTGGAGTCCTCGTGGACAACCATTTAGATATGAGCCAGCAGTGTGCAGCAGCTGCTAAAAAAGCCAACACAGTTCTGGACTGCATAAACAGAGGGATAGAATCAAGAACACGTGAAGTGTTAATACCACTTTATAATGCCTTGGTAAGGCCACACTTGGAATATTGCATTCAGTTTTGGTCGCCACGATGTAAAAAAGATGTTGAGACTGCTGTTTGTGTTGACCTTGGAAGTATTGAACAAAAATATTAGAGAGGAAAAGGGAATAAAAGGTATGAAAATTCAGAAGGAAGAATATAAACTCCAAGTGTTGAATACTATATGTCTATAATTTGTAGGTGCTTTTGACAAAAATAAAGAATCAGACAAGACGTGATTTATTTCCTTAGACTGAGATAGACCAATCTGGAATCCTTTAAATATTTTGAACTGTAATTATCATCACTTCTTATCATTGTCCACACTGATTCAGGGGATTTGAAACATGCCTGAATAGTTTTAAAAATGAAACCTTGATCAGAGCATCCATCCATCCCCTCCCCTTTGCACAGTAATTTATATTATTTCTTTTTCATTATGGCATGTTATTGTTTTCTGTTTTCTATACAAAAGACAGCTCATACAATAATAAGAGAGAACGAAGATAGCTTAGGCTGAATTCGAAACAAAATCATAAATAATTAAACTAAGAAAACAGAATAACAAGTAAAACATAAACTGAATGAAGGCAGGAAAGCATAATGCACATCAGAAGGGAAAATAGAATGAAAGGATGGAGTGAAATTCTGTCCCCTGAAAAAGTGCTCATTTTGGATTGTGTGTGTGTGTGTGTTTTGAGAAAGACTCTTTAATGAGTATAAAACCATGTAGTTGCCCATGTGGTAGTAGGGGAGGGAGAGGGAGCCAGCCTACTCTTTCTCTGAATTGACTTTGTGATTCAGTAATGCCATTGTATCATTCTTTCATTTCTTTCCTAGTTCTTATAATCTCTAGAAAACATCAAGTTAAAGAGAAATTTCTTGACAGTAAAACATTTAATCAATGAAAGGACTTGCCTTCAGAAGTTGTGGGTGCTCCATCAAACCTCCATCAAAAGAGGTTTTCAAGAAGAGATTGGATAACCATTTGTCTGAAATGGTATAGGGCAGTGATGGCTAACCTTTTCCAGACTGAATGCTGAATGCGCACATGTGTCCAAACCCCAAAAATGCAATACGTGTGTGCCCCCTGCACCTGTGCCCCCCCACATGTGCACGGCCCCCGCGCACATGCCCCACCCACAGCAAATTGTGCACATTCCCCATGCACCCCACCTCCTGATCATGCATGCATGACCCTTGCATGCCCCATGCCCCAACGCATGCGTGCCCCCAGCATATGCCCCACACTGTGCATATGCTCTGTCCCTACGCACCCCCCACCCCCATGCATGCACATGCCCTCTACATGTGACCCACCCCCATGCACACGTCCCACCCACCCCCCTGCATATGCGTGCGGTCTTCTGCACATGTCCCACACTTGTGCATGTGCGCATGCCCCCCACAGCCCACACCCCATGCAAATGAGTGTGCCCCACACACACACCCTGCCCCCCACGCATGCGTGCATGCCTCCCCGCACACCCCACCCCCTCTGCACAGCAGAGACCCGAAGACCAACTGGCTGGCGGGAGGTGCGAGCGCATGTGCGGTGGAGCTGAACTGGGGAGATGGCTTGTGTGCTGTCAGAGAGGGCGCTGTGTGCCACCTCTGGCACATCTGCCATAGGTTCGCCATCATGGGTATAAGGTTTCCTGCTAGAGCAAGAAGACCTCCAGGGTCCCTCCAACTCTATTATTCTCTTATTCTACTAAGTAGGATTTCATTCCTTCTCTGCTTCAATTCCCACCACAGTCCTTTTATTCTGAAACATATTTTAATGAGAGAAAAAAAGCTTTGTTTTTCTTCTTGGTAGGTTCACCTGTCTGGATATGATCGTATACAATTGCTTTAATTGGGCGTTGTTATTCTATCAAGCCAAGTTAGCAATGTAGTACGTTTAAAAAGACAAGAGTCAGCTAAAGGAACAGACAATTGAAGAAATACTCCAGATTCAGAATAAACTGTGACCCAGATTAGGCCTCTTGTTCTGTTCATCCACAATATTATTTTATACCAAGTGAAGCCCAATTTTCCAAGGATTACAGCAAGATAATCCTGTGTGACATTGTCTAGAGCAGTGGTCCTCAACCTTTATAGTGCTGCGACCCCTTTAATACAATTCCCCACGATGTGGTGACTCCTTTAATACAATTCCCCATGATGTGGCAACCCCAACCGTAAAATTATTTTTGTTTTGAATTTATCGCGCCTGAAGCCATATTGGCTAGCGATCTGAACTGCTTGCGATTGCCTTGAGGATGGAGGCATTAAAGCGGAGACTCTTCCCTTATTAAGCTTATTGTGCCTGAAGCTAGATTAGGCTAGCGATTGGGAGTGATTGCAGCTGGCTTGAGAGGGAGACATCAGAGCAAAGATTTCTCTCTTTTTTAATTCATCGCGCCTGAAGCCGAATTCAGCTAGTGATTTGAAGAGCTTGTGGAGTCAACCACAATTACTGCAAGTTCAAGTCCCACCAGGCCCAAGGTTGACTCAGCCTTCCACCCTTTATAAGGTAGGTAAAATGAGGACCCAGATTGTTGGGGGCAATAAAGTTGACTTTGTATATAATATATAAATGGATGAAGACTATTGCTTAACACAGTGTAAGCTGCCCTGAGTCTTTGGAGAAGGGCGGGATATAAATTCAGCGGCTGACCTTCTTGCCCTGCGAGATTCCCCTCTCTCGCGGGTTTGGCCCCCCACATTATCGAGGGCCCATCTTGAGGACGGGTTTTGGAACCCCGAGAGCTGGCATGCCAAAAATAGGAGACTCAGGGGATTTTTAACTAATTGTTTTAATTGGCTTTTTAAGGGGAGTTTTAATGGGAATTTTAAGGGGAGGGTGGGAACTGACGGGTCCACCTCACTGCGAATGCCTCTTTTTCCCATATAGCTCATCCTCTTTCAGTGGGAGTAAATTTACATGAGGTATAGGCACAGGGTTGTAAGATCATCTGAGTGTACTGTTGAAGTAAAACAGACCCTACAGCTACATCACTAGCAAAATGAATCAAAAGTTGGAATTAAGATTGCCGCGAGAAATATCAAAAACCTCAGATATGCAGATGATACCACTCTAATGGCAGAAAGTGAAGAAGAACTAAAAAGCCTCTTGATGCAGGTGAAGGAGGAGAGTGGGAAAGTTGGCTTGAAACTCAACATTAGAAAACTAAGATCATGGCATCCAGCCGTCTCAATTTCTGGCAGATAGATGGGGAAGAAATGGAGGCAGTGACAGATTTTATTTTCCTGGGCTCCAAGATCACCACAGATGGGGACTGCAGCCAAGAAATTAAAAGAAGTTTGCTCCTGGGGTGGAAAGCTATGGCAAATCTAGACAGTGTACTAAAAAGCAGAGACATCACCCTGCCAACAAAAGTGAAATAATAGCCGGTATCATGGCTTGTATTACCTCCTCCCTTTTACTATTATATTGTGGCATACGCGACAGCACATCCGCTAAAAATTTCCACCTGCAGGTACGTACTTTAGGGTGAATTTGAACCTCCTAAAATATTGCGCCCAATGCACCTGTTTGGGCAACAATATTCTGGAATTCTGCAATGCTTTCAAATTTCGATGATCTGTCCAAACCTCAAACGGAGTATTTGCTTTCTCAAGTAGATGTCGCCAAGTAAGGAGGGCCCACCTCCCTGCGAATGCCTCTTTTTCCCATATAGCTCATCCTCTTTCAGTGGGAGTAAATTTACGTGAGGTATAGGCACAGGGTTGTAAGATCATCTGAGTGTACTGTTGAAGTAAAACAGACCCTACAGCTACATCACTAGCAAAATGAATCAAAAGTTGGAATTAAGATTGCCGCGAGAAATATCAACAACCTCAGATATGCAGATGATACCACTCTAATGGCAGAAAGCAAAGAAGAACTAAAAAGCCTCTTGATGTGGGTGAAGAAGGAGAGTGGGAAAATTGGCTTGAAACTCAACATTAGAAAACTAAGATCATGGCATCCGGCCGTCTCAGTTTCTGGCAGATAGATGGGGAAGAAATGGAGGCAGTGACAGATTTTATTTTCCTGGGCTCCAAGATCACCACAGATGGGGACTGCAGCCAAGAAATTAAAAGAAGTTTGCTCCTGGGGTGGAAAGCTAGGGCAAATCTAGACAGCGTACTAAAAAGCAGAGACATCACCCTGCCAACAAAAGTGCATATAGTCAAGGCTATGGTTTTCCCAGTTGCAATGTATGGCTGTGAAAGTTGGACCATAAGAAAGGCTGAGTGCCAAATAATTGAGGCCTTTTGAACTCTGATGCTGGAGAAGACTCCTGCGAGTCCCTTGGACTGCAAGGTGAACAAACAAGTCAGTCCTCGAGGAGATCAACCCTGACTGCTCTTTAGAAGGCCAGATCCTGAAGATGAAACTGAAATACTTTGGCCACCTAATGAGAAGGAAGGACTCACTGGAGAAGAGCCTAATGCTGGGAAAGACTGAGGGCAAAAGAAGAATGGGATGACAGAGAATGAGGTGGCTGGATGGAGTCACTGAAGCAGTAGGCGTGAGCTTAAATGGACTCCAGAGAGTGGTAGAAGATAGGAAGGCTTGGAGGAACATTGTCCATGGAGTCACAATGGGTTGGACACGACTTCGCAACTAACAACAACAAATAAATAAATAAATAAATAAATCTCTATTCAATACCGAGAAGATGAAGTAGTGATGGAACATATTGATGGAGAAAAGTCTCCATCACTATCGGGGAAGGGGCTGAATAAAGAGCTCTAAACTTGAATGCATTTTTTTCTTCTTTTCAGGAGGGTACAAAAGGTCTTCATGAGTTCTGTATAGAGATATGTTTCATGAGCTGCAGAGCTCATCTCTGAGGGCTTCGATAAGAGTATTACTGTGCCTAGTAGGAAATGCTACCAGAGCTTCTAAGATCTTCGTATAACAAATTAGCCTCCATGGACATGGTGTAAAAGGAACCCTCTGAAAAATTGAACTTCATTTCTCAAGTAGATAAATAACCTCTGTTCAAAGTCGCAGGAGAAATGATGAATCTCTCAAGGAATGGGCTTATGGCTCAACTGCAGAAAATCATGTGATCCTCGCAGTCCTCTTGTGTAGATTGTTTAAAACCAGACAATAGCTGGGTGGACAATGGGGTGTGGTCTCCATCTCCAAATTGTTGGTACAGCCAAAGGAGAAGAATAAGTTACAAAACAACTACAGGCCACACATTACACACATATAAACCTGCATTATTATCAGTGATGGGTTTCTACCGGTTGGCCCTGGTTCAGTCAAACCAATAGTGGCGGCAGTGGTAGGCTAGGCCCACCCACCTGGATTTCATCATGGATGCTCTGCACATGCGCAGAAGGTTCTGCACATGCGCAGAAGCACCACGCGCGTTCACAGTTCTGAACTGGTAGTGAAGGTAAATGGAACCCTCTACTGATTCTCATTTCATCTGTAGTTGTGTAAAAAGGTTGGGCACAGGGGTGAAATGCTCCCAGTTCGGACTGGCTCACCCGATCCAGTAGCGATGGTGGCTAGAGGTTCGGAGAACCGGTAGCAAAAATCCCTAGCCCTGCCCCCTGCCTCAGCTGAGCCGCGCCATCATCAGAGGTTTGGTGTGGTTTTTTTTACTTTAAAAGCATCTTTTCTTCAGCCGAAAAAAGGCTTTTAAAAGTAAAAAAAAAAGCCTTTGATGATCATGCGGCTCAGCTGGAATCATCAGAATCCTTTAAAAGTTTTTTTTTAACAATCTCTTCGGCCAAAGAGATTGTAAAAACAAAGGTTTTAAAAGGCTCCTCTGGCGATCCCAACTGAGTTGCCTGATCATCAGAACCTTTAAAAAACATGTTTTCTACAAGCTTTTCAGCCAAAGAGGTTGTTAAAACAATTCTTTTAAGAGGTTCTGGGCTGCAATCAGGCAACTTCAACTGGGATCATCAGAGGAGCTTTTAAAATCTTTTTTGTCTCTGGCGATCCCAGATGAATTTCCTGATCATCACAGGCTTTTTAAATCATTTTTTAACAACCTCTTACAACAGCCCCCGCCCATGTCCACCCAATCGCCCCCTCTTACCTAATTACTGCTCCTTGCTTTGCTTCATCTGCTGCAATCAGTTGCATCAGCTAGCAACTGAATCTGCCTGCCTGCAATCCATTTCCTCGGTGAGCAACTCAATCTGCCTGCCTCCAATTGGGTAAGTAAATGGGGGAAGCTTTAAAAAATATTTAATTGGGATTTTTTTAAGTTGTTTTTTTTAGACAGAAATTTAATGTTAAGGAAGTTTTAAATTTAGCTGCTTTTATCTAAAACAGGGGTCTCCAACCTTAGTAGCTTTAAGGCTTGTGGACTTCAACTCCCAGAGTTTATACCTAAAAAATATAAATAAAATAAAATAATAAAGTAAAATATTTGTGCATCTTTCTGAGATTTGGTATGTTTCTGTAGTGTTTCACTCTAACTACACAAACACACAAAATCTCACAAAGCTGTATGTGGCATTTTGTGTGTGTATGTGAGTCAGTTGTGTTGTGTTGTGTGTGTGTAAAGTGTGAAAGTTGGTTTTTGGTACCTCTTATTGTTTTGTATACTTTGTTTAGTATTTTTATTATTTATTGTTATTGGCCACGCCCACCCAGTCATCTGACCCCCAAGCCATGCCCACCAATTAAGCCACGCCCACAGAACTGGTAGGGAAAATTTTTAGATTTTACCCCTGGTTGGGAATACAAATTTTCCTCTTTTTAAAGGGCAGCTAGTAGTTCAGGGCTGTTCACTTTATTGAAGATATGTCCCAGCTCTTGAAAATAAAACTATATGTTTTTTTCTCCCTCTATGTTCTGCGCTGGCGGCTCCTATGAACTGTTTCTGGATGGGTTTTTCTCAGGGGTGAAATGCTCCCAGTTCAGTAGCGATGGCGGCGGGTGGTTCGGAGAACCGCTAGCAAAAATCCCTGCCCCCACCCCCCGCCTCTGCTGAGCCTCGCCATCATCAGAGGTTTTTCTTTCTACTTTTAAAAGCAGTTTTTCTTCAGCCGAAAACATGCCTTTAAAAGTAAAAAAAAAAGCCTTTGATGATCCCGCAGCTCAGCTGGGATCGTCAGAGCCTTTAAACTCTTTTTTTTAAACAACCTCTTCAGCTGAAGAGGATGTAAAAAAAGTTTTAAAAGGCTCCTCTGGCGATCCCAGCTGAGTTCCTCATCACCAGAACCTTAAAAAACTTGTTTTCTACAAGCTCTGCAGCCGAAGAGCTTGTAGAAAACCTCCTCTTAAGAGGTTCTGTGCTGCGATAAGGCATTTACCTAATTAACTGCTCCTTTCAGGCTGGGAAAGCCGTGCTAGCAACTGAATCTGCCTGCCTGAAATCCATCTCCTCCAGCCAGGAGTGGGATTTAGGGGTTCTCTGAACTGCACAGACTCTTAGCTAGAGGTTCTCCCAAACCCCTGCGAACCCCCAGCAGCCCACCCCTGCTTGGTTGGTGCTATTTTGTAGGTATCAAAGAAGGCGCCCATTGACACCTTGCAGTCCTAATAGCTATACTGCCAGGCTGCAATAAATGACACATATTGTTTTCATTCATCATACCCTACTTGTCTTATTGGTCTCATTTCTGAATTGCAGAAAAGGAATTATGTTGCAGAGCAATATACTTTCCTACATATTAGTGGGGTGGGAAGAATGAGCTCCAGGAAAGCAACAATCCACAAACTAACGAACAGTGATTTAAAAAGCCAAAAACCTAAACCACTTTTGTCTCCAAAAACCTCAAGACTGATATGTTATTAGATTTAATCATCACTGTAAGAATGAAATGAAGAAGCTGGCTTATCTTCTTATTTATACTTGACGTATAACTTGGAACATTCTTTCGATGAATAAACTCATTGCCAAGCAAATGAAAAAAGAGAGCAAACATTCCTTCTAAAGATAAATATTCATGCTTATCTTTTGTTCAAAATTATATCCACAGAAACATCAACGGAATGTTTTAATTTGGTTGTTTTTATTATGGTATCTATTTTGTTTGGGAACCAGACCTATTGCTCTGTTGTGGCTTTTGTATTGTTGTTTTTCTACCACACATGGATGGATCTTTATCAAAATGCATTTTTTAAATTTTCTAAACGTTTAGTTAGATATAAAATATATTGATATAGCCAAAGTGGTATAAATTTGAATACCTTAAAATGTAAAG
Organism: Ahaetulla prasina; assembly: GCF_028640845.1. Lineage (NCBI taxonomy): Eukaryota > Metazoa > Chordata > Lepidosauria > Squamata > Colubridae > Ahaetulla > Ahaetulla prasina. The sequence continues at coordinate 4,456,819 of NC_080544.1, read as the reverse complement.
GATGTGCTGTGCATACACATTCATCTCAGATTGTACATAGGAAATGACATCTGCATCCATCTGTCACCAAGAGCCAATATAAGGGAACATTTCACAGAGATAGGGCATTCACATAGTTGACTGATGCACTGATGCTTTCCTAATTTAGGGAAGAGCAACCCGTAATTCATAATTTGAGGATATTTTGATCAAACTGTTAGCCAGAAAAAAAAAAATGATAGAGAAAGACTCATTAAAAACATGGACTTGCACTAAGAGACTATGGAGAAAAAAATCTTCAGACAAGGATTAAAGATCAAAATATTTTCCTAACAATACACAGAATTCATAGAGAAGCCATACAGAATGCATGTATCTATGTACAGTATGTATGTATGTATGCATGCATATGTGTGTGTACAGCCACTGAACGGGTAGTAAACCGGTTCAGATTTCACTACTGAGTTGAAGGCTGTAATTATACAGTTGAAGGCTGCAAATATTTATTATTGTAGTCACTTACCAGTATTACAAATACTAATAATGACAGAAGCACAATTGTGAGAAATGTAAAGTAGTAGCAATTAGGTGAATAGCTGATTTACCCTTTTAAACTTACAATATTTTAGTAGAGCAAAATATGGAAGCATCACCCAAACAGAGTTTAGGGTAACTATGAAGGTTGAATTTCATTTGTTATTCTGTATGTTGGTTCTTAGGAGACACCCAATTCACTAATTCAGTGATAGGCAATGCTTTGAAATGATAGAACATGTAATCCAAGCAACAATCAGCAATAATTTGGTTCAATGTTAAAACTGAAATTTATTTATTTATTTATTTTATTTTATTAAATTTCTATACCGCCCTTCTCCCGAAGGACTCAGGGCAGTGTACAGCCAAAATAAAAACACAGAATATATACAATTAAAAGAATTTAAAATGAACTATTACTATATGGCCGATAATTAAAACATTTAAAAATTTAAAATATTATTAAAACCCCAGTTTAAAATCAACTATTTATGCCAGTCCTGCTTGAATGAATAAATATGTTTTAAGCTCACGATGGAAGGTCCGAAGATCAGGCAGTTGACGTAAGCCAGGGGGGAGTTCGTTCCAGAGTGTTGGTGCTCCCACAGAGAAAAGGCCCTACTCCTGGGGGCCGCCAGCCGACATTGTTTGGCGGACGGCACCCTGAGAAGGCCCTCTCTGTGAGAGTGTACGGGTCGATGGGAGGCATAAGGTAACAGCAGGCGGTCTCGTAAGTACCCGGGTCCTAAGCCATGGAGCGCTTTAAAGATGGTAACCAGGATCTTGAAGCGCACCCGAAAGACTACAGGAAGCCAGTGCAGACTATGGAGCAGTGGTGTTACGTGGGAGCCACGAGCGGCTCCCGTTACCACTCGCGCAGCTGCATTCTGGACTAACTGCAGCCTCCGGGTGCACCTCAAGGGCAGCCCCATGTAGAGAGCATTGCAATAATCCAGCCGAGACGTAACCAGAATGTGAGTGACTGTGCATAAGGCATCCCGGTCAAGGAAGGGACGCAACTGGCGAACCAAGCGAACTTGGTAAAAGGCCCTCCTGGTGACGGCCGCCAGATGTTCATCAAAGGACAGCCGACCATCCAGGAGGACACCCAAGTTGCGAACCACCTCCTTTGGGGCCACTAACTCGCCCCCAACAGTCAGCTGTGGATGCAGATGACTGTACTGGGGTGCCGGCATCCACAGCCACTCCGTCTTGGAGGGATTGAGCTTGAGCCTGTTTCTCCCCATCCAGACCCGTACGGCTTCCAGGCACCAGGACAGCACTTCGACCGCTTCGTTGGGGTGGTCCGGGGTGGAAAAGTACAGCTGAGTATCATCAGCGTAAAGATGATAACTCACCCCAAAACCACTGATGACCTCACCCAGCGGCTTCATGTAGATGTTGAACAGGGTAGGCGAGAGAATCGACCCTGAGGTACCCCACAAGTGAGGCACCTCGAGGACGACCTCTGCCCCCCTGTCAACACCGTCTGCGACCGGTCGGAGAGATAGGAGGAGAACCACCGATAAACGGTGCCTCCCACTCCCAACCCCTCCAACCGGCGCAGCAAGATACCATGGTCGATGGTATCAAAAGCCGCTGAGAGATCTAATAGGACCAAGGCAGAGGAACAACCCCTGTCCCTGTCCCTACAGAGATCATCCACCAACGCGACCAAAGCCGTCTCCGTGCTGTAACCGGGTCGGAAACCGGACTGGAACGGGTCTAGATAGACAGCTTCCTCCAGGTGCCGGGGAAGCTGCCATGCAACCACACTCTCTACAACCTTCGCTAAAAAGCGAAGGTTGGAGACTGGACGATAATTACCCAAAATAGCTGGGTCCAGGGAAGGCTTCTTCAGGAGGGGTCTCACCACCGCCTCCTTCAAGGTGGTGGGGAAAGCCCCTTCAACCAAAGAAGCATTTATAATCCCCTGGAGCCAGCCTCGTATCACTTCCTGAGCAGCCAGTACTAACCAGGAAGGGCACGGGTCCAGTAAACACGTAGTTGCATGCAACCTCCCCAGCAACCTGTCCACGTCCTCGAGAGCCACAGAATCAAACTCATCCCAAATAACCTCAACAAGACGAGTCTCTGCCACCTCGGCTGAATCATCGCAATCATGATCCAAGCCATCACGAAGCTGAACGATTTTATCGTATAGATAACCGTTAAACTCCTTGGCTCATCCCTGCAGGGGGTCATCCCGTCCCTCCTGTTGAAGGAGGGAACGGGTCACTCGAAACAGGGCGGCTGGGTGGTTATCTGCCGATGCAATGAGGGTGGAAACGTAGGAACGTTTCGCCTCCCTCATTGCCACTAGGTAGGTCCTAGTAAAGGACCTCACTAGTGTCCGATCAGCCTCGGAATGACTGGACCTCCAAACACTCTCTAGGCGTCTTCTCCGGCGTTTCATCTCTCTCAGCTCCCCGGAGAACCAGGGGGCCAATTGAGATCTACGCCGGGTCAGAGGCCGCAAAGGCACGACACGGTCCAAAGCCCCAGCCGCGGCCCGTTCCCAAGCCGCAACTAGTTCTTCAGTCGTGCTGTGGGTAAGATCCTCAGGAAACAGCCCAAGCTCCGTCAGGAACCTCTCCGGGTCCATCAGGCGCCTGGGACGGAACCAACGCATCGGCTCCATCTCCCTGCGGTGGTGAGCAGCGGTTCGAAAGTCTAGGCGAAGGAGAAAATCACCATGGCATATCAACTCTAGGTCTCCAAAACATCTTAAGTAAACCAAAAGACCCAAAAGTCCCAGAAGGAAAAAAAAACCGGACGTCACCTACAACATAGACTGTCAGGACTGTAAAAACCACTATGTAGGACAAACAGGCAGAAGATTAGCAGATCACATCCATGAACATCAGCTAGGAGTCAGAAAACATAATGAAAAATCCTTTATCGCAAAGCACAGAAAAAGACTTAAGCCAATCTATCTATCTATCTATCTATCTGTCTGTCTGTCTGTCTGTCTGTCTGTCTGTCTGTCTGTCTGTCTGTCTGTCTGTCTGTCTGTCTATCTATCTATCTATCTATCTAATTTTCTGACTGCTAACTAGTGTTCATGGATATGCTCTGCATATATATTATATATCTATATATACACAAAAAAAATCAAATTGACTATGGGCTCTGCAGCTAAAGATGAAGAAACTCTATACATTCAGTAAAAACAAGACCAGGAGCTGACTGTGGCTCAGATCATGAGCTTCTCCTTGCAAAATTTAGGCTTAAATTGAAGAAAATAGGGAAAAGCCCCAGGCCATTCAGGTATGAACTAAATCGTATCCCTGATGAATATACAGTAGAGGTGACAAATAGATTTAAGGAATAAGATCTGATAGGCAGAGTGCCTGAAGAACTATGGACGGAGATTCGCAACATTGTATAAGAGATAGCAACTAAAAGCATCCCAAAGAAAAAGAAAGGCAAGAAAGCAAAATGGCTGTCTGAGGAAGCTTTGCAAATAGCCGAGGAAAGAAGGGAAGCAAAAGGCAAGGGAGAAAGAGAAAGATATACCCAGTTGAATGCAGAATTCCAGAGAATAGCTAGAAGAGATAAGAATGCATTCTCAAATGAACAGTGCAAAGAAATAGAAGAAAACAATAGAATAGGGAGGACCAGAGATCTCTTCAAGAAAATTGGAGATATGAAGGGAAAGTTTCGTGCAAAGATGGGCATAATAAAGGACCAAAGTGGCAGGGATCTAACAGAGGCAGAAGAGATTAAGATGAGATGGCAAAATTACACAGAAGAACTATACAAGAATGCGCTTAACATCCCTGATAACCACGATGTGGTGGTCACTGACCCTGAGCCAGACATCCTAGAATGTGAAGTCAAATGGGCCTTAGGAAATCTGAGCAACAACAAAGCTAGTGGAGGAGACAGTATTCCAGCTGAGCTATTCAAAATCTTAAAAGACGATGCAGTAAAAGTTCTACACTCAATTTGTCAGCAAATTTGGAAAACTCAGCAGTGGCCACAGGATTGGAAAAGGTCAGTTTACATTCCAATTCCAAAGAAAGGCAATGCCAAAGAATGTTCAAACTATCTCACCATCGCACTCATTTCACATGCTAGTAAGGTTATGCTTAAAATTCTACAAGCTAGGTTCCAGCAGTATGTGGATCGAGAACTACCAGAAGTACAGGCAGGATTTTGAAGAGGCAGAGGAACTAGAGATCAAATTGCTGACATATGTTGGATCATGGAGAAAGCTAGGGAGTTCCAGAAAAACATCTACTTCTGCTTCATTGACTATACATTTACTTCATTGACTATACATTGACTATATTTCGGCTAGTGCTTTCCTACCTGAAAACCATCACGAATCCGCTTTTAGACCCCTTGCAATTTGCATACCGAGCAAATAGATCAACAGATGATGCTGTTAATATGGCTCTGCACTACATCCTACAACATCTTGAGTTTCCAAAGACCTATGCAAGGGTCCTCTTTGTAGACTTTAGTTCAGCATTCAATACCATCATTCCAGACATTCTCCTAACTAAGCTAAACCAGCTACAGGTACCGGAACAGACTTGTAAGTGGATCACAAGCTTCCTAACAAACAGGAAGCAGCAGGTGAAGCTAAGCAAGATCACATCAAATACCTGTACAATTAGCACAGGGGCCCCCCAAGGCTGTGTGCTCTCCCCACTTCTCTTCTCTCTGTATACCAATGACTGCATCTCCAATGATCCATTTGTTAAGCTACTGAAGTTCGCAGATGACACAACAGTGATTGGTCTCATTTGAGACAATGACGAATCCGCATATAGACGAGAGGTCGAACGACTAGCCTTGTGGTGCAACCAAAACAATCTGGAACTGAACACACTCAAAACCGTAGAAATGGTGGTAGATTTTAGGAAAAACCCTTCCATACTTCCACCTCTCACAATACTTGACAACATAGTATCAACAGTAGAAACCTTCAAATTTCTGGGTTCTATCATATCGCAAGATCTCAAATGGACAGCTAACATCAAAAACATCATTAAAAAAGGACAACAAAGAATGTTCTTTCTGCGCCAACTCAGTAAGCTCAAACTGCCCAAGGAGCTGCTGATCCAGTTCTACAGAGGAATTATTGAGTCTGTCATTTGCACCTCTATAACTGTCTGGTTCGGTTCTGCAACCCAACAAGAAAAACACAGACTTCAGAGGATAATTAGAACTGCAGAAAAAATAATTGCTACCAACTTGCCTTCCATTGAGGACCTGTATACTGCACGAATCAAGAAGAGAGCCGTGAAAATATTTGCAGATCCCTCGCATCCTGGACATAAACTGTTTCAACTCCTACCCTCAAAACGACGCTATAGAGCACTGCACACCAGAACAACTAGACACAAGAACAGTTTTTTCCCGAAGGCCATCACTCTGCTAAACAAATAATTCCCTCAACACTGTCAGACTATTTACTGAATCTGAATCTGCACTACTATTAATCGTTTCATCACCAATCTCTTTCCACTTATGACTGTATGACTATAACTTGTTGCTGACAATCCTTATGATTTATATTGATATATTGATCATCAATTGTGTTGTAAATGTTGTACCTTGATGAACGTATCTTTTCTTTTATGTACACTGAGAGCATATGCACCAAGACAAATTCCTTGTGTGTCCAATCACACTTGGCCAATAAAATTCTATTCTATTCTATACTAAAGCCTTTGATTGTGTGGATCACAACAAACTGTGGCAAGTTCTTAAAGAGATGGGTGTACCAGACCATCTTATTTGTCTCTTGAGAAACCTGTATGTGGGTCAAGAAGCAACAGTGAGAACTGGACACGGAACCACTGATTGGTTCAAAATTGGGAAAGGAGTCTGGCAAGGCTGTATACTATCGCCCTGCCTATTTAACTTATATGCAGAGCACATCATGAGAAAGGCGGGGCTGGATGAATCAAAAGTTGGAATTAAGATTGCCGCGAGAAATATCAATAACCTCAGATATGCAGATGATACCACTCTAATGGCAGAAAGCGAAGAAGAACTAAAAAGCCTCTTGATGCAGGTGAAGGAGGAGAGTGGGAAAGTTGGCTTGAAACTCAACATTAGAAAGCTAAGATCATGGCATCCGGCCGTCTCAATTTCTGGCAGATAGATGGGGAAGAAATGGAGGCAGTGAAAGATTTTATTTTCCTGGGCTCCAAGATCACCACAGATGGGGACTGCAGCCAAGAAATTAAAAGAAGTTTGCTCCTGGGGTGGAAAGCTATGGCAAATCTAGACAGCGTACTAAAAAGCAGAGACATCACCCTGCCAACAAAAGTGAAATAATAGCCGGTATCATGGCCTGTATTACCTCCTTCCTTTTACTATTATATTGCGGCATACGCGACAGCACATCCGCTAAAAGTTTCCACCTGCAGGTACGTACTTTAGGGTGAATTTGAACCTCCTAAAATACTGCGCCCAATGCACCTGTTTGGGCAACAATATTCTGGGATTCTGCAATGCTTTCAAATTTCGATGATCTGTCCAAACCTCAAACGGAGTATTTGCTTTCTCAAGTAGATGTCGCCAAGTAAGGAGGGCCCACCTCCCTGCGAATGCCTCTTTTTCCCATATATCTCATCCTCTTTCAGTGGGAGTAAATTTACGTGAGGTATAGGCACAGGGTTGTAAGATCATCTGAGTGTACTGTTGAAGTAAAACAGACCCTACAGCTACATCACTAGCATTGGCTTTTATAATAAAAGGTAATGATTGAATGGGGTATTTTAACACTGGTTCATATGCAAACATTTCTTTCAATTTCTCAAAAGCCCTCTGACATTTTGATGTCCATTCCAACACTTGCCCTGGTCTTGGCTTCCTCCCGGTTTGTTTAGTCCTTAACAGGTCAGTCAAAGGTAAAGCTATCTGGGCAAAAGAAGGAATAAATTGCCGATAGAAATTGGCAAAACTGAGGAAACTTTGTAACTGTTTTCTCGTGGCTGGAGCCTGCCATTCTAGTACTGTTTTCACCTTCTTGGGATCCATTCCAACTCCTTCTCCTGAAATATGATATCCTAAATAATCTATCTCTGTACGATGAAATTTGCACTTCGATAGTTTTATGAATAATTTGGCAGCCAATAATTTCTTCAAGACCTGTCGGACTAATTGATTGTGTTCTTCCATAGTTTTTGTATATATTAATAATGTATATTGTTCAAATATACCAAGACCTCTCCGGTAAAGATGTTCATGCAATACTTAATTAATGACCTGCATAAAGACAGCTGGAGCGCCCTGTAAATCAAACGGCATTACTTGGAATTGGTAACTGCCTAAAGGGCAATTTGATTGTTGTCTTCCACTCATCCCCTGTAGTATGCTTCCCTCAAATCCAATTTTGTAAATATCTTTCCTATTAGTAGGGTGGATAGTAAATCCTTCATTAATGGTAAAGGGTATAGGTTTTCAACAAAAACTGCATTAAGTCCCGGGAAGTCCATGCATAAACGTAAACCTCCACCCCTCTTTTCCCTAAATAAAATGGGCGCTGTCATATGAGACCAGCTAGGCCGAATAAATAAATATTATCAATTGCGGTGACTCAGGTGAGACGCTCGAGAGTGGTCTTGGTGACATTGTTTGGGATGAGTTTGACCCTGTAGCTCCCGAGGACATGGACAGGTTGTTGGGTAGACTGAATGCCACCACGTGTTTACTGGACCCGTGCCCCTCCTGGCTGGTGCTGGCCACTCAGGAGGTGACACGAGGCTGGCTCCAGGCGATTACGACTGCTTCTTTGGTGGAGGGTGTCTTTCCGGCCGCCTTGAAAGAGGCGGTGGTGAGACCCCTCCTTAAGAAGCCTTCCCTGGACCCAGCTGTTTTAGGTAATTATCGTCCGGTCTCCAACCTTCGCTTCGCGGCGAAGGTTGTAGAGAGTATGGTGGCATATCAGTTTCCCTTACACCTGGATGAAACTGTCTATCTAGACCCGTTCCAGTCCGGTTTCCGGCCCGGTTACAGCACGGAGACGGCTTTGGTCGCGTTGGTGGATGATCTCTGGAGGGCCAGGGATAGGGGTTGTTCCTCTGCCCTGGTCCTATTAGACCTCTCAGCGGCTTTCGATACCATCGACCATGGTATCCTGCTGCGCCGGTTGGAGGGATTGGGAGTGGGAGGCACCGTTTATCGGTGGTTCTCCTCCTATCTCTCCGACCGGTCGCAGTCGGTGTTGACAGGGGGGCAGAGGTCGGCCCCGAGGCGCCTCACTTGTGGGGTGCCGCAGGGGTCGATCCTCTCGCCCCTTCTGTTTAACATCTACATGAAGCCGCTGGGTGAGATCATCAGTGGTTTCGGTGTGAAGTACCAGCTGTATGCGGATGACACCCAGCTGTACTTTTCTACACCGGACCACCCCAACGAAGCTATCGAAGTGCTGTCCCGGTGTCTGGAGGCCGTACGGGTCTGGATGGGGAGAAACAGGCTCAAGCTCAATCCCTCCAAGACAGAGTGGCTGTGGATGCCGGCATCCCGGTACAGTCAGCTAAATCCGCGGCTGACCATCGGTGGCGAGTCATTGGCCCCGATGGAGAGGGTGCGCAACTTAGGCGTCCTCCTGGATGAACGGCTGTCTCTAGAAGATCATTTGACGGCCGTCTCCAGGAGAGCGTTCTACCAGGTTCGCCTGGTGCGCCAGTTGCACCCCTTTCTGGACCGGGATGCCCTGTGCACGGTCACTCACGCACTCGTGACGTCTCGCCTGGATTACTGCAATGCTCTCTACATGGGGCTCCCCTTGAAGGGCATCCGGAGGCTACAGTTAGTCCAGAATGCGGCTGCGCGGGTGATAGACGGAGCCCCTCGTGGCTCCCGCATAACACCTATCCTGCGCAGACTGCACTGGCTACCTGTGGTCTTCCGGGTGCGCTTCAAGGTTTTGGTGACCATCTTTAAAGTGCTCCATGGCATAGGGCCGGGTTATTTACGGGACCGCCTACTGCTACCGAATACCTCTCACCGACCCGTGCGCTCTCATAGAGAGGGACTCCTCAGGGTGCCGTCAGCGAGGCAATGTCGTCTGGCGACGCCCAGGGGAAGGGCCTTCTCTGTGGGGGCTCCCACCCTCTGGAACGAACTACCCCCCGGACTTCGTCAGCTTCCGGACCTTCGGACCTTCCGCCGTGAGCTTAAAACATACTTATTTAATTGCGCAGGACTGAGCTAGATTTTAAATTTATGGGTTTTTAATTGGGTTTTATTTTTTATATTTTTTAATTATTGGGCTTTTAGAATAAGTTTTTTAATTGTTTTTTTATATTGTATTTATGTGTTTTTTAAGTGCCTGTAAACCGCCCTGAGTCCTTCGGGAGATAGGGCGGTATATAAATATGATCAATCAATCAATCAATCAATAAATAAATGTATTTCCTTAGATCCTCGAGTTCTTTAGGGGTCATTGAATACATACGAGGCTTTGGTAATTTAGTTCCAGGTATCAATTTGATAGCACAATCTGTTGCACAGTGTGGAGGTAAGACTTCACACTCCTCTTCACTTAACACTTTTGCCAAATCCTTGCATATATTTGGGAACCCCTCCTCTTTTCCACTCTTGGTATATTATAGTATGATACCCCTTCTTCCACCTTTCACCTGGTCTACTGGTGGTTCTGATCCCAGTGCTAACCTTAGTTTACGATACCCGCCTTCCCACCAGATGGTTGGTTGCCATTTATCCAACCACGTTAATCCTAAAATAATAGTCTCCACCATCTTTTCTACCACTATAAAATGCATATTTCCCAATGATCCTCAATCTCTAACCAGATCAGGTCCGTGACGTGAGTAGTCAGTGTTCCGCCATTTGTTCAAATCTAATGGGTGTTTTCAGGTGTTTGATATGTTCTGCTAATCCTGATGCTACTGACCTACTGATTAAGCACCATGTGCACCCTGAATCAATCAGAGCTCCATGCTCCAACCCCAATGTGGTGTTTATATTTCGGACAGTTACTGGGATCACAAACGGACGAACAGGGCTGCTTACCATGGGGTCATTGGACTCATCATCATCACTATCCTTTGCGACCACCTACAGTTGAACTCTTAGGACCTTTCTGCGGAGCATTTGAAGTTTCGTGGTCTGTGTTGCCATTCTCATCCAGTCGGGAATGGGCCATGGCTGTTCCCTCTGGTTTCCTCCAGTGTTTGGTGATGAAACCCCTGCCGTCCAAGGGGGTGGCAAAGGGCATTCCACTACCCGATGGCCCAACTTATTGCAGTGGAAACACCGGAAAGCCGGTCGACGAAATGCAGCCACAGCGACCAGCGAGGGAGGTGGTGCGGTGGCTTCCTGTTGTGGTTCATCAGCAGCCTACAGAGCTGGCAACGAAGTCAGACAGCAATGAGGCTGAGGTGAGGCCAGGGCCATCGGGAAGTGAGGTGCAGACTCCAGAGCCTCCAGAGACTGATAGTAGTGAGCAGGAGTGAAATCTAAAAATTTTCCCTACCGGTTCTGTGGGTGTGGCTTAATTGGTGGGCATGGCTTGGTGGCCAGATGACTGGGTGGGCGTGGCCAATAACAATAAATAATAAAAATAATAAACAAAACAATAAGAGGTATCAAAAACCAACTTTTACACTTTACACACACACAACACAACACAACACAACTGACTCACACACAATGTAAAAGCAGCTGCACTTCACACTTCACACAGTCACAAAAATCTCAAAAACCAACTTTCACACTTTACACACACACACACACACACACACACACACACACACACAAAATGCCACATACAGCTTTCTGAGATTTTGTGTGTTTGTGTAGTTAGAGTGAAACACTACAGAAACACACCAAACCTCAGAAAGCTGCACAAATATTTTATTTTATTATTTTATTTTATTTTATTGTGGACTTCAAATCCCAGAGTTTCTCAGCCAGCAAAGCAGGAAGTCAAAGCAAGCTTTTCTTTCTTCTTCAGTAGCTGAAGAAAACATGGCATTGCCAGCCCAAAAGACCAGTAATTATAGGTAAGTGAGGAGGGGGAATTGGCTGGGCATGGGTGGGGGCTCTTGTAAGTGGGGGCTGTTAAAAAGTGAGTTTAAAAGCCTGTGAGGATCAGGAAACTCCTCTGGGATCCTCAGAGGAGACTTTTAAAACCTCGGTTTTTTTTCTTGTTTTTTCCCCCTTTGGCTGAAGAGGTTTTTTTAAAAAACACTTTTAAAGGGTCTTGATGATCTCTGCTCAGCCTCATCAGATCATCAGAGGTTGTTTTTTTTTACTTTTAAAGGCATGTTTCGGCTGAAGAAAAACTTTTAAAAGTAAAAAAAAACCTCTGCTGATGGTGCAGCTCAGCAGAGGCAGGGGGGCGAGGCCAGAGATTTTTGTTACCGGTACTCCGAACCAGCAGCTGCCATCGCTACCTAATCGGGTGAGCCGGTGCAAACCAGGAGCATTTCACCCCTGGTAGTGAGGCAGAGGAACAGGAGGAGCCTGTTCAAGCAGAGAGGACAACTCGGGAGTAGGGCCAAGAGAGGATTGGCCCCTCCCATAAGGCTTAAAACAGACCAGCACCGGCGTTTGAGCTTTGCCAGAAAACAACGTTGTAGCTGCGTCTTCTGCTTCATCTTCTGCTTCAGGTTCTGCTTCATCTACACCTTTGTTTTTGTGGCTTCTGGACATTTGCCAGGAAGGGCCTTTGGCTAATTGGACCAAGGTTTGCCAGATAACTGAGGAATTTGTGTTGGGAGGCATTTGTTTTACTTTGAGTTGAACAATGCTGGGAATGAAATAATTCCCAGCTGTTCAAATAAAGTTAGTTTGTTTTTCTATGGACTAAGTTTATTACTACTTACTTGGGCCTGGATCACAACACTTCCCTACCATGCGGTGTAGTCCTATCTGGGGTCCTTTGAGTTGGGTGATTGGCACTAACTAACCCTCCACTAAATTCCTGTAAGCCAACATCCAGTTCTATTGCAGCCTTAAACTAGTCAGTCAGGTGTGCAGGCAATCCTCTGTATATACAAGCCTGGCGTATGTCCCTATCCAGTCCCCTATGAAACTGATGGACCAGCAGTCTCTCTGGCCACGTTCTCAATTGGCCTGCCAGGTTCTGAAATTCTTTGACATATTCCTTTACGCTTCTGCCTGAGGGAAAGTATCTCACCTTCAGCTATTTTGGTGCTTGACTCATCATCAAACCTCCCCCTCAGCACCTCCAAAAACATACCTATATCAGTCAGTTCCCTAGCATGGGCACTGTGAAGACCAGCCACCCAATCCACTGCCTCCCCCTGCAATACCGTTGTGTCTGCAACTACCATCGCCCATTGCAAGGGATAAAACCATCCATATAAATCGAAGTGGCTTATGACTTGGTTTAGAAATAATGCTACTTGATCTGAAGTTCCATCAAATGAAGCTTGAATGGGTGGAGGCCCCCAAATAGATTGTGGGTGTGGCCACTGCCCCATAGCCCACCATGGTGCTTGGCCATAACCCCTGGGCATTTCTCCACTGCCAGCAGTCTCATGGGTTGATTCTGTTTGTTTCCTTGTAGGCAGGGATGTGGTGGTAGGCAGGGATGTGGTGTCTGTACCTTTCCTCCCCATGCTGGAGGTGTAGTGTGCTCCTACTCCCCCCTGCCCAGCAGGTTGTTGTTCCGAAGACCTAGACCTTCTAGTCTCCTTTTCCAGTCTAAATTTGGGGCTGGCCAGGTCTGGAAACCATACTAGGCCTTAGGTTTCCAGACACTGCCACATTTTTCCCCTGAGGGGAAGGAGGGGGTTGAGGGGTATGGTGACATTCTTAAAGTGGTCAAGGTCGGATTGTGTTCACATCTGCAGAAGGAGTGGCAAGAAGATATTCAAATGAAATGGGAGAACGTGGGACCATGTGATCAGCAAAGGGGTTAGGGGGTGGGACTCTTGGGGTTTGTATAACTGGGAAAAGAATCCGGAAGTTCAATTTTGGAATTTCACTCATTGTGTGCCAGTTTCCTTATGCTAGTAAAGAACTCTGAAAGACAATGGCTTCTGAGGTTTCTTTATGCAGAAGAGGTTTTTCTGGAACCTTGACATTATTCCAAAACTCCTAACTTTCTTTTGCTTAACGGTACCCTCTCCTCCATTCAGGGGGGGGGCCGTTAGGGGGGTGCTGGGCCCCAGCCTCCGCACCCTCCACAGCGGTGCAAAGACCCAGCGAAGATGGAAGGCCAGCAAGCTGAAAACCTGGAAGGGGCGCAAAGGCTGGAATCTAAGGACTTGGTCGAAATCACCTACTTCCCATCGGAAGATATGACTCAAAAACCAGAAGTGGTAGAGCCTGCTTGTCAGCTTGGTGTACGGCCTAAAGATTCTGATTCATGGGTAAGCTGTCATTCAGGCCAAACCCCTCCCCATCAATTACAAGAAGTGAGATCCCTGGGAGAAAACATTTCCCCTTATTGCATCGGCAGATAACTGCCCAGCCACCCTGTTTAGGGTGACCCGCTCCCTCCTTCAGCAGGGAGCTCGGAGGACCCCTTGCAAAGACGTGCTGAGGATTTCAGATGATATCTGCACGATAAAGTCGCTCAGATCCGGGATGGGCTGGACTCAGATTGGGTAGATTTGGGCAGGGTGACGGAGGTAGATCTTGAGGATACCATCTGGGAAGAGTTCGATACTGTGGCTCCTGAGGACATGGACAGGATACTGAGGAGGCTGAATGCGACCACATGTTTATTGGACCCGTATCCCTCCTGGTTGGTACTAGCCACACTTGAGGTTACACGAGTGTCGTGTCCCACTCCTCCGCTGACGGCCGGGTTGGGGAAGTCAATATCAAGCGTGCCTCTGCAGCTCTGCCAAAGTCCTATCAGAGTTCTCAAGGCAGGCAGGAGACCAGGAAATGACTTCAGCAATCCAAGTTAGACTTTGCCTGACTCAGAGAATGCCAGAAAGCAGATCCTTTATATAGGCATTGGGGTGTGGCTCATGACTCAGAACTTATCCAGGCCTGCCCCTCCCTTCTTTTTGCTGACATCGCCTCTCAATTCTCCGGAAGCGAGGATCTCTCCAGCCTCCAGCTGTTGGTAATCTGAACTCATGACTGGCTTCACATTCTTCAGGCTCACATGCTGTGGGGGAGGGTTTTAGTTGCTCCGTTTGCCTGGGCATGGTGTCAGGACTGGGGGCTGAAGGCACGTCAGGCCCTTCGTCTTGCTCGGCCTGTCCGGGCATGGTGCCAGGGCTGGGGGCTGGAGGCATGCCAGGACATTCTTCTGAACTATCAGCGTCTGGCAGGAGATAAGAGGGGCCTGGCTGCGGCAGGGGGAGCGAGCGAGACACAACAACGAGGCTGGCTTCAGGGAATTGTCAACGCTTCTTTGATAGAGGGTGTCTTCCCTGCCGCCTTGAAAGAGGTGGTGGTGAAGCCCCTTCTCAAGAAGCCCTCCCTGGATCCAGCTGTTTTAGCAAACTTATCGTCCTGTATCCAACCTTCGTTTTGTGGCGAAGGTTGTTGAGAGTGTGGTGGCATATCAGCTTCCCCTGTACCTGGAGGAAAATGTCTACCTTGACCCTTTCCAGTCCGGTTTCCGGCCTGGGTACAGCACAGAGACGGCATTGGTCGCGTTGGTTGATGAACTCTGGAGAGCTCGGGACAGGGGTTATTCCTCTGCCCTGGTCCTATTAGACCTCTCAGCGGCTTTTGATACCATCGGCCATGGTATCTTGCTGCGACGGCTGGAGGGTTTAGGAGTGGGGGGCATCGTATATCGGTGGTTCTCCTCCTATCTCTCTGACCGGTCGCAGACGGTGTTGGCAGGAGGGCAGAGATCGGCCGCAAGATGCCTCATGTGTGGGGTGCCACAGGGGTCAGTCTTCTCGCCGCTTCTGTTCAACATCTATATGAAGCCGCTAGGCGAGATCATCCGTGGTTTTGGGGTGCAGTGTCATCTGTTTGCTGATGATACTCAGCTGTACATTTCCACCCCGACCCACCCCAACAATGCCATTGAAGTGATGTCCCGGTGCTTGGAGGCCATGCGGGTCTGGATGGGAAAGAACAGACTTCGACTCAACCCTTCCAAGACTGAGTGGCTGTGGATGCCGGCATCCCGGTACAGCCAGCTGATTCCATCACTGACAGTTGGGGGTGAATCATTGGCCCCTATGGAGAGGGTTCGCAACTTAGGCATTCTCCTGGATGTACGGCTGTCTTTAGAAGATCATATGATGGCCGTCGCCAGGGGAGCTTTTTATCAGGTTCGCCTGATACGTCTGATACTTCCTAGACCAGGATTTCCTCTGCAAGGTCTCTTATGCCCTCATCACTTCCCACCTGGACTACTGTAATGCTCTCTACATGGGGCTCCCCTTGAAGAGCACCCGGAGGCTCCAACTGGTCCAGAATGCGGCTGCACGGGTAATAGAGAGAGCAACTCGAAGCTCCCATGTAACACCTCTCTTGTGCAAGCTGCAGTGGCTTTCGGTGGTCTTCCGGGTGCAGTTCAAGGTGTTGGTTACTATTTTTAAAGTGCTCCATGGCTTAGGACCGGGGTATCTACGGGACCGCCTGCTGCCACCAATAGCCACAGCGACCTGTGCGCTCCCATAGGGAGGGCCTCCTTAGGGTGCCGTCAGTCAAACAATGTTGACTGGCGGCGCCCAGGGGGAGGGCCTTCTCCGTGAGGGCTCCTGCCCTCTGGAATGAGCTGCCTCTGGGGTTACGTCAACTCCCCAACCTCCGGACCTTTCGACGCGAGCTCAAGACCTTCTTGTTCTATTGCGCAGGGCTGGCCTGAAGTATTTTAAATATGGGTTTTATTATAGTTTTTATTATTGTTTTATCTGTTTTGGCCTTTAATTTAATTAGATTTTAAAATGTTTTTAATTTTTGTAATTCTGTTTTATTTGGCTGTAAACTGCCCTGAGTCTTTTGGGAGAAGGGTGGTATAAAAGTCCAATTAAACTAAACTAAACTAAACTAAACCTCCCCAGATAATAAGCCCAATCAGGTTTTTGAGTGCAAGCACTGAAATAACACCCCCCCCCCAAAATAAGCCCCCTCCCCGAAAATAAGACCTCCCTGAAAGTAAATCCTCCCTGAAAATATTTAAGCGCATGCGCAGTCGGTTCCCGCCATTTCCTCTGGCTAGGGTTAGGGAGACAGAGCTGGAAATCAGGTAAGATGGCAAGAGGAGCCCCGTCTTGCTCCACAAGCCCCAAATAATAAGAACTCTCCAAAAATAAGGCTAAGTGCTTATTTCGAGGTGCAAAAAAATATAAGACAGGGTCTTATTTTTGGGGAAACATGGTAGCTCAGAGTTCAAAAAAGCAGACACGGTTCTGGGTATCTAATTAGGGGAACATCCCACTGTATTATTATGTCTTAGATCAGAGGTGTCAAACTCAAGGCCTGGGGGCTGGATCCAGCCCGTGGGGTACTTTGAACTGGCCCATGGGGTGCCCTGGAAACAGTGACGGACTGGCCTGCTGTGCTTCTGCCAGCAAAAATGATCTCCTGAATTCCATTTTCAGCTGCCATGGCCTTCTGCAAGCCTCTGCCAGTGAAAATGGCAGAAACCGTTTTCATTGGCAGAGGGTTGCAGGCAGTGGTGGGATTCTACCGGTTCACAACAATTCAGTAGAACCTCTTGTTAAATAGTTAAGGAGTTCGGAGAACCGATTGTTAAAAGAAATCTCCTTATGGTTTTTTCTACTTTCAGAGTTAATCCTGTAAGGAATTACAACTTTCTGGTGTTGTTTCCTAGCCTAATTTTATTGCCCTGCTTACAGAAACTGCCTCTCTTCTCTGTTAACCCTTATTACATTGTTGGCAGTACACCTAGACTTACTGTTGCTTCCGATTTTTTTTCTCTTGACTTTCTTAAAGGGGAAGGGTTGTTTTAAGCTTTTTATGCTGTTGTTGGGATAGAAGGGGAGGAGAGGATTCCCAAAGAATACTGAAACTTACGAGAAGTCTTTAGTGAAAAGGCATCGGATGTACTACCCCACCATAGGCCAACTGACTGTGCAATAGACATACTCCCAGGAGTAAAGCTCCCAAAACCAAAAGCTTACCCCATGACCCAGAAAGAATTGGGGGAGTTATGCAAATTCATAGACAAAAATTTAGAGCGGGAGCTCATTCAACAGGCTAGGCCTCGAGTGGCTGCACCGGTTAAGTTCTGAGAAAAGAAAGATGGCTCTTTTCGTCTCATAGTGGACTATAGAAATCTAAATGCAATATGCGCTGAAAACGTATACCCCATGCTGCTCATGAAAGACATGTTGGCCCATCTAGCGAAAGGGAAGTTTTTCACCAAATTGGACTTATGAGAGACTTACTACAGAGTTCGCCTAAAGGAAGGGGATGAGTGGAAAACAGCTTTCAACTGTCCCCTGGGCTGTTTTCAGTTTCGAGTACTTCCGTTTGGACTGCAGGGGGCTCCCGCAGTTTTCATGCAACTGATAAATGAAATACTCCATCAACACTTGTTTAAAGGGGTCCTCGTTTACCTTGATGACATTCTTATCTACACTGAAACAATGGCCGAGCACATAAAGCTAGTAAGAGCAGTACTCAAAAAATTATTAGCAGCAGAACTCTATGCCAAACTATCCAAATGTGATTTTCATCAGACAAAAATAGACTATTTGGGATACCGCATCTCAGCGGATGGATTGGAAATGGACCCAGGGAAGGTGAAAGCTGGAAGGTGAATGGGCACCCCCATGCATGCGCAAACAGCTGCAAAGTTTTTTGGGATTTGCGAATTTTTATCGTCAATTCATCCCCTCCTTTGCTCAAATTGCTCTGCCTATCACCAACCTCCTAAAAACTAAAGGAAATACAAAACCCAAACCTTCATTACCCCTTGAATGGTCAATGGAATGCCAAGCAGCTTTTGAAAAGTTGAAACGGCTATTTGCAGCTGAACCTATCTTAAAACACCCCAACATGGATTTTCCTTTTGTGATACAAGCAGACGCTAGTGATGTAGCAATTGGAGCCATTTTGCTCCAAGACAATGCTGATGGTAAACTACAACCTTGTGCTTTCACTTCCCAGAAATTGACTGAGACTGAAAGGAGATGGGCTATTTGGGAAAAGGAAGCTTTTGCGGTTCACTGGGCTCTTCACACATGGAGAAAATTCTTAGAGGGATCTAACCACCCTTCAAAGTTTGGACTGATCACAAAAACTTGGAAGCCCTAAAAACTCCCAGAAGACTTTCGCCTAAACAAACCCTCTGGGCTCAATATTTTAACCGTTTTAACTTTACTTTACGTTATATTCCTGGGGGAAAGAACTTTTTGGCAGATGCTCTTTCACGACTGCCCCAATACAATAGTGCTCGTTCTGAGGTGGTACGCCCAATACTCCCCATTCAACAATTAGCAGCTCCTGCTATAACCCAAAGCCATACTAAAAGCGAGACATCACTACCAGATGAATTAAATTAATTAAATTAAAAGAGGCCTTGAACACAGACGACTGGTTCTTGGCTCATTCACATGAATGCACGCTCCGTGATGGACTAGCTTGGGTTGGGGCAAAGCTATATGTTCCTGCATCACTCAGAGAAACCATACTACAACGATGCCATTATGCCGTGGATTTGTGAAAACATTGCACCTCCTTAAAAGACAATTTTGGTGGCCAGGACTTAAAAAGGACATTGAATCTTATATAGGAAGTTGCCCTGTTTCTGCATCAGCTAAAAGACCACCAGGGAAGCCTCCTGGTTTGCTTCAAACAGTAGCCCGGCCAGGAGCCCAATGGAAAGAAATATCCATGGATTTCATAGTGGAGTTACCCGAAAGTGTCGGCAATACAGTAATCTGGGTAGTTACAGACCTGTTCTCCAAACTAATCCACTTCATCCCATGTTCCAAAATACCTTCTTCAAAAACTTTGGCAAAGCTGTTTGTGCAACACATTTACAGACTTCACGGAGTTCCTTAATGCATAATTTCAGATCAAGGGGTTCAATTCACTTCTCAATTTTGGAAAGAGTTTTTGCGGCTGATAGGCTCCGCCAAGGATTAAGCTCCTCTCACCATCCTCAGATTAATGGGGGTTGTAAATGCTCGAACTAGGTACTAGAACAATATCTACGTTGTTACATTAATTATCAACAAGATAATTACTACCTTTTGTGGAAGTAGCCTACAATAACTCAGTTCATAGTAGCACAGGATTCACTCCATTTAAAATAGCCTCTGGCCAAGACTTTGTTCCCATCTCAGAACTTCCAGAGGAAAAAACCATGATTTCATCGTTATCAGAATGGATAGATCAAATACAAAGCACATGGAAAATGACTTGCAAAGCTATTGATGACGCCCACCGTGCACACAAAAAACAAGCTGATAAAAAAAGGTCTTCTGAGAACAAGTACCAAGTTGGAGATAAGGTTTATCTCTCCACCAAATACTTACAAACCACTCAAAAATCTAAAAAACTGGGACCTAAATATGTGGGACCTTTCCCCATAGTAAAAATCATCAACCTAGTGACTGTATAACTCGAATTGCCGAAAACACTGAGGAGAATTCACCCAGTCTTCCATGTTAGCTTACTAAAACCAGAACACACATCCCCATTGCGTGCTAACCATACACCCCATCCTATACCAATTCTAATAGAAGGCGAACAACAGTTTGAAGTAAAAGAAATCCTAGACTCCAGAAAACATAGAAATAAAATCCAATATCTTGTAGCTTGGAAGCACTTCCCTTTGTCCCAGGCTGAATGGGTGAACAAGGAAGATGTTCGTGCTTCAGACAAGATATCACAATTCTATAGAAAATATCCTGACAAACCCTATCTTTTCTTTTTTCTTTTTTAGGACTAATGCCCTTGTTGCAGGAGGGTTGAATGTCAGCCTCCACTCCAATCTTCACTTCTATTTGTGCGTTTTATATTTAGTAGTTAGATTGCAATGTTATTATGTTTAATGTAGAATAGCTCATGGACTTAAGGTGTATTACTATCCTATACAGGAAAGGAGAAGAGGGCCCTTTAAGAGTGTCATCTGACATAAAAAAGGAGATGGGGGAGGAAAGGTTTGAAATCAGCATGAAGGCCAGTTGCACAGGCTTTTCAACAAAACCTGGATTCCTGACATGCCAAGCAGCCGGAGACCTACGGAAGAAGATTACCACGGGGGGCGAGAAGGAGCTGGCATTGGCCCAGCCCTGCCTGACCTCTTGTGGGAAGGAGGGACAAATGAGGGGATATGGGATGTTGGCCATATTTTGTCTCAGATTCAACTATCCAATAATCCAGATGTATTTAGTAAAAGTACTTTTCTTTATTTTCAAATAAAGTCAAGGTGTTTTCTTTCCTAAATATAATCAGAGACAGTCTGACATTTTCTTTTTTCGTGTTTTGCTCATGTGCATGTCCTCATTTGATTTTCTGACTCCATTTCTTTTTAAAACAATTACTTTCATTCTGTTGTCTGCTATAGTTTTATTGCCATTTAGAGATTTTTGCACCCCCTAATTTGTATGTGTCCCTAAGGTGCTTTTTCAAAAGTCAACTGTACTTTCTTTGATTTTGCTTTTAGACACTTCGCTTTTCATCCAAGAAGCTTCTTTAATTCTGAATCAGAATTGAAGGGACTTTTTGTATGAGAAGTTAAACTTTTTTGAGGAAAAACAATGAAAGTCGAGTCACCTTTTGAAAAAGCACCTTTGGAGCAACCGTGACCTGGATGACTGAGAATCTCTATAGATAAATTGCATGTGGTTCTGCAGTGATTTAATAATTGATCTCAGTTTAATTTCTGCTATAAGAACCTGCTGTGCTAGAATCTTCTGGATAGAACAACTAGCGACAACAGTGCTCTGATATTCTTGAAAAGCTTGAGGCTTTCTGTGCATTTTAGACTTATAATCCAAATTATTTCCCCAATCCTTATCTTTCAGTATCTCTCAGTCACAATTTGTCAGAAATAGCATGCTTGTTCACATGTTAGAGACTAGATGTAGCTATCAAGCTGTTTGACTCTGCTGTACTGGATTTTACTATGCACATGCCTGTGTTTAAAATAAATAAATATATAAACATATTTTCATTTTGGGCTTTTCTACTTCATATCGTGTACGCCACATAGGACCAGATGAAAGAGATTGAACATGCTGTCAGGGTTCCAAGGAACACCCCCAACAAAATAAAGCTCTGAGGCTTGAGGTTCCTCAAAGTTCCAATTTATTAGAGATGTCATGTTGGCACAGCTGGGAAAACCCGAAAGTGAAAGCTTCCAGTTGACAGTTCACAGCCCTGCCCCATACCCACAAGTTCATCACATTGTCCTATCAACTCTTCACACTCAATTGGATACAATCTTCAGACAGTCTCCATCAGACGCAGGATGTCCTTGAAAACGGAATGTTATTATGACTAACTTTCTACCGCTCCAACAACAACCCCCTCCCAACTTCCTCAGCTAAAATATGTGGCAGTTAAGAAGCAAGAAAGAAAATTGCCTTCCAAAACTGACACATGCATGTTGATGCATGGGCATGGATCCCAGATATGGAGTTTTGTGGTCCAAACAGCTGGTGACCTTGTATGCTCCTTAAACCTGTGAAGAAGGCTTAACTCAACCTTTGACTGAAGCCTCATGATTTATTATGGTGTGAGCTTTCACAGGTATTTTTATATGCTCATCAAATATATAACTATCTGAGAAAGTGCTAAGAATATAGACATATGGGTCAGGGCTGAAAATTATGCTGAAGGGTCCATCAAGTTAAACGGAATAGCAAATCAAATCAGGAGGACATTTGAATGTGGAGATATATTTGATATCTCTCACTCGGAAGGCAAATGATAATGTATATTTTGGATATCACAGAAAGCATAGGGGAAAAAAACAGAAGCAAGAAATATTTATCTCCTCAGCAAACAGCTGCAATTTTGGTTCCATTTGGCAATATCAGTTCTATTTTCATCAGTGGTGTGTTTGCATTTTGTTTTCATTATGATTGGGAAATCAATAATTTCCTCCCCCTTCCTCCAGAGGAAAGTTATGGATGTGATTTCTTGCAGAAATGACGGAGGAAAGTAATAGCTTGAAAAAGCTGACAAACTGCTTCAGTTTTCTTAATTGTTTGGTGCACCTACAACCTACATGCAGTGATGCAATTCAGGTAATTTAACAACCAGTTCTCCCTAATGACCGGCTGGGTAGGCATAGCTGGGGTGTGTGTCATGTGACTGAGTGGGCGTGGCCAATTCAACATCACTCATGGCAAGGTGGAGTGGCACAGATGGGCCAAAATGGCGGTGGCAATGACTGGAGCCTTAGTGTGAGAGTGAAGCACCCTTGTATTTGCACAACAACAGCATTCTGCCTTTGTTGCGGTACATTTGCACTCAAGGCAGCCCTTGCCTCCTGCTTCAGGGTTGGAGCTGTAAGTCACGTCCAGGAAGCACTGTGGCAGAGAGAAGCGGCCAGGTCTGATTCTCCAGCATCTCATCTCTTGCTGGGTCTCACTGCCCAACTTCAGCCATGAGGTAAAAACAGCAGTGGCGGCAGTGGTGGCACAGGTCAGGTCAGCGGTCAGGTCATGAGGCAGTGGTGGTGAACACAGCAGGCCAGTGTCTCGGGTCGGAGAGCAGGTCACGCATATCCCCAAGTGACCGAGGAATGCCGAGCTGTACCACAAAGGCTGGAAGTAGCTGCCCATTTCCTGCTGCAAAAATCTTTTTTAAAAACCCTGTCAGGCAGTGAGACCCAGCAAGAGATGAGGTGCTTGAGAATCAAACCCAACCACTTCTCTCTGCCGCACTGCTTCCCAGACTTGGCTTACAGCTCCAAGCCTGAAGCGGCAGGAGGTGAGAGCTGCCTTAAATACAAATGTACCACATGAATGTGGAATGCTTTTGCTGCACAAAGGCAAGTACAGGGGCACTTTGCTCCCGTGCTAAGCCCCCTGCCATTGCCACTGCTGCTTCACTCTCCTGCACTGCTCCACCTTGTCACAATAGTGCCATTACCTCATTCTGGTCGGCGAGGGCTGCACTACTCCTTGCACTATTTCTTGTATCACCCTCTACAGTGGAGATTTCCAGCCCCACCCGGAGCGAGTTATCCTCCCCTGCCATCGCCCTTACCTTCTCAGGTCAGGAGAGGAGTGACTGGGAGGGAAGAGAGGGGCCAGTCAGTGGTGGGATCAGCTGGTTTGCCGAACTGCACAAAAAGTTAACAACTGGTTCAGTTGAACTGGTGCAAACCAGCTGAATCCCACCACTGCCTACATGGGAACTCCTTACCAGAAAGAACTTCATAGTGACTGAAGCAGCTGGAGAAGACAGAAGAGGAGAAAATAATTTGAACCACATGCACATCATTTCCACCCAACAAAGATAGTGGCCAAGTTTTTTCCCTTTCCCCCCCCTCCTTTTTTGTAATTATTAGTTAATTCAAGGAAAGTTAAAATATAAAACACCAAATATAAAAAAAGAAAAAAACACAACAAGCAAGACATTAAAAGGGCCTCTGTTGGCTCAACGGACTAAGTATGTCTGTTATTAACACAGCTGCTTGCAATTACTGCAGGTTCTAGTCCCACCAGGCCCAAGGTTGACTCAGCCTTCCACCCTTTATAAGGTAGGTAAAATGAGGATTCAGATTGTTGGGGGCAATTAAGTTGACTTTGTATACAATATACAAATGGATGAAGACTATTGCTTAACACATTGTAAGCCGCCCTGAGTCTTCGGAGAAGGGCAGGATATAAATTCAAATTAAAAAAAAAAAGATAAAGGGTCTTTAAAAAAAGATTAACATATGTACATGTAATATCTTCTCTAGTTGAATGCTGACTAATACAGTACGACAATATTAATTTTCCATCCCTTACAGCATTGGCCAAAACTTACTCAAACTGATAAACCAGTTTAGAAATTCTTAGCCTGTCATCCATATACTATATTAATAACAGAATCGTTAACAAGGTGTTTCCTGCTCAGCTGTTCTTGACCTAATGGAAGCATTCTTTAGCTTCCAGTCATGCCACTGGTCACATTATTTTTATTCTCTTCTGCCCTCTATAAAACCACGTGATGCAGATCTTCTCAGTTATCTAGGCTGAGGTGTTGGGTTTTTTTTGCTACTCAACTATGCAAGAGCAGCAGGCCTTCAGGCTAATTAATAAATCATCAGCACATTTGTGGTGTGAAAAATGAAATATTTATGCTTGCCAGAGTAATATTTCTTTCTTTCAGCACTATGCTCAGTTGATGCCTGATGGAGGATGAAGTAAATACCAGCTGGTGAAGAATGAGTAGAATATAATTACTTTTGCAAAGTTAAGTGAACATTAAGGAAGAAGAGGAAGAGGAAGAAAACCTGGCTCAAAAAAAAAATCATGACATGACAAGCCAAAATCTATCCAGTGATTGATGGAAAAACCTGCTATGGAATGAGAGCTGCTACCTGCAATGAAGTTCCAGGAACTGTAGGAGCCATATAATGAACATCACATCACCTGCTACAGAAGGGGTGGGCAATTAATATTCCCAAGAGGCCACATGAGAAACTGGACTGTTGTGGAGAGTTAAAAACCAATGGGCTGAACCAGTGGTGGGTTTCAAAAATTTTTTACTACCGGTTCTGTGGGTGTGGCTTGGTGGGCGTGGCATGGCTTGGTGGGTGTGGCTTGATGGGCATGGCAGGGGAAAAATACTGTAAAATCTCCATTCCCTCCCCAATCCAGGGGAAGGTTACTGCAAAATCCCCATTTCCTCCCAATCAGCTGGGACTTGGGAGGTGGGGCCAGTCAGAATTTTTACTACCGGTTCTCCAAACTACTCACAATTTCTACTACCAATTCTCCAGAACTGGTCAGAACCTGCTGAAACCCACCTCTGGGCTGAACTGAATTCTGCACTATATCAATTTTGACATTTTATAAAAAGCAGTAAATTATATGGTTTTGAAAAACTGTTACTGGTAATAATATATTTTACATCTTATTTACATTTGATTTCTAATTTCCAGTTAAACTCATGCAGGCCAGAAAGGAGCAGCTAAAGGGCCAAAGGTCTGTACTACAATGATTGTATCAGCAGAAATAGTCATAAAAACTAAACAGAAAACCAATTAAATGTAATAAAACCTCCATTCTCTAACTTCCATTCAGCAAACTTTGGATCCAAAACTTTACTAATGACTTCACTTCCAAATGAGGCAGAAAGTCTATTATTTCCAAAGCAATCTTGCCAATAAATACAATTTATGTTAGGTGTATTTTTTATTAAAAGTTTGTATATTACTGGCATTCAATTGCATCATCACTATTATCATTATATAGTGATGCAAAGGATCTAAAGCGATGCAAATGATAGAAAACATCAGTTATGTAATGATGCCAAAAATAAATAAGGTTGATTCAGATGTAATGGACACTCCCTCCCCACTAGCCCCATCCTCCAAAATGGTTTCTACAACTGAGGTTTTTATAGCAAAGTTGACTAACCTTGGCAACATTAAAACTTGTGAATTTTCAACTTCTGGAATTCCCCAGCCAGTCATCCTGGTCCTCAAATCCACAAGTCTTAAAGTTGCCAAGGTTGGACACCCTGTTTTTTTACAGTATTGCCATCAATCATCTCATCAGTAGGAGATCAAATGTCATTGGCTTTTTTTTTTATTGAAAGAGTTTTAAAAAACAAAAACATTTTCCCCCTTTTCCCCCCTCCCTCCCAAAAAAACCCCCTTCCCCCCTCCCTCCCCCCCCCAGCTTCCCGGGTCAATCACAAGGTATTGTTATACATAAACCAAACATAGAATAAAATTTTCCCTTCCAATCCAAATAACCACATCCAAAGCTTTTCATCTCCCAACCCCCTCCCCATTACATAAAATAACTTTCTAATTATTCAAAGGCAATCTGATATTTCTTAATCTGATATCTGTTTTGTAGATAATCAATCCATTTTTTCCATTCAATTAAATATCTTTCCTGCGTATTGTCTTTTAAAAACGCTGAGATTTTAGCCATCTCAGCCAAATTAATAACTTTCAATATCCATTCTTCTATTGTAGGTATCTCTTCTTTCTTCCAGTATTGTCCAATCAACAGTCTTGCTGCTGTTATTAAATTCAGAATCAATTTAGTCTCAATCCCTGTACAATCCGTTATAATTCCCAAAAGGAAAAATTGTGGCAGGAACTTTATCTTCTTCTTCAGTACATTTTGAATAATCCACCAAATTCTTATCCAAAAGACCTTAATTTTCTTGCAAGTCCACCAAATATGAAAATATGTAGCATCATCACAATCACACCTCCAACATTTCGCTTGGATATTAGGATACATACATGATAATTTTTTGGGATCTAAATGCCATCTATAAAACATCTTATAAAAATTTTCCTTAAATTCTGTGCTTGTGTAAACTTAACATTTCTAACCCAAATTTTCTCCCATGTTTCCAACATTATTGGTTCCTGAATATTCTGTGCCCATTTTATCATACAATCCTTTACCAAATCCTTTCCGAATCTATTTCAAGCAACACATTATACAATCTCTTTATATGCTCCTGGGTCTGATTTCTAATTTGCTTTATTAAATTTTCCTCCCTTTGCATTATACCAATTTTTTTATCTTCTTTCCATCTAGCACTTATTTGCCCATATTGAAACCAAGTATAATTCCTCCCTTCTTCATTTAATACCTGTAATGATTTTAATTGCAATCTACCTCCTTCAGCATACAAAAGTTCTTTATAAGTAATCATTTCCTGTTTCTGTTCTATATTTATATTCTCTATTGCATGTCTAGGGCTCGCCCATATAGGAATCTTGTATTCTAATTTATAGGAATATTTTTCCAAACCATAAAGAGCACTTCTCAACACATGATTCTTAAAAGCCCTATCCACTTTTTTCCATAAAATAAATCGCATGCCATCCATATAACAAGTCATAACCTTCTATATTCAAAATTCTTTCCTCTGTTAAGTTAAACCAGTCACTTATTACTGAAAGGGTTACTGCTTCATAATATAGTTTAAAGTTAGGCATTCTTAAACCACCTCTTTCCCGTGAGTCCTGTATTATTTTCATTTTAACCTCGCCTTTTTACCCTGCCATATAAATTTATTAATCCCAATCTGCCAATCTTCCAAATTTTTATCCTTTTTAATTATTGGTATCATCTGGAACAGAAACAAAATCTAGGTAACACATTCATTTTAATAGCCGCAATCCTTCCCAATAGGGATAACTGCAATTTCTTCCAGCCACTCATATCATTCTGAACTTTTTGCCATAGCAAGTCATAATTATTCTTATAAAGTTTCTTGTTCGATGAGCTAATATAGACCCCTAAATATTTAACCTTTTTTACTACCTCAAATCCTGTCATTTCCTCTAGTTTTTGTTTCTGTTGTATAGACATATTTTTAATTATCACTTTTGTTTTATTCTGATTTATTTTAAATCCTGATACCTTTCCATATTTATCAATTACTTCCAACAAAAATCTACTTGAATTTATAGGATTTGTTAACGTAACCACTACATCATCTGCAAAAGCTCTAACTTTATACTCATATTGTCTAATCTTAATTCCCTCTATTTTCGTTAATTCTCGTATTTTATCTAATAATGGTTCCAGAGTCAAAACAAATAATAATGGTGATAAGGGACATCCCTGTCTCGTTCCTTTCGCAATCTTAATAACTTCTGTCAAGCTACCATTTATTATAATCTGTGCTGTTTGCTCTCCATAAATTGCTTTAATTATTCTAACAAAACAATCTCCAAATTGCATTTTCTCTATTAATTTAAATAAAAAATCCCAATGCAATCGATCAAAGGCTTTCTCTGCATCCAAAAAAATAAGTGCTGCTGAAGTATTCTTCTTTTCCAAATATTCCAATATATTAATAATCTGTCTAACATTATTCCTCATCTGCCTCCCTTTTATAAAACCAGATTGATCAGTATGAATTCTTTGTTGTAAAACTAACATTAATCTATTTGCTATTATTTTTACAAAAATCTTATAATCATTATTTAAAAGTGAAATTGGCCTGTAGTTACCAGGTTTAGAGCAATCTTGCTCCTCTTTTGGTATCAGTGAAATAAAAGATGTTTTCCATGACGGGGGTATTCCCACTCCTAATTGTATCTGATTACATAATTCTTTAAGTGGGCCTAATATTTCATCCTGTGTTTTTTTATAATAAGTTGCTGTAAGACCATCTGTACCAGGGTTTTTCCCCATTTTTAATTGTTTAATTGCCTCCACTATTTCTCCAGTAGCTATCGGCCGATTCAGCTCCTCCCTCTGTTCTAATGTTAGAATATTAACCTTATAATCTTTCAAATAATCATAAATGTCCCTATTCAATATTTTGTCTTTTGCATATAGTGCAGTATAAAATTCTGAGAATGCCTTTTTAATTTTATCCTGTTGATATATCTCTTTACCTTTATATTCTATTTTTTGTATGACACGTGCTTTCTGTTTCTTCCTTAAATTATATGCCAACCATCTCCCAGGTTTATTTGCATTACAAAAGGTATTATGTTTAGCATATTGCATATTCGTTGCCACCTGGTCTGCCATTAACATATTCAATTGACTCTGTAATATTTTTATAGCCTCTTTAAGTTTGTGATCTTGTGGGTTTTGAATTAATAACTGTTGCTTCCTTTGAATTTCTTCTTCCAAATACCTACGCTGCCTTTGTTTTATTATTCCTTTGCCTATTGTCCAAGTAAATCAATATCCTCTAATAAACGCTTTGCTCGCCTCCTACACAGTTCCTATAGGTGTCCCTTTGTACATATTAAAATCAAAAATTCTTTAACTGTTTCTTACAATAAGTTACATTATCCTCATATCTAAACAGATTTTCATTCAACCTCCATGTTCTACCACCTTTTTTCCCTTGTAATAATTCCATCCATACTGGGCTATGGTCAGTTAAACACCTCGGAAATATCTTCATTTTCTTCACCCTAGAAAGCAAGTCATTAGAAATTAAAATAAAATCAATACGTGAAAAAGATTGATGCCTATCAGAAAAAAAAGTAAAATCTCTCTCATCTGGATTCCGTAACCTCCATATATCTCTAAACTCAAAGTCTTCCATCATTTCAAAAAAGGATTTTGGTAATTTTGCATGTATAGGTATCTTCTTGGAGGAGGTTCTCTTATCCCTTCTTGTATCAATTACTCCATTCCAGTCTCCTAATAAAATAAATGAACTATAATCCCAGAGGGTCAGCCTCTCATGTAACATTTTGTAAAACTTTTCTTGTTGCTGATTAGGTGCATAAATACCTATCAGCAAAGTCTTTTTTGCATCTATCACCAGTTCAATAGCAATAAATCTTCCTTGAATATCTGCCTCAATTAACTTAGCTGGTATATCCTTCCTGATATATACAACAATTCCATGCTTCTTTTCCAAAGCTGATGCAACAAAATGGTTACCCAATTTTGAATTAATTAAATATTTTTGGTCTGATAATTTTATATGTGTCTCTTGCAAACAAATCACATCATTTTTAAATTGTTTCAAGTAGTGAAATATTTTCCTTCTTTTCTGAGCTGAATTCAAGCCATTAACATTCCATGACAAAATTCTATTTGCCATTACTGGCCTCCTGAAGCTTTGAAGCAGACAACGGAAGCTCCTCCTCCGGTATCTTCCGTCTAGCTCCTCCCACAGCTTCCATACTGGGATCCTGGCTTTTACTTTGAGACTGTTGCTCTTCTTTACGCTTAAGGGCTCCTCTTGTCACCCTTTGCTCTTGTGGTTCCTCTAATACTGGCAGCAATGAAGGCTCTTGGATCACCACGCCTTCTTGAATCTCTTGAAGTTTTTCTATCACTTCTATTTCGACTTTCAAAACTGTAGAAAGAAAATCCTTTGCCTTTAAAACAGTGTCAATTTTATATCTCTTTCCTTGATAGAATACTGTCAGTCCAACTGGCACCTCCCATCTGAATTGAATCTGATTTTTTTTAAGTTCTTGTGTAAAAAAAGCAAATTCCTTCCTATCTCTTAACATCTTTGAAGGAATCTCTTTCAACACCTTCAGCTCCTGTTCTCCAATTTTTAAAGTTGTCTGATATGAAACTTGCAGAATCTGATTTCTCATAGTCCTTTTCACAAAATAAACCACAATGTCCTGAGGAAGCTTTCTCTGTCTTGCAATCCAGGAATTCTCTATATATTTTATCAATTTGCTAAGCTACCTCTTGGGGTTCCACTTCAATAAATTCAGCCAATGCTTCTGATATAATTTTTCTTAAGTCTTCTCCTCGCTCTTCTTGCATACCACGGATTCTAAGAGCTCCTTCCATAAGTTTATATTGTAATATCACAACCTGATCTTCATTTTGATCCACTTTTTTCTGAACACCTTTCATTTTGTCTTCTAAATGCTTATTTGACTGAGAGATCTGTTGCATTTCCACTTCCAATCCCTCAATTTTTTTACTCAGTCCTTGAACTGCCATGAGAATATCTTCTCTTATTTTTGCATTAAAATTCTCCATCATCTCTTTTTGCCTATCTTCAGAAAGTTTTAATTGTTCTTTCAATATTTCCTCAAGACTTGGTTCAGATCCCCTTCTTCCAGAAGGCTTTAAAGGTTTAGCTGCCATTCTGTCTTCAAAAGAATCAGGAATTTAAACTTAATAACTTTCCTTCCCTCCTTTCAGTATAAAAAAACCTCCGTTTGTAACAATCCACAAATAACGCTACTTTATCGTACTAAAAATTTTTACTTTCACTTTCAGACGCCATTTTAAAAGTCAATTAATCAAAGACAAAGAAAGGTTTCAAGTTTCAAAAAGGGAGTCGGTACTTGCCGTGCTGATTCTACATCAAAGATCGAGCGCCAGAAATTCCGTCTGCTTAGAAAATCAATCAATTTAATAAGTCCTTTTGAGCAGAAGCGACTTTCCCACTCCTTTTTCCTGATAAAAACAGGAGCGTGTTGAAGTTGGAGGGAGTGGAATTCGGTGGGGTCATAAATCCAGGAAAATTCGCTCTTAAGAGCAAACCCCCTGTCAGACCTGCCACTTTTCCACAACTCTGATACCCTCTTTTGCCCAGAGGGTATGCTAAGCTCAGTGAACAGTGATTTTTTTTCTGTTTCACTGACTTTTACAATCTTCTAACACGGAGTGCTCTGTTAGAGCACCCAGCAGGAGCGGTGACGTCACTGGAGCCTCCAATGTCATTGGCTTTTTGAAGCACCAGCAGTGCTTCCTTTTCTCATTCTTCGCAATCCAGTTGCAAAGCTGCTCGACAAAATTAACCAATCAACACAATCCATCGCATTTTGCAATTGATTTTTCTATTTGCCTGCTCCCTCTATTGATGCCAAGGAAAAGGAATTGGACTAGAGTAGAGGCTCTTATGTTGACATGTGGTATACTATCCTGGGGTCCTTAGGAAAGATGGAAGGAGAAGAAAAATAAAGGTAGCATGTCAGATAGTTTTTTATTGAGGACTCTAGGAGGGTCAGGAAAATTCCAACCTAAACTGTGGGAAATGTATAAAGAAGAAAGCAGCATTGGAGGAAATGTAAACCAGCTATCTTACCTAATGATTGGGATTCATTAACTAATGTGGGTGATTTTTATTAACTGTTATGGAAGAGTTGTGTTGGAAGAGTCCTACTTTTAAAAAAATCAGCATTGTTGAACATATTATCTATAGATAAAGGTAAAGGGTCTCCTCACACATATGTGCTAGTCGTTCCCGACTCTAGGGGGCGGTGCTCATCTCCATTTCAAAGCTGAAGAGCCAGTGCTGTCTGAAGACATCTCTGTGGTCATGTGGCCTGTATGACTAAGTGCCAAAGGCACACAGAACGCTGTTACCTTCCCACCAAATGTGGTCCCTATTTTTCTACTTGCATTTTTATGTGCTTTCGAACTGCTAGGTTGGCAGAAGCTGAGACAAATAATGGGAGCTCACCCCATTATGCGGCACTAGGGATTCAAACCACTGAACTGCTGACCTTTCGATCAACAAGCTCAGCATCTTAGCCTCTGAGCAACCGCGTCACTACTATATTATCTATATATTTCTATATTATCTATAGAAAGCTGGAATTACTGAGTAGAGTTGTTCTCCATAATAGCAAGGATGGTAGAATTCTTGATCTTCAGGGCATTTCTGAAAATCTTCCACCAATTTCGGAATATGCCAGCATATGATTGTATTCATTAAATACAATTAAATTATTTCTGTATTTATTTATTTATTTATTAAGATTGAATGCTAAAAATGAAGCCTCTCTTTAGAGGTGCCACAATAAAACAGCAAGAGATTTTGAAATATGCATTCTGTATATGTGTTCTATAATAGCTGCCCCACCCATTTAAAAAATCTCAACTGTCTTTTATGGATTCTGAATTCTGTGTAAGGAAAAAGTCACTCTTAGCCAAATAGTCCTTTTATCTGAAGGGAGCAAATAGAGCCAGAGTTTTATTCTTTCATGATCTGTGTTATATTGTGGGTTCAGGTGCCGGCAAGGTGTAGGCAGGACTCTGGATAGCAGGTAATTTACTTTATTAACCTTAACATAGCTAACAGCAGTGACAAAATACAAAAAAACAAAAACTCCCTCCCTTTCTGTTGACAGCCCTTTTATACTGGCTGTCAACTGGCTTAGCCAATCAGCACAGAGAAGTACTATCCTCGTTCTCCACTAGGGAAATGGACCTGGGGGGGGGGGAAGAACTTAGAACACTACACCCCTTCCCACCATGTTCGCGCAGACGTAGTCTCGAAGATACACTGGGAGATGCCTGATTCGCTAGAACATCGAGGCCCTGAAGCCTGCAACAACTCGTTTATTGGTGGTTTCTCACCCTGTGCTGGATTATCACTAGGTCTCTCATCTATCGGATAGTCAGAACTTTTGGGACTCTTCCCATTGGTGGCAGGAAGAGTCCTGTTTCACGTTCCTCTGCTTCTCGGAGTTCAGCTGGGTTTGGGTTACTCGTGGCCTTGCTATTCGGCTCTATTGGTGTTCCCTCTCCCTCGTTATCATCACTTTGTTGTTGTGTTGCAACAAGCCATCTCAGCCTGAGTTGATCCCTATGGTGCCTCCAAAACCAGCCCTGACCTATATCTACCCTATACGAACATGGCCCGGTTATTTCTACTATTTTTCCAGGTATCCATAATAGTTGCCCCCATAGTTCTTGGCGTAAACCATATTGTTTAATTGAAATGGCTTGTGCATGCTGATTGAATCTAATGGTTTGCTAGGGGCATACTGGAGGTGCAGCTGGTTAGTTTCCGACCCATTAAAATCTCGGCTGGACTCTTGTTAGTGGTCGGGCATAGCGTGGTATGTTGCACTAACAAATACTCATCAACCCTTTCCTGCCAATTTCCTGGGCCCAGTCTCTGTAATGCTTCTTTTGCAGACCTAATGGCTCGTTCCGCCAATTCGTTACTAGACGGATGGAACAGGGCAATAAAACAATGCCTAATTCCCAGCCTAACCAAGAATGTTTCAAATAAGGTGGCCATAAATTGGGGCCCATTATCTGACACTAGTATGTCAGGTAACCCATGCATGGCAAATACTCTCCAGAGGGTTTTAATTACCACCTCTGCTGTGGTAGAGTGCATAATAACTACCTCCACCAACTTCGAATAAGCATCAGTGAACACTAAGAACATAAGGTAAGTGAACACCTGTCTATCCTAGATGAGTTCAAATCACCAGGACCGGATGGATTACACTCCAAGGTTCTGAAGAAACTGGCAGATGAGATCTCAGAACCACTGAACTATATCTTTCAAAGATTCTGGAGCACAGGAGAACTGCCAGAGGACTGGAAAAGAGCTGATGTAGTTCCCATCTTCAAAAAAGGAAAAAAAAAACAGATCCAGGAAACTACAGACCTATCAGCCTGACCTTAATACCAGGAAAGATTCTGGAAAAGATAATCAAGCAACAAATCATTGAACACCTAGAAGCAAAAATAGTAATAACCAAAAGCCAACATGGGTTTGTCAAAAACAGATCATGCCAGACTAATCTCATTGCATTCTTTGACAAAGTGACAAAATTAGTGGATCAGAGGAATGCTGTTGATATACTTTACTTGGACTTCAGTGAAGCATTTGATAAAGTAGACCATAACTTACTACTAGATAAAGTAGAAAAATGTGGGTTAGACAGCACCACCACCAGATGGATTCATAACTGGCTGACCAACCGCACTCAACATGTAGTCCTCAATGAAACTCAGTTTTGGTCGCCACGATGTAAAAAAGATGTTGAGACTCTAGAAAGAGTGCAGAGAAGAGCAACAAAGATGATTAGGGGACTGGAGGCTAAAACATATGAAGAACGATTGCAGGAACTCGGTATGTCTAGTTTAATGAAAAGAAGGACTAGGGGAGACATGATAGCAGTGTTCCAATATCTCAGGGGTTGCCACAAAGAAGAGGGAGTCAAACTATTCTCCAAAGCACCTGAGGGTAGAACAAGAAGGAATGGATGGAAACTAATCAAGGAGAGAAGCAACTTAAAACTAAGGAGAAATTTCCTGACAGTTAGAACAATCAATAAGTGAAACAACTTGCCTGCAGAAGTTGTGAATGCTCCAACACTGGAAATTTTAAAGAAAATGTTGGATAGCCATTTGTCTGAAATGGTGTAGGGTTTCCTGCCTTGGCAGGGGGTTGGACTAGAAGACCTCCAAGGTCCCTTCCAACCCTGTTATTATGTTATGTTAACATCTGCCCCTGCATAGGTCCCGCCAAATCGATATGCACTCGGGACCAAGGGCCCCTGGGCTCGTCCCATTCTCTCGGTTGGTCTTTGGGTGGCATCGATCTAGTTTCTTGGCACTTTTGACAGGTTGAGATCCATTGGGTGATATCCCTGTCAAGATGGGGCCACCACATATAACAGCAGCCCAGGGCCTTCATCCTAACAATTCCGGGGTGGCCCTGATGTAATGTAGACAGCACCAATTTCCTCAGAGGTGGAGGAACCACCACCCGATGACCCCATAAGAGGTATCCCCATTGAGCTGAAAGCTCCATCTGCCTCGTTGCATACGGCTGCAACCAGCTTGAAGGGACCCCATGGCCAGCCCCTCTTGACCCAGTCCAGGACTTGGGAAATTACATTATCTTGAGCCGAAAAACGGGCAATGTCCGCAGCTGATACTGGGAACGGCGAGTCATCTATCAACAAAACATGGGAGGCTGGCGCAGGGTCTGTCAGCAATGTTGGCAGTGGGCAATGGCTCAACGCGTCGGCATGGGCCAGATGTTTTCCTGGCTGGTGGCTTAAAGTGTATGAGTACGCAGACAGGAATATTGTCCAACGAGTCATCTGCGGCGACAGAATCTGCAGAATTTGTTGATCACTAGATAGGATCCCTAGAAGAGGCTTGTGGTCGGTAATTAACTCAAAAGACCGCCCATATAGATAGTTGTGGAATTTCTTCACTCCGGACACCAGAGCCAAAGCCTCCTTATCCAATTGGGAGTAGTTCCTTTCAGCCGGAGCCAATGTACGGAAGAAAAACACCACCGGAACTTCCCTTCCATTCAGCAGTTGGTGACTCAGGACGGTGCCGACCCCATATGGGGAGGCGTCACATGCCAGCAATAAGGGCAATTGATCACAATATTGGGCTAATACAGAGTTAGAGATAAAAAGATGTTTGACGGCTATAAATGCTGCAGTCTGTTTAGTACCCCACTTCCAGGGGGCCCCACTGTCCAGAAGCTGGTACAATGGCTTGGCCACCGATGCCTTGTGTGGCAGGAATAGTGCATAAAAGTTCAAAAGCCCCAAGAAAGCTTGGAGTTCCGCCTTATTTTGAGGGGAGGGTGCATCTGCAATTGCTTTTGTTTTCTCGGCTGATGGATGAATTCCAGATCTGTCAATGAGGAATCCTAGAAATTCCACTTGGGGCATCGCGACATGGCATTTCATTCTTTTGACCTTAAGCCCCGCCTATTGGAACCGACTCAGCACTTGTCGAAGTCTCTCCATCAGTTCCGATGTGCTGGTAGCTGAGACCAGCACGTCGTCGAAATATGGGATGACCCCGGGGCTTCCCTGGAGCATCCGCTACATCAGGCTTTGGAAAAGCCCCGGGGCCATGCTGATGCCGAATTGGAGGCGGCGACATCGGAAGGTCCCCCGGTGTGTAACAATTGTTTGAGCCTCTGCTGTCTTATCGTCTATAGGCAGGTGCTGGTATGCCTGAGCCAAATCTAGTTTTGCAAACACTGATCCCTTGCCCAGTGAGGCTTTAATCTGCACGGTGGAAACTGAGGGTCCAGGCTGAATGATATGGGAGTGCCCTTGTAGCAGCCCAGTTTTCCATCAAAAACAGTGGGGAATTCATTTATCAGAATATCCAATTCAGAAGACCTAACAGAATTTTTTAAATTATTATTTCATTTTGTCACAACAGTCTACGTTTGTCATAAGTAAAAAAAAAAATATCATGAAGAATATATATATATATATATATATATGTAGGTCTTTGGTTGTTCGGGTTTTCTCCCGTGTAAAATTGGAAATGTCTTGGCAACGTTTCGATGAAGTCTCATTCGTCATCTTCAGGCTTCAGCTTCGTGCTTCTGGGAGCAATGTGTGATCGCAGCTGCGATCACACATTGCTCTCAAGCACGGCTGAAGTCTGAAGATCAATGAGACTCATTGCAACATTTAGCTGGAGAAACCAACTGAAAGACCTAAACACCGTGAAAACCTCAGAAAACATATATATATATATATATATATATATATATATATATATGTATGTATGTATGTATGTATGTATGTATGTATGTATGTATGTATGTATGTATATATGTAGGTCTTTGGTTATTCGGGTTTTCTCCCGCGTAAAATTGGAAGTGTCTTGGCGACGTTTCGACGAAGTCTCATTCATCATCTTCAGGCTTCAGCTTCGTGCTTCTGGGAGCAATGTGTGATTGCAGCTGTTTCTTCCTTTTTAACTGCTAGTGGGGGTTTGAACTGATTGGGTGGGAGCTTGGCTGTGCTCTGATTGGATGCGGGTTTTTTGTGCTCTGATTGGATGGGGGTGTGTCCTGTTTGGGTGGGGGCTTGGTTGTGCTCAGATTAGTCTGAGTTGCAGGGGGATTTGAGCTGGTGAGCTGCATTGCTGTTGTTTGGCTTCGTGTTTGTGGTCGTGCTACATCTTCATAGTGGGTGTCTGTCTGCTGTATGTAT
Source organism: Ahaetulla prasina (assembly GCF_028640845.1). Classification (NCBI taxonomy): domain Eukaryota; kingdom Metazoa; phylum Chordata; class Lepidosauria; order Squamata; family Colubridae; genus Ahaetulla; species Ahaetulla prasina. The sequence continues at coordinate 4,419,096 of NC_080544.1, read as the reverse complement.
GGATTGGAGGGGTTTGAAATGGCTAATGTTGCAGCTGCAGTCTGGCTTCTGGTCCTTGGTCATGCTTCCTGATCAGTGTGGGTTTGGGTCTGCTTTCTGAGTGGATGTGTGGTGGTGACATCCTGTGTGGACCTCGTGAGTGTGGGTCTGGTGTCATTCCTCGTGTTAGGGACTTGTTTGTCAATAAGGGTGGGTTTCCAAATGGCTGGTAGGCGGGAGGTATCATCTCGTTTGTTCATGCTGTGTGGGCGTTTTTCTATCTCGATGGCTTCTCTGATTATTCTGTTGTTAAAGTGTTCAGTTTTGGCGATAGTTCTGGTCTTTTTAAAGTCAATATCGTGTCCTGTGGCTTTAAGGTGTTGGACCAGGGAAGAAGTTGGTTCCTCTTTTTTGACTGAGTTCTTGTGTTCTTCAATGCGTGCACTTATTCTTCTGTTGGTTTGTCCGATGTATGTGGTGGGGCAGGCGGTGCATGGGATTTCATATACTCCTTGATTTTCTAACTCAATTTTGTCTTTGGGGTTTCTTAGGATGGTGGATATTTTTTGGTTTGTGCAGAATGCTGTCTTGATGTTATGTTTGTGGAGGATCTTGCTGATTCTGTCTGTGGTGCCTTTTATATATGGGAGGAGGGCTGTGCCGTTTTCTTGTTCTCTGTCTTGGATTTTAGTGGGGGGTTCTTTTTGGATTAGTTTGGTAATCTTATTTCTCTGGAATCCATTGGATGTTAGTACGTTTGTGAGAGTGTGTAGTTCGGTTTTTAGGTGTTGTTCGTCAGCTAAGCGTTTTGTTCTAGAGATGAGTGTCTTGGCTACGGAGTTGATCTGTGCTGGGTGGTGGTGTGAGAGTGCGTGCAGATAGCGGTTTGTGTGTGTTTTCTTCTGGTAGATGGTGTGTCCTAGGGAGCCATTGGGTTGCCCACCCAGTCACATTATTAGCCATTGAGTTGCTCACCCATCCATGCCCACCCAGTCAAATTATCCTACCACCACCAAACCACGCCCACAGAAATGGTAGTAACAAATTTTACATTTCACCACTGAGACATACATTCATTCATTCATACATACATAAAATACCTTCATTCCCAGGAGGTTTGCATCTTCCACCCGAGCAATAAATGAAGGATCTCATGATAAGCCAGGGTTCCTAAACTTCCTGCTGTTTCTTCATCTTTTTTTAAAACCTTCATGCACACCAAACCATTCTCTATTGCTTTTTGTCAAAAAAACCCAACAACTAGTAGTTTTCTTTGGACTGACTATTGATTCCCTTTTCCTTTTATCGCTTCCCCTTTCCTCTTAATGACAACCATAATTGAAACACTTGTTCTAAAACAAGGCAATGAAATTAACAGCTATTTTGGGTGGAAGCAGCTCACTGTAAATCAGAATCGGTTTCTTATCAACCTTCTTAAAGGTGACGGAGACTTTCCTGTCTGGTATCAGAGTGGGAGGATGAAGTACATCGTCTAATTAATCTTTCTTTTAACTTTCCTAAAAAAAAAAAAAAAAGACCCCTCCATTAGATAAAGCAAAAGGCACAATGCACATTTATTTTTGGATCATCCCCCATTTCAATTGTTCCTATCTAGAAGTTGGATAACCATTTTTCTGAAGTGGTGTAGGATTTCCTGCCTAAGCAGGGGGTTGGACTCAGGGGTGGGTTCTAATTTTTTTTACTACCGGTTCTGTGGGCGTGGCTTATTTGTGGGTGTGGCTTGGCGGTCATGTGACACTGGGCGTGGTTTGGTGGTCATGTGACTGGGTGAGAGTAGCTTAGCCATCATGTGACTGGGTGGGCGTGGCCAATAACAATAAATAATAAAAATAATAAACAAAGTATACAAAACAATAAGGGGTACCAACAACCAAGTTTCACACTTTACACACACACAACACAACACAACACAACTGACTCACACACAATTTAAAAGCAGCTGCACTTCACCCAAAAGGGCTCCTGCAACAAGCAGGAACCTCACACAGCCACGAAAAGCTCAAAAACCAAGTTTCACACTTTACACACACACACACAACACAACACAACAGACTCACACACACAAAATGCCACATACAGCTTTGTGAGATTCTCTGTGTTTGTGTAAGTTAGAGTGAAACACTACAGAAACACACCAAATCTCAGAAAGCTGCACAAATATTTTGTTATTTTATTTAAATTTTTTAGATCGGGGTCTCCAACCTTATAACTCTAAAGTTTGTGGACTTCAACTCCCAGAGTTCCTCAGCCAGCAAAGCATTTGGCTGAGCAATGGATTCCAGGCAGATTTGTGGACTTCAACTCCAGAGTTCCTAGGGAACTCCAATCAATTACAATAGCTGCAACTGATTCTGCCTTCCAGACAATGTAACTGTTTGGAGATGCCGAAGGAAAGCGAGCCCGAAAGGAGCTTGCTTAATTAAGTAAGTGAGGAGGGAGGATTGGGTGGCCAGAGAAAAAAAGTTTTTAAAATGCTCCTCTGAGGATTCCTGCTCAGCCACACGATCATCAGCGGGGTTTTTTTCCTTTTAAAAGCCATTTTTGGCTGAAGAAAAGAGGCTTTTAAAAGTAAAAAAAAAAAAAACCTCTGATGATCGGACAACTGGTTCAGGGGCGTGGCCAACCAGCCATTCCCACCGGTTCTCCGAATGCCAGCAGAGTTTCACTACCGGCTCTACAGAACCGGAGCAAACCGGGGGCAACGATAGCGAAGCTATCGAAGTGCTGTCCCGGTGTCTGGAGGCCGTACGGGTCTGGATGGGGAGAAACAGGCTCAAGCTCAATCCCGCCAAGACAGAGTGGCTGTGGATGCCGGCATCCCGGTACAGTCAGCTAAATCCGCGGCTGACCATCGGTGGCGAGTCATTGGCCCCGATGGAGAGGGTCCGCAACTTGGGCGTCCTCCTGGATGAACGGCTGTCTTTAGAAGATCATTTGACGGCCGTCTCCAGGAGAGTGTTCTACCAGGTTCGCCTGGTACGCCAGTTGCGCCCCTTTCTGGACCGAGATGCCCTATGCATGGTCACTCACGCACTCGTGACGTCTCGCCTGGATTACTGCAATGCTCTCTACATGGGGCTCCCCTTGAAGGGCATCCAGAGGCTACAGTTAGTCCAGAATGCGGCTGCGCGGGTGATAGATGGAGCCCCTCGTGGCTCCCGCATAACACCCATCCTGCGCAGACTGCACTGGCTACCTGTGGCCTTCCGGGTGCGCTTCAAGGTTTTGGTGACCACCTTTAAAGCGCTCCATGGCATTGGGCCGGGTTATTTACGGGACCGCCTACTGCTACCGAATACCTCTCACCGACCGTGCGCTCTCATAGAGAGGGTCTCTTCAGGGTGCCGTCAGCGAGGCAATGTCGTCTGGCGATGCCCAGGGGAAGGGCCTTCTCTGTGGGGGCTCCCACCCTCTGGAACGAACTACCCCCCGGACTTCGTCAGCTTCCGGACCTTCGGACCTTCCGCTGCGGGCTTAAAACATACTTATTTAATTGTGCAGGACTGAGCTAGATTTTAAATTTATGGTTTTAATTGGGTTTTATTTTTATATTTTAATTAACGGGCTTTTAGAATAAGTTTTTTAACTGCTTTTATATTGTATTTATGTGTTTTTTAAGTGCCTGTGAACCGCCCTGAGTCCTTCGGGAGATAGGGCGGTATATAAATATGATTAAATAAATAAATAAACCCACCACTGGTTGGACTTGAAGACCTCCAAGATCCTTTTCCAACTTTGCTATTCTAATTCAGTGCAATGCTATCCTATCCTATCCTATCCTATCCTATCCTATCCTGTCCTGTCCTGTCCTGTCCTGTCCTGTCCTGTCTTGTCCTGTCCTATCCTATCCTATTTTCACAGGAGTTTTGGAGAGATGAAGTTAGATGGCTCCTGGTTCAAGGAGAGGTTGGATTTTTTAATCCCAGGGCTGAGGGGTTCTTAGTGCTCTCTGAGCTTGGTTGTTTTCTTGCAGACATTTTCATTAGGTAAATTAGGTAACATCATTAGTGCTGCTCTGTCTTGACTGAATCTGCAGCTGGCATCTGGAAGTCCATGGAAGCCTCCTTAGGATTCTCTTGGTTGGTTCTTCTGAAGTCTTCTGCCTTAGAAATTCAAGGAACTCCTCTTCCACCACTCCATTAATGCAACAAGTCCATCAGATGGAAAGACAGATCATGGCAAAAGATGTTCATCACCAACAAAGTGATATTCAGCCGGTTCAGACCGGTTTGGGTGAACCGGTAACTTTGATGATCAGTTGGCCCCACCCACAAGGCTCTATTCTGTCCTTTATTTCCTGCTTTGTAGCTCATCTCAATTGCATGGCACAGCTGATTTCCCTCCCTCGCTGTTCTACTTACCATTGCTGACTTGGAAGGTAAGCTGCTGAGCTTCTAAATGCTCCATTTTTAATGCTGTGTGCAAGCACCTTAGGAGCACATTCGCCAAACCACTTGTTAAACTGGCAGCATCCTACCACTGATCGCCAACCAAAAAAGCGATATTTGGGGAATCATGCTCTTTGACAAGGGGTGGAGCTTGACTGGTAATTGTTGTTTGGAGCTTTTGAGATGCCAGTAAAGAAGAATATTTGTAGCTCAAGCATTGAACTGTAGAATATTTGGTGCTCTCTGAGCTTGGCTGTTTTCTTGCAGATGTTTCATTACCCAACTAGGGAACATCTGCAGTGCTTTTGAGATGGTTTTAGCTTCACACAGGCCATGACTGCAGCAGACCATTCCTATAGCCTTCCATGGCATCAACTTCCTGCTTGCCTCAGAAGATCCTGTTGACAGGCAGATCAAAACTTTGATGTCCATATTGCTATAGGAGACAAAATATTCCTTTCACATTGAATGTGAACTTAGAGGGTTAAAATCCAAAACTCAGAGCAGGGAAAAGCTGCTCAGTTGCTCCTCAGGCAGCTGCTTTAACTGTGGAGAGGTATGTATTTCCACCACAAAGGAAGTTGTAGTATCTTTGGTGATGAAATCTGCGATGGAGAAATTGGATTATCCTGACTACATACATCAGTGTTGGCAAACCTATGGCATGCTTGCCAGAAGTGGCACATGAAACCATCCCGTGAACAATGCGCGGCCTTGCTGGCTCCTCTTCTACGTTCTTGTGATCGTACACGCGCCGGTCAGCTGGCCGTTGTGCATGCGGGGGTGGCGGAACCTGAAAAATGGCATTCCGACACACATGTGCAGGCCGGCACCTGACTTTCTGGGTTGATGTTGCATGCATGCGTGAGGGGCAGCAGTTCGTTGGGTGTGCTTCCAGGCTGGTATCTGGGTGTTTGGGTGCCGGCTTGCACATGCACGATGGACCACTGCTCTTCCGTGTATCGCTGCTCTTGCATGTGTGAAGGCCCACACATACCTCGCAGGATGGTTTTGCGTGCCACTTCCGGCACACAGGCCGGCACGTGGGAACGTCAAAGGTTCGCCATCACGGACATACATCATACTTCTCTGTTCCTAATTTTCACATATTACATAAATGTTTACAAAGCAGCCTTGTTGAGCATTCTTAATAGTGACCTGGGCTGGAAGTTGCAAATCCTACAAATAAGTTTCTCAGAGCTCAGATTAGTAAAATGCATTCATTGAAATAACAATATCGGAATTCCATCCAATACCCCAAATGAAAACCCCATATAGTGGCAAATTGGAGCTGTGTCATTCTCGTTCTTTTTCTCATCCTTTTGATGTAAAAAGAAAGAAGCTTGTCTCCTTTGTGAAGAATGAAAGCCTACACCTGGGGGAAATTCTCCTCACATATGGGAACCATCTGATACCCAGACTGCAATTCCTAGGCAACTTGCAGTGGAAAATATTGCATAAACTTACAGTCCTTCATGCAAAACAAACTGTTGGGCAGGAAGAGCAGTCTTGAAGTCACAGTCTTTTGAGAGAAAAGAACATGAATGATATGACCTGGACATGTATAAAGCAAACAATTTGGTTTTGAAAACATTTGGTCCTTAAGAATATCCAGATATATGATCAAAGTAAAGGGAAGCAAACAACAGGTTAGGATAGATACATGTGTTTATATTTAAAGAAATATTCTGAGAATAATTTGCTGCCTAACCTGTTTTTAACACTTTTCAAAATATAACAGTTATATGAAAGTGCCATTTTTAATACCAAAAGAAGTTCTTTTAGAAGTCAGCCAATATTCTTCTACCCAATCGTTCCAACAAAGATTAGAAGTAAATGTCATATTTTAGCTTTGGCTGTTTGTGTCTGAGACAGCATGCAATTTAAATGTCAATTATTTCAGCTTGTCAATAATTTTCTCCATCTAAGCACATCTGGTCTCTCTGATTGATACGTGCAAATGAATTGAGTTTGGTTAGATGCTCAGCCAACCTGCCATGGCCCCCTCGACAACTGCCAGCATGCAATGCAACACGGTCATCAAAGGAATTGGCATGGATGTATAAAACCAGTCACATTTATGAAAGGACGAACAGAAACTGACCTCTTGGGAAAGGTACTTTAATGAACCCACAAATTCAGCAACAAATTTTTGTAGGCTTCATTTTCACATTCAACTGCAGCTTTGGTTGCCCCATGAATATTTTTAAATGACATGGCCTCATCTATAATGGGTTTCACTTACTGTACCTTCACTACTGGTTTGGAACTGTGAGCATGTGTGCATGTGCAGAGTGTCCGTGATGATGTCTGGGCGGGTGGGCGGAGCCTCCCGCTGCCACTACCAGTTCACCCGAACAGGGTCAAACCAGTAGAAACCCACCATTGTTCCTCGTGAGAGTTCATCTCTCAGCCTAAAGACAGACAGACAGATAGACTGACTGACTGACTGACTTACTGACTGACTTTACTGAATTTATTTGCCACCCATCTTGTAGCAAATTACTTTGGGTGACTTCCAGTATTCAAATATTAAAATACTAACAAATAAATACCTTCCCAAACATAAAATAGAAATCCAATAAAGATAAGAGTGCTGAGGTTAGATGCTGTACTTGCAGACTACTTCTGCTGACTGCCGACTGCCGACTGCCTGCAATTTGGCAGTTCGTTCTCACTGGCTCAAGATTGACTCAGCCTTCCATCCTTCCGAGGTCGGTAAAATGAGGACCCAGATTGTTGGGGGCAATATGCTGACTCTGTAAACTGCTTGGAGGGGGCTGTAAAGCACTACAAAGCGGTATATAAGTCTAAGTATTATTGCTATTGCTATAACAAGTAGTTAAAAGATGGGAAGGGAAGGGAAAGGATGCATGAGAGTGGGTGTCAGTTTTGGAAGACAATTTTCTTTTTTGCTTCTTAACTGCCACATATTTTAGCTTGGGAAGTTGGGAGGGGAACTTGGAGCAGTAGAAAGTTAATCATAACAACATTCCGTATTCAAGGACTTTTGCCTGCGTCTGATGGAGACTGCCTGAAGATTGTATCCAACTGAGTGTGAAGAGTTGGTAGGACAATGTGATGAACTTGTGGGTGTGGGGCAGGGCTGTGAACTGTCAACTGGGTGTGGAAAACCTGGAAGCTTTCAGATTCGGGTTTTCCCAGCTGTGCCAACATGACAACTCTAATAAATTGGAACTTTGAGGAACCTCAAGCCTCAGAGCTTTATTTCGTTGAGGGTGTTCCTTGGAACCCTGACATTGGGCAGGTGAGAATGCCTTTTAATTCAACAACCACCTCAAAGGTAATGTTCCCCCATTAGATCTCCAAGCCATCTGGCAGAGAGAGGTCTTCAGGCTCCTGCAGAAGGTCAGGAGGATGGGAGCCAATCTCATATCAGAGAGTGAGATGTTCCAGAGGGCCAGAGCCACGACAGAGAAAGACCTTCTCCTGGACCCCACCAGACAGAAGTCCTTGACCGAAGGGACCACAGCATGCCTCCTCTGCTGGCATGGGTGGGGCAGGCCAATGGGGTGAGATGGTTCCTCAAGTACCCTGGACTCATGCCAGGCATATTGTTCTGATCCAGCCTTAGCAGAAGCAAGAAACAGACTCCTTGTCACGAAAACCCCCTCTTTATTTACCTCTTGTGAATTAATTGCATTCACCCACCAAAAAGTCCAGGCAATAGTCCTTCAAGGAGTTCACTGCAGTAACAGACCTTATCAGTTCCTTACAATAATTGCAAGGCTGTGAGCTCCCAGCTGAAAGGCTGCAAATTAAGTTCTGGCAAGCAATCTCTGTGGCATGAAACACAACGAGCAAAATCTTCAGAAATACAAACTGTTGTCTCCTATGACAATCACTCCCCTTTTTTTCTATTTATTCCCAAACCAGGGAGGGGCCATTCAGCATCCATATATGCTTCCTGAGTCAACTCCTTGTCCTCCTTCACCTCTCCTAACTGCTCTGCACATTTGTACATCAGGAACAGGCCCCAGCTGTTCTTCCTCCTCACTCATATCAGCCTCTGATGGCTGGGAAATGTCAGATGGCCCTGGCTCTATCTCTGCATCTGACACAGAGCATCCATTGTCCAAGTCTTCTGCCACTCTGCTGGTGGCTCGCAGGCCAAACACTTATAATATATAGTTGTTTGATCTTTAAAGTACTGCTTTCTGCCTTTTGAGACAATGATGCAAGCTGCTTTCCCAACTATATAGTTGTTAAAGATAGGGCATTGGTCCATCTTCTACTGGTCACCTTCAGCTGCTGAAGACATTGTCCTTACTCTTCTGTTGCTAGACCCAATTGTCCACCACCATTTTGGCTTGGTGTGTAGGAAAAAACAGACACTTCTCTGGGGTATTTGCATTTCCAAAAACTAGACATTCTGTGGGCTCCTTATATGCTTATGTTTAATTCTCTTTTGAAAGAACATTGGAATTGTGTTGAGGACCACAGGTCTCTTGTGCTACACAGAAGGTGGAAAGCTTCCATTCCTGTAACTTTTCACTTAGACTACTTGAAAGGAATCACTTGACACTCATATACAGTTCTCCAATTCCTCCCATTTTTCTTATTTTTCTTGCCAACAGACCATGCTCGGTAGAGGGGAAATAAAGCCATGAGAATCCACAAATTGATTTCCTGAAGTTGCCGTGTTCTACAGGTGAAAGAACAGTTGCCAACCTCATTATTGAGGCAGAGTAGGGTTTAGCTGTCAAGGCAGGACAATTTATGCTGACCTAACTTTTCTGCTGACTCAAGGACTAGAAGAGAGCACATTAACGAAGAGCCTCTGGATGCACGCAGTATATCATCACAGCAACAACAGAAAAATTATGGAGTCATTCAGATTCCTGAAGACAAATTGTCTCCTGTTAAGTGGTGCACAAGTCCTCTGCAATGGAAGGCACTGTAAAAACTTAATGCAGATTGAGAATCTATGTGTCATGGCCTTAGGCAGGAAGCCAAAAAAGGAGAAAACCAAGGAGAAAAGGAGTTGATATTAGACAAGGCAGGGAAACAAAAGACCCTATGGGTGCTCTCGGGCTTTTAAGAAGAGATTGGACAGCCATTTGTGTGAAATGGTACAAGGTCTCCTTCTTAGGTGGGCGTTTGGACTAGAATTCTTGAGTCTGTCATCTTCACCTTTATAACTGTCTGGTTTAGTTCTGCAACCCAACAAGACAGACACAGATTTCAATGGATAATTAGAACTGCAGAAAAAACAATGGCTACCAATCTGCCTTCCATTGAGGATCTGTATACTGCACGAGTCAAAAAAAGGGCTGTGAAAATATTTACAGACTCCCTCGCATCCTGGACATAATTTTTTTTATTTTGTCACAACAATATACACAAGCATCAACATAAAATATCTACATATCATATAAGCATATATATGAGCAAAAGTATGCAATAACTATATTAATTCTACAATTTCAAATTAGGCATTTTTAGACCCCCTCTTTCACGTGTATCTTGCATTATCTTTAATTTTATTCTCAGTTTTTTGCCCATCCAAATAAAATTACTAATCCCTTTTTGCCATTCCTGCAAATTTGCATCCTTCTTAAGTACTGGTATCATTTGAAACAAACAAACAGAAAAAAAATCCTAGGCAAAACATTCATTTTTATTACTGCCATTCTTCCCAATAAGGATAATTGTAAAAAGTATTAATTTGATATAATGAAAGGGAACAATAGGACAGGAACGGTAGGCACTTCTGTGCTCTTTTCTTTTATTGAAAAAGTTTTACAAAGAAAATTTTTTTAAACAATTGTTCCCCCCCACTTCCCCCACCCTCCTCCCTCTCCCCTCCAACTACCCCCAACCCCCCCTCCCGAGACTTCCCAGAACAAAATGCAGGGTATAACATCTAACAATCATAAGCTAAAATACAACAAAAATCTTAACTTATATCCACCCTCTTCCAACACCCCCTTAACTCCCCTTTCCCATATAAACATATACATTAATATGCCATTCCTAACATTATTCATAAACTATTTGATACTTTTTAGTCCGATACTTGTTTTGAATATAATCAATCCAACTTCTACCTAAGATGGCGCCGACGAAGGCTGCCTCGGTGAAATGCTCTCTAATGGTTTCTTTATTTCTAATTGTTCTCTGTGACTCACTACGGATTTCCTACTCACGAGACCATCTGCTAAAAATTAAGGAACATTTCTTTAAGGACAGCTTTCTTTAATCTCACCCCCGCCTGTCTTTACAAACACGGAGGAGATTCTAACACAGGAGGAGGCAATTCCCACGGAGCCATGGATTACTAAAAAAACCAAACGATGGAAACGAAGGAAAAGAGGTAAACGATTTGGGATCTTAAACAGATTAAGAAGTCGCATTAAAACTCCTCTGCCTTCAATTTTTCTAACAAATATACGCTCACTTGCAAATAAGATGGATGAAATACTCCTCTTAAACAAATACTATTCTGATTTTCGCAATTCAGCAGTCCTATGCTTCTCTGAAACCTGGTTAAATGAATCAATTGAAAATAGCAGCCTGAACATTCCAGGATTTCAAATTGAACGATCAGACAGGATTCCAGAAACATCTGGTAAAAAGAAAGGAGGAGGCTTGTGCCTATATATTAATACAACCTGGTGTCAAGATTTTAACATAATTTACAAATTCTGTGACAACAATTTAGAGACTCTAATTATCAACTGCAAACCTTACTATTCGCCTCGTGAATTTTCCTCATTTCTTCTAATTGCTGTTTATGTCCCACCACAAGCCTGTGTAAACAAGGCATTATGAACTCTAGCTGACCAAATCATGGAGGCTGAAGCCAAACACCCGGATTCACTGGCCATTGTTTTGGGAGATCTAAACAAGGCAAACTTAAGGAAAGAACTACCAAAATACTTTCAGCATGTCAATTGTCCCACCAGAGGCAAGAATACTCTAGACCACTGCTACACAACACTAAAAGATGCCTATCGGTCTTTACCACGTGCAGCTGTAGGACACTCTGATCATTGCATGATTCACCTTGTACCTGCTTACAGGCAAAGACTTAAAGCCATAAAACCAATAATTAAATCAGTGAAAACCTGGACGGAGGAATCAGAATTAAAGCTACAGGCATGTTTTGACTGCACTGATTGGAATATTTTTAAAGATACCTCTGCAGACCTGGATGAACTCACAGATACTGTAACATCATATGTCAGCTTCTGTGAAGACCTATGTGTACCTACAAGGAACTTGCGAATACACAGTAACAACAAACCTTGGTTTACACCTAAACTTAAGCAGCTACGACATTCCAAAGAGGAAGCCTACAGAAAAGGTGATAAAATGCTGTACAATCAGGCCAGAAATGCACTAACAAGGGAGATCAGAGCAGCAAAAAGAAGCTACTCTGAAAAGCTAAAGAATCAGTTTTCAGCAAATGAACCAGCAAACATGTGGAAAACTCTTAAAAATATCACCGGCTATGGCAAACCTCCTTCCCAGGCTGAAGGTAATCAACAACTGGCAGATGACCTGAACGTGTTTTACTGCAGGAAGTTTGAAAGGAAACTACAGCCACCTATCTCCACAACCCCCATCTCAGACACACCATCAACAGCCAGGCCTCCTACAACTGACCCCATTTCATTGGGTTCACAACCCCTAGTGATCACAGAAAAGGAAGTGCAGGACCTATTTCACAGACAAAAGCCAGGAAAAGCTCCAGGCCCAGACAAGATAACTCCTTCTTGCTTAAAAGTCTGTGCTGACCAATTGGCCCTCATCTTCACCCATATTTTCAATAAATCACTAAAGATGTGTTATGTTCCTTCTTGCTTCAAACGCTCTACCATCATCCCAGTGCCGAAGAAGCCCACCATCAAGGAACTGAATGACTACAGACCAGTTGCTTTAACATCTGTAGTCATGAAAACCTTTGAAAGGCTAGTGCTTTCCTACCTGAAAACCATCACGGATCCGCTGTTAGACCCCTTGCAATTTGCATACCGAGCAAATAGATCAACAGATGATGCTGTTAATATGGCTCTGCACTACATCCTACAACATCTTGAGTCTCCAAAGACCTATGCAAGGGTCCTTTTTGTAGACTTTAGTTCAGCATTCAATACCATCATTCCAGACATTCTTCTAACTAAGCTAAACCAGCTACAGGTACCGAACAGACTTGTAAGTGGATCACAAGCTTCCTAACAAACAGGAAGCAGCAGGTGAAGCTAAGCAAGATCACATCAAATACCTGTACAATTAGCACAGGGGGGCTCCAAGGCTGTGTGCTCTCCCCACTTCTCTTCTCTCTGTATACCAATGATTGCATCTCCAATGATCCATCTGTTAAGCTACTGAAGTTCGCAGATGACACAACAGTGATTGGTCTCATTCGAGACAATGACGAATCCGCATATAGACAAGAGGTCGAACGACTAGCCTTGTGGTGCAACCAAAACAATCTGGAACTGAACACACTCAAAACCGTAGAAATGGTTGTAGACTTTAGGAAAACCCTTCCATACTTCCACCTCTCACAATACTTGACAACACAGTATCAACAGTAGAAACCTTCAAATTTCTGGGTTCTATCATATCGCAAGATCTCAAATGGACAGCTAACATCAAAACATCATTAAAAAGGACAACAAAGAATGTTCTTTCTGCGCCAACTCAGTAAGCTCAAACTGCCCAAGGAGCTGCTGATCCAATTCTACAGAGGAATTATTGAGTCTGTCATTTGCACCTCTATAACTGTCTGGTTCGGTTCTGCAACCCAACAAGAAAACACAGACTTCAGAGGATAATTAGAACTGCAGAAAAATAATTGCTACCAACTTGCCTTCCATTGAGGACCTGTATACTGCACGAATCAAGAAGAGGGCCGTGAAAATATTTGCAGATCCCTCGCATCCTGGACATAAACTGTTTCAACTCCTACCCTCAAAACGACGCTATAGAGCACTGCACACCAGAACAACTAGACACAAGAACAGTTTTTTCCCGAAGGCCATCACTCTGCTAAACAAATAATTCCCTCAACACTGTCAGACTATTTACTGAATCTGCACTACTATTAATCGTTTCATAGTTCCCATCACCAATCTCTTTCCACTTATGACTGTATGACTATAACTTGTTGCTGGCAATCCTTATGATTTATATTGATATATTGATCATCAATTGTGTTGTAAATGTTGTACCTTGATGAACGTATCTTTTCTTTTATGTACACTGAGAGCATATGCACCAAGACAAATTCCTTGTGTGTCCAATCACACTTGGCCAATAAAAAATTCTATTCTATTCTATTCTATTCTATTCTATTCTATTCTATTCTATTCTATTCTATTCTATTCTCCACTCCAATACATATTTTTCTTGTGAATGTCTTTCAAATACGCAGAAATTTTAGCAGAGTGATGGCCTTCGGGGAAAAACTGTTCTTGTGTCTAGTTGTTCTGGTGTGCAGTGCTCTATAGTGTCGTTTGAGGGTAGGAGTTGAATCAGTTTATGTCCAGGATGTGAGAGATCTGTAAATATTTTCACGGCCCTCTTCTTGATTCGTGCAGTATACAGGTCCTCAATGGAAGGCAAGTTGGTAGGAATTATTTTTTCTGCAGTTCTAATTATCCTCTGAAGTCTGTGTCTCTCTTGTTGGGTTGCAGAACCAAACCAAACAGTTATAGAGGTGCATATGACAGACTCAATAATTCCTCTGTAGAACTGGATCAGCAGCTCCTTGGGCAGTTTGAGCTTTCTGAGTTGGTGCAGAAAGAACATTCTTTGTTGTGCTTTTTTGATGCTGTTTTTGATGTTAGGTGTCCATTTTAGATCTTGTGATATGGTAGAACCTAGAAATCTGAAGGTCTCTACTGTTGATACTGTGTTATCTAATATTGTAAGAGGTGGAAGTATGGAAGTATAGAGCACTGCACATCAGAACAACTAGACACAAGAACAATTTTTTCCCAAACGCCATCACTCTGCTAAACAAATAATTCCCTCAAGACTGTCAAACTATTTACTAAATCGGCACTACTATTAATCTTCTCATCGTTCCCATCACCCATTTCTCCCACTTATGACTGTATGACTGTAACTTGTTGCTGTATCCTTATAATTTATATTGATTTTTTCCTAGTATGATTCGATTGCTTATTTGTACCCTATGACTATCATTAAGTGTTTTACCTTATGATTCTTGATGAATGTATCTTCTCTTTTTATTTATATTGAGAGCATATACACCAAAGACAAATTCCTTGTGTGTCCAATCACACTTGGCCAATAAAGAATTAAATCTATCTATCTATCTATCATCTATCTATCTATCTATCTATCTATCTATCTATCTATCTATCTATCTATCTATCTATCTATCTCTCTCTCTCTCTCTCTCTCTCTCTCTCTCTCTCTCTCTCTCTCTCTCTCTCTGACTTCCAAAGTCCCTTCTGACTCTCTTATTCTATAATTCTGTACATGTTCCTATATCCCTTGCAAAATAGTAAGCTTTTCCATCCCAGTATTTTTTTTTTTAAATTCTGTTCAGTAAATTGAATATCATTTCATCCAGGGGTGAAATGCTCCTGGATCGGACGGGATCGTGCAATCCGGTAGCGATGGCGGCGGCTGGTTCGGAGGACCGGTAGCAAAAATCCCTGCCTCCGCCCCCCTGCCTCTGCTGAGCTGCACCATCTGCAGAGATTTTTTTTTTTTACTTTTAAAAGCTGGTTTTGCTTCAGCCAAAACAGGCCTTTAAAAGTAAAAAAAAAGCAGAACCTTACTTGTACTCTTACCTGTAGAAAACATGTTTTCTACAAGTAAGAGTAGAGATTCTAAGGCACTTACCTGATTACTGAGGAACGCATGGCCACATCCCGAACGCATGGCCACATCCCGAAAGCAGTTTCAGTTTCAGCCCAGACAGTATCAATCGCTCAGCTAATCTATTTCCTCGGTGATCAACTGGCTGGCTTTGCTGTCTGAGGAACTCTGGGATTTGAAGTCCACAATAAAATAAAATAAAATAAAATAAAATAAAATAAAATAAAATAAAATAAAATATTTGTGCAGCTTTCTGAGATTTGGTGTGTTTCTGTAGTGTTTCATTCTAACTACACAAACACACAAAATCTCAGAAAGCTGTATGTGGCATATTGTGTGTGTGTGTGTGTGTTAGTTGTGTGTGTGTAAAATGTGAAAGTTGGTTTTTGAGCTTTTTGTGGCTGTGTGAAGTGTGAAGTGCAGCTGCTTTTACATTGTGTGTGAGTCAGTTGTGTTGTTTTGTGTTGTGTGTGTGTAAAGTGTGAAAGTTGGTTTTTGAGCTTTTTGTGGCTAGGTGAAGTGTGAAGTGCAGCTGCTTTTACATTGTGTGTGAGTCAGTTGTGTTGTGTTGTGTGTATGTAAAGTGTGAAAGTTGGTTTTTGGTACCACTTATTGTTTTTTTATACTTTGTTTATTATTTTTATTATTTATTCTTATTGGCCACGCCCACCAAGCCATCTGACCACCAAGCCACGCCCACCAATTAAGCCATGCCCACAGAACCGGTAGGGAAAATTTTTAGATTTCACCCCAATTTCATTCTTTGTGGATAGCAACTCAGCAAAAATCCAAGGAAGAGGAGTAGAATAGTAATACTCTTGCTTGAAGACAGCACCACAGCAACTATCAACCTAGAGCATGTGGTTATTAGTTATTAAATGTGGTTATTAAAATTCAAAAGATGGCGACCAGCATGGTCGCACAATGAGTAGCTGCTCCTCAACCGCATTGTGAGAAAGCCGTAGTGTTGAGGATTCTGTTTGAAGCTGCTTGCAAAAAGACTTATTTTTCACCCAAGCAATCTTTAAGAAAGAAAAGAACTGAAAATGTCAGGGAAGCAGAGGTAAGGATCGTCTGGTAGTAAAATCCCCCTTCCCCCACCACTGCCACCGCCACCGCCACCCTACCACCACCACCGTCTTACCGCCGTCACTGTCGCTACTCTCCAGGCCTCAAAAAAAAATCACAAAAGAAAGAAAGTTAAAAAAAAAAGTTTGAGAGAGAGAGCGTGGAGAGCTCTCACATAGAGCAAGCGCAGAGAGCGCAAAGAGGCTGAAAGAGAGATAGTTAGAGCACGGAGAAAGACGGCCACCTTACTCCAATCCAACGAGCCGCCCAGAAATACTTTTTAAAGGGATACTTAAAGAGATACTTTTTAAAGAGATACTTTTTAAAGAGAGTGATTCCAATGTGATAAAAAAATCCTCAGCGCGTGAGACATATCTTAGGGCCCGGGTACTTACAGGACCGCCTGCTGTTACCTCATGCCTCCCACCGACCCGTACGCTCACACAGAGAGGGCCTTCTCAGGGTGCCGTCCGCCAAACAATGTCGGCTGGCGGCCCCCAGGGGTAGGGCCTTCTCTGTGGGAGCTCCTACGCTTTGGAACGAACTTTCCCCTGGTTTACGCCAAGTGCCTGATCTTCAGACTTTTCGCCGTGAGCTGAAAACACATTTATTTATCCAAGCGGGACTGGATTAAAAGTTTTTACTTAATTTTAATCAGGGTTGATTACTTATAGGAAATGGGGTTTTACTATTTTAATCTGTACTTTTAAACTATGGCCTATTTAAATAAGTTTTTTAATTAGTTTTTTACTTTGTTTGATATTTGTATTTTATCGGCCTGTAAACTGCCCTGAGTCCTCCGGGAGATAGGGCGGTATAAAAATTTGATTAAATAAATAAATAAATAAAATAAATAAATATCCCCAGCATATGAAAGGTCTCAGCATTTAAAACAGAATGTGAGAGAAATATCCCCAGCGTGAGAGAAATATCCCCAGCATTTGAAAGATCTCAGAAATGTGTGTAAGAAAAATCCCCAGTGTGTGTGAGAGATTACCAGATCATCAGATTGTTTTCCCAGCATATAATCAGAACAGTGCTTCATCCCCAGCTCCAAGACAAAACTTCTTCTTCTCAAAATTTCTTCTCAAAATTAAATCTACCATCATTGTAAACAATCCTTATACCGGAGCTACCTTAAAATGCTCCTTTTCTTTAAGGCTACCTTAAAAAAGCTCCATTCAACTCACTTAGATTTAAATCTACCATTATTGTAAAAAACCCTCCCATGGAGCTATAGTAAACAGCAAATTGTCTTCTAAACAAAGGAGAGTTTCGGCTGTTCCTGAAAGCTGCAAAAACAGGCTTTTTCTAAAAACCCTACAACTGGAAAAAAACAGAAAATACAGACTGATATTAGTAGACACAAACTTTTAAAAACTTAAGTTTTTCAGTACAATTAATTGACATCCTAAATTGGAGAGTGAAACTTGCCCAAGAAAGATTAGGGAGAGAAACTTAGGGGCCGGTTTAGCTCAGGCTGGTAAGGCCTGTTATTAAGAACACAAAGCCTGCAATTACTGCAGGTTCGAGCCCGGCCCAAGGTTGACTCAGCCTTCCATCCTTTATAAGGTAGGTAAAATGAGGACCCAGATTGTTGGGGGGGCAATAAGTTGACTTTGTAAAAATATACAAATAGAATGAGACTATTGCCTTATACACTGTAAGCCGCCCTGAGTCTTCGGAGAAGGGCGGGGTATAAATGTAAACAAAAACAACAACAACAAAAAAAAAACTTTCCCAGGAAAGATTGAGGAGAAAAACTTCCCCTACCAGCTAAGTAAGCCCCTGGAAGACCATGTTGGAAGATCAGATAATTTAAAAAGTAGCAGATAAAATTAATCTGTAAAATACACACGAATTATTGGCCATGCCAGGCAAAAATTCAATCAGATCAGCCAAATGCCATAAAACAAAAACTGTCACTACAAATAATGATCAAAATGAATCAAATATATGCTATAAATGTAACAATATAATAAAAGAAAATGAAGAATCCGAGATACACCGACTATGCTCAAATTATGTCCATCACTCCTGCCTGAAATAAAACAAGTCTGCAGTAAACTTCCTATCAGATCCTACATTTATCCATTTTTGTCAACCTTGTTTACCTAAATTAGACTACCTAATTTCATGTTGACTTTAATGTCACAACAATCCACTCAAACAAACTTAGAAGAAAAAAATCACAAATCTTGAAAAAAGAATTATTACAATTCTAAAAATGATACCACCACAGAACAAAATCTTTTCCCAATCCAACAAGCATTGCCTAACCCACAAACTAAACTACACACATATTCCAATCATTCAATCAATCAAACAAACAACGTAGCCATTTTAATTAAAGATACCATTGAAAGAGAACAAAAATGTCAAAATGCTATATTATTTGGATTAGATAATACCAGTGAATCAGATATTTCTAAAGCTAAAAACATGGCGCTTATTCAGCTGCGCCTTGTTTGCACCCCTGGACTCCGCCTCCTTGGGCTTCTGGTTTCCAGCTTGTTAGATCATCTCTCCCACTGTGGATGGGGGCAAGTGATGGACATGATGACCATGTTGAGGCGTGGGGCAGGAAGGTGTATTCTTCAGCTGATACTGTGGCTACCCTCTACCCCCACCCCCGGACCTCCTTCCTGGACTGCTGGAACATCTCTCCCGCAGACGGCATACTCCGGTCCAGCGGAACATCTACCTGGTGGATGGGCTGAGACGGTTTACGATATTTTGTCTGCTAATCCATCAGGATATAAATGGACTTTACATCTTTTTAGGACGGACTGCCTGTCTCTTTTTTCCATCTCTTTTTTTCCATCCGTTACCGGACTCCAGAATGACATCCCAGTATAACATCTCGGCTGCCAAATGGGACATAGTCAGCTGATGGTTGATTCTATGCGTTATTCGCAACAGGAACTCTTGCGCCTGCGAGGTGCCCCCGCCTCGCAGGAATGGCCCACCACACTATCGAGGGCCGGCCTCTATGACGGGTCTTGGGACCCACAGAGGTGGCATGCTAAAAAGAAGGGTTTATGGGGTTTTTTAGAAAGGGAATTTTTAAGGGGTGGGAGTGTAAGAGCGGGTAATGGGGTAACCCGTCGGGTAGGGGCCAGTTCCTGCACATGTCATGGCGGTTTTTCTTTATTAGGTCCAGAGGTTATGGGGAGAGTGTGTTCCTATCTGTGAGGGTGGTTCTATTGACACGGTAAGTGGGAGAGGCAGATATGGCGGAAGCGAGGGTCATATCAAGTTCCGGGAGCGCGTGCTCGATGTTTGAAAGCGATCACGCCCGACCCCTTGACTTCACCCGCTTCCCGGATGGTCAGGATCCTCAGAGCTTGGGCCTCCGGCTGATGTTGTGCAATGCTCGGTCCGTGGTGAATAAAGCCCCTCGTTTGTGACCTTATACAGGGGTTCCGCGGACCTTATGGGCATTACGGAGACCTGGTTGGGCACTGAAGGGGCGTGCCCTGGTTGAGTTGTGCCCGCCGGGTTTCCGTGCATTCCATCAGCCGAGGCCCAGGGTAGGGTGGGGGTGGCGGTTGTGATTAGAGAGTCTAGAGCCGAGGAGACCACTGTACCTCAGATTGCGGGTGCGAATCCTCTTTGTGAGATGGGGTCATAGGTGTCAGATGGGTATGCTGATCACGTACCTGGCTCCTTGCTGCGTGACAGCTGCCCTGCCCGAGCTCCTGGAGGTGCTGGCTGGGGTGGCAGTTGAGACCCCAGACTTTAGTCATGGGGACTTTAACTTGCCATCGTCCGGCTCGTCATCGACGGCAGCTCGGGAGTTCATGGCTTCCATGACGGCCTTGGACATGACCCAAGTAGTTGATGGCCCTACTCACATTGGGGTGGCACCTGGACCTGATTTTTCTCTCTGGTCAGTGGTTGAGAGATCTGGACTTAAAGGAATTAGTCATTGAACCTTTGTCATGATCAGATCACTCTTCTTCGCCTGGACTTTCTGACCGCCATTCACCACCGCAGGGAGACGGAGCCGACGTCGTTGGTTCCGTCCCAGGCGCCTGATGGACCCGGATGGGTTCCGGACGGAGCTTGGGCCATTTCCTGAGGGTCTGGCTCACGGCTCGACTGAGGAACTTGTTGCGGCCTGGGAACAGGCCGCGACGGGGGCCTTGGACCGTGTCGTGCCTTTGCGGCCTCTGACCCGGCGCAGGTCCCAACCGGCTCCTTGGTTCTCCGAGGAGCTGAGAGGGATGAAGCGCTGGAGAAGACGCCTGGAGAGTCTTTGGAGGTCTAGCCGTTCGGAAGCTGATCGGACACTAGTGAAGTCCTATACTAGGACTTACCTAGTGGCATTGAGGGAAGCGAGGCGTAGCTACGCCTCCTCCCTCATTGCATCGGCAGATAACCGCCCAGCCGCCCTGTTTCGGGTGACTCGCTCCCTCTTACACCAGGGGGAGCGGGATGACCCGTTGCAGGGTCGTGCTGAGGAGTTTAACGGTTATCTATACGATAAAATCGTTCAGCTTCGGGATGGTCTGGACCAAGATTGCAGTGATACGGGCGAGATGCGTGAGGGCGGTCTTGGTGACATTGTGTGGGATGAGTTTGACCCTGTGGCTCCCGAGGACATGGACAGGTTGTTGGGTAGGTTGAATGCCACCACGTGTTTACTGGACCCGTGCCCCTCTTGGCTGGTGCTGGCCACTCGAGAGGTGACACGAGGCTGGCTCCAGGCGATTACGACCGCTTCTTTGGTGGAGGGTGTCTTCCCGGCCGCCTTGAAAGAGGCGGTGGTGAGGCCCCTCCTTAAGAAGCCGTCCTTGGACCCGGCTGTTTTAGGTAATTATCGTCCGGTCTCCAACCTTCGCTTCACGGCGAAGGTTGTAGAGAGTATGGTGGCATATCAATTTCCCTTGCACCTGGATGAAACTGTCTATCTAGACCCGTTCCAGTCCGGCTTTCGGCCCGGTTACAGCACGGAGACGGCTTTGGTCGCGTTGGTGGATGATCTCTGGAGGGCCAGGGACAGGGGTTGCTCCTCTGCCCTGGTCCTATTAGACCTCTCAGCGGCTTTCGATACCATCGACCATGGTATCCTGCTGCGCGGTTGGAGGGATTGGGAGTGGGAGGCACCGTTTATCGGTGGTTCTCCTCCTATCTCTCCGACCGGTCGCAGTCGGTGTTGACGGGGGGGCAGAGGTCGGCCCCGAGGCGCCTCACTTGTGGGGTGCCGCAGGGGTCGATCCTCTCGCCCCTTCTGTTTAACATCTACATGAAGCCGCTGGGTGAGATCATCAGTGGTTTCGGTGTGAAGTACCAGCTGTATGCGGATGACACCCAGCTGTATTTTTCTACACCGGACCACCCCAACGAAGCTATCGAAGTGCTGTCCCGGTGCCTGGAGGCCGTACGGGTCTGGATGGGGAGAAATAGGCTCAAGCTCAATCCCTCCAAGACAGAGTGGCTGTGGATGCCGGCATCCCGATACAGTCAGCTAAATCCGCGGCTGACCATCGGTGGCGAGTCATTGGCCCCGATGGAAAGGGTCCGCAACTTAGGCGTCCTCCTGGATGAACGGCTGTCTCTAGAAGACCATTTGACGGCCGTCTCCAGGAGAGCGTTCTACCAGGTTCGCCTGGTACGCCAGTTGCGCCCCTTTCTGGACCGGGATGCCCTATGCACGGTCACTCACGCACTCGTGACGTCTCGTCTGGATTACTGCAATGCTCTCTACATGGGGCTCCCTTGAAGGGCATCTGGAGGCTACAGTTAGTCCAGAATGCGGCTGCGGGTGATAGATGGAGCCCTCGTGGCTCCGTATAACACCCATCCTGCGAGGCTGCACTGGCTACCTGTGGCTTTCGGGTGCGCTTCAAGGTTTTGTGACCACCTTTAAAGCGCTCCATGGCATTGGGCGGGCTATTTACGGGACCGCCTACTGCTACGAATATCTCTCACCGACCCGCGCCTCACAGAGAGGGTCTCAGGGTGCCGCGCGCAATGTCGTCTGGCGACACCCAGGGGAAGGGCCTTCTCTGTGGGGGCCCCCACCCTCTGGAATGAACTACCCCCCGGACTTCGTCAGCTTTCGGACCTCCGGACCTTCCGCCGCGGGCTTAAAACGTATTTATTTAATTGTGCAGGGCTGAGCTAGATTTTAAATTATTGGTTTTAAATTGGGTTTTATTTGATATTTTAATTCTAAATTTACGGGCTTGTTAGAATCAGTTTTTTAATTGTTTTATATTGTATTTATATGTCTTTTAAATGCCTGTACACCGCCCTGAGTCCTTCGGGAGATAGGGCGGTATATAAATTTGAATAAATAAATAAATAAATAAATAAATAAATCATTAAAAATTACATTTCACCCACCCTCTCCCCTGACAATATAACTGAAGTCTCCAGAGATGGTCCTGAATACAAAAACAGTGATGGCTCAGTGGCACCTAAATTCTGTAGAGTCATCTGCATACATGAGATCAGCAAATGAAAGTTCATTTATGCCATAAATAAAATTGCCAAAACAAACCTCAGCCTCAACAAATTTAGAGCAAGATCTGATTTATCATTTCTGCAATGGATTCGCTCCCTTGAACTTCACACAGAACTCAAACGAAGGTAAAACGAAGGAGAAACCAACCTTTACATTGACTACCGTGCTGACTGCATAAAAAGAAAAACCTACAGTCAATTGGCCAACATCCAACCCCCCCATCAATCAAAGCATCCAACCATCCATCGCACCGAACTTCCAATCATCCGTCATACAAAACCCTCAACCAGCCGTCGCTCAGCCAACCGTCACTCAACCAACTAACATCCATCCATCCTTCTTACAGAACCCCCAAACATCCATTGTTCAACCATCTACTGCTCAACCAATTGTAGTTCAACCTACCAACCTCCAACTGCATGTTGAACAGAACCTCTAACCATCCGTGGATCAGAACCTCCAACCAACTATCATCAATAACTAGGTACACACGCCCCTTATTTCCTCTTCACCTAACGCTGCAGATCTTAAATGCAAATTGATAAACGCAAGAAGCATTGTAAACAAATTGCCTGAATTTATACTCATGTTAAACAATGGTACATTTGATATTATATTTGTATGCGAAACATGGCTGAACTCATCCCTCCATGACTCCATTATTTCAGACAAAGAGTACCATGTTTTTAGATCAGATCGTGAAATCTGCAGAGGAGGTGGAGTAGCTATCTTTCATAAAAAGTCACTGAATCTAAAAAATGTTCAAGTTGCACATAAACTTGCTATCCCTGAAACTATTATATGCGACCTGTCCCTTAACACCACACTTTGATTCCTACTATGCTACAGAGTCCCTGACTATGACATTGCACATGCGAACATGTTAACCTCACTACTAACTTGGGCTACCTCTTGCCCATATCCTCTCATCTTCCTGGGTGACTTCATTCTACCTCATATTAACTGGATAACAAACGAATGTACAACTGAACCCATCCATACTACCCTGTACAACGCTGTCACAAATCTAGGTCTTGAACAACTAGTAACTAACAATACAAGAATCAATAACTGCTTGACCTCATCTTCTGCAACAACCCAAACTCAATTTATGAACTACAAATAAAAGAACCCTTTTCCAACAGTGACCACAGCATGATAGACTTTTGTCTCAATATACGCCCTTACAAAAATCATCATATTAATAGTATTCCAAACTACAATTTCAAAAAAGCCAGTTATGACCTTATAAACACCTACCTCTCATTTCTTGACTGGCAAAAATCTATTCTCATCCTGTATCACTGCTGAAGACCACTACAGAGTTTCCTACTTGAAATCAATAGAATCATTAAACTCTACGTACCACAAACTACCACAAAAATCAAGAAAAACAAATTATCCATATCAATAAAAAAGCTTCAATCCAAAAAAAAAATCCCTTTGAAGAAAAAACAAAAAGGGCTATTTAGCTAATTTCAAAAACTGCTATAGAAATATCTGCAACCAAATAAAAACTGAATGCACCAATTACCACACCAAGCAAGAAGAAGACCTTCTGCGCACAAATTCCAATCATGCTTTTTATAATTTTTTGAACAACAAACTTAATGACTCGAGATCTATCCCACCACTAAAAGAATCTAACAGCAAAGAAAATAATGATGAAACAGTTAAAGCAAACCTCTTTAACACATTCTTCGGCTCAGTCTTTGTTAACAGTAATGGCTCATACCCGACATTCCCCAACCGCACCAACAACGACCTAACAAATATAGATTTCACTGAAGAAAATGTTGAAAAAGCTCTTCGCAAACTGAAACCATCCCTATCTATAGGACCTGATGGACTATGTGCATACTTCTTAAAAAAGCTTTCCACTAATATAGCAGAACCTCTAAGCATAATCTTTGGAAAAGTCTTCACGACCAGTTCCCTTCCCAAACTTTGGTCACTAGCCACGGTCATTCCAGTCTTCAAAAAAGGAGACCCCAGCTTAGTTGAAAATTACAGACCAATCTCTCTGTGCTGTGTCGCCTGTAAAGTTATGGAATCTATCATCAACCAATCCATTATCCTCTACCTAGAAATAAACAATCTACTCTCTAATAAACAATTTGGTTTCAGAAAAAAATTATCACATAACTTACAACTTCTTCACTGCAAAAACATATGGACTACAAATCTTGATCAGAGCAAAGCAATAGATGCAATCTACATAGACTTCTGTAAAGCGTTTGACTCAGTGGTACATGACAAACTTCTAAAACTAAAATCCTATGGCATCTCCGGACCCCTCCACAATTGGATATCAGAGTTCCTGTCAAACAGACAACAAGTGGTCAAAATAGGCAGTGCCCTATCAAATCCTGTTCCTGTCAATAGTGGCGTTCCCCAAGGCAGTGTTCTTGGACCAACACTCTTCATATTATATATTAATGATCTCTTTGACCATATTAAAAGTAATTGTGTTCTTTTCGCTGATGATGTCAAACTATTGTCAAACCAACAATACAGCTATCCTCCAAAAAGACCTTGACTTTGTGTCAGAATGGTCAAAAACTTGGCAACTCCAAATCTCAACCAGCAAATGCTCTGTCTTACACATTGGAAAAAAGAATCCAAACACTAAATACAAACTCGATGGACATTACCTTACAGATGACCCCCACCCTGTCAAAGACCTTGGAGTTTTCATATCCAATGATCTAAGTGCCAAAGCCCACTGCAACTACATCGCAAAAAAGGCTTTAAGAGTTGTAGCCTAATCTTACATAGCTTCTTCTCCAGAAACACTACACTGCTTACCAGAGCTTATAAAACATTTGCTAGACCAATTCTTGAATACAGCTCGCCTGTCTGGAACCCATACCCCGAGCCCTCAGACTTCCCCCGTTCCCCAGATGGTCAAGACCCTCAGAGCCCGGGCCTTCGGCTGATGTTGTGCAACGCACGGTCCATGGCCAATAAGGCCCCCCTAATTTATGACCTTATCCAGGGGGGTGCCGCGGACCTTATGGGCATTACGGAGACCTGGTTGGGCGCAGAAGGGGGCGTGCCCCTTGTTCAAATGTGCCCGCCGGGTTTCCGAGCATTCCATCAGCTGAGGGCCCAGGGTAGGGGTGGAGGGGTGGCAGTTGTGATTAGAGAGAGTCTGGAGCCGAGGGAGACCACTGTACCTCAGATTGCTGGGTGTGAATCCCTCTTTGTGAGGTGGGGTCATAGATGTCAGATGGGCTTGTTTGTCACGTACCTGGCTCCTTGCGGCGTGGCAGCAGCCCTGCCCAAGCTCCTGGAGGTGCTTGCTGGAGTGGCGGTGGAGACCCCCAGACTTATTGTCATGGGGGACTTTAACTTGCCATCGACCGGCTTGTCATCTTCAGCTGCTCGGGAGTTCACGGCTTCCATGACGGCCTTGGACCTGACTCAAGTAGTTGATGGCCCTACTCACAGTGGGGGTGGCACCCTGGATTTGATTTTCATCTCTGGTCAGTGGTTGAAGGATCTGGACTTGAGGGATTTAGTCATTGAGCCTTTGTCATGGTCAGATCACTTCCTCCTTCGCCTAGACTTTCAGACCGCCACTCAACACCGCAGGGAGATGGAACCAATACGTTGGTTCCGTCCCAGATGCCTGATGGACCCGGAGAGGTTTCAGACGGAGCTTGGGCCGTTTCCTGAGGGTCTGGCTCACAGCTCGGCCGAGGAACTTGTCGCGGCTTGGGAACGAGCCACGGCGGGGGCCTTGGATCGTGTCGTGCCTTTGCGGCCTCTGACCCAGCGTAGGTCTCAACCAGCTCCCTGGTATTCAGAGGAGCTGAGGGAGATGAAACGCCGGAGAAGATGCCTAGAGAGTTCCTGGAGGTCCAGTCGTTCGGAGGCTGATCGGACACTAGTTAGGTCCTATACTAGGACCTACCTAGTGGCAATGGGGGAAGCGAGAGGTTGCTACGTCTCCTCCCTCATTGCGTCGGCAGATAACCGCCCGGCCGCCCTGTTTCGGGTAACTCGCTCTCTCCTTCAACAGGGAGAGCGGGATGACCCGTTGCAGGGACGTGCTGAGGAGTTTAGTGGTTATCTATACGACAAAATCGTTCAGCTTCGGGACGGTCTGGACCAAAATTGGGTAGATCCGGGTGGGATGTCTGAGAGCCGTCTTGTTGAGGTTGTTTGGGATGAGTTTGACCCTGTGGCTCCGGAGGACATGGACAGGTTAATGGGTAGGCTGAATGCCACCACATGTTTACTGGACCCGTGTCCCTCCTGGTTGGTGCTGGCCACACAGGATGTGACACGAGGCTGGCTCCAGGGGCTTACAAATGCTTCTTTGTTGGAGGGGGTCTTTCCGGCCGCCTTGAAAGAGGCGGTGGTGAGGCCTCTCCTCAAGAAGCCTTCTCTGGACCCAGCTGTGTTAGGTAATTATCGTCCGGTCTCCAACCTTCGCTTCGCGGCGAAGGTTGTAGAGAGTATGGTGGCATGTCAGCTTCCCCGGTACCTGGAGGAAACCATCTATCTAGACCCGTTCCAGTCCGTTTTCCGGCCCGGTTACAGCACTGAGACGGCTTTGGTCGTGTTGGTGGATGATCTCTGGAGGGCCAGGGATAGGGGTTATTCCTCTGCCTTGGTCCTATTAGACCTCTCAGCGGCTTTTGATACCATCGACCATGGTATCCTGTTGGAGGGATTGGGAGTGGGAGGCACCGTTTATTGGTGGTTCTCCTCCTATCTCTCCGATTGGTCGCAGACGGTGTTGACGGGGGGGCAGAGGTCGGCCCCGAGACGCCTCACTTGTGGGGTGCCTCAGGGGTCGATTCTCTCGCCCCTCTTGTTCAACATCTATATGAAGCCACTGGGTGAGATCATCAGTGGTTTCGGTGTGAGGTACCAGCTGTACGCTGACGACACTCAGCTGTACATTTCCACACCGGACCACCCCAACGAAGCTATCGAGGTGTTGTCCCAGTGTCTGGAAGCCGTACGGGTCTGGATGGGGAGAAACAGGCTCAAGCTCAATCCCTCCAAGATGGAGTGGCTGTGGATGCCGGCATCCCGGTACAGTCAGCTGCAGCCTCGGCTGACTGTTGGGGGTGAGTCATTGGCCCCAATGGAGAGGGTATGCAACTTGGGCGTTCTCCTGGATGGACGGCTGTCTTTTGAAGACCACTTGACGGCCGTCTCCAGGAGAGCCTTTCACCAGGTCCGCCTGGTTCGCCAGTTGCGTCCCTTTCTAGATGCCTTATGCACGGTTACTCATGCTCTCGTGACATCTCGCCTGGACTACTGCAATGCTCTCTACATGGGGCTCCCCTTGAGGAGCACCCGGAGACTCCGGGTAGTTCAGAATGCGGCTGCGCGGGTGATAGAGGGAGCCCCTCGTGGCTCCCATGTAACACCCCTCCTGCGCAGACTGCACTGGCTACCTGTGGTTTTCCGGGTGCGCTTCAAGGTTTTGGTAATGATCTTCAAAGCGCTCCATGGCATAGGTCCGGGTTACTTACGGGACTGCCTACTCCCACCGAATGCCCCCCACCGCCCCGTGCGCCCT
The DNA here is from genome assembly GCF_028640845.1 of Ahaetulla prasina. NCBI lineage: Eukaryota > Metazoa > Chordata > Lepidosauria > Squamata > Colubridae > Ahaetulla > Ahaetulla prasina. The sequence continues at coordinate 4,390,793 of NC_080544.1, read as the reverse complement.
CACAGGGAGGGACTCCTCAGGGTGCCGTCGGCCAGGCAGTGCCGACTGGCGACGCCCAGGGGAAGGGCCTTTTCTGTGGGGGCTCCCACCCTCTGGAACGAGCTTCCCCCAGGACTTCGTCAACTTCCTGACCTTCGGACCTTCCGCCGTGAGCTTAAGACACATCTATTCATTTGCGCAGGACTGGACTAAATTTTTTAAATTTTTAAATGTCTAAATTTTAGATTTGGTTTTAAAATGGGTTTTATTGTTTATATGTCTATTTTAAATTTTGGCCTATATAATAAGTTTTTTAGATGAATGTTTTACTTTGTATATTTATGTGTTTTTTATATGGCTGTACACCGCCCTGAGTCCCTAGGGAGATAGGGCGGTATAAAAGTATGAATAAATAAATAATTAATAATAAATAAATACCACATTTCAGACATCAATACAATTGAACGTGTCCAGAAATATTTTACAAGAAGAGTTCTCCACTCCTCTGAATACAACAAAATACCTTATGCCACCAGACTTGAAATCTTGGGTTTAGAATTTTTTATTGGCCAAGTGTGATTGGACACACAAGGAATTTGTCTTGGTGCATATGCTCTCAGTGTACATAAAAGAAAAGATATGTTCATCAAGGTACAACATTTACAACACAATTGATGGTCAATAAATCAATATAAATCATAAGGATTGCCAGCAACAAGTTATAGTCATACAGTCATAAATGGAAAGAGATTGGTGATGGAAACTATGAGAAGATTAATAGTAGTGCAGATTCAGTAAATAGTCTGACAGTGTTGATGGAATTATTTGTTTAGCAGAGTGATGGCCTTCGAGAAAAAACTGTTCTTGTGTCTAGTTGTTCTGGTGTGCAGTGCTCTATAGCGTCATTTTGAGGGTAGTAGTTGAAACAGTTTATGTCCAGGATGCGAGGGGTCTGTAAATATTTTCACAGCCCTCTTCTTGATTCGTGCAGTATACAGGTCCTCAATGGAAGGCAGGTTGGTAGGAATTATTTTTTCTGCAGTTCTAATTATCCTCTGAAGTCTGTGTTTTTCTTGTTGGATTGCAGAACCGAACCAGACAGTTATAGAGGTGCAAATGACAGACTCAATAATTCCTCTGTAGAACTGAATCAGTAGCTCCTTGGGCAGTTTGAGCTTACTGAGTTGGCGCAGAAAGAACATTCTTTGTTGTCCTTTTTTAATGATGTTTTTGATATTAGCTGTCCATTTTAGATCTTGCGATATGATAGAACCTAGAAATTTGAAGGTTTCTACTGTTGATACTGTGTTGTCTAGTATTGTGAGAGAAAACTTAGAACTCCGCCGCCTTCGACAGGACCTGTGTTTAACTCATAGAATCATCTATTGCAATGTCCTTCCTGTTAAAGACTACTTCAGCTTCAATCACAACAATACAAGAGCAAACAATAGATTTAAACTTAATGTTAACCGTTTCAATCTTGATTGCAGAAAATAAGACTTCTGTAACAGAGTTGTTAATGCTTGGAACACACTATCTGACTTTGTGGTCTCTTCTCAAAATCCCCAAAGCTTTAACCAAAAACTGTCTACTATTGACCTCACCCCATTCCTAAGAGGTCCGTAAGGGGCGTGCATAAGAGCACAAATGTGCCTACCGTTCCTGTCCTATTGTTTAATTTCATTATATCCAATTAATATAGTTATTGCATGCTTATGCTTATATATATATGCTTATATATTATATAGTTACTTTCATGCTTATGCTTATGTATACTGTTGTGACAAAATAAATAAATAAATAAAATAAATTAGTAGCATTAGTATTAGTAGCACCTCCTAAGATTTATGACCAACAGCTACTATTAGTAGTATGTTCTTCCTGCTAAATTAATTCAAATTTCCTCAATAAATCACATTGCTAAATGCCACTAATCTTTAATTCTATGAAAGTCCTGGAGATCACTTCTTTGGTCAGGAAATGGAACAATTGATTGCAAGCCGGCTGGTCCCTTGACCTTGTTAGTGCCATTAATGAGAAGCCAGAAGACAAGGAGAGGTTTAATTCATTGCAAATCTATGATTGAGTTACAAAGGGCTAATTGGGTTTCTTCAGGGCAGATCTATAATTAATATCAGGCTAAAATCAGTCTTTGGGTGACTTTTGTTTTTCTCTCTGTTACTTTTTTTGGATTAAAAGTGTGGTGGTAGTAAAGGAGTAAACCCTGCTCCCACTTCATATAGATCTTATTCTTATTCTATCACTTATTCTAACTTTTAATCATGTCACCTTTTATTAAAAAAACATTTTCTTTCCATCCTACCCAATTTCTAATCATGTCACCTCCCTATAAATAAATAAAGAGAAAGCATATCGAAACAACAACCGAAACGAAAAATCATCTATCCATCAGTGAAGGGGCCTGCTTCACTACTTTAATTGCTGTGTTATTGTTTTTTAACTTCCTTCCCAAATTCCTCTGCTGGATCTCTATCTCTGTCAGACTCTGCTTCTTGCCTGTTCAGTCTGGGTATTTCTCCCACCTCTACCCTCTTCCACTGCCTAGTTCCCAAAATTTCTGCCCAGGCCCCTATCTCCTTTTCAAATGTCTCTTCTAACTCTCTTAATACATTTTCCTCCTGATTTAATTCATCAATCACTGTTATTTCCATTGTTCCATCACCACTTCATACAGTTCTTGATGCCTTCTGCAGGCTTTAGTACCTGCAGAAGGCATCAAATCAAGTCTGATAAAGAGCAGTCCATATGAATGCCATCTTTTTGGAACTCCAATTGAAGTCACCTGCAATAGTGGACACAGAAGGATACAGAAGGATACAGAAGACAAGGAAGAGATAAAAGGCAATTCAGAAAGTCAAAGTTCAAAGCCTTTATTGTCATTGTACGTCATGTATACAATGAAAATCCATTAGGGGAGAGGTTTTGTTTCTCCTGATCAAATTAAGATCAAGAGCTGACAATTTTTTTTTCCACAGATACTATTTATTACATAATTACTTACCCAAATCCAAGAAACTTATTTCCTCCCTCCCTCCCTTCCCTGTCAACTTTATACAACTGTAGTTTGTAGCAGGCAGATTTAAGCAGCAAAAAGATGTAAGGTTTGGGTTTTCTGCATTTTACACTTCAACTGGAGTCATTTGCCTTTGTAGCGGGTTTTTTTTCCCTCTCCAAAATTCATTCAACTGCTGGAAATACAAGAGCAGAATTATGCCAACAATGGATTAAAAAAACACTGGAAGTAAGAGAATAAAATGCTCACCTCAAAGTATCCTTGCCAACTAATAGTTTTAAATTTTAAACTGGCCTAATAGTTTTAAATTTTAACTGGGGTTTTAATTGGGGTTTTATTATTATTTTAGGGTTTTTAAATTTTAAATTTTTATATCTCGGCCATTTTGTAATATGCTTTGTTTTTAAATTTTTGTTTTAATTGTATATACTTTGAGTTTTTATCTTGGCTGTACACCGCCCTGAGTCCTTCGGGAGAAGGGCGGTATAAAAATCTAAACAAATAAATAAATAAAATAAATAATAGATATGATATAATGAGGGTCAAACTGAATTTGTATTCTGAACTTTGAAAAAGATAAAGTTGCAGAAAAATTCTATAATTTAATTAAAAGAACATCTAAGGAACCTGAAGAAAAGAGCTAAAATTTCCAACAAGCCAATCCTAAACACTGTAAGCTGAACAACAAATGTATAATTTAACAGAAATAAGCTCTAGAGTTAATCATTTCCACATAGTAGAATGGAGTTGTTTATTGTAAACAACTGTGGTTAATTTCATCACATTCACCTGATTTTAACATGAAGAATACTTTTCTTCAATATTCTTGAAGAACATCAACAACATTTTAGAGAAAGAAGGCAGGATCTTCAAAACAACTTCAATTTCCTACTTCTTTAACTAAAAGAGTTGTAAATTTGGGCCCAGTTTTATAGGTGCCTTGACACCTATAGGTGATCTTTCATGACATGACCAAAATTCCAGTCTCAATTGGGGTTGAGGACCCTCTGTATGAGGCACAGACAAAATCAGGGGCAGAAGTAGCTGTCCCATTCCATCCTCATCTGTGGTGGGTGGCTACTGGTTCGGACCGGTTCGCGAGAACCATTGGCAAAAATTTGGCCAAGTGCACAGAACCGGTAATGATGGCCGGCTGGCCATGCCCCTGAACTGGTTCCGCGGTCACCCCATCTGCCATGTTCATCACTACCATGTTCTTCGCACACGTGCATCCCATTGCCTTCCAAGTCCAGTGGGATGTGCATGTGCGAAGAACATGGCGACGAAGGCAGCAGCTTTTTCTGCCGGTACTTTTTGGCAGCCTGCAGAGAAAATGGCTGGCAAAAAAGTCTTTTCAGAATCTGCTTTGCCAGCTGCTTTCCAGCAGGGGTGGCTGGCTGGGGACCGCTGAAAACTCAGGTCAGCTTGCCTTCCAGACTCTGGACCAGCCACAGAAGGTAAGAAGGCTGGCGGGAGAGCGGGGGAGGGAGAACTGGTGGAGGGGTGATACCAGTGGCGGGTGGACTGATTTGCGTGGGGAGGGAGGGAAGAGCATGGGGATCGTGGCACCAGAGCTCTTTCCCTGCCTTTCCCCAAGACAGCATGACTTGCCAGAGAGGCAGACCGGTGCTGTGAGATGCCCTCAAGGGGATTTAGAAGCTAGTGTCAAAGGTTCGCCTCCAGTCCCTTAAGTCATGTGCCATGGTTTAGCAAACTATAAAGGCTAATTTTGTGTAATGTGTGAAGCCTAGGCCAAACAAGCCCCAAGGCTGTTTAGCGAGTAAATCCAATACACCACATGCTATTTCTGAAGATGAACATGGAAAACCACCCTATATTCTTGTGAACACCTGATGAGACTACAACCAGCTTACTTTTCTGAAAAGTATAAATCTTTCCCCACCCCAGATTTCCTTCTCCAAAATCCACAGATATATGTTGCTATGGTGATTCTTAACCATCCAAGTCATGGTTGTCCCAAAAGTGCTTTTCCAAAAGGCAACTGAACTTTTTTGGTTGTTTTCTTGGAAATGTTTTGCTTCTCGTCCAAGAATTGAAGAAGCTTCTTAGATGAAAAACAAACCATTTTCAAAAAAAGAACAAAACAAAGAAAGTCCAGTTGCCTTTTGGATCCACAGATTTATGCTTGATTTCACCATAATCCCTGGGCAAAGCTCTAAATTATAGTGAAGGGAATAATAGATAGAAACTTGTTATTCTATAGACATTTGTTCTTCTGTAATATGTACAGTATATGTTATGCTGCTGTAAAAGTATTTCCTTTTAATTGTTAAGCATTTGTAAGAACATATGCCTGCAATCAATTGCATCCTTCCTGCATTAAGATCTAAATCCTCCATAAATCCTTTTTCTTTTTCCATAAAATGCCACTCTGTTTCCTCCAGGAATTGGCACGTATCTCTTGGCTCACCTATCTCAAAATATCAGAACAATCCACACATCTTTTGTACAGTTAATAGGAGACCAAGTGGCTAATTAGGAAGACAAAAGGAGGAAAAGATAATGAAAGATAAACACTGCAGGAAGATGTATACCGGAAGTTATATTATATGACTGACTTTTACAATGTATGACTAGAGTAATAAGAATACTAAAAAGACTTTTGTGGGTATAAGAGAAGACACCGCTTCATCTCATGATTTGTAGAATTTTCTTTCCATGTCTCTTGTAAATGTGTTTGGAATTTCTTACCCACAACTTTAACTTTGATCAAAGAATAAAGTCTGTTTTATTTGGTTTTCAAGCCTCCATTTAGGTTCATTTTTGGCTTAAGTGTATTGCCAGACTTTACAATAGGAGTCTGTCTTAAACTAGGAACAAATTTAGGGCAGATGTAATTTTAGGAGTGGACATTTCTCTATTCGAAAAACGTGAATGCCAAATTGAGTATGAAGTCAAGAGGAGTTAATTCCAATATGTGTAAATATCATCCTCTGCTTCCAATCAGATGAAAATAAGTATGATTCTTTGATTTCATTGGGATTTCTGCTCCAATATAATGATCATAGGGGTTCACCTAGACAATGCAGTCATTCAGAAGAAACGTGCCCTCAGTTTATTGAGGTTATTCTGAAGAAAATATATTTAGGAATGTTAATTGTGGCAGAGATGTTGCTATATAACCTTTTTATTTTTTTAAAAAATAGCAAAGAATGTGGACTAAAGCAGACAATTACCCATGTTGTTCAGAATTTCTTGCCTTGTCTGCTCTAATATCTTGAATATTGCATAAAAAATAATATATAAACACATACAGTATATGAGTAAATATAAGGAGGTATAAGCATATATGTATATAGGAAGAAGAAAAGAAAAACAATAGGACAGGAATGGTAGGCACGTTTGTGCGCCTATGCACACCCCTTATGGTCCTCTTAGGAATGGGGTGAGGTCAATAGTAGAGAGCTTTTGGTTAAAGCTTTTAGGATTATTGGAAGAGACCACAGAGTCAGGCAAAGTATTCCAAGCACTGATGATTCTGTTACAGAAGTCATATTTTCTGCAATCTAGATTAAAGCGGTTGACATTAAGTTTAAATCTATTGGTTGCTCTAGTATTATTGCAATTGAAGCTGAAGTAGTCTTTAACAGGAAGGACATTACAATAGATGATTCTGTGAGTTAAACTTAGGTCTTGTCGAAGGCGACGGAGTTCCAAGTTTTCTAAACCTAGGATTTCAAGTCTATCTATCATCTATCTATCTTATCTATCTATCTATCTATCTATCTATCTATCTATCTATCTATCTATCTATCTATCTATCTATCTATCATCTATCTATCTATCTATCTATCTATCTATTTTCATTCCAAGATGGTGCCGCCAAAGGCTGCCTCAGTGAAATGCTCTCTAATGGTTTCTTTATTTTTAATTATTCTCTGCAACTCACTATGGATTTCTTACTCATGAGACCATCTGCTAAAAATTAAGCAACATTTCTTTAAGGAGCAGCTTTCTGTGATCTCACCGCCCTCTCCCATCTTTACAAACATGGAGGAGATTCTAACACGAGAATAAGCAATTTCCCCAGAGCCATGGATTACCAAAAAAACCAAATGGAAGAAGCGAAAAAAGAGAGGTAAAAGGGTGGAGATTTTAAACAGTTTAAAGGAATAGAAGAAATAAAACTTCTCTGCCTTCAATTTTCCTAACCAACATACGTTCACTTGCTAATAAGATGGATGAAATACTCCTCTTAAACAGATACAATTCTGACTTTTACAATTCAGCAGCCCTATGCTTCTCTGAAATCTGGTTAAATGAATCAATTGATGATAGCAGCCTGCATATCCCAGGGTTTCAGATTCAACGATCAGACAGAATTGCAAAAACATCTGGTAAAAAAAAGGGAGGAGGCTTATGCTTATATATCAACAACAGCTGGTCTCAGATTATAACTATTATATATAAGTTCTGTGATGAAAACTTAAAGACATTAATTATCAACTGCAAACCACACTATTCGCCTCGTGAATTTTCCTCATTTCTACTAATTGCTGTTTATGTCCCACCACAAGCCTGTGTAAACAAGGCATTACAAACTCTAGCTGACCAAATTATGGTGGCTGAAGCCAAATACCCTGATTCACTGGCCATTATTTTGGGAGATCTAAACAAGGCAAACTTAAGGAAAGAGCTACCAAAATACTTTCAGCATATCAATTGTCCCACTAGAGGCAAGAATACTTTAAACCATTGCTACACAACACTAAAAGATGCTTATCAGTCCTTACCATGAGCAGCTGTGGGACAGACACTCTGATCATTGCATGATTCACTTTGTACCTGCTTACAGGCAAAGACTTAAAACCACAAAATCAACAATTAAATCAATAAAGACCTGGACAGAGGAGGCAAAGTTAAAGCTACAGGCCTGCCTTGACTGCACTGATTGGAATGTTTTTGAAAGTACCTCTGCAGACTTAGATGAACTCACAGAAACTGTAACGTCATATGTCAGCTTTTGTGAAGACCTATGTGTACCCACCAGGAACTTGTGAATATACAGCAACAAGAAACCTTGGTTCACAGCTAAAATTAAGCAGCTACATCATTCCAAAGAGAAAGCCTACAGAAAAGGTGATAAAATGCTGTACAGTCAGGGCAGAAATGTATTAACAAGGGAGATCAGAGCAGCAACAAGAAGCTACTCTGAAAAGCTAAAGAATCAGTTCTCAACAAATGAACCAGCAAACATGTGGAAAACTCTTAAAAATATCACCGGCTACGGCAAACCTCCTTCCCAGGCTGAAGGAAATCAACAACTGGCAGATTACCTGAACATGTTTTACTGCAGGTTTGAAAGCACCTACAGCCACCTATCTCCACAACCCCCATCTCAGACACACCAACAACAGCCAAGCCTCCTACAGCTGACCCCATCCCATTAGGTTCACAATCCCTAGTGATCACAGAAAAGGAAGTGTAAGACCTATTTCACAGAAAAAGCCAGGAAAAGCTCCAGGCCCAGACAAGATAACTCCTTCTTGTTTAAAAGTCTGTGCTGACCAATTGGCCCTCATCTTCACCTGTATCTTCAATAAATCATTAGAGATTTTTGTTCCTTCTTGCTTCAAAAGTACTACTATCATTCCAGTGCCGAAGAAGCCCACCACCAAGGAACTGAATGACTACAGACCAGTTGCTCTAACATATGTAGTCATGAAAACTTTTGAAAGGCTAGTGCTGTCCCACTTGAAAACCATCACGGATCCACTGTTAGACCCCTTGCAATTTGCATACTGAGGAAATAGATCAATAGATGATGCTGTTAATATAGCTCTGCACTATATCCTACAACATCTTGAATTGCCAAAGACCTACGCAAGAGTCCTCTTTGTAGACTTTAGTTCAGCATTCAATACTATCATTCCAGACACTCTTCTAACTAAGCTAAACCAGCTACAGGTATCTGAACACAATTGTAAGTGGATCATAAGCTTCCTAACAAACAGGAAGCAGCAGGTGAAACTAAGCAGAATCACATCAGATACATGTACAATTAGCATAGGCCCCCCCAAGGCTGTGTGCTCTCCCCACTTCTCTTCTCTCTGTATACCAATGACCACATCTCTAACAATCCATCTGTTAAACTATGGAAGTTCGCAGATGACACAACAGTGATCGGTCTCATTCGAGACAATGATGAATCCGCAAACAGATGTGAGGTTGAACAACTAGCCTCATGGTGCAACTGGAACAATCTGAAACAGAACTCACTCAAAACTGTAGAAATGGTGTTAAACCCTTCCATACTTCCACCTCTAGACAACACAGTATCAACAGTAGAGACCTTCAAATTTCTAGGTTCTACCACTTTGCAAGATCTAAAATGGATGCCTAACGTCAAAAACGTCATCAAAAAAGCACAACAAAGAATGTTCTTTCTGCGCCAACTCAGAAAGCTCAAACTGCGCAAGGAGCTGCTGATTCAGTTCTACAGAGGAATTATTGAGTCTGTCATATGCACCTCTATAACTGTCTGGTTTGGTTCTGCAACCCAACAAGAGAGACACAGACTTCAGAGGATAATTAGAACTGCAGAAAAAACAATTGCTACCAAACTGCCTTCCATTGAGGACCTGTATACTGCATGAGTCAAAAAGAGGGTTGTGAAAATATTTACAGACCCCTCACATCCTGGACATAAACTGTTTCAACTCCTTCCCTCAAAACGACACTACAGAGCACTGCACACCAGAACAACTAGACACAAGAACAGTTTCTTCCCGAACGCCATCATTCTGCTAAACAAATAACAAGTAACTTTTATTGCAACTTTGGTCACTGTTGTTGTATTTGACATATCTAGTTTCTTAAAGAAATTTCTCTACAAGACCATGCAAAGTTCTATTTCCTTTCTTCTCTTGGAGTTTATCTTTACTATCAATCCTTAAATGTTAAATATTCCCTCAATTACAATTTCATTAACTAGAATAATCAGATACTTAAATATTTAGATAGTATAATTGGTATAATTAGTTAATAATATAGTAATATATTAATATATAATTAATTACTATAGTATAGTTGTATAATAATGTAATAATACCTTAGAATTCTTGATGATCTTTTCTTTTCTTTTATGTACACTGAGAGCATATGCACCATGTACACTAAGAGCATATGCACCATGTAAGTGTGTCCAATCACACTTAGTCAATAAAAAATTCTATTCTGTTCTGTTCTATTCTATTCTGTTCTGTTCTGTTCTATTCTATTCTATTCTATTCTATTCTATTCTATTCTATTCTATTCTATTCTATTCTATTCTATTCTATTCTATTCTATTCTATCCTATCCTATTCTATTCTTTTTTTTGTCACAACAGTATACGCAAACGTTGACATAAAAACAACAACACATTATATAAACATATATATAGGCTAAAATATGTATAAAATATAAAATATAGGCTAAAATATGTATATATATAAGCAAAAGTATTAATTTGATAGAATGAAAGGGAACAATAGGACAGGAACGGTAGGCACTTTTGTGTCTTATGCATGTCCCTTATAGTCCTCTTAGGAATGGGGTGAGGTCAATAGTGGACAATTTTTGGTTGAAGATTTTGGGATTTTGAGAAGAGACCACAGAATCAGGTAGTGAGTTCCAAGCGTTAACAACTCTGTTACAGAAGTCATATTTTCTGGAATCAAGATTGAAGCGTTAAATTAAGTTTGAATCTATTGTTTGCTCTTGTATTATTGCGGCTGAAGCTGAAGTAGTTTTTAACAGGAAGGATATTGCAATAGATGATTTGGTGTGTTAAACACAAAATTCTATTCTATTCTATTCTATTCTATTCTATTCTATTCTATTCTATTCTATTCTATTCTATTCTTCTATCTTATATTATTATTATTATTATTATTATTATTATTATTATTATTATTATTATTATTATTATTATTATTATATTCTTCTATCTATCTATCTATCTATCTATCTATCTATCTATCTATCTATCTATCTATCTATCTATCTATCTATCTATCTATCTATCTATCTATCCATCCCCCTATCTATCTATCTGTCTGTCTGTCTAGCCAGCCAGCCAGCCAGCCAGCCAGCCAGCCAGCCAGCCAGCCAGCCAGCCAGCCAGCCAGCTATCTAGCTATCATTGTCTATCTGTCTATTCCTCTATCATCTCTCTATCTGTCTATCATCTGTCTATCCCTCTATCAGGGGTGAAATGCTCCCGGTTCAGACCGGATTGGGCAATCCAATAGCGATGGGGGTGGGTAGTTCAGAGAACCGGTAGCAAAAATCCCTGCCCACCCAATCGCCCGGTCCCCACTTGCTTACTTGGCAGCTTGCTGCTTCTTTCAGGCTTGCTCGCTTTTCCTGCCTTGCTTCGGCTGCATCAGCTAGCAACTCAATCTGCCTGCCTTTTCCCTTCAATTGGGTAAGTAACTGGACCGGGGGGGGGGGAGCTTTAAAAAAATAGTTAATTGGGGTTTTTTGGGGGGAGTTTTATTTTTTTTAGACATAGCAATTTAAAGTTAAAGAAGTTTTAAATTTAACTGCTTTTATCTAAAAATATAAATAAAATTAATAAAATATTTGTGCAACTTTCTGAGATTTGGTGTGTTTCCGTAGTGTTTCACTCTAACTACACAAACACACAAAATCTCACAAAACTGTATGTGGCATTTTGTGTGTATGTGTGAGTCAGTTGTGTTGTGTTGTGTTGTGTGTGTGTAAAGTGTGAAAGTTGGTTTTTGGTACCTCTTATTGTTTTGTGTTCTTTATTATTTTTATTTATTGATATTGGCCATGCCCACCTGGTCACCTGACCACAAAGCCATGCCCACCAATTAAGCCACGCCCACAGAACCAGTAGGGAAAATTTTTAGATTCCACCCCGCCTACCTACCTACCTATCTATCAACTATGATCTATTTTGTAGGCCTTAGCACAGGGGTGAAATGTAAAATTTGTTACTATCGGTTCTGTGGGCTTGGTGGGGGGTGGGGGGGTATGGCCAACTTCTGCTGAAGAGGTTGTAAAAAAATGCTTTTAAAAGCCTGTGATGATTAGGCAACTCAGCTGGGATCGCCAGAGGGAAAAAAGCTTTTAAAGGGTTCTGACAATCCCAGCTGAGTTGGCTGATCGCCAGAACCTTTTAAAAGCATTTTTTTACAACCTCTTCAGCCAAAGAGTTTGTAGAAAAAATGCTTTTAAAGGGTTCTGACAATCCCAGCTGAGCTGCGCGATCATCAGAGGCTTTTTTTTTTACTTTTAAAAGCATTTTTTCAGCCAAAGAAAAAATGCTTTTAAAAGTAAAAAAACCAAAACTCTGATGACGCGTGGCTCAGCTGGGGTGTGGGGGAGGGATTTTTGCTACTGGTTTTCCGAACTACCCGCCACCATCGCTACTGGATCAGATGATCCAGTCTGAACCGGGAGCATTTCATCCCTGCCTTAGCATCATATTTACTTGATTCTGTTCCTAGCTGGTATCATTTCAACTTGCTGTGCCTTTGACTTGATTAGATGGAGTGGAAGCTTCTTGGCCTTAATTCTGTTCTGCCAGGATGGAATAGAGCTCCCACCTTTGCTTTCTTTTTCATCTGAAGTACTGTCCATTTATTCAGCAATATTTTGATGTTGAAAATTCAAATAATTCTCAATGGATACCACAAAGAGACAGAACAGGGGGATATAACTGAATTTGTTTAACTAAGATCTTGCCATGCAAATTAGTAGACCTTTAATAGTCCTCTCCAAATTAGCTGAAAGCCTATAAGATCACAGGAGAGATTGATTGACTGGCATATTTAAAGGTCAACAAGTTATTTTAGGGATCCTTTAATCTCTTCTCCTCCATTATTATTTGATCTTGTTTTTCTATCTCAATATTTTAATAATTTAATAATCCTTTGGTCCTGTGATCATACACTTCTGTGTATTATCTACTATTGTCGGTTGCTTTGTGATGATTTTCCTGCACCTGAATTTTCTATCAGTAGTCTAAAGATTTCAGCAATTTCCCCTTTGCTATATAGTAAAGATTTGGTCTGTAATCTGCAGTGAAATGTTTATCCTTTATATCAACTGGTCTCAGATGTTGCCTGTGTTGCCAATACTATTTGATTTAATACATAGATCCTTAAATATTCTTCGAATCAAGAAGGAATTGTGTTAGGAAGGGTCTAATCAACATTGTTGAATAGTTTGCATTTTGCAGAAAGCCAGAAAAGTTGAACAGAGATGCTCTCCATAATATAGTACAATTATAGTTGTACTATAGTACAATTCTTGACTTCAGATCATCTTTGAACAGCTTCCAACAACTAGAGTATAACTATATTAAATACAATTAAATTATTATTATTATTTTTTTTTGCAAAATTTTTATTTTTCCATAATAATTCCCACAATTTGACCAGTGTACAATACAATCATTTATCCAACAATCAGTCCTATACTCAAATTATACTCAATCAGGGCTGCTCGACTGCCACTCCCCCCTTTAATCCTTTCTTCCCTTCTCATCCTTCTTAAACTTCCCCCACCACCTTCTCCTCGCTTTCCTACTTCCCCTCCTCTTTCCCACTTCTCACTACCATCCTTTCTAACCCTCTATCTTCTCCTTCTTCTCCTCCTCCTATCTTTCTTCTCCTCCTTCTTTCCTCCCTACGTAGCTGCCTACGTACTTTCTTCCTTCTTTACTCCTCTTTCCTTACCCTTTCCCTTCGGGAGTGTTTGCCGAGCAGTCCCGACATTACACCATTCCAACTTGTTTAATTCTACCATTATTCCTGTACAATGGCAACCAATCAATTTATAGTCTTCCCCTTCCCCGCCTCATTCCCCCCCCCCCCCGAGACTTCCCAGAACAGAATACAGGGTATTGTAACTAACAAACATAATCTAAAATATAACATAAAACATATTCCATTTCACACCATCACACTATCAATTCCCTTCTTTCTTAAACTAATACATAATAATTCCTAACTTCACTCAAAAACTAATTGATATTTTAATCTGATACTTATTTTGAATATAATCAATCCACTTCCTCCATTCCAATATATATTTTTCTTGTGTACAGTCTTTCAAGTAGGCAGAAATTTTGCCATTTCTGCTAAATTTGATACTTTACTAATCCATTCTCCAATTGTAGGTAAGTCTTCTTTCTTCCAATATTGTGCAATCAATAATCTTGCAGCAGTTATTAAATTCAGAATCAGTTTTGTCTCTATAACAGTGCAATCTGAGATTATTCCTAATAAAAAGAACTGTGGAACAAACTTGATCTTCTTTTTCAAAATGTTCTGCATAATCCACCATATTTTAATCCAAAAGGCTTTAACTTTTTTGCAAGTCCACCATATATGATAATAGGTAGCATCCTCACAATCACATCTCCAACATTTTGCTTTCACATTTGGATACATACATGACAGTTTTTTAGGATCTAAATGCCATCTATAAAACATTTTATAAAAATTTTCTCTTAAATTTTGTGCTTGCGTGAATTTAACATTCCTCACCCAAATTATTTAATAATAATATTTTAATAATTTAATAATCCTTTGGTCCTGTGATCATACACTTCTGTGTATTATCTACTATTGTCGGTTGCTTTGTGATGATTTTCCTGCACCTGAATTTTCTATCAGTAGTCTAAAGATTTCAGCAATTTCCCCTTTGCTGTATAGTAAAGATTTGGTCTGTAATCTGCAGTGAAATGTTTATCCTTTATATCAACTGGTCTCAGATGTTGCCTGTGTTGCCAATACTATTTGATTTAATATATAGATCCTTAAATATTCTTCGAATCAAGAAGGAATTGTGTTAGGAAGGGTCTAATCAACATTGTTGAATAGTTTGCATTTTGCAGAAAGCCAGAAAAGTTGAACAGAGATGCTCTCCATAATATAGTACAATTATAGTTGTACTATAGTACAATTCTTGACTTCAGATCATCTTTGAACAGCTTCCAACAACTAGAGTATAACTACATTAAATACAATTAAATTATTTTTATTGATTGATTAATAAAATTTATATATCAGCCCAACTCACATAAAACAACTCTGGCCAATACATAACCATTCAATAAAACAAATTAAAAAACAACAGATATAAAAACCCACCTTAAAAGAAATATCATAAAAATGAATATACAAACCCAAGCCAAAAAGAAGATTAAAAATGGTCACTTCAGCAATAGAGCCATCTAAGTATGTCTGGTTCAATGGGGATCCCAGCTGATCACATAACCAGATCTTGAAGGACTTCCAGAGCCTTAGAAGAGATGGAGCTAATCTGTTAATTAATAACATTATATTAAATTAAACTTACTTCCATTTTTAATTAAGAGAATGATGTCATTAAATATACAGTATATAGTCTGAGTGGATTAGATCATGGAGACGATAGTTATTTTATTTAACTTTTTTTAGTTGGTTGATTGCCTGGTGGGTTCTTACATGCAAATACTTTTTTCTCTCCTTTATATGCTGCAGTCAGGAGGGAGGGAGGGAGGGAGGGAGGGAGGGAGGGAGGGAAATGGGAAGACAGGTAGGTAGGTAAGTAGGTAGGTAGGTAGGTAGGAAGGAAAGAGGGGAGGGAGGGAAATGGGAATGGGAAGGCAGGCAAGAAAGAAGGAAGGAAGGAAGGAAGGAAGGAAGGAAGGAAGGAAGGAAGGAAGGAAGAAAAGAGGGGAGGGAGGGAAATGGGAATGGGAAGACAGGCAGGTAGGTAGGTAGGAAGGAAGGAAGGAAAGAGGGGAGGGAGGGAATTGGGAATGGGAAGACAGGTAAGTATGTAGGTAGGTAGGGGGAGGGAGGAAGGAAAGAGGGGAGGGAGGGAAATGGGAATGGGAAGGTAGGTAGGTAGGTAGGTAGGTAAGAAGGAAGGAAGGAAGGAAGGAAGGAAGGAAGGAAGGAAGGAAGGAAGGAAGGAAGGAAGGAGCGAGCGGAGGGAAATTGGAATGGGAAGACAGGTAAGTAGGTAGATAGGTAGGAAGAAAGGAAGAAAGGAAGAAAGGAAGTGTAAGGTCCAAAAATGCCAAACAAGAAACTTAAACAAAGGCTTGAGTAAAATAGCATTTAATCTTGATCAAGCTTAAATGGTTAGCTGTTCCAAACACATACAAGATACATGCACGGAAGAACTACAAACAAGAGAGGGAATCCGAATCCCTTTTATATTCTTTAGGAACGTCATAAACATTCAATTCTGGCATCTTTGATTTGTGTATTCTGGAATTTGGTTTGTATATCTCTTGAAACAGGGTAGAGCCTCTTAATGAGCATCATTTAGCGTTATCTCTTCCCTGATCATCTTCTTTGTGTTCACACTTGGCTATTTAGTCCCCTGGAGGCTATTTAGCCCTCTGGAGTGGAGGGAACTCAAAAGATCAAAAATGAGATACGTTCTTAGGCAGGATGGAGAGACAGAGTTTGACAAATGCCAGATATTTTCACAAGAGATCAAATGGTGGGACATATAGTTTGACAAATGCCAGATACTTTCACAAGAGAACCCAATAACAGTCCAGGAAATGACATGCTTGTGTTATAACTACAAAGGGCATAATATATATGTCAGTGTCACAGGAAACAAACATTTATAGCATGCAGGTATACAAAGACATCATATATCATACATATATATGTTGCAAGAAACAATCAGCAAGTTTCTAATAATTCCAGTATTTCAGTATATCTATTCCTGTACAGAAGGAATAGAAGGAAGGAAGGAAGGAAGGAAGGAAGGAAGGAAGGAAGGAAGGAAAGAAGGAAAGAGCGGAAGGAAATTGGAATGGGAAGACAGGTAAGTAGGTAGGTAGGTAGGAAGGAAGGAAAGAGGGGAGGGGGGAAATGGGAATGGGAAGCCAGGTATTAGGAAGGAAGGAAGGAAGGAAGGAAGGAAGGAAGGAAGGAAGGAAGGAAATCATCCATCTTCTTTTATTTGCCTGTTAAACTATACAATCAGAGTAGAAGAAAATATGCTTCTACATTACATTTAAAGACTGTAAACCACAGCACATCTGATCTGGGGCAATATTATCCCATCTCTTTTCTTTATAATTATTCATGACATTATTTGATTTCAGAATGACCTTTTGGGTTTTATTGTTTTGTCTGAAATATACCTAAATTTGGGTGATTGATTCTCTCCCCCCCTCTTGTGTAATAATGTGTTGCGAGAGCTTTCTCTGTGATATATGACCCTGTCTGCAAGTTTTTTTCCATGCTCCTCTTGTGGTAATTTGCTAGTCATTATGACTGAGTATCCACTATAGATGAAAGCTCATTCTGAAAATATTCCCATTTCTTTATGAAAAAATTATGATGCACCACAATGATTGAAAAAGAAAACAATGCCAGTTTTTGTTTCTTTTTAAGATTCCAATATGTTAAAGTGCACCTTCTTGTTAAAAATTATATGTTGGTTGGGAATGAAAATTTATCCTGGGCATTTGCTAGTGATCTTTGCAAGGTCACATGAAATAGCTTAGAATAAGAGAAATCACTCTAAAATAAAATACTGAGTTAAAAGAATCCCCTCTGATCCCCTCCATCAGGACTCCTTTTTTCAGCATTTATAGAGAGACTGAATTGATGGTTGCTTGCTTGCTTGCTTACAGAGAGAGACTTAGTGACTGGAGCTAATAGCAGTGGGCAGGGCAGCTCAAAGTCTAACACAATTAAGCTGTAGAAAGACATGATAATATAATTGAAATTATCTATGAGCAAATATTTTACAAGAGCTAAGGACCAAATAGAATATTATGATAAAAGAGTCTGACAGAACACAATGTGCTATTAAGAAGATGAAAAGTAGGAGAAAATTGATAATGAAGTCCAGACATACCAGTCAGGCAGCTGATGTTGGATGTCAAGGAAGAAAGGACAGATGGAATGAAGGGAGGGAGGGACGGAGGGAGGGAGAGACAGAGACACAGAGAGAGATGGAGATGTTGTGGCAGAACAAATGAATAGCTATTTAACTTATAACATTATTGTAAAAAAGGCCCCCACCCAGTGGGGGGTGGAATCCAAAATTTTTTTACTACCGGTTCTGTGGGCGTGGCTTGGTGGGTGTGGTGTGGCTTCATGGGCGTAACTTGGTGGGCATGGCAGGGGAAGAATGTAGCAAAATCTCCATTCCCACCCCACTCTGTACACTGAGAGCATATGCACCAAGACAAATTCCTTGTCTGTCCAATCACACTTGGCCAATAAAAAATTCTATTCTATTCTATTCTACTCCAGAGGAAGGATACTGCAAAATCCTATTCTGTCCCCATTCCTGGGGGAAGGGTATAGCAAAATCTCCATTCCCACCCCACTCTGGGCCAGCCAGAGGTGCTATTTGCTGGTTCTCTGAACTACTCAAAAGTTCTGCTACTGGTTCTCCAGAAGCAGTGTAGGGTTTCCTGCCTGGGCAGGGGGATTGACTAGAAGACCTCCAAGGTCCCTTCCAACTCTGTTGTTGTTGTTGTTGTTGTTGTTGTTGTTGTTGTTGTTGTTATTATTATTATTATTATTATTATTATTATTACCTGTCAGAACCTGCTGAATAGCACCCCTGCCCCCACCA
The DNA here is from genome assembly GCF_028640845.1 of Ahaetulla prasina. Lineage (NCBI taxonomy): Eukaryota > Metazoa > Chordata > Lepidosauria > Squamata > Colubridae > Ahaetulla > Ahaetulla prasina. The sequence goes on along the minus strand of NC_080544.1, from coordinate 4,372,189 downwards.
GTACATCAGTTCTAGTTTACCATATTTAAATAAATAAGATAACATTGAAAAGCCAGTGGGAAAACTGAGCCCAATGTCTAAAATTATTTTACCTGCAAAAATTGCTCACTCTCTGAAAGATTACATTAATTGAATGACTCATTATGGGGTGAAGTGCTCCTGGTTAGGACCGGATTGGGCAATCCAGTAGCAATGGGGGTGGGTAGTTTGGAGAACCGGTAGCAAAAATCCCTGCCCCCCCCCACCCATGCCCACCCAATCGCCCGGTCCCCATTTGCCTGCTTGACAGCTTGTTGCTTCTTTGGGGCTCACTTGCTTTTCCTGCCTTGGTTCGGCTGCTTCAACTAGCAACTCAATCTGCCTGCCTGCAATCCATCTCATTGGTGAGCAACTCAATCTGTCTGCCTTGTCCCTTCAATTGGGTAAGTAACTGGGGGGGAGAGCTTTAAATAATTGTTAATTGGTTTTTTTTAAAAGAGTTTTATTTATTTTTTAGACATAGCAATTTAAAATTAAGGAAGCTTTAAATTTAGCTGCTTTTATCTAAAAATATAAATAAAATAAAATAAAATAATAAAATAAAATATTTGTGCAGCTTTCTGAGATTTGGTGTGTTTCTGTAGTGTTTCACTCTAACTACAAAAACACACAAAATCTCACAAAGCTCTTTGTGGCATTTTGTTTGTGTGTGTGTGTGTGTGTGTGTGTGAGAGAGAGAGAGAGAGCTGTGTTGTGTGGTGTTATGTGTGTGTAAAGTGTGAAAGTTGGTTTTTGAGCTTTTTGTGGCTGTGTGAGGTTCCTGCTTGTTGCAGGGGCCATTTTGGGTGAAGTGCAGCTGCTTTTACACTGTGTGTGAGTCAGTTTGTTGTGCTATGTGGTGTGTGTGTAAAGTGTGAAAGTTGGTTTTTGGTACTTCTTATTGTTTTGTGTAATTTGTTTATTATTTTTATTATTTATTGTTATTGGCCATGCCCACTTGGTCACCTGACCACCAAGCCACACTCACCAATTAAGCCATGCCCACAGAACTGGTAGGGAAAATTTTTAGATTTCATCCCCGCTCATGCCTATAATTACTTGCAGCCATCTGTGAAAATAAAGGGCCTTTTCTGCAGTGGCCCCTACTCTGTAGAATACCCTCTCTTTGGAAATTAGAATTGCCCCAGTCCTTAGCCTTTCACAAGGCTTTAAAAACCTGGCTGTGTATCAAAGTTTGGGATGCTGTATGAGTCAAGGGCCCCATTTCCTGGCTTTATTGTTAACTGGCCAAGTAGCTTGCCCAAGTAGCATAGCCTGATTTAGCATGAGCAGCTGATTCGCGGTTGGCTTTGCCTCCCAGAATATCGCCTATCAGCTGTTCCAGACTACGGGGATTGCCACAGCCCAAAGCTGCTGCCTGTTGCCGTCTCCACACATGCCATTTTCGGCCTCCATTTGTCCCGTTTTGGCCTTCATATGCCTTATTTTCAGCCCATTCCAGATGGCGGGGATAGGCGGCAGTAATTCCTGCTGCCTGGAACAGACCAAAAATGGGGTACGCGGAAGCCAAAAATGGGACACGCGGAGGCCAAACTGGGGCGTGAGGAGGCAGAGATTGGCTGTACCAGTGATGGACGGTGATGGCGCGATGGGTGGTCCCCACAGTCTGGAACAGCTGATAAGCGGTATTCCGGGAGGCAGATCCAAGCACCAATCAACTGCTTGTGCTAAATCAGGCTGAGCTGAAGCTGACCAGGCTGTTTGCTGCAAGGAGAGGCAGATTTTGTTTCTTGTTTTCCAGAGCGTTTTATAATCTGAAAAAATATGTAATTCCCTTCATTACAGTTTCTTTGAAATATACTTTCCTTGATTGTACCATCTTTGCAAGGCCTCCTCTTAGATGGGCATTTCCTGTCCTTCCTGACACTAGTGATTGCTGAGACAAGATAAATCCAATTATTTACATTTTTGGATTGGAGGTAGGAGAAGGGCAGCATTATAATCTTCCCGAGACTGAACAGAAACTCAACATTTGGCTAAGAACTCTCCAATCAACACTTGACCACTGCTCAGCAGTGCAGAAGATGAAGTTTTAATTATCCAGTTCCCATTTCATCTGTGGGTCAGAGGTTGCCAGCCTCACTTAACTGTCCATCCCAGTTTCAACTTCTGAACCAGTTGGAAATGTACACCCTCAACAGTGCTCAATCATCCAATCTGTTCCTCGCAATTTTTCACACAATGCAGCATTAATGCTTTTACAATCATTTACCTATGGCCTGGTTGTTATTTAAGAAAACAGTAATTAGATATGTTGGGATAATTAATGGTATGCCTGCTATAGGTAGCATGAGACTAATACGTTTTTAAGGCACCAGGCATTAAGGCAGTCAGAGCCAAACAGATCCAGTTCAACCCTCCCAGCTAAGAGTTTACTTTCTAATTTCATTAAATTAAAAACAAAAAAATCTTTCTTCAAAGGCAATGGGTGTTTTGATGTGGGAATAACAGGAGTGTAATTAGCATGTTCCTAGTGAAATTGGTGTCAAAATTTGAAGGCCATTATTTTCGGATAAGTCTATAAAACTAACAAGACCTTAAGTTCTTTATTTCCAGTTTACAGCAGTTTCTCCTTCTTCCTTTTCTTTTCCTATCTCCATCTTCTCCTTCTCCTTCTCTGTCTCCATTCCCTCCTCCTTACAAAGAATATTAATTTTGGCAGGTCTAACTTATCTCACCAGCAGGGCATTGCAAGTGATAGTAGATATTTCCTAGAGGCAATCTAAAACATAAAGGGCAGTGCCCACAGTTTGACTCAACTTAGCCCTTTGCAATCCATAATTAACATCCTTGTTAATGTATCCAATTGATGTCAGGCAAAATCTAAACATGAGGGCAGTGTGGTCAGGAATGTTCCTTAGAAGATTATTGTCAAGGCCGGCTATGCTATTGTTTCTAAATTAAACATTAATGTCATTAAAGGATTCTCCCATTGGCTTCATAAATGTTGCTTTATACTGAAAATTATCTGAAGCAGGAATCAAAAATGATCTCAGCCTATTGGATTACATTAGCTTTGCTTATCCATGCTTATTTTGAAGAGAAAGGGGGGGAAAAGGAATAGGTAATTAAAAAAAAAAAGCCCTGGGGCACTAATAGTTTATTTCTATAGCCAGAAATCTTTCTTTTCACAGATGACTGCAAGTAATTATAGGTATGAATCACTCAATTAATATAGTCCTTCAATGGGTGAGCAATTGTGCACGTAAAAGAATTTTAGACTTCAGGCTCAATTATCCAGTGGTGGCTTTTGGTTTATTTAAATAGGGTAATCCGGAACTGGTCTATTTGGGGTGGGGTCTTTATTTTTATAATAATTTTATTAAATTTATCGAGGTATAAAATATTCTAAAAAGTTAAAATAGTGGGGACATGGGAGAGGAAAGGGGAAAGAGGAAAAAGAAAAGAAACTCACTGACTTCCAACTCTTTTTAGCGCAGTAGAAGAACTGCGGTGGTGCAGTGGTTAGAGTGCAGTACTGCAGGCTATTTCTGCTGGCTGCCTGCAATTTGGCAGTTCGAATCCGAGGCTCAAGGTAGATTCAGTCTTCCATCCTTCCGAGGTTGGTAAAATGACGAGCCAGATTGTTGGGGGCAATAGGCTGACTCTGTAAATTGCTTAGAGAGGGCTGTAAAGCACTGTGAAGTGACATATAAGTCTAAATGCTATTGCTATTAACAGTACAGCCTCAACTTTTTACTTTTTATATACTTATATGTACTGGCCATTTCTTTAACAACAAACCTAGCTAATCAGCAAAACCCAAAGTCAAATTTTCGTGGTTTTTTTCCATCTCAAGCACAAAATCTAGAAGTGGTTTCCAAAAAGAAATACATCTGAATGTTTCTTTCTTTAATAAAAGCAGTCCATTTAGCCCTCTCTGCTAGTTCCGTCTATTTTTCCATCCATCCATCCATTGGGGGAATTCAAGTATCTTTCCATTTTTGTGCATGAAGCATTCTTGCTGCTGTCAACTTATATAACAGCAAAGTTTCAGGTTCCCCTCCCGCCCCCCAAGTTCTCTGTCCATTAAGGCTAAAAGAAAAGTCTTTGGTTTGGGGGTATAGTCTTTTTGCCCACAAATCTAGCTGTACTAGCACCATTAGAAATGAAGACACAGGCCTGTCTTCATTTGTTCAGGTCCAGTGGTGGGATTCAAATAATTTAACAACCGGTTCTCTGCCCTAATGACTGGCTGGGTGGGTGTGGCCATGGTAGGCATGGCCAGGTAGTGTGACAGGCAGCACTCAGCCTCTCAGGGGGGTCCCTGAGAGCAAAAACGGGTCATAGGGGAGCACACTTCACCCACCCGTGCCCCATATTGGGCCTAGTAGGCCTCCCTACAGTCCCCTGGGAGTAAAAACGGACCATGTGGAGGCTGTGCCACATACCCCCATGCCCCATTTTGGGCATAGTAGGCCTCCCTGCACTTATCTGGGAGCCAAAATGAGGCATGTGGGGACTTCTGGAAGGGGAGGGGAGGGGCCAGCCAGCAATTTAATAACTGGCTTAGCAGAAATAGTGCAAACTGGTTGAATCCCATCACTGTTCAGATCTCTGTAGGATAAATGAGACCAGTCTTCACAAATGAAGTATGAAATACATAAACTGAAATCTTTGTGCTCTTCCCTTGACCAAGGATTCCTATGCATGTTAAACTCAAGAATTCTGACCAAGATTTTCTTAACTTTGTTCTCATCATGCACAGATCCAAAACTCAGCAAGGAATATTTTAAAAAAAGAAATTGGATTCTTCTTCTTTTTTTGTGTGTGTGATTTCCTACAGCTATATTGTCTCACTTACTTTGGCCATGTCATGTGGGGGAATTCATGGAAAAAGCAACTATGTTTGGAAGAATTAGCGGTAAAAGGAAACCAGTCTGCCAAAAAAATCTCAGCGGCTGAACACCATCAAAGCTGACAGCAGCCAGAGCATAAAGCAATTCAAAGAAGTGAGGCAAGGTCAGAAGAGGTGGAGAAAACTGACCCATAGAATCGCCAAGAATCAGACATGATTGAATGGATATCTTCATCATCGTCATCATCATCACATCTATATTTAATAGTGTTTCCCTAATTCAGTTGTTCAGAAAACAGTGATGCCAATTTAGTGGCACCATTTGAAGAAAAATTGGAGCTATTTAACAGTGAAGGCTAAATGAAAATTTTTCCAAAGCTTGCAATGATTTCTAGCCGATCAAAGATACATGTATTTGCAGTCTGCAGGAACAAATGACCCAGCCAAAAGGAAAACCATCTGGGGAATGTAAAATATATATTTCGGGAGCTTCTGCAAGATGAAGGCCTAGAATTTTCCAGAAGAATGGTGGAAACAAAAGCAGAATATTCATCTCAATGAAGAAAATCAGCGGATGCCAATCAAAAGAGATTAAACTAGATGAATTCACCTTGGTCATGGAGGGTTGCATTTCAATTAACTCTTCCTTCCAGCCTGAGACATAGGATGTATTTAGGATGGCAGAACAAAATAAGTTATTTAAAATTTCAGAAAATGGAAACTTTATTTATGATGGAGTTTTAAGACATTGGGACTTTTGAAGGGATTAGAGTTAGGAGGTCATCTCAGCTAAGCATTGCATCTATTTTTAATACTTTCTGATTAGGAAAGTGCATAATAATAACACATTCATTTGTAATAGCATAAAAATGGATGTTTTTCAAAAAAGACAAAAGTGTAATAGTGCACTGATGATGTTACCCAGATGTGTAATGGAAAGTCTGAAGAAAACAATCAAGCTCAGAGAGCACCAAAGACCCCTCTTTTCAATCATAAGCTACAAATATTTTCCTCTACTAAGACAATAGAATTATTTTTTTATTATTTGAGAAAGAAAAGAGATTCAGGGTTTTTTCACTATATCATTTATGTGTGATAGGTATGAATCCAAACTACAGATTTGACAAGAATACTCTAATATACTTACTGACAATACTTTAAGTGGCAGTTCTAAATTTTTCTAGGAGTTTTATGCAAGATGAGCTTCCTGCCCAAAAGTTGAACTTCAATAGTATACCGACACAGAAAAGGAAAATTGTCTGTAGCACAGCTCTCTCAAATCCCACCTTAGAATAAAATTATAGGAGAGAAATAAGGTCACATCCCTTGTAAAACGGCAATGAACATTACCCAGATAAAAAAATCCAGCCAGAGGGCAAAAAAAGTATTTGTTGAAGAATAATTCAGGTGAACAATCATTCTGGGGATAAAGGAGAGAATTGTAATATAGGCCTCAAATGTATTTAAAAGAGGATTGAGTGACAATTTTAAAACAACTCACCAATTAGTTCTTCTAATCATCTGACAGGCTGTACCTTTGGCAAGTATGGCATGCTGCAAATGAAAACACCCTTCAGATATGTAGTATTTGCTAAGTGTGGTTTTGCTGAGCAATGTATCATAACATTGGTGGTCCTCCAGATAGTATAAAGCAGAGCATTAAAAAAAATATTCCTAATATATCCTTATGCCACTGTCCAAGAAGTTAGGTGAATATGTATTTTTTTTTAAAAAAACATTTTTTTGTGCATAATACAGATATTTTTTAAAGAAACCCAACCATAATAATCAGAATAATGAAACTTATTCACAGTTTGATCTTTGGGGAAGTGAAGAATGGGGTTAATATATTTTAAGAGCATCTTTAAAAATGCCTCTGTAGTTAGATGAATTTTGGAATCAATAGCAAAATATAAGCTACAATCAGGCTCCTGTTGTTACTAACTATTTGTATTCAGGGGTGGTTTTGGGAACAAATCAACCCCTCCTTCTCACTTTTATCTTTAACAAAATGTACCCCGGGATTCTTCTGAGATTGTTATTTTTTCCACTGAATGAACTTTTATCTTTGTTTCCAAGCAGGGCCTCACTTATTTAAAGCTCTTTATTTTATTAAAGCTGTGCATAATTCTTAACACTATGGTGGTGCTCTGGCAACTGAGCATAATCTGTAATTATAATAGCAACATTATGCTGTGTGTGTGTTTTTTTAAAAAGTATTTCCATTATGGGATTGGGGTTTGGCAAGCTCCCCTTATCTTTTAATTCCCTCTTGCATTTATCTTAAGTTTTGCTAACACACTGAGACATTTCAGATGTTTTAAAACGGGGGCTCTGTAGACAGGCAGGGAGTTTGAGAGGCAGGGAAAGAAGAATCTATCAATACAGTGAGATGGTAAAGCCTCCATGGAGTATTTTTTATGAAGCCTCTTTTCAGTAGCTATCGGAATTCATTTTGACCCATGGTCAACTCATCAAGGCAATTTGGGAAGGATGAAGTCATTCAGAGGCACTCAACTCATTCAGAGATTTCCACTGAAGTGCTCTGGGGCTTTCACTTACAATGATGTCCATTAGCACTCCAAAGGACATTAACAAGACTGGGAAAATCAAGACCCATGACTCCTTTGGATTCACTCTCCAGATCTCCTATTTCTGTAGGCAGGAAAAGTCTTAGTACCATAGAATTACAGAGTTGGAAGGAACCTTGGAGGCCCTGCCATGTAACATTTCAGACCATATAACATATCAGACAAATGGGTATCTGGTGTCTTTTTAAATGCCTCCAGTGATGGAGCACCCACAATGTATGGAGTAGTATTTGATGTTGTGAAGCAAGTTAAGTGAAGCCCATTTGCTATCAGAAACTGGAAATACAGGCAGAAGATCATTAAGCCTAGAGTGTTTAAAAAACACACAATTGAAAGGCATAAAGGTTCCCTCCAGGGGTGCTATTCAGCAGGTTCTGACAGGTTCTGGAGAACTGGTAGCCGAAATTTTGAGTAGTTCAGAGAATCGGCAAATACCACCTCTGGCTGGCCCCAGAGTGGGGTGGGAATGGAGATTTTGCAATATCCTTCCCTCAGGAATGGGGATTTTGCAGTATCCTTCCCCTGGAGTGGGGTGGGAATGGAGATTTTGCAGTATCCTTTCCCTGCCACGCCTACCAAGCCACACCCACCAAGGCACACCATGCCCACCAAGCCATGCCACAGAACCGATAGTAAAAAAAATTAAATTCCACCACTGGTTCGCTCCTACACCAACAAGGGATTCTATTAAAAATGGCATCTCCATTATGATTCATTCTCTTGTCCATATTGCTGAGACATGTGATAATGTTGCAAACATCAGCTAAGTGGTCCTCCATCTTACAGAAGAAGGAGATTTAACCTGACCACCGAAGGATAACCACATGGCACACATAACCATTTCACAAAGCCCTTGAGGAGCACATTTGTTGCACTCGTTAGGGCAGGGACAGGTCTTTGCCAAACTCGATCTGGCTCAAGCCTACCAACAATTACTGGTCGACAATGGAACGGCCGAAGCGCAAACGATTGTCACACATCGGGGCACTTTTAAATGCACTCAACTTCAGTTCGGAGTTAGTGTAGCCCCCGGGTTATTCCAAAACCTAATGGAACGACTCCTACAAGGTATACCAGGAGTAGTTCCATATTTCGATGATGTACTGGTATCAGCAGAAAACTTGGAAGAATTAGGGGTCAAATTGCGGAAGGTTTTGGGCATTTTCAGGTCTGCGGGGCTTAAGGTTAAACTCAACAAATGCCAGATAGGAGTTGAATCTGTAGAATTCTTGGGTTACTGGATAGATAAGGAAGGCATCCACCCAACGGAGAGCAAAGTGCGAGCCATTAGAAGAGCTCTAATCCCAAAAAACAAAACAGAATTACAAGCATTTTTGAGGCTTGTAAACTTCTATGCGGTATTTTTAAAAGATAAGGCAACGGTAGCCGAACCGCTACATAAACTGCTAGCGAAAAAAGCTGTGTAGACTTGGGGCAGGGTTGAGGCTAAGGCATTTGAAGGAGTTAAGGATCTCTTGTCCAGCGAGAGCCTTCTTATTCAGTACAATGGGACATTGCCACTAGTACTAGTTTGTGATGCATCACCCTACAGGGTAGGGGCTGTCCTCAGCCACAGGTTACCGAATGGTTCAGAAGCTCCTATCGCATATTTTTCCCGCATGATGTCTGCAGTGGAAAGGAACTATAGCCAACTAGACCGGGAAGCCCTGGCTATAGTTTCGGGGGTTAAAAAATTCCATGAATACCTGTTTGGGCGGCAATTTGAAATATTCACAGACCACAGACCTTTATTGGGACTATTGGCGGGGGACCGTCCAACACCGGTTGCATTATCACCCAGGCTGACCCGTTGGACTATTTTCCTGGCAGCATATTCTTACAAACTGTCTCACCGACCGGGCAAGGATTTGGGACATGCGGATGCTTTAAGTAGATGCCCGTTGCCAGAGACTATTGAAGACCCGACCCCAGGGACACCCGTCTTGTTGATTGACTTTTTGGACTCTGGCCCAGTCACATCTGCGGAAGTGACTAGGGCATCTTACAAAGACATTGTCGTAAGAACTGTGATCGGTTGGGTGCAGAGGAGATGGCCCGCTGCACCGGGGGATCGTTTCAAAGAGTTTACAAAAAAGCGTTCGGAACTGTCGGTACAAGGGGGTTGTCTGTTATGGGGGGATAGAGTGGTTATTCCGGAGAAATTACGAGGGCATGTGTTGGAACTATTGCATGTGGGCCACCCAGGGATTGTGAGGATGAAAAGCCTAGCGAGAAGTTACGTGTGGTGGCCACAAATGCATGCGAAAAAGAAGAGCTTGTGGGGTTTTTTAGAGAGGGAATTTTTAAGGGGTGGGAGGGTAGGGGCGGGTAATGGGGGTAACCCGTCGGGTAGGGGGCCAGTTCCTGCACATGCTCGCGGCGGTTTTTTACTATCAGGTTCGGAGGTTATGGGGGAGGAGTTTGTTCCTATCTGTGAGGGTGGTCCTATCGACACGGTAAGTGGGAGGGACAGGTATGGCGGAAGCGAGGGGTCATATCAAGTTCCGGGAGCGCGTGCTCGATGTCTCAAAGCGATCACGCGCTCCGACCCCTTGGACTTTTCCCATTCCCCGGATGGTCAGGATCCTCAGAGCCTGGGCCTTCGGTTGATGTTGTGCAATGCTCGGTCCGTGGTGAACAAAGCCCCCCTTGTTTGTGATCTTATACAGGGGGGTTCCGCGGACCTTATGGGCATTACGAAGACCTGGTTGGGCACTGAAGGGGGCGTGCCCCTTGTTGAGATGTGCCCGCCGGGTTTCCATGCATTCCATCAGCCGAGGGCCCAGGGTAGGGGTGGGGGGGTGGCGGTTGTGATTAGAGAGAGTCTAGAGCCGAGGGAGACCACTGTACCTCAGATTGCCGGGTGTGAATCCCTCTTTGTGAGATGGGGTCGTAGGTGTCAGATGGGCTTGCTGATCACGTACCTGGCTCCTTGCTGCGTGACAGCTGCCCTGCCCGAGCTCCTGGAGATGCTGGCTGGGGTGGCAGTTGAGACCCCCAGACTCTTAGTCATGGGGGACTTTAACTTGCCATCTTCCGGCTCATCATTGACGGCAGCTCGGGAGTTCACGGCTTCCATGACGGCCTTGGATCTGACCCAAGTAGTTGATGGCCCTACTCACATTGGGGGTGGCACTCTGGACCTGATTTTTCTCTCTGGTCAGTGGTTGAGAGATCTGGACTTAAAGGAAATAGTCATCGAACCTTTGTCATGGTCAGATCACTCTCTTCTTCGCCTAGACTTTCTGACCGCCATTCACCACCGCAGGGAGGCGGAGCCGACACGTTGGTTCCGCCCCAGGCGCCTGATGGACCCTGACGGGTTCCGGACGGAGCTTGGGCCGTTTCCTGAGGGTCTGGCTCACGGCTCGGCTGAGGAACTTGTGGCGGCCTGGGAACGGGCCGCGGCGGGGGCCTTAGACCGTGTCGTGCCTTTGCGGCCTCTGACCCGGCACAGGTCCCAACCGGTTCCTTGGTTCTCCGAGGAGCTGAGAGGGATGAAGCGCCGGAGAAGACGCCTAGAGAGTTCCTGGAGGTCTAGCCGTTTGGAAGCTGATCGGACACTAGTGAAGTCCTATACTAGGACTTACCTAGTGGCATTGAGGGAAGCGAGGCGTAGCTACGCCTCCTCCCTCATTGCATCGGCAGATAACCGCCCAGCCGCCCTGTTTCAGGTGACTCGCTCCCTCCTACACCAGGGGGAGCGGGATGACCCGTTGCAGGGACGTGCTGAGGAGTTTAACGGTTATCTATACGATAAAATCGTTCAGCTTCGGGATGGGTTGGACCAAGATTGCGGTGATGCGGGTGAGATGCTCGAGGGTGGTCTTGGCGATATTGTTTGGGATGAGTTTGACCCTGTGGCTCCGGAGGACATGGACAGGTTGCTGGGTAGGCTGAATGCCACCACATGTTTACTGGACCCGTGCCCCTCCTGGCTGGTGCTGGCCACTCGGGAGGTCACACGAGGCTGGCTCCAGGCGATTACGATCGCTTCTTTGGTGGAGGGTGTCTTCCCGGCCGCCTTGAAAGAGGCGGTGGTGAGGCCCCTCCTTAAGAAGCCTTCCCTGGACCCGGCTGTTTTAGGTAACTATCGTCCGGTCTCCAACCTTCGCTTTGCGGCGAAGGTTGTAGAGAGTATGGTGGCATATCAGTTTCCCTTGCACCTGGATGAAACTGTCTATCTAGACCCGTTCCAGTCCGGTTTCCGGCCCGGTTACAGCACGGAGACGGCTTTGGTCGCGTTGGTGGATGATCTCTGGAGGGCCAGGGATAGGGGTTGCTCCTCTGCCCTGGTCCTATTAGACCTCTCAGCGGCTTTCGATACCATCGACCATGGTATCCTGCTGCGCCGGTTGGAGGGATTGGGAGTGGGAGGCACCGTTTATCGGTGGTTCTCCTCCTATCTCTCCGACCGGTCGCAGTCTGTGTTGACAGGGGGGCAGAGGTCGGCTCCGAGGCGCCTCACTTGTGGGGTGCCGCAGGGGTCGATCCTCTCGCCCCTTCTGTTTAACATCTACATGAAGCCGCTGGGTGAGATCATCAGTGGTTTCGGTGTGAAGTACCAGCTGTATGCGGATGACACCCAGCTGTACTTTTCTACACGGGACCACCCCAACGAAGCTATCGAAGTGCTGTCCCGGTGTCTGGAGGCCGTACGGGTCTGGATGGGGAGAAACAGGCTCAAGCTCAATCCCGCCAAGACAGAGTGGCTGTGGATGCTGGCATCCCGGTACAGTCAGCTTAATCCGCAGCTGACCATCGGTGGCGAGTCATTGGCCCCGATGGAGAGGGTCCGCAACTTAGGCGTCCTCCTGGACGAACGGCTGTCTCTAGAAGACCATTTGACGGCCGTCTCCAAGAGAGCGTTCTACCAGGTTCGCCTGGTACGCCAGTTGCACCCCTTTCTGGACCGGGATGCCCTATGCACGGTCACTCACGCACTCGTGACGTCTCGCCTGGATTACTGCAATGCTCTCTACATGGGGCTCCCCTTGAAGGGCATCCGGAGGCTGCAGTTAGTCCAGAATGCAGCTGCGCGGGTGATAGATGGAGCCCCTCGTGGCTCCCGTATAACACCCATCCTGCGCAGACTGCACTGGCTACCTGTGGCCTTCCGGGTGCGCTTCAAGGTCTTGGTGACCACCTTTAAAGCGCTCCATGGCATTGGGCCGGGTTATTTACGGGACCGCCTACTGCTACCGAATACCTCTCACCGACCCGTGCGCTCTCACAGAGAGGGTCTCCTCAGGGTGCCGTCAGCAATGTCGTCTGGCGACGCCCAGGGGAAGGGCCTTCTCTGTGGGGGCTCCCACCCTTTGGAACGAACTACCCCCCGGACTCCGTCAGCTTCCGGACCTTCGGACCTTCCGCCGCGGGCTTAAAACATACTTATTTAATTGTGCAGGACTGAGCTAGATTTTAAATTTCTGGGTTTTAATTGGGTTTTATTTGTATATTTTAATTAACGGGCTTTAAAATAAGTTTTTTAATTGTTTTTATTCTGTATTTATATGTTTTTAAGCGCCTGTGAACCACCCTGAGTCCTTCGGGAGATAGGGCGGTATATAAATATGATTAAATAAATAAATAAATAATAAATAAAGACATTAGCGACCGGGTAGGGAAATGCCAAGCATGTCAAGAATCAAGGCCACTACCCCCAACAGCCCCCATTAGGGATTGGGAGAAATCCCAGGGTCCTTGGTCCAGGATCCACATAGATTTTGCCCGGCCGTTCCATGAGCAGACCTTCTTAATTGTGGTAGATGCCTACTCGAAGTGGTTAGAAATTTTACTCATGAAAACCACAACAGCGGAAGTGGTGATCACAGTCTTGAGGCATCTATTTGTGACACACGGGTTGCCTGACACTATAGTGTCCGATAACGCCCCACAGTTCACGGCCACCCAGTTTGAGGGGTACTTGGCAGAAGAGGGCATCCGACATGTCCTCTCGGCACCTTTCCACCTGGCGATGAATGGACTTGCAGAACGTTTTGTACGCAGTGCCAAGGAGGCGCTATCTAGAATTAGCCCAGGAGATTGGCAATCCAAAATTGATACCTTCCTGGCAGTTCAACATAGAACTCCCTGTGTGACCACCGGCCGCAGCCCATTAGAGTTATTAATGGGTAGAAGACTCCGGTGCCCCCTAGATCGGTTAAACCCAACATACTCCCCTGATGGGTACCAAAGCACAAAGGGAAGAACCAGAACAATGACAACAGGTGAACCAGTATGGGCACATAACTATAGTGAGGGCCCAGCGTGGCTTAAGGGAACAATTGTAGGAGTGACGGGCCCAAAGTCATACATAGTGGACATGGGGGATGGCCGAGTATGGAGTATGGAGTATGGAGACGCCACATAGATCAATTACGAAAAAGAATACAAAACAATCCAGAAACCAAACAGCCAGATCTGTTGTGACCCAGGTTCCTGGACCCAGACTCCTGGACTCGGATGATTCAGAAAGTGAGGGAGAAGACCTGGCAAGCCCTGCTTCTCTTGAGCCCTCTCCCTCCCTGGCACCCACTCAAAGGGAGGAGGAGGGGCCGGCAAGGCCTGATTCTCTGGAGCCTTCTTCTGATTTGGCAACGCCCCAAGAACAGTTTTGGAGTGATGCAAGGCTGCGGAGGCATGACCGACGCGCGCAGCAGAAACAGCGTTGGGAGGAAGCCAAGTCATGATTGTCATGCAGTGACATCTGCAGAGACTATAAATAGGAGGCGGGACTTCCTGGTTTTTTGTCTTGGACAAAGCAATGAATTTGGGCGGGCAAACTATCAATGGAGGGAAGAATATATTCGTGAGTAATTCTGGCCTTATCTATAATTTCCTCGTTATCTCCAGAAACTTGGCAGGCCCGTGGGTAGACGTGGCCAGGACATGTATCTATGTAAATAAAAGGAGAAAAGGAGGCCTCTGACTGACTCTTTGCTGGGAGTATTGGGGGAGGGAAACAGAACAAGATCAATATTTGAACCAACAGCTAACTCAACCCCAAGGTGATTGGAGGACTTAGCTGAGTCTGAAGAAGTCCAGCGACGCCAACCGGCTCCTCCAGAGGACAGCAGGGATGACTCTGCCAATAATCCAGGGCTGGATGGCCCAGAGAAGGAGCTGGGAGGAAAAACAGTCCCTCCAACCAGCTCAACCCACTCCCAGGGAATGAATTGTGCAGGTCAGAAAGAGTTAGGAGACGCCCTGTCTACCTGCGTGACTACGTGGAAAAATAATATGCAAAAACACTATGTAAATATGGTGAAATGTGTTCTGGGAGGGGAGGAGTGTAATGTATTTGAATTTCAGGAGGGAAATTTGGGCGGGAAAATGCACGTTGCTGATTGGCTGATGCCTCAGCCAAAATCCTATTTAAAGAGGGGTTTTTGCCTGTTGGTTTTTGCTGGGATCACAATAAACCAAAGAGCTGTTGTCACTTGTATCATCTCCTGCCTCTTCATTGCCCAAACTTAACAATGATAATCTCTGCAGGTTCTGGGTCTGCCAAAGAAAATGTTGCTCCTTGGCTTTCTTATATGGCAAATACTGGTGTGTGTGTGTGTGTGTGTGAATGGTGTGGTAGATCCCCCATCTTGACCTAAATAAGTAGCCAAGGAGGTTGAACACCTTCTTAAACTCTCTTCCTATTAAATCTCTTCTGAGGTGGTTGATGTTGTTTTGGGCTTTAATCCCTCAATTCTCAATATATTTAATAAGACCAGGTTTATTCTTTCATGCTATCAGCTTAAAGCTGATGACATATTCTTAGGTGGAAGCTTACTGCTGAATTTTTTATGTATCTACGTATTTGAGGTGGGAAGGCTATGAGGGCCTTGAGGTTGGTTTTAGCATCTGTCTCTGTAGCTGCCTATCATCCTGTGCCATCTTGTTGCCTCTGAATATATTTAGGTAGTAACAGTCCTCACCCACAGCATCACTTCAGTAATGGGTGGCCCTTTCTTGAACAGACTAAGCTTGCCAAATTGCTATGACAACTTTTCTGACACTCCACAAAATCTAGTGATAGAATAGAATAGAATTCTTTTATTGGCCAAGTGTGATTGGACACACAAGGAATTTGTCTTTGGTGTATATGCTCTCAGTGTACATAAGGAGAATAAAATACATTCATCAAGAATAAAAAGATACAACACTTAGTGATAGCCAAGGTTACTAATAAGCTATCAAATTGTACTAGGAAACAAGTAAAAACAATATAAATAGAAAGATACAAGTCCATGGTTATAGTAATAAGTGGGGAGATATAGATACTAGTAAGGAAGAGAAGAATAATAGTAATACAGTCTTAGTAAATTATTCAACAGTGTTATGGAAATTAATTGTTAAGCAGAGTGATGGCATTCCGGAAAAAACTGCCCTTGTGTCTAGTTGTTCTGATGTGCAGTGCTCTATAGCATCGTTTTGAGGGTAGAAGTTGAAACAATTTATGTCCAGGATGCAAGTGGTCTGTTGTTCTGTTTCCCTTCCCCCAATACTCCCAGCAAAGAGTCCGTCAGAGGCCTTCCTTTTTTTTCCCCTTTTATTTACATAGATACATGTCCTGGCCACGTCTACCCATGGGCCTGCCAAGTTTCTGGAGATAACGAGGAAATTATAGATAAGGCCAGAATTACTCACGAATATATTCTTCCCTCCATGAAATAGTTAGCTCGCGCCAAATTCATTGCTTTGTCCGAGACAAAAAACCAGGAAGTCCCGCCTCCTATTTATAGTCTCTGCAGATGTCACTGCATGACAATTATGACTTGGCTTTGTCCCAACTCTTCCGCTGCTGCGCGCGATCAAGCCTTCGTAATCTTGCGTCCCTCCAAAACTGTTCTTGGGGCGTTGCCAAATCAGAAGAAGGCCGGGAGAATCAGGCTGCGGCCGGCCCTCCCTTGTGTGGGTGCCAGGGAGGAAGAGGGCACAAGAGAAACAGGGCTTGCCAGGTCTTCTCCCTCATTTTCTGAATCATCCGAGTCCAGGAGTCTGGGTCCAGGAACCTGGGTCACAACATTATCCTCACCGCAGGGCCCTTCCCCGGGCTGACGATCGGGATGCGGTCGGGCTGGGTTCTGCTCATGGAAGGCCTGCACCAGGTCAGGGCATGAACGCCGGAGGCATCTACCCAGGAGAAATCAGTCCCGTATCCCTTCCACGCGATCAAATATTGGAACGACCCTTTAGCCAGCGAGAGTCTCGCTGTGGACTTCAGATTCCTCCGACCCGTCCTCGGCGACAGTGACGGGTGCTGTTGGGCACCGAAGGGGACTCGGTGTGGCCTCAGGAACCAGAAGGGACCGGTGAAAACGGGTGGATCCGCATGGATCGTGGCAGGGTCAGTCGGTAGGCTACCGGGTTGATGACTGCCTCGACAGGAACGGGCCGGCGAATCGGTGGTCCAACTTCTTTACCGGCGGTCGGACGGGAGGTGTTTGGTGGAGAGCCACACCGGTCTCCAACTGCCAGCGGGCGTTGTTCGCCGGGAGCGGTCAGCGGACCGTTGTAGTCCTCCTTTGCCCGATTCAGCTGCTGGCGTACCAACTGTTGGACCGCATGCAATTCCGTCAGGAAGGTCTGCGTTCGGGAACAGGAGAGTCCGGTGGTGCCAGAGGAAGAGCCGCGGATGGTACCCCACATTGGCAAAGAACGGGTCATCTGAGTAGAGGTGTGCTGAGAGTTGTTAAAAGCAAACTCCGCCAGAGACAGGTAGTCGGCCCAGTTGTCCTGTTGCTGGTTGATGAAGCAACGGAGATACTGTTCCAGTATACCGATGACCTTCTCTGTACCCCCGTCGGTCTCCGGATGGTGCGATGACGACAGACATACCTGCACCTCCAACGCGGCCATCAGGCTCTTCCAGAAGCGGGCTGTGAACTGAACTCCGCGGTCCGAAACCACCCTGTCCGGTAGACCATGGGCGGAAGATGTGCTGCAGAAAGAGACGGGCTGCGGCGGCTGTGGGCAGTCCGCGGCATGGGATGAAGTGTGCCATCTTGGTGAGCATGTCCACCACCACCAGCACCGTGGTGAACCCAGAGGACGGCGGCAGGTCTGTCAGGAAATCCATAGAGATCGCCCCCCAGGGTCTGTCGGGTGTCGGCAAGGGTTGGAGGAGCCCGGGAGGGGCCCCCGTGGCGGTCTTGGCTTGCCGGCACGGTACGCAGGATGTCACGAGGCATGTATATCATGCCGCACTGGGCCACCAAAAGGTCCGTGTCACCAGGTGGAGGTCTTGAAGAACCCAAAATGTCCTGCTGCAGGGTTGTCGTGGCACTGGGTCATGACGAGGGCTCGGAGTGGTCCTGTGGGCACATATAATCGCCCGAAACTTGAGTAAGTCCTCCTCCAAGGTCCAAGGAGACGTGGGGCCCACCTCCGCTCTCCTTTGCTGCGACCAGGCGTCCTGGCGCTGCGCCTCGCACCTGGGCCCGCAAGTCCACTGGCTCCGTGCTGCGGCCAAGGCTTCTGCCGGCAGCACTGTCCGTGGAGGAAGGGGGTCCTTGGCGCAGAGGTACTCTGGCTTGCGGACAGGGCATCCGCCCTCGGTTGTGACCGCTGGGAATGTAGGTCACGCGGAAGTTGAACCGGGCAAAACAACGACCACGGATCTGCCGCTGGTTTAACTTCCGAGCTGTGGTGAGGTGCTCGAGATTCCGATGGTCCGTTCGGACCTCCACCTGATGTCGGGCCCCCTCCAGATGGTGTCGCCAAGCCTCGAATGCAGCCTTGATAGCCAGCAACTCTTTTTCCCAGATAGTGTAGTTGCGCTCGGAATGGTTGAGTTTCCGGAGTAGTAAGCGCGGGAAAAGTGTGCCACCATTAAATCGGAGCCTGTAGCAGCACCGCTCCCAGAGCCACATTGGACGCGTCGTTTCCACCACAAAAGGCCGGGCGGGTCGGGATGCCTCAGGACGGGTTCCGTGACGAAGGCTTTCTTGAGGGCTGTGAATGCTTCTTGCTGCGGGGGACCCCACCGGAATGCAACCTTCTTCCTGAGGAGCTGGGTAAGTGGAGCTGTCAGTGTGGCGAAGCCCGGGATGAAGGTCCGGTAGTAGTTGGCGAAGCCCAGTAGGCGCTGAACATCCTTCACCCGACGAGGGGCTTCCCAGCTACACAAAGCTTCTACTTTACATGGGTCCATGGCTATGCCCTCGGCGAGATGATATGCCGAGGAATTCTATGGAAGTCCGGAAGAAGACGCATTTCTCCAGCCGCATTGAGTTGTTGCTCCATAGCGTTGCAGAACCAGACTGGCGTGTCGAAGGTGGCTTTCCTGGACCGGGATGCCCTATGCACGGTCACTCACGCACTCGTGACGTCTCGCCTGGATTACTGCAATGCTCTCTACATGGGGCTCCCTTGAAGGGCATCCGACATGTCCTCTCGGCACCTTTCCACCTGGCGATGAATGGACTTGCAGAACGTTTTGTACGCAGTGCCAAGGAGGCGCTATCTAGAATTAGCCCAGGAGATTGGCAATCCAAAATTGATACCTTCCTGGCAGTTCAACATAGAACTCCCTGTGTGACCACCGGCCGCAGCCCATTAGAGTTATTAATGGGTAGAAGACTCCGGTGCCCCCTAGATCAGTTAAACCCAACATACTCCCCTGATGGGTACCAAAGCACAAAGGAAGAACCAGAACAATGACAACAGGTGAACCGGTATGGGCACATAACTATAGTGAGGGCCCAGCGTGGCTTAAGGGAACAATTGTAGGAGTGACGGGCCCAAAGTCATACATAGTGGACATGGGGATGGCCGAGTATGGAGTATGGAGTATGGAGTATGGAGTATGGAGTATGGAGTATGGAGTATGGAGACGCCACATAGATCAATTACGAAAAAGAATACAAAACAATCCAGAAACCAAACAGCCAGATCTGTTGTGACCCAGGTTCCTGGACCCAGACTCCTGGACTCGGATGATTCAGAAAGTGAGGGAGAAGACCTGGCAAGCCCTGCTTCTCTTGAGCCCTCTCCTCCCTGGCACCCACTCAAAGGGAGGAGGAGGGGCAGCAAGGCCTGATTCTCTGGAGCCTTCTTCTGATTTGGCAACGCCCCAAGAACAGTTTTGGAGTGATGCAAGGCTGCGGAGGCATGACCAACGCGCGCAGCAGAAACAGCGTTGGGAGGAAGCCAAGTCATGATTGTCATGCAGTGACATCTGCAGAGACTATAAATAGGAGCAAAACGTCAGCATGAGTCAGAATGCAGCTGCGGGTGATAGATGGAGCCCTCGTGGCTCCCGTATAACACCCATCCTGCGCAGACTGCACTGGCTACCTGTGGCCTTCGGGTGCGCTTCAAGGTCTTGGTGACCACCTTTAAAGCGCTCCATGGCATTGGGCGGGTTATTTACGGGACCGCCTACTGCTACCGAATACCTCTCACCGACCCGTGCGCTCTCACAGAGAGGTCTCCTCAGGGTGCCGTCAGCAATGTCGTCTGGCGGCGCCCAGGGAAGGGCCTTCTCTGTGGGGGCTCCCCTTGAAGGGCATCCGACATGTCCTCTCGGCACCTTTCCACCTGGCGATGAATGGACTTGCAGAACGTTTTGTACGCAGTGCCAAGGAGGCGCTATCTAGAATTAGCCCAGGAGATTGGCAATCCAAAATTGATACCTTCCTGGCAGTTCAACATAGAACTCCCTGTGTGACCACCGGCCGCAGCCCATTAGAGTTATTAATGGGTAGAAGACTCCGGTGCCCCCTAGATCGGTTAAACCCAACATACTCCCCTGATGGGTACCAAAGCACAAAGGGAAGAACCAGAACAATGACAACAGGTGAACCAGTATGGGCACATAACTATAGTGAGGGCCCAGCGTGGCTTAAGGGAACAATTGTAGGAGTGACGGGCCCAAAGTCATACATAGTGGACATGGGGGATGGCCGAGTATGGAGTATGGAGTATGGAGACGCCACATAGATCAATTACGAAAAAGAATACAAAACAATCCAGAAACCAAACAGCCAGATCTGTTGTGACCCAGGTTCCTGGACCCAGACTCCTGGACTCGGATGATTCAGAAAGTGAGGGAGAAGACCTGGCAAGCCCTGCTTCTCTTGAGCCCTCTCCCTCCCTGGCACCCACTCAAAGGGAGGAGGAGGGGCCGGCAAGGCCTGATTCTCTGGAGCCTTCTTCTGATTTGGCAACGCCCCAAGAACAGTTTTGGAGTGATGCAAGGCTGCGGAGGCGTGACCGGCGCGCGCAGCAGAAACAGCGTTGGGAGGAAGCCAAGTCATGATTGTCATGCAGTGACATCTGCAGAGACTATAAATAGGAGGCGGGACTTCCTGGTTTTTTGTCTTGGACAAAGCAATGAATTTGGGCGGGCAAACTATCAATGGAGGGAAGAATATATTCGTGAGTAATTCTGGCCTTATCTATAATTTCCTCGTTATCTCCAGAAACTTGGCAGGCCCGTGGGTAGACGTGGCCAGGACATGTATCTATGTAAATAAAAGGAGAAAAGGAGGCCTCTGACTGACTCTTTGCTGGGAGTATTGGGGGAGGGAAACAGAACAAGATCAATATTTGAACCAACAGCTAACTCAACCCCAAGGTGATTGGAGGACTTAGCTGAGTCTGAAGAAGTCCAGCGACGCCAACCGGCTCCTCCAGAGGACAGCAGGGATGACTCTGCCAATAATCCAGGGCTGGATGGCCCAGAGAAGGAGCTGGGAGGAAAAACAGTCCCTCCAACCAGCTCAACCCACTCCCAGGGAATGAATTGTGCAGGTCAGAAAGAGTTAGGAGACGCCCTGTCTACCTGCGTGACTACGTGGAAAAATAATATGCAAAAACACTATGTAAATATGGTGAAATGTGTTCTGGGAGGGGAGGAGTGTAATGTATTTGAATTTCAGGAGGGAAATTTGGGCGGGAAAATGCACATTGCTGATTGGCTGATGCCTCAGCCAAAATCCTATTTAAAGAGGGGTTTTTGCCTGTTGGTTTTTGCTGGGATCACAATAAACCAAAGAGCTGTTGTCACTTGTATCATCTCCTGCCTCTTCATTGCCCAAACTTAACAATGATAATCTCTGCAGGTTCTGGGTCTGCCAAAGAAAATGTTGCTCCTTGGCTTTCTTATATGGCAAATACTGGTGTGTGTGTGTGTGTGTGTGTGTGAATGGTGTGGTAGATCCCCCATCTTGACCTAAATAAGTAGCCAAGGAGGTTGAACACCTTCTTAAACTCTCTTCCTATTAAATCTCTTCTGAGGTGGTTGACGTTGTTTTGGGCTTTAATCCCTCAATTCTCAATATATTTAATAAGACCAGGTTTATTCTTTCATGCTATCAGCTTAAAGCTGATGACATATTCTTAGGTGGAAGCTTACTGCTGAATTTTTTATGTATCTACGTATTTGAGGTGGGAAGGCTATGAGGGCCTTGAGGTTGGTTTTAGCATCTGTCTCTGTAGCTGCCTATCATCCTGTGCCATCTTGTTGCCTCTGAATATATTTAGGTAGTAACAGTCCTCACCCACAGCATCACTTCAGTAATGGGTGGCCCTTTCTTGAACAGACTAAGCTTGCCAAATTGCTATGACAACTTTTCTGACACTCCACAAAATCTAGTGATAGAATAGAATAGAATTCTTTTATTGGCCAAGTGTGATTGGACACACAAGGAATTTGTCTTTGGTGTATATGCTCTCAGTGTACATAAGGAGAATAAAATACATTCATCAAGAATAAAAAGATACAACACTTAGTGATAGCCAAGGTTACTAATAAGCTATCAAATTGTACTAGGAAACAAGTAAAAACAATATAAATAGAAAGATACAAGTCCATGGTTATAGTAATAAGTGGGGAGATATAGATACTAGTAAGGAAGAGAAGAATAATAGTAATACAGTCTTAGTAAATTATTCAACAGTGTTATGGAAATTAATTGTTAAGCAGAGTGATGGCATTCCGGAAAAAACTGCCCTTGTGTCTAGTTGTTCTGATGTGCAGTGCTCTATAGCATCGTTTTGAGGGTAGAAGTTGAAACAATTTATGTCCAGGATGCAAGTGGTCTGTAGATATTTTCACAGCCCTCATTTTGACTTGTGCAGTATACAGATCCTCAGTGGAAGGCAAGTTGGTAGCAATTATTTTTTCTGCAGTTCTAATTATCCGTTGAAGTCTGTGTCGGTCTTGTTTGGTTGCAGAGCCAAACCAGACAGTTATAGAGGTGCAGATGACAGACTCAATATTTCTTCTGTAGAACTGAATCAGCAACTCAGATCTACAGAGGAATGATAGTGATGATAAGAGACCTGGGGCAAATCAAAGATTCTTCTGAATTGTCCCAGGTAACTTAACAGGAAAAAATGATACCCATTGCTTTTGAACAGGTTTAAAATATATTAACCTTTAGGCTGAGGCAAGCTTTAACTGTGGACAGCTTCAGCATAACTTAGTTTTGTTGCTGGATAGTTGGGAGGCTGTTGCACTCAACCATCTTGAAAGAAGTCAAGAGATGAAAAAGTAAATAAAATTGAAAGATGTATTCACATTTAATAAACATTTAAGAAGTTATGGACAGGTGTTATAGCATTATATGGGCACAGATATGTGCTGTGAAGTGCCTTTTTAGAATCCAATCCAAATTGGTGCATCACCCTAATTGCTGATTTTAGTGCCCTAATTCTCAAGGAGGCTATTTAAGAGAGCTGTAAAACTTTTTCAGAAAACGTTAAATGTTCTCTTCAGCATCTTCCTGGTCCATCAATGGCTTCCACAGATGAGGAGTATAAAGCGATCTCTGAAATAGCTGCGTTCCAGCCCATTAAGTTCTACCTAGAGTATAATCCAGATTCTGGGTGGAAATCTGTAGGAGTTCAAGATTCACAAGTACTTGTCTCAATTTGCATAGCTAATAAGGCACAGAGACTCATTTGTCTCTTTTTTTAATCAAGGGCAAAAAAAAAAGTTGCAAGAACATTGTGTGGTAAAGGAGAGCATCCAAGTACTCCTTGACTTACAACCATTCATTTAGTGGGTGTTCGAAATTACAACAGCACTGAAAAAAGTGATTTATGACCAGTCCTCATAGTTATGGCACCCTAGGTCACATAATCAAAATCCAGGAGTTTAGCAATAGACATGGATTTATGACAGTGGCAGCATCCTGGTGTCATATGATCATCGTTTGTGACCTTCCCATCTCACGTCTCATAAGCAAAGTCTTTGAAACTCTTTTCTTCCTCCCTTCTGTGTTTTCTTTTTTCTTTTTTATGGAGAATTCATTTACAGAACCAGTTGAATGGTATAAAGTCCACTGGTATCACGTGGTCTATGAAGGTGCCTCCTTTCCTGTTTTGTCCAACTTTTTAATCTCAGCAAGAAGATTCCCTTCCAGCTCTCCCTGCCTGGAGGAAGTTCATGAAGGACTATTTTGGCTTTGGGCAACTTGAAGACATCATCCAGATGTTGCCTCCTCTGGCTCATTCCTTCCCTTCATCCCAGACATTTTTGCATCAATCTACATACTGGCCAAAATTGTGGAAACCTTTTGGGAAAAGTGTATTTTCTAAAACTAGCTAATAACACCACTTTTTTTTTTTTGAGTAGTACCATGAAATTATATATCAATAGAAAGATAATTTAATCAAGAATGTAATGCAATAACTGAAGGATTTGCTATTAGAATAGCAGTTACAGGGTAAAGAAGAAAAGTGAAACATGTAGAAAAAACGAGATATACAAAAATTATCACCATAGAAAAACCAAGATATAAAAAAATTATCACCATGTCAGTTAATACTTAGTTGGGTAACCTTTAGCATGAATTATGGCCTTACAATGTCTTCCCATGGAATGAACCAAGTCTTTTAGTTCTACAGCTGTTATAATGTAAAACCAAGATTGAATGATTGCTTCTATTAACTGGGTTTTATTATGGATCGCTTCTGACTAACAAGTTTCTTTAGTCGGCTCCATAGATTTTCAATTGGGCTAAGGTCTGGGCTATTCCCAGGCCATTCCAGCAGTGGAATATGAATTTTGAAACTCCAAGAAAAGTGTATTAGCCATTAAACCTCAAAAATACACTTTTCCCAAAAGGTTTCTACAATTTTGGCCACTACTGTATTTAAGAAAAGAGTAAAGGGGATCTATGGTTCAGATGAAGCTAAAGATTAAAAAGTGAATATAAAGATTTGGAGATGATGCAGATAAACACAAGAACCAACCCACATGGGTTCCACAGGGCAGAGTA
Source organism: Ahaetulla prasina (assembly GCF_028640845.1). Taxonomy (NCBI): domain Eukaryota; kingdom Metazoa; phylum Chordata; class Lepidosauria; order Squamata; family Colubridae; genus Ahaetulla; species Ahaetulla prasina. The sequence continues at coordinate 4,347,533 of NC_080544.1, read as the reverse complement.
GAAGTTAGGAATAAAGGCTAATAAGGAAAAGAAAAGGGAAGTTGAGTTCGAGATACATTCCCTTCGATGCTTATATTTTCCTTCTTGCCATTTAGTGGGCATTTCACGAGCTATCTGTAAATCTTGCTTCAAAACAGCATCTTTATTCAAAATAAGGCAGGGGAATATAAATTATGCTCCCTGGATTGAATTGTTCACAGCATACATGCCAATCAACGGTGATGATATTCATTTAGCTGCTGGTAATTAATCTTTAGCAAAATGGAGTTCTGTAGTAAATCTTAATTATGACCAGATGTGTTTCAATACAGACTTTCAACCCTTCAATTGCCCAATATGGCCTCGCTTGCTTTTTGAATATAGATCATTAATTAACTCAGTAAATAATCACAGGCATACTTTAAGCATAATGAGGGATCTATTAACTCTGCTCAAAATTCTGCGGGCAGGAGAAATTGGTGGGAAAGCAAACAGTTCTTAGCACAGGAAGAAGCATCAGCGGGTGTCCCGTAGCTGCTTTCTAGTGGGTTTCAAAAGTTATGAGTCAGTGCATTGCAACTGCTTTTTTCATTGGCAGGTCAAAGATACAGCAATGGGTCTAGAATACTTTGTGTGAATTAGAACCCCTCATTTCAACCCCGAGATACAAATATTCTCCATTATTGGTTGTTGCTGTTTTTTAATCTTTATGGATGCCCAGCACTGAAGGAGGTGTTATTATCAAACAGAAGTCCATGTAAATGCATTTCCAGACTGCAATTAGATCTGGTCAAGGAGAAATAAGTAGGATATCTTGGGAAGCCATGATCAGTAAGCCAAGCAGATGGTTGTTCTATAGACCATTTCCTCATATGGTTCTGTGGAAATTTTCCCTCACTGGAAATTAAGAACCTCCAAGAAAATTTGAGGAAAATTTTTAATGGTACACACATTGTATATTTCATTTACACAAGAAACTGATTCCATTTCATTCTTTTTATGTTGTTCTCAATAGCCACATTATTTCTTACATTATCGCTGCACTACTTCCCTCCTCCTCCTTCTCCTCCTTTTCCTCCTCCTCCTCCCCCTCCCCCCTCCGCCTCCTCTCTATAAAGTGATCTCACCTTCCAATGCTATTTATGGTGTGATCTATAATTTCCGAGAGCTGCTAATCTCTTTAAATCTTCCTTGACAGACACAAAAGGCTTTCTAGAGATTGTTTTCCATACCTAATAATTTCACCTGTGGCCTTTCATGTGTTGCAAAGTCACAACTTCTAGGTTTTTCACTGACCATATTTGCTGGGGTGGCTAGGAGCTGTTATTTCAGCAGCACTTGGAGACTATGGAACTTAACCTTCCAGTGAAACATGTAAGTAGTCCTATAGATCTGTTTCAGCAAATCAGCTGTCTCTTTGATTTCAATGGAAGATTATGCAGAGTCAAAGTTATTCCTGGACAAAACTCTGTTTCTGGATGTCCATCAAGCATTTATTAAAAATCTCGTCACACAAGAGAAAGTTGGGGCCTCCGTGGCTCAGCAGACTTAGTCTGTCTGTTATTAACACAGCTGCTTGCAATTACTGCAAGTTCAAGTCCCACCAGGCCCAAGGTTGACTCAGCCTTCCATCCTTTATAAGGTAGGTAAAATGAGGACCCAGATTGTTGGGGGCAATAAAAGTTGACTTTGTATATAATATACAAATGGATGAAAACTATTGCTTAACACAGTGTAAGCCGCCCTGAGTCTTCGGAGAAGGGCGGGATATAAATTAAAAAAAAAAGTGATGAGGGTCAAAACTAAAATAAAGAAGGTGACATTGACAGTAAGTCTGTTGATCTCAAGGGTCAACGAGTTAAGAGGAAGATTAGATTAAACCCAGATTTAGAAAAGTGAAGGGAAGGGCAGTGCAGGCTATCTCAAATGTACAAGAAAGATTTTCAAGGAAGAGTTACAAAATGAGACCAGTAAGGAGAGAAAACCAACATTGAGAAGACAATTCTTCCAAGTGTGCAATCCACAGGGCTTACAGACCTTTGAAATGCTTTGTCCAAGTTTGCCTTTAAGGTTAGTTTAGCTCCAGAGTTCACTTCTTTATGAATTCTGATGGTCATAATTCGGTCACTGACAGTTGAGAAGGTTTCCACTGCTCTAGCAAGTTTCTTGCTTACACAGTAAACACCTCTCACCATTTGTTTTCTTGGTATCATATTCTGAAAATAGACAGCAAACTCCTCAGATTGGAAAAGGCCATTGTCTCACCAGTGTAGCTCACTGACACCAAAGAGGTCAGTTTCCAACATGATCATCTCATATTTGTCATTATCTAATTTACCTTGAAGCAGTGGTGGGATTCAGCCAGTTCACACCACTTCGGGAGAACTGGTTGTTAACTTTTTGAGCAGTTTAGTGAACTGGTTGTCGGAAGAAATCATTAGGGCAGAGAACCGGTTGATATATTATTTGAATCCCACCACTGCCTTGAAGGGACACAGTGGCTCAGTGGCTAAGGCTCTGAGCTTGTTGATCAGAAGGTTGACAGTTCAATGGTTCAGATCCCTAGTACCACGTAATGGGGTGAGCTCCCATTACTTGTCCCAGCTTCTGCCAACCTAGCAGTTTGAAAACACGTAAAAAATGCAAGTAGAAAAATAGGGACCACTTTGGTGGGAAGGTAACAGTGCTCTGTGTGCCTTTGGCATTGAGTCATGCTGGCCACTTGACCATGGAGCTGTCTTTGGACAGTGCTGGCTCCTTGGCTTAGAAACAGAGATGAGCACTGCCCCCTAGAGGCAGAAACAACTAGCAGGCATGTGTTGGGGAATCTTTACTTTTACTTTTACCTAATTTACCCTGACTCATTCCTCTGATATTCCATGTGGCTATCTGATGTGATAGCTTGGTCCATATAATCATCATGAGTTGGACACAACTGATTATCATCATCATCATCATCATCAATTTACAGAAATATATAGATCATAATCCAGTTAAGCATGCCTCTGCTTGATCTATTGGCCTTTTCCAAATTTGTATTTAAATGGACCTCTGAAATGACTCCTCTTCCCTGGCTCTTTGCAGGGCAATTACCCAAGACAGAAGAAGCTCTGATACTACTTTTAGTGCAAAATTGTGGGGCAGATGTTAGCATCTTGTCAGAACTGATAGGCCATTGCTGTTCAGAATTGCTTTTTTAAAAAACTGGTGGTCTCGTTCACCTTTCCAATTGCTAAAGGAGCCCCATTAGAATTTGTTCAGCATCTGAATTTTCATCTGGATGCAAACCGTATATATTTTTAAAGAGGGTTAGTATATTACAATGGAAATCTGGCATGTCCATTAAATGTTAACATGCTATTAATTTTATCTGCAGCTCCCAGAAATATCTGAATGTGGTTTGGATGAGTATGTTACAATACTGTTGCTTTTTTAGATGAGTCTCCCTTTTTTTTATGGCCACATAATCATATTACGAAGTCACATTGTGAGGTTAATTCATTTATTTCTGGCAGGATATGTAAAGCAGGGGAAATGAGAATATTGCTGCTGGGAAGGAGAGACTGCCTGTGACAATGGGTATAAGGAAATCAGTGGATAATGAGAACACCGAAACTTGGCTAATGATGGAAGAAGTGAAACATATACAGAAATATGTATATGTGGTCTTTTTTATTGATGAATCCTGATAAGGAGGGAAAAGGATGAATTAGACTCTGTGTGATGAACATAAGAGATGGAGCTGAATGTAGGTGTAATGTTTCTTGGCTTTGAAATTTGATCTTTTGCAGGTAGAAATCCACAAATGATGTACATGTTGATGCAGGTACTAAACAATAGCATCTGTGTATTACACAGAGATTCTCAGTCATCCAGGTCATGGTTATCCAAAAATGTGCTTTTTCAAAAGGAAACTGGACTTTGTTTTTCCTTTAAGACATTTTGCTTCTCATCCAAGAAGTCTCTTCAGTTCTGAAGACCAAATTTCAGTTCTGAAGAAGCTTCTTGGATGTCAGAACTGAAGAAGCTGCTTGAATGAGAAGCAAAATGTCTTTGAGCAACAAACAAAAGTCCAGGTGCCTTTCGAAAATCACTTTTGGGATAAAGATTCTAACTTGATCATTTCCAATTTAGATAATAGGTAACATTGCAACATAGTATTGCAATTTAAATCTGTGCAACATAATCCCATTGTGAAGGGTCATCTCACAATGAAACCATGTGGTTTGGCAAATACCATTTCCTTTTAAAATATGCAGATGAAATGCTATTAAAAGTAGGGCAGGTGGGAAGAGAAAAGGCTGATTCCTCTGTGGAAAGACAGATGTTGCTCCCCATTTGAACTGGTACCTGTTTTTACCTAGTGACTCTCCCTCTACTATTTTTCTTCAACTGGATTACTTGTCTTTGAAAGCATTAACTCTTTACCTGAGTAACTTTCACCACATCAATTTTCAAATAGGCTGTCTTTAAAGTTGAAAGGGAGCCCTGATTATTGCAAATCATGTCTTGAAAAAGTCTTGAATCTGAGACTTTCAGTTCAAAGTTTGTGTTGAAGTTGACCATTTCACTAAGAGATATGAGGAAATATTATTTCTGTGATGTGTGCTAAATTTTAATCTTGGCTCCTTAATAGAGAAATCAGATTTACTTGGAGAGTGGAAAAGAGCTGCGCTGTTTTGTGTAAATGGGTTAATCTGCTCTAAAAACAGTGCTTTGCCAGCTGTCCTTTTAAACATTAATGAGACAGTCACTTTCTTTAATCTGGGGAGAAAGTGAGCAGTTGGCTTTTGACCCCCAAAAACTGCATGGTTATTTTTAAGGGGTGTGGGGGAAGAAATATTGCAAACTCTAAACCTTGGAATATTGCATCTAAAACTTGGAATATTGCATCCAGTTTTGGTCGCCACGATGTAAAAAAGATGTTGAGACTCTAGAAAGAGTGCAGAGAAGAGCAACAAAGATGATTAGGGGACTGGAGGCTAAAAAAGATGAAGAACGGTTGCAGGAACTGGGTATGTCTAGTTTAATAAAAAGAAGGATTAGGGGAGACATGATAGCTGTGTTCCAATATCTCAGGGGTTGCCACAAAGAAGAGGGAGTCGGGCTGTTCTCCAAAGTACCTGAGGGTAGAACAAGAAGCAATGGGTGGAAACTGATCAAAGAAAGAAGCAACTTAGAACTAAGGAGAAATTTCCTGACAGAACAATTAATAAGTGGAACGACTTGCCTGCAGAAGTTGTGAATGCTCCAACACTGGAAATTTTTAAGAAAATGTTGGATAACCATCTGACTGAGATGGTGTAGGGTTTCCTGCCTGGGCAGGAGGTTGGACTAGAAGGCCTCCAAGGTCCCTTCCAACTCTGTTGTTATATGTTATATGTTATCCTCAATTCATGGAGTTTTTAAAAAAGAGATGCAGCTTAGCTTCTTTCTAGATATCATTGTTAGGCAGGAATTCTCAGGGCATAACTGAGGGGTTTGGTTGTTATAGGAAGTTTAAGTAAATACTTATACTTGCAAAAACTGCCTGAGCAATTTCCATGAGTTACTTACTCTGTTTCCTCAAAAATAGGACCCAAGTGGAAAATAAATCTTAGCATGATTTTTCGGGATGCTTGCAATATAAGCCCTATCCCCAAAATAAGCCCCAGTTAAGATTGTCAGCCAGATGGATACATTTAGTTTCCCCAAAATAAGACCTAACCAGAAAATAAGCCCTAATATGTCTTTTGGAGCAAAAAGTAATATAAAGACCCGGTTTTCTTTTCAGGGAAACATGGTAGCAAAGTTTAGAAAGCTCTTATCCTTGTGAAATTTGAAGAACTCGTTACAAGAAAGAAGAGTAGTTCAATGTTTACTGTGATAGCTAAACACCATATTCTCACAAGTACCTGTTCCTTTTTCAGGGAAAAAAAAGGGATATGGGAGTCTCCCTTGGAGGTTTTTAATTTAATTAATTAAGGAATCAGGTAAATTGGAATTTTATTTCATTACTCCAAAAAGAGATTTGGACTATCTCATCTAGTCCAAATAGAGAGTAATTGTTCTGGTAAATTCAGGCAACGTGTCCATGAGTTGACTCTGCCCATGTGTCTTATTGTACATTACTTTAATAACCTGTCTCATTTGTATTAAAGCAAAGTAGCAAAACATTTGTAAAAAATAAAACAAAAATATGGAGAACTCAATAAAACGAGGTGCAAAAATAGCAAATTTCTGTCAGAGAATTAAAAATAAAATTCCTGAGATTGAATGACCACATATAAAACTATGATTTTTCCTGTCTAATGGACTATGGTGATGTCTAGTTTTACTTGCTGTATTTTGAAATATATATAATAGAGTTTGAAAAAGAACAGAAAGGCAGCCAAAACAATCAAGGGTGTCTAATACCTTCCAGAGAAGATAGCATAAAAATAACCATCTGGGTTAATATTAGTGAGAGAATAACAAGTGTGTGTAAGTGAGTCATTGATGACAATTCATATAATGATGCTGAATAAAATGAGTTTTAGGATATCTATGGAGATTCTCTATTATTTGGATCAGGATTGAACTTTCTTGTTTTTTTTCCTTTGAAAACTTTTGCTTCTTCAGTTCTAACTGATCAAGAAAGTCCAACTGCCTTTTGGAAAAAGCACCTTTAGAAGTTTTAAGGTAGTCATAATAGTGCATTTTGTCAGGGTTCCAATGGATGTCCTAATTAAAACATGAGCCTGGAGCCAAGTTTCAAAAGAAATCCAGTTATTTATTAGGAGTAACATATCAGCACATACCCAAGTGAAGTCAGCTCTGTCCTACGTAATTTATGGCCCAACTATGACCATGTTTCCCCCCTCGTCCCAGGGTTTATCATAAATCACATTCTGCATTGCTGGTTCCCGTAACCTGGAATGTGCAGTATGGAATGTGCTTCTGGTTGTGACTGCCATGCTGTTCCATCAGTCTCCCCCCCTGCCCCATAGCAACTCGAGATCAGGCCTGGAATGCTTTATGAGACGCATTTGTTCAACAGAACACAGCACTGATCTATAGATATCATTACCTCAACACACAATGAAGACCACCAAGTTGGAGGTCTTTAAAATGGAAGAGCTTCAAGATGGAAAGGCTAGTCAGTCCTTAAGGATTAAGTGCTTTTTCTGAGTTACCTACAGTAACTTAAAAGCATCTCTGATGCTTTTCTCTATATCCTCTCATCTTCCTGGGTGACCTTAATCAACCTTTTATTAACTGGATAACAAATGAATGTACAACTGTACCCATCCATCATACAGAACCCTCAACCAACCAACGTTCAACCAACCAACCTCCAACCACCCATCTTACAGAACCACCAACCATCCACTGTTCAACCAACCTTCGTTCAAACAACCATTGTTCAACCAACCAACTTCCAACCACCTGTACAAAACCTCCAACCATCCAATGTTCAACCATTAATTGTTCAACCAACCATTGCTCAACCAACCATCCTTCAATTTTTATTTATTTTATTTATTTTATTTGATTTTTATACCGTCCTTCTCCCGAAGGACTCAGGGTGGTGTACAGGCATAATAAAAACCAACAATACAATATACAAGTTTAAAATACGATTTAAAAAACTTATTTAAATTAGCCCAGTGATTAAAATTTACCATACTAAAACCCCATTTAAAATTAATAAAATTTAACATTAAAATCCCGATTTAAGCCAGCCCCGCGCGGATAAAAAGATGAGTCTTGAGTTCGCGACGAAATGTCCGAAGGTCAGGTATTTGGCGTAAACCCGGGGGAAGCTCGTTCCAGAGTGTGGGAGCCCCCACAGAGAAGGCCCTTCCCCTGGGGGCCGCCAGCCGACATTGTTTGGCGGACGGCACCCTGAGAAGTCCCTCTCTGTGGGAGCGTACGGGTCGGTGGGAGGCGTGTGGTAACAGCAGGCGGTCCCGTAAGTACCCAGGTCCTAAGCCATGGAGCGCTTTAAAGGTCATAACCAACACCTTAAAGTGCACCCGGAAGGCCACAGGCAGCCAGTGCAGTCTGCGCAGGAGCGGTGTTACATGGGAGCTACGCGTAGCTCCCTCTATAACCCGCGCAGCTGCATTCTGGACTAACTGAAGCCTCCGAGCGCACTTCAAGGGGAGCCCCATGTAGAGAGCATTACAGTAATCCAAGCGAGAGGTAACGAGCGCATGAGTGACTGTGCATAAGGCATCCCGATCAAGGAAGGGGCGCAACTGCCGAACCAGGCGAACCTGGTGGAAGGCCCTCCTGGAGACGGCCGTCAAATGATCTTCAAACGACAGCCGTTCATCCAGAAGGACACCCAAGTTGCGCACCCTATCCCTTCAATCACCCATCGTACATATCCTCCAACCATTCAATGCTCAACCATCCATTGTTCAACCAACTGTTGAACAACCATCCAACCTCCAATCACCCGTCGTACATAACCCCCAACCAACTATCATTCAAAACTAGGTATGCATGCCCCTTACTTCTACACCAAATACTGCAGATCTTAAATGCAAATTGATAAATGCAAGAAGCATTGTAAACAAATTGCCTGAATTTATCCTCTTGTTAAACAATGGTACATTTGATATTATATTTGTTTGCGAAACATGGCTGAACTCATCCCTCCCTGACTCCATTATTTCAAACAAAGAGTATCAAGTTTTTCGATCAGATTGTGAAACCCGCAGAGGATTTGGAGTGGCTATCTTTTACAAAAAGTCACTGAATCTAAAAAATATTCAAGTTGCACATAAACTTTCTCTTCCTGAAACTATTGTATGCGACCTGTCCCTTAACATCACAGTTCGATTCCTACTATGCTACAGAGCCTCTGACTATGACATTGCTCATGCAAACATGTTAACCACACTGCTAACATGGGCTACCTCTTGCCCATATCCTCTCATCTTCCTGGGTGACCTTAATCAACCTTTTATTAACTGGATAACAAATGAATGTACAACTGTACCCATCCATACTACACTATACAACGCTCTTATAAACCTAGGTCTTGAACAGCTAGTAACTAACAGTACAAGACTCAACAACTGCCTTGACCTCATCTTCTGTAACAACACAAACTCAACTTATGGACTACAAATAAAAGAACCCTTTTTCAACAGCGACCACAGCATGATAGACTTTTGTCTCAATATACACCCTTACATAAATCGTCATAATAATAGTGTTCCAAACTACAATTTCAAAAAAGTCAACTATGACCTTATAAACAATGACCTCTCATCTCTTGACTGGCAAAATCTGTTCTCAACCTGTATCACTGATGAAGATCACTATAGAATTTTCCTACTTGAAGTCAATAGAGTCATTAAACTTTACATACCACAAACCACCACCAAAATAAAAAAAAAACCAAATTACCCATATCAATAAAAAAGCTTCAATCCAAAAAACAATCCCTCTGGAGAAGAAACAAAAAGGGCTATGTAGCAAATTTCAAAAACCGCTACAGAAATATCTGCAACCAAATAAAAACTGAATGCACCAATTACCACACCAAGCAAGAAGAAGACCTTCTTCGCACAAATTCCAATCGTGCTTTTTATAATTTTGTGAACAACAAACTTAAAGACTCGAGATCCAACCCACCACTAAAAGAATATAGAGCATTATATTCTTTGCTCTATATATCATCAACCAATCCATTATCCTCCACCTAGAAACAAACAACCTACTCTCTAATAAACAATTTGGTTTCAGAAAAAAAATATCATGTAACTTACAACTTCTTCAATGCAAAAACATATGGACTACAAATCTTGATCAGGGCAAATCAATAGATGCAATCTACATAGACTTCTGTAAAGCTTTTGACTCAGTAGTACATGAGAATTCTCCTAAAACTAAAATCCTACAGCATTTCAGGACTCCTCCACAATTGGATAACAGCTTTCCTGTCAAACAGACAACAAGTGGTGAAAATTGGCAATGTTCTATCAAATCCTGTTCCTGTCAAAAGTGGCATTCTTCAAGGCAGCGTTCTTGGACCAACACTCTTCATATTATACATTAATGATCTCTGTGACCATATTAAAAGTAATAGTGTTCTCTTTGCTGACGGTGTCAAACTATTTAACACCACCAACAATACAACTACTCTTCAAAAAGACCTTGACTTTGTATCTGAATGGTCTAAAACTTGGCAACTCCAAATCTCAACCAGCAAATGCTCAGTCTTACACATTGGAAAAAAGAACCTAAACACTAAATACAAGCTTGATGGACATTACCTTACAGATGATCCCCACCCTGTTAAAGACCTTGAAGTTTTCATATCCAATGATCTAAGTGCCAAAGCCCACTGCAACTACATCACAAAAAAAGCTTTAATAGTTGTAAACCTAATCTTGCGTAGCTTCTTCTCCAAAAACACTACACTACTAACTAGAGCATATAAAACATTTGCTAGACCAATTCTTGAATACAGCTTGACTGTCTGGAACCCATACCACATTTCTGACATCAATACAATTGAATGTGTCCAGAAATACTTTACAAGGAGAGTTCTCCACTCCTCTGAATACAACAAAATACCTTATGCCACCAGACTTGAAATCCTGGGTTTTGAATATTTAGAACTATGCCGCCTTTGACATGACCTGAGTTTAACTCATAGAATCATCTATTACAATGTCCTTCCTGTCGAAGACTACTTCAGCTTCAATCACAACAATACAAGAGCAAACAATAGATTTAAGCTTAGTGTTAACCGCTCCAATCTTGATTGCAGAAAATATATGACTTCAGTAACAGAGTTGTTAATGCTTGGAATAAACTACCTGACTCTGTGGTCTCTTCCCAAAATTCCCAAAGCTTCAACCAAAAACTGTCTACTATTGACCTCACCCCATTTCTACGAGGTCTTTAAGGGGCATGCATAAGAGCACAAGCGTGCCTACCGTTCCTGTCTTATTGTTTCCTTTTGTTATATCCAATTAATATAATTATTACATACTCATACTCATATACCGTATATACTCGAGTATAAGCCGAGTTTTTCAGCACATTTTTTGTGCTGAAAAACGTCCCCTCGGCTTATACTCGGGTCTATACGGCTTATACTCGAGTTTTTGTTTTTTTTTAAGCCCCTCGGCTTATACTCGAGTATATACGGCTTATACTCGAGTTTTTTTCTTCTTCTTTTTTTCACATTTTACGGGAGGGAAGCCCTGCCGGTGCAGTGAGAGGGCGGGGCGGGGGAGCCGCCAGCCTTCTCAGCTGAGGGAGGGAGGGTTTCCCCAACCGGTAGGTGCCTCATTTCCCACCCTCGGCTTATACTCGAGTCCCCAGTTTACCCCAGTTTTTGGGGTAAAATTGGGGACCTCGGCTTATACTCGGATCGGCTTATATTCGAGTATATACGGTATATGCTTATATATTGTATAGTATTACATGCTTATGCTTATATATACTGTGTCAAAAAAATAAAAACAACAACAACAAGAAAACTTCCAAATCTTTGCAGAGGAACCCCAGCAGGAGAAGAATATATTTTAATTGCAGTGTTCCTTACCTTCTACTTTCTCCTTGGGACAACTCCAGAAGCATCTGGTTGCCTGCTATGGGAAAGAAGAGGCTGGGGTAGAATGACCCATGGTCTGATCTGGCTAAGTTTTAAAGATGTTACCTTTTCTTTGGGACCACCATCAAAATATCTCTGCACTCCATCATATTGTTTTAGAATTGTTAGGAGATTTTAGGGAGGGTGAATGTCAGTCTAGATCTTTTAAATGAAATGGGGGAGAAGAATGAATGCATCACATTGTACAAATTGCTGTTCTTTTCTTTACACATTGAACAAATATATTCCTGGAACCTTGGTGAAGATACCATTTATCTGAATCATTATAATTGAAAGAGAATTGAATTTTACTCACTGTCAGTGTTGGTCACCGACTACAGACATCTTCAAATTGAGTTGTTTTCATATCTAAAAATATTGGTGGGGTTTCTTCCTCCCTTCCTTCCTTCCTGCTTACTGCATAATTATCAGCAGTAGTAGCTCTGCAGATGTTTTAAAATGGGCTTGAACTTTTTCACCTGAAATGAGAATGGAATAGTTAGAAAAAATCCTAGAAGGGAAAGAAAAACCATATGCCTATTAATTTAAGCATCTGTCAATCCTTTTTTCCATATGATCAGAAACACTTTTGAAAGACCCTTCCCCCCCCAAAAAAATATCATTCAAAAGGTGAAAAATCTTGCCCTGACTCAGTGCCATGATTAACAAACTCCAGAGTAATCAGCTGTCATTCAGGTTTGTTCTTAATAAATGTCATAGTGCTTACATTTCACAATGAATTTTTATCCATGGGTAAAATATTCAATCTTGAAGTTCACTCATTCACTCTACTGATTTATTTAATTAGAGTTTTTTTGCATCTTGCTCTTCTACCTAAAAATGTGGATACAAACTATGGGAAGATTCAGGTGACTAATTGGTCACCTGATGTCTATGGTGTCTATGAAGATGGTTGGGTGGGCCACAGTGAAGCAGAAGGAAGGGAGGTGGAGGTGAGGGTGGGGACAAAAGGCAGCCCAGCCCATAGCTGGATTGGAGATATAGGAAGAGATTTACCAAAGCCTCTCTCTAGAATCTGCCAGGTAGATTCGTTGGGATGAGAAGTAGAAAGGGGTTAATCTGGCAAGATTCTGTCTATTGGATGTAAGCAAATAAAAAAGTGAACTTTAAAGAAGAATATTTGTACTCCAGGGTTGAAATGAGGATTTTGGACTGCTATGTGGGCAGGAGTTGGGGAAAGTAACAGGAGTTTACACTGTTGCGTGGCACCTGAGTCTCGAACCCAGACAATCAGATTTCCAGATGACAAGCTCAGCATCTTTAGCTGCTGAGCCATTGCGTCCCCTAATAATCAATATATCAGCAGTCAATTATGTATTTATTATGCCAGTTCGATATTGCATATTTTTATGGGTGCATGGATGAATTCCAACTTGGGACATTTAATAAATTGTTCAGTTGGTGTCTGCAATGAGCTTGGTTATGCATTTTAGCTTCAGTATATTATTTGAAGTGTAAATATACCCTGAGACCTCAATAAGTCAATCAATCAGTCAGTCAGCATCACCCCTTATTCTTCACTGGCAGATTTCCAAATATATCTCTCTGTATCTGTATCTCTGTATTTCTGCTCTGTCTAATTTCCACCTTCATTTACTATCATACTAATAGTTCTTTGCAACAGTAATAACTAGCTGAACTGTCTTTCGCATGGACTGTCTTCAACCATTTGCATACTAAAAATTACACAATGCTTAATTAATTACTACAGTGTTACTTAATAATATGCATATTTACTCAGAAGTAACCCCCGCTACATTAAATGAACTTTATGTCCACAGACCTAAGGATAGAATCATAATCTAAAGATTTTGCTTCCAAGTTGGTTTCTGATTAATTTGACCCTGCCAAAATATGTATCATACTTTTCAGTTCCACATCGAAAATGTCACGGGCCAAATCCACTGTGTTTATTTGCAAACATATTTGCCGTTCTCTTCCAGTTAGGAAATGCTTTTTCCTTTCAAACAGATGCAGTTTATCTGAGTGGCTAATAGATGCTGAGGATGTAGGGAGGGAGGTTCTCATGGCTCCCATGTGACACCCTTCCTGCGCAGTCTGCACTGGCTCCCGTTGGTCTTCCGGGTCCAATTCAAGGTGCTGGTTATCACCTTTAAAGTGCTCCATGGCTTAGGACCGGGTTACCTATGGGACCGCCTACTGCCACCAGTAGCCTCCCACCGACCTGTGCGCTCCCACAGAGAGGGCCTCCTCCGGGTACCGTCGGCCAAACAATGTTGGCTGGCGACCCCCAGGGGGAGGGCCTTCTCTGTGGGGGCTCCTGCCCTCTGGAACGAGCTACCTCCGGGGCTTCGTCAACTTCCTGACCTCCAGACCTTTCGCCGCGAGCTGAAGACACTTTTGTTTCAGCGTGCAGGGCTAGCTTAAATGTAGTTTTAATTGGGGTTTTTAAACGGGGTTTTTAAATTGTATTTAAATTTTAAGGCCATACATTGAATTAGTTTTTTATACTGTTTTTAATTTGTGTTATATGTATTTTTTGTATTTTATTGGCTGTGAACCGCCCTGAGTCCTTCGGGAGAAGGGCGGTATACAAATTTAATAAATAAATAAATAAATAAAATAAAATGTAGCATGCTGTTCACTGCACAAAGGAAATCAGATTTTCTGATAATGTATCACAACAACCATAAGAAAGCATTGGGTGGGGAAGGAAAGAGTAATTGTAGGATGGAGTTGCATTTTTCTCTTAGCTACCTATTTTTGCAATGGATGAAACTGTATCAGAAAATGAATGTGTCCCCAATCTCAAATATGAAAGAGAAGGCGCTGGTTAATGATATACAAAATTCATTCTTTAATAATGTGACTGTGGGCATCTTTCAGAGGCACCAAACATAATGCACAGTTCTTAGAAAGACTGGTTATGCTACTGTTCTGTATGTTTAGCTCAGTGGGCTGCAGTGTAAATTTGCATTTAAGATCTAAATGGTAATTATTAGGTGCTATATTATATGAAATGTATTGAGTTTATGGCTCTATTTAAATACCTGAAAGTAGACTTTGTGAATATTAGAGCTTCTGATCGCTCCCCCACAGGTTTCTCTCTGATGCCGGCCCAATAATTTGGATGCAATAGCTATTTTTTTTTTATCGTAGCTATTAAGCTGCATTGAAATCCATTGGAACCTGTGCTATTATTGTCATTTACACAGTTATGTCCATGCATATTCTTTCAACACTTTTTGTTTAATATCTGCCATAAAGCAATACCTGATTCAGTTCAGATGCTACATCATTTTAAAAAGCACATTTATTAAGAAAGTAATTCAGCACCAAATAATACCAGACCAGGAATAACTGGAGCACCACTTAAACACCATCGGCAATGACAAAAGTGCCATCAGTCAATTGCAAAAGGCAGCTTGACTTGAACTGCTTACAGGATGCACAATACCTTTAACATTATTAAATGTCAAAATCTGCTATTGCAGATCATTGGGAAAGATTTGATAGGTGGACAAAAATGCCAAATCCAGTCTGAACATTTGGCTGACTGTACCATAATAATAATAATATCTTGAAATCCACCTGGGAACAATATTGATTTTCAGATGATATTATATATGACTTTATCAGTGAGCATGTTGCTTGAGGATGATAAAATGTGAAAAGTGCCTGGGAACTGAGTAATAGCCTTTGAAATCAAATGCTGTCAACTACTCCTCTTGAACAATAACCTGGCTTCAGAATTATGTCCCAAATGAAGACTCCTCTAACACTTCTATTATAAAAGATCAGTTTCTTTCATGGTTGGCTTGGGAATTCTAAGAACTGAAATTCATGCGTTGTAAAGCTGCCAGTCTGAAAAACACTGTAATGGATCACAAAAAAAGAACAGAGTTGGAAAAGACCTTGTAGGTCATCTAGTCCAGCCCCCTGCTCAAGCAGGAGACCCTACACCATTTCTGACAGATGGCAGTCCAGTCTCTCCTTGAAAGCCTCCAGTGATGAAGCTCCCACAACTTCTGAAGGCAACTTCTGTTCCATTGGTTGATTGCTCTTCCTGTCAGATTTTTCCTGATTTCTAGGTTGAACTTCTCCTTGATCAGTTTCCATCCATTATTCCATGTCTGGCTTTCAGGTGCTTTGGAAATAGCTAATCTGAAAAATGCATACTTCATTCCTATCACCATTTGGGTTTCTATTAGCAAAACGAAATGCAAATTGTGAACTTGATATTTAAGGAAGATTACAATTCCATCTAACACTGGTTGGCAATTCTTATCGCTATCAAATATTATATTACTATACTACCTTTCCTTTTTTTGCTTGCCTTGCTTAAGATGCATCCTCTTGTTTCACACAATTTCTTTAATTAATTTCAGATTTCTTTATTCAGTTGCCTTGGAGAAAAGATTTAACCTTGCTCATCTCCATGGGCGCTGGCCTAATTATTTTCTGTCTGACCAGCATTGGTTTTTCAGCTTCTGAAAAATGCAGGGAAACCATTATTTTATGAAAGCATTGTCATATTTTATGAAAGCATCCTTCCCTTCCACTAGAGGTGCTCTTTTAATGTGAATCTAGGAGTGGCTTGAGGTATAAAGTTCAGCATCTTTCATCTGATTGTGTCCCCTTCTACACATCCTTTCATCAATACAACACCCACAAAATGTTGTTATTAAAAGTTTCAGATTAAACTAATACTGCATACATTCAAATCAGGGCTTTGGGGTATGTGTGTCTATTTGTGCATCTTCTGATGTTAAGAAAATAGCTTGATTGAACAGGGAATTTATTCAAGCCCTCCTTGGTTCCTTGCAAAGGTGTTTTCTTGTTTCAGAAATTTGCAAAACTACTAGATGTGTAGTTTAATGCCCTCTTGTCTCCAGGTTGTTGCATCCCAGTCTGACACTTTCCACCTCTTCCTGGCAATTGAATTTCTACTGAGTGACAATCTTGATTGACCCTTTGATTGGATGTCTGACAACATCCCCAATGAGTGACAAATGGTTAGGTTTTTTGAGACTGGCACAGCTGCTGCAATTTGACTGCAAATTAGACATGCAGGAGTTGGGGAGAATGGCTTGAGTTCACAAAATTATCTGCTTTTATGTAGAAAATCATAAACTTGCCTGAGCCTTGAGTTAATGTCGATCTAAGAAATGGTAAAACTGCAGGAATTGATAATAAAATTGCTGACATCTATGGCCCTGATGAAATATAGTAAACTACCATGAAGCAATCTGCACTTCCAAAAAACAGTAATACTAATTTCAGACAGCAGATCTTGATTCTTTCAAGCTGTATCTTCCTATTGGGTTAAAGGAATAAATTGAAGGGTTTTTAGAGGATTGCAAAAGATGAGTCAATCATATGACATAACAGTGATCCTAGGATGAATGATAGCTTCCTCTATCACTTTAAACCAAGACTCTACTGTGGAAACTCAATCAGTTCCTGCTTGCCAACATTAAATTTAGATGCTATATTATTGCAGCTCAGATGAGAAAGGGAAAAAACGGTAACAGAGGGGAGAGGATAACAAATTGAAATGCTGCAAAATAATTTTAGAAGATAATCCAGCCATAGCTAGAAACTGTTCAAAATATTCCAGTGACTCTGAAAAGCACTGTGCAGCTTCCTTGACCATTGTGTGCAATGCCCACATATGATGGGAAGAAGAACTGTGAGGTGAAGCATCTTCTGGATGTAAGTTCACTGTTACGAATGAATATATACTGGATTTTCCTTGGTAGGGAGGGGTAGTGAAAGCTTTTCTTTTGGGGCTGTGGCTGGGTCACATTCAGATGTCCAACTGTTCACAGTTGTTACAGTCAGTGGTGGGATTCACAAATTTTTACTACCGTGTACTGGCGTGTCTTGATGATCGTGTTGTGTCTTGGTGGGCATGTCTTGGTGGGCATAGCAGGGAAAGGATACCGTAAAATCTCCATTCCCTCCTCACTCCAGGGGAAGGATACCGTAAAATCTTCATTCCCACCCCACTCCAGGGGAAGGATACTGTAAAATCTCCATTCTCTCCCCAATCCAGGGGAAGGATACTGTAAAATCTCCATTCCCACCCCACTCCAGGGGAAGGTTACTACAAAATTTACAGTCCTTTACCAATGATCTTGTTCTTTGTGAGTTTGGCATCTGAGGGTCTACAGATGAAAGCCTCTTTCTCAGTGATGGGATTCAAGTAATTTAACAACCGGTTCTCTGCCCTAATGATTTCTTCCAACAACCAGTTTGCGAAACTGCTCAGAAAGTTAACAACTGGTTCTCCCGAAGCGGTGCGAACTGGCTGAATCCCACCACTGCTCTTTCTACTCTTGAAGGATCTATGTGTCCAATTTAAATGATGGACCAGAAGCTTTGAAAATAATAAAGCCTGTAAATTAATTTCAGTTTCATGGTGATGTTCTTTTGATTTTTCCATACAACTTGGCTGACTATCTGGCTCAGAAACTAAACAAGGTCAAACCTGCTTGATACTTGGATGGGGGGATCTCTACAGGAAATCAGGTTTGTTGACTAAAGTAAAGTGGGAAACCATCCTGAAAGGATACAATGCCAAGACATTTCTACTATGTTTGCAAGAAAACTGTGCAGCTATGCCTATGTAATCATGAAGAACTCAGATCAGATTAAGTCTCAAGCATTTTTAAAGCCAGAATTTGAGTGCCGAAGACCAATGCTAAGGTATGAATTTAGAGATAATGATGATGATGATAATGAGGGTTCAGTCTGATAGCACATGAAATTAAAAGAAGGTTTAAGATTATCCAGAGAAACCGCATAATAATCTTAAAACATTCTGTAGTTTCCTAGTGCTTTCTTCTTTTCTTACAATGCAGCTTATACATAGATTTTCCAGTCTCTTTCATGTAGCAGAAATGCTGTATTTCTGTATTTTTCAGAGAGAGGGGGGGAGGGACGGAGGGAGGGAGAGAGGAGGGGGAGGGAAAGAGGAGAAGGAGGAGAAGAAAGAAAGAAAGAAAGAAAGAAAGAAAGAAAGAAAGAAAGAAAGAAAGAATTCAGATGGTGTCAATGTGCAATACTATATTGGGCTCTTGGTTATATGAATGTTTTCACTTAGTCAATTCCTTTGGGGATCTATTTATGGGCTACATTTCAATGTGCATGCTTTTCCAAAGAAAAAAGGGAAAAAAGATTTTATAATGAGCATTACTTGCTTTGTCTGCCTTAGGTGGGAGGGTTCTTGAAAATGAGAAAGAAATTATACTGACAACTGGAGAGAACATTCATGGGATGCCCATGAACTGATTGAGGACTGTGAAATTTCACAGTATCTATGATTCAGCACAGAGAAGACAACTGAATCCTGGAAACACAGACATGTTTTCCCTAGTTGGAGGTGAATTTTCTTGTAAGAAAATGTTGGAATCACTCATTCTGGAAGGGCTACATGAAAATAATCAAAGCCAAATTTGCCAGCTGAGAAAACTTGGTGTTTTCATTAAGTCAGGAATGCCCAATTTGTTCCAATGTTGCTTCAACTGCTGTAAATATCTAGTTTATACTTTTCAATCCACCCAGAGACCAAACTGGTACATTGAATGATGATCAGGATTCCTTGTCAGTTATCTTCCATGTTTGGTAAACAAGCCAAACAGTTCACTCTAAGCAAGTATTATACTACACCATTCCTTCCAACTGTTCAAGACTTGTCAAGAAGGCACCATTACAGTACTTTATTCAAGTTTATCATTGAATAGACTGTGCACAGGTACGATAAAATCCAGAGATACACTGAACAAATCGGATGGCTTCTGCCCTTTGCAATTGTGATGACATGCAGACAATAACGCATATGTATACCTGTCCTTTGTGTTCTGATCAGTTCACTGTAGGATCTTTTGACAGCACAATGGAATGAAATTAATGTTGCTACTTCCAAGGCAAGTTCTGTCCATATTTTAATCCTGTGTTTTATATTTTAAATGTTATGCTGTGTAGGATGCCTTATTTTAATTGTGATACTTCTGACATGAATAAAAAACAGATACTTTATTTCTAATATAGTAAACATTCTTTATTCATGTTGGAAGCATCACAATTAAAGTTGTCACTTTGTGGTAAAGAAAAAAAACAATGCTTTTATTATCACAAAAGTTAATTTTAACGCAAACTTAAAAAAAAAATCAACCATGTTCAATGCACTTGACTTTTATTCGAGTTTTCAGCAATCCAACCAGCACACAAGTAAATAATTCAGCAGGATTCATTTATACAAGAAACTTCTTTATATACAATAATATAAAGTATGATGCATCTATACAATACCCATGCAGCAGAAGCCAGAACCAGAACTCAGAAGACAGAAACACCAAAACTATATAATACAGAGGCTATACTGCAAGCACAAAGCAACTCTTATATACAAATCAGTCAAGCTAAGCCATGACCAGGCTCCAAGCCATCTGGGTCACCAAACAGTCCCCATTGGCTGACCTATTACCATGGCTATTCCAATTCATGATCTACACTGACAACTTTTAAATTTGTGTCCACACGGTTTTCATCTTTACACAAGTCAGAAGTGTAGCTGATTGTTCAGTAGGGCTGACACTTAGATAAGTAGGTATCAGGCTGATGCCACAAGTTTTTGGTCACTTTTAATGTGACTATCACTTTTAATAATGTATGACTTTTTACATACATAACATATTTTAACATAACATACATAATAACAGAGTTGGAAGGGACCTTGGAGGTCTTCTAGTCCAACCCCCTGCCCAGGCAGGAAACTCTACACTATTTCAGACAAATGGCTATCCAACATTTTCTTAAAAATTTCCAGTGTTGGAGCATTCATAACTTCTGGAGGCAAGTTGTTCCACTTATTGATTGTTCTAACTGTCAGGAAATTTATTCTTAGTTCTAAGTTGCTTCTCTCCTTGATTAGTTTCCACTCATTGCTTCTTGTTCTACCCTCTTCTTCTTCTTCTTTTTGGCAACCCCTGAGATATTGGAACACTGTTATCATGTCTCCCCTAATCCTTCTTCTCATTAAACTAGACATACCGAGTTCCTGCAATCGTTCTTCATATGTTTTAGCCTCTAGTCCCCTAATCATCTTTGTTGCTCTTCTCTGCACTCTTTCTAGAGTCTCAACATCTTTTTTACATCGTGGCGACCAAAACTGAATGCAATATTCCAAGTGTGGCCTTACCAAGGCATTATGAAGTGGTACTAACACTTCACGTGTTCTTGATTCTATCCCTCTGTTATGCAGCCCAGAACTGTGTTGGCTTTTTTGGCAGCTGCTGCACACTGCTGGCTCATATCTAAATGGTTGTCCATTAGGACTCCAAGATCCCTCTCACAGTTGCTACTATTGAGCAAGGTATCACCTATACGGTACCTGTGCATTTTGGGTTTTTTTTTGGCCTAAATGTAGAATCTTACTTTTTTCACTGTTGAATTTCATTTTGTTAAATAGCGCGCAATGTTCAAGTCTGTCAAGATCCTTCTGTATCTTGAGCCCATCTTCTGGAGTGTTGGCTATTCCTGCCAGCTTGGTGTCATCTGCAAAGTTGTTGAGTTCTCCATCTATCCCCTCGTCCAAGTCATTGATGAAGATGTTGAAAAGTACTGGGCCTAAAACAGAGCCTTGGGGTACTCCACTACATACTTCCCTCCATATGGATGTAGTTCCACTGAGGACTACACCTTGAGTGTGGTTCGTCAGCCAGTTACGAATCCATCTGGTGGTGGTGTCTAACCCACATTTTTCTACTTTATCTAGTAGTAGGTTATGGTCTACTTTGTCAAATGCTTTACTGAAGTCCAAGTAAATTATATCGACAGCATTCCTCTGGTCTACTAATTTTGTCATTTTGTCAAAGAATGCAATAAAATTAGTCTGGCATGATCTGTTTTGACAAACCCATGTTGGCTTTTTGGCAGCTGCTGCACACTGCTGGCTCATATCTAAATGGTTGTCCATTAGGACTCCAAGATCCCTCTCACAGTTGCTACTATTGAGCAAGGTATCACCTATACGGTACCTGTGCATTTTGGGTTTTTTTTTGGCCTAAATGTAGAATCTTACTTTTTTCACTGTTGAATTTCATTTTGTTAAATAGCGCGCAATGTTCAAGTCTGTCAAGATCCTTCTGTATCTTGAGCCTATCTTCTGGAGTGTTGGCTATTCCTGCCAGCTTGGTGTCATCTGCAAATTTGATGAGTTCTCCATCTATTCCCTTGTCCAAGTCATGGATGAAGATGTTGAAGAGTACTGGGCCTAAAACAGAGCCTTAGGGTACTTCACTGCATACTTCCCTTCATGTGGATGTAGTTCCACTGAGGACTACACCTTGAGTGTGGTTCGTCAGCCAGTTACGAATCCATCTGGTGGTGGTGTCTAACCCACATTTTTCTACTTTATCTAGTAGTAGGTTATGGTCTACTTTATCAAATGCTTTACTGAAGTCCAAGTAAATTATATCGACAGCATTCCTCTGATACACTAATTTTGTCACTTTGTCAAAGAATGCAATGAGATTAGCTTGGCATGATCTGTTTTTGACAAACCCATGTTGGCTTTTGGTTATTATTTTGTTTCCTTTTAGGTGTTCAATGTTTTGTTGCTTGATTATCTTTTCCAGAATCTTCTCCGGTATTGAGGTCAGGCTGATAGGTCTGTAGTTTCTTGGATCTGTTTCCCCCCCCCTTTTTTTTGAAGATGGGAACTACATCAGCTGTTTTCCAGTCCTCTGGCAGCTCCCCTGTGCTCCAGGATCTTTGAAAGTATAGTTCAGTGGTTCTGAGATCTCGTCTGCCAGTTCCTTCAGAACCTTGGGGTGTAATCCATCCGGTCCTGGTGATTTGAACTCATCTAGGGAGTCACTGAAGCAGTAGGCATGAGTTTAAATGGACTCCAGAGGATGGTAGAGGACAGGAAGGCCTGGAGGAATGTTGTCCATGGGGTCGCGATGGGTCGGACACGACTTCGCAACTAACAACAACAACAAGGGTAGACAGATGTTCACTTACCATTTTTTCCCCTATTTTAACTTGTGTTTCTAATCTGATTTTCGTGGTGCTGTTTTTGATACGTTGGATTATTTTTTCCTTTTGTGTAAAGACAGATGCAAAAAATGAGTTAAGTAGATCTGCTTTCTCCCTGTTGCTTGTTACCTTCTTGCCACTTTCTCCCAGCAATGGGCCAATTGTTTCCTTGACTTTTTTCTTGTTTTAAAAATATTGGAAGAAGCTTTTTTTTGTTATTTTTTTACTTTTGTCGCTAGCCTTTGTTCATTGTGAGCCTTAGCTTTCCTCACTTCATCTTTACAGGCTTGGGCTATTTGCTGATATTCTGCATTAGTTATTTGCTCCTCTTTCCTCTTTTTATACTTGTCCTTTTTGTCTTTCAATTTGTCAGATAATTCTTTATGCATCCATGCTGGTTTCTTTTGAGATTTATTATTTTTCTTCTTCATTGGTATGTGCTAGCCTGGGCTTTTATAATCTCACTTTTCAAAATTTCCCAAGCTTCTTGAGTTGTTTTCCCCTTGAGGATTCTCAAGCTCTTCTCTAAGTTTATTGAAATTAGCTCTCTTAAAGTCCAAGACTCTAATTTGACTTTGTTCTACTACTTGTGTTTGCATAATGTTGAATTCCAGTATTGCGTGATCACTTGCCCCCAAGGTTCCTGTAGCTTCAACACCTTCTATCTTCATCTCTGTTAGTGAGAATTAAGTCCAATATGGCTGATCCCCTTGTTCCCTTCTCTACTTTGGGAAACGAAGTTGTCTGCTAGGTTTGTTAGAAACCTTTGGGATCTTCCACTTGGTGCAGATTTTGTCTCCCAGTTGATGTCAGGGTAGTTAAAATCCCCCATTACTACTGTAATGTGCTTCCTACATACCTTAGTTAGCTGACTAGCAAAAAGTTCATCTACTTCCTCTGTTTGGTTGGGTGGCCTATAGTATAGACCTATGGCAATATCATTTCCCCCCCTTTAATATTGACCCAAATGCATTCAAGATAATTTTCATCATTGTTGTGCTCTATTTCTGTAGAGATGTAGTTATTTCTTATATATAGTGCAATTCCCCCTCCTCTTTTATTTGGTTTATTTCTTTTAAATAATTTATATCCCTCTAGCTGTATGTTCCATTTGTCGGTTTCATCCCACCAAGTTTCCGTAATGGCAACAATATCATATCTGCCCTCATTTACTTGAATTTATAATTCACCCTGATTATTCCTCATACTCTGTGCATTGGTGTATAGACATTTGAGTCCATTTTGTTTTGTTTTTTTAATTGAAAAAGTTTTACAATATTTTTTTTAACAATTATCTCCCCTCCCCTCTCCTGTCCCCCTCCCTCCCTCCCTTCCCCTTCCCCCCTCCCTTCCCCTTCCCTCCCCTCCGGAGACTTCCCAGAGCAAAATACAGGGTATAACATCTAACAAGCATACGCTAGAATACTACAAAAACCATAACCCATGATCTCTTCTCTCCCTTTGCTCCCTTAACTCCCCTTTCCCTTTTAAACAAATACACAAATACAATACATTTCCTACAATCACTCATAAGCTATTTGATACTTTTTAGTCTGATACCTATTTTGAATATAATCAATCCATTTTCTCCATTCTACTATATATGGTTCTTGTGAATAATTTTTCAGGTACGCAGAAATTTTTGCCATTTCTGCCAAATTTGAAACTTTGAGTGTCCACTGCAATTCTTTCTTCTAATAAATTAAACCAATCACTAATCAATGACAAAACAATTGCTTCATAATATAATTTCAAATTAGGCATTTTTAAACCCCCTCTTTCACATATATCCTGCATTATTTTTAACTTTATTCTACATTTGAGTCCATTTTGATTGACCTTGTATTTACTGTCTACATAACCTGTGTTGTGCCTGACTGCCCCTACTTTCTTGCCACCTGTTTGACTAGTTCATATGGTATGGCACTAACTATTAAATGCTTGGTTTTGCTTGATAGCAGGGCTGATAATCTTACCCACACAGACATCTATGTTACATGCACTGATAACCCTATTAATTTTTGATAGCTGGGGACAGAAATTTTCTGTATCAATTAATTCTCTGTCCCCACTGTTCAGTTTAAATGTTTATCCAGAAAATCTGTGAATGTATTGCTAAGTAACTGAGTCCCTTTCTTTGATGGATGCAATCCATCTCTTTTGTACAGTTTTTCATTGGACCAGTTGCAGACATCATGACTAATAAAACCAAAGCCTTCCCTTTTACACCATTCCTTTAGTCATACATTAAACTCCACTACACGCTGGCCTTTATCTTTTTGTTCCTTAAAAAAAGGTAAAGGTTCCCCTCGCACATACATGCTAGTCATTGCCAACTCTAGGGGGCGGTGCTCATCTCCATTTCAAAGCTGAAGAGCCAGCGCTATCCGAAGACATCTCCGTAGTCATGTGGCCAGCATGACTCAATGCCAAAGGTGCACGGAACGCTGTTACCTTCCCACCAAAGGTGGTCCCTATTTTTTCAACTTGCATTTTTACGTGCTTTCAAAACTGCTAGGTTGGCAGAAGCTGGGACAAGTAACAGGAGCTTACCCTGTTACACAGCAGCACTAGGGATTCGAACCGCTGAGCTGCCGACCTTTTGATCGACAAGCTCAATGTCCTAGCCCCTGAGCCACCGCGTCCCATCTTTTGTTCCTTATATACTGATAAAACCTCTGAAAAGTTAAGCCTACAACCTATACTACTAAGTTCATACCCCAAGCTCTGGAAATTATTCTGCACAGAAAGTACATCCTTTTGGAACAGATCATTTATGCCAAGATGTATAATAGCATCAACATCACAATCCTTACTGACATTCTTGACTATCTTAAGAATACGCCTCTTGTCTCTGCTGGCAGTAGAACCTGGCAGACACCTGACCTCTTTCAAAACCTCCTTATCCTCTCCTAAATTTACATCCCTTACAATTGAATCACCAATCAGAAAGTTGTTTCTCTTTTTGGATACGTGCTCTTCTTGTCTGACCGATGTGTAATACCCGATTCACATTTTCCCCTTTCCAAAGTAAGTTCTTCATCTCAGACCATGATCCCCTGCTTGTTTGAGTTATCAGTATCACAACTACCTTGACCTGTCACTTTAGTGTCCCTATTAAGGTCAGCAAGGGCACTATATCTGTTATACTGGGACACTGCAAAAGCTTTGTGTTTATGGTTTACAACTCTCACCCTGCCAGATCCCACGGTTGTCCATACTGCTCTTCTCTGCAGGATCTTTGTGGTAGAGGGGACTGATGGCATGGCAGGTCAATAGAGTGGAATGGCTGAATTGGGCACCTAATTTTTGCTTGGAGAGCACAGATTTGAGATTCTAGATAGGTAATCTGTCCGCGTAGAGTACTAATTTGTTTACAAAGAGGACAGTACCCAAATTTGAAAAGAGTACTGCCTCTCACAGCCAGCAGCTCCTCCCACTGGTTCTCTCAAGTGAAAATGGAACAACAAGGGCAGCTTCACCCTGCCTTTTTTTCTCTACTCCCCCTCACTCCCCCTCACTTAGGGCTGTTAAAGTGTTTAAAGGCTGCAGAATCTTTGTTAACTTTGAATCATTCTGCATTGATTTCAGTTTGTGCTTCAGTGTTAAGCAGTACTAAGACATTGTGTGAAAGTATCTCATTTCAGAATGCTGTAAAGTAAGTGTCAAAGTGGTTCAATTCACAACTAGAAGTGAATCAAAATGACTAACTAGACTTTTTGACTCTGTGTCTCTGCTAACACCTCTGGTCCACTAAAACTCCAGTGCAAATATCACACTAGCTACTTTTGCAATGATAAATAGTCACGGAATTGATTCCCATAGCAGTTAAGATCACCTTACAATATTAATCTAGTTTTCCTTTGAAAATTCTTGTTTAATTTTACACTGCTTATAAATCAGTGTTTAAGTTTTCTAATGACAATAAGGCAGTAAAGTTTCGCCCAGCTTTATATCTGTTTGACTTACCATAATAAAACTACTACAGGCCTAATTTATTGTAACATATTCTCATAAAAATTATACTGCAATAGCAAAAGCATAATGTTTGAGAATAGTTTTGTTTCAGCAAAATTGAGTTGGGAGAAAAGATCTAGGAAGAATAAAATTTTCAAGGCTGCAAATGACAAAGAATTTTGATAATAAAGTTGGCAATTAAGATATGGAAGAGAATCCATACGGCTCTCGAGATGACTTAAAATAATAGGCAGTGCACTACAAGCAATGTGTCAATGAAGATTTTAAGTTGTCTGGGCTTTTTTTCTTTTTTTTAGTTTGAAATGTTTTACTGCTTATCCAAGTAGCTTCTTCAATCTAAGCACATTGGTTATGGAGACCCCACATGTATCGCCCAGGACAGGGGTGGGATTCAAAAAATTTAGCAACTGCTTCTCTGCCCAGTTGCTGGGTTGGCATGGCCATGGTGGGTGTGTCCTACTTAGGAGGCCTGTTTTTCACCCTCCCCAGACTCTGGAGGCTTTCCTCGAGCCTCCAGGAGGGAGAAAATAGCCTTCCCCAGGCTCCAGAGTCCCTTGGGAGGCTGGAAACAGGCCTGTTTCCAGACTTCCAAAACTTTCAGGAGGCCCATTTTTCACCCTCCCCAGACTCTGGAGGCTTTCCTCGAGCCTCCAGGAGGGAGAAAATGGCCTCCCCTGGGCTCCGGAGGCCAGAAACGGGCTTGTTTCCGGATACCCGGAACTTCTGGGAGGCCCATTTTCCCCCTCCTAGAGCCTCTGTGCAAGTGCTGCACTTACCTGGCATCCAAAACAGGCCACATGGAGACTCCTGGGAGGGGTGGGGTGGAGTGACTGGGACTTGCAACTACCGGTTCAGCAAACCAGATGTAAAATTAGTATCCAGTGTGCTCGAACCAGTACAAACCGGCTTAATCCCACCCCTGCCCCAGGGTGGTTTCAATTCTTACCTAGTCTGAATAGGCTCATTAGGTGAGTAGGCAGAGAGCTGTTAAGGATTGCTGCTCCTAAATCCCTCTGACCAACTTGCTCAAACAGAAGAAGCTACTTGGATAAGAAGTGAAATGTTTTGTTTTTTTTATTCAAAAAGTTTTACAAAATTTCCCCCCCCCCTTTCCCCCCATCCTCTCCCCCTCCCTTCACAACCCCCTCCCCGACTTCCCGGAGCGAACACAAGGTATAGTTAAAAATAAAACAAACATATGCTAAAAAATTTCATCCCAACAATTATACCCTACAATCATCAATTCCTAACTTCCCCAAAACAATCAAAATAATACATCATAATCATTCAAAACAGTCTGATAACTCTTAGTCTGATATCTACGTTGAATATAGTCAATCCATTTTTCCATTCCTTTAAGTATCTTTCTTGCGTATTGTCTTTCAAAAGGCTGATATCTTCGCCATCTCAGCCAAAATTGGCAACTTTCAATATCCATTCTTCTATTGTAGGTACTTCTTTTTCTTCCAATATTGTCCTATTAGTAATCTTGCTGTTATTAGATTTAAAATCAATTTAGTCTCAATTACTGTACAATCCGTAATAATTCCCAACAAAAAAATTGCGGCAGGAACTTTATCTTCTTTTCAAAACATTTTGTAAAATCCACCAAATTTTTATCCAAAAGGCCTTTATGTCCTTACAAGTCCACCAAATGTGAAAATATGTAGCGTCATCACAATTACATCTCCAACATTTTGCTTGCATATCTGGATACATACACGATAATTTTTTAGGATCTAGATGCCATCTATAAAACATTTTATAAAAATTTTCCCTCAGATTCTGTGCCTGCGTGAATTTAACATTTCTAACCCAAATTTTTTCCCAAATTTCCAATAATATTGGCTCCTGAAAATTTTGTGCCCACTTTATCATACAGTCCTTTACCAAGTCCCTTTCAGAATCTATTTCAAGTAACACATTATACAATCTCTTTATATGCTCCTGAGACTGATTTCTAATTTGCTTTACCAAATTTCCCTCGTTCTGCCAAAAAAGAAAATAAGTCCAGCAGACATGACTCAACTTCCAAACAACTACAAGCAACCTGTAAAGCCAAGCCAAACATTTATTTTGACAGTAAAATGCAACAAATATTGGGAACCTACTAAATGAATCCCATATTCACAAATTAGCACTGGGCAAGGGCTTCTCACCATGTTAGCTTTGCTTTTTTGAAGATGGTGCCTTGATTACAGTAACAGCCAAAATTGTGGAAACCTTTTGGGAAAAGTGTATTTTCTAAAACTAGCTAATAACACCACTTTATTTGAATAGTACCATAAAATTATATATCAGTGGAAAAATAATGTAATCAAGAATATAATGCAATAACTTTTATGAAGGATTTGCTATTAAAATAACAGTTACAGTTTAAAGAAGAAAAGTGAAACACGGAGAAAAAATGAGATATAGAAAAATGATCGCCATAGAAAAAATGAGATATACAGAAATTATCACCATGCCAATTAAAAGTTGGGTAACCTTTAGCATGAATTGTAGCCTTACAATGTCTTCTCATGGAGTGAACCAAGTTTTTTAGTTCTGCAGCTGTTATACTGTAAAACTAAGATGGAATGATTGCGTCTATTAACTGGGTTTTATTGCTAGGTCGCTTCTGACTAACAGTTGGCTCCATAGATTTTCAATTGGGTTAAGGTCTAGGCTATTCCCAGGCCATTCCAGCAGTGGGATATGATTAACATGAAACTCAAAAAAAAAAAAAAAGCGGTGTTATTAGCCATCAACCCTCAAAAATACACTTTTCCCAAAAGATTTCCACAATTTTGGCCACTACTATAATATAGCGAAGCAGTTTTTAAATCTATCCAGAGATGGAGTACCTATGAAAATCAACTCCAAAATCCCATTTTTTTAAAA
This sequence comes from Ahaetulla prasina, assembly GCF_028640845.1. NCBI lineage: Eukaryota > Metazoa > Chordata > Lepidosauria > Squamata > Colubridae > Ahaetulla > Ahaetulla prasina. The sequence goes on along the minus strand of NC_080544.1, from coordinate 4,318,081 downwards.
ACAAAAAAAATCTGAGGTTAGGTACCCTGTTCACCACAAAAATACCCAAAAATATCCAGCAAAGTTCTGAAGGAACACAATGTGGATGGACTGCTGAGAGGACAAGAACGGGAAGGTGGGGATAAAAATGTAGATAAATTGGAACTTTCACATTGCAGTATGCCTGCTGCCAGTTGAGAAAGAAACTCTTGCAATACATTGCTGGACAACGTAGGGTCTATTTCCCTTTTTCTTTTCCCAATTAGACAGATATATACAATCTCAGCTGAGCAAAAACACCTTGGATCAAGGAGACAGGTGGGGTCTGTAAAAATACATAATTAAAACAGAGGTGGAATTCAAATTTTTTTACTACCAGTTCTGTAGGCATGGTTTGGTGGGCGTGGTGTTGCTTGATGGGCGTGGCTTGGTGGGCATGGCAAGGGAAGGATACTGCAAAATCTCCATTCCCTCCCCACTCCTGGGGGAAGGATATTGCAAAATCTCCATTCCCACCCCACTCTGGGGCCTGCCAGAGGTGGTATTTGCTGGTTCTTTGAACTACTCAAAATTTCTTCTATCAGTTCTCCAGAACCTGTCAGAACTTGCTGGATTTCACCCCTGATTTAAAATGATTTCACTAAATGCAAGTTTCTTGTAGAAACACAAGGAGGTGAAGGCTGCATCTTGTTTTTTAAAAGTTGCTCAAATAAATGTTAGTTCCTGTCAAACCTCCCCTTTCACCCTGTTTTCCTTCATGTGGCTGCCAGTGAAGCTCCATCACCATCTTTGGCTACCTACCGTTTAGTCAACCCAGCTAAATTCACAGATCAGTCCAAATACAAATGATTTGAAAACCAGACACAGACCAAAATGTGAAATCTTCACTTCGAGGTCAAGGAAGAAATTGCTACTATGTACTGAAAAATGATTTCTGTTCCCCATGAATAGGGCTACTTTATTTGGTACTTCAAAAATATGACTGGCCCCTGGATGATTGCAAAGAGGCAGAAAAATAGCCTAACAGAGAGGAAGAGAAGATTAATATTTGAGGAAAATGAGTATATTTGGGAATTTGTTACCTGCCCCTCATTAAATAGGTTTGTTGCTTTTATGTAGTCTCGGTTAAATAAATTATATTATGTATTGTTTCACACAGAATTCCCATTTACTGTATGAAACTGATGAATTGTGTAACATTTATTCATTTCAGAGATACTTGTCAGTATTTATGTCTGGCATTTGTCAGAGAAGCGATTAAGTTTAGAGATTTCAGAGAACTATTATATGGTGAGAAATTGACTTGTACCACAAGGAATTGCAGCCTTGCAGATGACATCATTACAGCTGTTTTTACACGGAAGAAAAAAATGTTTTTAAGCATGAAGACGTGTCTGGGAAGGGAACTTCCTCAACCTTTCTCCAACAAGCAGGTTGCTTCTCTTATCTAGCTGTATTTCCCAGTTGGAGAGTAAGGAAAATGACTCTAAAATAGTAATATAAAATTTAAGGACTGGCTCCTTTCAATTTGAACCCTTTCTATTCCATTTTAACTCCAGGAGCACAAGTCTTTTTATGTGAAATCTCCCTTCAAAAGGGTGAGGTAGACTGCTCCAAGGTCAGGCTGAGAACGTCCATGGCTGAAGATGAACATGGTGTCCAATATTTACACCTCTGTAGCAGTGGTGAAATCTAAATTACTTTCCTACTGATTCTGTGGGCGTGGCTTGGTGAGGGGTCATGTGACTGGGTGGGCATGACTATGTGACTGGGGGATCAAAAGACAGAAACTCACTAACAAATGTCCTGCTGGAGCAGGGTTGGACTAGATGACCTCCAGGTCCCTTCCAGCCCTGGATTATCCTCTGAAACTGCGTCTAGTGCCAGGTTTGTAGTCCTTCCTTCCTCTCCTTTTTCCTCCCTCCCTCCCTCTTTCTTTCTTTCTTTCTTCTTTCTCTCTCTCTCTCTCTCTCTCTCTCTCAAACAAACCCCCCCCATTTTTTGCCTACACCCCCATTTTTTGCCTAGCAGGCTTCAGCTTTTTTACCTTTTAAAAAATGTTTTTAACAGTAAAAAAAAAAAAACCTCTGACGATCGTGTGGCTCAGCTGGGCATGGGAGGTGGGCAAGGATTTTTGCTACTGGTTCTCCAAACCGTCCACCACCATTGCTACCGGATTGGCTGATCCGGTCTGAACTGGGAGCATTTCACCTCTGCTCTGTAGTATATCTGGTGTAGGGACTCGGTGGCTCAGTGGCTAAGATGCTTAGCTTGTCAATCAAAAGGTTGGCAGTTCAGTGGTTTGAATTTCTAGTGCCACATAATGGGGTGAGTGTTTCAATTCAATTCAATTCAATTCAATTCAATTCAAGTTTAATTGAAAAGCCCTGATAAGTCATCATTACAAGTATATATCTACATAAGACAGGAACCGGAAAATACCTCACAGGAGCTGAAGGCAACTCCTGAAAAGGCAGGAAATGCATCTCAGAATAATCCTGCCAACACAGCAGACATAACGACTGTAACATCTTCCCTTTTCATTTTATTTATTTATTTATTTATTTAGTCGAGTCCATATTAAATAATATATATAAATATAAGCATGAATTGAATACATAAAATGAATACAATTAAAGGGAATATTAGGACAGGGATGGTAGGCACGCTGGTGCTCTTATGTATGCCCCTTACAGACCTCTTAGGAATGGGGTGAGGTCAACAGTAGACAGTCTTAGGTTAAAGTTTTGGGGATTTTGGGATGAGACCACAGAGTCAAGTAGTGCATTCCAGGCATTTACAACTCTGTTACTGAAGTCATATTTTCTGCAATTGAGTTTGGAGCAGTTCACTTTAAGTTTGCATATATTGTGTGCTTGTGTATTGTTGTGGTTGAAGCTGAAGTAGTCATTGACAGGAAGGACATTGTAGCAGATGATTTTATGAGCTATGCTCAGGTCATATTGAAGACAGAGTAGTTCTATATTTTCTAAACCCAGAATTTCAAGTCTGGTGGCATAAGGTATTTTGTTGTGAGCAGAGGAGTGGAGGACTCTTCTTGTGAAATATTTCTGGACGTGCTCAATTGTATTAATATCCGATATGCAGTGTGGGTTCCAGACAGATGAGCTGTATTCAATAATTGGTCTAGCAAATGTTTTGTATACTCTGGTTAGTAATATAATCTTACTGGAGAAGAAGCCACGCAAGATTAAGTTTACAACTCTTCATGCTTTTTTGGCGATGTTGTTACAGTGAGCTTTGGCACTTAGATCATTTGATATGAGTACTCCAAGGTCCTTGACAGAGTGAGGGTCATCTATAAGGTCATGTCCTCTTAGCTTGTGTTTTGTGTTCTGATTCTTTTTGTCAATGTGTAAGACAGAGCATTTGTTGGTTGAGATTTGGAGTTGCCAATTTTTTTACCATTCCAACACAAAGTCAAGGTCTTTTTGAAGAGTAGAAGCACTGTTGGTAGTGATAAATAGTTTAACATCATCGGTGAAGAGAATGCAGTTATTTATAATATTACATAAAACATTGTAAACTAATATGTAATAAAACATTCTAAAACATTCTAAACATTCTAAAACATTGTAAAAATTCTGAGACATTATAAAATCTTACAATGCATTGCTGAATTGAAACTATATTATTAAAAACATAGCATATAAAGATGACCCACTGTAAGAGTTCCGATGATTAAAAATTTATAAAACCATATTAAACATTACAAACATTATATTATATATATTATATTATATTATATTATATTATATTATATTATATTATATTATATTATATTATATTATATTATATTATATTATATTATATTATATTATATTATATTATATTATATTAAGGGACAATATCAAAACTTTCTACAGATTAGGTCTGTCGGGTGGTCACAAACATCTGCTGCTACGAGTGACAACTGGCCCTCTTGCACCAACTGGCTCTCTTTGCACTACGGGCTTTTCCGACCTCACTGAGACCGCTGGGCTCTTCTCGACACTACTGGGGTGTCGGACGTTCGACTGCAATCAGGTATAAAAACCACTTGCTCCAAGCTCTCATCAGTATTGATCTGAGACCCCATCCCTGTGCATTCTTTATTGTCCATGGGTAAGTGTGGCATGGTAATACCAGATGCATCTGGCCTGTCCACAGGATATGTAAAATCTGGCTGCTCAGCTACGTGCAAATCTTCCCGATTGTGACGATATAGAGTGAGCTCCCATTACTTGTCCCAGCTTCTGCCAACCTAGCAGTTCAAAAGCACATAAAAAATGCAAGTAGAAAAATAGGGACCAACTTTGGTGGGAAGGTAACAGCATTTTATGCACTTTTGGCATTTAGTCATGCCAGCCACATGACCATGGAGACATCTTTGGACAGTGCTGGCTCTTTGGCTTTGAAACAGAGATGAGCATCCCCCACTAGAGTCAGGAACAACTAGCACATATGTGCAAGGGGAACCTTTACATTTACCTTTAGTATATCTGGCAACCATAGGGCCAGAGGCGCCACATTTGCAAGTTCTCCCTCAATCTAAACAGTGGTTTTAAACCCAAATTTCTGAGTTTATAGCTGCAGTGTGCATTTTGCCATTTGTATAAGAACTTATTCTAAAGCCATTGTTAAATCGATGCTGATTTCGACTGTTGAGAAAAATCTGCCCACAAAAATCTCTAGCATCCCTTAGTTTTGAAGCAATTACCATCTTGTAGCTCTAGGGGTGACCCAAAGAGGATGATAAAATGAGATCTGCAAAGATTTATTGCCAGGAGTCAAACATGTCAATTAATATGGCTGGTAACATTCATCATGTAGTATGAAAATCCAGAAACTCTTACAAATTTCAAAATGGGCAGATGTGGCCACTAAACATTCCCAGAAATGTAACCTCCTTTAAAATAGAAACCCCAAAGAGAAAAATGTATGCTGTTAAGCTTGGATGAAGCCTTGAAGAAATGTTTTGGGACAGCAATGTTTCCGACAAAGCCACTACCCCTCCAAACACACACAACTCCCTTAACAAAATTATTGCTTAAAACTCAGCTTAAAGAGCAAAGCAAAACCATGCTTGGTGTGTTCTACAGCGTCTCTCAAACTTCTCCTGCAGTCACCATGTATCTGGGACAGAAAGCTGAATACACTTTCTTCACCAAACAACCACACCTGCAAAAGAAGGTTCCTTGTAGCTATGGTTTTTCCACACCATAACTTCCAGAGCTAAAGCCTAGGTGTCGTGTCCCACTCCTCCGCTGACGGCCGGGTCAGGGAAATCCGAATCAGGCGTGCCTCTGCAGCTCTGCCAAAGTCCTAGCAAAGTCCTCAAGGCAGGCAGGAGACCAGAAAGTGACTTCAGCAAGATATGTTTAGACTTTGCCTGACTCAGAGAATGCCAGAAAGCAGGTCTTTTATATAGGCCATGGGGTGTGGCTCCATGACTCAGCACTTATCCAGGCCTGCCCCTCCCTTCCTTCTGTTGCCTCCGTCTATCAAGTCTTCTGATGCGAGGGTCACTCCAGTCTGCAGCTGTTGGCAATTGACCTCCCTCAGGCTCACATGCTGTGGAGGAGGGGGAGAGGTCTAGTTGCTCCGTTTGCCTGGGCATGGAGCCAGGGCTGGGGCCGGGAGGTGCTCCCTCCTCCGCAGCCTGTCTGGGCATGGAGCCAGGGCTGGGGCCGGGAGGCATACTAGGACATTCTTCATCGTTCGGAAGCAGATAAGAAGACCCCGGCTGCGGTGAGAGCGGGCAAGACACAACACTAGGATGAACTCCAAAGCTTAGCATAACCCAGCTTCTGAAAGCTTTGGACACAAGTTTTGTGTCCTTGGGGAGTTAAGGAGACACCCTAAAGAAAATATTCAGCAGCTTTTACAGGAACATCCGCTTCTTTCTGAAAGAGAAGAAATGAGGAAGACATGCAAGGTTGTCCATTCTTGATTCTCTTGCACGTAAGAAGAGTGGACCTTTCAAGGTTCTGCTAACTATGTCATATAACAATAAAGCAGAACTGGAGTAGCTTCTGTGGTGTCTTCAAAGACATAACGTTTGTTCATTTGACTTCTGTTGCAGTGTTGACTTCTACCACCACAATTCTGAGTTGTATCATTTGCTGAGGGACACGGTGGCTCAGTCGCTAAGACACTGAGGGTGTCAATCAGAAGATTGGCAGTTCAGCAGTTTGAATCCCTAACGCCGTGTAACGGAGTGAGCTTCCATTATTCGTCCCAGCTTCTGCCAACCTAGCAGTTTGAAAGCACGTAAAAATGCAAGTAGAAAAATAGGGAACACTTAGATGGGAAGATTAAAATGTTCCATGTGCCTTTGGCGTTTAGTCATGCCGGCCACATGACCATGGAGACTTCTTCGGACAGTGCTGGCTCTTCGGTTTAGAAACGGAGATGAGCACCGCCCCTAGTACTGGAAACAACTAGCAAGTAAAGGATACCTTTACTTTTACTTTATCATTTGCTGAGCATCCACTCAAGGAAGGTGGACAATATAGAATAAAGTGAAGAAGTGAGGGATTGTGTGCCCATCCTGATGTGGTAAGCATTGTCTATGGCTACCTGGGAACTTAAGTCAGATGTTCACCTTCCTGCCTTCCTAGCAAGAGGATACTTTACAAAGTCGGCAAAGTTCTAACAACCCACCACACTTTGCTGGAACCTAAGTTGATAATACAGCCAGTGTGCCTGATGGTGAACTTCCAACTCCTGGAGTATTCCAAGCTGAATCCTCAGATAGGAAAAACCCTAATCTTGTGCTGACTGCGGCTATTATTATGGTCTTTATGTCATTATTATCACTGTTCATTAGAAGCCTTGGAACTTAAGACTGTGCAGGCTATACATTGGTGCGGGTCAAAGGTGGCTTAGAACTTCTTCCACCTTTAATGCTTGGCCACCACATGGCCTAACTTAGGCTTCCTCAAAAATATATCAAATTCAGATTGATTTAAAGGGGCAGGGAGGCCTGTCCCCCAAATTAACTTGTTCTGGAAACATGGAGGAGAATTTATTTGAATTTTGCCACATTGGCAGATATCTTCTAAGACAATTTTCAGATGCCCTACTTCTCTGTCTTAAAAGAGGCTTAAAAAAGCTATAAAAGTTTTCTCTTTGGTTTTCCTTAGACAAATAGAGAATCAGATCTCAGGGCAGAGTGAATGGAATGGTTACAGACAAATCTGTATTGCTGCTGTTAAACAGGATGGAGATTTAAGCGAGGAGTGAATAGATCTTAATTGCTAATGTTTTCCTTCCTTTTACACAGGGCCTGACAATCAGTCTTCTCTCTCCCTGTATACTATATTTAGGATAGGGATGGAATAATGGGACTCATCAAGCTTCTGCTACTTTTATGAAGGTGAAAGGTGTTGCTTTAAAAAATGATGGCCAGGGTTGCGGATGCAAAGGATAAGACTGTCACCTCTGATACAAAACAAAGCTTCCTGTTGTTGAATTAAATTGGAGGAACTCAAAATAGGCTTTGGGAGAAAAAAAGTTAACATCCCCCTTCCTCTTTATGATGATATCTATTCATTCCCATAGAAATAGAACTTTATGAAGTCTCTGCAGAGCTAGGTGAAGAGAAGATATAATTACTATATACTATAATGAGCCACAGTGGTGCAGTGGTTAGAGTGCAGTATTGCAGGCTACCTCTGCTGACTGCCGGCTGCCTGCAGTTTGGCATTTCGAATCTCACCAGCTCAAGGTTGACTCAGCCTTCCAGCCTTCTGAGGTGGGTAAAATGAGGACACAGATTGTTGGGGGCAATAGACTGACTCTGTAAACCGCTTAGAGAGAGCTGTAAAAGCACTGTGGAGTGGTATATAAGTCTAAGTGCTATTGCTATTGCTAGCCTGGAAGAGTAGCTGTGGAAATTTAAAATTCAGCTTTGGGATGCAAACATTATTTTTCTCTTTTCTATATAGAAATGGCCAGTGTTTCCTACTTCATGAAGACAATGCCTGGAATATCATACTGTGATACTTGGATACTCATTGTTAACTGGTTCTCAGAGGTGCAATGAGTATAAAACAATGAGCAGCAAACAATTTTGCCCATAAAGAAAGTCACAATGCAACCAACACCAACAAGTTCTAACTTGTGCGCTGAGTCCCAAACAAACTATGAATACCGAGACAAAATGTTCACGTCAAAATGCATTGAGTACCTAATTCAATAAGTTTCAAAGCAGTTGAGCATCAAGGTACCACTGTATTATTCTATGTAAGAGAACTACTTTTAGTAGAACCAACAGTTTGTTATGATATGCATATAATATTTCAAAACTGTCTTTTGGTTTGGAGGCTAATTGTTGCAGTTATGGAGGCAACTAGTTCTAGAACAACAGAGGCTGAGTAGGAAATTAGACACATCTCCCCAGGAATGTATGTATCAGATTGACCCATACAGTGTAAAATAAAAGGTGAGCAAAGAACCATAAAAGTTAGACATGTTTTGGGTGATGTACACCACGGAAATTGCAAGATAGCAGATGACCACTAGATGCAGCAAAGAGATACCAAACTATTTGCAATTCAAATGTTGTAAAACTAAAATAGAGGCTAGAGTTAGTGATTAATGGTATAACATGTCTTCTCCAAAGATTTGTGGCCTTAGATGTAAGAGACACTAGGCAATAAAGTATCTTGAACTAACAGCAAGTAGTTGAGCACCAAAAAATTCACCAAAAAGTAAAACAATCATCAACCTATCCCTAACCCTCAAAATTGGTATAATGTGGAAACTGGAAGTGTCGCAGCAAGACTGGCTTGGAAAATACTGGGCTCTGATGAGTCTGGGAAAACCCAGCCAGATGAATCGCTGTCGGGGAGTCTTTGGACTGGAACTGTCCTGTAGGGATGTTGAAGAAGGACAGGCACCTCGGACAGCTAAAGAGGAACAGGCAAATTCCTTGGAAAGCCAGAGAAAACTGTTTGATCCGACGGCAGGGGGCGGCAGCAATTGCGACCGCCAATAAGCGGGGGCTCTGGAAAAATAATTGTGCAGGAGCGGAGAATTGGATGTAGTACTGGCACCGGTGAGTGATTGTCCAACTCACAGGCAATAAAGAAAAAAATTGGAAATTTTTAAAGCTACTCTGGCATGGAAATAGCAGTTAATTAGTGTTGGGGGAAGTTAATCCACAGAAGAGAGAAAGCGGAAGTAAAAATCACCAAAGCCCAAAATGGAGTTTGATATTTAAATTTTAAATGTGGATGCTGAATTTTGAGAGATTAAATTTATCACCAGAAAAAGAAACCCAAGAAAATATATAGTCAATTGTATCTCTAATATATGCTATCATCTTTTTTCCAATTTATGGTTGAATATCATTTATTTAGTCCCCATTCTTCCACCCTTTTCTTCCCCATTTATGAACATTTTGGGCTTTCAGAGTTCCTGAGCAAAATTCATTGTGAAAGAGCGTAATGTGTCTAAAGGTCATTTAAAGTCCAGAAAGACTCACATAGTAGTCAATTGTGAAAAGAAAATGTTTGCAAATGTGCAATGGAGATTCACGGGCATCAAATAGTAGAAATACAGCGATGGATCTGAAGTGAAAGGTTATACCAGCTCTGAGAGCTGTCTAAGTCTCCAGGGACAAATGAAAAATAAGAAATGAATTTTTGTTCCTTTGTTGGCAGATTTCATTGCCTGAACTTGGCATAGCAGAGACAGAGAAGGGCAGGTTTTTCTAGATGTTGAAAGACTCCAGTTATGATTACTGGGTAAATCTTTGAAAGAGCTGCTTCGTAATGTTCTCCATCTCTTCATCAAAATTCCAGTCTTGATTCCCTGGGACAACAGATACATGTGCCAACAGACGTTCAATGAGTGGGTGGTCCAGCATAGAATTTGATTGAACTGACACTCAGCCAGGCATCTGTTTTACTCAGAGTGGATGGACCTGAGCAAAAACTCAGTCTTCAGCCCTCCAGATGTACACTTTCAGAAGGTTGTTTGGACACCCACACAGGTGTCATATGGATGAGTCTACTAGGCAAATCCTTCCTTTAAATTAGACTAAAAAAAGAAAGAGAATGGACTACATTTTTGAGGGGGAAAAACAGAGCAGAGATATGATTTCTTCCTCCTCCATCATTACTACCACCATCATTACATTATGTCATTGCTTGTAATACTCTGGTATTTCTTCTGTGTGGATAGGGCTAATCCCCAATATGAATAGAATAGAATTTTATTGGCCAAGTGTGATTCGACACACAAGGAATTTGCTTGGTGCATATGCTCTCAGTGTACATAAAAGAAAAGATATGTTCATCAAGGTACAATACTTACAACACTTCATGATAGTCATAGGCTACAAATAAGCAATGAGAAAACAATCAATATCAGTATAAATTGTAAGGATACAAGCATCAAAGTTATAGTCATAAGTGGAAGGAGATGGGTGATGAGAATGATGAGAAGATGAGAAGATTAATAGTAGTGCAGATTTATAAAATTAATAGTAGATTAATAGTAGTGCAGATTTAGTAAATACTGTAGTTTGACAGTGTTGATGGCAAGAAGCGGCCGACCTTCTTGCCCTGCGAGATTCCCCTCTCTCATGGGTTTGGCCCTCCACATTATCGAGGGCCGGTGGCATGCTAAAAATAGGAGACTTAGGGGATTTTTAATTAATTGTTTTAACCGATTTTTTAAGGGGAGTTTTAATGGGAATTTTAAGGGGAGGGTGGAGATTGATGGGTTGGGGTTGGGGGAGGAGGGGAAGAATGGGTGGGGGGGAAACCCGTCGGGGAGGGAGCCAAGTCCAATGTGCGCTCGTGGCGTTAAGTCAGGTCCGAGGGTGGTGGGGGAGGGTTTCGTTCCAGCTTATCAGGGTTGTGCTATTGACACGGTAAGTGGGAGAGGCAGATATGGCAGAAGGGGGGGGCCGCATCAGGTTTTGGGAGTACGCCCTCGCTATTTGAGAGCGAACGTGTGCTTCGGCCCCCCTGCTTTTTCCCGTTCCCCGGATGGCCAGAGTACTCGGGACTTGGGCCTCCGGCTGATGTTATGTAATGCAAGGTCCGTGGTTAACAAAGCCCTCCTGATCTCAGATCTAATTCAGGAGGGGACCACGGACGTTATGGGCATTACGGAGACCTGGTTGGGCACGGAAGGGGGGTTTCCCCTAGTGGAGATGTGCCCACCAGGTTTCCGAGCATTCCATCAGCCGAGGGCCCAAGGTAGGGGTGGCGGGGTGGTGGTTATTATTAAAGAAAGCCTGGAACCAAGGGAGACCACTGTGCCTCAGATAGCTGGTTGTGAATCCCTCTATGTGAAGTGGGGCCGTAGGACTCAGGTAGGCTTGTTGATCACGTACCTGGCTCCTTGCTGCATGACAACAGCCCTGCCTGAGCTGTTGGAGTTGCTGACCGGGTTGGCAGTTGAAACCCCTAGACTGTTGGTCATGGGGGATTTCAGCTTGCCATCAACTGGCGTGGCATCCTCGATGGCCCAGGAGTTCATGGCTTCCATGACGGCCATGGACCTGACTCAATTAGTGGACAGCCCTACCCACATCGGGGGAGGCACTCTAGATCTGATTTTTGTCTCTGGCCAGTGGGCGAATGATCTGATTTTAAACGATTTAGTTATTGAGCCTTTGTCATGGTCGGATCATTCCCTCCTTTGTCTGGACTTTCGGACCGCTACTCACCACCGCAGGGAGACGGAACCAATGCGTTGGTTCCGTCCCAGGCACCTGATGGACCCAGAGAGGTTCCTGACGGAGCTTGGGCCGTTACCCGAGAATCTGGCCCGCGGCACGACTGAAGAACTAGTCTGGGAACAGGCCGCGGCTGGAGCTTTGGACTGTGTTGTGCCTTTGCGGCCTCTGACCCGGCGCAGGTCTCAACCGGCTCCTTGGTTCTCTAAGGAGCTGAGGGAGATGAAACGCTGGAGAAGACGCCTAGAGAGTGCCTGGAGATCCAGCTGTTCTGAGGCTGACCGGACGCTAGTTAGGTCCTATAGTAGGACCTACCTAGTGGCATTGAGGGATGCGAAACGTTTCCTCCCTCATTGCATCGGCAGATAACCGCCCGTTCTTACATTTCCTCCCTCATTGCATCAGGAGATAACCGCCCGGCTGCCCTGTTTCGGGTGACCCGCTCTCTTCTTCAACAGGAGGGGCGGTAGGACCCATTACAAGGGCGTGCCGAGGAGTATTTCTATATGATAAAATCGTTCAGCTTCGGGATGGATTGGATCAAAATTGGGTAGATCCAGGCGAGAGTTTCGAGACCCGTCTTGTTGAGACTGTTTGGGATAGTTTTGACCCTGTGACTCCCAAGGACATGGACAGGTTGCTGGGACATGCCACCACATGTTTACTGGACCCGTGCCCCTCCTGGTTGGTGCTGGCCACGCAGGAGGTGACACGAGGCTGGCTCCGGGGAATTACAAATGCTTCTTTGCGGGAGGGGGTCTTTCCCACTGCCTTGAAAGAGGCGATGGTGAGACCTCTTCTCAAGAAGCCTTCCCTGGACCCAGCTGTTTTAGGAAATTACCGTCCAGTCTCCAACCTTCGTTTTACGGTGAAGGTTGTAGAGAGTGCGGTGGCACGTCAATTACCCCAGTACCTGGATGAAACTGTCTATCTAGACCCGTTCCAGTCCGGCTTCCAGCCCGGATACAGTACTGAGACGACTTTGGTCGCGTTGGTGGATGATCTCTGGAGGGGCAGGGATAAGGGTTACTCCTCTGCCCTGGTCCTATTAGACCTCTCAGCGGCTTTCGATACCATCGACCATGGTATCCTGCTGTGCCGGTTGGAGGGTTTGGGAGTGGGGGGAACCGTTTATCGGTGGTTTATTTTATTTATTTATTTATTTATTTGATTTCTATACCGCCCTTCTCCCGAAGGACTCAGGGCGGTGTACAGGCAAGAATAAAACAGACGGTACAATATACAAATTTAAAATGCAGTTAAAAAACTTATTTTAAAATTGGCCTGAGAAGTAAAATATATAATAAGCTAAAAAACCCCATTTAAAATTAATTTCTAAGAATTTAAAAATTTGTTAAAATCAATTTAAGCCAGCCCTGCGAATAAAAGATGTGTCTTCAGTTCATGACGGAATGTCCGAAGGTCAGGTATTTGGCGTAAACCGGGGAAGTTCGTTCCAGAGGGTGGGAGCCCCACAGAGAAGGACCTTCCTGGGGCCGCCAGCCGACATCGCTTGGCGGACGGCACCCTGAGAAGTCCCTCTCTGTGAGAGTGTACGGGTCGGTGGGAGGCATGTGGTAACAGCAGGCGGTCCCATAAGTACCCAGGCCCTAAGCCATGGAGCGCTTTAAAGGTAGTAACCAACACCTTAAAGTGCACTCGAAAGGCCACAGGTAGCCAGTGCAGTCTGCGCAGGAGTGGTGTTATATGGGAGCTACGCGGAGCTCCTTCTATCACCCGCGCAGCTGCATTCTGGACTAACTGAAGCCTCCGAGTGCACTTCAAGGAGAGCCCCATGTAGAGAGCATTACAATAATCCAAGCGAGAGGTAACGAGCGCATGAGTGACCGTGCACAAGGCATCCCGATCAAGGAAGGGGCGCAACTGCCGAACCAGGCGAACCTGGTGGAAGGCCCCCCTGGAGACGGCCGTCAAATGATCTTCAAACGACAGCCGTTCATCCAGGAGGACACCTAAGTTGCGCACCCTATCCTTTGGGGTCAATAACTCGCGGCTGAATCAGGGTGCCGGCATCCACAGCCACTCCGTCTTGGAGGGATTAAACTTGAGCCTGTTTCTCCCCATCCAGACCCGTACGGCTTCCACACACCGGGACAGCACTTCAACAGCTTCATTGGGGTGGCCTGGGGTGGAGAAGTACAGCTGGGTGTCATCAGCGTACAGCTGGTATCTCACCCCAAAGCCACTGATGATCTCACCCAACGGTTTCATATAGATGTTGAACAGAAGGGGCGAGAGAATCGACCCCTGCGGCACCCCACAAGTGAGGTCCCTCGCGGTCGACCTCTGCCCCCCTGTCAACACCGTCTGCGACTGGTCAGAGAGATAGGAGGAGAACCACCGATACACGGTGCCTCCCACTCCCAATCCCCCCAACCGGCGCAGCAGGATACCATGGTCGATGGTATCAAAAGCCGCTGAGAGATCTAATAGGACCAGGGCAGAGGAATAGCCCCTGTCCCTGGCCCTCCAGAGATCATCCACCAGTGCGACCAAAGCTGTCTCCGTGCTGTACCCGGGTCGGAAGCCGGACTGGAACGGGTCTAGATAGACGGATTCATCCAGGTATTGGGGTAGCTGTCGCGCCACAGCACTCTCTACAACGTTCGCAACAAAGCGAAGGTTGGAGACTGGACGATAATTACCCAAAATAGCTGGGTCCAGGGAGGGCTTCTTGAGGAGGGGTCTCACCACCGCCTCTTCCAAGGCGGCAGGGAAAACCCCTTCCAACAAAGAAGCGTTGATAATCTCCTGGAGCCAGCCTCGTGTCACCTCCTGAGTGGCCAGTACCAGCCAGGAAGGACACGGGTCCAGTAAACATGTAGTGGCGTGAAGTCTCCCCAACAACCTGTCCACGTCCTCGGGAGCCACAGGGTCAAACTCATCCCAAATGGACTCAACAAGACGTGTCTCCTCTCCCTCGCTTGGATCATCCCAATTTCGTCCAGACCATCCCGGAGCTGAGCGATTTTATCGTATAGATAACCACTAAACTCCTCAGCACGTCCCTGCAACGGGTCATCCCGCACCTCCTGATGAAGGAGGGAGCAGGTCACCCGAAACAGGGCAGCCGGGCGGTTATCTGCCGATGCAATGAGGGTGGAGGCATATGAGCGCCTCGCCTCCCTCATTGCCACTAGGTAGGTCCTAGAATAGGACCTAACTAGTGTCCGATCAGCTTCGGAACGGCTGGACCTCCAGGTGCTCTCTAGATGTCTTCTCCGGCGTTTCATCTCCCTCAGCCCCTCGGAGAACCAAGGGGCCAAACGAGATCTGCGCCGGGTCAGAGGTCGCAAAGGCACGACATGGTCCAAGGCCCCAGCCGCGGCCCGCTCCCAGGCCGCAACTCAGTCGTGCCGTGGGCCAGATCCTCAGGGAATGGCCCAAGCTCCGTCCGGAACCTCTCAGGGTCCATCAGGCGCCTGGGACGGAACCACCGTATAGGTTCTGTCTCCCTGCGATGGTGGATGGCGGTTCGGAAGTCTAGTCGAAGGAGAAAATGATCGGACCATGACATCGGTTCTGTTACTAAATCATCTAATTCCAGATCATTTAACCACTGACCAGAGATATAAATCAGGTCCAGTGTGCCTCCCCCCATGTGCGTGGGGCCATCATTTACCCGAATCAGGTCCAAGGCCGTCATGGAAGCCTGGAACTCCCGAGCTGCAGTCGATAGCAAGCCACCCGATGGCAAGTTGAAATCCCCCATGACTATAAGTCTGGGGGTCTCAACCGCCACAGAGGCAAGTACCTCCAACAGCTCGGGCAGGGCTGTGGTCATGCAGCAAGGAGCCAGGTACGTGATCAACAAGCCCAACTGATTCCTATGGCCCCACCTCACATAGAGGGATTCACAACCGGCAATCTGAGGAACAGTGGCCTCCCTCGGTTCTAGATCTTCCTTAATGACAACCGCCACCACCCCACCCCTACCTTGGGCCCTCGGCTGATGAAATGCTCGGAAACCTGGAGGGCACAGCTCAACGAGGGGAACCCCCCCCTCCGGACCCAACCAGGTCTCCGTAATGCCCATAAGGTCCGCGGACTCCCCCTGAATAAGATCGCAAATCAGGGGGGCTTTATTAGCCACGGACCGGGCATTACATAACATCAACCGAAGATCCAGGCTCTGAGGATCATGGCCGCCTGAGGAACGGGTAGGGACTGAGGGGCCGGAGCACGTGATCGCCGTCAAACATCGAACACGTGCTCCCAACACTCGATACGGCCCCCCCCTCCGCCATATCTGCCTCTCCCACTTACCGTACAGATTGGACAGCCCTCTAGTCCTGGAACAGAACCCTCCCCCCCTGCCTTCAGACCAGATGTAACAATGTCGCAAACAAGCACAGGGGCTGGATCCCTCCCCGACGGGTTCTCTCCCCTACCCGTCAAATCCCTCCCCCCCTCCCAACCCTTAAAATCCCCATTAAAACTCCCCTTAAAAAATCTATTAAAACAACTAATTAAAAAACCCCTAAGCCTCCTATTTTTCGCATTTTTCTCCTCCTACCTCTCTGACCGGACACAGACGGTGTTGACAGGGGGGCAGAACTCGACCCCGAGGTGCCTCATGTGTGGGGTGCTGCAGAGATCGATTCTCTCACACCTCCTGTTCAACATCTATATGAAGCCGCTGGGTGAGATCATCAGTGGTTTTGGGGTGAGGTACCAACTGTACGCTGATGACACGCAGCTGTACTTTTCCACCCCGGGCCATCCCAACGAAGCTATCGAAGTACTTTCCCGGTGTTTGGAAGCCGTACGGGTCTGGATGGGGAGAAACAGGCTCAAGCTTAATCCCTCCAAGACGGAGTGGCTGTGGATGCCGGCACCCCGGTACAGTCATCTGCAGATGCGACTGACTGTTGGGGGCGAGTCATTGGCCCTGATGGAAAGGGTGCGCAACTTGGGCGTGTTCCTGAATGGATGGTTGTCCTTTGAAGACCATTTGACAACCGTCTCCAGGAGAGCTTTTTATCAGGTTCGCCTGATCCGCCAGTTGCGCCCCTTCCTGGACCGGGATGCCCTATGCACGGTCACTCAAGCTCTCGTTACCTCTCACCTGGACTACTGCAATGCTCTCTATATGGGGCTCCCCTTGAAGAGCACTCGGAGACTTCAGCTAGTCCAGAATGCGGCTGTGCAGGTTATTGAGGGAGCGGTTCGGAGCTCCCACATAACACCTATCCTGCGCAGACTGCACTGGCTACCTGTTGTTTTCCGGGTGCACTTCAAGGTATTGGTTACCACCTTTAAAGCGCTCCATGGCTTAGGACCGGGATACTTACGGGACCGTCTACTGCCGTCCTCTATCTCCCAACGACCGGTGCGTTCTCACAGAGAGGGACTCCTCAGGGTGCCGTCAGCCAAACAATGTCGACTGGCGGTCCCCAGGGGGAGGGCCTTCTCTGTGGGGGCTCCTACCCTGTGGAACGAACTTCCCCCTGGACTTCGACAACCCTCTGACCTTAGGACCTTTCGCCATGAACTTAAAACCTATTTATTCCGCCTTGCTGGACTGGCTTGATTTTTAAAATTTTTAATTTGATTTTATGGGTTTGAAATTTCTGTCAATTTTATAGGGCGTTATTACATTTTAAATTTGGCCATTTGAATAAGTTTTTTAAGGGTTGTTTTTTAGTATTGTATGTATTGTTTCTTTTGTATTTTATTTTGGCCCTGAGTCCTTCGGGAGAAGGGCGGTATACAAATTAAAATATTATTAAATATTTAAAATATTATAAAATATTATTATTATTATCATCATCATCATCATCATCATCATCATCATCATCATTATTATTATTATTATTATTATTTGTTTAGCAGAGTGATGGCATTTGGGAAAAAAAACTGTTCTTAGAATAGAATAGAATAGAATTTTTTATTGGCCAAGTGTGATTGTACACACAAGGAATTTGTCTTGGTGCATATGCTCTCAGTGTACATAAAAGAAAAGATATGTTCATCAAGGTACAACATTTACAGCACAATTGATGGTCAATATATCAATATAAATCATAAGGATTGCCAGCAACAAGTTATAGTCATACAGTCATAAGTGGAAAGAGATTGGTGATGGGAACTATGAGACGATTAATAGTAGTGCAGATTCAGTAAATAGTCTGACAGTATTGATGGAATTATTTGTTTAGCAGAGTGATGGCCTTCGGGAAAAAACTTGTGTCTAGTTGTTCTGGTGTGCAGTGCTCTATAGCGTCGTTTTGAGGGTAGGAGTTGAAACAGTTTATGTCCAGGATGTGAGGGATCTGCAAATATTTTCACGGCCCTCTTCTTGATTTGTGCAGTATACAAGTCCTCAATGGAAGGCAGGTTGGTAGCAATTATTTTTTCTGCAGTTCTAATTATCCTCTGAAGTCTGTGTTTTTCTTGTTGGGTTGCAGAACCGAACCAGACAGTTATAGAGGTGCAAATGACAGACTCAATAATTCCTCTGTAGAACTGAGCAGCTTCTTGTAGCAGCTTCTTGTGTCTAGTTGTTCTGGTGTGCAGTGCTCTATAGCATTGTTTTGAGGGTAGGAGTTGAAACAGTTTATGTCCAGGATGTGAGTAAATTATCATCACAGCAAAATGACAAATATGAGCTAGCTCATCATCAAGACCTGAGAGCAGAAAAACATGGGGGGGAAATGGCATGAAAAGCTGGTTGGGGAAAGGCTTTCCCTACAGCAAATTGAATGCCTCTAGGCTTTGAAATGCTCCACAGGGCCACACACATAAGAATAGTCACACCACACATTCCCAGGGTGATTGATCCCCCTCATGGAGTAAATTCATCAGATTCATTTACTTCTCTTGTTTGACTTCTGGGAATACTGGCACAACTCAAATTACTTCTCATGGATACCTGCCCATGGAAAGAACTGGGTGCCATCAACCAAGGAAGACATCAACCATGGGGATCAGGCAGAAGTTACTTCTATTCTTACACAACAGCTCTGTTCCCATTCCAACTTTTCCATTTGAATAAAAGATTCATGTCCCCCCCCCTAAATATACATCTTTTCTTCTCTTTGTCCTTTCACCCCCTCTTTATTTTGCTCAGAACACTTTGAGCAGCTGACATGAAGGAAATAAATTGGCAACAATACCTACCCACCAGCATTGTCCATATATTGACAACCATATGCTGTTTGAATAGGTATGAGTGCATGTCTTCTGTGTTTGCTCATTCATCTATCTTTGTTTCCCTGTCAATATGCTTCTGTGAGAGTTCCTCATTTTTTTGCCATCCTGTACTTCCTTCATAAATCTCTCACCCAACAATGAAACGTCCCTTTATTTATACAGTACCGGTTATACAGAAATGCATCATAGCCAAGAGAAGGGGCTCATAACTCCTCTTCTGTTGTTTAATAAAGTACTCAAAATACGTGGGAAGAATGCATCAATATTGTTAAAGTTAATGACTGAATGGTTCATAACAAAAGAAAAAGAAACAGAAAGAGGACATTTACAGGTAATGAAATTGGTGTGGTAAAGAGAGTAGGAGAGACTTCTATTTCTAAAATCCCCAGTTGTCCTGGCTAAAGGATTATGAAAGAAGATGACATAAAGTCAGGGATGGCTGTTATACCATCACAAAAATTACAAAAGACCTGTAGGTATCATTATAAAAATAGGCCTCAGAAAATAGTAGCAACTTTAACCTCCAGAAATAAAGTATGGGCTTATGGCCATACAGTGTTTTATCTTTATAAGATTGTTCCTTCTGTTGTTTGTATCCTTGGGCATTCTGACATGCATTCAGCTTGACACAGTTTGGAGCTGAAGGGGGGATGGAGTCTTCAGTCAAAACATTCCTAACTGATGAGTCAACCATAAACATCTGGCTGACCAGAAGAGGTTTGCGATGGGGGCATCAATTTGTGATGGGGGCATTACTTGGAGCCTGACATTACATTAAAATTCTCAGCAAGAGATTGTAAGGACTGATAGTTCCATGGAGAAACAAAAATGGATCATTTTTTGGCCTGCCTGTCTAATGTTTGTGGTTTTGTCTGCAGAGAGATGAATTATGTCCATCCTCACTTTCAAAAGAGGGATCAGATTTCCCTGATGCAATTTAATAATTATTTGGGCCACCTGAATGTGACTTTCAGTTGAACCTTTCTGAAAGTGTCCCCCACAACTCCCTTAAACAACTCTCATCAATAACATAACTGAAATGTTTCATATGGTGTTTCATGCACTCTTCCTCTAACTAAGCTAGCCTCTGTCTGTCATTGTCTCTCTTTCTTTGCTTTAAATATCTGCCCCTCTTTGTAGTTTTGGATTATCTCAAACACAACAAGAGTTCTCACCATGGTTGTCACTGAGGTTTTAATGTTTGCCATGGCCAGCACAATACAACATGTTGAATTATCTTAAATGTCACATGTTCTTTGTGAGGAAGGGCAAAAAAATGGATGAAAAGAATCTCCAAAACAAATAGCAACATTAATTACGTCCTATTGGCCTTTGATGTTCCCACTCCTCTCTAAGAACATTTCCATACTCCCTGCACAGAGGAGAGTGAGAAATTGATGAGTGCTCTTAGTTGTCAACTAAGTGGTATGAACACCAGGCAGTCTTCATGTATTGTTCCTCTGATTTTTCTGGTGAATCTGAATAGATTACCAAGGTGGGGGGGATATCAAAGTTTAGTGTTCCTGATGCCGAGGTGAGCTGCTGCTGATTTGGACCGATTCAGGCAAACCGGTAGTTTTGACCACTGGCTGTGGGGCCACCCACCCACCCCGATACTATCCCATCCTATATATTTCATTCTCTGGTTTGCTCACTCTACCCTCACAGCCCAGCTGATTTCTGCACCTAGTCCACTCTACTTACCACGACTGCCCGAGAAGGTGTGTTGGAAGCTGTGCGCATGAAATCAACGTGTGTTTGAAGCTGCACGCAAGTGCAGAAGGCGCGCACACACATTTTTGGTTCTGCACTAGGCAAACTGGCTGTTAAATTATGTGCAGCCCACCTCTGTCCTGATGGTTTAGAAGAGTCCTGCAAAACCCTATCCTACTCATGTGAGGCTAAGGAAGTTAAAGCACCATCAGATGTATTCATTATTTGTTCTTGTTTTAACCCTTCAGTCATTTCTGACTCTCGGCGACTTTATAAGCAAGTGCTCTCCATGCTATCCTATCAAGCACAGCTTTTTTCAGTTGTTAGATGTTCATCTTTGTATCAGTTTTCATGGTATCAAGCCAGTTTATTCTTTGTTGCCCCTTCTTCTGGGGCCATTAACCATTCCAAGCATCACTGATTTCTCCAATGAATTTGCATGCATGGCATGGCCAAAGTATATCAAATGTAGTCTTATGATTTTAGGTTCTAGTGGTGTATCTGGTTTTCATTGTTAATGGTGATTACATGTGTTAAACAGCTTTGAACAGTAAATACATCTTCAGTCCATGAGAAATACAATGCACTGTGTATATCAGGGCCTGCGTAAAACTCAAATCCTGGGGGCCAGATCTGGCCCGGGGGGCTGCCTGGAAACAGTAAAGGACCAGCCTGTGGTGCCTCTGTCAGTGACAATGGAGCTTGGGAGGGCTGCATGTGCTCTTTCTGTTAGAGCCTATGATGGAAGAGACGGACACAGCTCTTTCAGTAACAACAGCTCTTTATTAATAGACCAGTACAACCCAACAGAATGCTAGTCTGGCAGTGTCTTCTTTTATAGAGGGCTGCCAGATGGCTTAACCAATGAGCTTTAAGTATTTTCCCACCTTTTTAGAGGACCTGAGTAAAAACTATAGCACACTCCTTTTATGGTACATAACACCCCTCCCCTCCTAGAATATATTTACTTAGTTAATATATGTACATGTAGATGAAATCATGCAGGTAGGCAGGGCTGGTGCAAGCCCTAGTAGACCTGCCCAGTTCAGTTTGCTCCTGGGTGTTGACTTGAGCAGGTGGATTAGTTGCAGTCCCTGAACCTGCCAATGGAACCTCCAGGAACTCTTTGTTGGGCATGGTAGGAGGTAGAAGGCCCAACCTTTCTGGAAGTCTGCGCTGGAGTCTTGGTTCCACAGGTGGACAATCAAGCTCACAATCGGGTTTGAGTTAGTGTTAGACATTGGATTTAACAGTTTTGGATAGTCAGGGTCTGGCCACTTGTTGGATTGAGATTGGTCTGGTGTGTGAAGTGAAGAGTTTGAAATTCGGCCTCGGAGTTGGTCCAAGTGCTGATGTCAGCCTCCACTCCAAGCTTCACTCTATTTGTGTTATATGTGTGCAATTTGTATTCAGTAGTTAGATTGCAGCGTCAGTATGTTAATGTAAAATAGCCATGAACCTAAGATGTATACTATCCTATTCAGATTAACAGAAGAGGGCCCTTTAAGAGTGTCGTCTGACATAAAAGGAGGGGAGGGAGCAACAAATGTTTGAATCAGCATAAACGCCAGGCGCGCGGGCTTTCCAACGAAGCCTGCATTCCTGAGATAATAAACTGCCGGAGACCTTTGGAAGAAGATTACCACAGGGGGCGAGAAGGAGCTGGCATTAGACCAGGCCTGCCTGACCTTTTGTGGGAAGGAGGGACTAAGGAGGGGATATGGGATGTTAGCCATATTCTGTCTCAGATCCAACTTTACACTGCTGTTGTCCGGATGTATTTAGTAAAAGTACTTTTCTTTATTTTCAAATGAAGTCAAGGTGTATTCTTTCCTAAATACAATCAGAGGCAGCCTGACAGCCGATGCCACAGTCTCCTGTCCTCAAGTTCAACTTTGTAGAAGTGAGGACCAGATACTTCCACGACCATGCCAGGAATCCAGAGAGCACCTCCAGCATAATTGTGGGCATAGACCTTGTCCCCAATTTCCGAATTTTCCCTGTGGAATCAGGGTGTGTGTGTGTAATATAATTTGGATGCAATCGGTCCAATTGTGATCGGAGCCTCTGTCCCATGGGGAGCTCCGAGGGGCTTCTATTGGTGGCTGCACAAGGGGTGATATGTTGAATTAGTAAAAATTTATCAATTCAGGCCTGCCAATCCCCTGGGCCCATTCTGGCCAAAGCCTCTTTAGTAAACCTCACTAATCTTTCAGTCTGCCCATTACTGGCCAGATGAAACGGTGCCACCAATGCATGTCTGATGCCCAAGTTGGCCAAAAAGGTCTTGAATTGAATGGTTGTTAATTGCGGGTCATTGAATGAAACTAGCACATTAGGGAGGCCATGCGTAGTGAACAGTTTCCTAAGTGCCTTAATGACAGCTTCGGCAGTGGTTGAAGTCATTAGGACTATCTCTAACCACTTAGAGTAAGCGTTGACCACAATAAGGAAAGTTTGCCCTTTTACTGGCCCTGCGAAGTCAATATGCACCCTGGCCCAGGGTGCCTGGGGTGTTTCCCATGTTTTGGCTGGGGTAGCAGGTGGAGCCGGTCGGGACTCATGGCATGGAGAGCAGGTGGTGATCCATTCTGCAATGTCCTGGTCCATCTTAGGCCATAAGATGTAGCTCCTGGCCAGCCCTTTCATCCTGACAATACCAGGATGCCCCTCATGCAAAACTTCCAGCACTTCCCTCCGTAATTAGAGGGAATGACCACCCTTTCCCCCTATAACAGACAACCTTTCAAAACAGACAGTTCATTTCAGTGCAAGAAATAAGAGCGAGTGGATTCCAAAACCAGGGCTCTGGGCCAACCTCGCCACACATAGTTCAAAATTTGCATGAGTTCAGAGTCCCTAGTGGTATGCCGAGCAATCTCAGCTGTAGTGATAGGCCCCAAAATGATGTTCTGACGCAGAAGGACTTGGCAGACTGGTGCAGGGTCTTCCACCAGGGCAGGCAGGGGGTAACAGCTCTGCGTGTCGGTATGGCCCAAAGACTGTCCTGGCTGGTGTATTAGCTGGTAGCTGTAGGCTGCCAGAAATAGCAACCATCACACCATTTGAGGTGGCATTATGGCCAGAATTAAATGTTTCCCCACCAACAAACCCAGCAAGGGCTTGTGGTCAGTCACTAGGGTGAAGTGTCTTCCATACAAATAGTCATGGAACCGCTGGCCCCCAGCGACTGCAGCCAGCAGTCTCTGTCCAATTGGCTGTAGTTTCACTCGGCGGTGGACAAAGTGCAGGAATTGAAAGCGAGAGGAGCCTCCCAGCTGTTAGGAAGTTGATGGCTGAGGACAGCCCCTACCCTGAAAGCCAAGGCATCACAAGTCAGAATTAAAGGCAGGAAGTCACTGTAATGGACCAACCTGCTGTCAGATGTCAGCAAGTTCTTTACGGTGGCGAAAGCAGCCACCTCGGTGGGCCTCAGAACCAGGAAGCCTTCTTTCCAAGCAGCCTATGTAAGAGTTTGGGCATGGTGGCCTTTTGCTTTAAAAATATACTATAGAAATTTAGCAAGCCTAGAAAGGCTTGTAGCTCCTGTTTAATTTTAGGGGTTGGACCATTCTGAATGGTGGCAATTTTGGATTTGGTAGGGTGAATCCCTGACCCATCAATCATGTACCCAAGGAAGTCCACTCAGGGCACTGCAATGTGGCATTTTTCCCGCTTCACTTTAAGGTCCGTCTCCCTGCATCTGGTCAGGACAGTTCTGAACCGGGCAAATAGGGCTGGCTTATCTGTAGAGGACACCAGGACATCATCAAAGTGGGGCACCACCCCAGGGATGCTGTTGTGCCTCGCCCGCCCTCCTCTCCTCAGCCGGGCCCCTCCCATCTCCTGCTATCTGAGCCAGAGTCTGATAATGAAGAGGAACGGCTTGGCATGCCTCCAGCCCCCAGCCCTGGCACCATGCCCGGACAGAATGAGCAAACAAATCTCCCTCCTACAGCGTGTGAGCACGAAGCCAGCCACGTGCTAGAATTGCCGGCAGCAGACCAGGAGGATTGAAAGACACAGTGGATGGATCTCCACTTCCGGAGAATGGAGAGGCGACGTCAGCAAAAGGAAGGGAGGGGCAGGCCTGGATAAGTGCTGAGTCATGGAGCCATACCCCATGGCCTATATAAAGGATCTGCTTTTTGGCATTCCTTGAGTCAAGCAAAGTTTCATCTGGTTGCTGAAGTCACACCTTGGATTCCTGCCTGCCCTGAGAACTCTGACAGGAATTTGGCAAAGCTGCAGAGGCTTCGTGGCCACGCTTGATACAGACTTCCCAGACCCGGCCATTGGAGGAGGAGTGGGACACGACAGATACCCTGCAACAAACGTTCCATTAAACTTTGGAATAGTCCCGGTGCAAAGCTGACACCGAATTGCAAGTAGCGACATTTAAATGCACCCCTGTGGGTGACAATTGTCTGTGCCTCGGCTGTGCTGTCATTAATTGGAGTTGTTGGTACACTTGTGTGAGGTCTAATTTAGCAAAAGTTGTTCCAGTTACCAATGAATGCAGTAAGTGCTGAATCATGGGAACAGGATAGGCGTTCTGCTGCAAGGCCTTGTTGATTGTACACTTATAGTCTGCGCAGATGCGGACTGAGCCATCTGCTTTGACAAGCGTGACTATAGGGGTCTCCCAAAGGGCATGATCTACTGGCTCAAGGATTCCTTGGCCAATCAATTTGTCTAGTTCCTTATCAAACTTAGCTCTAATTGCAAGGGGAAATCTGCGGGGTTTAATCCTAATGGATGATACTTGGGGATCTAGGCTGAAGGAAATAGGCATTCCTTTGTACTTGCCTAGGCCTGCTGAATACATCCTTAAACTCCTTCATGAGGTCCTCAGCACCGTTATCTGCAATGGTGTTGATGCCAATCACACCCATGCCCAGGGCCTCGAACTAGTCCAAGCCAAGCAGGCTTGGCAACGCTCCCTCGACCATGGTGATTTTCAAGGGGCCAGAAAACCCCTGAAATTGTACTTGGAATGTTCCGCTGCCCACAATGGAAATGACGTTTCCTTGGTAGTCTTTGCAACAGCTGCGGTTTCAAGTCTCTTTTCCGGATGCCCGGAACAGTGTTCTTCATGGTGTTCCACACAACAATAGTCAGGGATGATCCTATGTTGATTTCCATCTCGCACTCTGTCCCTTTGATCAGTATGGTTACGTGGAACTTCTTGGCTGACGAGCGGGTCTGTCTAATGTTTGTCTGGTATGCCTCTCTGTCAGTGGCGGGAGATTTCCCTCTGCACTTGGGTTTTGATGGCCTGGTTTTCCTCTTTTCTGGCGTGGCAGTGGCAACAGATTGCTGTTTGGCTCTGAATGTGGATGGCATGCTGGCACGGCAGACTCAAGACAGGTGCCCTTTTCGGTCCCACCTTTGGCACACAGTGTCTTTGTGTCTGCATGTTACTCTGGAGTGAGGCCCTCCCCATCCTGCACACAGGGGTTGTCTCCATTCTGCATTGGAGTAGGCTCTTTTCTTGTCATCTTGGAGTCAGTAGATGTCATTTTTGTATTTTGATGACTCAGCGCTCTCCTGATACACTGCTGTGGTTTGGTGTCAAGTCGGTATGTTTCCCACTCTTTGTAGGGCTGCAGCTGATTTCTGTGAGTTTTCTGCAGCTCTGATCTCATCTAAGGCCATTTGTAGAGTGAGGGACGGCTTTGCTAACAACCGCCGTTGTAGGCTAACATCCCTCATTCCGCTTATGAGCTGTTCCAACAGCACATCCTCCAGCTCTCTGAACTCGCAATATGCAGCGGCTTTTCTGAGTGTCACTACATAGTGGTTCACAGATTCACCTTCCTCCTCCACTCTGCGGTGGAACTTGTGTCTCCGGACAAACTTCGACTGCACCAGGGCATAATGTGCCCAAAGTGTGTTCTGTAGCATGGCCCATGGTACCGCTTGAACTATGACTGGTTCAACAAGTGCCTTGGTTGTATCAAACATGTCCATACTGCAATAACTGAGGAACAGTGCTCGCTTGTGGTTGTCAGACAGTCCCAGGAGGTCATTTGCCTCCATGAAGCATTCAAAGCAATTGTAGGAGTCCCAATTGTCAATGGCTGGGTTGAATGGAGCCAGCGGAGTGTAAGCAGTCATCATGCTGGCAGATGATTCTGCAGACAGCAAACAATGCCGGTTGCTTCCTACTCCGTTGGGACTCTGGTTCTTAATCTTCCGATCCCATCCTCGTCGCCAGTGTTAGATCCAATGATGGAAGAGATGGACACAGCTCTTTCAGTAACAACAGCTCTTTATTAGTAGACCAATACAACCCAACACAGTGTTAGTCTGGCAGTGTCCTTTTTTATAGAGGGCTGCCAGATGGCTTAACCAATGAGCTTTAAGTATTTTCCCACCTTTTTGGAGGACCTGAGTGAAAACTATAGCACACTCCTTTTATGGTACATAACACCTCTGGAGCTCTATTTTCGCTGGCAGAGTGTTGCAGGAAGCCATAGCAGCTGAAGGTGGAGCTTGAGAGCCCCTTTTCACTGGCAGAGCGCTCAGACTACCACAGGCGCCCCTGACATGAGTGATGCCAAGCTGGCCATACCCTGACCTCCCCCCCACCCAAGATCAAACACAACCCTGATGCAGCCCTCAATGAAATCAAGTTTGACATCCCTGGTGTATATTCTAGTTTCAGTTGGTCTCCTCACATCTATGCATATTCCAACAACAGTTTAATATTTGCACCTGTCATCATCCTTCTTCCTCTGAATATTGTTCAGCCCACCTTCCTCTTGATGAACCTTCAAAAAAAATCAAACATCTCAGTCTATTTGCTATTATACTTTGCCTAATAATTAACTTTGGACTGATGGTGACATGGTGGCATTTGGGGGCTAATGATCCAATAGGTTATAACAAAGGAGACATTTGGTGTTACCTTGTTCCTATTAAATACTTGGAGGAAACAATACAAGATCCCATTGATTGCATAGCCGTTCAGCCCCTGAAAGAAGTGTTTTTCACATATTGCTTAAATGATCAATCAATGTCTATGTCCTGCAGTTAATTGGCACTTAGGATAACACTCTGTGTGTGAGATAAAATATTAAAGGGGAAAAACAGATTTCCAGCCGAGCAGTGATATGTCTGCACTCATAAAAAATTTGGAAGATTGACTACAGTCAGGACAGCAGGAAAGAAAAGTCTTGAGAGGAGGGGGTTGAAAGGAAGTAAGAGTCCTGGGAATAAGTAAACATATCTCTCCCTTGCATTTCCTTTCCTTCCTTCATTCATGGATAAAGTCAAGAGAGAACACCTCTAGGAAGCTGCAATAGATTCATAGCAACAGATGGTTCTTGAAGGATTTGAAGAATTTTCTTCAACATGGTGACCCTGAATGTTGTTTTCCTAGGACAGGGGTCAGCAACCTTAAACAAACCTCAAAGAGCTATAAAGTTCCTAACTGGAAGCCCCCTGTTCAATTCTGGACCCGACCAGAAGTCCGGTTCCCCCACCCATAGAGTCTCCTCCTAGCGCAGCATCCTTTTTTCTCTACCTGTCCTAACTGAAAGCTCTATCAATTGTGGAACCGACCAGTGACAGGGAGCCATAGCAGAGGGATTAAAGAGCCACATGTGGCTCCAGAGCGTAGGTTGCAACCCCTGTCCTTGGAAGATTGTGTCAAAATTTTGCACTTTCAGACAGTGGGGGGGAGCGGGAGAGAGAGGGAGGGAGAGAGAGGGAGGGAGGAAGAGAGATTGTAACAGTTATTGTAATAATTTTGGATCTATTTACCAGCAATGAGTATCTATATGTCTGTGATTGTTGGGAAGCATAAGGTTTGCACCCTATGGTCCCTTTGGGAGTCATGTGACAAGGAGGTAAGGATGTTTGGAATATTCTGAGTGGCTCCTCTTAGGATGCTCTAGTGGGATTTTTCAGGAATTAGTCCTCAATTTACCACCACAATTGAGCCCAAAATTTCTATTGCTAATTCCCTCCAAGACGGAGTGGCTCAATCCCTCAAGCTCAATCCCTCAAGCTCAATCCCTCCAAGACGGAGTGGCTGTGGATGCCGGCATCCCGGTACAGTCAGCTGAGTCCACGGCTGACTGTTGGGAGCGAGTCATTGGCCCCGATGGAGAGGGTGCGCAACTTGGGCGTTCTCCTGGATGAACGGCTGTCTTTTGAAGACCACCTGACGGCTGTCTCCAGGAGAGCTTTCCACCAGGTTCGCCTGGTGCGCCAGTTGCGCCCCTTTCTAGACCGGGATGCCTTGTGCACAGTCACTCACGCCCTCGTGACGTCTCGTCTGGATTACTGCAATGCTCTCTACATGGGGCTTTCCTTGAGGGGCATCCGGAGGCTTCAGTTAGTCCAGAATGCGGCTGCTCGGGTGATAGAGGGAGCCCCTCGTGGCTCCCGCGTGACACCTATCCTGCGCAGACTGCACTGGCTACCTGTGGCCTTCCGGGTGCGCTTCAAGGTTTTGGTCAACGTCTTCAAAGCGCTCCATGGCATAGGGCCGGGCTATTTACGGGACCGCCTACTGCTACCGAATACCTCTCACCGACCCGTGTGCTCTCACAGAGAGGGACTCCTCAGGGTGCCGTCGGCGCGACAGTGTCGTCTGGCGACGCCCAGGGGAAGGGCCTTCTCTGTGGGGGCTCCTGCCCTCTGGAACGAACTCCCCCCAGGACTCCATCAACTTCCGGACCTCCGAACCTTTCGTCGCGAGCTTAAAACTCACTTATTCATCTGCGCAGGACTGGGTTAGTTTTTTAAATTTATGGGTTTTTAATGGGTTTTTTATTATTTATCCTAAACTTTTAATCTCGGCCAATTGAATAAGTTTTTTAATTGTATTTTAATTGTATTTATATTGTAATATTATTGTGTATTTTTATCTGGCTGTGAACCGCCCTGAGTCCTTCGGGAGAAGGGCGGTATAGAAATTTAAATAATAATAAATAATAATAATAATAATAATAATAATTGAGAGTTGTTAATTGAGATTTTGCTCCATTTTACAACTTTTCTTGCCACATTTGTTAAGTGAATCGCTGCAGTTAAGTTAGTGACACAGTTGTAAAGTGAATCTTGGCTTCCTCTTTGACTTTGCTTGTCAGGAATTCTCAAAAAGTGATCAGATGACCCCGAGACACTGCAACCATCATAAATATGAGCCACTTGCTAAGCGGCTTTTGATCACATGACCATGGGAGGTTGCAATGGCCATGTGAAAAACAATCTTAAGTCACTTTTTTCAGTGCCATTATAACTTCAAATGGTCACTAAATAAAAGATTGTAAGTCAAGGACTAAGTCTAATCCTCTGCAGCCTGATCTGACCCTGCTCTCAGCTCAGTCTTCCTCTGCCAGCTTCTCCTCATACCCCAGATTCGGTCCTGTTCTGTTCCTCTTCAGCTTTTTGGACTGTTCTTCTGCTGATGTCCCAAGCCCTTTACATAATTTATCTCCAACATTTTCATTGGATTGAAAAGTTCAGAAAGAGAGCAAGAGTCATTTCTGTGACCAGTTGCCACCCAATAATTTCCTTTCACACCCTTTTTCACAACTAGATTCCCTTCCGAAAATATCAAACAGCAAAGAAGAGCAAGTGAAAGAAAGAACTTCAAATGGGAAGCTATGATCACATATTCAGACAAACACTCCAGGGGGAATTTTCCCTGTTAGGGGAGTGTTGTAAAAATAAGCTTGTGTTATAAAGGGAGGGTTTGAATACTAAACTAATCTACGCATCCAAGTGGAGAGCTAGTCAGGCTATTTGAAAGATGCAAAAGTACACTCAGTGAATAGGCCTTGAAGGCAGAGTTTATGCAGCCCTTTTTGTAAACAAAGTCACAGAAACAACAAGCAAGGGGAGGTACTTGTGCAAATGGAAGCGTTATCAGGAGAAAGAACATCACTTTAGCATGGAAAGTTCAGTCCATGTCAATGAACGCAGTCTGCTCATAGCAGAACTGCAATCTGGAGGGAGACTTTTGAGTTTCTAAAACAAATGAAGAAAAAAGAAAAGATCTTGTGCATCTAAAATTGTTCAGAAGGAACACTGTTAAATGTAAATAAATATGTAAATAGGCTGGCAGTGCAAAACTGTATTGGTAACTGTATTGGTGATATTTGACCATAACAACTAACTAAAACTTTTAAGGGAAATAATTGCAGTGTTGGACCAATTGCTAAAAAGCAGAGATGTTACCCTGCCAACAAAAGTGAATATAGTCAAGGCTATGGTTTTCCCCATTGCAATGTATGTGTCAGGGTTCCAAGGAACACCCCCAACAAAATAAAGCTCTGAGGCTTGAGGTTCCTCAAAGTTCCATTTTATTAGAGATGTCATGTTGGCACAGCTGGGAAAAACTGAAACTGAAAGCTTCCAGGTTTTCCACACCCAGTTGACAGTTCACAGCCCTGCCCCACACCCACAAGTTCATATTGTCCAATCATCTCTTCATACTCAATTGGATACAGTCTTCAGGCAGTCTATATCAGACGCAGGCAAAAGTCCTTGAATACGGAACATTGTTATGACTAATTTTCTACCACTCCAACAACAACCCCCTCCCAACTTCCCCAGCTAAAATATGTAGCAGTTAAGAAGCAAAAAGAAAATTGCCTTCCAAAATTGACAGGCTTCCCCCCCTCAGGAAAGGAACAAATCCTGGAACAAGACTAAAGTCAGGGGTTAATGCAATTAGCGCATCAACCACCTCCCCCACCCCAGGAGGACCCTTAGGTTTATCAGGGAATTTATCATGAAACTGCCTAACTAAGGTTAACTAAGGGCCTCTGTGGCTCAGACTGGTAAGACAGTCTGTTATTAACACAGCTGCCTGCAATTACTGCAGGTTCTAGTCCCACCAGGCCCAAGGTTGACTCAGCCTTCCATCCTTTATAAGGTAGGTAAAATGAGGACCCAGATTGTTGGGGGCAATAAGTTGACTTTGTATATAAATATACAAATAGGATGAAGACTATTGCTAACATAGTGTAAGCCGCCCTGAGTCTTCAGAGAAAGGCGGGATATAAATGCCAAAAAAAAAAAAAAAAAAAAGGTGTCTGCCTGAACATCCCAACTCTTCACCCACGTGGCTTCAGACAAAAGGTATCCTTTCCAATGAGCCAAATATTGCAAAGTCCCCTCTGCAATCTGGAGTCCAAAATCTTCTTCACCTCATAATGAGTTTCACCCTGCACCACAATCAGCTTTGGGGGAGCAGCAGGTTGAGGTCTCAATTTAGATCCAACAGCAGGCTTTAAAAGACTGCAATGGAAAACAGGATGAATTTTTCCCAGCATGCGGGGAAGATTTAACTGTACAATCACTGGATTAATCACTTTCACTATGGGGAAGGGGCCTAAATATTTTGGTCCCAACTTCTTACTCTTTAAACTTAAACGTATGTATTTGGTGGAAAGGTACATGAGATCTCCCACCCGAAAGGGGGCTTGGAGAGATTGTCTGCTTGCTTTTTGCATGCTTCGGACATTTCATTCAGGGCTCTTTTGATATTCTCCCAGTCTTTCTTTAATGACTCCATCCATTCATTCAGAGTCATGGAAGAAGGCTGTTTCTTGGCAGTTCTGGCATAGGGACAAATTCCATGCCGCTCGTAATCTGAAAAGACATCAGTCCCATACTACTATGCACTGCATTATTGTATACCACTTCTATGAAAGGAAGCAAATCAGCCCAATTATCTTGCTGGTGATCCACGTAACATCTTAGGTATTGTTCCACCATGGCATTAGCACATTCTGCAGCTCCGTTTGTGCTCGGAAGGAAAGTGAACTAAGCCCCTGAGATGACCCAATGGACATCAGGAACTCCCTCCAGAACTTAGTGGTTCGGAGTGTCTGGCACCTGCGCAAGTTCCACAACCAAGCCCCGCCACGTCAGCCCGAGGCAGAAGGGACCCACGAAAGCCCTTGGATGCCAGCAAAATTGCCCAGCAGGACGCTGCATTTTGTTCTGCCATTTGGCAGAAGCGTTCCAGATTCTGGAGCTTTTTTCGGGCTATAGAAGGAGCATTCCCACCAAGCCACCAGACTCTTCCTGGGGCTTCCTGGGGGCTCTACTTCAGCCTGAATGCTCACCTCTCCCTCTTTGCCCGAGGGAAGAGGTTTTCAAGCCACTTGACAACAGATTAACGCTGTCTGAGCGGCTCTACAGAATCACACAGAACTGGCGATCTGAATAGACCGCCATTAACGAAGCGGAGCCACCGGAAGTCTCTATCAAGAGCTATTGACATAATATACCAGTCTTGCAGTCGCTCTGGCGGTTCATTGGCGGTCCTGATTTCTTGATCAACGGCTTCTTTAAAATAATGCAGATCCCTCTGCAATCTCCTCTCTCTCTTCCATCTTCGCTGAGTCTTCACACCACCCAAGCTTTTGGTTGGTGCTGGGGCTCAGCACCCCATTCAGCCCCCTTTCAGGGTGCTGCTTAGTTATTTAAAAGTTTTGGGTTAATGTCAGGGTTCCAAGGAATACCCCCAATGAAATAATGTTCTGAGGCTTGAGGTTCCTCAAAGTTCCAATTTATTAGAGATGTCATGTTGGTACAGCTGGGAAAAACTGAAACTGAAAGCTTCCAGGTTTTCCACACCCAGTTGACAGTTCACAGCCCTGCCCCACACCCACAAGTTCATCACATTGTCCAATCAACTCTTCACACTCAATTGGATACAGTCTTCAGGCAGTCTACATCAGACGCAGGCAAAAGTCCTTGAATACGGAATGTTGTTATGACTAACTTTCTACCACTCCAACAACAACCCCCTCCCATCTTCCCCAGCTAAAATATGTGGCAGTTAAGAAGCAAAAAGAAAATTGCTTTCAAAAACTGATGGTATGGTTGTGAAAGTTGGACCCAAAGAATTAAGGCCTTTGAACTATGGTGCTGGAGAAGACTCCTGCGAGTCCCTTGGACTGCAATGCAATCAAACCAGACAGTCCTAGAGGAGATCAAACCTGACTGCTCTTTAGAAGGCCAGAATCTGAAGATGAAACTCAAATACTTTGGCCACCTAATGAGAAAGAAGGACTCACTGGAGAAGAGCCTAATGCTGGGAACGATTGAGGGCAAAAGAAGAAGGGGATGACAGAGAACGAGGTGGCTGGATGGAGTCACTGAAGCAGTCAGTTTGAGTTTAAATGGACTCCGGGGGATAGTAGAGGACAGCAAGGCCTGGAGGAACATTGTCCTTGAGGTCGCAATGGGTTGGACATGACTTCGCAACCAACAACAACAACCAATTGCTACTAGAATGGTTTCTAGTGAATGAACAGAGCAGAATGAAATTATAGACAATTGTAACTCAAGAAGAAATGTTGCATTTGTATGTGTGCAAAGGAACAATGGATATTCAAAAAAGATGTCACTATATCAGGTCCCAGATATTTCTGCGGGGACCCTGGCATTTTGGTGGGAGGAAGAAGGGAGGAATGAAGTGATCTGTATATGAAGTTTCTGTTTCTGTTTTCCTGCAATGATTTAGTGTGGGAGGGGTTTTGGTTAGCCTTGCTTTAAATAGTTGGTTTTAACTGAGAAGCTTCAGTTCTTGCCTAGATCTCTTGTTATCTCAAACCTTTCAATAAAAGCTCCTTTTGGAACAACTACATTTTCAAGAGTTCTGCTTTCTTGGGAAGACTGGAGAGGCAAGACCTTACAAACTAAGAGAGGTGCTCAGCTAGAACCAATAAGCACATTAGATATTCTGGTTTTCTTGGGCTGAGTAACCGAAAGGAAAAGGGGAAAAGAGAATAAAGGTGTCCTTGATTCTCTCAGAGCTTGTTTTTTTCTTGGAGACCTTTCAATACCCAAACTACGTAACATCATCCGACTCATGGTGCACCAAGGACCCCTCATTTCAACCCTTAGCTACAAATATTCTCCTTTAGTAGAGAAGAAAGGATAAAAATATTTCAATGACAAGAAAGATCAGGACGCTCAAAAGAATATCTTTTCAGTGGCAATCTAGGGCTGTGAAAATTAAACCCTGAGAAAATACAAAATGTGGATGTGGAGATGGTGAAGAGCAGCTTGGATTGTGGAAAGAGACAATTAATCGATCTTACAAAAAAAAGAAGCTGACTGCTCCTTTGAGATAACAGCAGCAAGCCAAATCTTACATGCTTTGGTCATATGTTACGAGTGAATGAAGGATTAGAAATTATCATGCTTAGTAAGCTTGAAAGAATAGAAAGGAAAATCCCCGGATAAAATAAACAGCTAGAATAAAATAAACCTCGGGAATCAGGGGTGGGATTCTACTCTACTTCTGTACCATGGGGGGTGCATTTTTACCCTCCCCAAGCTCGGAGGCTTTTTTTGAGTTTCCAGGAGGGTGAAAACAGCCTCTCCCAGGCTCTGGAGGCCCTCCAGAGGCAGGAAATGGGGCCATTTCCAGACTTCTGGAACTTCCAGGCGGCCCATTTTCCATCCTCCCAGAGTCTCCATGTGGGCTCTGCATCCAAAATAGGCCATGTGGAGACTCCTGAGAGGGGAGGGGCAGGGTGGCCAGGGCCAGCCAGTGCTTGCAACTACCGCTTCAGCAAATCAGATGTAAAATTAGCATCCAGTTCACCTGAACTGGTCTGAACCAGCTGAATCCCACCCCTGTCAGGAATGTCCTTGGAAGAGCTGCAGAGAACGATCAAGAGGAAATGTCATTTCTTCAGGCAGCCACCATAAGGCAAGTCCAACTCAGAGGCCTCTGACTAAATTACCTGAGAATTTAATTACTTCCATTTAGTTTTCTCTCATTTTGCCCAGGTCATCATAATTTTCATGCTGGAAAGACTAGGTTCACTTTAGCAGTTCTTCTTCTTCCTGTGAAATATCAGAAGATCTGGGATCGTTGGTGAATTACGCTCAAAAAGCATTCTGCTGAGAAATGGAGCTATGGATCATTCTGAGATATGAGTCATATTGATTAAATGCATCACTTCATTATTATTCTCTTCCATCACACCAAGGCTGATAAAGGCAGCACAGTCACTTGTGAACACCTGTATAGGAAACACCTGGAGATAAACCATTATTATACATCACAATCACTTAGATTGTAAATAGCAATAGCACTTAGATTTATATACCGCTTCACAAGCTTTACAGCCCTCTCTAAGTGGTTTACAAAGTCAGCCTCTTGCCCCCAACAATCTGGGTCCTCATCTTACCCACCTCGGAAGGATGGAAGGCTGAGTCAACCTTGAGCTGGTGAGACTTGAACTGCCGAATTGCTGGCAGCCGGCAATCAACAGAAGTAACCTGCAGTTCTGCATTCTAACTACAGTGCCACCACGGCTCTTATATTTCCAGTGATGTAAAGGAAACTATAGTAATAATGTGATTGCAATAACTTTTTTTACTGTGTTCACCTCTCTTATTAGATTTCCCAACTGCACTCAGTCTGATGATGCATATGTCAAAAAACCACATTGTTTTTGCTTCTGTTTTGCTGCAAAAAGACATTTCATATCTCACACAAAAGAAAATAAACTTTTCAGCTGCTTTTAAAATAGGTTTGGGAGAAAGACAACTGAGTAGATTAGCAAAAGTTTCACCTCCACAATCTGCAAATCAGCATAGGGGATAATTTTCTCAACCACTTTTAAACTAAATCTGTTACCTAGTATTTTCAAAATGGTTTTGGATCCCTAGATCAACTTGCATAAAAATCCATCTGAAAAGGTGACGTCATGGTGTTGTGATCCAAGAAACAGAGCTCCATCTTCTTGGATTGAGTTTTCACACCTGGAAGCCAGTAACGGTGAGAGCTGACCCTGGAGATGTTGGTTCTGAAGAGGGGAAATTCTTGGGGTAACAGGGAGTTGTGCGATCCTCCGTTACGGAAGATAGAACCCCTTAAATTTCATTGCGGAAGATACCAGCTGTAATGGTCAGATCTGGAGGCATGACAGCCCATTTGAATAGAATAGAATAGAATAGAATAGAATTTTTATTGGCCAAGTGTGATTGGACACACAAGGAATTTGTCTTGGTGCATATGCTCTCAGTGTACATAAAAGAAAAGATACGTTCATCAAGGTACAACATTTACAACACAATTGATGATCAATATATCAATATAAATCATAAGGATTGTCAGCAACAAGTTATAGTCATACAGTCATATGTGGAAAGAGATTGGCGATGGGAACTATGAAACGATTAATAGTAGTGCAGATTCAGTAAATAGTCTGACAGTTTGAGGGAATTATTTGTTTAGCAGAGTGATGGCCTTCGGGAAAAAACTGTTCTTGTGTCTAGTTGTTCTGGTGTGCAGTGCTCTATAGCGTCGTTTTGAGGGTAGGAGTTGAAACAGTTTATGTCCAGGATGCGAGGGATCTGCAAATATTTTCACGGCCCTCTTCTTGATTCGTGCAGTATACAGGTCCTCAATGGAAGGCAAGTTGGTAGCAATTATTTTTTCTGCAGTTCTAATTATCCTCTGAAGTCTGTGTCTGTGAATGGTGAAGGAAGCAAGAAGTGGAAAAACAGCAAAAAACATTGGTGAATAGAGATGGGACAGAGTGAATTACTGGGCTACTTCCCTAACTTGATGGAACTTAAAAGATGTAACAAGGGAGTCTCTGAAGAGAGGAAAAGTGGCACGTTGGTGGTAGAGTAGAACAGTGAGAAAGAGGTTGAAGAGAGAAAAGAGGGTGATCAAAGGAGTTGAAAGGAAAAGAAAGGAAGAAATTTGGAAATTACGGTAAAGATTGTGACTGAACCTATCAGGATTGGAAGCAAAAGATTGGAGATTGCAGATATAACAACTGAAACGATGAGGTTTGGAGTGTGGATTAGAGTGACAGCAACAGTGACAGTGCATATTAATAGGAGCAGATATCTTGGACAAAGGATTTAGAAAGTAGCAAACAGAAGAGGATTGGGCAGTGTAATGAAGTAGGAGAGGGGAGGACTTGTTTAAAATCGGAAGGAAAACCTAGATGGGGGAAATTAGAAGCCAGAGGTGTATATTGTCTATTTAGAAGCAAATAATATGGTATATGTCTAGAATTTTTCTATTTTTATTATTGTTATTACTTGTTATCCAATTGACTCTTGAAAGTATTGATATATTAAAAGATATTATATATAAATAGATAAATCTATTAACCTAAGGAATCTAGTTAATATATTGTTTAAGAGGAAAGACTGTAATGAACTTGATTGACAAAGTGAGTTGCAAATACATTTGGAGTAATTATTTCTTTTTTGTCTTGTCTTTCTACCTATACACTCTTTTTTTATCTTGAAGTAATATATTCTTGTTTATTTAGGTATTGTTAATTTAATTTAGAGTGAAAATAGTTATTGATATTGTTGGAAGATAGAATTAATTACACTATTTAATTCTTTGAGTATCCTATTTAATGAATTCTAAAAAACTATAATTGATGGTAAATTAAGCCAGCAAGGACATAAAAGGAGAGATTATTTAACATCTAAAAGTAGATAGAAAAGATAGTTTCAGGAGGAGAAAGGAAATATTTTCTTTATGGTTTTGTGGAAGAAACTTTTGGGGAAATTGGATATGACAAGCACAGCAACAGTAACCAAAACTGCAAAGAAAGTTACACAAATGACTGCCTCTCCAACAGGACAAAAATTGATAGGAGATATGTTGGGAGGTGAGAAGACAGAGACTGCAATGAATTTACAAAGTATGCAGACAACTCTAAATATGATTCAGGAGGTGCTTCTGAAGACCCAAGGATTGAGTGCAAAGAAACATGAGGAATTAAAGAACGACATGGACGAAGTGAAAGGTGACATAGAGAAACTAGGTGATAGAATGGGAGAAATACAAAAGACAATTGTTAAGAATGAACAGAGGATAAAAATTGCGGAGGAAAGAACGGAACAGACAGGAAAAAAACTGGAGGAGACAGAAAAGAAATTGATGGCCACAAATTAAGAACTTGAAGAGGCAATAATGTTTCTTGAAATGGACAAATCCGGGTTCTACTTAAGATTTCAGAATATACAAGAAAATAAAAAAGACCTCCTGAATCTTATAATAGAGTTGTTGACTGACAAGCTGAGGATGAATAACAGTGAGCTGCAAAATGGTATTGATGAATTGTATAGGGTGCACACCAATTATATATAGCAAAATAAATTGCCATGTGAGGTACATATACGATTTACAAAAAAAAAAAACACCAATTAGAGATGAAATTTACAGGAGAACGCGAGACACAATGTTGACGTATAAGGGGAAAGAGATTCTGACTCTCAAACAAATACCAGGAGGGTAAGGGAGCAAAGGTGGAGTTACCACTTCCTCTCCCAAATTATCAAATATAAAATAATGTTCTGGTGGCTTATCCCAGAGGGGTTGGCAAGACAACAAATTAGAATGGATACACCAGATAAGGCCCAGGAGTTTTACAATCAGTGTATAGCAATATATGAAGACAGGGAGAGTGGGGAGGAGATAGAAGATAAGACTCAGGAAGAAGGAAAGAAAGGAAGAAATTTGGAAATTACGGTAAAGATTGTGACTGAACCTATCAGGATTGGAAGCAAAAGATTGGAGATTGCAGATATAACAACTGAAACGATGAGGTTTGGAGTGTGGATTAGAGTGACAGCAACAGTGACAGTGCATATTAATAGGAGCAGATATCTTGGACAAAGGATTTAGAAAGTAGCAAACAGAAGAGGATTGGGCAGTGTAATGAAGTAGGAGAGGGGAGGACTTGTTTAAAATCGGAAGGAAAACCTAGATGGGGGAAATTAGAAGCCAGAGGTGTATATTGTCTATTTAGAAGCAAATAATATGGTATATGTCTAGAATTTTTCTATTTTTATTATTGTTATTACTTGTTATCCAATTGACTCTTGAAAGTATTGATATATTAAAAGATATTATATATAAATAGATAAATCTATTAACCTAAGGAATCTAGTTAATATATTGTTTAAGAGGAAAGACTGTAATGAACTTGATTGACAAAGTGAGTTGCAAATACATTTGGAGTAATTATTTCTTTTTTGTCTTGTCTTTCTACCTATACACTCTTTTTTTATCTTGAAGTAATATATTCTTGTTTATTTAGGTATTGTTAATTTAATTTAGAGTGAAAATAGTTATTGATATTGTTGGAAGATAGAATTAATTACACTATTTAATTCTTTGAGTATCCTATTTAATGAATTCTAAAAAACTATAATTGATGGTAAATTAAGCCAGCAAGGACATAAAAGGAGAGATTATTTAACATCTAAAAGTAGATAGAAAAGATAGTTTCAGGAGGAGA
Organism: Ahaetulla prasina; assembly: GCF_028640845.1. NCBI lineage: Eukaryota > Metazoa > Chordata > Lepidosauria > Squamata > Colubridae > Ahaetulla > Ahaetulla prasina. Next base: position 4,278,235 of record NC_080544.1, on the reverse strand, counting down.
AAGGAAATATTTTCTTTATGGTTTTGTGGAAGAAACTTTTGGGGAAATTGGATATGACAAGCACAGCAACAGTAACCAAAACTGCAAAGAAAGTTACACAAATGACTGCCTCTCCAACAGGACAAAAATTGATAGGAGATATGTTGGGAGGTGAGAAGACAGAGACTGCAATGAATTTACAAAGTATGCAGACAACTCTAAATATGATTCAGGAGGTGCTTCTGAAGACCCAAGGATTGAGTGCAAAGAAACATGAGGAATTAAAGAACGACATGGACGAAGTGAAAGGTGACATAGAGAAACTAGGTGATAGAATGGGAGAAATACAAAAGACAATTGTTAAGAATGAACAGAGGATAAAAATTATGGAGGAAAGAACGGAACAGACAGGAAAAAAACTGGAGGAGACAGAAAAGAAATTGATGGCCACAAATTGAGAACTTGAAGAGGCAATAACATTTCTTGAAATGGACAAATCCACGTTCTACTTAAGATTTTAGAATATAAAAGAAAATAAAAAGAAGACCTCCTGAATCTTACGATAGAGTTGTTGGCTGATAATCTGATGATGAATAAGAGCAAGTTGCAAAATGGTATTGATGAATTGTATAGGGTGCATGCTAATTATGCACTAAATTGCCATGTGAGATACATATAAGATTTACCAAAAAAACAATTGGAGACGAAATTTACAGGAGAACGCAAGATACAACATTGACATATAAAGGGAAAGAGAGAGATTCTGATTCTCCAACAAATACCCAGGAGGGCAAGGGAGCAAAGGTGGAGTTACCACTTTCTCTCCTCCCAACTTATCAAATATAAAATAATGTTCTGGTGGCTTATCCCAGAGGGGTTGGCAAGACAACAAATTAGAATGGATACACCAGATAAGGCCCAGGAGTTTTACAATCAGTGTATAGCAATATATGAAGACAGGGAGAGTGGGGAGGAGATAGAAGATAAGACTCAGGAAGAAGGAAAGAAATCAGAAACAGAATTGCAGAGAGGACTGAAAGAGAACAGTGGGAAAGAACAGGAACAAGGTCGAGGACACAAATAGAAATGAGATTAAGGAAAGGAACCAGGGCTGTCAGTAGAAGGTAAAATGGAAGAAAAAATTAAATTAATTACGATTAACATAAATGGTTTAAATTCTCCAGCCAAAAGGAGACAGATTCTATCTAAATTACAAAAGCACAATACAGACATTACATGCCTACAAGAAACCCATATTAAAAGACAATATTTATTAGAAGCACCTAAATAGTAGTTATATATTTTAAAGATTGGCTACAACCAAAACAAATTTATGCTGATGAGGAAGGTAGAATTTTATTAATTGAGATAATAATAAGGCAAAAAAAGATGATATTTATGCACCGAACACTAGACAGGAGGAATTCTATTATAAATTACATAAAAAAATAGCGGAATTGGAAAGTGAAAATATTTGTTTATTGGGAGACTTTAATGTGGTCGCGGATCCAAAACAAGATTATAGATTGGGAAAGAAAATAAAAAACAGAGGAAGATACTACCGACTACTTTTTTTGACATGGTGCAAGAGCTGAACTGGAGAGAATAAAATCCATAAAAAAAAAGTATACTCTTTATTCTAACCCACATGATTCATGGCCAGAATAGATATGATTTGGATGGATTTGGAACTAAGTAAAAATATAAATGAAGTAGAAATAGCAACTAATATATGGGCAGATCATAGTCCATTGACATTAAAATGGAAAGGCAGATCTAAACCAAGAGGAAGATGGACCATAATCAAAGAGTGCTAAAAGAAAAAAAAGTATGTAGAATGGATGGAAAAAGAACTGGAATTCTTCTTGAAGGAAAACTCAAATGAGGATACAACTTTACAGAACCTTTGAGACACAACCAAGGCTTATGTCAGAGGCCTAACAATAGCATACTGGGCGAGGAGAAATAGAGAAAAAAGGAAACAACAATTGGAATTACAAGAGAAATTGGAGGAATTAGAATATAAGGTGCAGAAATCCCCAGATAAGAAAATTAGAGAGGAAAGGGGTCTGATTAAACATAAAATAAGTTTGCTTTCCCAGGAGGAAATGGTTCAAAAGCTTAAAACAACAAAGCAGATATACTTTGAACATGCCAATAAGCTGGGGAGATGGCTGGCCTATAAACTAAAAAAGGATAAGGAAAAAAGGTTAATAACACAATTACAGGACAAAGAGGGAACGTTCACCATCAGTTAGAAGAAAAAAGTATGTAGAATGGATGGAAAAAGAGTTGGATTTCTTTTTGAAAGAAAATACAAACGAAGATACGACTCTACAGAATCTTTGGGATACAACCAAGGCTTATATTAGAGGCCTAACGATAGCATACTGGGCATGGAGAAATAGAGAAAAAATGAAACAGCAATTGGAATTACAAGAGAAATTAGAGAAATTAGAATATAAGGTACAGGAATCCCCGGATAAAAAAATTAGAGAAGAAAGGGATCTGATTAAACATAAAATAAATCTGCTTTCCCAGGAGGAAATGGTACAAGAGCTTAAAGTAACGAAGCAGATATACTTTGAACATGCCAATAAGCCGGGGAGATGGCTGGCCTGGAAATTAAAAAAGGATAAGGAGAAAAGGCTAATAACACAATTACAAGACAAAGAGGGGAATATCCACCATCGGTTAGAAGAAAAAAAGAGAATAGCCCAAAATTATTTTGAAACACTCTATGTTGTGTCTTGCCCGCTCTCACCGCAGCCGGGGTCTGCTTATCTGCTTCCGAACGCTGAAGAATGTCCTCCCGGCCCCAGCCCTGGCTCCATGCCCAGACAGGCTGAGGAGGGGGCATCTCCCGGCCCCAGCCCTGGCTCCATGCCCAAGCAGGCTGCAGAGGAGGGAGCACCCCCCGGCCCCAGCCCTGGCTCCATGCCCAGGCAAACGGAGCAGCTAGACCCCTCCCCCTCCTCCACAGCATGTGAGCCTGAGGAAAGTTTATTTCCAACAGCTGCTGATTGGAGTGACCCTCGCATCAGAAGACTTGATAGACGGAGGCAACAGAAGGAAGGGAGGGGCAGGCCTTAATGAGTGCTGAGTCATGGAGCCACACCCCATGGCCTATATAAAGGATCTGCTTTCTGGCAGTCTCTGAGTCAGGCAAAGTCGAACTTATCTTGCTGAAGTCACTTTCTGGTCTCCTGCCTGCTCTGAGGACTTTGCTAGGACTTTGGGCAGAGCTGCAGAGGCAAGCCTGATTTGGATTTCCCTGACCCGGCCGTCAGCGGAGGAGTGGGACACGACACTCTATAGCCAGGAGAAGGTAGAGGAGGAAGATATAAAGAAATATTTAAAAGATAGAAATCTTCCAATAACACCAGAGGAAATGAAAGAAATGTTAAATAACAGAATTACTATGACAGAAATGAAGGCAGCTATTAAAAAACAAAATAAATAAATAAAACACCAGGACCTGATGGTATCCCCTCTGAGTTCTATAAGGAGATACATGGGCCACTGGAAGTGTTATTGCCGAATCTATACAATAAAGCCTTAGAGCAATCTAAACTACCACAGATATGGAGGGAGGCACTGATATTATTTATTTATTTATTTATTTATTCATATTTGTATACCGCCCTATCTCCCGAAGGACTCAGGGCGGTTCACAGGCAAATAAAACATTTATGTACAAATTAAGATAACCATTAAAAAACTTATTCTAATGCCAAATTATTAAAAATATAAATATAAATATTAAAACCAATTTAAAACCCCTATAAATTTAAAATCTAGTCCAGTCCTGCACAGATGAATAAATGTGTCTTGAGCTCACGACGGAAGGTTCGGAGGTCCGGAAGTTGACGGAGTCCTGGGGAGAGTTCGTTCCAGAGGGTGGGAGCCCCCACAGAGAAGGCCCTTCCCCTGGGCGTCGCCAGACGACACTGCCTAGCTGACGGCACCCTAAGGAGTCCCTCTCTGTGAGAGCGCACGGGTCGGTGAGAGGTATTCGGTAGCAGCAGGCGGTCCCGTAGATAACCCGGCCCTATGCCATGAAGCGCTTTGAAGGTGGTTACCAAAACCTTGAAGCGCACCCGGAAGGCCACAGGTAGCCAGTGCAGTCTGTGCAGGATTGGTGTCATACGGGAGCCACGAGGGGCTCCCTCTATAACCCGCGCAGCCGCATTCTGAACTAACTGCAGCCTCCAGATGCCCTTCAAGGGGAGCCCCATGTAGAGAGCATTGCAGTAATCCAGGCGAGACGTCACGAGGGCGTGAGTGACCGTGCATAGGGCATCCCGGTCTAGAAAGGGGCGCAACTGGCGCACCAGGCGGACCTGGTAGAAAGCTCTCCTGGAGACGGCCGTCAAATGATCTTCAAAAGACAGCCGTTCATCCAGGAGGACGCCCAAGTTGCGCACCCCTTCCATCGGGGCCAATGACTCGCCCCCAACAGTCAGCCGAGGACTCAGCTGACTGTACCGGGATGCCGGCATCCACAGCCACTCTGTCTTGGAAGGATTGAGCTTGAGCCTGTTTCTCCCCATCCAGACCCGTACGGCCTCCAGACACCGGGACAGCACTTCGATAGCTTCGTTGGGGTGGCCCGGTGTGGAAAAGTACAGCTGGGTGTCATCAGCGTACAGCTGGTACCTCACACCGAAGCCACTGATGATCTCACCCAGTCACTCATCCCAAAGAACTCTACAAACACACAGCAAATCAAGAATTACTGGCCAATCTCGCTGCTTAATGTGGACTATAAAATCTTCGTAATGATAATTACGAAGCTGAAAAGGCCAAAAAAAAAAGCTTAAATGATATTGATTCATATCAAAATGGATTTCTGCCAAATAGACATACAAGAAATAATACAGGGATGATCATGGACACATTAGAATATTATGACGCCCACCTGGATAAGCAGCTGGCATGAATGTTTATAGATTCTCAGAAAGCATTTGACAATTTAAACTGGAACTTTCTTATCAGCCAACTGGAAATTATGAATTTTGGGGAGAAATTTACGGATTTGATTAGAGCAATTTATTCGAAACAATTGGCTAGAATAATAATGAATGGGAAAACAACAGAGAGGATTAATATAACTAAGAGGGTAAGACAGGGAAGTCCCTTGTCACTCCTCTTATTTATACCATCCTTGGAGATACTACTAATAGAAATTAGAAAAAATCAAACAATAAAAGGATTGAAAGTCAAACAGGAGGAATATAAGGTCCAAGCATTAGCGGATGATCTGGTTTTTATCATGGAAGACCCTTTGGAGATGGAAACCATCTTGATACATGAAGTTGAAGAATTTGGTAAAGTAGCGAGGCTTAAAATAAACAAGGAAAAAACCAAAATGTTAACCAAGAACTGTACAAAAAAGGCAACAGGAAAGGAAATTGGGAATTCAAACTGCCAAAAAGGTGAAATATTTAGGAATTTGGCTTACGGCAAAATGTTTTACAATAAAGGAGGATAATTATGATAAACTGATACAACAAATACAAAAAGATTTAGATATGTGGGCCAAATAATAGCTATATTTAATAGATAGAATAGCCGCAATAAAGATGAACGTATTACTTAAATTGTTATATTTGTTTCAATTAATACCAATTAGATTCGGGAAATCATTGTTGAACATTTAAATATAATGATAGGTAAATTTATTTGGCTGGGGAAAAAAGCCTGAATAAAATATAAACTTCTGCAAGACTCCAGAACCAAAGGAGGCTTCGGCCTACCTGATTGGGAACTATATTATCAGGCAGTGGCAATAACTTGGTTAAAAGATTGGGTTCAATTAAGAAACAAGAGAATAGTAACATTGGAAGGCCATGACCTTCAATTGGGATGGCATGTGTTCCTTTGGGAAGGAAGAATTAAGACTCATACATACTTCCAGAGACATCTAGTGTAAAATGCTCTGATTAATATTTGGGATATTATAAGAAAAAAAAAACACTATATAAAAATTCCAGTTGGGATATCAATGATGGAGGCCATAATGTTGGAGGCGCAGTCACAAACAAGGGACATTCTATCACATATGGTGGACCTGCCCTAAGATTCAGAAATTCTGGTGTAAGATAAAAAAATGGCTGGAAGAAATAACTAGGCAGAAGATAGAAAGGAAGCCAGAACTATTTCTCTTGGTTATTCTGGAAGGGAAAATGGAAAAAATCTACAATATATCATATTACACATACTAACTGCGAGTAGAATTGTGATAGCACAAAATTGGAAACAGCCAGATATACAAATAGAATGAGACTATTGCCTTATACCCTGTAAGCCGCCCTGAGTCTTCAGAGAAGGGCGGGATATAAATGTAAATAAAAAATAAAAATAAAAAAAATAAAAAAATAAAAAATTTCCTCCAGACCAAATTATAATTAAATATATATATGAATGTGCAGAAATGGGCAGACTATCTATGGAAATAAAGAAGTGGGAAGACACCGAGTACTATTTAATTTGGAACAGATGGTATTACTGTCTTGAGAGTAGGTTTAAAACTTAAGGGATATTTTGTTATGAATTGTGAATAGAAGTTAATATAATTTAAATAAGGATGTAAGTTAAGATATATAGAAATAGAAATTGTGTAAGAAGGTTAATTAGGATAGAGATAGAAAAGCTGTTACTAGTATTGAAGTTTTGATGTGTTTGCTTTTGTTTGTTTGTTTTCTTTGTGTGTTATATTTTTTTTGTACTGTGTATTTTAATGTTTGGAAATTTAAATCCCTCTGAAAAGCAGGGGGCAAAATCAGAAAGCACCGAATATTAGAAACTATTAGAAACAAGGGGGGGAAAACCCAATATGAAAGTTTGTTTACCATTACTTAAAATATAACTTTTTGGTAATGTCTAACACATAATCCTGTAAATACCTGTATTTGGTTTACAGCATTCATATTGTGCTACAATATGAAAATATGTGCCACGAAATTTAAAACACCTGTCCCGACTCTTGCAAAAAAAAACAACTAGAAGTCATGAAAGAAATCCTTTTGATTACAACTTCAGCAGGAGATAAATAACAGCCTTGTGAAATTTCTTCAGTTAGTTACAGTAGGATCAAGGCAGTGATTTATTGCAATACTACATTGAAGGTTATTAAGCTGCAGTTTCTCTTTACAAAGTATTTTTTTCGGGACCAGCTTTAGCTAAGAATATCAGTATATTAACAAGCATTGAAAAGGCCAACTTTCTCTACTTTTCCTGTTGCACTCAGATAAAAATCAGTTAGCCAGTTGCAATGAGAACTGATTGATATGATTCATTGCCATGAATATTCAGTATAATTAACAAACTTGCAGTGTTATGTACCATACAAGGAGAGAGCTATAGATTTCACTCAGGTCCTCCAAAAAGTTGGGAAAATACTTAAAGCTCATTGGTTAAGGTGTCTGGCAGCCTTCTATTAAAGAGGACACTGCCAGACTAGCACTGGCTAGTTGGGTTGTAGTGGTCTACTAATTGGGTTGTACTGATCTACTAATAAAGAGCTGTTGTTACTGAAAGAGCTGTGTCCATCTCTTCCATCATCAAATCTAACACTGGCGATGAAGGTGGGATCAGAAGATTAAGGAAAAAGTGGACCAGAGTCCCAATGGAGTAGGAAGCAACTGACATCGCTCACTGTTCTGCAGAATCACCATCTGCCAGCATGATGACCACTTACGCTCCACCGGCTCCATTCAAACCAGCCGTCGACAATTGGGACCCCTACATTCTGTACACTCTGAATGCTTCATGGAGGCGAATGACCACCTGAGATTGTCTGACAACCGCAAGCGAGCACTGTTCCTCAGTTATTTTATTTATTTATTTATTTATTTTATTTATTTATTATTCGTATTTGTATACCGCCCTATCTCCCGAAGGACTCAGGGCGGTTCACAGGCAAATAAAAAACATATATATACAAATTAAGAAAACCATTAAGAAACTTATTCAAAAAGCCAAATTGTTAAAAATAGTATAAATATTAAAACCAATTAAAACCCCTATAAAATTTAAAAAACTAGTCCAGTCCTGCGCAGATAAATAGGTGTGTTTTAAGCTCGCGACGGAAGGTTCGGAGGTCTGGAAGTTGACGGAGTCCTGGGGGGAGTTCGTTCCAGAGGGTGGGAGCCCCCACAGAGAAGGCCCTTCCCCTGGGCGTCGCCAGACGACACTGCCTAGCTGACGGCACCCTGAGGAGTCCCTCTCTGTGAGAGCGCACGGGCCGGTGAGAGGTATTCGGTAGCAGTAGATGGTCCCGTAAGTAACCCGGCCCTATGCCATGGAGCGCTTTAAAAGTGGTTACCAAAACCTTGAAGCGCACCCGGAAGGCCACAGGTAGCCAGTGCAGTCTGCGCAGGATTGGTGTCATACGGGAGCCACGAGGGGCTCCCTCTATAACCTGCGCAGCCGCATTCTGAACTAACTGCAGTCTCCGGATGCCCTTCAAGGGGAGCCCCATGTAGAGAGCATTGCAGTAATCCAGGCGAGACGTCACGAGGGCGTGAGTGACCGTGCATAGGGCATCCCGGTCTAGAAAGGGGCGCAACTGGCGCACCAGGCGAACCTGGTAAAAAGCTCTCCTGGAGACGGCCATCAAATGATCTTCAAAAGACAGCCGTTCATCCAGGAGGACGCCCAAGTTGCGCACCCTCTCCATCGGGGCCAGTGACTCGCCCCCGACATACTGGGATACCGGGATGCCGGCATCCACAGCCACTCTGTCTTGGAGGGATTGAGCTTGAGCCTGTTTCTCCCCATCCAGACCCGTACGGCCTCCAAACACCGGGACAGCACTTCGATAGCTTAGTTGGGGTGGCCCGGTGTGGAAAAGTACAGCTGGGTGTCATCAGCGTACAGCTGGTACCTCACACCGAAGCCACTGATGATCTCACCCAGCGGCTTCATATAGATGTTGAACAGAAGGGGCGAGAGGATCGACCCCTGCAGCACCCCACAAGTGAGGCGCCTCGGAGCCGACCTCTGCCCCCCTGTCAACACCGTCTGCGACCGATCGGAGAGATAGGAGGAGAACCACCGATAAACGGTGCCTCCCACTCCCAATCCCCCCAACCGGCGCAGCAGGATACCATGGTCGATGGTATCGAAAGCCGCTGAGAGGTCTAATAGGACCAGGGCAGAGGAACAACCCCTGTCCATATTGCAGTATGGACATGTTTGATATAGCCAAGGCACTCGCGGAACCAGTCGCGGTTCAAGTGATACCATGGGCCACACTACAGAACACACTTTGGGCACATTATGCCCCGGTGCACTCCAAGTTCATACAGTGGTGTGAGTTCCACCGCAGAGTGTAGGAAGAAAGCGAATCCATGAACCACTATGTAGCGACACTCAGAAAAGCTGCCGCATATTGCAAATTCAGAGAGCTGGAGGATGTGCTGTTGGAACAGCTCATAAGCGGAATGAGGGATGTTAGCCTACAATGGCGGTTTTTGGCAAAGCTGTCCCTCACTCTACAAATGGCCTTAGATGAGGCCAGAGCCGCAGAAAACGAAAATGACATCTACCAGCTCCAAGATGAAAAGAGCCTATCCCGATGCAGAATGGAGACAACCCCTGTGTGCAGGGCGTGGAGGGCCACACTCCAGAGTAACGTGCAGATACAAGGACACTGTGTGCCAGAGGTGCGACTGAAAAGGGCACCTGGCTTGAGTCAGCCGTGCCAGCATGCCATCCACGTTCAGAGCTAAACAGCAACCTGTCGCCACTGCCACGCCAGAAAAGAGGAAAACCCAGGCCGTGGAAACCCAAGCACAGAGAGAGATTACTTGCCGCTGACAGAGAGGCATATCAGACAAATATTAGACAGACCCGCTTGTCAGCCAAGAAGATCCATGTAACCATACTGATCAAAGGGATGGAGTGCGAGATGGAAATTGACACAGGATCGTCCCTGACTATTGTTGCATGGAACACCATGAAGAACACTGTTCTGGGCACCCAGAAAAGAGACTTGAAGCCACAGTGGTTACAACTCAAAGACTACCAAGGAAACATTGTGGGCAGCGGAACATTCCAGATACAATTTTGGGGGTTTTCTGGCCCTTTAAAAATCACCGTTGCCAAGCCTGCTCGGCTTGGACTGGTTCAAGGCCCTGGACATGGGTGTGACCGGCATCAACACCATCGCAGGGAGGACCTCGTGAGGGAGTTCGAGACATATTCAGCAGCGGCTTAGGCAAGTACAAAGGAACGGCTATTTCCTTCAGCCTAAATCCCAAGTAGCTCCAATTAGAATCAAGCCCCGCAGGATTCCCCTTGCAATTAGAGTAACACTAACTCAAACCCAATTGTGCAGCTTGATTGCCCACCTGTGGAACCAAGACTCCAGCACAGACTTCCAGAGTGGTTAGGCCTTCTACCTCCTACCATTTGTATTGCTTAACACAATGTAAGCTGCCCTGAGTCTTCGGTGAAGGGTGGGATATAAATTCAAATTAAGAAAAAAAAAACACCATGCCCCGCAACGTGTTCCAGGAAGTTCCATTGGCGGGTTCAGAGACTGCAACTAATCCACCCGCTCAAGTCGACACCCAGGAGCAAACTGAACTGCGCAGGTCTACTAGGGCTTGCACCAGCCCTGCCTACCTGTGTGATTACGTCTGTAAATATGTACATATATTAAACTAAGTAAATATATTCTAGGAGGGGAGGGGTGTTATGTACCATACAAGGAGTGAGCTATAGTTTTACTCAGGTCCTCCAAAAAGATGGGAAAATACTTAAAGCTCATTGGTTAAGCTGTCTGGCAGCCCTCTATAAAAGAGGACACTGCCAGACAAGCACTGTGTTGTGTTGTACTGGTCTACTAATAAAGAGCTGTTGTTACTGAAAGAGCTCTGTCCATCTCTTCCATCATCGAATCTAACATAGCCACTCTTGATATGTGAAGTAGCAATGATATTTTAGATTAGCACAACTAGCGATTGAATGTAAGTTGGTCAAAGCCATCAGAAATCCATCTTAGTTGTCCGAATCCAAACTGTGCACATCTGAGATTGTTTAAATATGTTTATAGGTAGCAAAAGCAAGGTTTGCATTGTACATCATAGTTATGGTAAGTCTCAGCACATGAAAAAAATGTACAAGATGACTGAATCATGTAGATGTTTGCACCAGTGAACATCAATATTTTCATCATTGGTTTGCATTTTTTCACCTCTTAGATTGTGACAGTCTGAAAATGAAGGCAAATCAAAGCTTGCGAGCCCTTCTCCAATTTTGCATTTGCAGTTATGCTATTAATGAAAAATCAGTGTTTTTACCTCCTTAATTACATTTACCCCGAGAGTGCACTGGAGGTGGGTGGGTAATACATTTAAATAAATATTTATTCCTGCTCTGAAAATAACCTGCAATGATTTTTTTAAAAAAACACATATTTTTTGATTGGTGCTAATTTTTCTGGGTTTGATCAATATGTAATTGTGGATTTTAAATGTCAGCGACTGAAGTAAATTGATTCCTTCTGGATCTGTTTCTCCTCTGTTATAAGATGGCATTCAGAGCTATAGGACCCAAACACCTACATGGGTGCCCATGTAGGACAGGGGGTATCATGTGATATCATGTCATTTGATGTCATTGTCCCAATGGTGCAAATTCTGAACTGGCTTCACACAAACATGGAATTCTGTCTTTGGGGTGATGACAACATCATGCATGCAATGACATTTTAACATTCTTGTGACATCTACCTGATCTCTGCAGCTACATCACATATAAAATCCTTTAACAGCATGTACAGTCGACTATCAGACTGCTGATAAAATTAACTGTTGTCCCCTGCAGTTTCTCTACATTTTAAGGTCTGAATAATAGCTTCTTTCAATCTGATTAGAGAGAGTGAGAGAGCTGGGTATTGTGATAACTGGGAGGAATCATTTGTTAGATAGCAAGAGGACTGCACCTGCATTGGGTTGAAGAAAAGTGTCCTCATTCTACCTCCACATACACCGCCCCTCTTGAAGCAGAACAGCAATCTGAATTGTGCCATGGACAAATGCATCAACTCTGACCACCTATCTTTGATCATTCCACCCCTAAGAGAGTGCCTTCATTCTTGCCTTAGGATGGTATGGTGCTATCTAATGGATAGACTGGATCCCAAAGCAGGGTTCAACTGTGCTGACTTCCATGGGCCTGTTTCTTACGGAGAGAATGTTAATATTTTGCAAAATGTCCATTTCAAATAACAGTTTCAATGCCTCATTTTGTAAGAACCTATCTCAAAGGTTCATCTATAGCAGGGGTCTCCAACCTTGGCAACTTTAAGACTTGTAGACTTCAACTCCCAGAATTCCTCAGCCAGCTTTGCTTTGAAGTTGAGGTCCACAAGTCTTAAAGTTGCCGGGGTTGGAGATCCCTGATTACAGCAATGTGTAGGGAGAGGCTTTAAAATCCAGGCTGTTCTGGATGACCAATGAGCTCTTGTAATCATCATAGCTTTTACACCATCTCTGTTGAATGACTTATAAGGCTATGCATTCAGAGACCAAGTAGCCTAGGTCAGTTTCACCCAGAACCAACACATAAGTAATTTTTGAAACTATTAAAGAACCATATAAAACTATTCTGTCATTTTATATATTCTTTAATTCCAGGTCAGTTTCAAGAAATGAAAATAACATGCTCTTCACACTGCTCTTTTCAGAGCTAAGCTAAGCTTTCTCTTTTCTCAAGCTCTTAAAACAGCTTTAATCTTTGATCCGATTGGGTTGTATGTGATTTAATCTGTCTTTTAAAAAAGCTTGTGCCCCTAAACGATTTTATGAATGTGAATTGTATATAGCATGTTTTCCTCAAAAATCATATTTTGTGGGTGAATCATTTAATTATTTATTGAAAATAAGTAAAAAAAATTTTTTGTTTTTTGTCAGAATATTGGGTTTTTGATCAGTATGTATTTATAAGGTCTGCTGAGGACTAAGAAGTGAAAACTAAGGGTGTACATTTTCCATGACTGGAGTCCCTCTCACTCAACTCTAGGAAAAAAGAACTAGTAAGCCATTTCTGAATATGTTGTCCAGAAAATGGATTTCTCCATGTAGTTGCCAAAACTGACTTGAAAGCAAATCGATAGCGACTGCATTGTGTATGCTGCCTTGAGTTTCTGAATGAAAGGTAGGATATAAATCAAATAAACAAATATATATCTTCATCAGTTTTTTGATTTTAGAGGAAAACAATATTATTAACTGCAAAGTACATCAACTAGAGTTGATTAATTCAATTTTGCTTGTGCAAGCAAAGCATGAAGCCGTAAGCACCAGCCTGAAGATGACGAGTGAGACATCGTCGAAACATCACCAAGATGTTTGAGTCCTTCGGGAGAAGGGCGGTATAAAAATTGAATAAATAATAATAATAAAAAAAGATACTCTCAACCTTACATGGGAAAAGACCCAAATACGCCAAGACCTACATATCTATACCCGTGAAAACCTACAAATATATATACATATATCCTCCCATATATAAAAGGCACCACAGACAGAATCAGCAAGATCCTCCACAAACATAACATCAAGACAGCATTCTGCACAAACCAAAAAATATCCACCATCCTAAGAAACCCCAAAGACAAAATTGAGTTAGAAAATCAAGGAGTATATGAAATCCCATGCACCGCCTGCCCCACCACATACATCGGACAAACCAACAGAAGAATAAGTGCACGCATTGAAGAACACAAGAACTCAGTCAAAAAAGAGGAACCAACTTCTTCCCTGGTCCAACACCTTAAAGCCACAGGACACGATACTGACTTTAAAAAGACCAGAACTATCGCCAAAACTGAACACTTTAACAACAGAATAATCAGAGAAGCCATCAAGATAGAAAAATGCCCACACAGCATGAACAAACAAGATGATACCTCCCGCCTACCAGCCATTTGGAAACCCGCCCTTATTGACAAACGAGTCCCTAACACGAGGAATGACACCAGACCCACACTCACGAGGTCCACACAGGATGTCACCACCACACATCCACCCAGAAAGCAGACCCAAACCCACACTGATCATGAAGCATGACCAAGGACCAGAAGCCAGACCGCAGCTGCAACATTAGCCATTTCAAACCCCTCCAATCCATACATGCAGCAGACTGACACCCACTATGAAGATGTAGCACGACCACGAAGCCAAATAACAGCAATGCAGCTCACCAACTCAAATCCCCTTGCAACTCAGACTAATCTGAGCACAACCAAGCCCCCACCCAAACAGGACACACCCCCAGCCAATCAGAGCACAAAAAAACCCCATCCAATCAGAGCACAGCCAAGCTCCCACCCAATCAGTTCAAACCCCACTAGCAGTTAAAAAGGAAGAAACAGCTGCAATCTCACATATATATATGTTCTTAGGTTTTCGCGGGTGTTTGTATGTAGATCTTTGGTTATTCGGGTTTTCTCCTGCATAAAATTGGAAGTATCTTGGTGACGTTTTGACGAAGTCTCATTCGTCATCTTCAGGCTGGTGTTATCAGCTTCGTGCTTCTAGGAGCAATGTGTGATCGCAGCTGTTTCTTTCTTTTAACTGCTAGTGGGGGTTTGAACTGATTGGTTGGGGGTTTGGCTGTGCTCTGATTGGATGGTGGGGTTGGCTGTGCTCTGATTGGATGGGGGTGTGTTCTGTTTGGGGGGGCTTGGTTGTGTTCATGTTAGTCTGAGTTGCAGGGGGATTTGGTGAGTTGCATTGCTGTTGTTTGGCTTTGCGTTCGTGGTCATGCTACATCTTCATGGTGGGTGTCAGTCTGCTGCATGTATGGATTGGAGGGGTTTGGAAGAAACATGCAGCTGCAGTCTGGCTTCTGGTCCATGGTCATGCTTCATCATCAGTGTGGGTTTGAGTCTGCTTTCCGCGTGGATGTGTGGTGGTGACATGCTGTGTGGCACTCGTGAGTGTGGGTCTTGCATCATTCTTTATGTTAGGGACTCGTTTGTCAATAAGGGAAATTTGGAAACCTGCATCATGCTTTATATTACTTTATATAAAGAAGTTTCTTTTATACATGAATCTTGCTGAATTATTTACTTGTGTGCTGGTTGGATTGCTGCAAATTCTAACAGGTAGAGCTTCTGATTTTCTCATAATCAAGAGCCTTGTCTGTAGATGGAAGGAAATGAATGATCTTTTATTAATCAAATTTATATAGTCCCATCTCACACTAAGTGACCTTAAGTGGCATAAAACAATGTTAAAAGTAGTTAATTCATCCATCCTAAATCATCCTTATACTTATTTAAACTTTAAAAACTATAAAAACAAAACTAAAAAAGAAGGAATATTAGATGGAGAGATGTTAATAGCAATGTAGCTACCTTAATAATTCACCAAACTCCTGGGGTCCCTAGGATATCTCCACAAGAAGTGGTTCCTCCTCTTCTTCCTCAGAGACCAGTTTGAGGGAGAATGGGATTACTGACCTTGAACTACCAGCAGAACAGGCCTTGGCTGGGGAGAACTTACAGGCCAGTGAGGAAGAGGGGTAGGAGCTGCCTGCCATGGTGGATCCCATAGTACACAGGACAGAGAGGCAGAGGTCTGCCAGATTGCTTGGGAAAAGGACCCAGTCCTTTTGATGGGCTGAACCAGGAGCTATTTAGCAGGCAGAGAGAGGCATTGCTGGAAGTAACATGTGTGAGTTGTGGCCAGGTGTTTGTTTGTGTTTCTGCAGTTTGTGAGCTACATGGATTTAGTTTAAATTTAGTTTAAGCTACAGGGTGCCCCTGAGTGAATAATCTCTGACTGAGGGGTCCAGTTTACCTCCCAATTCTGGAAGTTGTTCCTGAAGTTACTAGGCTCCGTCCAAGGGTTAAGCTTCACCCATCATCCTCAGACTAATGGGACTTGTGAAAGAATCAATTCAGTATTGGAACAATATCTCAGGTGTTACATAAATTATCAACAAGATAAGTGGGTGGACTTGCTGCCTTTCACAGAGGTGGCTTACAACAATTCTATCCATAGCAGTACTAGATTCACCCCCTTCAAGGTTGCTTATGGGCAGGACTTTGTACCAATCCTGGAACTACCTGGAGAGAAACCAGGTAATTAGCTGATTGGGTTGAACAAGTACTTGGGAGGTGACATGCAAGGCCTTAGATGAAGCGCACCACTCTCATAAGAAACATGCTGATAAAAAAAGAACTGGGGCTAGGGACTACCAAGTAGGAGATAAATTGTTCCTATTTACCAAGTACTTACAAACTACCCACAAGTCTAAGAAACTTGGTCCTAAGTACGTGGGACCTTTCCTCATTGTACGAGTAGTGAACAGTACATTTAGAATTACCAAAGAATTTGAGGAGTATCCACCCAATATTTCATGTCAGCTTACTGAAGCCTGAACATATTTCCTCCCTCCATCCAGAACCCCCCCTCCTCCCGTTCCAATACTCATAGAGGGAGAACAATATTTTGAAAGTCAAAGAAATCTTGGACTCTAGAAAGCATAAGGGTAAAGTGCAGTACTAGTGGCTTGGAAACATTTTCCTTTAGCTCAGGCTGAATGGGTCAATTAAAGGATGTAAGGGCTCCTAAACAACTGGAATTATTCTATTCTAAATGCCCTGATAAACCTTAACTTAATCTGTGGTTTTCTTTTCTAGGACTAACGTTCTTTCTGCAGGAGGGCCGAATGTCAGCCTCCGCTCTCTACAAGTTTATTGTTTTATTGTTTTGAATAGTCTGTCTTCTGATTTATGCATTTACTACTTTGCTTGCTATGGCTGTCATGGTAATGGGGGCGGGGTAAGGAGTGCTGGAGGAGAAATGGAGAGTTTTCTTCAAATGCAGATGGAAGGCGGGCAGATAACAGTCAAGGTTATCAGGGGCCTCTGGTGGCTCAGCAGACTAAGTCTGTCTGTTATTAACACAGCTGCTTGCAATTACTGCAAGTTCAAGTCCCACCAGGCCCAAGGTCAACTCAGCCTTCCATCCTTTATAAGGTAGGTAAAATGAGGACCCAGATTGTTGGGGGCAATAAGTTGACTTTGTATATAATATACAAATGGATGAAGACTATTGCTTAACACAGTGTAAGCCACCCTGAGTCTTCAGAGAAGGGCGGGATATAAATTCAAAAAAAAAAAAAAGTTAATGGCCAGAGCATACCAGAGGGATGAAACCATCTGAAGATGTGCCCCATGTGCCACATATGGGGAACGAGGATTGGACAAGACTGACTGGACTACAGGGAGGAGGGCTTGAGGCATATTGAGGCACATGTACACTGAGAGCATATGCACCAAGACAAATTCCTTGTGTGTCCAATCACACTTGGCCAATAAAAAATTCTATTCTATTCTATTCTATTCTGTTCTGTTCTGTTCTGTTCTGTTCTGTTCTGTTCTGTTTCTTATATATGTATTCCACACCAAATACCTCAGAACTTTCTTTCATTTTGTTTGCTTTCAGTTCTTACTCAGTAAAAATACCTTTCTCTACAAACAATGGAGGTGGGGTTTTCCTTTCTTGAGTATTGAAAGGAGGCATTCCTGACATCCGGGAGGCTTTGTGTTCATGTTTTGGACTCTGTTTGAACAACTAGTTATCTGTTTGATGGCCTAATTAGCCATTGTCTGGAAATTTAGTGTGGGGCTTGTTCGTGACTAGCTTCACTTGGAAATGACTCCCTAAACTCCTGTGAATTCTACTTGTAAACCCTGAAACTTGGAGAGACTGACAGACCTAATTGGAGGTTCCAAACCTCAGGTTGGATTTCGGCTTCTCTTTTGAAACTACCCAGGCAAAGCCTTTATTCTCGAGACTGTTTTGATTTTGCCACATGTTCATTTCCTTGTTATTTGCTTGGTCTCAAGTCAATTGCTGTTCTAATCTAGCAGCTGTGGATGAGCTGAAACCTGAAACAGAACTGCTGGGAGAAAGCTCTTTTTAAACCAACATTGACATATACAAGTAGCTGAGTGGGGCAGCACAGTCCCTAGGCCTGATGACCCAATGAGGATGTGATCATCCCTCATTATCACAGTTATTGGGGTCTTTTGACAATTGAAATTCAGCAACATCTGGATGGAATCTTTTCCTTCCTTCTAGGAAAGAGAAACCATCAAATGTTTTGGAATGGGATGAGAACCATTGGTTTGCATTGTGAGCTTCACGTATGGCCTGCCCTTAACTACCTTATCCATCTACCTGTATTTCCTTCTTCATTCTACCTTTACCATTTGTGGCCTGTCCCACCCCCTTATGGATTTATTACTGTTTTACTTGTATCACATTAATTGTTTCTATAAATCCTCTGTGGAGCCTAATGTTGGTTAAAGAAAGGGACATTCTTAAGGTAAGTAAATATCTGTGATCTTCCTCTATCAGTTTAAGTGTGACATAATTATGGCCTTGTACTATCCATTAAATCAAAAATAATTGCATATTTGGCTGCCTACTCTGGGATTATAATTGCTATAAAAATTCTGTCTTCCGCTTTTCTTCTGCAAATCCTTTACTAGTAAAAGACAAAGTCCAAGCAAATTCTATGCACAGGAATCAAAATTATCTTGTTGTCTTTTTTTAGATATAAGCTTCAGCTATGATCAATTATCCTTCTTTAGCTGATTAGCTCTATGATTGCCATTATATTTTGATGTGTGATTCTTTCTATTTGTTCCTTCTAGTATGATCTTGGCTTCATGTACTACAGACGTTTATTTTTCATGGAAATTAGCAAGAGTCATTTGTATTCTAAACTTGCTAGGAAACACATTTGCCTTATCTTTTTACACCTGTCTTGGTACCACTGTACCAACACATTACATCTGTTTCCAAATCTTCTCCCAGCACATTTCTCATAACTAATAACACGGGACACCATGCATTTATCATCTTCAGAGACGATATTCTTATCTGTTCCAGATCGCACTGTGTGCATCAGTTAGCAAAGCCTGTGGACTTGAGAATATGGTATGCCTGGGGGTTGTGTCATAGCTTGAATTCCAGGATTTTATTACAAGTCATGTTCCCAAATCATTTCTTCCACAAGTGATGTACCGTGTTTAATATCCACGTCTGAGAAACTATCACATCTGAGACTACTGGAAGGGGACAATGGTTTCCTTTGGTCTTGATAATCAGTACATAAATCAGACACATGGGTTGGTTTTCAAATTGGGATAAATTTTGCTTATTTATCTCACTTTCTTTGTTCCTGCATCCTGAACTCTTTTGTGCCAAGTATTTTAATACATCTGAGAAAGAATTTAGAGTCTTACAACAGGTTATCATGAGAACCTTCACTCCATAGCCAAAAATTTGACAATGCCTCTGTAAATAGGAAAAGTATTGTACATAAAACTGAATTCAAATGAGTTCTACAAAAGATAAGGCACCAATCCTTCCATTTGGGAATAAAGACTTATCTTATTTATTAAATCAGCTTATTATTGCTACTACCAGCTCTCTCCTTTCCTGCCCATAAGGCACTCAGAAATCTGCAACAATGGAAATAAATGAATATCTCTATATCCTTTCCTGCCAACCACATGTCTGCCTTGCTAATGTGGGGTGTGTGTGTAGGTATTAACGGTTCCCCTGCATTTCTTCCAAGCCTCCAGTATAAAGCAGCTGAAAACTTTCTGTTTAATAATGAAAGTGAAAATAAAGGAATCTAGTGAGTTTGGCCAATTACTAAAGAATTTGGACGCTGAGGTAGCTATTTCTGTGGAAAAAGCTCTCGGGCCAAATATAATTTATGCATTTGATCATTTTCATGAGAAGGATACTTTCCAAATGAGTGACACTGAGATATTACAATTAAAGTGTATTCTATTCAGTGGGTCATTTTCCCCCCCCTTATATAAACATTTTCTGAGATAAATGTCCCCACTCACAGTCTACAAAACTGACATCTCATGTCTAAAATGTAATTAGTGACATCTGCACTTTATTGCTAATGAGTAATCTGTTCTCCCTATCTTTTTGCACTTATTGAAAAAAATGTTTTATCATATCCTTTTTTAATGGAAAGTTTCAAATGTTGTTCCCCAGTACAAAATAAAGGGAGAAGGATGGGTGTGAATAAAATTGAAATATAATTAAAAGGTAAAATAGAACCGAATAGAATAGAAAGTCCTACTGTCCTTATCAAAGCATTTCTAAGTTTTATTTCCATCTTCCTCTTGTCCACCTCCAGTTCGGCCATGCCTAGATTCAACCAAGAGTGTGTTGGAAGAAATGTCCATCTGGGTTCAGTTCCAAGTGGGGGGAAAGACACTGGATTCATGGAAGTTGCTTGGAAAGGTTTATTGATGAACAGGATCACTTGGCTTGAGATCTTGGACAGAAAAGGGCAGAGATGCTGAGAGTGCCTGGATTTTATACCTTCTGTTGGGCTTTGAATTTGAGCTTGTGTTCTGATTGGTTGTCAGACTCCCATGGGGCCATGCAGGGGTAACTTTGTAGGTTGTCTTTTGAGTCTCAGGCTTGGTTGACTCTTGCTGGGTGATGATTTAATGAAAGACTTTGGGCAATTCCTACTATAGCTCTGCCTGAAGGCGGTAGATCTTTGTTATGTATAATAGACTGGCCCAGGCCTTAATGGCCCAGTGACAAAGGTGGTGGTGGTGGGGCTGACTTTCTGCCTCCCTTTTAGGGGAAATATTCTGCCCTTTTAATATTTCCTAAAATATCTCATTTTCATAGGAGACGGGTGGGTGCTAACTTCCTACAGGTGCATTTGATGTATATGAATTACAGTTGAACCACTTCCTTCTATCTCACATTTTAACACATCCTGGCAGCTCAATTTAATTCCTTAAGATTTCTCTATATTCTCCAGCCTTCTCTGCCATTTTTAAAACGCTTGAGGTGTCTCCAATCCTGTTGTTATACAGAATCAAGAACAGTCTTTTAAAACAAGGACAAATCTTGCTTTTTCCACTTGCAGTCGATAAATTACCTTCCTATGCATTTGCAGTTCGCTTGCCTTTCCTTCCTTCTTTCCTGTTCTTATAGCAGATTGAATTTTGTTGGAGTTTTATCTCCATAGATAACTAACGGTTGTTTTACCCCACAGCTACACAACCCGAGGCCCTTTGAAGAGCTATATTTTAAGTTGCTGTCCTTATTTATTTATCATATTTATCATATTTATATATTTATCATATTTATATACCGCCCTATCTCCCTAAGGACTCCATTTTGTAAGCATTTCCTCTTAGCTGGGTCTGTTCCCCGAAAAGAAATGATTCTTGAACAAAACCTATTGCACAGGGACAAAGATTTCACACAAGTGCTGACACCTCCTCATCCAAGTAATCTATCTGCTTAATTAAAGCGTTTATGCTTCTTACCTGAGACATATTGCATCCAGATGTATGAATTACACTCTCATTCCTAAAATGTTACTAAACACACACACACACACACAACTCTACAACAGCTTTAAGCCAAGATATATCTTTGATTGTAAGCTCTCCAGAGTTGCTGTATCAATGAGAAATTTAATAAAAAAAATAAAAATATGGTACCCCATATTTAGATACTGAAGCTGAAGCTCAAATACATTGGCCACCAAATGAGAAGAGAAGACTCTTTGGAAAAGACCATATTTTTGGGAAAGATGGAAGGCAAAAGGAGAAGGGGATGGCAGAGGATGAGATGATTAGATAGGGTCATCAACCCAAGGAACATGAATTTGGCCAAACTCTGGTAGTCAGTGGAGGACAGGGGGCCTGGCATGCTGTGTCCATAGGGTCGTGAAGAGTCGGACACAACTTAGTGACTGAACAACAAAGCATTACTAATTTTTCTTTGGGAAATTTACAGTAGACAAAATGCTGAAATGCTTCTCATCTTCAAAAATTATGAAATGAAAGTCTCCTTAGAAACAAACTTTTAATATTTAGTGTATATACACTCACACTTTTCCCTGCCGCCTTGAAAGAGGCGGTGGTGAGACCCCTCCTCAAGAAGCCTTCCCTGGACCCAGCTATTTTGGGTAATTATCGTCCAGTCTCCAACCTTTGCTTTGTTGCGAAGGTTGTAGAGAGTGCTGTGGCGCGACAGCTACCCCGATACCTGGATGAAGCCGTCTATCTAGACCCATTCCAGTCCGGTTTCCGACCCGGGTACAGCACGGAGACAGCTTTGGTCGCATTGGTGGATGATCTCTGGAGCGCCAGGGACAGGGGTTATTCCTCTGCCCTGGTCCTATTAGACCTCTCAGCGGCTTTTGATACCATCGACCATGGTATCCTGCTGCGCCGGTTGGGGGGATTGGGAGTGGGAGGTGGTTCTCCTCCTATCTCTCTGACCGGTCGCAGACGGTGTTGACAGGGGGGCAGAGGTCGACCGCGAGGGACCTCACTTGTGGGGTGCCGCAGGGGTCGATTCTCTCGCCCCTTCTGTTCAACATCTATATGAAGCCGTTGGGTGAGATCATCAGTGGCTTTGGGGTGAGATACCAGCTGTACGCTGATGACACCCAGCTGTACTTCTCCACCCCAGGCCACCCCAATGAAGCTGTTGAAGTGCTGTCCCGATGCGTGGAAGCCGTACGGGTCTGGATGGGGAGAAACAGGCTCAAGCTTAATCCCTCCAAGACGGAGTGGCTGTGGATGCCGGCACGCCGATTCAGTCAGCTGCAGCCGCGGCTGACTGTTGGAGGCGAGTTACTGGCCCCAAAGGATAGGGTGCGCAACTTAGGTGTCCTTCTGGATGAACGGCTGTCGTTTGAAGATCATTTGACGGCCGTCTCCAGGGGGGCCTTCCACCAGGTTCGCCTGGTTCGGCAGTTGTGCCCCTTCCTTGATCGGGATGCCTTGTGCACGGTCACTCATGCGCTCGTTACCTCTCGCCTGGATTATTGTAATGCTCTCTACATGGGGCTCCCCTTGAAGTGCACTCGGAGGCTTCAGTTAGTCCAGAATGCAGCTGCGTGGGTGATAGAGGGAGCTCCGCGTAGCTCCCATATAACACCGCTCCTGCGCAGACTGCACTGGCTGCCTGTAGCCTTTCGAGTGCGCTTTAAGGTGTTGGTTACGACCTTTAAAGCGCTCCATGGCTTAGGGCCTGGGTACTTACGGGACCGCCTGCTGTTACCACATGCCTCCCACCGACCCGTACGCTCTCACAGAGAGGGACTTCTCAGGGTGCCGTCCGCCAAGCAATGTCGGCTGGCGGGCCCCAGGGGGAGGTCCTTCTCTGTGGGGGGTCCCCCACTCTGGAACGAACCTCCCGGGTTTACGCCAAATACCTGACCTTCGGACATTCCGTCGCGAACTGAAGACGCATCTTTTTATTTGCGCGGGGCTGTCTTGAATTTTATCTTTTATCAATTTTTAAACGGGGTTTTTAGTATGGAAATTTTTTAATGTTAGGCTAATTTAAATAAGTTTTTTAAATGGTATTTTAATCTGTATATTGTATTGTTTTATCTTGCCTGTACACCGCCCTGAGTCCTTCGGGAGAAGGGCGGTATAAAAATCAAATAAATAAATAAATAAATAAAACTCACTCACATGGACACCAAGAATAGAGATGTCAACCCTGAAGTGAACCTGGCTAAAGCCATCTTGGAGGCTTCAGGGTTGCCACACAGCAGTGGGAGGGGGAAAATGGTTAGATGGGATTTTGTGGCCTAATCAATAAAGTTTTCCTGTGGGAGCCAAGGACATTCTCATAGAGAACGAGCCAGTAATCCAGCAACTGGCCAGCACTTGGATTGGACAGCGTGACCAGTGACTTAGGGGGAAAGGGAAAACTTCTACTTTTAATTAGGTGAAAGCCATGGGAAATCTAAGAGTCGGTTTTCACCAGTTTGTGCCAATATGATGTATCCAATAAACTGTTCTTTGAGGAGCTAGAGTGCCTTGGAGTTTGTTTTCTATGGGTACATTACTTGGAACACTGACAGTATCCATATATGTTATTGTTGTTTATCTGTTAAGCAAATTTATTCATTCATTCATTCATTCTCTCATTCAATTTATCTCACATACGACCCTAGGTAGATTATACAATAAAAAAAAATAACATAGCAGTCAAGCATTGTAAAGAACCATCAACACAGCCTTCAGATGGATTACTCTTGAGAATATATTGAAATAGTCAGCAGAGAACACATCCTAAAGACAAAGGCCTACCATTAAAATTAACTCTACAATATTCAAAAGTTACAACTGATATCGGGAAAGATTTGCTAATAGTTGCTAGCATGATTTCCTTTTGCATAGTTTGAGCTTCTCTGGATGTTGAAGAGCTGCTGTTTGCAGCTAACTAATATATAAATAGCAACTTCATCAATATTGCCTTTATTTCAACAATAAATTCCCAGTTATAATTGCACAGAAAAAGAAATCC
Organism: Ahaetulla prasina; assembly: GCF_028640845.1. NCBI lineage: Eukaryota > Metazoa > Chordata > Lepidosauria > Squamata > Colubridae > Ahaetulla > Ahaetulla prasina. Next base: position 4,253,882 of record NC_080544.1, on the reverse strand, counting down.
CAGATCAGCTTCAGTATCTGGGGATACCATTATCAGCCTTCCAGATGAACTCAGAGCTAATCCCTTTTCACTAAGTGTGAATAAACCTTTTGTAAATTCAATAGAGAACATTCCTCTAAGGGAATGCTTTTCTGCTGTATCCTATGAATCACCTGTGATGTTACTGTAACTACAAGAATCACAAATGGTGTCTATCATGAAATGGAAATCTCGCTTGCCCTCTAGAATAACATCTGTTCCTGAGATTCCTCTGGTCCTCACCCTAGCTGTATTGAGCCCTCCTGTTCTGTTTCCCTTCCCCCAATACTCCCAGCAAAGAGTCCGTCAGAGGCCTTCCTTTTTTTCTTTTCCTTTTATTTACATAGATACATGTCCTGGCCACGTCTACCCACGGGCCTGCCAAGTTTCTGGAGATAACGAGGAAATTATAGATAAGGCCAGAATTACTCACAAATATATTCTTCCCTCCATTGCTTTGTCCAAGACAAAAAACCAGGAAGTCCCGCCTCCTATTTATAGTCTCTGCAGATGTCACTGCATGACAATTATGACTTGGCTTTGTCCCAACTCTTCCGCTGCTGCGCACGCCGATCAAGCCTTCGTAATCTTGCGTCCCTCCAAAACTGTTCTTGGGGCGTTGCCAAATCAGAAGAAGGCCCGGGAGAATCAGGCCTTGCCGGCCCCTCCCTTTGAGTGGGTGCCAGGGAGGGAGAGGGCTCAAGAGAAGCAGGGCTTGCCAGGTCTTCTCCCTCATTTTCTGAATCATCCGAGTCCAGGAGTCTGGGTCCAGGAACCTGGGTCACAACACCTCCAGACCTGGCTGATATCCCCCTCCCCGAGTTGGAAGGGACTTTGGTGGTTGTCAAGTCCAACTTCCTTTCCAGGCAGGAGACCCTATACCATTTCAGACAAGTGGTGGTCCAATTTCTTCTTAAAAGACTCCAGTAATGGACCACCCACAACTTCTAGAGGCAAGCTGTTCCACTGATTAATTCTTCTCACTGTTAGGAAATTTCTCCTTAGTTCTTTTTTTGATTAATGTCAACCGCTTTAATCTAGATTGCAGAAAATATGACTTCTGTAACAGAATCATCAGTGCTTGGAATACTTTACCTGACTCTGTGGTCTCTTCCCATAACCCTAAAAGCTTTAACCAAAAACTTTCTACTATTGACCTCACCCCATTCCTAAGAGGGCCATAAGGGGTGTGCATAAGTGCACAAACGTGCCTACCGTTCCTGTCCTATTGTTTTTCTTTTCTTTTTCCTATATATATATATATATATATGCTTATACCTCCTTATATTTACTCATATATGTGTTTATACACTATATAATATTTTTGTATGATGCCTACATATATTGCTGTGACAAAATAAATAAATAAATAAATACATTAATTAATTAATTAATTAATTAATTAATTAATTAATTAATTAATTAATTAATTTCCATCCATTTTTGGTCAGAGGGAATGACCAACTCCTGTCTGGCATTGAAGTTTTTGGTTGTTGTTATTTCTCAGGACTCTTTGTTTTTAGATTTTGTTCCCTTGCAATTTCTATTTTTGGCTGTAGGTCACTCTGAATGGCCATCCATGACTGAATGTGAAAATGTATATGTCTCTCAAACAACTAAAAAAAAACCCTTACTCAAGGAGGAATATAATGCAGCAAAGTAGCATCTACTGCAAGAATCAATTTTAATCTTTGCATCTTTCTTCTTTTCCAATTTTATTATCCTTTCCGTACAGTACATTTAGCTTGTACTTACTTCTGCCCTGTTATCCACTTGTCAGAGTTTCATTTTAATTTTATTCCTTATTTTTATTTTATGCCTCCCCTGTTGCGAAACTGAGGCTGATCTCTCAAGCAGCAGGAAGGAGAGACTGCATAGTTTTTATTTTTAATTGCAATTGTTTTTAACCATCCCATGGAGCAATGTCCGCTGTCTCTGTGACAATGGCTCATCTGACATTGCCAAGGGGACGTAACAGCAAGCAAAAGTCATCCAAACTTAAATCAAGGAAGTGTAAGAGAAAACCCAAGAATATATCTATGCAGGAAGAGTTCTGAGATAAAGAAGAGCACTAAAAATTTTCTAGGCAACCCACTACAGAAGAGTAGGTGCAGCATGCCCACTCCTCAAGTGAGTTACATTCTCATATGATAAATATGCAAGGCTTGACCAGGAGAGCTAAAAGTTACCCTATTGAGCTAAAATTGTACCCTATTGAGGACAGGGTACAATTAGATATAGGGAGGCATAAAAATCTGAACCTCCACTGTCCTAACTCAGATATGGAGTTACTGCAGTGGCTAAAGATTGTTTACTAGTTCTATATATGGTAATCTCCATTTATGACAAATTAACAGAAGCGTGGTGGCTCAGCAGGTTAAAGTTATTGGATTTGTTGATGGCAGAAGGTCAGCCATCAATATTTATTTTCAACCCAATTATACCATTTCTCCCATATTACATAAAAATCCGAATCCATCCGTCCTTTCAGTTTGTTTGTTTGTTTGTTTTTTTACATTTATACCCCGCCCTTCTCCGAAGACTCAGGGCGGCTTACAATGTATAAGGCAATAGTCTCATTCTATTTGTATATTTTTTACAAAGTCAACTTATTGCCCCCCCAACAATCTGGGTCCTCATTTTACCTACCTTATAAAGGGTGGAAGGCTGAGTCAACCTTGGGCCGGGCTCGAACCTGCAGTAATTGCAGGCTTTGTGTTCTAATAACAGGCTTCTCTATTGCCTGAGCTATCCCGGCCCATGTCATTTTGTCCATCTTGGTGCAATCCAATACTTTTCTAATTATTAACTCTTCAAAGGGTGTATTTGAGCTCCTTCAACATTGTGCAAATGCCAGTCTTGCCACCGTTGTCATATGTAAAATAATATATGCTGTTTCGTATTTTGTTTTCATCATTTCTAGAAGAAACAGTTCTGGTGTATATTCTGTCTGGAAGCCTGTTACTTCCTATCCAACTATGAATTTTCATCCAATATTTTTTTTGTTTTGGAGCATAACCACTATGTATGAAAGAAGGTACTTGGATAATGGACTGACAATGGTCCTTTGAATGCCTAAAACGCCTGTTCTCAATGGAACCAATTCTTCAACACCCGGATCCAAATAAACCTTTTGTGGTCCAAGCTGACGCAAGTAATGTAACAATAGCCGCTGTCTTATTACAACGGAATACCAACAACAATCTTATGCCCTGCGCGTACGTTTCTAAAAAACTGACAGACACTGAACGCAGATGGGCAACTTGGGAAAAGGAAGCCTCTGCAGAGCGGTGGGCACTCCTCTCCTGGAGACACTTCCTTGAAGGGGGGAAGGAACTATTCGAGGTGTGGACGGACCACAAAAACCTCGAATACTTAAAAACCCCTCAAAAGCTTTCTCCCAAACAAGTTTGATGGGCTCAGTTTTTCAAACAGTTCCATTTCACCCTCAAACACATCCCCAGTGACCAAAATCTACTGGCTGACGCCCTATCTAGGAAACCGCAATTTGACAGCCAACGCGAAGAGGTAGTACATGCGATGATTCCCGATAGCGAACCAGCCAGCCAAGCACTTACTCAACAGCGATCACACCATGGTGCTAACATCCCACCAAATAAACTACTAGCGGAATTAAAATCAGCACTCGCTGACGATGCTTGGTTTAAAGAAAACATGCCAGACCTCACCTTAAGGGATGGACTACCCTGGAAGGGAACCAAGATTTATGTACCCGTCGTTATGCGGCTGGTTATACTATAGAGAAACCACGACTCTCACCTAGGAGGTCACTTTGAGTTTTTGAAAATTCTCCACTTGGCTAGAAGGCAATTCTGGTGGCCAAAAATGAAATCAGATGTCAAAGACTATGTGCGGAGCTGTGCCGCCTGCGCCACCATGAAGTCCAGACCAGGGAAACCCCCTGGACTCCTACAACCCGTGGCCAAGCCCACCAGACCCTGGGAGGAAATTGCCATGGATTTTATTGTTGAACTCCCACCTAGTGGGGGAAATACGGTGATATGGACCGTAGTGGATTTGTTCTCTAAACAGACCCACTTCACTGCGTGCAGCAGATTGCCATCAGCGAGAAAATTAGCAACGCTCTTTGTAAAACACATCTACAGACTGCATGGAGTTCCTAAAAGGATAATATCCGACAGGGGTGTTCAATTCACAGCCAAGTTCTGGAGGGAGTTCCTGCGGTCCATTGGGTCGTCTCAAGGGCTTAGTTCTGGGTTCCATCCTGAGACCAATGGTGTGGCTGAAAAATTGAACTCGATGGTGGAACAATACATACAGTGTTATGTAAATTACCAACAAGACAACTGGTTGGATTTGTTAGCATTTGCAGAAGTCGCATATAATAATGCTGTACACAGCAGCATGGGGTTAACTCCTTTTCAGATAACCACCGGCATGGACTTCGTTCCAATGCCTGAACTCCCCGTGCAACCCCCCACTTCAGTTTCCCTAACAGACTGGATGAATTCGTTGAAAAAAGGGTGGGAAAATACAAAAAAAGCCTTAGCTGTAACAGCTCAAAAATACAAAGCCCAAGCTGACAAACACAGTTCCCTTCAACCCCCTTTTCGCATTGGGGATAAAGTCTTTTTATTTACTAAGTATCTGAGGTTGAGAATACCAAGCAGAAAATTCGGTCCAAAATTTTTGGGTCCTTTCCCCATTGTAAAGATTATTAATCCCGTTACCGTCCAACTCAAACTCCTTCAAATATTGGGGAAAATGCACCCGGTATTCCATAGAAGCTTATTAAAACCTGCTAGACAATCTGGGCTGAGACCTCTACCTCCCGCCCCCCCCCTTGATAATCCAAGGTGAAACCCACTATGAGATCAAGCAAATCCTTGACTCTAGACTATACAGAGGTCAATTACAATATTTAGTCCACTGGAAAGAATATCCATTATCAGAATCTACTTGGGTCAAAAGTTGGAAAGTAAATGCAGACAATTTGATTAGAAAATTTCACAACACTTTCCCTGACAAACCTAAAAAACCTCTTGGAGTGGGAGAGGGGGGTAGAAGGGAAGTGTGGACCACCAACACTCTTCTTTATTAATACTTTGTTTTCTTTCCTAGGATATAGCTTCTTTTATAAGGGGGGACGCCTGTCAGGCCTGGAAACCATACTAGGCCTTAGGTTTCCAGCCACTGCCACAATTTTCCCCTGAGGGGAAGAAGGGGGGTTGAGGGGTATGGTAACATTCTTCAAGCGGTCAAGGTCGGATTGTGTTTGCATCTGCAGAAGGAGTGGCATGAGGAGGTTTTGAAAAAAGTGGAAGAATATTGGACCACGTGACCAGCAAAGGGGTTAGGGGGGTGGGACTCTTGGGGTTTGTATAACTGGGAAAAGAATCCAGAAGTTCAGTTTTGGAATTTCACTCATCGTGTGCCAGTTTCCTTATGCTAGTAAAGAACTCTGAAAGACAATGGCTTCTGAGTTTCTTTTATGCAGAGGAGGTTTTTCTGGAACCTTGACACTAGGTTGGCAGAAGCTGGGACTAGTAACGGGAGCTCACCCCGTTACACGGCAGCACTAGGGATTCGAACCACCGAACTGCCGATCTTTTGATTGACAAGCTCAGCTGTCTTAGCCCCTGAGCTACTGCATCCCACTAATGAGGTACTACTGGAAGCAAAAATGCCAGTTTCATGGAGAGAAGCATATATCACAGTGATAATGAAAGAAGGTACCGATCCAAATCAAATTCAAAATTACAGGCCAATTTCACTCTTAAATGCAGATTACAAGATCTTTATGACTATCATAGCAGGAAGGATGAAAGGAATACTGAATGAGATTATTCACTCTGATCAAAACGGCTTTCTCCCTTCTAGACAAATTAGAGATAATACAAAAATAGTACTGAATATATTAGAGTATTATGAGGTGCGTCCAGAAAAACAAGTTGCCCTTGTTTTTCTGGATGCGCAGAAAGCATTTGACAATTTAAATTGGAAATATATGATTAGACAAATTAGAGAAATGAAATTTGGTAACAAATTGAACAAATGATTGAAGCAATTTATTCATCTCAAAAAGCAAACATAATAATAAATGGAGAAATTACAAAAACATTTGAAATAAAGAAAGGAGTCCATCAGGGATGCCCATTGTCACCTCTGCTTTTCATTTTGAGTCACTATTGATGAAGATTAGAGCAAATTCAGAGATTAGGGGAACTAAAATTAGAACAGAAGAATATAAATTAATGGCATTTGCAGATGATCTGGTATTCTTTTTAGAAGACCCAAAGGAAACAGGACCCATATTAATACAGGAAATAGAAAAATATGGGAAAGTAGCAAGTCTTAAAATTAATAAGACAAAAACAAAAATGATAGTTAAAAATTAACTAAATTAAAAAGTTAACAACACAACAGGAAAGAGAATTAGAAGAAAAATTGGGATTACAGAATGTGAGAAAAATTAAATATCTAGGAATTTGGCTGACAGCGAGGTGTTCTTCAATGAAAGAAGACAATTACATAAAATGTATGCAACAAATTAAAATTGATTTGGAAGGATTGGGGGGGCATTAAATCTATCTATACTGGGTCAGATTGCAACAATTAAAATTAATATTCTTCCAAAATTGCTATTTTTTTTCAAACCATTCCCATAAAATTAGATAAGACATTTTTCACAGAATTGAATCAAATTATAACAAAATTTATATGGGAAAGAAAAAAGCAAGAATAAAACTATCAGCAAGAATAAAACTATCAGACCTTCAGGACAGTAGAAGCAGAGGTATCTTAGGGCTCCCAGATTGGCGACTTTATTATCAGGTAGCATCTTGGTTTGGATTAAAGAATTAAAGAATGGATTAAAGATTAAAGAATGGATCAATTTGAGAAATAAAAGATTACTCATATTGGAAGGACATGATTTAAAAAAAGGATGGCTTGCCTTCCTATGGGACAGAGAGAACAAATCTCATTCATATTTCTTAAAACATAAAATACGAGAATCTCTAATGTAAATATGGCAAGAAATTAATAAAAAAATATATGAAAATCCCTAATTGGGTTTCGAATGATCCATCCCAATACTCTGAACCTAAGTAAAATGGCAAAATACAGCAAAATTCTAGATAACCAGGGGAATCTAAAAAATAGTCAAGAATTGGAAGAACAGGGAATAAATATAGATTGGTGGCCTTACTTACAATTAAAAACAAGATAAATAAAAGATAAAGATGAATACAGTATTGAAATTCTACCAAAACAATTAGACAAAATATTGACTGGCCTGGATGAAAAATTAATAACTAAAATTTATAATTATTTATTAGAATTCGACAGAGCTGAAGACATAGTAAAAGGAGATATGATAGCCTGGGCTAGAAATATTAGGCATAATATTGAATTAGAGGATTGGGAAACAATTTGGAACAAAAATTATAAACTAACCAGATCGGCAAAATACAAAGAAAATCAATATAAAATATTTTACTGTTGGTATTTGACACCTTCTAGATTGGCAAAAATATATCCAAATTGTTGGAAATGTGGACAAAAGCACGGTAGGGGTTGGTTAGGTTTGGGTTTGGTGGGTAATGGCCCAGTTTTTAGCAATTCTGTTAATGGTAGAGCTACTTCTGCGAAAGAAGGAATGAATTTGTGGTAAAAATTTGCAAATCCTAGGAAACTTTGAAGCTGTTTATGTGTGCGTGGTGGTTGCCAATCCAACACCGCTTTTACTTTTCCTGGGTCCATTTCGATACCTTTGTTTGATATCCGGTAACCTAGGTAGTCTAGGGATTCCTTATGGAATTCACATTTGGAAAGTTTGACATATAGCTTGGCCACTAGGAGTTTTTTAAGGACTTGTCTGACCAATTTGATGTGTTGTTCGATATTGTTTGTGTAGATAAGAATGTCATCTAAGTAGACAAGAACCCCATTGTAGAGATGGGGGTGCAGGGTTTCATTAATTAGTTGCATGAAAACCGCTGGAGCCCCCTGGAGTCCAAAAGATATAACACGGTATTGGAAACTGCCCAAGGGGCAGTTGAAAGCCGTTTTCCATTCATCACCTTCCTTGATGCGGATCCGGTAATAGGCTTCCCTTAAATCCAATCTGGTGAAAATTTTGCCTTTTGCTAAGTGGTTCAACAAATCGTGCATTAGTGGTAAAGGGTATGTGTTTTGTATGCAAATCGCATTGATATTTTTGAAATCAATACACAATCTAAGTGAACCATCTTTCTTTTGTTTCAATAGCACGGGCACGGCTACAGGTGATTTTGCTGGTTCAATGAACCCCCTGGCTAGGTTAGTGTCAATGTATTTCCTTAGTTCAGACATTTCGGCTGGCGTCATTGAGTACATTTTGGGTTTTGGTAATTTTGCTCCCGGGTGCAATTCAATTGCGCAATCAGTTTTTTGGTGGGGGGGGGGGTAGGAGGTTACATTCATCCTCACTAAAAAAGTCTGCTAAATCCATGTATGCTTTAGGGATGCGGGGTTCATTACGAGATGGATTGGATATTGTGGCTATTGGTTCTCTCTGATGGTCATTCTGGATAAAGTTTTTTTTGGTAGGGGGAGCTGAGTCTATGGGTCAGAAAGCCCATATAATTTTCCTGAATCCATCCTCCCATTTGATTGTGGGTTGAAACCGGTTGCGGAGCAATGCAATAAATCTGTGAACATTGTTTAATTCAGGTGCATGTTCATGGTGTAGTTGAGCTATCCACTCTAAGGCTAGCCTCACATTCACACCATCTGAGATGGTGTTGATTAGGCTTCTCTCTGATGGGTATTGATGTCTATATTGTTCAACGTAAGCCTCAATTCTGCTGAGAAAGTAAGCCAGGTGGTGTGGATTCCCATCAGAGGTTGCTTTGAAAGCGGGAGGGGTTGGGTGAAGGGGTGGAGGTGGGTTTAGCTGGCCTGCTTGTGGTTGAAAAGGAATTTGTGGGATGGTTGTTGTTGATGGCTGAAAAGATGCTTGTGGCTGGGGGAGGGGTGAAGCCATCGTGGCTGGTTGCTGAGTTGTAAAGGGGGGGGGAATCCCCCCTGGCTGCTGAGAAGAAAGTCCTTGAAATGGTTCAGTTGGAGCGGCAAACCCCGGCCTGGGGCCCCTAGGAAAGAAAGGTGCTGAACTTGCTGGTTGCCATTGCCATTGCCTTGTTCAGGATAAAATGCCCAACCGGGAGGAATAGAAGCAGCAGGAGGTAACATAGGTGGCTGGCGGGAAAAGTCAATTAGGGGGCGGGGGTTGCAGTTCCCCCCAAGTGCCTGGTGCTGCCTGAACTCCCTGCTGTCTAAAGGAGGGAACGGAGGGCCTCCTGCGTTCATCCGAATGGCTTCGAGCTTCAGTAATTTCTCCCTCTCTGGTGGGAGGGAAGATGAATTTAGGCTAGCTAAAGTCAATGACTCTCGAGGGAGGTGAGCTGAGCTTATTTGAGGCCTCACTTCCAAACGATCAAAAGTTTCCAGGAGGTCCAACAGGGATTGCAATTTTAGGGGGTTTCTCAGGTCCCAATCCCGTGACTCTCCCGATTCTCCAGTTTTTATTGCCCTCCATTGAGATTGAGAAGAGGGAGGGGGCTCTCCATTCCGCCCTGGGGAAATGTTTTCTCCCAGGGATCTCACTTCTTGCAATTGATGGGGTGGGGTTTGGCCGGAGCAACAGCTTACCCATGAATCAGAGTCTTTAGGCTGTGCACCAAGCTGACGAGCAGGCTTTTCCACTTCAGGCTTTTGAGTCATATCTTCCGATGGGAAGTAGGTGATCTCGACCAAGTCCTCAGATTACAGCCTCTCGGCCCCTTCACTGCTTTCAGCTTGCTGGCCTTCCATCTTCGCTGGGTCTTTGCACCGCTGTGAAGGTTGCAGAGGCTGGGGCCCAGCACCCCCCTAACGGGCCCCCTGAGCGGAGGAGAGGGTACCGTTAAGCCAAAGAAAGTTGTGAGTTTTGGAATAATGTCAAGGTTCCAGAAAAACCTCCTCTGCATAAAAAAAACTCAGAAGCCATTGTCTTTCAGAGTTCTTTACTAGCATAAGGAAACTGGCACATGATGAGTGAAATTCCAAAACTGAACTTCTGGATTCTTTTCCCAGTTATACAAACCCCAAGAGTCCCACCCCCCTAACCCCTTTGCTGGTCACATGGTCCAACATTCTTCCACTTTTTTCAAAACCTCCTCATGCCACTCCTTCTGCAGATGCAAACACAATCCGACCTTGACCACTTGAAGAATGTTACCATACCCTTCAACCCCCCTTCTTCCCCTCAGGGGAAAAATGTGGCAGTGGCTGGAAACCTAAGGCCTAGTATGGTTTCCAGGCCTGACACCTAGCAGTTTCAAAAGCATGTAAAAATGCAAGTAGAAAAAATAGGGACCACCTTTGGAGGGAAGGTAACAGTGTTACGTGCGCCTTTGGCGTTGAGTCATGCCAGCCACATGATCACGGAGACGTCTTCGGACAGCGCTGGCTCTTTGGATTTGAAACAGAGATGAACACCGCCCCCTAGAGTCAGGAATGACTAGCACGTATGTGCGAGGGGAACCTTTACCTTTAGGACCTCATTATACAGTTCTAAAAGAATAGGTTTTAATAGTTCCCCCATAATTTTTTGTAAATTTCTCCTGGTAAACCATCTGGTCTTATTATTTTTTTGTCTTTGAATTGCTTCTTTTACCTCTGTCAGTGTTAAGGAATTATTTAGCAGCTTTCTCTTATCTTCCTCTAAAATGGGCATCTTTTGAATAGTGGTTAATTTTTTTCTATCTCAGTTAGAATTAGAATTAGAATTTATTTGATTTCTATACTGTCCTTCTCCCAAAGGACTCAGGGCGGTTTACAGCCAACATAAAAAACAATTTTATAAATAGAATTAAAAACGTTTTAAAAATCTAATTCAACTTGGCTAACCCCATTTAAAACTATTAATAAAAGAATGATAAAAAAAAACCAATTAAAAAGCATAATGCACTAGGCCAGCCCTGCACAGTAAAACAGAAAGGTCTTGAGTTCACGTGAAAAGGTCCGGAGGTTGGGGAGTAATCGTAACCCCAGAGGAAGCTCATTCCATAGGGCAGGTGCTCCCACAGAGAAGGCTCTCCCCCTGGGGGTTGCCAGCTGACATTGTTTGGCTGACAGCACCCTGAGGAGACTCTCTCTGTGTCAGCGCAAGGTCAGTGGGACGCTACCGGTGGCAGCAGGCGGTCCTGTAAATAACCCGGTCCTATGCCATGGAGCGCTTTAAAGGTAGTAACCAACACCTTGAATTGCACCCAGAAGACCACCGGCAACTAGTACAGCTTGCGCAGGAGAGGTGTTATATGGGAGCCACGAGTAGCTCTCTCTATTACATGCGCAGCCACATTCTGGACCAGTTGGAGCCTCTGGGTGCTCTTCAACAGGAGCCCCATGTAGAGAGCATTACAGTAATCCAGGCGGGAAGTGACGAGGGCATGAGTGACCATGCATAGGGAATCCCGGTCTATGAAGGGGCGCAACTGGTGTATCAGGCGCACCTGATAAAAAGCTCCCCTGGCGACAGCTATCATATGTTCTTCTAATGACAGCCGAGCATCCAGGAGAATGCCCAAGTCGCGAACCCTCTCCATAAGGGCCAATGACTCGGCTCCAACAATCAGCGATGGAACCAGCTGGCTGTACCGGGATGCCGGCATCCACAGCCACTCAGTCTTGGAGGGACTGAGTCGAAGCCCGTTTCTCCCCATCCAGACCCGCACTGCCTCCAGACACCGGGACATCACTTCAACGGCCTCGTTGGGGTGGTCAGGGGTGGAAATGTACAGCTGAGTATCATCAGCGTACTGATGATATTGCACCCCAAAACCACGGATGATCTCACCCAGCGGCTTCATATAGATGTTGAACAGGAGAGGCGAGAGAACCGACCCCTGTGGCACCCCACACGTGAGGCGCCTCGCGGCCGACTTCTGCTCCCCTGCCAACACCGTCTGCGTCCGGCCAGAGAAATAGGAGGAGAACCATCAAAAAACAGTGCCCCCCACTCCCAATCTCTCCAGCCGTTGCAGCAGGATACCATGGTCGATGGTATCAAAGGCCGCTGAAAGATCTAATAGGACCAGGACAGAGGAACAACCCCTATCCCGAGCCCTCCAGAGATCATCCACCAACGCGACCAAGGCCGTCTCCATGCTGTACCCAGGTTGGAAACCGGACTGGAACGGGTCTAGATAGACAGTTTCATCCAGGTACCGGGGAAGCTGTCGTTCCACCACACTCTTGACAATCTTGCCACAAAACAAAGGTTTTTTTTTGTTTTTTTAAATTTACATTTATATCTCGCCCTTCTCCGAAGACTCAGGGCGGCTTACAATGTATAAGGCAATAGTCTCATTCTATTTGTATATTTACAAAGTCAACTTATTGCCCCCCCAACAATCTGGGTCCTCATTTTACCTACCTTATAAAGGATGGAAGGCTGAGTCAACCTCGGGCCGGGCTTGAACCTGCAGTAATTGCAGGCTGCTGTGTTCTAATAACAGGCTTCTAACAGCCTGAGCTATCATGGTTGGAGACAGGACGATAGTTTGATAAAATAGCTGGATCCAGGGAAGGCTTCTTGAGAAGGGGCCTCACCACCGCCTCTTTCAAGGCAGACGGGAAGACACCCTGCATCAAAGAAGTGTTAACAATTCCCTGTAGCCAGCCTCATGTAACCTCCTGTGTGGCCAGTACCAACCAGGAGGGACACGGGTCCAGCAAACATGTGGTCACATTCAGCCTCCCCAATATTCTGTCCATGTCCTTGGGAGCCACAGAATCAAACTCATCCCAGATAACATCATCAAGAACGGCCTCCGTCATCCCACCTGGTTCTACCCAATCGGAGTCCAGCCCATCCCGAATCTGAGCAATTTTATTGTGCAGATATTGTCCAAAGTCCTCAGCACGCCCCTGCAAGGGGTCATCCCGAGCTCCCTGATGAGGTAGGGAGCGGGTTACCCTAAACAGGGTGGCTGAGTGATTATCTGCCGATGCAATGAGTGGAAAAATACTCACATTTTGCCACTCTTATCGCCACTAGATAGATCTGAATATGAGACCTAACTAGTGTTCGATCAAATTCAGAATGGCTGGCCCTCCAATCACTCTCTAGGCATCTTTTCTGGCATTTCATCTCTCTCAGCTCCTTGGAATACCAAGGAGCTGATCGAGAGCGATGCTGGGTCAGAGGCCGCAAAGGCACGACTCAGTCCAGAGCCCCCGCCGCCGCCCTTTCCCAGGCGGCGACTAGTTCTTCCACCGAGCTGTGACCTAAGTCCTCAGGAAGTGGCCCAAGCTCCGTCAGAAATCTCTCTGGGTCCATCAGGCACCACGGATGGAACCAACGAATCGATTCCATCTCCCTGCGGTGTGGGTTGGAGGTTCTGAAGTTGAGTCGAAGGAGCGAATGGTCTGACCATGACAAGGGGTTGATGACTAAATCCCCTAATTCTAGATCATTCAGCCACTATCCAGAGACAAAAATCAGATCCAGCGTGTTTCTCCCGTTGTGAGTGGGATCATTAACTAGCTGGGTCAGGTCCAAGGCTGTCATGGAAGCCATGAACTCCCAAGCTGTCGCTGATGACTCACCGACCAACGGCAAGTTGAAATCCCCCATAACCATAAGTCTGGAGGTATCAACTGCTGTCCCAGCTATCACCTCCAGCAGCTCGGGCAGGGCTGCTGCCATGCAGCAAGGAGCCAGGTACGTGACCAGCAAGCCCACCTGCATCCCCTGACCCCACTTCACAAAGAGAGACTCACATCCAGCTATCTGCGGGACAGTGACCTCCCTTGGTTCCAAAACTTCATTAATAATAACCGCCACCCCCGCACCCCTACCTTGGGCCCTCGGCTGATGAAATGCATGGAAGCCCGGTGGGCACATCTCAACAAGGGGGACCCCTCCTCTGTGCCCAATCAGGTCACCGAAATACCCATCAGGTCCGCACCCCCCTCCTGTATAAGATCACAAATGAGGGGGGCTTTATTCAACACGGACCTGGCATTGCACAACATCAGCTGAAGTTCCAGGCTCTGAGGATTCCAGCTACATGGAGAACGGGAAAAGTATGAGGGACCGGAGAGCGCAACCGCTTGCAAACAGCGAGCACGTACTCCTCAAACATGATGTGGCCCCCCACTTCCGCCATATCTGCCCCTCCCAATTACTGTGCCGATGGAATAACCCTCATGGGGTCGAACCCCAGCTTCCTCCTCAACCCCTGAACCTATAACCTCTGTACTGCAAACTCTCGCAGGGCCTAGCTGTATCCCCGATGGGTTTCCCCCACAACCCATCTTAGCCCTCCCTCCCCTTAAAAACCCATTAAAAGAAGATATTAAAAAATTCCTGAGTCTCTTCTTTGTCGCATGCCAAAGTTTCCTCCTGATCATATAAATTCTCAAAGTATTTTAATGCAATCCTTTTAATTTCTTCTTCTTTATTTTGTAACTTTCCAGCCTCATCCTGAAGTTTGTATATTATTCTACTTTCCTTTCCTTTTCTTAATTTGTATAATCACCTCCCTGGTTTGTTTGCATTCTCAAATTGGTATTGTTTTGTGTATTTAATATTTTTACTGTGTTCTGTTTGTTCTATTAGATTTAATCTATGTTTTACTAATGTTAATTCTTCCATTAGTTGTACATCACCTGGCCTTCTTTGAATTTTTTTTCTAGCTGTTCTAATTCTTTCACTAATATGTCTTGCTGTTTCTGTTTTTCCTTATTTCTTTTTGCCATATGTGCTATAGTTACCCCTCTTGTATATGGTTTTATTGTGTCCCATAGGTTCTTACTTTCATTTGGTAATATGAAGAAGGAACAGAAAGGGAAGGGAAGGGAAGGGAAGGGAAGGGAAGGGAAGGGAAGGGAAGGGAAGGGAAGGAAAGGATGAAGAAGGCAAGGCAAGGCAAGGCAGTAAGTGATATTATACTCCCAAATTATAAATTATGTCAGTTGCATCTTTATTGTGGCTTCTATCACTGTATGTTGTCTTATCATTATCAGATTATAAAATGCTTGCAAGATTTTGTTAATGTAGCCCTACAATAAATCAGACTTAACTCACCTGGTTCCTGTGTGGCTTACCTAAGAGGGCTGATATCTATCTTGCAAGTCTGAAAGTACAAACTTCCCGCGGTTTCTTTTAACAGCTTAATCCATTACAGCAGGTCCTTCCTAAGTTTCTTTCTCTGACCACTGGCAGCTTCTGCCTCGCTTTTCTGGCTGTTTCCTGGGCAATCTCTCTTCCTTCCTTTCCCCAAGGTCATTTCCATACAACCTTGGTATTTCTTTTCCTGGCTAGGAGGAAGAGAAGGAGAAGGGTGGACAAGGCCAGAGCTACTGTACACATGTTGATATTTCCTTATTTCTTTTGAACCACTGGGGGAAAATGATGACCATCTCCCAATCAGATCTGTTTCTGACCCAGGTCTTCCTCAAATGATTGATAAAAATTGGTACAGATCAAGCTGTTCAGTTCTGCCTTTGAAAATTATGAATTCTGTACATGCATATCAACTCCTGATCACAGTTTTTAAGTAGTTCAAATCTCAAACTGGGAATGAAACCAGTATTAATCTGATAATGTTTAGAAAACTCTGTCGAACAAAGTATGACCAGTATCTGGAAACTGAAAACTGAAAAGTAAAATTGACTCTCTTCCTCTTTATTAGAAAACACTTGTTTTTCTATTTTTAACCTTCAGTTAGCAACACTCTTAAAAAAGCAAATTGCAATCACTATTGTATATTCTGCATTTCACAGATGTAGAATTAATTTAAATTACTGTTGTTTTTTTCTTTACTTGTTCAATATATAAGTTTGCAGAGTATATTTGTTGTGGCTTGTTGGCCACCAGCCCCTTCAGCAGCTCAATCAGATGAGGAGGCGTGGGAGTCAGGGCCAGCATCAAGGCAACCTTAGAGCTCCGAGGAGGGAGAGGGGAAGGAACTGACAGAGATAGAGACAGAAGTGGAGCTTGGGCTGTCCATCAGCCCTCAGATGGAGAGTCAACAACCCCCAGGTCTGGAGGTGGCTGATGAGGAAAAGGAGGAACAACTGGGTCCAGTGCCTGACACGTGGATGCGCAGAAGGCAGAGGAGAGGAGAGCAGTGGAAATCTGTGGGCTGGTCCTTGGGACCAAAGAGCCACCACTGCTAGCAAAGCCCCACCCCATCCTAGGGATAAAAAACAAGGGGTGGAGATGAATAGGTGTGGCAGACAGCTATTCATCTCCCTGCTGGACAGACTTGTTAGCCTGCTGTGTGTGAGAGAGAGACTTTTTGCATGGGTTGCTGGTGCTCCTAATAAATGATTTAACTACAGAGGGTTTGTCATGTTTGGGAGCCGGGTCAGAACAACATTATATTTTAAAGTACATATTGTTTGTTCCTTTTCTTGCTAATATTAACAGTATAATATTTAGCATAATTTCCATTTGATTGCTATCTGTCCCTTTATCATGAATTCCACAAAAACAGTATCTGCTTATTGATTTTCAATAGTTCCCTAGAAGGCCTTAGGACAAACCAACCTCTTAAACCTCCTATTGGCTGAAATTCTGTGTAATTTTTTTCAGCTCAAAAATACTTCAGTATGAATGGTAGCAAACTGGTTACTCCCAGCATGTTACTTCCAGCATGATTATTGAAACTGTAAATATAATTGGTTCAAAACTTTGACAATGCTTCCAATTAATCAAGGATGGTATGATGTCCATTCTAAAAGATCTACATTGAAAGGAAGAAATTCAACATAGATCAAGAAATGTACAGGTTATCACCTTCCCTTTTTGAAGCTTGTCCCTCCTCTCTATGTGTCTTAAAACACTGAGTGTGTTATTGTGGTGGGCTTGATAAAGATTAATGTGTCATTGTTAATATGACTGTAGGTTAAAGTGTGTGTTAAAGAAATGCATATTTAGTATGATACCCATTGATTGGTAATTCTTAATTAAACTTTTGTCAACAAAGAGGCAAACAGGAACTTTTGAGGTATGAGGTCCAAGATCTTGAGATCCAAGATCTTGAAGTCATTCTTACTATGTTACTTACTATGCATTTTTTCTTTCTTACTATACTTATCAATCCACAGCTTGTGCTTAACTCTAAAGCAGTGATGGCTAAACTTTTACATCACCGTGTGCTGGCCTGCGTGCAGGAAATGGCACACAAAACCATCCACCAGATGTATTTGAAGCTTCTAAGTCATTCCTCTTGGATGAATGTGGCTAAGTTTCATCAGAATCAGCACTGTCATGCACGATTGCTTCCTACCACCACAGGAAAGGAGTCACAAGAAGCTACAACACTTATTACCTCTCTCTCCCTTAATATTCAGAAGGCCTGAGGCTACCACTAAAAATTCCATCAAAAACAGTTGCTTCACAAAATATAGCTATTTATCATTCATATCTTTGCTATCCAATCTCTAGAGGCTATCTGGGCTGCTTAAATTTAGCTTAACCTTTTGGCTATTTAGCTTTTGTTTGTCAACATTCATTGTGTGTCAAGCTGCGTTGTTGTCTATTGAAGGCAAAAATAACTTTTGAAACAGATTCCTGTGTTGTAGACTTTCTTCTATTGTTTACTTTCCTCCTCATTTCCTTGCATCCGCCATGCGTTTCTTGACCATTGAGCTCAACAAGACCAGTTGTCCAGTTGCCTTTATTGAAATAACAAGCAGCATTGGGAGGTGCTGGTGCTGGTGAAAAAAGAAGATAGAGAATTATGCAGAAGGTTCCTAAATTCTTCCTTCTGCCTTCTCCTTCCCTGGCTGAAGGAAATCAACAACTGGCAGATGACTGAACATGTTTTACTGCAGGTTTGAAAGGAAACTACAGCCACCTACCTCCACAACCCCCATCTCAGACACACCAACAACAGCCAAGCCTCCTAAAACTGACCCCATCCCATTGGGTTCACAACCTCTAGTGATCACAGAAAAGGAAGTGCAAGACTATTTCACACACAAAAGCTCCAGACAAGATAACTTCTTCTTGCTTAAAAGTCTGTGCTGACCAATTGGCCCTCATCTTCACCTGAATCTTCAATAAATTGCTAGAGATGTGCTATGTTCCTTCTTGCTTCAGACGCTCTACTATCATCCCAGTGCCGAAGAATCTGTAGTCATGAAAACCTTTGAAAGGCTAGTGCTGTCCCACTTGAAAACCACCACGGATCCGTAATGGATGTTAAACCCCTTGCAATATGCATACTGAAAAAATAGATCAACAGATGATGCTGTTAATATGGCTCTGCACTACATCCTACAACATCTTGAATTGCCAAAGACCTATGCAAGGGTCCTCTTTGTAGACTTTAGTTCAGCATTCAATACCATCATTCCAGACACTCTTCTAACTAAGCTAAACCAGCTGCAGGTACCTGAACACACTTGTAAGTGGATCACAAGCTTCCTAACCAAACAGGAAGCAGCAGGTGAAGCTAAGCAGAATCACATCAGATTCTGTACAATTAGTACAGGAGCCCCCCCCAAGGCTGTGTGCTCTCCCCACTTCTCTTCTCTCTGTGTACCAATGACTGCATCTCGAATGATCCATCTGCTAAACTACTGAAGTTTGCAAATGACACAACAGTGATTGGTCTCATTCGAGACAATGATGCATCTGCATACAGATGGGAGGTAGAACGATTAGCCTCGTGCTGCGACTGGAACAATCTGAAACAGAACACACTCAAAACCGTAGAAATGGTGGTAGACTTTAGGAGAAACCCTTCCATACTTCCACCTCTCACAATACTAGACAACACAGTATCAACAGTAGAAACATTCAAATTTAAAGATTCTACCATATCGCAAGATCTAAAATGGACAGCTAACATCAAAAACATCATCAAAAAAGGACAACAAAGAATGTTCTTTCTGCACCAACTCAGAAAGCTCAAACTGCCCAAGGAGCTGCTGATCCAGTTCTACCAAGGAATTATTGAGTCTGTCATCTGCACCTCTATAACTGTCTGGCTTGGTTCTGCAACCTAACAAGACAGACACAAACTTCAGAGGATAATTAGAACTGCAGAAAAAACAATGGCTACCAACCTGCCTTCTATTGAGGACCTGTATACTGCACGAATCAAGAAGAGGGCCGTGAAAATATTTACAGACCCCTCGCATCCTGGACATAAACTGTTTCAACTCCTACCCTCAAAACCATGCTATAGAGCACTGTACACCAGAACAACTAGACACAAGAACAATTTTTCCCCGAATGCCATCACTCTGCTAAACAAATAATTCCCTCAATACTGTCAAACTATTTACTAAATTTTCACTACTATTAATCTTCTCATCATTCCCATCACCCATCTCCTTCCACTTATGACTGTATCTTTGTTGCTTCTATCCTTATGATTTATACTGATATTGTTTCCTGATTGCTTATTTGTAGCCTATGACTATCATTAAGTGTTGTATCATTAAGTGTTAAATTTGTACCCTATGACTATCATTAAGTGTTGTAAGTGTTGTACCCTGATGAAGGTATCTTTTATGTACACTGAGAGCATATGCATCAAGACAAATTCCTTGTGTGTCCAATCACACTTGGCCAATAAAATTCTATTCTATTCTATTCTATTCTATTCTATTCTATTCTATTCTATTCTATTCTATTCTATTCCTGAAGGTAATCTGGCAAAAATGATTTATTTATCAAATTTATACGGCCATCATATCATAAGAAGTTAGTCTGGGTAGCATAAATCAGGTTCTTGGTGCCATCTCTGGGCCCTCTCTACATGTACATACATATAGATCCTGGAGGATCTGTTATTCCTTAAAATTTCAGGATTTTTATTACGTTTCATTATAAAATATACATAAAGGGGAGAAAAAGTTAGAAAAGTACGAGAAAGAAAAATTTTAAAGAGAAAGAGAAAATAATTGGTGACTTTTGACATTTTACAGTGCAGTAAAATAGAGGAAAAAGGTAACCTCAAATCTTTGGCTTTACATTTTCCAACATTTCATGCCATTTCTATAATAACAAAATCATAACCTAATTTTTTTAAAAAAATCAATTTTTCCCAATTTTGAGCAAAAAGTTCAGGAGCAGTTTCCAAGCAGAAACAAAACTAGATGAGGGGTCCTTGATGCTCTTTGACCTTGGCTGTTTTCTTGCAAGATGTTACCCAAACTAGGTAACATCATCAGTACAAATATTCTCCTTTATCAGTGTCACACAACTGAATAAATTCTTCTGTTTAATTAAGGCAATCAATCCCACATCTCTACAAACTCTATCATTGTTATCATCTACTCTTCCATTGTGGGAATTACTGTATTTTTTGGAATATAAGATGCACTCTCCCCCCCAAAAGTGGGTGAAAATTTCAGTGCGTCTTATAGACTGAATATGGGCCTGTTTTTGGCCTCTCGAACCCTCTGCATGTTACATTTTTGTCCTCCCCAACCCCCAGAAGCACTTTGCAGGCCAAAAACGGGACGTGCGGTTTCAGAAGCCAAAAACGGGCTTGTTTTTGGCCTACAAAGTGCTTCTGGGGGGCGGGGAGGGTGAAAACAGGACGTGCGGAGCCCAAAAACTATTTTTTTCTTGTTTTCCTCCTCTAAATCTAATTGCATCTTATAGTCCGGTGCGTCTTATAGTCCGAAAAATAAGATAATGGCAACTGCTACTCATGTAAAGGGACCCTGATACTACCTGACATATTTAGTCTTTCAAAAGTCAAAAGCAGATTTGATTCTCCACTCGAACTAATATTTTTGAAATCACATTGCTATCAGGTAAAGCATCCTGTGCCAAACTCTCACTAAGTGTTAACAACTAATGAGTCATAAAGTTTAACAAGGTTCAAGCTTCTTAACTGTGATGAAAAATGGAACCATTTACTGAGAGCCAATTTCTCAATTTCATCCCCCTAAAATGCTTAACTGATGTCTTTAGGTTTTTAATCCTAGACATGATAGAGAACAAAATGAATACTACAATTCCCTTGAATCATCCTGAAACTTTAATAGCCTTCTGCATTAATTAGTTTTGGATGAGAGCAAATAGGATATGTTGATTTTTTTCATACATTTCCACTGTATATTTTGAGGAAAATATCCTTTATGAACAATATGTCTTTAAAGAAGTTAACTTCTCAAAGAAGCTACCTATAACCAAAATAAATTGTTCAGGCACATTGTTGATCTATGAAGTTACCCTAATTACCCATTTGCTGTAATTTGGACCAATTTTATTTTGAAAGAGGGGCTGAAAAGGAAATATTGAAGGAGGGTTGAAAGAAACTCACAGCAAAACATAGTTAAATGTTTCACAATTATCACATTGCAATGAACATTGATTTCTTTTAGATATTTTCCGTGGAAATTTGTCAAGGGCAAGATTGATTCTCTTATTTATGGCATTATTACCTTAGCATAGCTAAACCCTATCCATGCATTTTCCCATTCTTTCTAACATTTGTCTTGCAGTGGCAAATGAGCATAATTTTGAGAACTCCTACCTAGCTGGCCGGGAACAAAGGAAGGCCTTAAACTTTTTTTCAGGCAACGTATTTTCTAAAGGGATTAAGGAGTGAATATCATTGTTATAGTAATAACTAGCTAGAGGAATTAATTGGAATAAAATAATAATACCAGAAGTACTGTAGCTCTTTTCATATTTTTCCTACCTTTTCTCTCCCTTCAGTTTTCATTGAACATGCTCTACCCAAATGTTAAGTACATTCCCAAACACAAAAGAACATCTTCATTTCTCTTCAGATATCACATTTGTGTTTGTGTGTGTGTGTGTGTGTTATCAACTCTATCAAACTCTCTAATTCATTTCCACAAGTTCTATTGCAGCCTCTTCCCAGAAAGTTTTATGGTTTCCTTAGTAGGAAACCTTCTACCTCCAAATCAAATTCCCCCTATTAATTTCTGGTAATGGGGTTGCAGAAAGCCATTCCTGAAATTCTGTGTACATAATTGACTTCACAAATTTGTGTGGCTTTGACTGCACCACAAAGAATAGACAAGGCCCTTGGAATCAGCACTGGTGGATCTAAACTTTATTTATTTTTATTTTATTTATTTGTCACAATATCATACATAAGCAAAAGCATGAAGCAACAGTAGGACAGGAACGGTAGGCATGTTTGTGCTCTTATGCACACCCCTTATAGACCTCTTAGAAAAGGGGTGAGGTCAATAGTAGACAGTTTTTGGTTGAAGCTTTGGGGACTTTGAGAAGAGACCACAGAGTCAGGTAGTGTATTCCAAACATTAACAACTCTGTTACTGAAGTCATATTTTCTGCAATCAAGATTGGAGCGGTTAACATTGTTTAAATCTATTGTTTGCTCTTGTATTGTTGTGATGGAAGCTGAAGTAGGCTTCAACAGGAAGGACATTGCAATAGATGATTCTATGAGTTAAACACAGGCCCTGTCAAAGGCAGCGGAGTTCTAAGTTTTCTAAACCCAGGATTTCAAGTCTGGTGGCATAAGGTATTTTGTTGTATTCAGAGGAGTGGAGAACTCTCCTTGTAAAATATTTCTGGACACGTTCAATTGTACTGATGTCTGAAATGTGGTATGGGCAGCTTGAAGACAGGCGAGCTGTATTCAAGAATTGGTCTAGCAAATGTTTTGTAAGCTCTGGTTAGTAATATAGTGTTTTTGGAGAAGAAGCTATGTAAGATTAGGTTTATAACTCTTAATGCCTTTTTTGCGATGTAGTTGCAGTGGGCTTTGCCACTTAGATCATTGGATATGAAGACTCCAAGGTCTTTGACAGGGTAGGGGCCATCTGTAAGATAATGTCTGTCTTTTTTCCAATGTGTAAGACAGAGCATTTGCTGGTTGAGATTTGGAGTTGCCAGGTTTTAGACCATTCTGACACAAAGCCAAGGTCTTATTGAACGGTAGCTGTATTGTTGGTAGTGTTAAATAATTTGACATCGTCAGTAAAGAGAACACAATTACTTTTAATATGGTCGCAGAGATCATTAATATATAATATGAAGAGTGTTGGTCCAAGAACACTGCCTTGGGGAACGCCACTATTGACAGAAACAGGTTTTGATTTGACCACTTGTTGTCTGTTTGACAGAAACACTGATATCCAATTGTGGAGGGGTCTGGAGATGCCATAGGATTTTAGTTTGAGGAGAAGTTTGTTGTGTACCACTGAGTCAAAAGCTTTACAGAAGTCTATGTAAATTGTAATGTAAATTGTAAAACTCCAGTGTAGCTGCAAGATAATCTTAAAATAATGTTCAGATCTTTTCTCACAGCCATTATACTATAATACAAGGAAGAGACTGACAGTTCTTAATAGGAATTTGACAGATGAGTAGCTTTGGCACTCCCAAATTGATAAGTTTTCTGAAGGGTAGAACAGTTAAGCTCTGATTCAAATCTACCTATTCATGGAGGAAAATTTATCTGAGAATTCCTTGGTTCTGCTTATTCCATACAAAGTCACAGTCAGGCTCCAAAGAAGGTAAAGAGATCAAAATATCTTTATCTCTTGCCTATGGCCTCTGTATTTATTTAAAGAAAAAAAATCATTTTTTGCAACAAAACTAAATTAGATTTTCATAACTGAAGTAAGGTGACAATCCCAACTCAACTGAGAGCTGACCACAATCTATTTTCTCTTACTTTGAAGATGGTGCTTCACATAACAATGAAATACCCCATTATTTCTCTTTCAGAAACCTAACTTGTGGTGGGGGAAACCCTTCTCTTGCCAAAATTTCTTTTTCTCTGGACATTTTCCAGAGTAGGTAAGAGTAAGCAAGCAGATTGCAAATTACATAAATGATACAAAGTGATACACTCTCTAAAATCCTGTTTTTAACAGTCTGACTAATTCATCAAAGACCTCATCTCTATCCTCAATCAATATACCTATTTTTTCTGAGTAGTTGGCTGAAATTTTCTTTTGGCAACTTTGGAAAACGTTTGTGAGAGTTCTTCAGCACAATAAAATATCGGTAAAAACTTGGCAAGTTGGTACAACTGTCCTAAGGGAGAGGTTCATGAAATTCTTATGAAAAATGTTTTTACTCTGTATTCAAACAACAACAAATTCAACAAGATGGACTTCCGCTTGGCGCTGTTGGTGATGGCGACGGTCTTTTAGACCACCAGCCTTTGGATCACGTAGAATTGCTAAGGCAGCACAAATCAGCTGCCTAGCGATTCAGAAAATCTCCCCCCCGGGAGAAGAGGGGGAGATGAGCAGACGGGCAAAGGTAGAGCTTTCCTAAAACCCCTAAAATGATTTCGGGGGTTTTAATGGTTAAGCTCCCTATTAGCCCGAAGCGCTCTGCATCCAAGGCTTCTCTGCTCCGGCAGAAATAATCACCGCGACCAAGCTCTGGGACCGATATTGGATTATAAATTTATTTTATACCGGACAAAACAGAAGCAGGAGGACTGTAAATGCAAGAAACAATTTTCTGAACTCCCTGTTGTTTTGTTGCAACTTGAAGGCAAGACCGATAATGGCGCCATTAACTTAATGATTTAACGAGTGGAAAACGAAAGTGAGAAGATTGCTACTGTTCTGGGTATAGTGCTGCCAGAGACTGTTGGAAGTCATTAAATAAAGGTATAAAAGGATAAAGGGAAGAGATTTTAAGACTGTTCACAGAAAATATAAAAAGAACTTTTGTTAATTTGGATTAAAGTGAAATGAAAGTTTAAAAGATGGCAGCCAAACAACAAAACTACCAACCTCTAGGAGTGCGGGAGTTTCTCCTGCTCATACTGTTGATACAAAAGCACTAAACTTAGAAGCACTTCAGGAAAATTTGAAGGACTTTGTAAAGGACTTTATAAATTTGCAAACTTCTTTTATTGAAGAGAAACTGAAACAGATGACAGATCAGATGTTAGAAATTCAAGAGGGAACAAAGAAATTAGGGACAGTCTTGTGCTAGCAGTTCAAGGTTTGGCAACCAATTTGAATTTGTTGGAGGAAAATGTAGAGGAAATAAAGCAATCTAACTTAAAGCTGGAAAATAAGATGGAGGAGGTTCAGGCTAAAATGGAAAAAAACAGATGATGAAATTGTATTGGTCCAGTATAGGGCTATGGAATTTGCTCTAAGAATTAGGGGATAGCAGGAAAATAAGAAGGAGGACTTGAAAGAATTTTTTTTCTGAAGTATTTGCAGAGATAATAGGAGAACAACCAGATGAAGTGGCATATCATATTGACAAAATTTACTGTGTGAATTCTTGGATTGCTAGACAAAAGCAGTTGTTAAGCAATGTGGTTATTTATTTTACAACTCAAAGAATGAGAAATGCAATTCTGCAAGCATCTTACAAGGGGGGGGGAAATTCAGGCAGCTGGGCAAGAAGTTTTAATTTTGAAAGAAATTCCCCCTAAAATGTTGAGAAGCAGAAAAGAATATGCATTTCTGGTAGAGGAGCTTAAAAAAAGGCAGATGGAATATAGACGGGATATCCCAGTGGGGATAATTGTGTATCACACAGGAAAACCACATCGTCTTAATACAATTTGGAAAGCAATATATTTTTATGTTAATGTACTGAAAGCTGGAAGCCCACTGTCACCAGAATGTAGAAGAAGGGATGTTGAAGAAATAAGAAAAAGGGAGAAAAAAATGAAGCAGGCACAATACCAAGCTGCAGTTATAGTTATGGAGGAAGATTCTTTACAAGTGTTGGATATATCTAAAGAGGGAGAAGTACTAAAAGAAGGAATAAAAGAACAAAGGATGTTGAGAGCAGCTACTAAGCGCAAGGAACTGGAAGTTAAGCTCCAACAAATTCAAGTGGCAGAGGCTACTAAAACAGAAGCTGTGGGAACAGCAAGCCCCAAAGAAAAAGCGGAGTTACATTGGGTGTTCCAGCTTCCGACTGCCAAAAATGGCAACTAGTTTTTTATCCTGGAATGTTAATGGTTTAAAGTCACCACAGAAAAGAAGGAAGATATTTCATTATTTGAAACAATTTAAAAATGATATAGTTTGTTTACAAGAAACACATATTAGAACTTTGGGCCAGAAATATTTGATTAATTCAAGGTTGGGTACACATTTTGTTGCTTCGGCTCCAGAGAAAAAGAATGGTATAGTTGTTTATGTAAAGAAGGACCTAATAGCAAAGTTAATTGAGACAGATAATCAAGGAAGATATATTGCAATTGAACTGTTATCGGAAGGGAAAAAGACATTTTTAATTGGAGTTTATGCTCCTAACAACAATAATTTTTAAAAAATTTTTTACATAATGAAATAGTACAATGGGATTATAAATCATATATATTAATGGGTGATTGGAATGGAGTGATGGATACTCGGAAAGATAAAAAAGGTCTACAGAATATTTCAAGTCGTGCAAAATTGCCAAAGGCTTTTTTTGATATGATGGAAGACTTGGAATTAAGAGATGTTTGGTGCAAATGCAGTACGGAAGAAAAGGATTTTACCTTCTTTTCTGATAGACATCAATCTTTTTCCAGGATTGATTTTATATTATTTACCAATTATTTGTTTTCTAGGGTGAAGAGAACCAAGATATGTTCAAAATTTTGTCTGAACATAGTCCAGTTTGGATTGAATTTGAGTGGGAAAAGGGAATTAGAAAATCGTGGAGACTGAATGAAAACTTGTTTAAATATGAACAAAATGTAGAAGAGTGTAAAAAACAAATGAAAGAATTTTTTATTATGAATATGCCAAAGGGTACATTTATTGAGATGGTTTGGGATGCAAGTAAGGCTTTTATGAGAGGTTTACTTATACAAATGAATAATAAATATAGAAATAGGTTGCAAAAAAAAAAAAGATTGGAATTAGAGGAGGAAATTAGAAAGAAGGAACAGTTATTTATAAATAATCCAGAAGACAAGAAAACAAAAGAATTAATAAGTATCTTAAAAGGACAGTTTAATATGATGATGGCAGATCAAATGGCAACTAATTTACAATATGTCAAGCATAATACGTTTAATAATGCTAATACGCCTGGAAGGTGGTTAGCTTATTTAATAAGGAAGAAGCAGAAATCAAATATAATTGGTAAGATAGAATATAGAGGTAAAGAAGTATTTCAACAAAATTTGATTAAAAAAGCCTTTTTAGAATTTTATACAAAATTATATGCTGGAGATTTGATTAAAGATATAGATATAGAAAGATATTTACAAGAGCAAGGTATATGTGAACTTACAGTAGAGCAAAGGGAAGAACTGAATCAACTTATTACTTCAGAGGAAATAATTTTAGCAATTAGACTTAAAATCAGGAAAGCGCCTGGAACAGATGGCTCAACGGCTGTTTACTATAAGAATTTGCAAAATGAAATGGTAGAACCATTGAAGGAACTATTTAATAGAATTCAATTAGGAGGGGAAGTGCCTCCTTCATGGAGGACGGCTTTTATTTCATTAATACTGAAGGAGTAGCAAGGTTGTAATAAACCGGAAAATTATAGGCCAATATCACTATTGAATACTGATTATAAGATTTTTGCTAAAATATTAGCAAATAGATTAATGCCAGTTATGTGTCAAATAATTCATACTGATCAATCAGGATTTATTATGGGTAGACAAATGAGATATAATATGAGATTATTATTATTTTTTTGAATTTATATCCCGCCCTTCTCCGAAGACTCAGGGCGGCTTACACTGTGTTAAGCAATAGTCTTCATCCATTCGTATATTATATACAAAGTCAACTTTTTATTGCCCCCAACAATCTGGGTCCTCATTTTACCTACCTTATTAAGGATGGAAGGCTGAGTAGACCTTGGGCCTGGTGGGACTTGAACTTGCATTAATTGCAAGCAGCTGTGTTAATAACAGACAGACTTAGTCTGCTGAGCCACCAGAGGCCCTATATATATTGTAAATCTATTGGAATATTTGGAAAGGAACAGCCAAGTCTCAGCAGTGCTCTTTTTTCTGGATGCTGAGAAGGCTTTTGACAGATTGCACTGGCAGTTTTTATTTAAATTAATAGAAAAAATGCAATTTGGAGACTATTTTATACAAGCAATTAAAGCAATATACCAGAAGCAAACAGCACAAATAATAATTAATAATAGTTTAACAGAGTCTTTTAGAATTGAGAAAGGGACAAGACAAGGATGTCCTTTGTCCCCATTATTGTTTATTTTAACTTTAGAAATGTTATTGAATAGAATACGTGGTGCAAGCCAAATAAAGGGAATAAAAATTAAACATCAAGACTATCGATTAAGAGCGTTTGCAGATGACTTGGTTGTTCCTTTATCTCAACCTAATCATTCTGCTATATATTTGAAAGAGATAATTGATCAATATGGTAAGGTATCTGGATTTAAAGTGAATGAACAGAAGACTAAGATGATAACCAAAAATATGAATACTAAACAAAAAGACGAATTGGAAAGAGTAACCAGATATGAGATAGTTAATGTTAAATATCTCGGAGTATATATCACAGCTTCGAATGTGAAATTATATAAAAATAATTATGAAGTATTGTGGCAGAAAGTACAGAAGGAAATGGAACATTGGAAGAAATTACAATTATCCTTATTGGGAAGAATAGCAGTAATAAAAATGAATGTTCTGCCTAGGTTTTTATTTTTGTTTCAAATGATACCAGTACTTAAGAAGGATGCAAATTTGCAGGAATGGCAAAAAGGGATTAGTAATTTTTGGGCAAAAAACTGAGAATAAAATTAAAGATAATGCAAGATACACGTGAAAGAAGGGGTCTAAAAATGCCGAATTTGAAATTGTACTATGATGCAGTTGTTCTTTCATTGATCAGTGACTGGTTTAATTCAACAGAGGAAAGAACTTTGAATATAGAAGGTTATGATTTGTTGTATGGATGGCATGGCTATTTATTTTATGATAAGAAAGTGGATAAGATTTTTAAAAGTCATATTCTTAGAAATGCTTTGTTAAGGGTGTGGAAGAAATATCAATACAAACTAGATTATACGATACCAATATGGGTAATTCCTAGACATACAATAGAGAATATAAATATAGAACAAAAACAAGAGGTGGTTACCTATAAAGAACATCTTTTTGTAGAAAAGGGTAAACTACAATTAAAATCTCTAAATAAACTGAGAGATGAAGGCATGAATTATACTTGGTTTCAGTATGGACAGTTGCAAGCTACATGGAGATTAGATGAGAAAACTGGTATTATGCAAAATGAGGAAAATTTGGTAAAACAAATCAGAGATCAAGGTCAAATGCATATTAAGAGGTTGTATAATGTATTGATAGAAATAGACTCTGAAACAGAATTAGTTAAGGATTGTATGATAAAATGGGCACAAAATATTCAACAACCTATAATGATGGAAACATGGGAAAAAATATGGGTTAGAAATGTCAAATTTACACAAGCACAAAGTTTAAGAGAGAATTTTTACAAAATGTTTTATGGATGGCATTTGGACCCTAAAAAATTGGCATGTATGTATCCGTATATGCAAGCTAAATGTTGGCGATGTGATTGTGAGGATGCTATATATATGGTGGATTTGTAAAAAAATCAAAGCATTTTGGATTAAAATATGGTGGATTATGCAGAATATTCTGAAAAAGAAGATAAAATTTACTCCACAGTTGCTCTTATTGGGTATAATTGAAGACTGTACAGTTATAGAGACTAAGCTGATTTTATTTATTTTTTTTATTTTTTTTTATTGAAAGAGTTTTAAAAAACAAAAACATTTTCCCCCCTTTTTTCCCCCCTCCCTCCCAAAAAACCCCCTTCCCCCCTCCCTCCCCCCACCCCCGGCTTCCCGGGTCAATCACAAGGTATTGTTGTACATAAACCAAACATAGAATAAAATTTTCCCTTCCAATCCAATTAACCTCATCCAAAGCTTTTCATCTCCCAACCCCCTCCCCATTACATAAAATAACTTTCTAATTATTCAAAGGCAATCTGATATTTCTTAATCTGATATCTATTTTGTAGATAATCCATTTTTTCCATTCAATTAAATATCTTTCCTGCGTATTGTCTTTTAAAAAAGCTGAGATTTTAGCCATCTCAGCCAAATTAATAACTTTCAGTATCCATTCTTCTATTGTAGGTATTTCTTCTTGAGACTAAGCTGATTTTAAATTTAATAACAGCAGCGAGACTTTTGGTTGCACAATACTGGAAGACAGAAGATTTTCCTACGATTGAAGAATGGACACTTAAAGTATCGAATTTAGCAGAAATGGCAAAAATTTCTGCGTATTTGAAAGAATATTCACAAGAAAAATATGTATTGGAGTGAAGAAGTTGGATTGATTATATTCAAAACAAGTATCGGACTAAAAAGCATCAAATAGTTTATGAATAATGTTAGGAATGGCATATATTAATATATATGTTTATATGGGAAAGGCAAGTTAAGGGGGTGTTGGAAGAGAGTGGATATGAGTTAAGATTTTTGTTGTATTTTAGCTTATGATTGTTAGATGTTATACCCTGCATTTTGTTCTGGGAAGTCTGGGGGGGGGGGGGTTGGAGGGGAGAGGGAGGAGGGTGGGAAGAAGTGGGTGGGAGGATGGGAACAATTGTTTAAAAAAATTTTCTTTGTAAAACCTTTTCAATTAAAAAAAAAAATTCAACAAGATGTTTGCCAGAATATGAGGAATATCCTAAACCTGCCTAGAATTGCATTATAGCTGAAAAGTTCTATCAAAGAGAACCAAACAATGCCCATCTTTAACCTATTCAGACATACAATTTACAGTGTAATGAACTGAAAATGGGAAGAACAAAGCTTTATCTATCTTCCAGTGTCAACCTCAGCATCTATTAAGAGTGGATTTTGTCAGTGAATCCATCTTAAATATCCCTCAACATTCCTGGCAATTTAGAAAACAGACCTGGTTTGTAAAAAGAGGTGCTTAGTTCAATCTGTTTTAATTACTGCTTCATTCTGAGCTTTAAATGGTCCCTATTTGTATGAGACAATGTCTGCCTTTGGCTGTTGATTTTTCAAAATGTGCCTCATAGATTATGCTTTTATTTGTTCCTTCATTTAACAAATGTTAGCATACTTATTAATATTCCTCAACAGTCAGATCTGGGTGGTGGAGTATTAATATAACATTTTTTTAAAAATGAAGTTCCTGTTCTACTTGAGTTACTCAGTAAATATTTGGTAATCTATCTTGATACGTTCCTGTCTGTCAAGGATTGTTGCTCGCTTAATGCTTCTGCTTGAGAAGCAGAAATAGCAACACGCAAAGCCACTTTCCTGTAATTTTAAATCCCTTATTTCTTAATCAGTTTGGAGGCCACACTTCCCCATATTTTCAAATCCTCTGGTGACATGAGTAATATCAAGCTGCATGGGGCATTTACTTTGGTGTAAATGCATAATGATGCTGAAAATGGGATGCAAATATGCCGGAGCTAAATTGATCCAGGGCAAGAATAAATTTTATGCGTGTTTAAATTTATATACATAAGCACACACTGAAGTTTTAATTCAAAGTGGGACAGAAGAGTCTCGCCCTGCACAATTAATTTCAAAGGATTGCTCTGCCAGTGAGATCGGCGGTGTTTAGATTTGATATGTAAATTAGTAAATAAAATTTGTCATAGGGTTACAGAATCAAGAAAAGGAAAGGATCTCCATTGCATTGTCCTAGCCCTTTTTCTAGCCAGCTGGAACTGCCCACCCTTAACCTATTCAGACATACAATTTAAGCAGGACAATATTCCATAAGCAGATGGAAGAATCATGTGGGATCTCATTAAAATGAGCTTCAGACTCTATGTCCTTCTGTCATTCTTACGTTCTAGAGCACAAGTGAGGTTCTGGGACCTTCCATATCTCCACCAACCTGCCACAAACCATTAAAGTGGTTGTGTGCAATCAGGGTGTGTGGCTCATTATCAGCTTTGGTGGAAACTGCACAGATCCATGACCAATACATCTGCAGAACCCATTGGTGCTCAGGTAATTCTTCTTCATTCTGATTGACAGTACTTTGAGGACAGTGGTTGGATTCAAGTAATTTCTCTGCCCTAATGATTTCTTCCAACAACCAGTTTGCCAAACTGCTCAGAAAGTTAACAACTGGTTCTCCCAAAGTGGTGTGAATTGGCTGAATCCCACCACTGCTTGAGGAATAGAAATATCAGAGAAGAAATTATAGAGATTCCTTTCATAATGGAGAATATTTGTTCACTTAAGAGCAGAGGTGGGTTCTACTTCCCTTTACTACTGGTTCACATCATGCCCACGCACATGCACTCACTCCGCTCGTGTGTGTGTGCACTCTTCTGCGCATGCACAGATCGTTTTTTTGAGAACAGCTTAATTCCCATTCAATCATTTTTAAAATGACTGAGTGAGAAAAAAAGCTTTCTGCACACCACAAATATATGCAGAGAATACTCCGATAGTTGTCTGAGGCAAACATCAGGATGTCTCCATTCTTCCTGCATTGCAGTGCACTTAAGCCCTATTAACAGTGTCAGGTTGTTTCTGACACTGCAATGTCACATCACACCCACAAATGGATGCCCAGAAGAACGATGCATCAGCAGACATTTTGTGACTAGCTACCTTCCATTTCTCTGAAACAGTAACATTTTTCAACTACACGGTCAGATGTTGCATCCATGTGACAGGAAGGTCCATCCAGAAGATTAAAGAAAAGCAGTGCATAAAGAAGGCTGTCCTCAAACATGAGGACACAAATCCACAGGACACAAATCCACAGGCAACCTTTCCAATAAAGAAAATAAGTGTTTGTCAAACCCAAATATAACCAAGAAAGAAAAGAGGAATGGGCAGCTTTCATACCCACCCATATTTTTAGTTCAAGGAGAAATAGATCAAAGGAAAATGTGTACCTACAACACATTTCAAGATACAGTTGCCATATTCTCTGAAAGGTCTAACATGCAAAGGAAATTAGAGGGTTCAGGAGTTGAAATATTTGTCGGAAAAGAAATTGAGAAAAAACAAAGTTAGAAGTAAGTAAGTAAGTATATTTCTTTCATTTCTTTACAATGAAATCCTTCACTGATGATAACATAAAATAATACATAATCTTGCCCAGAAAAGCCACAAGTACTGAACAAAGAAGAGACACCTCAGATAAGACCCTGGTTACTATAACTTTCTTCCCTCTGCTTGGATCATTCCCACTGAAGAGCAAAGTGTCCTACAGACCAGTAGTGGGTTTCACTTACCTTTGCTAGTGGTTTGGAACTGTGAGCTCATGCGCAGAGTGTCCATGATGACACCTGGATGGGTGAGTGGAGACTCCTACCGTTGCCACTACAGGTTCATCCGAACCAGGACGAACCGGTAGAAACCCATCACTGCTACTGACCATCGTACTCCACAGTTGCTGGATTTTCTTTATTTGCTGAAGGGATAAGAAAAATCAAATCCAGTTTTGTTTTTAGAATTATAGGCAACCAGGAAAGGGTTTTTGGAAATTTAAGTAGAGGCTGGCCATTGCCCAAATATTCCGAGACAATCAGAATTCTTATTAGAGTTGAGGTGATCATTGTGCTTCTGTGTATATTCCTGATTAAGTGCCTATAAAGAAGAAACTTCAAATTCAGCCATCATTGCTGAAGAAGGCAAGAGATGAGGATCTATTCACATCTCCAAACAAAAGAGAACATGGCTTTCTATAGCAGAGAAACTTGAGTGCAAAATGAATTATAAAAAAAGACAAAAGCACCATAGATGCCAAAACAGGAACTGACCAATTTATGGCTGGAAGAATGAGGAAGTAAGTGAAATTAAAATTGTCAGGTTGGTCTGATCTCAACCTGCACCCTTGCAGTAAATTGCATACTTGGGAAAATAACTATTGGCAGAAAGCTAATGTTCCTTAGTCATATTCCCTAAGTCCTCTGCTGATTCAAGTAAAATGAAGGTGAAAAAATGATGCCATTAATTTATAGGCTCAAAACAGATAAATCCACTCAGGAAGTAATCTGTATTATTGACGTGAAATTTCAAGGACTTTCTTGGGAGGAGGTAGTGTTCAGTGAAAGTGGACACTCCACACCACCATCAAAAAAAGATTAATTGCAAAAACTTAAGAAAATAACCAAAAAGACCTACAGTTGTTTGCAACAAAATACTGTTGTAAAACCTGACATGCTAGAGAAGGTTTCTCTGTCTTTTTGTTTTCTTTCAAATGGTCGTCTCAATTTTTTGCAGCTCAGAACTGGCAGCTCTGCACTTCCAGGTCTGTGAAGTCACATTCTAGAACAGGGGTGTCAAACTCAAAGCCTGCAGTCTGGATCCAGACCACAGGGTGTTTAGATCTGGCCCGCAGGGCCGCCCTGGAAACAGCAAAGCACTGGCCCATGGTGTCTCTGCCAGTGTGTGCCTCCATTTTCCCTGGCAGAGGGCTAGCAAAAGAAACTAAAAGCAAAACAAAACAAAAGGAGAAATGTTTCTCCTTTTGCATTTGAGCATCCAAGAAGTGAAAGGAAGGAGAAAGGGAAAGAGAAAAGACAAAAAAATATATGGGAAGATGGGAAGAGAGCAAGAAAGAAAAAAGAAGGAAAGAGGGGAAAGAAGAAGGAAGAAAAATGAAGAGAAAAGGAAAAAGAAGAAAAGGAAGGAAGGAAGGAAGGAAGGAAGGAAGGAAGGAAGGAAGGAAGGAAGGAAGGAAGGAAGGAAGGAAGGAAGGGAAGTCCTGCCTTAGCACTTGGCCAACAGCAGTCCTGCTGCCCTTGTCTCCTCCTCCTGGCCTCTCCTGGTGGTCTCCCATCTGGGACCTGGGGATGCTTTGGTTAGAAAGCCACATCTCCTTGTGTGGAGAGGGAATGGGCCTCGTTCTGACCCACACACTTTACCCTTCTGAACATACTATGAGCAACCTGGCCAAGGAGAACAAGAACAGCAGCAACAGCTTTGAGGAGGAGGTAAGCACAACTGGGCACCCCCTCTAGGAAGCAGGGCTGGGCTGGGCTGAGGTGTGGTGTCCCAGTGCCCTGGGAGGTCAAGGGCCAGGGTGGGCACTTGCCCTCCACTGCCTAGGGCTCTGGACCAGCGGTCACCAACTGTTAGTCTGTGGACCACTGGTGGTCCAAGAGAAAATTTTGGTGGTCTGTGGAGAAATCTTCACATTTTTGCCAGTCCACCCTGGTGGAGGATCTGCTGCACAAGTGGGTTGAAGCAGTGATTGCGATGGCTGGAAGCTGTGGGAGCGAAGCACTACTTGCACTTGTGCAGCATCAGCATTCCGACTCGGTATATTTGTCCAGCCAGTGGCGCAAAGCAGCTCTCGTCTCCTGCCGCTTGGGACTCAGAGCGGTAAATGGTGACTGGTCTGGAGAGCAGCCAGATTTTGCTCTCTATTGTGGACACCAGATCAGCCCCCTGCAAGCTCTCATCTCTTGAGAAATGCTAACTGAAGCGGCACAGGAAACTTCGGCCAGGCTCCTCGAGAGATGAGACCTTGCAGGGGGCTGGTCTGGCATCCGCAATGGAGAGCAAAATCCAGCTGCATTCATGATCAGACGCCGTTTACAGCTCCGAGTCCCAAGCGGCAGGAGACAAGGGCTGCTTTCTCCACCGGCTGGGAAAATATACTGAGGCAGAATGCTCATGCCACGCAAAATGAAATAGAGAAAAGGAGACAGAATGAGAGAGAGAGAAAGAGAAAGAGAATCAGAGAGTGAGAGACAGAGAATGAGAGAGAATCAGAATGAGAGAATGAGAGACAGAGAATAAGAGAGAATAAGAAAGAGAGAGAATAAGAGAGAGAGAGAATGAGAGAGAGAGAGAGCACCGCCTTCTTGGAAGAAGCACAGTGGGGGGCACAAAGGGGGATGTCTTGCATTAAGTATTGACCCCCCACCTCAATTTCATGAGGTCGGCACAGCAGGCAGTGGTCCTTCCCAGCATGCCTTGTTTCTCCGGAACATTCTGTCCCCTCCCGCTTCTGCCCGCCTCCTCCTCCTCTTCCTGGAGTCTCTGGGCTGCTTACTCATCTGGAGGGAAAACTCAAAGGGTGCTCCACCGCCTGGCTTGCCTGCCTCCCTGGGGATGTTGCCCAGGGGGATGCTCTCTTTGCAGCTCTTGCTCGAAGCCACCTGGCTCTGAAAGGGATGCATGGAGAATCAGAATCAGAGAGTGAGAGAGAAAGAATGAAAGAGAGACAGAATGAAATAGAATCAGAGAGAGAGAGAATCAGAATGAGAAAAAGAGAGAGAGTGGGGAGGAGAGAGAGAGAGAATGAGTGGGAGACAGAGGGGGAGAGAGAAAGAGAGATGAGAGAATGAGAGAGAATGAGTGGGAGAGAGAGGGGAGAAAGAGAGAGAAAGAGAGAAAGAGAGAGGCAGGAGAGAGAATGAGAGAGAAAGAGTGGGAGAGACAGGGGAGAGGGGAGAAAGAGAGGAGGGACAGTGCCTGAAGGACCCCATCCCGTCACTGGTCCAGGCGCTTCAGCAAGTGGAGGGCTGAATTCGTATTAGTGATCTGTGGGATTTAAAATTATGAACTTGGTGGTCCCTGAGGTCCAAAAGGTTGGGGACCCCTGCTCTGGACAGCCTGCACCATCATTGAGGGGTCTTCTGTGTGGCCTGAGAGGAATGGCGAGGTTTCTCTGGAGGACAATGGTCTGGCACTCTCCCTGGTCTCGCCTTCCTCCAATGGAGACAATGGATCCCCCTCAGCCCTGCCCGGGCCATTACAGGTGCCCCGCCATGAGTGATGTCAAGCTGACCATACCCACCCTGGCCCCACCCACCCTGGCCATGCCCACCTGGCCTCCCGAGGTCAATCAAAACCCTGGATTGTATACGCACAATATTGGAAAAATGAATAAACCCCCACAGATGAGAATATAATTAAAAAAATAATGGAATGTGCAGAAATGGATAGGTTAACGCTGAAAATTAAAGAAAAAAGATTTTGAATATTTTATGATATGGGAACTTATTTACAAATGGTTAGATACAGAGATCAGATGGATGGGTTTATGTGAAATATGGATTATATGAGAAAGAAAAATGGATTAATAAACATTTTGTTAATATGGAAGGCAGTATAACAATAATTGATAGTATCTACTATACTGTATGTTTGTATGTTGATATGATCATAATGATTATGAGGAGGTTTAAATTTTAACACGTTTGTTACCTAGAAAACACACTGTTCAGTTTAGAAATTGAATTTGTGATATAAAAACAATATAAAATTCAGAAGAGGCTGGTCCTTTGCTCTAAAAAAAACCCCTCAAACCCCCTGATGTGACCCTCAATGAAATTGAGTTTGACACCCCTGCTCTAGAAGCTTATTTTGTGTTACCTTACAGCACAAGTGTTAAATTTGGTGCATCACATTGCTGTCAAGTGCCGTATCACAACATTTTTCCCCCCTTCGTGGTGCTGGAGCGGGCATGGCCTGTGCATGATTCATCCAGCCCATGGGCTACCAGTTTGACACCCCTGCTTTACAGAGTTACAGATCCTTGGTTTGTGAAACAGATGTGAAACAATGTCTATGTAATTATGACTTTCTTCAGATTTGCAAGTAATCAGTTCAGAAATGCAGTAGTATTTCTCAGGTGGTTTCCAGGTTTTGAAATTCCCTACAAAAATATGTAAGGCTAGAATGGCAGGCAAATATATTTCTCTTAATTGGGAAGACTTTTTTGATTTTATCATTATTTATTGGGGTTTTTTTGTTATGTTTTGCAATTAATTATGGCTTTAAGTTTTATTTGCTATCCTAACTATCATCTGTGCGTTTCTGAATGCAAAATATCCAAGTAGGCCTGTAGCCTCATTGAGATAACAACCCAGTTCAATAACAGAAGATTTTTGATAATTTCTGTGTATGGAATCAAGAGAAAAGAAATTTGGAAATGCACTCCCTTAAAATTAGTATACTGCATATTCTTAATTTCATCTTTCATTTCTCCAATTTCATTCTTTATTTCTTTGTGATGCATTTTTGTTTCTTTGTGATTATTTGCTATTGCTTCTTGAGTCTTTGTCATTGTTTCCTGTATCATTTGTAACATTGGCTGCATGGTTTAAGAGTTCATTACCGGTTCTGATTTTTCTTTTCCCAATGCAGTCATTATCGATCTTTGGTTCGTAGGTGAAGCTGTTATGGGTGCAGGAATTGTCACTATTTTTTCACCTACTTTAGTTATAGTCACAGTCGTTATTGCTTGGGTGAAATACTCCCACTTTCACATGTAACAATGTATGGCTAGATATTCTGTTATTCATTTATTTTTCACACAATATATTCTATATTTAAATACACAAATATTTCTAATTTTTAATGCTCTTTATATCTCTATTGTCTCTTTGTAAAATTATTTTTCTTCTTCTACAATTTATATAATATATTTATAATATTCTTGACACCTCTTATATATGTTAGACTTGTATATGGTTTTACAGCTCTTGATCACAGTGCACAATACATATATTCATACAATTCTCTATTTTTTATCACTACTCTTAATTTCTTTCAATTTACGTTTTTTGTAATTAATCACCTTTGGCTATATTTCTTTATTAAATGTAAGTATAAATATGCTATTTTATATTCACTTTCTCAGATCCACCAAGTCCAGTTTGCTCAATTGTAATTATTCATATACATTAATTCAACTTAATTCAATTCATTAATTCATTCAATTCTGTTTAGTTTATCATCTGTACCCTTCCCCCCCCCCGCTTCGTCTCTTTATTGCAATATTGCATCAGTCTTATTTCCGGTTTTCCTTTCCTTCTTTTCCCCTTTGGGCTTAGTTTTTAAAAATCCACAAATCCACCAGATCGCACCTCTTATTTCTTCTTCTTCTTCTTCTTTTCCCCCTTTTCAATATATCCAGTAAATCCACTATTCCACTTTCCACAAATATATGTCAATAAAGGTTCAGTTTTCACTAGTACTTTAACTTGCCAACTTAAATTTCATTAACCAGTATTTAATCTCAATTTTCCAATTTTAGTTTTAGTCCTTATTTAAGTTTTTCAAACTCTCCATCACCTTTTATTACCTCTGATCGTTTTTCTTTGAATCTCCCGATCTCCACTTCTTATAATTTGTACGTTCTGGCTTTGGGCTCTTTACTTCTATATGCTGTTCTCGCTCTATTTTATCATTCCGATCTCCAGTCTACTCCATTTTAGCTGCTTTCCCAGACATGACGTGTAACTCTCCTTCTCACTTTACTCTTTCCATGCCTTCCCTCCGCCAAATATGCCTCGCCTCCTTCTGGGGTTTCTCGTCTGCCAAACAAAGCTATCACTTTTTCACTTTTTGCTTCCTACTCATACGGCTGTCATCGCTCCAGGCCAGCCTTAAAGACTGGCTCCCTCTCCGCCAGTTTAAGAGTGCTGCTCTTGTCTCTTGGGTGGTTGCTTTCCACTCTGGCATCTCCAAAGCTTCCTCTTTAGTTTAACAATCTCTCCAGGATCGATAATGCCCTAACCGGGCTTTTAGCAAAGATTTTTCGGGTTTCAGGAATGGAGCTCTGTTCCCTTAATTGCTCCATGATGACATCATCGTGGATAAATGAAAG
Organism: Ahaetulla prasina; assembly: GCF_028640845.1. Taxonomy (NCBI): domain Eukaryota; kingdom Metazoa; phylum Chordata; class Lepidosauria; order Squamata; family Colubridae; genus Ahaetulla; species Ahaetulla prasina. The sequence continues at coordinate 4,214,307 of NC_080544.1, read as the reverse complement.
ATGAAATTAAGAATATGAAGGATAAAATAGGAAATATTAAACAAGTAATGTTAGAAAATGAACAAAGAATTAAAAAAATGGAAATAAAAATAGATCAAGTCGACAACAAAATGGAAATGATGGAACAGAAGGTTTTACAATTAAGTAGAGAGTTGATTGAGTCAATTGCATTTCTGGAAATGGAAAAAGCTTCATACTTTTTAAGATCTCAAAACAGTCTGGAAGAAAAAGAGCAAGACTTGGGAGAGAAAATGGCGGAGATATTAGCGGAGGTATTAGGAAAGGATAAACTAGAAATATGTAGGGAAATGGACAAAATCTACCGAGTATATACAAATTATGCACGAAGGCATAGAAAGGTGAGAGAGGTACATATAAGGTTCACCAAAAGAACAAGAGATGAAATATATATAAAAAACCAAAAACAAGAGAGGAGCCGATAATACACAAAGGTAAAGAAATTATAGTATTGAAGCAAATACCACGCAGAATAAGAGATCAGAGATGACAATATCAGTTCCTAACAACACAACTAACTAGATACAAGGTCAGGTTTCGATGGTTAGTACTGGAAGGCATACTCATAACATAACAGGCAAAGAAATACAAGGTAGATACAATTGAGAAAGCGCAGGACTTCTATAAATTACACTTCACACAGGAAGAACAACAGGAAAGTAGGGAAGAACCAGAGAGAAGAAGTCAAGAGGAAGACCAATTAGAGGAAATAGAACAAGAAAGAGAAAGAGATGAAAAAGAGCGGATAGAAAGAGAAGGAGAAGGAGGAAGGGTAGTAAGAGAGACAAGAAGTACAAAAAAACCCAGATGAAATAAAAAATGGGAGAGGCACTTAAAGTGTTCTCGGTAAACATTAACAGCTTAAATATACCAAGGAAAAGAGCTCAAATGTCAATAAATGGAGGCAGATGTGATATGCTTACAAAGGTCCACATCAAGAAGGATTATAGAAAATTGCTAGAAAATGTAAAATTAGGGACACTGTACACAACATTAGCACAAAAAGAAAGAAAGGTGGAATTGCAATATATGTCAAAGACAGAATAAAATCAAAAATAATATATTCGGATGAGGAGGACAGAAAATTAATGCTAGAATTAGAATTGGATCACAAACAAATCTTACATACGGCAATATGTGCTCCAAATAAAAATCAGCATGAATATGTCCAAAAGGTACATAATAAAATAGTGGATCTGGATTATGAAAACATTTGCTTGATTGGAGATTTTAACACAATAGTTGAATTTGAGAAAGATTATAAAAGTAGTAAAAGGAATAAAAAGAAGAAAAATACATTACCAAAATCATTTTTCAATATGAAATCAGAACTAAATCTCCAAGACGTATGGAGAGTGACACACAAGGCAGATAAACAATATACATTTTATTCATATCCACATCAATCTTGGTCCAGGATTGATATGGCCTGGACGACACCTGAATTACAAAACGGGATAGAAGAAATTGAAATTGAAATTAATGGTTGGACAGATCACAATCTAATAACAATAAAATGGAAAGGCCAAAAACAGAAAAAAAGATGGACGATGAACCAAAACCTATGTAATGACAAAGAATACAGACTGATGTTAGAGAAGGAGTTGACACTTTTTTTTCAGATAAATAAAACAGAAGAAACCTTGATACAAAATTTATGGGAAACCACAAAAGCCTACATCCAGGGACTGATGATTGCATATAACTCTAGGAAAAATAAGGAAAGGAGACTACAACACCAACGATTACAAGAAGAACTCAAAAAAAACCAAAATATGATTTACAGAAAGATCCACAAAATAAAAGGATAAAAGGAAAATGGAACATTCTAAAACATAAGATTAACTTCCTTGATCGGGATGCCTTATGCACAGTCACTCATGCGCTCGTTACCTCTCGCTTGGATTACTGTAATGCTCTCTACATGGGGCTCCCCTTGAAGTGCACTCGGAGGCTTCAGTTAGTCCAGAATGCAGCTGCGCGGGTGATAGAGGGAGCTACGCGTAGCTCCCATGTAACACCGCTCCTGCGCAGACTGCACTGGCTGCCTGTGGCCTTCCGAGTGCACTTTAAGGTGTTGGTTACGATCTTTAAAGCGCTCCATGGCTTAGGACCTGGGTACTTACGGGACTGCCTGCTGTTACCACATGCCTCCCACCGACCCGTACGCTCCCATAGAGAAGGACTTCTCAGGGTGCCATCCGCCAAACAATGCCGGCTGGCGGCCCCCAGGGGAAGGGCCTTCTCTGTGGGGGCTCCCACACTCTGGAATGAGCTTCCCCCGGGTTTACGCCAAATACCTGACCTTCGGACATTCCGTCGCGAACTGAAGACACATCTCTTTATCCGCGCGGGGCTGGCTTAAATTGGAATTTTTAATGTTAAATTTTATTAATTTTTAAATGGGGTTTTTTAGTTTATGGCAAATTTTAATTTTCAGGCTAATTTAAATAAGTTTTTTAAACTGTATTTTAACCTGTATATTGTATTGTTGGTTTTATTTTGCCTGTACACCGCCCTGAGTCCTTCGGGAGAAGGGCGGTATAAAAATCAAATAAATAATAACAATAATAATAATAATAATAATAATAATAATAATAATAATAATAATAATAATAATAATAATAATAATAATAATAATAATAATAATAATAATTTGATAACACAAAAAGAATTAGCACAGAAGATTAGGATGGTGAAACAAAATTATTTTGAGAACACAAAACTTGCCAATATGGCGAGGCTCCAGTGACGTCACCCTCCTGCTGGGTGCTCTAACAGAGCACTCCATGTTAGAAGATTGTAAAAGTCAGTGAAACAGAAAATAAATCACTGTTCACTGAGCTTAGCATAATCTCTGGGTGAAAGAGGTTATCAGAGTTGTGGAAGAGTGGCAGGTCTGACAGGGGGTTTGCTCTCAAGAGCGAATTTTCCTGGATTTATGACCCCACCGAATTCCACTCCCTCCAACTTCAGCATGCTCCTGTTTTTATCAGGAAAAAGGAGAGGAATGTCGCTTCTGCTCTAGAGGACTTATTAAATTGATTGATATTCCAAGCAGACGGGAATTTCACAAGCGTTCGATCTTTGATGCAGAATCAGCACGGCAAGTACCGACTCCCTTTTTGAAACTTGAAACCTTTCTTTGTCTTTGATTAATTGACTTTTAAAATGGCATCTAAAAGTGAAAGTAAAAATTTTTTAGTACGATGAAGCAGCGTTACTTGTGGATTGTTACAAACGGAGTTTTTTTATACTGAAAGGAGGGAAGGAGAGTTATTAAGTTTGAATTCCTGATTCTTTTGAAGACAGAATGGCAGCTAAACCTTTAAAGCCTTCTGGAAGAAGGGATCTGAACCAAGTCTTGAGGAAATATTGAAAGAACAATTAAAACTTTCTGAAGATAGGCAGAAAGAGATGATGGAGAATTTTAATGCAAAAATAAGAGAAGATATTCTTATGGCAGTTCAAGGACTGAGTAAAAAATTGAAGGATTGGAAGTGGAAATGCAACAGATCTCTCAGTCAAATAAGCATTTAGAAGACGAAATGAAAGGTGTTCAGAAAAAAGTGGATCAAAATGAAGATCAGGTTGTGATATTACAATATAAACTTATGGAAGGAGCTCTTAGAATTCGTGGTATGCGAGAAGAGCGTGGAGAAGACTTAAGAAAAATTATATCAGAAGCATTGGCTGAATTTATTGAAGTGGACCCCCAAGAGGTAGCTTACCAAATTGATAAAATATATAGAGTTAATTCTTGGATTGCAAGACAGAGAAAGCTTCCTCGGGACATTGGGGTTTATTTTGTGAAAAGGACTATGAGAAATCAAATTCTGCAAGTTTCATATCAGACAACTTTAAAAATTGGAGAACAGGAGTTGAAGGTGTTGAAAGAGATTCCTTCAAAGATGTTAGGAGACAGGAAGGAATTTGCTTTTTTTACACAAGAACTCAGATTAAGAAATATCAGATTGCCTTTGAATAATTAGAAAGTTATTTTATGTAATGGGGAGGGGGTTGGGAGACGAAAAGCTTTGGATGTGGTTATTTGGATTGGAAGGGAAAATTTTATTCTATGTTTGGTTTATGTATAACTTTACCTTGTGATTGACCCGGGAAGCCGGGGGGTGGGGGAGGGAGGGGGGTGTTTTGTTTTGTTTTTTGGGAGGGAGGGGGAAAAAAGGGGGAAAAATGTTTTTGTTTTTTTAAAACTCTTTCAATAAAAAAAAAAAAAACTTGCCAATATGGCGTATAAATTAAAAAAAGCAAAAGCAAAAAGAACAATACATCAACTACAGGATGAAAGCGGAACAGTACAGTATAGACGGGAAGAAAAAAAAGAAAATAATACAAAACTTCTTTTCAAAGTTATATAACCAGGAATATATAACAGAAGATAGTCAAACAATACATAGAGGCAATAAAAATGAATAAAATTACAGAAGAACAAAAAGAAATGCTAAATAGCCCAATAACTGCAATAGAATTGGAAGCAGGATTGAAAAAAACAAAAAATAAATAAATCACCAGGGCCAGATGAGTTGCCAATTGAGCTATGCAAAAATAGGAAAGAGTCATTAGAATGGATAATATTGGAGATTTTTAATGCGGCTTTGGAGGAGGCGAAGATACTGACAACCTGGATACTGAATCATTACCCTCATTCCCAAAGAAGACACTGATTTGCAACAAATTCAAAATTACAGACTGATATCTTTACTAAACACGGACTATAAAACATTCGCAACGATAATAGCAGAGAGGATTTAAAAAATCTTGAATAAATATATACATCCAGATCAGAATGGATTCCTAACAGGATGACAGATAAAAAATAATTTGAGGATCATAATGAACACCCTGGAATACTATGAAGTCCACCCTGAAAAACACGCATCACTGGTTTTCCTTGATGCCCGGAAGGCATTTGATAACCTGAATTGGAAATTTATCACAACACAACATGGAATTTGGGACAAAATTTGAAAAAAATGGTGGAAAAAATATACACAAAACAAACAGCCAGAGTAATTATGAACGATGAAATGACAGAAAAAGTTGATATAACTAAAGGAGTTAGATAAGGGTGCCCACTTTCTCCACTTCTATTTATTTTATCATTAGAAACACTATTGACAAAAATCAGAGAAGATCAGGAGATAAAAGGTTTAAAAATCAAGAAGGAAGAATACAAGGTTCAAGCCTTCGCTGATAATATGGTATTTATTCTGGAAGACCCATTAGAAACTGACCCCAAACTGATCAAAAAAAATAGAAGAATTTGATGAAGTGCTGGATTTAAGATTAATAAAAATAAATCTAAATTAATAACCAAAAATCTTACCAAAAGTCAAAAAGATGAATTGGAAGATAAAACTAAAATGAACATAACGAAGAAAATAAAATATTTAGGGATTTGGCTTATGACGAAGTGCTCTTCAATTAAGAAGGATAATTATGATAAAATATTAAACAATATAAAAAAGATCTGGATAATTGAAAAAATCTACAAATCTCATTATTGGGCAGGATTGCTACAGTTAAAATGAATATTTTGCCGAAAATTCTATTTCTGTTCCAAGTTACTCCAATAAAACTAGGGAAAATATTCTTCAAAGGTTTGAATAAATTAGTTACCAAATTTATATGGCAAGGGAAAAAACCTAGGATTAAACTAAAATTATTGCAAGATACGAAAGATAAAGAGAGTTTGGCATTACTAGAGTAGGAAATATATTACCAAGCATCAATTTTAACATGGTTAAAAGACTGGATGGAACTGAAAAACAAAAGAATTTTAGCAATAGAAGGCCATGATTTGCAAGTGGGGTGGCATGCATTCCTATGGGATGAAAAATACAAAACACATAAATACTTTCAAACACACGTAATCAGGAATGCACTGCTACAGATTTGGAAAAAAATAAAACAAAAACACTCTACAAGAATCTCAATGTGGCTATCCCCAACAGAAATAATGAAACACCCAAACTTATTGAATGTAGATAAGATAATTAGATATGAGAAATTGGTAAACGAACAGGGAAATTTGAGAATAAAACACGAATTGGAAAAAGTGGTAGGTAGGGAGATAGATTGGTGGACATACACACAAATACAATCAAGTTATACAGAGGATAAAAAAACTATACAAAATACAAAAAGAGCAGCAAGAATTGGATAAAATCGTACATGGAACGGAGATAAAATTAATCAATAAAATATATAAATATCTATTGCAATTCAAAATGGAAGATGAGGTGGTTAAAGAAATAATGATCAAATGGGCAAATTTTTTTGGATACAATATAGAACTGGAGAAATGGGGAAAAATGGGAATACATATAAAAATGACAATGTCTGCGGCATTTAAGGAAAACCAGTTGAAGCTGTATTACAGATGGCATCTCCCACTGGCAAGGTTTGCTAAGATGTACCCAAACAGCTCTACAATATGCTGGAAGTGCAGAAAAATATATGGAATGTATTACCATTTATGGTGGACATGTCCATCTGCAAAAAAATTCTGGGCCAAAATCAGAAAATGGCTGGAAGAAATAACTGACCAACACATAGACTGGAAACCAGAGATCATTTTGCTGGGAATATTGAATAGGAAATATAGTAAAGAAATAAGATATCTAATCTTACACATAATAACAGTTGCAAGAATAGCTTATGCACGAGAAGAAATAAAAGGTATGAAAATTCAAAAGGAAGAATATAAACTGGAAGCATTTGTGGATGATTGGTTTTTATTATTGAAGATCCATTAGAATCTATAACTGTATTGATAGATAAAATAGGAGAATATGGGAAAGTGGCAGATCTGAAAATAAATAAAGATAAACGAAGATTTTAACAAAAAATATGTTAATGAAGCAGAAAGTTGAACTAGCAGAAAGATCAGAGATGCAGATTACAAGTAAGGTTAAATATTTGGGAATATACTTGACAGCAAGATGCAGTACATTGAAAGAGAATAATTATAGTAAACTCAAACAACAAATTGTGTTAGATTTGGCAAAATGGGAGAATTTACAATTATCGATTGGAAGAATATCAACGATTAAGATGAACATATTGCCTAGAATTTTATATCTGTTCCAGACAATTCCAATTAGATTGGGAAAAGGATATTTTGAGGAATTGAATAAAATAATGTTGAAATATATCTGGCAAGGTAAAAAAGCGAGAATAAAATTAAAGTTATTGCAAGGTGAGAGAATAAGAGGAGGTTTTGGACTACCCAATTGGGAATTATATTATCAAACAGCAAATTTAATGTGGATCAAGGAATGGATAACTTTAAGGAATAATAGAATATTGACTTTGGAAGGGCACGACTTGTTATTGGGATGGCATGCTTTTTTATGGTATGGACAAGCAAAAACACAGGGGTATTTCATAAGAGAGGATTTGTTATTAAACTGGGAAAGGATTAAGAAAAGCCACTATTTAAAAATCCCAGTCTGGGTATGAGGCTTTTTCATATTCAATAACATTTAGAAAGGAACAAACTGTTAGATTCAATGAATTGCTGAATGAAAAGGGAGAACTAAAAACTATGCAAGAATTAGAAACAGAAGGTATAAAAGTGAATTGGTTTTCTTATTTGCAAATACACTCCAGATACAATAAAGACTCTAAAACAGAAGGTTTTTATAATAATTTGACTAGTTTAGATAAAATTTTGACAGGTACTGATAATTTAATTAGGAAATTGTATGGATATTTACTAGAGGTCAAATTAGAAGAAGAGATGATGATTGCGCGGGGAAAGAATTTTGGTCATGGGATTGATTTAGAGATATGGCAAAAATTGTGGATACAAAATTATAAAATGACAATGTCTACTGCATATAAAGAGAATTTGTATAAGATGTTTTACCCCTGATAAGAATTGCTAGAATGTTTAAGGACAAATCCAAAAAATGCTGGAAGTGTCATCAGATACCTGGCTCATATTACCATATGTGGTGGACGTGCGTGGAGGCTAAAAGATACTGGACTAAAATACACACATGGTTGGAAAAAATGATTAAAAAACACATAGACTTTAAACCAGAAGTTTTTCTACTGGGGATTATACTGAAACATATAGCAGAGAATTGAAATATTTGATTGTGAATGTTATAACAGCAACTAGGATTGTGTTTGCTAAAAATTGGAAAAATGAGAAATTTCCTATGCAAGATGAAATTATTTGAAAAATAATGGAATGTGCAGAAATGAGTAAACTGACATTTAAAATTAGAGAACAGGAAGATAAACAATATTATAAGACATTTATTTTATCAATGGTTAGAAGGGAAGATACAATAAAATAGGCCTGAGAAAGGTTATTATAAGGGAAAATTTTGAAGTAAATAGATTGAAGATGATTGGATGAATAATGTAAGATTAGATAAATTTATGACATGTATATGTTGAAATTGCACAAGGGATTTGTAATCAGCCCACCGACAAATTGTTTTTGGATTGAAGATGTTTTTATGTTTGTTTGTGGTAAAAAATTAAAAAACTTTTTTAAAAAAAAAGAGTAGCTTATGCACAGAATTGGAAAAATGAGAATATACCATCGGAGAAGGAAGTGATAAGGAAAATTCTGGACTGTGCTGAGATGGATAAATTAACAAAAGAGATAAAAGAATAGGAAGATATGGAATATTATGTAGTGTGGAATAAATTGTATAATTGGATAGAAATTAGAAATGGTAAATGATGAAAAAGGTGAAAAGATCATATACACACGTATAAAAATGGGTAGTGCATGAAAGAAAAGGAATTGTTGTAAGGATAGGTATGATCAGTGGTGGGATTCAAGTAATTTAACAACCGGTTCTCTGCCTAATGATTTCTTCCAACAACCAGTTTGCCAAATTGCTCAGAAAGTTAACAACCGGTTCTCCCGAAGTGGTGCGAACTGGCTGAATCCCACCACTGGGTATGATGTTAATGAAGCAGAAAGTTGAACTAGCAGAAAGATCAGAGATGCAGATTACAAGTAAGGTTAAATATTTGGGAATATACTTGACAGCAAGATGCAGTACATTGATAATGGGACAAAAAGGATAAGTATAATCAAAGGAAATGAGAGGGGGGAAATGTAAATAATAGTGGAATACCGAATAAATAAATGTAAATAATAGTGGAATACCGAAATGAAGCTGATGTAAAGAAGGAGTATATGTTTTATGGTAATGTTTGTTACGTCTAGTTGGGTTTTTTTGGCTAAAAAAATATTAATAAAAAAATTAGTATACTGCAAAGGGAATATTTTATTTATTTATTTATTTATTTTTATTTTATTTATTTATTTTGTCACAACAGTATATATAAGCATAAGCATGAAAGTAACTATATAATATATAAGCATATATATATATATAAGCATAAATATGTAATAACTATATTAATTGGATATAATGAAAGGAAACAATAGGATAGGAACGATAGGCACGTTTGTGCTCTTATGCACGCCCTCTTAGGAATGGGGTGAGGTCAATGGTAGACAATTTTTGGTTAAAGCTTTTGGGAGTTTGAGAAGAGACCAGTGTCAGTTAGTGTGTTCCAAGCATTAACAACTCTGTTACTGAAGTCATATTTTCTGCAATCAAGATTGAAGCAGTTAACATTAAGTTTAAATCTATTGTTTGCTCTTGCATTGTTGTGATTGAAGCCGAAGTAGTCTTTAACAGGAAGGACATTGCAATAGATGATTCTATGAGTTAAAAACAGGTCCTGTCGAAGGCAGCGGAGTTCTAAGTTTTCTAAACCCAAGATTTCAAGTCTGGTGGCATAAGGTATTTTGTTGTATTCAGAGGAGTGGAGAACTCTTCTTGTAAAATATTTCTGGACACGTTCAATTGTATTAATGTCTGAAATGTGGTATGGGTTCCAGACAGGCGAGCTGTATTCAAGAATTGGTCTAGCAAATGTTTTATAAGCTCTGGTAAGTAGTGTAGTGTTTCTGGAGAAGAAGCTACGTAAATTAGGTTTATAACTCTTAAAGCCTTTTTTGTGATGTAGTTGCAGTGGGCTTTGGCACTTAGATCATTGGATTGGAGGGATTAGGAGTGGGGGGCACCTTTTTTCGGTGGTTTTCCTCCTATCTCTCTGACTGGACGCAGACGGTGTTGGCAGGGGGGCAGAGATCGGCCACGAGGCACCTCTTGTGTGGGGTGCCGCAGGGGTCGGTTCTCTCACCTCTCCTGTTCAACATCTATATGAAGCCGCTGGGTGAGATCATCCGTGGTTTTGGGGTGCAATATCATCAGTACGCTGATGATACTCAGCTGTACATTTCCACCCCTGACCACCCCAACGAGGTTGAAGTGATGTCCCGGTGTTTGGAGGCCATGCGGGTCTGGATGGGGAGGAACAGGCTTCGACTCAACCCCTCCAAGACTGAGTGGCTGTGGATGCCGGCATCCCGGTACAGCTGGCTAGTTCCATCACTGACTGTTGGAGCCGAGTCATTGGCCCCTATGGAGAGGGTTCGCAACTTGGGCGTTCTCCTGGATGCTCGGCTGTCGTTAGACGAACATATGACGGCCGTCGCCAGGGGAGCTTTTTATCAGGTGCCCCTGATATACCAGTTGCGCCCCTTCATAGACCGGGATTCCCTATGCACGGTCACTCATGCCCTCATCACTTCCCGCCTGGACTACTGTAACGCTTTCTACATGGGGCTCCCCTTGAAGAGCACCTGGAGGCTCCAACTGGTCCAGAATGTGGCTGCGCGGGTAATAGAGGGAACTACTCGTGGCTCCCATATAATACCTCTTCTGCGTAAGCTGCACTGGTTGCTGGTGGTCTTCCGGGTGCAATTCAAGGTGTTGGTTACTACCTTTAAAGCGCTCCATGGCATAGGACCAGGCTATTTACGGGACCGCCTGCTGCTGCCGATAGCCTCCCACCGACCTGTGCACTCTCACAGGGAGGGTCTCCTCAGGGTGCTGTCAGCCAAACAATGTCGGCTGGCGACCCCCAGGGGGAGAGCCTTCTCTGTGCGAGCACCTACCCTCTGGAATGAGCTTCCTCTGGGGTTATAATTACTCCCTGACCTCCGGACCTTCCGCCGTGAACTAAAGACCTTTCTGTTTTACCACGCAGGGCTGGCCTAATATACTACGGTTTTTAATTGGGGCTTTTTATCATTTCTTTATTATAGTTTTAAATGGGGTTAGCCAAATTGAATAAGATTTTTAAAATGTTTTTTAATTCTATTTATAAATTTGTTTTTATGTTGGCTGTAAAACGCCCTGAGTCCTTCGGGAGAAGGGCGGTATAAAAATCAAACAAACAAATAAACAAACAAATAAATAAATAAATATGAAAACTCCAAGGTCTTTAATAGGGTGGGGGGGGGTCATCTGTAAGGTAATGTCCATCGAGTTTGTATTTAGTGTTTGGATTCTTTTTTCCAATGTGTAAGACAGAGCATTTGCTGGTTGAGATTTGGAGTTGCCAAGTTTTTGACCATTCTGAGACAAAGTCAAGGTCTTTTTGAAGGGTAGCTGTATTGTTAGTAGTGTTAAATAATTTGACATCATCAGTTTGACATCATATACTTAAGATTAGCAAAAATCATAAGCTGCAGAAAAATTCTAGCCAAGATGTCTTCAGTTCTGGAAGGGATTAGAACAGCCTTACCCAACTGGATACTAACTATATTAGGAATATTTTTTTTTAAAAAAACTGTATTTTATGCTACTTCTGTGTAGAATGCTCCATACTCTGCCACAATGCCTCAGCCTGGACTCTCCAAAATGGTTCTTTTTCTATGACTTAATTTTCTGGAAGAGTCTGTTGTTTTCTGGAGGATGCCAATTTAAGAGATGGACAATGTCTAGAACATCCTAAACAGTTCTTTCATATTCTTAGTTCCTAGTGGGAGAAGAAACCCTTGATTTCTTAACCATTTGAGGATCCTAGTCATTGTAGTCTGAGAGAAACCAAATTGGAAAAGGCTGAGACAGAAAGACTTTTCCCTCTCCCTCTTAAAGGAGGAAAAAGACTTAATAAAGTTTCAAGTAAGACCTGGTGCCCTCTTTTTCAAAAGTTTGAAGAGTTCTGGCTCGTTAAAATTTTTTTTGAAGAATTTGACTTTAATTTAACATTATGAAAATGAGTAAATAATATATAAAATGGCATTCATCCACTGCCCTTCGTGCTTTTCCCACCTCCTCTCAATAATTAATTAGGTTTTCATAATACATTATTATCATCCAACCCAAGAATACTTAAGCACTCTGGATGTGGTTCAAAGAAGTTTGTGGAACTCTCCATTCACCACCAAAAAATAATGGAACTAAAATTGTGGTCTGCATGGCTAAAGTCACGCAACCTATTAAACTCACCATGGTATGCAGATTTTCCTCAGAAAGGAACCACATTTACAAACTATAATAATATGAATATTCATGCTACTGTAGGCATGTTTTGTTATGGCTTAGTACTGATCAGTCTGAATGGGGTAGATGTGTGTGATTTTATATTTAGCTGTTCCCCTTTCTTTCTAAGACTCCATAAAGCAATAGGAAATTAATGTTATGTGGTTGTGATTCATACTATTGATTTCTTGTTTGAATGTCCCTCGACACCCAAAGTGGTAAGAAAGGGGGAGGAAGGGAGGAGGAGGAGGAGGAAGAGGAGGAGGAGGAATTTCATACTTTCTAAAAGATATAGAAATTAAAATCTACTTGAATGCCATGAAGTTCCTGATTTGTATAAAAATGGTTGTTCTCCTCCTTCTTGACCCCAAAAACACTTTTTAATATATTGAGTTTTAGAACCATATTTTCCTCTTTTCATTCTTTCCCTTCTGACGTCACAGGAACAGTTAAGAAGGAGCAAGAATGTCTGTTGGGTAGAGTCAAAGAGCTCAAGAGGTTGCTCATGACCATCTGATTGTGCCCATCCTTTAAAAAGTGTGAGAGTTTATGTAGTTGTGACTGCCATCTTGATTTTTTCAGAATACCCAAACACACAGCCCATGGATGACCCCTGGAGAGACACAGTTGAGGTGCAGGCCTAATTTTATTTCTCCCAATATTTGTGTTATTCTTTACTATTCTTGATTGATGGAACTGGTAGGGAAAGTAGAATATCCCTATTTACCCATAGCAAATTTATTCTATTATCATCTACATTAATCAAATAATTGTTTTCCATTCTGTTTCATTCATATAAATTAGGGGATTTATTTACCGAACATCTGTAAATCTGCTTTTTTTGGGAATTATAGAAATACCCATCTTTTAATATTCATACTTTTCAGACCAAGTATGTCCCAAATCTGCCACAGAAGGAAAGAATGAAGATAAGTGAAGGTACAAGTTATGTCCCACAACCTTCTTTCTTGCTCTTCTAGAGACTACCACAAACACACATATAGTCAGACCACAGAAGATAGAATCAAGACCGTGTAAAGTGGTGCACTCTTGGTGGGTGGGTGGGCTTGATTTCGGGATGTGGAAAGAGGGTGTGTGTTGGGCTGCTTCTTCTTGAGGAAACACAGTGACCCTCTGCCTCCCGTGGCTTCTCTCCCTTCTCTCTCCTGGCCAGTAATGGCCTTTGCGCTTCTTTCTTTGCCTTTACCTAGGCAAAGATTGGTGATGCATATAAAAAGGTACCTCTTCTCTTTGGGGCAAGGTAATGAGTGGCTGGGAGGGGAAAGGTGAGAGGCTATGCATGGCAATCAGTGGTGGGATTCAACCAGTTCGTCAAACTGCAAAAAAAGTTCACTACTGGTTCTATTGAACCAGTGCAAAATGGCTGAATCCCACCACTGGTTGAAACACTGCATCAAGTTTTGGTCACCATAATGGAAAAAAGATGTTGAGACTTTAGAGTTCAGAGAAGAGTGACAAAGATGACTAAAGCACATGAAGAATGGTTGTAGGAATTTGGGTATGTCTAGTCTAGTGAAAAGAAGGACTAGGAGTGGCATGATAGCAGTGTTCCAATATCTAAGGGGCTACCACAAAGAAGAGGGGATAAACCTATTTTCCAAAGGATGAGAAGGCTAGAAAAGAAGCAATGCATAGGAGCTAACCAAGGAGAGAAACAATCTAGAACTAAGGAGAAATTTCCTGATAGGGAGAACAATTAATCAGTGGAACAAGTTGCCTCCAGAAGTTGTGAATGCCCCAACACTAGAAGTTTATAAAAGAGATTGGATAACCATTTGTCTGAAATGGTATAGTATTTCCTGCTTATGCAGGAGTTGGACTAGAAGACCTACAAAGTCCCTTCCAACTCTGTTATTCTGTTATATTGACATTCTGGTCCACTTCCACTTTTCAGACTTGTGGAGAAAAAGGAATCCGTCTGATATTTCTTTGGCAATTAAATCTGCCGAACACTGAGCTCGGCATGGATAATACATGTAGAAACCGAGGGCATCTGCAAAAGATGTGATGTGGCATTGGGGGAAAATTATAAAAATAACTCCCCAGGCATACGACAACAAAAGACAGATGCTCTGATTTATTTGTTGCTGATTTTAATTTAGAAAGTGCTGCAGTGGAATAAAGCCCCACCCCCACTCCCCCCAAAAAAAAGAAAAAAGAAAAAGAACAGACACACAGACACAGATCAGCTAAGACTGACTGACACTGGAGAAAGTAGAATCCGTGGGTTATTGATCCAATCCAGAAATATTAAATAAATTCATGACTGTGTCATTTACTTTGTTAGACCCCCACTATTGTTTTCAAAAGAAATACATGGAGTCCTCAATTAGTGACCATTCTAAGTTGCAATGACACTGAAAAAAGTGACTTATGACCACTTTTCACGCTTATGACCATTGTGGCATCCCACGGTTATGTGATCAAAATTCAGGTGCTTGGCAACTGGCATGAATTTATGATGGTTGCAGTGTCCCAGGGTCATGAGATCCCCTTTTGTGACCTTCTCACAAGCAAAGCCAATGAGGAAGCCAGATTCATCATGTTACTAACATAACATAATAACTATAGTGATTCACTTAACAACTGTGGGAAGAAAGCTCATAAAATGGAGCAAAATTAATTTAGCAACAGAAATATTGGGCTCAATTGTGATCGTTACTCGAGGACTACCAGTTATATCACAGCTTTCCAAAGGTTCTTCCAATTGCCCGAAATAATTATGATAGTGTTTGTGTCTTTTTTTTGATTATGAATATTTGCATCTTTTACTTATAAATTAATAACAGCTCACAAGAAAAAGTAAAAGTTAAAACAGAAGCCAGGAAGAGGTTTTTACCCAAAAACAACTGTAATACTAAATTTTTCTTTGATCAAACACAAAACAAAAAGAGAAAGGAATTCTCACACATAAAAATCTAATTTTAAATCATTGATAATTAAGTTTCCCTATATATTATTTTAATTAAAAAAACAGCCACATTTATTTTTATCTTAGTTTGCTGGTTCAATTCCCAGAAAATCTAAGCTTCACCCCCCCCCCCCAAACCCCACACACAGATACACACACAGATGTTAAACAATGACATATTTCTGTACTGTTCTATTTTGACAATTCGATAATCCTCGTCTTAATTCCATGCTGTTGCCCAGAACTGCAAAAAATTACTAGCTGCCATAAAATGAAAACAGCCCTCTCTTCTAAAAGCCCTGATATTCATTACTATTCTTGGAAAAGAATATTCTCCTCTTATTTCTATCTACGTTTGCACACTGTAATACTATACATAAATTAATATATGCATCAATTGTAGAGTTAAGTCTACTCTGAATAAACTCAGTGAAATCTGCAGACTGTTTGAAGTAGCTAATGGGAACGCCAGAGGCCAAGTTTCAGAATCCTTTTTTTCCTAATTAAAGTGGCATTTGGCTACCACAGAACCAATTTGCATGCAACAAATCAAACAATTAAAAAAGGCCACTTAATTAAAAAAAGTTTTACATTTTGTGTTTAGAGATCAGACTGGCTGGCACATAACAAACAAGCAGGTTGTGCAAACAAGAATGAACCTTAACTGCAAAAGTCCACAGCTTGATACATGGCAGATTCGAACTAATCTGGCCTCTGTTTGCATTTTAAAAATTGCCTACTGTATTCAAATTAAAAAGCAAGATTTCAGATCTGACCATAAACAGAAAATATTTTCAGCTCTTTCCATTAAAGGTTTCTGTCTAAAAACAAACTTTGACAATAATGGGGCAAGATTGTAGCCACAAACTACAAACTGAAATATACTTGCTTGGAGGAAAAAGATGAGTGTGTTGATCCACTATTGATCAATTAGACAAATATGCACCTATAAAACCTCAGTGTTACTTAGATATGCATTGTTGAGATGCATTGTGTTGTCAAGATCTTGGCAACAGAACAGAAGATTCTCTCCAAGCCTTCATTCATAAATTGCTACAATTGCTCACTTTCAGTAAAGCACCCAAATTTATGTCTGAATTCATTTGGGCAAGTACTTCTAAATCCTTTGCTAATAATTGTTCGATGAACAGGGTGACAACTTTCCTGATAATGAAGGAAAGGGAAGTTATTCCAAATGCCTGAGTGTAAACTTTTATCCACCTTCACAAGCTCCAGTAACAGAACCTTTCACTCTGGGTTATGGGGTCTTGCGGTTTGTGGAGTCCTTGGTGCTCTCTGGGCTTGGTTGTTTTCTTGAAGACATTTCATTCCCCAATTGGATTAAGATTTTCAGTGCTAGAAGGCAGCCAATATCCAGATAAACAAGGATTAACATCAGGATTAATACCAAAGTATTAATATCAAACAGTAAACAATAACCCAGTCAAGGAACTAATGAGAACATTCCCTCCAACCAGGGGTGAAATCCAACAGGTTCTGTCAGGTTCTGGAGAACTGGTAGCGGAAATTTTGAACAGTTCGGAGAACCGAGAGCAGAAATTTTGAGTAGTTGGGAGAACTGGCAAATATCACCTCTGGCTGGCCTCAGAGTGGGATGGGAATGGAGATTTTGCAATATCTTTCATCTAGGAGTGGGGAGGGAATGAGGATTTTGCAGTATCCTTCCCTTGCCATGCCCACCAAGCCACACCCACCAAGCCACACCATGCCCACCAAGCCACGCCCACAGAACCGGTAATAAAAAAAATTGGATTTCACTACTGCCTCCAACACTGGCAAGCAAACCACTAATCTATAAATAGAGAGAAAACTTCACTCCCTTCTAGAGCTGATGATGTTACCTAGTTGGGTAATGAAACATTTGCAAGCAAACATTCAGAGAGCACTGCAGCTTTCATCATGAACAGATTGCTCACACACAGCCTTAAAAATAAAACACAACTTCCCAACTAACAACAACAACAGAAATTGTGAGCCTAAAACAAGTGTAGCCTGGACAAGGGACAGCATCAGTTCAAATTTTTCTGAACATGGAAACTCAAAAGCCTGTGCCTGATTAGAACACAAATAACAGGAATGCCAAAGCTGATAATAATAGGTAAATGAGAGACTTCCGCTGGCAACGCAGGCTTCGCGGACGTTCCTTTGGGATCGTCTGCCCTGGGTTTCGTCAAACCGTCCCTGACAGCGTAAATGGGCTGTCAAACGGTTTGGAATTCTCTCCCCCGGTTGAAGGGGGAGGGAAGAGGGGTCAGGTTTTGGGTAGAGCTCCCCGGGATCCCCTGGAATTTAACCAGGGGATCGAAGGGTGAGAGCTCCCCTTTAGCCTGACGAAACTCCGTGCCCAGGGTGCTTCTGTTTATACAGAACGAGAAGCCGCGACCATCTCTGTGTCAAGATTTATTCCTAAAAGAGAATTCAACACAGACAGAACAGAGCAGGAGGACTAGCAAGAATTTGCAAGTAATAAATCTTAACTTCAGGTCTTAAATAGCTTTCCTTTGAATTAACTTTCAACTTGAGTGGATCTAAAATGGCGTTTGCAATATACAAAGGAAAGCGAAACTATAAAGAAGAAGAGCATAACAAGCTATTTTTTTAAAATGGAATGAACAAAAACTGTTAATGATTTTTTTCTCCTTTTACCTTTTTTTTATCATAATGTTTAAGAAGAAAAGTTTATTGATTTTTTTTAGATTTTACAGTTTATGAATGGCTCTTAAGCAAACAGAACTAACTATTAAAATTTCTTCATTTCAAATATGGAATTTTTTCTTTTATTTTTTTTTTTTAATAGAGAATTTGCAAGTAATAAATCTTAACTTCAGTTCTTAAATAGCTTTCCTTTGAACTAACTTTCAACTTGAGTGGATCTAAAATGGCGTTTGCAATATACAAAGGAAAGCGAAATTATAAAGAAGAAGAGCATAACAAGCTATTTTTTAAAATGGAATGAACAAGAATTGTTAATGATTTTTTTCTCCTTTTACCTTTTTCTTTATTACAATGTTTAAGAAGAAAAGTTTATTGGAATTTTTTTTTCTCTCTTTTTGGTAGATTTTACAGTTTAGGAATGATTCTTAAGCAAACAGAGCTAATTATTAAAATCTTGCAAACTTCTTCATTTCAAATATGGATTTTTTTTTAATTATTATTATTACTTTTTCTTTTTTTTTAATAGGAACTTTTGGATGCTTATCTTTTCTTAATAAGTTTTTAAACAAGAGATTTTTACACCAATATATTAAAGATTGGAAAGTCTTTATTGCTAGATGTTAAGTTGATTGATGAGCAGATGGTGGAAAAAGTGTAAGGAAATGTGTAAGGAAATGTGTAAGATAGAAGACAAGGGGAAGGAGAATGCTTAAGATGTGATTTTGATGGTATTTTCTTTTTTTAACATATATATATAGGGTTTAATTTTTACAACTGACTTATTTTGGGTATATCATTATTTGATATATGTGAGGTATAAAGGAATGGGAAGATGGAATATTGTTTAACCCTTGGAGGATAGAAAAATTTATGGATGTAATGTTGGTATCTGGTTAAATAGAATTTAATTGTTATAATTGATATATTTTGGATATAAGTTATAATTTTAATAATGTTATTTGATAGATGTAAGGTAAATTGAAGAAATATTAATATTTGCAATGTTATTTGATTTATGTAAGTGATATTTTTGGAGATTGTAAATGTAAGGAAATGTAAGATAGAAGACAAGGGGAAGGAGAATGCTTAAGATGTGATTTTGATGGTATTTTTTTTTCTTTAATATATATATATAGGGTTTAATTTTTATAACTGACATATTTTAGGTATATCACTATTTGATATATGTGAGGTATAAAGGAATGGGAAGATGGAATATTGTTTAACCCTTGGAGGATAGAAAAATTTATGGATGTAATGTTGGTATCTGGTTAAATAGAATTTGTTATAATTGATATATTTTGGCTATAAGTTATAATTTTAATAATGTTATCTGACAGATGTATGAAATATTAATATTAGCAATGTTATTTGATTTATGTAAGTGATATTAAAGATATGAGAAGATAGAATATTGTTTACTTTTGGAGATTGGATAAAATTTAAGAATTTAAGCTGGAAATATGAATTATATTTGGGATACTGTTTAAGGAAGAAAGGTATATTATAGAAGAATTTCTGATGAATACTGGAAGATGGAATATCGTTTTGGTCTTGATCGATGAAGATTGGAGATATATTTGGTCTTAATTGATGAAGATATTTTATTGATGAACTGGAAATACTAACTTAATTGGAAGATTCTGAAGATTTTAGGAGTGGAATGGATTGATATATAATGGACTGGAAGAAGAATGTACTTTTCTGTTTTGGAAGGGAGTTAAGGTCTTAGAGAGAGGAGTGACTATGAATTTGACTTATGTTGTATTTTAATTTATGATTGTTAATTTTATACCCTGTACTTTGTTCTGGGAAGTCTCGGGGTGGGAGGGGAGGGGAAGGGGAGAGGGGAGATGAAGGATCAATGTAAAGGAATGATTGAAGATATGTAATTAAGAAATAGAAATAATTTGAAATGAAAGCGGGCTGCTCAGCTGCCATTTCAGAAGGGAATGAAGAGGAGAGGAGGAGTGAAGGAAGAAAGTAGGTAGGAAGAGAGGTAGAAAAGGGGAAAGGAGAGGAAGAAGAAAGGGAAAGAGAGGGTTAGAAAGGGTGGAAGAGAAGAGTAGGGAAAGAGGAGAGGACGTAGAAAAGTGAAGGAGAGGAAGGATGAAGAAAGTAGAAGAAAGTAGAGAAGGGAGGAGGAAAGGTTTGTTAAGGAAGGAAGTGGTAGCTGGGCAGGTCCGAATAAGTAACAAATGAAAATTTAATGACTAATGTTGAATAAGAGACTGTATATTGAATAGGTTGTTGGAAAATGAAAATAAAAAATTAAAAATTAAAAAAAAATTAAAATAATAGGTAAATGAATCCCAGAATGACACAATGACAAACCACTTTCATAGCCCTGCCAAGGAAACTTACAGAGATATACCAAGGAACTCACCAAGAATCAAGATTGATGCAAAGGAGACTTTCATCCCATATTTAAAAAAGCAAGTGGATAGAGAAATAGAAGACACAATACAAGGCTATGCAAAATGCATTGATCTGTTTCTTCAAGATCTCCTCTTGTGAACCAGGCTATTGCAAGAGCAATTTCTTGAAGGGAATCCTCCAAAGCAAAGTATCCTCCCACCTACAGTTTAACATATACTTAGAGACTGGAACATTCTAGAATTCCTAGATCATCCTTAGACTATTCACCAAATTTCAGAACTGAAGAGTTTTTTCCCATCTAATAGATAGTTCATCAAATGCATTGATGAGCATCTCAGAATTGACAGTTTTATCCAAATATGGCTCCCTGTAATGCATAGACTATAGAATAAGAGATGGGAGAACCTGGGAGCAGAGAGAAAGGGGGCATTAGACTGGAATCTCTATGTAGCCACAAGGAAACCAAGTCCAAACCTCCCCCCCTCTTAGTACTGTTGACTTTTATCTAACTCTAAGCAGGTACCCATTAGACGAGAAGATTCCTGTAGAGAGGTTTTTAGCAACAAATCAGTTAAACTATCCTTCACATTTAGACCTGGTCTTTTGTGCCTGACACAAGCAAAGCCCCTGTGGGAATTTGTACTGGCTTTTAATTAGCCTTTTGAGATTTAAAACTACAATAATCTTTGATGATACATTCTCACGTTCTGTTTGAATGCAAGTCAAAGTGGATGCCATTCCAATGTTCTTCCTTCATGCAAACAAACTTTCCACCTGGATAAACTCACCATGGAAGTTCTGTGAAAGTCAAACCAACATTGTTGAGGACAAAGTCATCAGCTGTTGCTGGTTTTTAATGAGCAAAAAAAAAAAAAGCACAGAAAAATGCAACTTCATCAAGATTAACGTTGATAGCTTTATATATTGCATTTGACCTACGGGTGTCAGGAACTAATGTTCCATAACTTGGAGTTTGGGGATAGTGAACTAATTGAAGTTTCAGCTCAAGGTACCTCATTCTGTTTAAATGCAGCCTCTTGCATTATTGGAATTCTGTTCACAGAAATAGCTATAACGGAAGCAAGCATATATAAAAAAATACTTCTGAAAAGAAAAGGCATAAAGGCATCAGAGGTGCAGTGAACAACTACATCCTCCTTATTCTGATATGTTCCTACTTTTCATCCCATTTTATAAAGAATAAACCTCATTCCTGTAATAGCTACAAGCTGTTGATCAGTGGCTACATTAAAGTGTCGGCAGCAGAGATGTGAAGTCCTCTGTGACTGGTCTTGTTTTCGACATGTACAAAGAGGCAGTTTTGATTGTATTAAAAAACCAGTGTGGGGTTTGTTCCACGAACCGAAACGTTGCAGTGCCCACCCACAAAAATTTGATCATCCTGCCTCGCTCTTCTCAGTTAAAGGAACATACTGTCTTTTGTCAAAAGAACTTCTTTTCCAGAGAAAAAGCCCAGCAAGTTTTTACATCATATTTTCTTGAGATGCTGTAATTAGCTTGAAAATTTGCCCTGACATAGTGATGCGAGTCACATGGCAAAACCAGTAATGCAAAAAGGAGATGAGGGGAAAGCTAATTATTAAATATCCTCTTCTTTAGCTGCCTGATTCACCTGGTTTAGGGATCACTTTGCTTATCCTGAAGATGCCTTTTCAAGAGACAACTGGACTTTCTTTTCTTTGAAAATGTTTCGTTTCTCATCCAAGAAGCGTCTTCAGCTCTGACTGGATGATGGGGAATGGATTTATATTCATTGCAGAATTGAACAGCCCTCTCTCAACAGAGGGGGGTGAATATGACATCATCTATCTTCAGTCTACAACACAGTCCCTTCAGCAGTTCCAAGAAGGCTCCACACCCATTTGTACCACTCAGGTGACTCCGAGGACACAGATAAACCTCCAGGTGGCCTCAACGACCGTCTAAAAAGGATGCAAATGACCAGCTGTCTGCAAAGAATATAAATCCTTCCATTCCTCACCATCCATTCAGAGCTGAAGAAGCTTCTTGGATGAGAAGCAAAACATCTTCAAAGAAAAACAAGTAAGTTCAGTTGCCTCTTGAAAAAAAAACCACCTTTGGGGTAACCATGACCTGGATGACTGAGAATCTCCACATTCTGCTTGTCTTCGTGAAGCAAGGCCAGTCTGAAATATCATCACTGTTTTCTCTAGAAGCTGGTTTGCAATAGGACCATAGGTCCAAGGGCTATAGATCAGTATAATGCAAACCGATTTGAACAGTTATAAATTCTTAATATAAGAATAGAGTGTTATTTCTTCAATTCTCCCTTGGAAGTCAGTGGATCACCTCCCAGGCCTTACAAGTATTGTTCCCAACTTTGGTGCATTTTATTATTTTTATGAAGTTTACAGCAACAGTAGTGACCTAAAGGTAGTTTGCTCTGAAAGAAAATTAATAACATGGAAGCATGTTACTTATGCACACATGCACACATCTATCCATCTCCTTGCCTGGATTCTTATGATCTTTCTGAAATCAAGGACTCTCTTCCCACTCAAGTATATTTAAATCCAGGCAACACGAATTCCTAATTGTGTTTACTTGGAACAAGACAGGGTATTAAAAGCTACCGACCAATAGCCCTTTTAAGTTCCGCTCAGTGGCTAAGAGGTTGAGCTTGTCGACCAGAAGGTCCGCAGTTCAGTGGTTCAAATTCCTAGCGCCGTGTAACAGAGTGAGCTGCTGTTACTTGTCCCAGCTTCTGCCAACCTAGCAGTTCGAAAGCACATAAAAATACAGGTATAGAGACCACCTTTGGTGGGAAGGTAAAAGTGCTCCGTGCATCTTCGGTGTTTAGTCATGCTGGCCACATGATCAAGAAGACATCTTCAGACAGTGCTGGCTCCTCAGCTTAGAAACAGAGATGAGCACCGCCCCCTAGAGTCGGGAACAACTACCACATATGTGCGAGGGGAACCTTTACTTATAAATTCTTAGAAAGATTACTTCTAAACAGGATTGGTCCTATGATTGAAGAACATCTTTCTGTGGAACAAGCAGGATTTTGACAAAATAGAAACTGGAAGACCAGGTGCTGGGCCTAACAGGTCACATTGAAGGAGGATTCCAACAAGGCCTTAAAACCACAGCATGTTTTGTGGACCTGAATGTGGTCTACAATGGAGTCAATGAGGAAGGCTTATTATATAAACTACAACTGGTCATTTTATGTCAAAAGATTATTCACCTTATTAATCATATGCTGAGCAACAGGGTTTTTCAAATAATAACAGGAGGGGAGGGAAGCAAAGGGAGAATAATAATGAATAATGGTTTACCACAGAGCTCTGCATTGGTTTTCATGTTGTTTAATCTACATATAACTGACATTCCAGATACCAAGGGATGGAAATTTACTTACGCGAATGACCTGGCTCTAGGAGCCCAAGAGAAACATATGGAGGATGCTGACAGCTCCCTCACAGAAGACCTAAAAGCTCTGCTGAACAGAAACAAGGTGTTTCTATCTTAATAATAAACAAGCAAAAAATGCCCCGAAGGGATACTTCAGTAACAGCCTGCTGCCTTACAAGCCCTTTCCAAAACACCTTGACATAACACTGGATCTAATTCTATCTTACAAGAAACACATAGAAAATACTGCAGCAAAAATTAATACCAGAAATAACATACTTAAACTCAGTAGACTTTGTGGAACTGAATAGGGAGCCTCTGCCTCTATGCTCAGAACATCAGCTGGATGAGGGGGCATGATGGCTCAGTGGTTAAAGACTTACTGGAAAGCTAACATTCAAGACCTAAGTGCCGCATGATTGGATGAGTTCCCATTCCTTGCTTCAGCTCCTGCCCACCTAGCAGTTTGAAAGCATGCAAATGCATGTAGATAAATAGGTACCACTTTGGGGGGAAGGTAATTGTGTTCCATGTGCCTCAGTGTATAGTTATGATGGCCACATGACAACAGAAGGGCCTTTGGACTCCCTAGGCCAAGAAACATAGATGAGCATCATATTCTCGAGTCAGACACAACTGGACAGGGGAAATCTTTATCTTTACCTTTACAGCTGAATATTGCGGCCCTGTTTGGATGAACAGCTGCCATAAAAATAAATTGGATGCCAGACTAAATAATACAATGCAGATAAAAGTGGTGCATCGAGACCATGCCAACCTGCTGGCTTCCCGTACTGAGCCATATTACCCCACCAGTCTTACAATGATGAGATGCTCTTCTCAAAGTGTACAAAAAAATTATTAGTAACCCACAACTGGCAGTACACACTGATGTGCCATACTTATCAATTTGAAGGCTTAAATCCAGGAAACCGCCCCCCCCCCCATTCACACACATGCATACAAACACACAGCAGTAGTTGTAATAATGCTAACTTTGATATAAAATCCCAGTGGAAACTCAACTGGACTACTGAACGTCCGGATTCCAGTAAAATATATATCTGAACCAACAAAATTAGTGGGTTTTGATGCCACCTGTCAGTGCTGGAAAACTCTGAATGGTGCTCTTTGCTCATAGTGACTAGCTGCCATGCTGGGATTATCAGCTGGAAAACCAACAGCCCATGTTCGAGACCCAAGCACTGCATGGAGGGATGAATTCCCATTACTAGCTTTCACCAACTAGCAGTTTGAAAGCATGCTAATGTGAGTAGATAAATAGGTACCACTTTGGTGGGAAGGAAGCAGCATTCCGTGTACCTCGGCATATAGTTTTTCTGCACACATAACCATGGAATATGTCTTCGGACAATGCCAGCTCTCTCAGTTAAGAAATGGAGATGAGCACTGTGCCTTAGAGTCGGACATGACTGGACAGGAGTCTTTCTCCAGCTACCAAATATTGCATTTAATTTGATAAATGGCCTAGATCAGTGATGGTGAACCTTTTAGACACCGAATGCCAGGGGTGAAACCTTCCTTACCAGCTCAGAAGTGCATGTGCCCCACGCGCATAACATGCGTGCACAGACCTTCTGTGCATGCGCAGAAGGTAAAAAATACCCAGACGAGTGGGCAGAGATTGCTCTGCCATCGCTACAGGATCATCAAACTACCAGCCACAATCACTACCGGATCACATGAGCTGCTCTGATCCAGGAGCATTTCACCCCTGCCGAGTGCCCAAACTGCACCTGCGTGCATGCCCAAACTGAAAGGCGCACGTGGGTGCGCATATGAATGTGCACGTATGGGCATACACATGTGCATGCAATGACATGCACGCATGCGCAGCAGAGACCCGAAGACCAGCTGGCCAGTGGAAGATGGTGCATCCCAAAACTGGCAGCACGGCAATAGGTAAGATCTTTTTATTTTGTGAGCTTCTGTTTCATCATTTGGCGGGAAACAGAAGCTCACAAAAGAAACTCCACGGAGATCTGATTTGGGATGACGGCACATGTGCAAGCAGAGAGGGCTCTGCATGCCATCTCTGGCACGCATATCATATATTTGCCATCACGGGCCTAGACATTGATATATAGAACACTTGTTCTATTCTTATGAATTAACATATTTTAAAAGATAAACCTGTAACTAATATATAATTTCTTGAATTCCTCAAACCAATTGACTGCATATTTCTGTCATACATGAACCATGGTATTATGTGCTCCTTCTATATGTTATTACTGTTATCCATATGCTTTATACCATCCACTAAATACATAAATAAATATGTATAGTCTGCAGAATGAGTCCAATGGTGGAGCCACGAGGCTTAACTTAACTCTTCATTGTAAATGTCCCCCTTTTTGCCGAGATCCTGATGCCTGGGCTACATCTCTTTCAGAGTTGGGATGATCTCTTTTCCTTGGTTTTCCAAGAAAAGCAATTTGCTATGCACCTTCTTGGCCTTTAAAATAGCTTTCAGGATTTGATTATTTGAACATTTTAAAGGAGTTTTCTTGCTGGTGTTTTGATGTTTGCTGTTTACCTGTTGTACACTAGCTTGATAGTTCGTGAAAACTAGTAAAAATATGAGTAATGAATAATACAGATGCTATTCAGAATATTTGGACTATGAATTGGATGTGCCTCAACATCTCATTAAAGTTTGGGTTCAGAACAGGGGTAGGTTCTACTTAACTTTACTACTGCTTCACAACAGAAGTATGTGCTTCTGCACATGCACAGAAGCTTCTGCTCATGGGCAGATCATACCTTATGATGTCCAGGTGGGTGGGCAGAGCCTCCTGCCCCTTTTGCTACCGCTTCGCAAGAACCGGACAGAACCGGGAGCAACCCAATACTGGTTCAGGATATTTTTCTGGACATGTTTCTTTATTTTCTTTATTTGATACGTTTATATAACAGATTAGTTCAGGGGTCCTCAAACACTAGGCCGCAGCCTACTACAGGGCCGTGCCCTATTTGGAACTGAGCAGTGGTGGGCTGCAATTGGTTTAACAACCGGTTTGGTGAGCGTGCCCTTTGCGCGCTTGTGCATGTACACCTGATGTACTTGTGTGCAGGGTTCAAAATACAGCAATTTGAAGTTCAGCTGCTTACCTTCTAAGGCAACCCCAGTAAGTAGAACAGCAGAGGTGCAGAAATCAGCTGTGCTGTGTGAATCAACTAAGCCAGAAAGAAGGAAATATAGGACAGGCTAGGGCAGGGGCGGGTGGGTAGGGCCGGCTGATCGTTGGAACTACTGGTTTGCTCGAACCAGTCTGAACTGGCAGCAGCCCACTACTGGAACTGGGCCGTGCAACCGGTGGGCCAAGTGTGCGCACGTGTGCGCACAGCTTGACTTGCGTGAGTGGCAGGCTAGCATGCATGCACATGCATGCAGCTCAGTGCTTGTGCAAGTTGAGCTGCACATGCATGCTTGCACACCAGTATGCCGCTCATGTGGCCTGGTTCCCCTTTCCCCTTAGCTCACAAAGAACTGCTGGATTAGATTAAAGCTCTTGAAAGAAGCTATAGTTTTAACTTCCGAAAGTGGAGTGCAAAGCTTTTCTTATTCTTATTACTATAAGCCTGGTCTCCTTTAAAAATCAAGCTTTGTTTGAGCCTGATGCACTTGATCTATTCAGTATTGCAATATTGCAGTAAATATCAATGCTATTGGTGTTCAATGGACCAATTTTTATAATTGTCACCCTTGTCCTTTAGGAGATTATTGCATAGTCATCCAAATCTATAAGGGTCATCTCTAAGTGGAGTGAGGTAGGGAATCAGCAATTTAATACATTAGATCTATCTAGACCCATCTATCTAGACCCGTTCCAGTCTGGCTTCCGGTCCGGTCACAGTACGGAGACAGCTTTGGTCGCGTTGGTGGATGACCTCTGGAGGGCCAGGGATAGGGGTTGTTCCTCTGCCCTGGTCCTATTAGATCTCTCAGCGGCGTTTGATACCATCGACCATGGTATCTTGCTGCACCGGTTGGAGGGGTTGGGAGTGGGAGGCACCGTTTATCGGTGGTTCTCCTCCTATCTCTCCGACCCGTCGCAGACGGTGTTGACAGGGGGGCAGAGGTCGACCGCGAGACACCTTACTTGTGGGGTGCCTCAGGGGTCGATTCTCTCACCCCTCCTGTTCAACATCTACATGAAGCCGCTGGGTGAGGTCATCAGTGGTTTCGGGGTGAGTTATCATCTGTACGCTGATGATACTCAGCTGTACTTTTCCACCCCGGACCACCCCAACGAAGCTGTCGAAGTGCTGTCCCGGTGTCTGGAAGCCGTACGTGTCTGGATGGGGAGAAACAGACTCAAGCTCAATCCCTCCAAGACGGAGTGGCTGTGGATGCCGGCACCCCGGTACAGTCAGCTGCAGCCGCAGCTGGCTGTGGGGGGCGAGTTATTGGCCCCAACGGAGAGGGTGCGCAACTTGGGTGTCCTCTTGGATGGGCGACTGTCGTTTGACGATCGTTTGGCAGCCGTCTCCAAGAGGGCCTTCCACCAAGTACGCTTGGTGCGTCAGTTGCGCCCCTTTCTTGACCGGGATGCCTTATGCACGGTCACTCATGCCCTTGTCACTTCCCGCTTGGACTATTGCAATGCTCTCTACATGGGGCTGCCCTTGAAGTGCACCCGGAGGCTGCAACTAGTCCAGAATGCAGCTGCGCAGGTAATAGTGGGAGCAACTCGTTGCTCCCATGTAACACCAATCCTGCGCAGTTTGCACTGGCTTCCTGTGGTCTTTCGGGTGCGCTTCAAGATTCTGGTTACCACCTTTAAAGCGCTCCATGGCTTAGGACCCGGGTACTTACGGGACCGCCTGCTGTTACCTTTTGCCTCCCACCGACCCGTACGCTCACACAGAGAGGGCCTTCTCAGGGTGCCGTCCGCCAAGCAATGTCGGCTGGCGGCCCCCAGGGGAAGGGCCTTCTCTGTTGGAGCTCCTACGCTTTGGAATGAACTTCCCCCTGGTTTACGTCAAGTGCCTGATCTTCGGACTTTTCGCCGTGAGCTGAAAACGCACCTATTTATTCAAGCGGGACTGGATTGAAATTTTATTGGGGTTATTTATATTTTAAGATTTTAAATTGTTTTAATATTTCGGCCACATTATAATATGTTTTTTAATTTCTTTTAATGTTTATATAGTATTTTTACTTGGCTGTACACCGCCCTGAGTCCTTCGGGAGAAGGGCGGTATAAAAATCGAAATAAATAAATAAATAAATAAATAAATAGATCGTCTTTTCAATAGTGTGTTGAGAACCAACAAAATTATGAAAAATTAAATTAAAGAAAAGTATGGTCAAAAACTTGTGAGATCCCACAATTTTAAGACATTAGCCAAGGTTTGTAGTGGCAATGGCAAAATGTTTGAGATTTGGGGATGTCATAAAATTCTGGCATTTTTTTAAAAAAAATTATTTTTATTACGATTTTCTTTTTTCATAACAATTGTACACATTCAACAGAACTGTGACATTATTGTATATTTTGGATCTTCCTTCCATATAATTTCTATATACATTATATACATCTAATCATCAATAGCCTTAGATATATTTTGTTTTCTATTTCTATTGATTGTCCATGTGTACCAATTTTCCTAGACTGCATAGTATTCCGAATCTTCTTTTTCTTGTAATTCTATGGTAAGCCTATCCATTTCTGCGCAATCATATACTTTTTGGATAGTCAGACTCTTTGGTGGTATGCTACTGAGTTTCCAATATTGTGCGAATGCAATCCTTGCTGCTGTTAGAATGTGCAAAATCAAATATCTTGTTTTTTTATCAAGTTTTATCTTAAACATTCCCAAGAGAAATGTTTCTGGGTTCAGTTCAATTTAGCATTTTGTTATATCCTGTAACCATCGCTGTATCTTAACCCTGTACTTTTTCGCTTCGGGGCACATCCACCAGACATGAAAGAAGGTGCCTTGATGTGGATTACATTTCCAGCACTTTGGACTTAGATTCGGGTACATTTTGGCCAACCTAGCTGGTACTAGGTGCCAGCGGTAAAGCATTTTATATTGATTTTCTTTGTAAGCAGAAGATTTGGTTAATGTTTTTATTCCAGATTATTTCCCTATTATCTAAATCTATATTGTGCCCTATATTCTTTGCTCATGCAATCATTGGTTCTTTCACCACCTCTTCTTCTAAGGAACTCTAGTAGGTATTTGTATAATTTAGATATTAATTTTCCTTCTGGGCCTATCAATAATTTGTCTAGTTGATTTGGTTACATATCAATTCCAAATTCTTCCATGTCTTTCTTATATCTGGATTGCAATTGTATTTAATGGCCACCAATCTATAGATATTCCCTGTTCCTTTAAGGTCTGAATATTTTTGAGTTTTCCCTGTTTGGCATCTTATTTAAGTCTAGTGTGTTGGGGTGGATCATCGCCCCCATAGTGGATAACCAGCCAGGAATTTTCATGTAGTGTTTTTTCCTTATGTCTTGCCAATTCTGTACCAATGCACCTCTTATTCTATGTCTGTGAAAATATGAATGTGTCTTACTTCCTTTATCCCACATGAAGGTATGCCTCCCCTTTTGTAAGTTGTGGCCTGCCAATGTTATAATTCTTCTATTATTTAAATTGACCCATTCCCTTATCCAAACCAAAGATGCCACCTTGTGGTAAAGTTCCCATGCTGGAAGTCCAAAGTCACTCCTATCTCTACTATCTTGAAGAGAGTATAATTTAATTCTTGCCTTCTTTCCTGCCCAAACAAATTTTGCGGTAATTTTATTAAGTTCTCCAAAAAAATTATGTCTAATAATATGGGGACTGTCTGGAATAAGCATAGCAATTTAGGTAGGACATTCATCTTAATAACTGCTATCCTACCTAAAAGCGATAGTTGTAACCTCCCCCATCTTTCCAAATCATTCTTTAATTTTTGAGCTAATACCATATAATTGTCCTCCTTAAGTGATGAACATTCTGCTGTTAGCCATATCCCTAAGTATCTGATTATTATTTTTTTTTACAATTTGTAAACCCATTTCCTTTTCCAATTCTTCCTTCTGTTTGGTTATTAATCTTTTAACTATCATTTTAGTTTTTCCTTTATTGATTTTAAGTCCAGTTCTCCATATTTTTCTATTTCTTGTATTAGGTTAGGATCAGATTCCAAAGGCTCTTCAATGATGAATACCATGTCATCTGTGAAGGCCTGTACTTTAAACTCTTCTCCTTTAACTTTTGTTCCTTTTATTCCTTGATTTGCTCTTATGCTATTTAGGAATACGTCTAATGTTAAGATAAAAAGGAGTGGCGACAGTGGACATCCTTGGTGTACCCCTTTGGTTATTTGGAAGGTGTTAGTGGTATCTCCATTTATTATTACTTTTGCCTTTTGAGTCGAGTAAATTGCCTCTATCATATTTTTGAATTTAGCTCCCATTTTCATATTTCTAATTTCCCTAATCATAAATTGCCAATTGAGGTTATCGAAGGCCTTTTGGACATCCAGGAAAACAAGAGCCATTTGTTTCCCTGGGTGCGCTTCGTAATATTCCAGTATGTCTATTACTATTCTTATATTGT
Organism: Ahaetulla prasina; assembly: GCF_028640845.1. Taxonomy (NCBI): domain Eukaryota; kingdom Metazoa; phylum Chordata; class Lepidosauria; order Squamata; family Colubridae; genus Ahaetulla; species Ahaetulla prasina. The sequence goes on along the minus strand of NC_080544.1, from coordinate 4,182,906 downwards.
CCTTTATTTGTCTATTTGGTAGGAAGCCATTTTGGTCGGAATATATAATCTTGTTCAACACTCTCTTCATCCTCTCTGCAATTATGTTCATGAATATTTTGTAATCAACATTTAATAGGGATATAGGTCTATAATTATTAATTCGATTTTTATCTGTACCTTCTTTCACAATTAAAGTGATGTGTGCCTCCCTCCACGATTCTGCTAGTTTTGCTTCTTGCAGAGCTTCATTACATATTTCTAATAGGACTGGTTCTATAATCTCATTCAATTTTTTATAGACCTCCCCTGGGAGACCATCCGGTCCTGATGTCTTATTGTTTTTAAGTCTTAGGATTGCCCCCCTCAATTCTTCTTGTGTTATTTCTTTATTTAACATTGCCCTTTTTTCTTCGTCTAGTGGCATAAGCCCTTCTTCCAATAGGTAATTATCAATTTTATCCTTTGCTGTTTCCTTTTCTTTGTAACAATTCATATAATAATCTTGTACTATTCTCTTTTTCTCTTCTTCATTATTTTGTGGAATCCCATCTCATCGTATAGTTGTTGAATAATTCTTTCCTCTTTCTCCTTCTTCAGCTTGTAAACCAACCACCGTCCAGTTTTATTAGCATGTTCAAAGAAATTCTGTTTAGGAAATTTTAATTTTCTTGCAATTTCTGCTTGTTCTAGTAAATTAAATTTATTTTAATTTACTAGAACAAGCAAAGTATCAAAGTATTTAATTTACTAGAACAAGTAAGAATCAAAGTTTCTTTGACTAAATTATCTCCTGGTTTTGTTTGTAGTTGGTTCTCCCATTTTTCATTTTCTTTTGTTAGGCTATTATGTTTCTTTCATTTTTCTTTATTTTTCTTTGCTGTATAAGCTATTGTTATCCCCCTTAAATAACCTTTATCATATCCCATAGATTTGTTAGGGAAGTATGATGTTTTTTGTTTTCTTTAAAAAATAATGCCAATTCCTTCGTCATTCTTTCTATGTATTCTGTCTCTTTTAAAATCCATCTATTACTTTTTTTTCTTTTGGCCTCTCCAAATTATCTCAAGGGGATTATGATCTGCCCAGGTATTTGGGGAAATTTTATTTTTTCTATTTCTATACCTAATTCCTTATTCATCCAGATCATGTCGATTCTGGACCAAGTTGCATGGGGATTGGAGTAAAATGTAAATTTATCTTCTTTTGAGTGCAGAATTCCCCACATGTCAATCAGATTTAATTCATCTATCATTCTAAAAAAGGGTTTGGGTAATATGTTTCTGTTTTTCTTGTTTTTTTTAATTACTAGTATAATTTTTTTTCATGTCGACTATCCCATTGTAATCACCCACAATACATATATTCCTGTAGCCTGTCACAATTATTTTTTCATGCAATTTTTTATAATATTCTCCCTGATTTTTATTAGGCACATAAATTACTACTAACAAAATTGGTATATTTCCTTTTTTTATTTCTATCATCAAAGTTCTTCCTTTTGGGTCTGCATAGAATTGATTGGCTATTATTGCTTCTTTGATGTAAGCCACCAATCTTTTCTTCTTCTTTTCTGCCAGTGCTGTATATAATTTCCCTAATTTATTATACTCTAAATATTTTTCATCCTGCTTTCGGAGGATGCTCTTTTCCCTAATTTATTATACTCTAAATATTTTTCATCCTGCTCTTGGAGGCACACAATATCTGCTTTTTGCTTAACTAACTTTGTGAATATTTGTCTTCTTTTTGCATTTAATCTGGATTTATGCATTTAATCCATTCACGTTTATCGATAATAATTTCAAATCTCCCATCTTATTCTCTATCAGTTGTGTGTTATATCTACTGGACCTTGTAACTATCTGGGTTCTAGTCTTAATATCTCCTATTTATTTCCCTTCCTTTTCTTCTTTACTTCTCTCTTCCCGGGCTTTTACTTTCGCTTCCTGGCTTTGCTGTGAATCTTCTTCTTGACATGCATTCTCTATCTCTTCTTTACTATTCTGATCTTTGATCAATTGGTCAAAAAGATCCTGTTGTTGTGCCTCGTCCGCTTTCCCCGCAGCCGGGCCCGTCTTATCTGCTTCCGAATGCTGAGGAATGTCCTAGCATGCCTCCCGGCCCCAGCCCTGGCTCCATGCCCAGACAGGCCGAGGAAGAAGAAGTGCCTCCAGCCCCCAGCCCTGGCTCCATGCCCAGGCAAACAGAGCAACTAGACCCCTCCCCCTCCCCCACAGCATGTGAGCCTGAGGAAGGTCAATTACCAACAGCTGCAGACTGGAGTGACCCTCGCTTCAGGAGAATTGATAGGCGGCGGCAACAGAAGGAAGGGAGGGGCAGGCCTGGATAAGTGCTGAATCATGGAGCCACACCCCATGGCCTATATAAAGGATCTGCTTTCTGGCATTCTCTGAGTCAGGCAAAGTCTACCTTATCTTGCTGAAGTCACTTTCTGGTCTCCTGCCTGCCTTGAGAACTTTGCTAGGACTTTGGCAGAGCTGCAGAGGCACGCCTGATTCGGATTTCCCTGACCCAGCCGTCAGCAGAGGAGTGGGACACGACACCTGTGCCATCTCTAAACTATCAATTTTCACCTTTTTGCCTTGCCAGGAAACAAGCATTCCTTCCAGCAATATCCACCTAAATAAGATATTTCGTTTATTTAATTGTGAAGCCAGAAAACAATAGTCCTTACATTGTTCTCTGACCCTTCTCAGGACTTGTTTTAGTGTAATGATTTCCTTTTCTTTATATATAATTGGTTCTTCTTGTGTAATGTTGTAGACAATTTCCCAGATTTTCTTTCAAGCAAATCTAATGTGAAACCTCTCTGGGCAGTTTATGGTGTCTAGCGTATTTCATTTGGATTCAGTACAACTCATCCAATTCATTAAGAATTTCTTGTTTATCTCTTTGAAGAGATTCTGCTATTATGTCTGCCATTATTTGCCTTATATCTACATCTTTTTCCTTCCTCACAGTTTAAAATCTTAAATAGAAGGATGCCCGATCCATTTCCAACTGGACTATTGAATCTTCAAGATCTTTATTGATTGCCATCAATTTCTGATCTACCAGATCTACTTTTCCTTCTGTTCATTCTATTTTGGCTTCTACTATGTTTATTTTTCTTCGTTCTTTTGGATCGCTTCCTGTATTGAATTCATTTTATTGCCCAGTTTCTGGATATTCACTTTCAATTCTCCATGACTGCTAAACAATTTTTCCTGCATTTTAATCATTGTTTCTTGCATCAACGTCAGTATATCTTGCATCATTTGCATGCGTGGGGTTGTATTAGTTTTTTCCATCTTTGATGACTCCTCCATCAGTTGTTGCTTTGAAGGGGAGGCTGTTGTTATCATTGGATATGATGCTGTTTTTTCCCCTGCCTTTAGGGTCATTGTTGTGATGCTTGTCATCTCTTTCAAAACCCTGTTTTGCTCTTCCAATATTCTATAGATTTATCCCACACTATCATCCAATTTATATTATCAATTGTTGTTTATTCCCCCATTTTACTTGCTTTGTCTTATTAAATATTAAGTATTAAGCATTCAGTTCCACTGGTAATATCTAGCCCCGTTGCAGATCAACTATAACAATAAAGCTATCAGAATTATCAGAGAAAGGTAAAAAAGAAGATATGACTATACATATAATTCACAATTAATAATCTATATATGTTAAGGAAATAAATAAGTCAAAGCTTTAAACTACTCAATTGGTTAATATATATCTAGAATTAATTCTATTTATAGTTCTAAAAGTTTCCAGATTAATAAAATAATAAATAACTAAATACAAATACCAATATATTATATTTCTGACTTCTTGCCCTACAGAGTTTGTAAAAATTATTAATTCATAAATGCTTAGATTTCCACTAATAAATATATATATATATTATATATATATATTTATTATGTAGGTCTTTGGTTATTCGGGTTTTCTCCCGCGTAAAATTGGAAGTGTCTTGGCGACGTTTTAACAAAGTCTCATTCGTCATTTTCAGGCTTCAGCTTCGTGCTTCTGGGAGCAATGTGTGATTGCAGCTGTTTCTTCCTTTTTAACTGCTAGTGGGGGTTTGAATTGATTGGGTGGGAGCTTGGCTGTGCTCTGATTGGATGGGGTTTTTTTGTGCTCTGATTGGCTGGGGGTGTGTCCTGTTTGGGTGGGGGCTTGATTGTGCTCAGATTAGTCTGAGTTACAGGGGGATTTGAGCTGGTGAGCTGCATTGCTGTTGTTTGGCTTCGTGTTCGTGGTCGTGCTACATCTTCATAGTGGGTGTCAGTCTGCTGCATGTATGGACTGGAGGGGTTTGAAATGGCTAATGTTGCAGCTGCGGTCTGGCTTCTGGTCCTTGGTCGTGCTTCCTGATCAGTGTGGGTTTGGGTCTGCTTTCTGGGTGGATGTGTGGTGGTGACATCCTGTGTGGACCTCGTGAGTGTGGGTCTGGTGTCATTCCTCGTGTTAGGGACTTGTTTGTCAATAAGGGCGGGTTTCCAAATGGCTGGTAGGCGGGAGCTATCATCTCATTTGTTCATGCTGTGTGGGCGTTTTTCTATCTCAATGGCTTCTCTTCCAAAGGATTCAACTTTGCAGTCACTCCCAAATACATCCCCACTGAAACCATTATATGCGGAGTTGAAACCAGCCTGACCAAAATCAACCCCGATGACGCTAACAAAATCAGACTCGAAATCACCAACATCCTCTGCAGCAGCAAGCCACCCAAAAGCAACTTACCCAAAGAGGAACAGACAGCACTACTTAATCTGAAAAAAGACACCAGCATAATAATCCTACCAGCAGACAAGGGCAACGCCATGGTGTTTATGAACACATCTGACAACAAACCAAATTAACCAACCTACTCCAAGACCCTGCATACAAGCCCCTAAAAACAGACCCCACCACCTACCTAGAAAAAACCACTAGATCCAAAATAAAAGCCTCCCCCATCAGCGAAGAAATCCAACAAAGAATCATTCCCAGAGAGAAATCATCCAGATGCCCTAAACTGTTTGGTCTCCCCAAGACACACAAAGAAGGAACCCCACTCAGACCCATAGTCAGCTCCATAGGCTCACCTCTACAAAACCTAGCCAAATTTCTCACCAAACAACTACAGCCCTATGCAGAATCCATCGCCTCACACGTAAAAAACTCATTCCAGTTCATAGAGATCATAAAGAAACTAAACTTACAGCCCAGTGACCTACTCATGAGCTTTGATGTCATATCCCTCTTCACCCAAGTGCCAATCAAAGAAGCCTTGACAGCTATCCAAAACAAATATAACCCCCCCAAGCACATCCTAGATCTGACCAACCACTGCCTATCCAACACATACTTCATCTATAATGGACAAAAATACAAACAAATAGAAGGAGCACCCATGGGATCACCCCTCTCACCTGTCATTGCCAACCTCTACATGGAACACTTTGAAACCCAAGCACTAGAAAAATCTGACCACAAACCCAAACTCTGGCTCAGATACGTAGATGACACCTTCATAATCTGGCCACACGGGAAAGAAAAACTTGACAACTTCCTCACACACCTCAATAGCCTACACCCCAAAATACAGTTCACCATGGAAACAGAAGTTAACAACCAACTTCCCTTCCTAGATGTCTTAGTCTACAGGAAACCCAATGGCTCCCTAGGACACACCATCTACCAGAAGAAAACACAACACAAACCGCTATCTGCACGCACTTTCACACCACCACCCAGCACAGATCAACTCCGTAGCCAAGACACTCATCTCCAGAACAAAACGCTTAGCTGACGAACAACACCTAAAAACCAAACTACACACTCTCACAAACGTACTAACATCCAATGGATTCCAAAGAAATAAGATTACCAAACTAATCCAAAAAGAACCCCCCACTAAAATCCAAGACAGGGAACAAGAAAACGGCACAGCCCTCCTCCCATATATAAAAGGCACCACAGACAGAATCAGCAAGATCCTCCACAAACACAACATCAAGACAGCATTCTGCACAAACCAAAAAATATCCAGCATCCTAAGAAACCCCAAAGACAAAATTGAGTTAGAAAATCAAGGAGTATATGAAATCCCATGCACGCCTGCCCCACCACATACATCGGACAAACCAACAGAAGAATAAGTGCACGCATTGAAGAACACAAGAACTCAGTCAAAAAAGAGGAACCAACTTCTTCCCTGGTCCAACACCTTAAAGCCACAGGACACGATATTGACTTTAAAAAGACCAGAACTATTGCCAAAACTGAACACTTTAACAACAGAATAATCAGAAAAGCCATTGAGATAGAAAAACGCCCACACAGCATGAACAAATGAGATGATACCTCCCACCTACCAGCCATCTGGAAACCCGCCCTTATTGACATACGAGTCCCTAACAAGAGGAATGACACCAGACCCACACTCACGAGGTCCACACAGGATGTCACCACCACACATCCACCCAGAAAGCAGACCCAAACCCACACTGATCATGAAGCACGACCAAGGACCAGAAGCCAGACCGCAGCTGCAACATTAGCCATTTCAAACCCCTCCAATCCATACATGCAGCAGACTGACACCCACTATGAAGATGTAGCACGACCACAAACACGAAGCCAAACAACAGCAATGCAGCTCACCAGCTCAAATCCCCCTGGAACTCAGACTAATCTGAGCACAATCAAGCCCCCACACAAACAGGACACACCCCCAGTCAATCAGAGCACAAAAAAACCCCCATCCAATCAGAGCACAGCCAAGCTCCCACCCAATCAATTCAAACCCCCACTAGCAGTTAAAAAGGAAGAAACAGCTGCAATCACACATTGCTCCCAGAAGCACGAAGCTGAAGCCTGAAGATGACGAATGAGACTTCGTTGAAACGTCGCCAAGACACTTCCAATTTTACGCGGGAGAAAACCCAAATAACCAAAGACCTACATACAAACACCTGCGAAAACCTCAGAAAACAAATATATTTATTAATATATATATATATATCCCCTATATATATTTATTAATATATATATATGTGTGTGTGTGTATACATATATACACACACACACACTAAATAGATATATTTAATCTTTTTAAATCCTCTTAAATACTTTAAAGTTACTCCATAGAAAGTAATAAGTGAAAAATATGCCTTAGATATAGAGTTCCATGAGTTGGTCCTAGGTATATATGAGTCCTTATATCTTTACCCAGTTTTAGATCTCTTCATTTCTTCTGGGTCTTCAATGCCTTGATTGTAAAGTTATTGTCTTTCTCCGTCTTTAATTAATCTTAGATTAGTCTGGTCCCTCAGACCCAAATTTCAAGAGTTCTGTTACCGCAATAAAATCCTTCTCTGCTGTCACACTTGGGTATTCTAGCCTCTCTTGCAATCATGGCAGTCCGTTGTCAGCTCTACCCACTTCCTCCTTCTCGTCCTGTCACTCTAGGCTGTCTGCTATCTCTTCTTGTTCACACTCCCACTTCTTCAGAGAGTTCCCCTGTCTTGCTGCAAAATCGCTTTTTAAACTGCTTAGTCCTTCCTTAGTCCTTCCTCTTCTTTGTCACTTTAGCGGTTAGATATATTATGCTGAATCACTGCTCCTCCCCCAGTCGCCACGCAATCTCTCCACTGGAATTCTCTTCTAACCAAAGAGCCAGGACTCACTTTTCCAAATGATCGTAAGCCTTGTGATTCTTGGAATACTCAGTCCACTCGAATGTCACAGTCTGTTATCAAAATCTTCGCTTCCCTATATTTTCTGGCTCATCATAGCCTCGGGTCTGCCATAACATGATGGCAGACACTTTCACATTGGGTTGACAGGGGTATCCTTCTCAGCAGTGGATGATCGCCTTTCACTTTCGCTGCCCTCCGGACTTCCCCTCTAGTCTGAAAATCCCTCCAGGCTCTTTGCGCCCTGAAGGGTCCCCAAAATGTGGAATATTTGGGGTTTAAGAACATTCTCTTTCCTCCGCACTACTACAATGACGCCACCCGAAGCTCCAAAATTCTGGCATTTAAAAGGGTATATTTGGTATTCACAGCAAGAATGCTTTTTAATGCCTCCAGTGGGCTCAGAACCATCAATATAACACATAAAGTTTCAATCCAGTTTTGCCAAATATAATGGAACAATATTTATCAGTGGTATCACAAAATTAAAAGCTTCTGTAATTAATATCCATCTTTCTGAGTTATAAACTGATACAAATATTTAAAAATAGTAGGAAATCAACTATTAAGTTCTTTAAAAACATACATTGAATTTCTATAGTTTTGTATGGTTTTGTAGCTTGGAATATTGTCTGTCACAAATTGTGATATGTGTCTTCACTATAGGCCAAAAACATTAATAATTTCATAGCTACACATTCTAATTTATATGTGGAAGTCCATTTAAAAAAACAGAACAATGACTAAAGAACTAGGGGAATTATGAAAAACTAAAAGGGTAAGAAAATGTCAACTATTCTGGATGAATTCTACAAAAAAGAAAATTAATCTATCTTCACTTAACCTTTTGCTGATCTTTGATAAGTTGTTATGAACAGAAGTTTAAAAAAAAGAACCCTGATGAGAGGCAAGAAATAAAGTACTGAAAACTAAAATTAAAAATATAGTGACATTTTGTAAATCCTATATCCATACCTAACCAAGGTAGAATTTTTCACCTATGCTGATTAACCAATTAATTGGCATCTCTGGGAACCATATTAAACTTGTAGGTAGATCAAAAAAGGCCAAAACTTGTCTGAGAGAATAGTCAGTGTAATTTCATAGATAAATGAGTACCTCCTTAACTGTGATGCTGGAGGTTTAGTCAGACACAAAGAGTGTCATTAGGTTAAATTTCTTGGGGGGGGGGGGAACGGGAGTTTTCTAGGTAACTGGAACTACCTAGAATCTACAGTAGTGGTCAAAGTTGTGGAAACCTTTTGGGAAAAGTGTATTTTCTAAAACTAGCTAATAACACATCTTTTTGGGGGGAGTAGTACCATAAAATTATATATCAGCAGAAAGATAATTAAATCAAGAATGTAAGTCAATAATTTTTATGAAGGATTTGCGATTAGAATAGCAGTTACAGTATAAAGAAGAAAAGTGAAACAGGTAGAAAAAAGGAGATATACAAAGTTATCACCATGTCAGTTAATAGTTGGGTAATCTTTAGCATGAATTACGGCCTTACAACGTCTTCCCATGGAGTGAATCAAGTCTTTTAGTTCTGCAGCTGTTATAATGTGAAACCAAGATTGAATGATTGCTTCTATTAACTGGGTTTTATTGCTGGGTCGCTTCTGACTAACGAGTTTCTTTAGTCAGCTCCATAGATTTTCAATTGGGTTAAGTTCTGGGCTATTCCCAGGCCATTCCAGCAGTGGAATAGGATTATCTTGAAATTCCCCGCCCAAAATTCCTTGTGTGTCCAATCACACTTGGCCAATAAAATTCTATTCTATTCTATTCTATTCTATTCTATTCTATTCTATTCTATTCTATTCTATTCTATTCTATTCTATTCTATTCTAAAAAAGGGGGGGTTGTTATTAGTCATCAAACCTCAAAAATACACTTTGGCCACTACTGTATTATTTTATTTATCATGTCCATCTCAATCTCAGATTTTATTATTGTTCTCAGTTGTTGGAAAATAATTACTGTTGTTTTCCCTACAGCATCCTTTTACTTAAGTCCCCTATACCATCTGGACTACTCCTTTCCTGGCAATATCTTTTTTGAAATGGATTGCCCAGAGTATGAGGGCAGAATGAGAGTGTTCTTAGTGGATCCTTGATTAAGGTTAAAGACCAAAACACCTCCTAACTAGCAATCAATACCCAGATCAGGGGTAGGTTCTAAATTTTTTTACTACCGGTTCTGTGGTCGTGGCTTATTTTGTGGGCATGGCTTGGCGGTCATGTAACTGGGTGAGAGTAGCTTGGCAGTCATGTGACTAGGTGGGCGTGGCCAATAACAATAAATAATAAAAATAATAAACAAAGTATACAAAACAATAAGAGGTACCAAAACCCAACTTTCACACTTTACACACACACACAACACAACACAACTGACACACACAATGTAAAAGCAGCTGCTCTTCACCCGAAATGGCCCCTACAATAAGCAGGAACCTCATACGGCCACAAAAAGCTCAAAAACCAACTTTCACACTTTACACACATACACAACAGAACACAACACAACTGACTCACACACAATGTAAAAGCAGCTGCACTTCACCCAAAATGGCCCTTGCAACAAGCAGGAACCATACACAGCCACAAAAAGCGCAAAAACCAACTTTCACACTTTACACACACACACAACACAACACAACTGACGCACACAATGTAAAAGCAGCTGTACGTCACCCAAAATGGCCCCTGCAACAAGCAGGAACCTCACACAGCCACAAAAAGTTCAAAAACAAACTTTCACACTTCACACACACACAACACAATACTGACTCACACACACACAAAATGACACATACAGCTTTGTGAGATTTTGTGTGTTTGTGTAGTTAGAGTGAAACACTACAGAAACAAACCAAATCTCAGAAAGCTGCACAAATATTTGATTTTATTATTTGATTTTATTTATATTTTTTAGATCGGGATCTCCAACCTTAGTAACTTTAAGGTTTGTGGACTTCAACTCCCAGAGTTCCTTAGCCAGGAAAGTTACTAAGGTTGGAGATCCGTTTTAGATAAAAGCAGCTAAATTTAAAACTTCCTTAACTTTTAATTGCTGTCTAAAAACCCAACTCCTTAAAAAAACCCCAATTAACTATTTTTTAATAGTTTACTTACCCAATTGAGGCAGGCAGATTGAGTTGCTCACCGAGGGGATGGATTGCAGGCAGGCAGATTCAGTTGCTAGCTGATGCAACTGACTGCAGAAGCCGAAGGAAAGCATGGCTTTGCAGCCCGAAAGGAGCAGTGGGGGAGGGGGCAAGTGGGTGGGCATCGGTGGTTGTAAGAGGTTGTAAAAAAGTGATTGTAAAAGCCTGTGATGATCAGGAAATTCATCTGGGATCGCCAGAAGAAAAAAAGATTTTAAAAGGCTCCTCTGAAGATCCCAGCTGAAGTTGCCTCATCGCAGCCCAGAACCCCTTAAAAGGCTTTTTTCTACAAGCTCTTTGGCGGAAGAGCTTGTAGAATATTTGTTTTTTAAAGGTTCTGGTGCTCAGGCAACTCAGCTGGGATCGCCAGAGGAGCCTTTTAAAACCTTTTGTTTTTACAACCTCTTCAGCCAAGGGAACTGGTTCAGGGGCGTGGCCAGCTGGGCATCGTTACTGGTTCTGTGAACTTGGCCAGATTTTTGCCAGTGGTGATTGAGAACCAGTCGGAACTGGTAGCAACCCACCACTGACCCTGATGAGAGGAAATAGATATCAAGATTAACACTAGACCAACAATGAAGAAGTAAATCATACTTCTTGCAACCTACTCAAATAAACAAGCTGTAAAAAACTGTCTAGTCAAGGACAACTTCTCCAAAAACTAATGTCAAACTATTTAACACCACCAACAATACAGCTACCCTCCAAGAAGACCTTGACTTTGTATCTGAATGGTCTAAAACTTGGCAACTCCAAATCTCTATCAGCAAATGTTCAGTCTTACATATTGGAAAAAAGAACCTAAACACTAAGTACAAGCTTGATGTACATTACCTTACAGATGACCCCCACCCTCTTAAAGACCTTGGAGTTTTCATATCAAATGATCTGTGCCAAAACCCACTGCAACTACATAGCAAAAAAGGCTCTAAGAGTTGTAAACCTAATTTTGCGTAGCTACTTTTCCAAAAACTCTACACTACTAACCAGAGCATACAAAACATTTGCTAGACCTATTCTTGAATACAGCTCGACTGTCTGGAACCCATACCACATTTCTGACATCAATACAATTGAACGTGTCCAGAAATATTTTACAAGGAGAGTTCTCCACTCCTCTGAATACAACAAAATACCTTATGCCACCAGACTTGAAATCCTGGGTTATGAAAATTTAGAACTATGCCGTCTTCGACATGACATGAGTTTATTTTATTTATTTATTTATTCATATTTTTATACCGCCCTTCTCCGAAGACTCATAGAATCATCTATTACAATGTCCTTCCTGTCGAAGATTACTTCAGCTTCAATTGCAACAATACACGAGCACACAATAGATTTAAGCTTAATGTTTAACCGCTCCAATCTTGATTGCAGAAAATATGACTTCAGTAACATAGTTGTTAATGCTTGGAATACACTACCTGACTGTAGTCTCTTCCCAAAATCCCCAAAGCTTCAACCAAAAACTGTCTACTATTGACCTCACCCCATTCCTAAGAGGTCTGAAATCGGCGTGCATAAGAGCACAAGAGTGTCTACCGTTCCTTTTCTATTTTTTTCCCTATTGTTTCCTTTCGTTATATCCAATTAATATAGTTATTACATACTCATACTTATATATACTGTGTAAATAAATAAATAAATAAATAAATAAATAAATAAATACTATCAAAATCACCCCCACCAACATTGACAGGGCAAGCCACTCCCTTCTAGCACTGATGAGGTTACCTAGTTGAGTAATGAAACCTCTGCAAGAAAACAGCTAAGTGCTGAGAATCCGATTCTAGAGTCTGTCATATAATCTACCCAGAATTGGGTTAGCACTTTAGGCCTTTGTGAGTCATAGATTTCAGGTCTAGCCTGTTAAAGTATTTTCACATGTGATTGTGACACAAAGGGCTGAATTCCCATTCAAATTGTTTTAAAGCTGGCAGTGATATAGATCAAATCATTACACCTACATTATCACCCTGCTTCTGAGCTGATCTCACTTTAGAAGTCTACATCATCATTTCTTTGATGCCTACAGAATCAAATGGTGACTAAATACCACCTGTTACAAATAACCCTCAATCAACTACCAATCAAAACTAGGTATGCACGCCCCTTACCTCTCCTACACCAAATACTACAGGTCTCAAATGTAAATTAATAAATGCAAGAAGTATTGTAAACAAATTACCTGAATTTATCCTCTTATTAACCAATGGTACATTTGACTTCATATTTGTTTGTGAAACATGGCTAAACTCATCCCTCACTGACTCTATTATTTCAAACAAAGAATACCAAGTCCTTCGATCAGATCGTGAACATCGCAGAGGTGGTGGAGTAGCTATCTTTTACAAAAAATCACTGAACTTAAAAAAATATTCAAGTTGCACATAAACTCTCTCTTCCTGAAACTATTGTATGTGACCTGTCCACCAACACCACACTTAGATTCATACTATGCTACAGAGCCCCTGACTACGACATCGCTCATGCAAATATGTTAACCTCACTACTACCATGGGCTACCTCTTGCCCATATCCTCTCATCTTCCTGGGTGACCTAAATCTACCTTCTATAAACTGGATAACAAATGAATGTACAACCAAACTAATCCATACTACACTATACAACGCAGTTACAAACCTAGGTCTTGAACAACTAGTAACTAACAATACTAGACTCATGAACTGCCTCGACCTCATCTTTTGTAATAACACGAACTCAATTAATGGACTACAAGTAAAAGAACCCTTTTCCAACAGTGACCACTGCATGATAGACTTTTGTCTAAACATACGCCCTCACATAAATCGTCACAACAATAGTACTCCAAACTACAATTTTAAAAAAGCCAACTATGACCTTATAAACAATGATCTCTCATTTCTTGACTGGCAAAATCTATTCTCAACCTATATCACTGCAGAAGACCACTATAAAATATTCAAGTTGCACATAAACTCTCTCTTCCTGAAACTATTGTATGTGACCTGTCCACCAACACCACACTTAGATTCATACTATGCTACAGAGCCCCTGACTACGACATCGCTCATGCAAATATGTTAACCTCACTACTACCATGGGCTACCTCTTGCCCATATCCTCTCATCTTCCTGGGTGACCTAAATCTACCTTCTATAAACTGGATAACAAATGAATGTACAACCAAACTAATCCATACTACACTATACAACGCAGTTACAAACCTAGGTCTTGAACAACTAGTAACTAACAATACTAGACTCATGAACTGCCTCGACCTCATCTTTTGTAATAACACGAACTCAATTAATGGACTACAAGTAAAAGAACCCTTTTCCAACAGTGACCACTGCATGATAGACTTTTGTCTAAACATACGCCCTCACATAAATCGTCACAACAATAGTACTCCAAACTACAATTTTAAAAAAGCCAACTATGACCTTATAAACAATGATCTCTCATTTCTTGACTGGCAAAATCTATTCTCAACCTATATCACTGCAGAAGACCACTATAAAATATTCCTACTTGAAATCAATAAAATCATCAAACTATACGTACCACAAATCACCACCAAAAACAACAACAACAAACAAACAAATTACCCATATCAATAAAAAATCTTCAATCCAAAAAAAAAAAAATCCCTCTGGAAAAAACCCAAAAAAGGTTATGTAGCAAACTTCAAAAACTGCTACAGAAATATTTGCAACCAAATAAAAACAGAATGTAACATAAATGTTACACCAAGCAAGAAGAAGACCTTCTACGCACTAATTCCAATCGTGCTTTCTATAATTTTGTGAACAATAAACTTAAAGAAACAAGATCCATTCCACCACTAAAAGAACCTAATGGCAAAGAATGTACTGACGAAACAGTTAAAGCAAACCTCTTTAACACATTCTTCGGCTCAGTCTTTGTAAACAGCGATGGCTCATATCTGACATTCCTCAATCGTACAAAAAATGATAACAACGACTTAACACATATAGACTTCACAGAAGATTCCGGAACCTTCCGTCGCGAGCTTAAAACACACTTATTCATCTGCGCAGGACTGGATTAGATTTTAAATTTATTGGTTTTAAATGGGTTTTATTTTTTATATTGTTTTTAAACATTTGGCCTTTTAGAATAAGTTTTTTAATTGTTATTTTAATGTGTATTTATGTGTTTTTTATCTGCCTGTGAACTGCCCTGAGTCCTTCGGGAGATAGGGCGGTATATAAATACGATTAATAAATAAATAAAATAATGTTGAAAAAGCCCTTCGCAACCTGAAACCATCATTATCTATTGGGCCTGATGGACTATGTGCTACTTCTTAAAAAAACTTTCAATTAATATAGCTGAACCCCTAAGCATAATCTTTAATAAAGCCTTCACAACTAGTTCCCTTCCAAAACTCTGGTCTCTAGCCACAGTCATCCCTACCTTCAAAAAAAGGAGATCCCAGCCTATTGAAAATTACAGACCTATCTCTCTATGTTGTGTCTCATGCAAAGTAATGGAATCTATCATAAACCAATCCATTACACTCCACCTTGAAACAAACAACCTTCTCTCTAATAAACAATTTGGTTTCAGAAAAAAAATGGTCTTGTAACTTACAACTTCTTCACTGCAAAAACATATGGACTACCAACCTTGATCAAGGAAAAGCAATAGATGCAATCTACATAAACTTCTGCAAAGCTTTTGACTCAGTAGTACATGATAAACTTCTCCTCAAACTAAAATCCTATGGCATTTCGGGACCTCTTCACAATTGGATAAATGCCTTCCTGTCAAACAGACAACAAGTGGTCAAAATTGGCAACGCTATATCAAATCCTGTTCCTGTCAAAAGTGGCATTCCCCAAGGTAGTGTTCTTGGACCAATGCTCTTCATACTATACATAAATGATCTCTGCAACCTCATCTCAAGTTATTGAGTTCTCTTTGCTGACGATGTCAAACTATTTAATACAATTAACAATACTTCTACCCTTCAAGAAGACCTCGACTTTGTTTCTGATTGGTCTAAAACTTGGCAACTCCAAATCTCAACCAGCAAATGCTCAGTCTTACATATTGGAAAAAAGAACCTAAACACTAAGTACAAGCTTGATGGTCATTACCTTACTGACGACCCCCACCCTGTCAAAGACCTTGGAGTTTTTATATCAAATGACCTAAATGCCAAAGCCCACTGCAACTACATAGCAAAAAAGGCTCTAAGACAGTGGTCCTCAACCTTTATAGTGCTGCGACCCCTTTAATACAATTCCCCACGATGTGGCGACCCCTTTAATACAATTCCCCACGATGTGGCAACCCCAACCATAAAATTATTTTCATTTTGAATTTATCGCGCCTGAAGCCGTATTGGCTAGCGATCTGAACTGCTTGCGATTGCCTTGAGGATGGAAGCATTAAAGCGGAGACTCTTTCCCTATTAAGCTTATCGTGCCTGAAGCTAGATTAGGCTAGCAATTGGGAGTGATTTTAGCTGGCTTGAGAGGAAGACATCAGAGCAAAGATTTCTCTCTTTTTTAATTCATCGCGCCTGAAGCCGAATTCAGCTAGTGATTTGAAGAGCCTGCAGCTGGCTTGTGGAGTCAACCACAATTACTGCAAGTTCAAGTCCCACCAGGCCCAAGGTTGACTCAGCCTTCCACCCTTTATAAGGTAGGTAAAATGAGGACCCAGATTGTTGGGGGCAATAAAGTTGACTTTGTATATAATATATAAATGGATGAAGACTATTGCTTAACACAGTGTAAGCCACTCTGAGTCTTTGGAGAAGGGCGGGATATAAATTCAAATAAAAAAAATAAAGAAAAACCATTGGAGCGTGATTCTTTGACTCGCAAGTATACTTCCCATATTTCTGATGGTCTTAGGCGACCCCTGGCAAATCGTCATTCGACCCCCAAAGGGATTGCAACCCACAGGTTGAGAACCGCTGCTCTAAGAGTTGTAAACCTAATTTTACACAGCTTCTTTTCCAAAAACTCTACACTACTAACTAGAGCATACAAAACCTAACTAGAGCATAAAAAACCCAAGCCAGACCTATTCTTGAATACAGCTCATCTGTCTGGAACCCATACCACATCTCTGACATTAATACAATCGAACGCGTCCAGAAATATTTTACTAGAAGAGTTCTTCGCTCCTCCGAAAACTACAAAATACATTATACCACCAGGCTTGAAATCCTGGGATTAGAAAATTTAGAACTCCGCCGACTTTGACATGACCTGTGTTTAACACACAAAATCATCTATTGCAATATCCTTCCTGTAAAAGACTACTTCAGCTTCAATCGCAATAATACAAGAGCAAACAATAGATTCAAACTTAATGTCAACTGCTTCAAACTTGATTGCAGAAAATATGACTTCTGTAACAGAGTTGTTAACACTTGGAACTCATTACCTGACTCCATAGTCTCTATTTAAAATCCCAAAATCTTCAACCAAAAACGGCCTACTATTGACCTCACCCCATTCCTAAAAGGACTATAAGGGTTGTGCATAAGAGCACAAAAGTGCCTACCGTTCCTGTCCTATTGTTCCCTTCATTATATCAAATTAACATAGCTGTTGCATACTTTTACTTATATATATATATTTTTCTTTCATGATGTGCTGTTTTTATTTATGACGATGTTTGTGTATACTGTTATGACAAAATGAAATAATGAAATCAAGATCACATTCTAGATGTATAGTAAGCTACAGCACCTGGCTTGAACCGGGCCAACTGAAAATTTACTGTACCATGCAAGTAATAAAAAATTTATTCAAGGCTTCAGAGAAAAATATTTCATCCTGTTCTGCTTAGGAGCTGAAGCCTTCCTTAATCACTGCAATAGGACATTACTGAAAGATAAAGCATTATTAGTACTTTATTAATTTCTCCTTTGCACAAATAGTTGAAATATATCAGAAGCAGCCATCGTGCATTTTGCTATAATAAAATCTCAAATCCTTAACATAACATAACATAACATAACATAACATAACATAACATAACATAACATAACATAACATAACATAACATAACATAACATAACATAACATAACATAACATAACATAACATAACATAACATAACATAACATAACATAACATAACATAACATAACATAACATAACATAACATAACATAACATAACATAACAACAGAGTTGGAAGGGACCTTGGAGGCCTTCTAGTCCAACCCCCTGCCCAGGAAACCCTACACCATCTCAGTCAGATGGTTATCCAACATTTTCTTAAAAATTTCCAGTGTTGGAGCATTCACAACTTCTGAAGGCAAGTCGTTCCACTTATTAATTATTCTAACTGTCAGGAAATTTCTCCTTAGTTCTAAGTTGCTTCTTTCTTTGATCAGTTTCCACCTATTGCTTCTTGTTCTACCCTCAGGTGCTTTGAAGAACAGCCCGACTCCCTCTTCTTTGTGGCAACCCCTGAGATATTGGAACACAGCTATCATGTCTCCCCTAGTCCTTCTTTTTATTAAACTAGACATACCCAGTTCCTTCCAGAGGAAATTGCCCAAATGAACAAACAGTTGACATTAAGAGCACTGTAGTGTTCTTAACTCAGTTAAACGTCCTCTGCTATATATAATGCACTCTGGAATAGTCTCGCCATATTATATCATGCATGGAAAGAGACAACCCAGTGGTGGTCATTGAAATGAAAAACTTAAGAAGTCTACAAGTCTTCTTTTCCCACACACCACTTTGGACTGCAATAAAGGAAGTGGGAGCACTTCATGCTTCATATTCAATCGCGTGAAGGAAATGATCTACATAGGAGAGTGACTTTGTTTAATTATTTTAGGATGTACTTACATGATTGCAGGTTGAAATTGTCAGAATTGTATCAGATGATCAGCAGTTTGTGTTCATAAGGCCTGAAAGATGTGGAAAGCAAACAGGAGCAATATGATGAAGGGATTTGGGAAAAGTATCGTTGGACCATGTCTTCCTTCCTTCCTTCCTTCCTTCCTTCCTTCCTTCCTTCCTTCCTTCCTTCCTTCCTTCCTTCCTTCCTTCCTTTTCCTGACAATCTGGACTTAAAAGTTGATGATCACAAAGGCTATCCCATTTGGAGATCCCACACATCAAATGAAGATATTTCATCTATTCTGTATCCCACCAATGATAACCTATCCCAAACTTTCTCAGTTCAGGTTCCATAATTTTTTCTGTATTTTTTTTCATAACAGCTCTGAATCAAAACTACCTTGAGTTAGTACTTTAAAATATCTCACAACATCCTTGTGAGTTTGAGAACTGTGGACCAATCACATGAAATTTGCAGCAAAGCCTATATAAATATTAACGAAGGAATGAGAATTCAACGTTGAGTGCTATGCTGAAATGTGTGTATAGTCCAATCCATGGGAAAGTGGAAAAGGAAACTAAGTAAACACCATGTTTCCTCATTATAAATACATTTTGAACTACACTTCCTTCTTCAAAACTGTCCCTAATATGTAATTAATCTTCAAACACAAAACAAATTGCTGTCTAATTTGACCATATCACTGAAATCAAGCCATAATTAATTTTTGTTGTATCTGTACAACTAAATGGATGAGGAAGAGGAAGAGTAATTCTGATTAACCATATTGGAAGTAACTTGCACATTCATCATAAACAGCAAAAGTTTAATATTTATAACCCCCCCCCAATCTCAGCTGGATCCACCAGAAACCTTTGGACATCTACCGATTAGATGGATGAAGAGGAATGTCTGCAAGCAAACATTTGACTTGTAGTTGTTTTCAATGTATTTTCAATGGCATTGCTGGAAACTTATTTAACTGAGATTAGGATGAACATTGGTTATTGATAGCACTCACCATCTCAGACTTGAAACTTTTCCTCTAAATGAAGGATACTTCTGCACCAACCAAATATATTTCAGAATGGTTCAAGGATCGATCCTATCATTCAAAACTTTGTTGACAGTACTCATTGTTAAATCACAGCAAGAAAGCTTGGCCACCCCACATTTATTACCAGCATGGTGTTAATATTTCAGAGGTACCTACCCCGTTAAACTTTCAGAAGAGCTGTGAGCATGAGAGAATAGCAAATACAAGAGAAAAATAAGTAGAAAGGTTCTCCCCTGACTCCATTCCCAAGAAGCGTTACTTGCCCCTGCTTCCAAAACAAGAAATCAAAATAAACATTAGGAGGGGGGAAAAAAACCCATTTGTTAAAATCCAAAGACATTTTTCCTGCCTTTGGTCCCAGTAAAGGTTGTCTTTGTCACTTGAGAACAGTCACAAGTTCTTCTGCCTTTTTTTTTATTCATAGAGAACAAAATTTACAAAGTCTTTTGTACATTTTTTCTTTCTTTTTTTCTTTTTTTTTTTGTATTTTTGTTTGTTTGTTTTTTACTGACTTTGAAAATTGGGAATATTCAAAATACACTTTTTTTTAACCCCACTTCATTCTTTCATTATTTACAGATATGTACAAGAAAAATGTAAGAGTCTCTCTTTTTTTTTTTAAATTTCCCCCAGTTGTATTAAAAATCTCTGCTGGTCAATGACTCCCTTTATATGGATGTTCCATGGGAAGGTTCCAGGGCCTCTGGAATGATCCCGCCCGGCACAGACTGGAATGACATGGGAATGGGGGTCTTCACAGGGCTTTGGCGAAATAGTCCTCCATTCGGCGATCTGTGTTTACACTGTATTGAGGGTATTGTGGCGGTGCTGCTCAGTGGCAGCTGCAGGTTGCTCCCAGAGGCACCGGAGAGTGTCCTGCTGCCCCCGTGTCCTGTCTGTTCAGGTAAAAAAGAGGTGACAGAAAGTTGTGTGTTCTGATATTCACGGACAGGCTCCAGGGCCTGGCTGGATGACATGCCACCAATCTCCAAGGCTGAGATTTCGATGGAGGCAGGGGACAGTTGCTTGTGAGCTAAGTCTTCATCAATTAAACTGTTCATACGCCGATGGACTTGCTCTAGGTTGACTTCTTTATCCTGCAAGAAAGGGGGAATGAGTAGATTAATCCCTTCCAAAAGCAGTTGATGGATCTTCAGAGGTAGAGGAGATTAAATGGGTATCTGGTTCCCATTTAATTTGCTCTTCTATCTGAAGTTCTATGTATTTGTGGGCTCTGGGTCTGGAGCAATATCTTTCAACCTCAGCAACTTAAAGATAGGTGGTTTTCAACTCTCACAATTCCCTAGCTGGTTGTGGTCAACCCATTGTAAAGTATTGAGATTGATGAATACTGCTCCAGACAACTGGACAGTTTGGGTTGCCTTTTGTTTTTGTTATCTACTAGAAGTACAAAGACATGGTCATGCATTGAATGAATTAGTTTTGGTAAATCACAGATTGAAACTTGACTTGTCAATGGAAGGGTGTGTGTGAGAAGATCTTTTAATCAGCTTGAGTCATCTTTTGTTCTAGAGTCCCAATTCACCATTGTACATTGATGCGGGGGCTAAAAATCCAGAATCTGGGCCCAATTAATTTTGTTTTCTTCCTCCAGTCTCCAGGTATAACATTCAAGTAAAGGCTAAGTCCTTAAATAATTGGATCTTCCATTGTTTACATGAATTATTATGAGCCCTGCATATAAGAAGGCTAGGAGAGAGGGGATGGATAGATGAGACAATCATAATCAGCAAAAAACAATAATTTAGAGATAGGGTGACCTACTACGAACAACTTTTGTCTGTCTGTCTATGTTGGAGAGTTATAGAAAGGAACTGATTTTATATATATATAGTAAAATATGTAGTAAATCTATTTAATACAATGGGTCAGAAAGACCTCCATAAAGTTTTTATATAGATCCATAAGTGTGTATATATAGCTGTTGTTTGGCTTTGTGGTGGTGCAGCTCACCAGCTCAAATCCCCCTGCAACACAGACTAAATTGAGCACAACCAAGCCCCCACCCAAACAGGACACACCCCCAGCCAATCAGAGCACAAAAAAACCTCCATCCAATCAGAGCACAGCCAAGCTCCCACCCAATCAGTTCAAACCCCCACTAGCAGTTAAAAGGAAGAAACAGCTGCGATCACACATTGCTCCCAGAAGCACGAAGCTGAAGCCTGAAGATGACGAATGAGACTTCGTCGAAACGTTGCCAAGACATTTCCAATTTTACACGGGAGAAAACCCGAACAACCAAAGACCTACATACAAACACCCGTGAAAACCTCAGAAAACACACACACACACACACACACACACACACACACACACACATATATATATATATATATAATGTATCTTATATTATATAAAAGATATGAATTACCCATATTCATTTTGAATTAAACTCAGTATAAAACTCAGCAGTCAGACTCTGCCTGTATATATCATCTCACAATATAACTAATTTATGCCCTGAGTTATAATTCTTCTTCTCAGCACATATTTAAACTATCTTTCCTTATTTTTCACCTCATTATTTCTGTTCTTTTTGCTCAACAATTATTTGAGGATGATGGTAAGAAATCTATCTCACCCAACCAAGTAACATTGAAACCCTGGAAAGAAAGGTGTACAATTCTTGTTTGGTTATTAATTGTACAACAATGTGATTCTCACCCCCCACTTCAAATTTGCTATTTCTTTATCATTTCCCAAAACATGAAGCAGTTCTAAGAAACTATGTGAAAGTTTCCGCCCCTTTTTAAACTTAATAATTATGGAGGCCTTTTGGACATATTCTTCTTGACAACTTTAGATTGTAAGCCAATTATATCTATCTGCAACAAACCTATTAAGAGTTGAAAGAGAGAGAGACACACAGATGTCAACATCTCCACTAGGATTATTTTTTTAAAAATAGCTATTTGATTAGAAGTGTGAAGCTTCAAAATTATCAAGGCAATATGGGAAGAAGGTCTTCTGTGGCTGATCTCTGCACCATTACATCTAACAAATTACTGCTTTCTGTGTCATAGGCCAGAAGCCCTATTGGGAAAAGGTATTTAACGTACTAGTATGGGAAATGGAGGACAGCTTGTGATGCCATCATTTGGAATGATAAGGATTTCCTGCTTTCTAGCGAATATAAATCACACGGCACAGCTGATTGGTGGAAATACCGCTTTGGACGAATCAGTAGCTTTTTATATTACCGGTTCACCGAACCGGTTGATTTTATCATTACAATGTACCCTTCATGAGGCTCTTAGGAACATGTCTGAATATTTGGCTTTTAAAGGGGTGGAAAAGATCTGCCCTCTAAACTTTTATTTTAGTGCCAAAATGCCCCCCCTCTCCAGAAAAGATAATTGGTTCTTGCCAGATGCAAAATTCAGAAGAGCATCAACATACCATCGCTGTATGAGGATAGGATGCCTATAAATAAAAATGCCATTTTTTCCATTCAGAATATAAATACTTTTGTTTTATCTATTCTCTTTTTCTCCCTGCTTCACCCTTAGCAACTATTAACTCTGCTTTCTATCCAAGCTTATTAGAGGTTTAGCATTATCACCATTTCAACAAAATCTCTTCAAGAATATAAGACAGATGGAATACATGAAGAAACAGTTGCAGAATTTCAAGATCCAAAACATAGTCATATCCTGTCAACTCCAAAGCTACCCTGCTTTACCAAACACGTAAAAGAATGTTATAATTCAGCTAAGGGAAAATAAATTTCCACTTTGCAAAGCAATGAAATTATAAATTGGGATTCCATATCTCTATCTCTATCTTTCTATAGGAAAATGAAATGGTACTTTTTAATTTAAAGAAATAGATAATGTTAATCAGAAAAAATCCAGTGATAGCTTGGATTCAGTAGAAATTGCTTCTAATCAAATCTACCTTTCCTGGATCCTTTTCAAGTCCTTGCAATACAATCCCTTAGTCTCCAAAAGTTGCTTTTAAAAATTGAAAGATTCCCTCTACAACTTTTGAACAAAATGGGATGTGAAGAGAATGGTAGAGAAGTAAATACTATGAATTGGATGAATAGAAACATTTTTGCTTTAAAAAAAACTGTCATGGGAAAAATTCAAATATAGGCAACAAAGGGAAGGTTAATGAAACCAGTTATATGTGTTTGCCATGATGAGTTTTCATCAAGTAGCACTTATCCCAAGGAGAAAACTTAACAGATCTGGGCACAGAACATAATACACCTTAAAGAGTTGTGTGACTTAAACACACTCACACAGACACTGATTCAAAGGAAAATGTTATGAAATCAATGGTCCAACTATTCAGTGGATGGTTCTGGATAAAAGTATTCTTAAAGGCTGAGTTCCCACAAGCATGATTGGTTGAATTAAACTATTTGGGGGTTTATAAATCCTTCCATTCCACATCATCCAGTCAGAGCTGAAGAAGCTTCTTGGATGAGAAGCAAAACGTCTTCAAAGAAAAACCAGAAAGTCCAGTTGTCTCTTGAAAAAAGCACCTTTGGGATATTTGGGGATTTGCATAACACCCTGAACTGTAAACATTCATATGGGTTGGTTTCACACAACATATTAGATAGACATGTGGTGGGACACTGTCAATGTGTTGTATGAAGTTAGCCAAATGCATCCAACCCACTCAGTGGTCCCTGGATGAGAATGAAGTCTGTTTGCATCAACTATTCATGGTTCTTTCTGCATCAAGAGGACTTGTGATGATGCATATTACTACACATAAAAAGGTAAAGGTTCCCCTTGCACCAACTCTAGGGGGCGATGCTCATCTCTGTTTGAAAGTCGAAGAACCAGCGCTGTCCGAAGACGTCTCCATGGTCATGTGGCTGGCATGACTCAATGCCAAAGGCATACGGAACGCTGTTATCTTCCCACCAAAGGTGGTCCCTATTTTTCTACTTGCATTTTTTACGTGTTTTCGAACTGCTAGGTTGATTATTACACATAGTAATAATGACCGAACTGGGTTAAAGACGATTGGGACGTTATGATGGGGGCCCGATCGAGGACCGACGTTGTTCTTGTAATGACAACGGCGGCGATAGGGTCCTACCATCCTACGTTCGTTTGTCATCTAATAGCATCGCTTTACCGGAGGAGCTTTAAATTCCATCTATTGTCCGGAACTTATTGTGACCATCTGATTGGCCAGATTAAGACTGTTACCATCTGCCGCCCTCTATAAACTCCGAAATGTACTCGCAATCGCAGCTTCTTAACCTGCGAGTTTCCCCCCTCTCGCGGGCATGGCCCTCCACTTTATCGAGGGCCCACCTTGATGACGGATTTTGGAATCCCGAGAGGTGGCATGCTTCTAAAAGGAGGCTTAGGGGTTTTTTAACTATGTGGTATAGTAAATTCTTATATAATTTATCCAGGAGGAAGGGTGGGATGGCGAAGTTAGGTTCAGAGGGATACCTATCAGAGCCATTGCTAGATCTTGTGCTGGCTCGCGGCATAAACATCATCGATTCTGAGGTGGAAGAAGAGGCTAGAGCTCATGGTCATGAGGGTGGTTCTATCTGCATGGTGGGTGGGAGGAGCAGGTGTGGCGGACGCGGAGGCCCATATCAGGTTCGGGGAGTGTGCCCGCGCTATCTATGAGCGATTGCACACTCCAGTCCCCCAGTAGTTTCCCGTTTCCCAAGTGGCTTAAATCCCCAGAAGCTGGACCTTCACCTGATGTTATGCAATGCCAGGTCCATTATAAATAAAGCCCCCCCTCATCTCCGATCTTATACAGGAGGGGGGTGCGGACCTGATTGGCATTTTGGAGACCTGGTTGGGCACGGAAGGGGGGGTTCCCCTGGTAGAGGTGTGCCCACTGGGTTTCCGTGCGTTCCATCAGGCGAGGGCCCAGGGTAGGGGTGGGGGAGTGGCGGTTATTATCAACGAGAGTCTTGAGCCGAGGGAGATCACTGTGCCACAGATAACCGGATGTGAGTCCCTCCTTGTGAAGTGGGGCCGTGGGGTTCAGGTGGGTTTACTGATCATGTACCTGGCTCCTTGCTGCGTGACAGAAACCCTGCCTGAACTGTTGGAGGTGGTCGCCGGGACGGCAGTAGAGACCCCCAGGCTTATGGTCATGGGGGATTTCAATCTGCCGTCGGTGGGGATAGCATCCACATCAGCTCGGGAGTTCATGGCTTCCATGACGGCCTTGAACCTGACCCAGTTAATGAACGACCCCACTCACATCGGGGGAAACACTCTGGATTTGATTTTTGTCTCTGGACAGTGGTTGAATGATCTGGAATTAGGGGAGTTAGTTATCAGACCCCTGTCATGGTCAGATCATTCGCTCCTTCAGCTGGACTTTTGAACCGCCGACCCCTGCCGCAGGGAGATGGAACCGATTCGCTGGTTCCGTCCCAGGCACCTGATGGACCCTGGAAGGTTCCAGATGGAGCTTGGGCCATTCCCTGAGGATTTAGTTCACGACTCGGCTGGAGCTCTGGTCGCCGCCTGGGATCGGGCGGCGGCTGGTGGTCTAGATCGAGTCGTGCCTTTGCGGCCTCTGACCCAGTGCCGATCTCATTTAGCCCCTTGGTACTCCGAGGGGCTGAGGGAGATGAAGCGCCAGAAAAGACACCTAGAGAGTATCTGGAGGGCCAGCTGCTCCGAATCTGACCGGACACTAGTTAGGTCTCAAATTCGGACTTATCTAGTGGCGATGAGGCTGGCAAAACGGGAGTATTTTTCCAACCTTGCATCAATTGCATCAGCAGATAACCGCCCAGCCGCCCTGTTTAGGGTGACCCGCTCGCTCCTCCATCAGGGAGTGGTAGAGGATCCCTTAAAGGGTTGAGCTGAGGAATTTGGACAATACCTGTTTGATAAAATCACTCAGATTCGGAAAGGGTTGGACACAGATTGGGTAGATCTGGGTGGGGTGGGGGAGGCAGGTCTTGATCTGGGATGAGTTTGATTCTGTGGCCCCTGAGGACATGGACAGGTTAATGGGGGGATTGAATGTGACCACATGTTTATTGGACCCGTGTCCCTCCTGGTTGGTACTGGCCACCCGGGAGGTGACACAAGGCTGGCTCCAGAAAATTGTGAACGCTTCTTTGATGGAGGGTGTTTTCCCTACCGCCTTGAAAGAGGCGGTGGTGAGGCCCCTCCTCAAGAAGCCTTCCCTGGACCCAGCTATTTTAGCAAATTATCGTCCTGTCTCCAACCTTCGCTTTGTGGCAAAGGTTGTCGAGACTGTGGTTGCACGACAGTTGCCCCAGTACCTGGATGAAACTGTCTATCTTGATCCGTTCCAGTCCAGTTTCCTGCCTGGTTACAGCACGGAAACAGTCTTGGTTGCGTTGGTTGATGATCTCTTGAGGGCTCGGGACAGAGGTTGTTCCTCTGTCCTGGTCCTATTAGATCTCTCAGCGGCTTTTGATACCATCGACCATGGTTTCCTGCTGCGCCGGCTCGGGGGACTTGGAGTGGGGGGCACTGTTCATCGGTGGTTCTCCTCCTACCTCTCCGACCAGTCACAGACGGTGTTGCAAGGAGGGCAGAGATCGGCCCCGAGGCGCCTCTTATGTGGGGTACCGCAAGGGTCGGTTCTCTCACCTCTTCTGTTCAACATCTATATGAAGCCGCTGGGTGAGATCATCCGTGATCTTGGGGTGAGTTGTCATCTATACACTGATGATACTCAGCTCTATATTTCCACCCCTAACCACCCCAGTGAGGCTGTTGAAGTGATGTCCCAGTGCCTGGAGGCCGTACGGGTCTGGATGGGGAGGAACAGACTCAGACTCAATCCTACCAAGACCGAGTGGCTGTGGATGCCGGCAGCCCGGTACAGTCAGCTAATTCCATCGCTGACCATTGGGGGCGAGCTATTGGCCCCCACGGAAAGGGCTGGCAATCTGGGCGTCCTCCTGGATGTACGGCTGTCTTTAGAAGATCATATGACGGCCGTCGCAAGGGGAGCTTTTCATCAGGTTCACCTGATACGCCAGTTACGCCCCTTTCTGGATCGGGCTTCCTTATGCACAGTCGCTCATGCCCTTGTTACATCCCGCCTGGACTACTGCAATGCTCTCTACATTGGGCTCCCCTGGAAGGGTACCCGGAGACTCCAACTGGTCCAGAATGCGGCTGCGCAGGTGATAGAGGGAGCACCTTGTGGCTCCCGTGTAACACCCCTCCTGTGCAGTCTGCACTGGCTCCTGGTGGTCTTCCGGGTTCACTTCAAGGTACTTGTTATCACCTTTAAAGCGCTCCATTGCTTAGGGCCGGGATATTTACAGGACTGCCTACTGCCACCAGTGCGCTCTCACAGAGAGGGCCTCCTCCGGATACTGTCAGCTAAACAATGTCGGCTGGCGACCTCCAGGGGGAGGGCCTTTTCTGTGGGGGCTCCTACCCTCTGGAACGAGCTCCCTGTGGGGCTTTGTCAACTCTCTGACCTCAGGACCTTCCGCCGCGAGCTGAAGACGTTGTTTCGAAGAGCAGGTCTAGCGTGAACATAGTTTTAAATTGGGGTTTTAAATCAGGGGTTTTAAACGGGGTTTTAAATTTGTATTTAAAAGTTTTAGGCCATCAATTGAATAAGTTTTCTATTCTTTTTTTAGCTGTTTTATATGTATTATATGTTTTCTGTTGTTTTTATTGGCTGTGAACCGCCCTGAGTCCTTCGGGAGAACATATATATATATATATGCAAATATATATACAAATATAATAAATAAATAAATAAATAAATAAATAAATAAATAAATAAATAAATAAATAAATAAATAAATAAATAAATAAATAAATAAATAAATAGTGCTGTGTTAAATCACAGTTCTGAAACTTGATTTAAGTGACATCAATGAGTTCAGCTCCTGGAAAGATTTAAAAGAGAAGCTCAGAATAATTTAGCATTATGCTACTGAAAAAAGGAAAAGCCCTCTAAGTATTGATACTGATTCTTGCAATGAGGGTCTACTAACCTAAAGTCAACTGAGTTGAGCACATGCTGACATTAACCACATTACACACTTAATTTTTCAGGAAGTGGGATCATTAATCAGCATTATGAGAAAAGCTAGCTTCCCATGCCTGGCAAGGTATTAAAATGGACAGAAATCAATGGCCTCTTAATGTTTAATGAAGCACTGAGGACTATCAGAGATTGGACTTGAATTTAAAGAATTTGCGACAATTTAATCTACTCTGATGTGCTGCCTAGAACTCATGAGACATGTAGAAAAAATTCAGTTTGGTTCCCCATAATCTGACATAAGGGTGGGTGCGGGTGTTTTGATTTGTTATGTGGAAGCTAATCCAATGGCAACGTTTCAGGGGGGTAGGTGGTGCCTTTCTGTGTGCACGTATATGATTTTCACAAAGAATTAAGCTGTTGTTTTGTGAAAGTGATAGTTTGGCAACTGATATAAATATACAACAGTCATGTGGATTTCTCTAAAAATAATCTAATTATAGAAATATTTAGCAATATGTCTATTGGTGGAATTGTTATGATGATGTATTTATGGGTTCTATGGCTTATTTAGGGTGAGATTATACACACACACACACACACACACACACACACACACACACACACACATATATGTTTTCTGAGGTTTTCGCGGGTGTTTGTATGTAGGTCTTTGGTTATTCGGGTTTTCTCCCGCGTAAAATTGGAAGTGTCTTGGTGACGTTTCGACGAAGTCTCATCCGTCATCTTCAGGCTTCAGCTTCGTGCTTCTGGGAGCAATGTGTTGCTCCCAGAAGCAACACATTGCTCCCAGAAGCACGAAGCTGAAGCCTGAAAACACATTGCTCCCAGAAGCACGAAGCTGAAGCCTGAAGATGACGGATGAGACTTCGTCGAAACGTCGCCAAGACGCTTCCAATTTTACGCGGGAGAAAACCCGAATAACCAAAGACATACACACACACACACACACACACACACACACACACACACACACACATATATATATATAGTGTGTGTGTGTATGTCCTTTATATTTTAATTTTGTATCCAGTTTTTAGTTAAACTAAAACAAGAGATTGCTTTGTTTTATAATTGTATCTATCTTGAAGAGAGTTGCAAATAACTTCTTTAATGTTTTAAAGACTTTTTTGTGCCACTTTTAAACTTTCCCTGTTGTCCCCTTTCCCCTTTTTTTTGTAATTTTATACTGTATCTTAACTTTTCCTCTTTGAAAAGAAGGGAGGGAGGGAGGGAGGGAAAGCAAGCAAGCAAGAAAGGAAGGAAGGAAGGAAGGAAGGAAGGAAGGAAAGAAAGAAAGAAAGAGGAAGTAAGGGGAAGGGAGGGAGGGAGGGAGGGAGGGAGGGAAGGAAGGAAGGAAGGATAGATACTTGCTGGCTATTCTGGGACTTGCCACTCCATTTTAAATTGCGAACAATCTCCCAAACAATGGTGTGCAAATGCTATACAGGGTGGCTAGCAACTTTCTTCTACAAAGATAAGACACAATTGTGCATTCTAAGAAATATGGAAGCTTTTTCAAACCTCTGCCAAGGTTATGTGACATGTAAGTTCTTAACTGCTCCCACTTGTTTTTAAAATGTAAATGTCTCACATGTTCTTTGTGGACTTCTAAAGAACATGGCTCTCTGAAGGTCAGCCCACGTCTAAAGTGAATGGCCTAGAAGTGACTCATTTAGCAATTTCGCATCCACCGCTTTTCTCACTACCAATTTGTTTTTACATTTGCAATGCTGTAATTCCAGTTCTTGTCAACATCTGACAGAGGAAAAAAAGGCTTTGCTATAATAATCAACCCACTGATGGGATGAAACAGAAATAATGTATATATTTATTTGCCATTTTTTGAGTCCCCACTACCCACTATTAAGCCAGCTAGATAAAGCAATTGATTTTTAATGTACATTAATTTACATCCTCATTAGTCAAGGTTTCAATACTGAGTAAGGTATAATCATAATGCATATAGGAATGGGAAAAATAAGACTCAATTATGCTCATTAATTTAGATCTGGCAACTGACTTAGTCAAACACTACTTAATGCTACATAAAATAAATGTTGCTGACTGCATTTCAGATACGGTTTGTAGGGTTTGGTTCAGTTTTTATTTTATATGTTGCAAAAAAAAATGACTTCAAAGTCTACCTTAATCTCTCTTTTCCATATAGCTACTTGGAGAAGATCAAGAAGTTATATGAAGTCCCTGCTGATAAAAATTATATGCAATATTTTGCTTTGAAATTTGCAATCCCTTTATTGACTTGGATATGTATTTCTTTGATATTCCTCTTTTTGGGATATGCAACAGTTTAAAATAATAAAACACTGTGATGTTTTTGAAGCACGAGTTTCTAAGCAAGCTGGGAGAAAGCAACAGGGGGAAATGATTTACTCTCTACAATTTAATTACTCCATTATAAAGGATCAACCAGTGTCTCTTTATTACTGCAGCTACTACTTCTAGCATCTTGCAAGCCCTTACAGCAAATTGAATGCACTGATATGTGTATGGGAATGTGCAATTTATGGACAGCCCCTCAAAGACAGAAACGTATATTAGAAATATTGTTATTATGTAAGTACATGATGTTCTCACTCATAAAACATGGGAAAAGGTATGCAGCTGGGTGGCACTTTGTTCTCTTCACCAATATTTTTAGTACATTGTATTTCATGGAAGTGGCATTCTTTTATTCTTTCCCTTTTACTATTTTTACTAAGGAGCACTAACATTTGACCTCTGGTTTGCTCTTTCACTGCAGACAGTCTGCTGGGTGTTACCATGTGTAGCAAAGTAGCATTCAGAAAGCATTTTGCTTCATGGAACAGAGCTTTGTAACCTTTTTTTCCTGGGGTGATTCTATCACTAAACCCATCACTTTTGGAAAAGCTGGTCATTATTAAACTGTGGGCAGGGAAGAACTCTAAAGTTACCATATGATCACATTTTTGAACTGCACTCTTCATGACAGAATGAAAAGTTAAGAAGGCATCTCAATTGGTCCTTTCTGTTGGTTGATACAAAGGAAGCTTGATATAGCTAATTTAAATAGCTGTGTGAAATGGTTCTATACTGAGAAATCCCAATCAAGAAAAGAAATGTATCTTTCTCAGTGAAGTTTGATATGAATTGATATGAATTCATATCAAACCTTAAAAAGAAAAATAAAGTGTTTTCTGTTAACTGCAATTTCTAACTTCACATCCAGTTTCTGAACAAGACCAGAATTAAGCCTCGCTCAGCTTTAATTATCGTTATCATGTGTCTTCATTGGCTTTATCAGAAATAATATTTTTTCCTGATATCTGCCTTGAATTTAACAGCATGTTATATATATTTAAACAGACATAAAGATATGAAAACATGATGTGCATCACACACACATGTATATTAGAGTAGGAATTAGTAAGCCCAAGGATGCTGAAATCTTGCGTGATTTTTCCATTTTCTTTATGTTCTTTATATACTGTACAGTATTCATTCAGGGCTCTGTGGAGGACAGTGAAACAGAGCTTCTGGGTGCCTAGATCATGTTTGGATTGGGTTACTAATTCTTCAGTTAAAAAGTTGGGAGAGGGCCTTCAGGTTTCATACGTTTAAGGCAAGATTCATGAGTGATGGCAGAGCACAGGCTCTATATGCAGAAAAATGAAGGTTTAATTTCTGGAAGGAATGTTCAGGAGCTCATGGGAATGAGATGCTGGAGATACCACAAATCGAATTGAAGAGCTTTTCCTACCCTTGAACCCTCCAGAGGTACCACAACTGCTTGTATGCTGGCTGAGAAGTCTAGGGCTTCCCTGGCCGAAATACCTGGAGGACACCAAGTTGAGGAAAGCTGTAGTGGATCATGGAGTGATGAATCAATGGTCTAATTGAGAACAATGAGAGGAGAAGCACAAAAGGGAGATAAATGATGATACTATCCTTGGGAATGCCAGATCATAATGATCTGTTTTGTTTGGCATGTTCAGATCTCCAAGAAAGACTTGCTTGAAAATCGCAGGGTTGAACGCCGAGGACATTTCTTTTCCACAATGGTAGGTGAGCATTCACTGCAGGCATGGAAATGGCAGACAGGGGTGGATCCTGGAGTGATTGCAAGCATCGGATTAGCTCACATGTGATTACAGAAATGCTCACCATGGTCCTGAGACCCAGCCTCACCTCACGGGCAATCTCCATGGTGGGGTAGGGTGGGGAGAAAGAAAGGGGAAGGAAGAAAGGGTCAAATAGTGTGGCTTTCTCAGTTTTTTTTCCTTTTGCACTTCAGCCAGTATCTATATCTGTGCAGATTTTGGTAAAACGTAAGGATGTTATGGAATCCTTTTTATGTATTATTGTAATGTACCAAATGTTATAATGAAGGGGAAAATCCCACAATATAACCATCTGACTTTTCTTTCACAACAAACAGACAACAGAACTGGAAAAGAAATGGTCATAAAAATGTAGGTAAAGTAGGTAAATAAATAAAAATAGAGATGGCAAGAAGTAATTATTGACCCCTTCTCCCACTATCTTTGTGACTGTAGCCAGCCCCACTGAGTTTAGCTTGATACCTACAGAATAATATGTCCAAGAACAGCTATACAACATGAAGTTGCCACTTTTGCTGTTTTAATTTTAGCTTTATTTCACTAATCTATTGACAACCGAACCTGAAGGTCTCAGCTCTGCTAGTTCTACTTGCATTCATGGACAAATGGAACCATGTATTCCACATGCACATCTGTACATGCATGCGCACACGCACAGGCACACACACAATTTGTTTTATTGTGAAAAACAAAATTTGTTTTTCACAATAAAACATTGTGGAACTAGATACTAAAAGCTCATATGACTTGTCTGCAAAGCATGGCCCTGACTGTTCCATTGTTTTAATGGGAAGGCTGCACAGATGTTAATGACAAATGTAGCATTATAAGCTGATACATTAGATTAAAATGCCTTTGACAGTTGAGCTGTTACATGGCAGGCAAGCCATTTGCTGCAATGCTCCTGGCACCATGGCAAATAAACATGAGCATCGACAGGTCCTGCATATTCCTCAACTGGGAAGTAGCAGCTGTTCTCTGAAAGGAAACATCAGTTCTTAATAAAAGATGGTTTAGATGCCTTCATATCTAGGAGCCAACCAGAGAGATGAAACCGTTGATGCACACAGTTGTTGCACTTGTGTGTGTGTGTGTGTGTGTGTGTGTGTGTGTGTGTGAGAGAGAGAGAGAGAGAGAGAGAGAGAGAGAGAGAGAGAGAGAGAGAGATGCTTTCATGACAGGTTGATCATTACTGCTTGAAATGTTTGCAAGGGAATCCTTGGATGGTAGAAAATTTCATATGTGTTCTATCAGATGCTTGCAAGTTATTCATTCGGTATATTAAAAAAAGGAACCCCCTTTTAAGAAACAGATCAGAAAGGAGAAAGGGAGATGGTTTAACCTGTCAATATGTCAGAATTAATTATTGTGGTATTAATGGATGGAATGAACAATCATACCTCAGCCCACATCTTGGACAAGAGAATAGTATAGTGTCAAAAACACATTCTCTGTACCTGTCCCCATCCCCTTAGTAGTATTTTCCTCCACAAAGAAAATTGCACTGCAAGAAGAACTCATAAAACTATCCTTGATCTCCACATCCTTCTTTGCAGTTGTCTCCCTCTCTTCACTTGATCATCTACGAATCACAGAATATACATCTTGTAATTCCTTGACCTCTCTGTGGGGTAGGAACAACCTGAAATGCTTGTGTGAATCATTTTCCTTCCTTGGTTTTCAGTGATTACTTTTCAATAATTGAAGCAGAATCATTGTGGACAGTAGATCCTCTTTTTCCCCCCCATTCCAGAGCAGAGAGACCGTTCAAGTGTCCTTTGGTTCATACAGTAGTGGTGGAAACGTTTTGGGAAAAGTGTATTTTTGAGGTTTGATGGCTAATAACACCACTTTTTTTTTTTAGTTCAAGATAATCCTATTCCACTGCTGCAATGGCCTGGGAATAGCCCAGACCTTAACCCAATGGAACATCTATGGAGCTGACTAAAGAAACTTGTTAGTAAAACCCAGTTAATAGAAGCAATCCTTCAATCTTGGTTTCACATTATAACAGCTGCAGAACTAAAAGACTTGGTTCACTCCATGGGAAAACATTGTAATGACTTGGTTCACTCCATGGGAAAACGTTCATGCTAAAGGTTACCCAACAAAGTATTAACTGACATGGTGATTGTATATCTCATTTTTTCTACATGTTTCACTTTTCTTCTTTATACTGTAACAACTATTCTAATAGAAAATCCTTCATAAAAGTTATTGCATTACATTCTTCATTAAATTATCTTTCCACTGATATATAATTTTATGGGACTACTCCCCCCAAAAAAGCGGTATTATTAGCTAGTTTTAGAAAATACACTTTTCCCAAAAGGTTTCCACAATTTTGGCCACTACTGTATGCAGTGGGTTGAAGTAAAGTTCTGCACAAATCTCACTGCTTATGTAAGTCTCCACCATCTCCAACACACGGACTGTCTTCATTGGGAAGTCATTAGCTATACATGGCTGTACATTGAGCTGTAGATGCTTGTACATGTAGCATGCTTGGCAAATACAAAAGAGTCAGTATGTGGCTATTTCCTTCTCCTGAATCCTGGAAGCAACTCTTCAGAATCCATGACACCACTGGGCAGCATTATTACATTTGTTATATTAACAGATTAACAGAGCAGATGCAAGTCCTAGCTAAACCGGAATATTTTAGGCTAATTGTCCCGGGACCGGAAAGGGGAGCACCTTTCTGAATATTTTTTCGCCGGTGCTTTGTCATAAACACATGCATGCAAGAGGAAAACGGATGTCCTGGTTTGGGTACACAACCCTAACCTGGACATTGACCACTTGGTTTAAGAAAAGTGAGGGTTTCACATGGAATTCCTTTTTTTTTCAAAGAAACCCAGATAAGTTGTTTCTGTACTTCTAAAGCTCTTGACTTTCATGCTCAAGGAAGGGGCCAAAGGCAGGGCAGCTGAGCTACTCTCTTACCCCTAAAGATGGTCTCTCCATGGCAAGGTTGAGGCACAATGGTGAGGCAATGTGGGAATGTTTGTGGTGCTGTTGCCTCCCAGGTTGTATCTGCTCTATAAATAAATACAGGACTTTAGTTGTCAGAGCTGACATTTTGGCACCTTCCATAAATACACAAACATATGGGATTTCAAAGGGGAAAAAAAAAGAAGAAAACAGGCATTATTTAATAATTTTTTAAAAACCAACAAGACCACCCTGTATTTCAGTGTCCTCATCTCCACCAGAATCTGAGTGCACCTAACACTTTCATGCCTCCATTTTGACCTCTTTTCTCTTTCTCCCCCTTTGTCCATGTTTTATGCTTCCTCCCCATAGCTGTGATAAGAATATAAGTTATGGACCTCTTTTGGTGTTTCTTGATGACAACGGTTGCTGCTCCACCACAATTCCAGGGCGGCCACCAGGCAGGCCAGGAGTAGGCCGATGGCTAAGATGCAGAAGACCCCTGCAAAGCTGTGCAACTTCAAGGCTTTCCCATCCGTCTGAGCATTGGTGTGGCTATTCAGGTCACAACGTCCCATCCGTGGCCACCATTTCTCCTTGAAGACATCCAAGTACCCTGCTTCTTGTAGTTCTAGAATCCTGTAAAAGTTAGATCAGAAGAAACCAGACGCTGAGAATGCCTACACAAAGCAAGGTGTAACAGAAAAAGTAGGAATTGAAAGTTGGCATGAATTGTAAACTGGTTTTTCTTTGTATGGTTAAAGTAAGATAAAAATAGTTCGAACACCATCAAAGTTGGAGAGTTGGACGGAGGCATCTTAATATTGGGTTGGATTAAACAATATGTTACCATAATTGATGCTGGTAGAAGCAGTATTGACAAGCAGGTGGCTTTGGAGAACCATGTGGTCAAGACACAATTCTTTTGACTTTCATTCTTGAAACCTATTCATGACCTCTCCCCATTTCAAGAAGCAAATCCCACAGATGGGTGTGCAAATTCTACTGGTTCTTAAAACTTCTGGCAGTACACAATGAGACATCTATAATCATAAATATCAACAAAGCAAGGAATGTCCCTCCTCTAAGCAGGAGTTCCTGTTTATATGCAATTATTTTTAATTTTAATTTGCTAGAGCAACGATTAGAAATTCTGATTTTCTTTGAGCACATGATGAAGGTTGACACCCCATTCTTTGGTTGTGTATGAAGGAACCCAGTTTCCTTATGAGGAACAGGAGAACAGCTCTAGGGTGCTTTCTTTGTTGGTAGGTGATGCAGGATCGCCCATAAGTATAGCAAGATTATCAATAGCTCTGCAAAATGTGGGGACATATTCTGAGATTTTTATAGAATTGTGTGTCATGTTATTTATGAATATAATGACCCATTTTACATCAAATGACCCACAGATCAGAGGTGGGTTTCAGCAGGTTCTGACCAGTTCTGGAGAACCGGTAGTGGAAATTTTGAGTAGTTTGGAGAACCAGTAAATATCACCTCTGACTGGCCTCACCCCCATCTATTTTCTGCCTCCCGAGTCCCAGCTGATCGAGAGGAAATGGGGACCTCCCCCTGGAGTGGGGAGGGAATGGAGATTTTACAGTATCCTTCCCCTGCCATGCCCACCAAGCCAATCCACAGAACCGGAAGTAAAAAAAATTGAAACCCACCACTGCCACAGATGCAGTTTTGACGAACGATCTTGACAAACTTTTGTGAGTCATGGTGTTCGCATAGGCGGAGTGATGCTGAAGCAAACATTTCATTTAACAATTCACTATACCACTGACCAAGTTGAATGGCTGTTATTCTTAGGCATGTACCACTGAGCTCCCAGTAGTAGTATTATAGGAGCACCAAAGGACACAGCTTAGCTACAGAGATGTGCTGCTTATAAATGACTGTAAATATTTTGGTTTTGCATATCTGTCACTGTAAAATACAACCCAAAACCTGGTATTTGCAGAAAACTATTTAGGTAGAGCAGATAGATTTTTGTGCATCCTGTAAAATACTTTTATTTGTCACAGTGTCATTAACTGTTACTATTTGGCTGGACTAGAACTCCTATCGAGAACAAGGGCTGAATCCAATTTAACCCCTCCCAATCAGAAAGAGAGAGAAAAAATATTTGTAAAGCCAAAATGTTTAACAATAATATGCAAATCAATTGCGCTTACTTCAATATCCTGTTGAGGGAGTCAACCCAACTTTGTTATCATGCAATTACTGCAATAACAAAATATTCAATCCTTGTTTTTACTCTTAATTTAGATTTCCTGCTTAGTTTTTGCTAATTATTAAAAGTTTTGCTCATCAGCAGGCACTGTTTCTAACTTGTTGCATTGTGCACTTAGCCTTCCATCTACCCCTCAATGGGGAGAAGTTGTAGTTGAATAAACACTGTCTCTCCTGCCTCCCTTAAGTCATCCGAATTGCTAAATTGGAGGCATCCTGAAGAAAGTATGAGAACCCAGGTTCACCTACAAAGAATTCAGGACTAAAAATGAAGATAAGGAGCTGTGCTGACCCACTTGCTCTTCTGTTACCTTTGCGAGAAGAGATCTCTGTATGGGCTGCCATGTTGGAGAGCCAGCCCATACCCTTTGCTACTGATGCTGTTTCCAATCACGGTCACAGAGCACTCATCGTCTGTTAAGGCTGCATATTCTATCACAGCCACATCCCACAAGAATGCATAGTTGCCTTTCTTGGCCTGCAAAAAAAGATGTAGAAAATAACTTTGAAAAACAAATCACGTATGCCCAAGTCTGCCCTTTTATAACTCATCCACACAAATTCTTGAGTTTTCCTCAAGTTCTCAGACACAGCTGGTCAAACTCCAGTGCTCAAAAATCTTTTTTTTTCTCCTGTTTTGAGAACTCTTTTTCCAAATCTGGTTACATATAAGGTTTTGGATGTATTTTCTAAGCTCTGGGAAGACTTCTAAACCTCACGCTTCCCTTCCCCTCTCTTCTGAAGCTGATTGCCACAGTCTGATTGGCAAAGGAAGATATGCCTCTTTTAGATGGTTCTTTTTATTTTAAGGATCGAATATGTCTAGTCTTGCCAATCCTAATCTTGTGATATAGTGCAGCAGAATGCAACGTTACCAGCTGATGACTGGAAGAACAGAGCAAGGATTCTCCCTGGCTAAGCAAATGAGAGATTTATTCAGATTACATAAACTGTCCCTAAACATCTGCCAGCATCCCAAATAGACCAGATGGAAAACCCAACAAAATGAGCTACAGTATTGCAAGGCTACATTAACAGAATTTTGCAAGTCTGAAAGTACAAATCTCCCACCATCTCTTTTTACCAGTGCCTGGTAAGGTAGGCTGGATCATTTCTAATATTCTTTCTCTGTTCCTTTATGCAGCTCTCTTATCTGACTATGCCCTAGGCAGCATTTCCAAGGTCATTCTCAAATTCCATTACTGCTTCTCCGAAGCTCTTCCCAAATGCTGGCTTAGAAACTCTAAGTTTAATTATTTAGCATTATTATTAGATTTATTTGCCACCCACCTCGCCTCGAGTTTGGAATTCATTCTCCAATTCTTGGGAAGAATAGAAAATGGAAAGCAAAAAAAAAGATATCTACCTTAATGAATGTGGTAATATAATGCAAAACTTTAATTAAAGTCGGTGGATTACTTTAATGCTACAAAGTAAAACAGCTCATCATCACAAAGCCTGAAACCAGTTTTATTTCAAACAAATAACATGTTTTCATTATCAGAAATCTGAGAAGCAGTAAGCTGTTAAAGAAAGCCTCCACTGAATGTCATGGCAAAGAACTGTATTTTCCCACTAGATTCATTTGGCTAATATTGGTTTATATTAGTACACACCTACACAGCTCATCTGCAAATGTCAGTCTTAATTGGGATTCTAAACAGCGCCTGCAGGCTGTATATTTGTAATGAATGTAAATCATTTCCGTTAAGATGTAAGAAATGTCTCTGGATGGGAATTCATGAGGAAAAAAAAAAGATCACTTCACATGGTTAAAATAATCATTGACTTCCTAATGCATTAAAGTAGTATGTTGTTAAGTCTCTAGTGAATGTACAAAGCACAGAGGAACAGATGGCCTGGAGATTCTAATGCAAATAAAGGAGGTATCATAAATGCAGACTTCCAAAGTATTAAACAAAAGTTTATATATTTTCTGAGCCTGGTCCTTAGGAGCTTGAATTTTATTCTTAAAGAGTGTGCCGCCATAAGCACAGGGGGTCTCTTTTTCTTTGAATTTATGAGTATTTTAATCAAGAAACTGAGAAAATATGATATTTTAACCAGGTAGCTTCTGCTGAAAATAACAGTCACTAAATAAGTTCTCCTGTCCTCTTTTATAAGATGTGGAACAATGCTATGATGCCACCACACTTTGTATTTTCTTGTTGAACACATCACAATCATTACTAGTGTTGGAAGAAATATCCATCTGGGTTCAGTTCCAAGTGGGGACAAAGACACTGGAAACATGGAGACTGCTTGGAAAGATGGTTTAATGGTGGTCAGGATCACATGGCTTGAGATCCTGAACAGAAAAGGGCTGAGATCCTGTGTGCTCCCTGGTTTTATGCTTTTTCTGAGCTTTGAATTTCCTGGGGCACAAGAAGAGTACCCTGATTGGCTGTCAAACTCCCAGGGGGTGGGGGTCTTAGCTAACATTGTAGGTTGTCCCTCAAGCTTGCCTGAGCCTTGCCATGTGGTGAGTTTCTGTTCTAGATGGGTTCTATTATGATGCAGATGATGGTTGACAAAGGTGGGGGGAAATGAGTGAGTTTAGCTGAGGCTTTAATGGCCCATTGACAGAGGTGGGGGGGGGAGTCAGGAAGCTGCTTTGTCTTTAAAACATGTTTCTCCATTTCTCATCCAGGGAAATATATTCTGCCTTTTAAGTATTTTCTAAAATATTTCATTCTTCTAGGAGGGGGGTGGGTGCTAAATTCTTACACTAGTATTTATGGATTAAGAGTTTACATGGTAGGGTCTACTAGTGATTTAGATAAACAACAGCAATTTTCATCTAAAGCAATATTTAAAAGCAATCTTTAAAAGATTATCTTATTGTCTAAAGAAAATATGCTCCAATGTAAATTGTGCTTCTTTGAGAAAAAATTGTACAGATTTCTAGTCCCAGTCCAGTTCATCTTGTAAACCCCAATTCCAATATTTCTTGGGGGAGGGGAATTCTAGCAGTTAAGCTTGACAGTATTGCTACCTCCAGTGAAGCCAAGGGAGACAAAAGGGTGCTCTTTATCACATGTGCCTTCTCTGAGACTCAGTTAGAATATGTGGTAGAAGAAGACCATTTTAGTCTTACAGATTAACAGAGTTGGTTTTATAGGTCATCTAGTCCACCCCCCCCACCCAGCAGGAGACCCTACACCATTTCTAACAAATGGCAGTCCAATCTCTTCTTGAAAGTCTCAAGTGATGAAGCTCCCACAACTTCCAAAGGCAACTTCTGTTCCATTGGTTGATTGTTCTCACTGTCAGAAAGTTCCTCCTTATTTCTAAGTTGAATCTCTCCTTGGTCAGTATCCAATCATTATTCCTTGTCTGGCCTTCAGGTGCCTTGGAAAATAGCTTGATCCCCTCCTCTCTGTGCCACCCCTTCAAATATTGAAACACTGCTATCATGTCTCTGGTCCTCCTCTTCACTAGACTAGCCATGCCCAGTTCCTGCAACCGTTCAAAAATCAACCTGGTTGCTCTCCTCTTTTTTTCTTTTGGTCAGTGTGGTGACCAAAGCTGGATTCAGTATTCTAGGTGTGGTCTTACTAAGGCTTTTAGATGATGTTTGCAAACATTCGGGAGTCTGTTAACTTTTCAGACTAATAAAATGCATAAACCCCAAGTTCAGGCTTTTAATCTAATTTGTTAGTCTGCAAAAGTGGTAACTGAATCCTTCTGAATAAAGGAGAGTGATAGTTTTTTTCTTAATCCCATGTATCAGCCAACAATTTGAGTTTATAGAATGCCTAGTTGGCAGTTTGAAACCCATCGCAACCCCATGGACAACATTCCTCTAGGCCTTCCTGTCCTCTACCATCCTCTGGAGTCCATTTAAACTCATGCCTACTGCTTCAGTGACTCCATCCAGCCACGTCGTTCTCTGTTGTCCCCTTCTTCTTTTGCCCTCAATGTTTCCCAGCATTAGGCTCTTCTCCAGTGAGTCCTTCCTTCTCATTAGGTGGCCAAAGTATTTCAGTTTCATCTTCAGGATCTGGCCTTCTAAAGAGCAGTCAGGATTGATCTCCTCTAGGACTGACTTGTTTGTTTGCCTTGCAGTCCAAGGGACTCGCAGGAGTCTTCTCCAGCACTAGAGTTCAAAGCCCTTGATTCTTTGGCGCTCAGCCTTTCTTATGGTCCAACCTCCACAGCCATACATTGCAACTGAGAAAACCATAGCCTTGACTATACGCACTTTTGTTGGCAGGGTGATGTCTCTGCTTTTTAGGATGCTGTCTAGATTTGCCATAGCTTTCCACCCCAAGAGCAAGCGTCTTTTAATTTCTTGGCTGCAATCCCCATCTGTGGTGATCTTGGAGCCCGGAAAAATAAAATCTGTCACTACCTCCATTTCTTCCCCATCTATCTGCCAGGAATTGAGATGGCCGGATGCCATGATCTTAGTTTTCTTAATGTGAAGTTTCACGCCAACTTTTCCACTCTCTTCCTTCACCCGCATAAAGAGACTCTTTAGTTCCTCTTCGCTTTCTGCCATTAGAGTGGTATCATCTGCATATCTGAGGTTGTTGATATTTCTCCCGGCAATCTTAATTCCAACTTTTGATTCATCCAGCTCCGCCTTCCTCATGATGTGCTTTGCATATAAGTTAAATAGGCAGGGCGATAGTATCCTTGCCGGATTCCTTTCCCAATTTTGAACCAATCAGAGGTTCTGTGTCCAGTTCTCACTGTTGCTTCTTGACCCGCATACAGGTTTCTCAAGAGACAAATAAGATGGTCTGGTACACCCATCTCTTTAAGAACTTGCCACAATTTGTTGTGATTCACATCACCACATCAAAGGCTTTAGCATAGTCAATGAAGCAGAAGTAGATGTTTTTCTGGAACTCCCTAGCTTTCTCCATCATCCAGCGTATGTTGGCAATTTGATCTCTAGTTCCTCTGCCTCTTCAAAATCCTGCCTGTACTTCTGGTAGTTCTCGATCCACATACTGCTGGACCCTAGCTTGTAGGATTTTAAGCATAACTTTACTATTATGTGAAATGAGTGCAATGGTGCAATAATTTGTACATTCTTTGGCATTGCCTTTCTTTGGAATTGAAATGTAAACCGACCTTTTCCAATCCTGTGGCCACTGCTGAGTTTTCCAAATTTGCTGACAAATTGGGTGTAGCACTTTTACTGCATCGTCTTTTAAGATTTTGAATAGCTCAGCTGGAATACTGTCTCCTCCACTAGCTTTGTTGTGTCTCAGATTTCCAAAGGCCCATTTGACTTCACATTCTAGGATGTCTGGTTCAAGGTCAGCGACTACCGCATCGTGGTTATCAGGGATGTTAAGCTCGTTCTTGTATAGTTCTTCTGTGTAATTTTGCCACCTCTTCTTAATCTCTTCTGCTTCTGTTAGGTCCCTGCCACTTTGGTCCTTTATCATGCCCATCTTTGCATGAAACATTCCCTTCATATCTCCAATTTTCTTGTAGAGATCTCTGGTCCTCCCTATTCTATTGTTTTCTTCTATTTCTTTGCACTGTTCATTTAAGAATGCTTTCTTATCTCTTCTAGCTATTCTCTGGAATTCTGCATTCAACTGGGTGTATCTTTCTCTTTCTCCCTTGCCTTTCGCTTCCCTTCTTTCCTCAGCTATTTGCAAAGCTTCCTCAGACAGCCATTTTGCTTTCTTGCCTTTCTTTTTCTTTGAGATGGTATTAGTTGCTACCTCTTGTACAATGTTGCGAACCTCTGTCCATAGTTCTTCAGGCACTCTGTCTATCAGATCTAATTCCTTAAAATCTATTTGTCATCTCTACTGTATATTCATCAGGAATATGATTTAGTTCATACCTGTGTTTCCCTACTTTTTTCAATTTAAGCCTAAATTTTGCAAGGAGAAGCTCATGATCTGAGCCACAGTCAGCTCCTGGTCTTGTTTTTACTGACTGTATAGAGCTTCTCCCTCTTTGGCTGCAGAGCACATAGTCAACCTGATTTCTGTGTTGACCATCTGGTGATGTCCATGTGTAGAGTCGTCTCTTGGGTTGTTGGAAAAGAGTGTTTGCTATGACCATCGTATTATCTTGACAGAATTCTATCAGCCTGTGCCCTGCTTCATTTTGTACTCAAAGGCCAAACTTGCCTGTTATTCCAGTTATCGTTTGGCTTGCTACTTTAGCATTCCAATCCCCCATGATGATAAGAACATCGTTTTTGGTGTTAATTCTATAAGGTGCTGTAGGGCTTCATAGAACCAGTCAATTTCATCCTCTTTGGCACCAGTGGTTGGGGCATAGACTTGGACTACTGTGATATTGAATGGTTTGCCTTGGATTCGAACTGAGATCATTCTGTCATTTTAGGGATTGTATCCTAGTATTGCTTTCCCTACTCTTTTATTGATTAGAAGGCTACTCCGTTTCTTCTGAGAGATTCTTGCCCGTAGTTGTATACCTGATGGTCATCTGAATTAAATTCACCTATTCCTGTCCATTTTAGTTCACTGATTCCTAAGATGTTGATGTTCAGTCTTGTCATCTCTTGTTTGACCACGTCCAGCTTAGCATTCATGGATCTTACATTCCAGGTTCCTATGGAGAAAAAATCTTTACAGCATCAAACTTTCCTTTCACCACCAGATACATCCACAGCTGAGTGTCCTTTCGGCTTTGGCCCAGCCGCTTCATTCTTTCTGGCGCTGCTACTTCTAGCCCTCTGCTCTTCCCCAATAGCATATTGGACATGGTTTTCCCGGTTGCAATTTATGGCTGTGAAAGTTGGACCATAAGAAAGGCTGAGCACCAAAGAATCAAGGGCTTTGAACTCTAGTGCTGGAGAAGACTCCTGCGAGTCCCTTGGACTGCAAGGTGATCACACTGGTCA
Source organism: Ahaetulla prasina (assembly GCF_028640845.1). Taxonomy (NCBI): domain Eukaryota; kingdom Metazoa; phylum Chordata; class Lepidosauria; order Squamata; family Colubridae; genus Ahaetulla; species Ahaetulla prasina. The sequence goes on along the minus strand of NC_080544.1, from coordinate 4,138,054 downwards.
GTCCTAGAGGAGATCAACCCTAACTGCTCTTTAGAAGGCCAGATCCTGAAGATGAAACTCAAATACTTTGGCCATCTAATGAGAAAGAAGGACTCATTGGAGAAGAGCTTAATGCTGGGAACAATTGAGGATAAAAGAAGAAGGGGACAACAGAGAACGAGGTGGCTGGATGGAGTCACTGAAGCAGTTGGCATGAGCTTAAATGGACTGTCCTGTAGAGGACAGGAAAGCCTGGAGGAAAGTTGTCCATGAGGTCGCAATGGATCGGACATGACTTCGTAACTAACAACAACAACAACAACAAGGAATCCACAATTTGTTTTAAAGTTTCCATTGCACTGCAACAAGTCAAAAGCAGACAGGAAGGAGACATTTATGCCTCCTCATTTTGTTTCCTCTTTCTGTCTCAAACACTGAAAATAGAAATCTTAAGTAAACATTGAGTGGCTTTTTTGAGATTCCAGTCCACTTACTGATCAATACCAGGGCATCAATTCATCTTGACAAATCTTTCCATCCTGTTCACAAGTAGGTTTTAAGAATGTCCATGTTCTCAAGGCTAGTGGATGCTAAGTGAGCATAAAACAGTTCCCTCCCAGATTCCAGACTCATTAGAAGTTCTGTGCATTCCCCTTGTTTTTATGAAAAGTCTCCATCCAAATATGCAGCCTATAAAACAGCACCATGAGTCAAGTTTTTTTTTTAAAAAAACATAGTCTACTATAAGAAGCTTCAGTAAATAGTCAAAGTTTCCATGATGATTTTTCCCCATCTATAAAAATATATCTTCTCTTCCATTTTCTAGTGGGAAAATGGCTTTGGTCTGAAAACCAGAGTTTCCAGACATGAAAAAATAAAGCTACAAAGGATGACATTTAAAACATGAATGTTACACATTAGGACTATGATCAGACAATCAAGACACATTAGGTCTAACATCAGATTTATTTTGACAATATTGGTATCTGAATTTAGATTGCCTTCTTATTCTTCAACAGTTTGCTAAATGGTTTAAAGAGGTTTTCTAAACTGTTTGCCAGGATGATAGTGAAACATTAATGTTAAATAAATATCTATAATAAATTGATGTTTGCCTTATAAAAAGGGTTTTGTTTTATAGTCTTATGAAAATTTATGAGTTTATTTATCTGATATAATAGAGAAATGCTAAATAGTCATACAGGCATGTTAACGGCCTGCTTATTCATTAAAAGTATTTCATAACATATTTTATCAGCATAATTTGAAAAAAGGAAGCTGAAATTTCCTACTTGTCTCTCTGACACAAGAGATGTGGAAAGTGGATCCTCAGCATGTTACACAAGTTGGAATATTAGACAAAAGTTATGCAAACAAAACAAAAATACTTGGAAAATAAAGAGCCAGATTAGTTTAACTAAAGTTATATTTGAAAAAAATAAATAAAAAGCACCAAACCTACTACATTTTAGAAAGTAGTATAAGGAGTATAGTAGTGTAGGATTCAGATATCCTGTTTTCTATTTTTGTGGTGTTTCTTTGAAATAAAAACTGGTACTTATTTACTCTCAGTGGCTATAAGGATATACAACTAGCTCAACTAAAATCTGAACTCAAAGGTGTTTTGGAGTAACTAATGCAGTTTGTCATCCATCTGAATAGACAAGAAGGTTTTAATCAGAGGTGGAATTCAGCTGGTTCAGACTGGTTCGGGTGAACCGGTAGTGCTGACGATCAGTTGGCCCCGCGCCCCCAGCTCTATCTAGTCCAGAGGTGGGTTACAGCAGGTTCTGACCAGTTCTGGAGAACCGGTAGCAGAAATTTTGTGTAGTTCGGAGAACTGGTAGTAAAAATTATGACTGGCCTCACCCCCCATTTATTCTCTGCCTCCCGAGTCCCAGCTGATCGGGAAGAAATGGGGATTTTGCACTAACCTTCCTTTGGAGTGGGGAGGGAATGGAGATTTTGCAGTATCCTTCCTCTGGATTGGGGAGGGAATGGAGATTTTACAATATCCCTCCCCTGCCACACCCACCAAGCCACACCCACAGAACCGGTAGTAAAAAAAATTGAAACCCACCACTGATCCAGTCCTTTATTTCCTGCTTTGTAGCTCATCTCAATTGCGCAGCACACCTGATTTCCCTTTCCCCTCACTGTTCTACTTACTGTTACTGACTTGGAAGATAAGTCTGACTTGGAGATTCTAAATGCTCTATTTTCAATGCTGCATGCAAGCACCTTAGGCGCACACTCATGCAAAGCACACATGCACACGCAAGGCAAGCGCTCACCGAACCGGTTGTTAAACAAACAGCATTCCAGCACTGGTTTTAATCCATCAGAATGACCTCCTCATTAGATCACCATCAGTTGTCTTACTCCAAATGGCTTTTCAAATGAAACCATAAGCTTCTTGGACAGTGAGAGGATGGATACCATGCCCCTGGGGCAATGATGAAGCATTGAAGGGATGGATAAAGACCATGAAGGACAGGGTCTCACTGTGAGCTTAATGGAGTTTGGAAAGCATAATTATGATACTGCTAGGTTCTCTAGACCAAAACAGAAATCACAGGCAGGATGTAGATGTAGTCAAGATATTATTCTGGAAAAGGATGGCAGTTCCCCCCCTCCCTCTGTAGGAACATCCTGTTCTACTGGGATCATATGAAGTGCACAATCATATAACAGAGAATGATCTTCAGTGGAAACATGTCTAAACCTAGGGAAGGCCATTTTAGAAGGCCTAGAAAAGAATTTCAAAAGGTGCTTATTTTATTGTAGCAATTTTTCCAAGAAAAATAATAATAATTGTATACACAATTTTAAACAGAACTATGAGATTTCTCCCATTGAAATAATTGCTCGATATGTTCCAAATTATACTCTGGATCTTGGGGCAAGTTGGAAATGGTCTGTCTCAACAGTGAAATCCTTTGAAGTCTGCTACCAGTTCTGTGAGTCTGCTACCTAGTGCATGCATGTGTGCTTGAGGCACACCCACGCAGTGCTAAAAAAAGGAACATTTTGAAGCCTTCCAAGTCTGCAAAGGTGTTCTGTCCCCCCCACCTCACCTAAGAAAACACAAGCACCGAAGGATGTCTGCCAGCAATTTATTTACAAGTTGGCCTGGTTTCCTTTGGCAGAGGAAAGTTCTGGCAGCTGCTCTCCAAGTGCCAGCCAAGTTTCTTATCAAGAGTCAGCGTGTTTACAGTCCATTGCCAGAGCAACCAGGAGTCTAAAGAATGGTCAAGAGTTACTCACGAAAATCCAAGCCTTAAATCCAAAAACTGTCGAAGCTCACACGATGCAGTTCACATTTAATAGCTTTTGTCTGTCACAAGGGCCTGATGGCAACCCCACCAGCTTTTATCCCCTGTGGTGTGTGACTCAGCGACTCAGCACTCCCTGGGTCTGCCACACCTCTTCCTCTGCTGCGCATGCCTCTCTTTCTGACGCTGTCTAGGGTCAATCCAGGATTTTTTTTGTTGTTGTTGTTTACATTTATACCCCGCCCTTCTCCGAAGTCTCAGGGCGGCTTACAATGTATAAGGCAATAGTCTCATTCTATTTGTATATTTTTACAAAGTCAACTTATTGCCCCCCCAACAATCTGGGTCCTCATTTTACCTACCTTATAAAGGATGGAAGGCTGAGTCAACCTTGGGCCGGGCTCGAACCTGCAGTAATTGCAGGCTTTGTGTTCTTAATAACAGGCTTAATAACAGGCTTTACCAGCCTGCGCTATTCACCGGCCCTCCTCGTCCTCTATCTGTGGGGGCTCTGACACGCCTTCATCCTGGCCTTCCGCCGGCACTTGAGTTGCCAGGAAGGAGGGACCTGGAGAAGGAGGCCTTGTCAGCTCCTCTCCCTCACACTCTTCTAATCCTCCTCCTCCATGAGGACAGGCTCGGGGGCTGGAGTCACAACAAAAGGTAAGTAGAACAGCGAGGAGGGGAATCCGCTGTGCCGTGCAATTTAGATTATCTAGAACAGGGGTTCCCAACCTTTTGGACCTCAGGGACCACCAAGTTCATAATTTTAAATCCCGCGGATCACTAATACGAATCCAGCTTGCTGAAGCGCCTGCACTCCCAGTGATGGGATGGGGTCCTTCAGGCACTCTCCCTCCTCTCTCTTTCTTTCTCTCTCTCTCTTTCTCTCCCTCTCTCTCCCATTCTTTCTCTCTCATTCTCTCTCTCTCTCTCTCTTTCTCTCCCTCCCACTCTTTCTCTCTCATTCTCTCTTTCTCTCCCCTCTACTCTCTCTCTCTCTGATTCTCTTTCATTCTCTCTCTCTCATTCTCTCTCTCATTCTCTATCTCTCAGTCTCTGATTTTCTCTCTGATTCTCTCTGTCTCTCTCTCTCTCATTCTCATTCTCTCTCTTTCATTCTGTTTCTTTTTCTCTATTTAATTTTGCGCAGCATGAGCATTCTGCCTTGGTATATTTGTGCCAGCTGGTGGAGCAAAGCAGCCCTCTCCTGCCGCTTGGGACTTGGAGCGGTAAATGGCATCTGGTCAGGGGAGCAGCCAGATTTTGCTCTCCATTGTGGATGCCAGATTGCCCCCCTGCAAGCTCTCGTCTCTCAAGGAGCCCGGCTGAAGTTTCCCGTGCCACTTCAGCGAGCGCTCCTCAAGAGACGAGAGCTTGCACGGGGCTGATCTGGCATCCACAATGGAGAACCAAAAGGCAGGAGACAACGGCTACTTTGCACCACCAGCTTGGCAAATATACCGAGGCGGAATGCTGATGCTGCACAAGTGCAAGTAGTGATTTGCTCCCACAGCTTCCAGCCATCACAATCGCTGCTTCATCCCACTTGTGCCGCAGCTCATCCACCAGGGTGTACCAGCAAAAATACGAAGATTTCTCCGTGGACCACCAAAATTTTCTCCGGTTGGTGACCGCTGATCTAGAAAGCAGAATATCCAACAATTCTAACTAATATATAAATTGTGCATCACAGCTGATCATCGCCCAGCTGATTGTCGGAAATACCAGTTCACCTGAACTGGCAGCATTTTTACTACCAGTCCAAACCAGTAGCACTTCACTCCTGGTCTATTTCCAGATAATTTGGAGATAGAGATTTCTGGAGCAAGTTGGACATATCTGCACAACCTTGTTATTTGACTTATTCTTCTCTAGAATAGAATAGAATAGAATAGAATAGAATAGAATAGAATAGAATAGAATAGAATAGAATAGAATAGAATAGAATTTTTTATTGGCCAAGTATGATTGGACACACAAGGAATTTGTCTTGGTGCATATACTCTCAGTGTACATAAAAGAAAAGATACCTTCATCAAGGTACAACATTTACAACACAAATGATGGTCAATATATCAATATAAATCATAAGGGTTACCAGCAACAAAGTTACAGTCATACAGTCATGTGGAAAGAGATGGGTGATGGGAACCATGAGAAGATTAATAGTAGTGCAGATTTAGTAAATAGTTCGACAGTGTTGAGGGAATTATTTGTTTAGCAGAGTGATGGCCTTCGGGGAAAAAACTGTTCTTGTGTCTAGTTGTTCTGGTGTGCAGTGCTCTATAGCGTCGTTTTGAGGGTAGGAGTTGAAACAGTTTATGTCCTGGATGTGAGGGATCTGTAAATATTTTCACGACCCTTGTCTTGATTCGTGCAGTATACAGGTCCTCAATGGAGGGCAGGTTGGTAGCAATTATTTTTTCTGCAGTTCTAATTATCCTTTGAAGTCTGTGTCTTTCTTGTTGGGTTGCAGAACCGAACCAGACAGTTATAGAGGTGCAAATGACAGACTCAATAATTCCTCTGTAGAACTGAATCAGCAGCTCCTTGGGCAGTTTGAGCTTACTGAGTTGGCGCAGAAAGAACATTCTTTGTTGTCCTTTTTTGATGGTGTTTTTGATGTTAGCTGTCCATTTTAGATCTTGCGATCTACTTGCGATCTACTGTAAGAGGGCATATTTCCCTTTGCTGTATTGTTATGTAGGCATCTACTACACATCAGGAAAGGAATGCTTGGTCAACACATACTGCTTGACATGTATACCAAAAATGAATTTTAGTAAACAATTAAATGGAAATGTACAGACAGTGCATACATTCAACTAAAATTTGCCTAGTTCTTACTTATTTCCCAGTATTTAGAGAAGCAAAAAAAATGACGATGCCATACTGAGAAAAAATTAAAATGTTTGATGGCAATGTATCTGACCCACTATCCCAGATCTGCAAATAAACTGTTCAGGAAATGCAATTATAGAAAGATGCGGTCTAAAGCTCTTTAAAGTCAAGGGAGGATTCTAACTGAATTCAAGGGTGCGAGAATCAAATTTATGATGCAGAACATTTTCAACAAGTATCTGAACATTCCCACTCGTTCTTTTTTCCAAGGAGAACCCATGTAGGCAATGTCTTACAAGCAATGTTTTCTAAATATGTAATCTGATCACGTACTGTTCACTTTCTGAATACATGCAAATGATTATCAGAGAATTAGAAATGCCAGCAGTTCACCCTGTGATTTGAAGAGTCAGTCGCACTGTCTTTATTATTCATCTTGAGCAGAAAGATTAAACTTGCCATTGAAACTTTGCCTAAAGCAAATCTGGGATCCCCCTCCAGGCAAAACCCTCTTTGGATTTCCAGGGGAAATCATACTGAGCTGCAAACACACAAAGCAACATTGATAGGTACCATGATTCGGTGAAAACCAGATCTTTAGGGGGGTGGTTGAACTAAATGGATTGACACATTACAAGATCAGGGGTGAAAGGCATGGCAAATCTTGATGGGATTTAAGACTGGAAAAATTATGCGTAGAACCTTGATTTTTTTTTATCAGCTCTTCACACATTAGAAAAAAATTGTTTTCAATGTGCACAAAGGTTAAACAGACATCTGCCTTTGCATCTCAGAGACAGCTACAGTGGGAAGCATTTTAGGGTAAGTTAAGAAAGCCCTCAATCTTGCATTTAAAAAAATGCCACGCTTTTGCAAATGTAATGTGAAATTGATAGAGCTGTTGAAGTACAGCTGGAAACAAGGAATCTTGAAAAAATGGCAGAACACCAGGGACTGTCTGATTTACCACCCTTCTTAAAATCTATCCAATAGCTGGTATGTGTAATGTGGTGCATAAATTTGGCTCTTCGTCCATTTTTCTCTAAGCATTCTTCCCAATTCTAATTATCTAAGAGGGACAGGGAAGACAAAACAACAACAACAATACAGACGTATAAAGGTGCTTCTGCTATAAACTCTTGGCCCACAGAATAAAGAATTTCTAAATTTATAGGCAGCAGGTACTTCAGATTTATTTTTTACACTGCAGCATTTTTCAGAGCGAGGATAGATATATTAAAAATGTGCTACATGTACAAGATTATAATGTGGGCAAGAAACACCAACACTTAATAGGAGTTTAAGACGAAAGACAGGGACTCCGGAAAGGGTTATCGTGGGTCACCTGGCCCCAGTTGTAGAATTTCTACACTTTCTGCAATCAGCTGACACCTTTCAGCTTTCTGCTGTAACTGCAAATCCAGACGTGCCTTATCACTCTACACAGCTGGCCAGATTGTCTGTCACTGAAAATTTGTGCTTCTTTGTGAGTCTAGGTGGAAATTCTCATTTCCAGTGTCCCATTTCCACGCTGTCTGGCATTCTCAGCCCTGCCTTCCTGTTTGATTGACATCTTAATTGATCAAGTAAACATGTCCCAAGACTTTCCCTCTAATCACGATGCATCAAATTGCAAATCTAAATGTTTTCATTCATGCAAAAAGCCCAAGAGTTTGGAAGGAAGAGAGGGAAAAAACCAAAATTCCTTTGTGCATACTTCCCCCCCCCCAACAATTCTAACACAAATTGATTTTTATTTTCAACCATTCCTATAACAGGCAAGCCACTGACCATGATACATGCTTGGCTCTATCTCTGGAATGGACTACAGTACACTGCCAACCATAAGGTGGTTTTGAGAAAAATCTAAAAAAAAATCCATTATTTTATCTTTGTGGGTTTTTTTAAAATCTTGCAATAAACAGTCCACAGCTTTCTTGAGAAAACATTGTTGCAATGATTATTATGGTTGCTGGATTGACAGCAGACTTCACCTCCCATTTTTTACTAGTCAGATTGATGTATTTTTTTTGACTTTGTTTTATTGTTCTATTATTTTACTTTCACTTTGTTTAAACTTCCTTTTTATTTTTTTATTTTTTATTGTTGTGAGCCATCTGGAGTAACCCCATGGCAAGACAGGAGGCAAATATATTTATTATTATTATTAATAATTATAATTATAATAATAATAATAATAATAATACGTAGTCCTAAACGCTTGGGAAGTATTCAACTAGTGATCTGTGATACGAAATCCAGCATAGTTATCTTGTTTGCTGTGTATGCTGTCATTTTGTGTAAATAAAATAATAATAGTAATAATAATAGTAATAATAATAATAATAATAAAAGTCAAAACTGTTTCACATTTAATATGTGAATGCAGCAAAATCGCACAAACTGATTACAAAGCTAGACACAACCAAGTTGCTAAATTAATCCACTGGTCATTATGTAAAAAATATGACTTGCCTGTATCCAAAAAGTCATGAGAACATAAAGTGGAAAAAGTTATAGAAAATGAGATGGTGAAGATGTTGTGGGACTTTCAAATACAGACGGATCATCACTTGGAACACGACACACTAGATATCACACTTGTCGAAAACCGAAACGTACAATTTATTGACATTGCGGTACCAGGAAATGCCAGAGTCAAAGAAAAAGAACTGGAAAAAAACATGAAATATCGCAACCTGGCCATCGAAACTACACGGCTATGGATGAAACATGTAACAATGATATCCATTGTGATCAGGGCACTTGGTACCATGTCCAAGAATTTTATAAGATACATCAACAAATTGCAGTTTACTGCAGTAACACCAGCAGAACTGCAAAAAAATGTGCTACTTGGAACATCGTATATCAACCAGAAGGTACTTGGTTGATACCTAGGACACTGGCAGCAATCCGTATCAACCATTAGCACCAGTCAATGGTATTTGTGACACATTTTAAATGTTCAGTTGTCTGAGTTTCATGAATAATAATAATATTCATGATAATAATAATCTGTTGTGCCTCGTCCTCCCTCCTCTCCTCAGCCGGGCCCCTCTCACCTCCTCCCGGGCCTGCTATCAGATTCAGAGTCTGATAATGAAGAGGAACGGCCTGGCATGCCTCCAGCCCCCAGCCCTGGCCCCATGCCCGGACAGAATGTCAGGAATGAACAAACAAACCTCACTCCTATAGCATGTGAGCAGGGAGCCAGCCACGTGCTGGAATTACTGGCAGCAGATCCAGAGGAAGAGAATCCACAGTGGGAGTATCCCCGCTTCTGGAGATCGGAGAGGCGACATTAGCAGAAGGAAGGGAGGGGCAGGCCTGGATAAGTGCTGAGTCATGGAGCCACACCCCACAGCCTATATAAAGGACCAGCTTGAGTTAAGCAACTTTGAGTCAAGCAAAGTCTCATTTAGTTTGCTGAAGTCACAACTTGGATTCCTGCCTGCCCTGAGAAATCTGAAAGGAATTTGGCAAAGCTGCAGAGGCTTCGTGGCCACGCTTGATACGGACTTCCTAGACCCGGTCGTTGGAGAGGGAGGGGGACACAACATAATCAATCCCTACTCCAAGTATTAATCTCTGAGTGTTTTTTGCACAGCATCAAAGGGGCTTGTATTATTCTTGATTACAACATCAAAGACCAAATCCTGCCTGCATCTTACCTTCCTGATACCTTCCGAAGGGTTTGCTACACAGTTATCAGCTCCGTTGTTCTTACTGATGGTCTTCCACAGCTCAGAAAAAGTGCTGTCTTGCTCTAAAGGGTTGGTGCCTTTTGCTTTAAAGTAGTCGTAAACGGCTGAATCTCTGACTGTGCCATAAGAGACATCCATTTGCTTGGAAAGATCCTGAAATGTTCTGAAATGCAAGAGGAATCAAAGAGTTATTGGAAGGAGGGGAAAGACGTTGGCTTTATGGACTGAAAAAAAAGTTTTCTGCAGGAGGAAAATATCAAAATGCCTATAATCAATAATTCTACTTGTTTTCTTTTGATTCCCTCCTCCCCTCTTTTTTTTTATTAAAAGAAGTGTTGTCCTGTCTTTATGTTGGTCAAGAAGACAGGGCAACCGTGAGAAGATTCTGGTGATCAGAGGCTGCACTCAACCATCTGGGGAGGAAGATGGCAAGAGTTTATCCCAAATGAAGACAATTTTTCAAGTTCTTCTAACTAGCACATTGTCTTTGTGCATAGATGTGTGTCTATGTATTAGTTTAATGTGATGAGCCTACTGAAAAAGACAGTTTTGTTTATTGCTTATTTATTTTTATTTGTATCCCACTTTTATTATTTTTACAAATAACTCGTCATTGAACATATCCAACATATCTTCCTCCTCCTATTTTCCCCACAACAACAACTCTGTGCATTACACTCTTTGTATTTATTTGTATCCCTTGGATACAATTTATTTATTTGTATCCCTTGGCGAGTACCTTGGACTGCAAGGTGATAAAACCATCCTAGAGGAGATCAACCCTGACTGCTCTTTAGAAGGCCAGATCCTGAAGAAGAAACTGAAATACTTTGGCCACCTAATGAGAAGGAGGGACTCACTGGAGAAGAGCCGAATGCTGGGAAAGATTGAGGGCAAAAGAAGAATGGGATGATAGAGAACGAAGTGGCTGGATGGAGTCACTGAAGCAGTAGGCATGAGCTTAAATGGACTCCAGAGGATGGTAGAGGACAGGAAGGCCTGAAGGAATATTGTCCCTGGGGTTGCGATGGATCGGACACAACTTCAATTTTATCCCGCCTTTATTATTTTTACAAATAACTCAAAGCAACGAATAGGTCCAACACATCTTCCTCCTCCTATTTTCTCCACAGCAACAACCTTGTGAGGTGAGATGGACTGAGACAAAGGGACTGAATCAAAGACACCCAGATGGCTTTCATGCTTAAGGTGGTACTAGAACTCATGGCCTTCTGCTTTCTAGTGGCAAAGGTTCCAAACCTTCGCCACTAGAACCAAACTGGCTGTAGATTTGCTACATTTCCTGAAGTAAAGAAGTAGGCAAATGTACCAACAATTTTAAATAGTTATGGTCAAAGAGCTCAGATTGGAAAAAGAAAAAAGGGTCAGATTTATCTATGGAAAAGGTGACCACAGATTGCCTATATCTGAAGTAGGGTCTCCTTTGATATAACTGGGTGCTTTGGAGCTTTAATCTCTGCAGCTCTGCAGCGAGTTAGATTTTCTCTTTGTACTTTATTATTAGACAGTTTAAAGAAGATATATAAACATTAAAAAAGGAAACAGGAATAAAAAAGTAAAGCACAGCAAAGGATTTGAAATGTGATGGAAATTATAATTTTCCAGTATATCATTAGTTAAGGATGAATCACTGAATATATTTTATCATTGTAGAGACTGAAAATTGCTATTAAGCTCTAGGATAAGCATGAATATCCAAAATTGCAGTCAGCACAGTATAACTAACTGCATGGTATGATAAGAACAGTAAATTCAACCTATATTATTGAGAATCTATTCAGATTTAAACACCATAAAATTGAAATATGTACTCTATGCATGGAGAAACCCAATTTTTGGATGTGGTAGAAATGTATTTATTAACTTGTAGTCTAAGAAAGCTTTCCATTCTTAGTTTAGCGTAATTCTATGTCATATTTACTTTTAAGATAGGAAATTATTTTAGACATAGAATTATACTCCTACAACTTAATTTAGCAGGGATCAAGCAGTCTTTCCAGCAAAAAGCATACAATATTCAAAGCAAATTCAGTGTACCTTGAACAATTAGATGGTTTAATAAAGTTTAATAAAAATATTAAAGCCTATAATGGGAATTCAGTATGAAAGAATTACCCAGCTTGTTCATTCTATTTCCATCAATTTTTAGAGAATGAACTGTCCATTTTAGCAATCAGGAGGTGACCATTATATTAACGATAAAACATGTTATACTAAGTATAATCTTTGGGATACATTGAATGTTGTTTCACTGAAATTCCCATAGTTGCATATCTATTACTGCATTCAGATTTTGCATCTATTTGACTTCTTCGTTTTTTGAATTATATTTCTCTAGCAGTTAATAAGGTCCAGTCGATATTATGAGTTGTATTTTATAAGTTTGCAAATTCACTCAAGCCTAAGTACTCCCCCTTGTTTCTGCGTTCTTTTAATATTAATAATAATATTAATAATATTAATAATATTAATATTAATACTAATATTAATACTAATATTAATACTAATATTAATACTAATATTAATACTAATATTAATAATAATAATAATAATAATAATAATAATAATAATAATAATAATAATAATAATAATAATAATAATAATAATAATATTTTAATTTGTATACCGCCCTTCTCCCGAAGGACTCAGGGCGGTGAACAGGCAGATAAAATACAAATATACACAATAATTAAAAACATCCCTTAAAAAACTAATTTAAATGCCCAAATGTTAAAATAACATACTCCCCCATAAAATCACAAAACTTTAAAAACCATCAAATAAAGATAAAAATCAGGCTAGTCCAGCCATACGAAATAAATAAGTTTTAAGTTCATGAAAGGTCCTAAGGTCAGGTAATTGTCAAGTCCGAGGGGAAGTTCGTTCCACAGGGTGGAGCCCCACAGAGAAGGCCCTCCCTCTGGGGGCCGCCAGTCGACACTGTTTGGCTGACGGCACCCTGAGGAGTCCCTCTCTGTGGGAACGTACCGGACGATGGGAGATAGAGGCCGGCAGTAGACGGTCCCATAGATAGCCCGGTCCTAAGCCATGGAGCGCTTTAAAGGTGGTAACCAATACCTTGAAGTGCACCCGGAAAACAACAGGTAGCCAGTGCAGTCTGCGCAGGATAGGTGTTATGTGGGAGCTCCGAACCGCTCCCTCAATAACCCGCACAGCCGCATTCTGAACTAGCTGAAGTCTCTGGGTGCTCTTCAAGGGGAGCCCCATGTAGAGAGCATTGCAGTAGTCCAGGTGAGAGGTAACGAGAGCATGAGTGACTGTGCATAAGGCATCCCGGTCCAGGAAGGGACGCAACTGGCGGATCAGGCGAACCTGATAAAAAGCTCTCCTGGAGACGGTCGTCAAATGGTCTTCAAAGGACAACCGACCATCCAGGAGCACGCCCAAGTTGCGTACCTTCTCCATCGGGGCCAATGATTCACCCCCGACAGACAGCCGCATCTGCAGCTGACTGTACCAAGGTGCCGGCATCCACAGCCACTCCGTCTTGGAGGGATTAAGTTTGAGCCTGTTCCTCCCCATCCAGACCCGTACGGCTTTCAGACACCGGGACAGCACTTCGACAGCTTCACTGGGGTGGCTCGGGGTGGAAAAGTACATCTGAGTATCATCAGCGTACAGTTGGTATCTCACCCCAAAGCCACTGATGATCTCACCCAGCGGCTTCATATAGATGTTGAACAGGAGGGGTGAGAGAATCGACCCCTGCGGCACCCCACACATGAGGCACCTTGGAGTCGATCTCTGCCCCCCTGTCAACACCGTCTGCGTCCGGTCAGAGAGGTAGGAGGAGAACCACCGATAAATGGTGCCTCCCATTCCCAACCCCTCCAACCGGCGCAGCAGGATACCATGGTCGATGGTATCAAAAGCCGCTGAGAGGTCTAATAGGACCAGGGCAGAGGAGTAACCCCTATCCCTGGCCCTCCAGAGATCATCCACCAGTGCGACCAAAGCTGTCTCAGTGCTGTATCCGGGCTGGAAGCCGGACTGGAACGGGTCTAGATAGACAGCTTCATCCAGGTACTGGGGTAGCTGACATGCCACCACACTCTCTACAACCTTCGCCATGAAGCGAAGATTGGAGACTGGCCGGTAGTTCCCTAAAACAGCTGGGTCCAGGGAAGGCTTCTTGAGGAGGGGTCTCACCACCACCTCTTTCAAGGCCGCGGGAAAGACCCCCCTCCCGCAGAGAAGCATTTGTAATCCCCTGGAGCCAGCCTCGTGTCATCTCCTGAGTAGCCAGTACTAACCAGGAGGGGCACGGATCCAGTAAACATGTGGTGGCGTTCAGCCTACCCAGCAACCTGTCCATGTCCTCGGGAGTCACGGGATCAAAGTCATCCCAAACCACCTCAACAAGACGGGCCTCAGAACCCTCGCCTGGATCTACCCAATTTTGATCCAATCCGTCCCGAAGCTGAACGATTTTGTCGTATAGATAACCGTTAAACTCCTCGGCACGCCCTTGTAGGGGGTCCTCCCGCCCTTCCTGTTGAAGGAGCGAGCGGGTCACCCGAAACAGGGCGGCCGGGCGGTTATCTGCCGACGCAATGAGGGAGGAAGCGTGGGCAACCGCAACCCTCATTGCCACTAGGTAAGTCCTACTATAGGACCTAACTAGTGTCCGGTCAGCCTCAGAGCGGCTGGATCTCCAGGCACTCTCTAGGCGTCTTCTCCAGCGCTTCATCTCCCTCAGCTCCTCGGAGAACCAAGGAGCTGGTTGAGACCAACGCCGGGTCAGAGGCTGCAAAGGCACGACACGGTCCAAAGCTCCAGCCGTGGCCCGTTCCCAGGCCACAACTAGTTCTTCAGTCGAGTCGTGGGCCAGGTGCTCGGGAAACGGCCCAAGCTCCGTCAGGAACCTCTCCGGGTCCATCAGGTGCCTGGGACGGAACCAGCGCATTGGTTCCGTCTCCCTGCGGTGGTGGGTAGCGGTCAGAAAGTCTAGACGAAGGAGAAAATGATCTGACTATGACAAAGGTTCAACAACTAAATCATTTAAAACCAGATCATTAGACCACTGGCCAGAGATAAAAATCAGGTCTAGGGTGCCTCCCCCGACATGGGTAGGGCCATCAATTAACTGAATCAGGTCCAAGGCCGTCATGGAAGCCATGAACTCCTGAGCTGCCGAAGATGCTACGCCGGCTGATGGCAAATTGAAATCCCCCATGACCAACAGTCTGGGGGTTTCAACTGCCAACCCGGCCAGCAACTCCAACAGCTCAGGCAGGGCTGTAGTCACGCAGCAAGGAGCCAGGTATGTGATCAACAAGCCCACCTGAGTCCTACGACCCCACTTCACGTAGAGGGATTCACACCCAGCTATCTGAGGCACAGTGGTTTCCCTCGGCTCGAGACTCTCCTTAATAATAACCGCCACCCCTCCACCCCTACTCTGGGCCCTCGGCTGATGGAATGCTCGGAAACCTGGTGGGCACATCTCCACTAGGGGAACCCCCCCCTTCGGTGCCCAACCAGGTCTCCGTAATGCCCATAACATCCGCGGTCCCTTCCTGAATAAGATCTGAAATCAGGGGGGCTTTATTAACCGCGGACCTGGCATTACATAACATCAGCCGAAGGCCCAGGTCCCGATTACTCTGGCCACTCGGGTCACGGGAAATTCCTGGGGGGCCGGAGCACGCAATCGCTCGTAAACAGCGAGGGCGAGCCCCCGAAACCTGATGTGGCCCCCCCCTTCCGTCATATCTGCCTCTCCCACTTACCGTAGTAATAGCTCGACCCTGACAAACTGGAACGACACCCCTCGCCACAATCCCAGGACCTATTAAGTTACCGCCGCGAACACATGGTGGACCTAGCCCCCTCCCTGACGGGTTTCCCCCCCCATCCACCCCCCCCCCATTAAAATTCCCATTAAAACTCCCCTTAAAAAAACGGTTAAAACAATTAATTAAAAATCCCCTAAGTCTCCTATTTTTGGCATGCCACCTCTCGGGGTTCCAAAACCGGTGCTCAAGATGGGCCCTCGATAGTGTAGGGGGCCAAACCCGCGAGAGAGGGGAATCTCGCAGGGCAAGAAGGTCAGCCGCTGTGAATGTCCGCATAATAAGAGTCCGGCAAACAAGCCCATCCTGGACCAATCAAGATGATAATTGATAATTCCGGCAATTCCGGGTAAGAACAGTTGAGAAATAGTTCTTAGGCGGTAGATGAATAACACCACCATGATTCAGTCAGTTTCACCAACCCCTCATTCTACAGTCCCGAGGGGTGGTTAAAGGAGGAAGGGGGAAGCTGTTACACTGTTAGGCCAGGGGCATCCACTAGGCCAGGCCGCTCAGCCGCTCAGCCATGTCTCTCCCAAAGTCCGGGGGGGGGGGAGCAGGATCTTAAAAAGGTCTTAAAAAGGTCCCCCCCCTGCAGGCAGTCCATAGACGTCTTTAGGTGGTAAAGATGATAGAGGGGACGTCCACTAGGCCCAAGGACAGCCTCCAGATGACACCAGCAAGGCGTCCATCGGGCCCACCTGCGATCTTCAAGTTATTATCCTGTTTAGTATTTTCATATTAATGAAGCCACCATTGTGTTAAGTGTTTTTCTTTTGATTTACATGAGTCAATGATGCTACTTGTATATCCAGATTCTTAGAAGTTTATCAAAGACTATCAGCCCTATAACACCAGAAACTAAGTACATGATGATGTCACTAAGCCTATTTTCCCATACTTCATAACCAGTTCGCCTCCTCCTTTTTCTCTTCCTCCTCCTCTTTCTCTTCTTCTTCCTCCTCCTTCCCCCCTCCTCTTCCTCTTCCTCTTCCTCTTCCTCCTCCTCATGCTCTTCCTCTTCCTCTCCTCTCTTCCTCTTCTTCTCCCCTTCCTCCTCTGGCACATAAGTCACCACCTTTGGTAGAATCGAGACCACCAATCCTGCTTCCATTTATAGCCACTTTTAATAAAGAATAATGGAGAAATACCTGGAAAATGCCTCAAAGAAATACATATTTACAAAAATACTTTCTCCTTGTCCCTATTAACACCACTGTGAAATGCATTCCAATATCTGTATTTTTTTTTCTTTTTTCTTTTTTCTTTTTTTGTAAGATGCTAGACCGTGTTTTCACCATGAAGGCATCTTTGTAATTATTGTTCACTAATTACATACAATTAGAGCAAAACGGCATCTTGGGGAAATACACAGATGGGCAGAAAAGCTGTTAGAATGGGAGACCAAACGGTCTCACCCCCTTCTATTACCTCCCATCTCATGTCTGCAACATTAGCAAAGAAGCAGATCTCTAATGAATCACATTCATCAGATCAACATGAATTAAACAGCTGAACTTAGACAGGAAATTGTTGTGCATTCTTCCCATGCCAACGTCTGTTCAACGAAATATATAATTGTCATGAAACTCCAGTATGAGTTCACCTTCACCCTGCACATTTGAAATATTAATTCCTTTTCTTGCATTGCTATTTATTCCTTCTTCTTTGGTGGCCACTAAAGCTGCATTCATCTTGTTAACTGTAAATTCATCTGTTTAACTATATGCATCTAGCTGATTATGTAATTAAAATCTCCAGCTAATTATTTTTTGACTGTAGCTTAGTTAATTCATACTTAGGCTTCCTCCAGTCTTTTCTCCTTTTAGAGCTTTCAACTGTGACTTCTCTGAAAGGCACAGAGTCAGTTAGCTGATTAATGTTGCTTGTATATCACTATGTAAGCAACATGTGTTTTACTAAAGGCCATGAGGGGAAAAAAATCAGAGCCCAAGAAAAATCACAGGCAAACATTCTCTCATGAAATAGAAATAAATCATGCAACTACTTGATTTTTCTCATTTATGGTTTCAATGGATTGCTTTTGATAATCAGCTCAGTGTGCATAATTTTGCACTGTAAACATCATTTGGGGGAAAAGTTAAGGTTTAAATCTGTCTTCCCAAATCATGCACTGTCCTGATGAATTATGGGAGTTAAATTTTCACACATTTGGAGGAATAGATTTTCCTACCTGTCACGAGGTGGGTTTGGAAAAAGGAGCAAGCAGGAATTTCTTGTTTTCTAAAATAAGACCTGTGCGATTTCATAGTGATTTGAAAGTTTCTGGGAAACCTGCTACCCTAGATCTGAATTTTTTCTTTATATGTATTTATTCAGTTTATGTTCTTCCTGATTCCAACTCTGAGTGGCTTAGAATAACAAATAATACAAAAGTAGCAAAATACGTAAAATTAATCAAAACTAGTACCACAGTGACTGCAAAATAATCACAAGATAACACCCCAACAACAAAGCAAATATAAACATCACAAACTTCTATTTTATCCCAAGTCCTGGGTTTTTAAGGTCCTTAAGGCTTTTAAGGGACGTGGTAGCTCAGTGGCTAAGACACTCTGCTTGTCAACCGAAAGGTTGGCACTTCAGCGGTTTCAATCCCTAGTGCCATGTAATGGGGTGAGCTCCCACTACTTGTCCCAGCTTCTGCCGACCTAGTAGTTCGAAAGAATGTAAAAAATGCAAGTAACCACCTTTGGTGGGAAGGTAACAGCGTTCTGTGTGTCTTTGGTATTTAGTCATGCCGGCCACATGACCACAGAGACGTCTTCGGACAGCGCTGGCTCTTCGGCTTTGAAACAGAGATGAGTACTGCCCCCTAGAGTAGGGAACGACTAGCACATATGTGCGAGGGGAACCTTTATCTTTTAAGGCTTTTTAGGTTGTCATCAGGGTGGGAAATGCATGAATCTTAGAGGAGACCCCATTCCAGAGGGCAGATATTGCTACAGGAAGATCTCACTTCCTGGGATCTTATGGGCTGGCCACCTTGTGAAAAAAGGCACCCTTAATAGGATATTTCCTTGTTTATTTAATTTCCTTTGTGCTTCCGAGCTTCCTATATTTAAGGTTTTTGAGAAGAACAGTCAGTATTCCTCTGTTGGTAACTATTGTTCAAAATACAGAAAGATTTTGAAAATTCTAAGGAATCAGGAGAGATGACCTGTTCTTCTAGCTGAAAATTTGGCAAGATGGTATTTATTAAATATTTAAGATAAAACAAATGCTTCTTGGTTAATTGTTGTCTCTCAGTGTTGCCATTGAAACATCTGTAAAGCCAGCTGAATAAGAAAATCCTTTCAAATATATTCATTAAGTAGAAAAATGCAACAAAATGAATAGATTTCTTGTATGTAACTTCACTTGATTCCAATCATTATTATATCATTATATCCACATACTTTCCTCCGAGTTATGATGATATCTTCAAAGTTAACATCCTATTTATTTATAAATAAATATTTATAAATAAATAAATAAATAAATATTTATTTATAGCATAAATAAATACTACATACGTTGGTTTGTTTTTCTCCTTTATTTCTTCCTAATTGTATTTCTTTTTCTGTATTGTACGTAAGCCAACCTGAGAATCAGGTAAAGTAGGTGGATGGATCAGAAATACTAAAAATAGCTTTCTTTTCTGTTCATCTTTGCCGCTCATTCATCTTTCTTATGATATAACAAAATCCAAAAACTTCACAGTAATTAATCCCTTCTCACCTGCCCAAACACAGGTTTCCTGGAAATCTGTCAACTACAATCACTGCAACAAAACCCTTCCAGCCTTTAGCACCATCAGGAGGAAGACTGGAATGCAGAGCCTGAATTATGGCTGCTTCAAATTAACAGGATTTATTTTGTTACATGAAGGCACAATGGCACTTTCTACTTCCACAAACAAGAGGCACAAGCTTCCCCACATTACATTTTACTGAAGTAAGTCATTTCAGTGAGTCTGACATAATATAAACTGCAGGCGATGAATTAAGAGGTACACAGAGTAAAATTTTCATATTCATCCATTTTGTCACTGGAGATTTCATCCTTCTGGCTTGTGGCACTCACCAATAAACTCTCATTAAGCAGGATGTCATTTATTTGTCCTGGTTCTAATCAAATTAAGTTTCTTGGCATATTTTAAGCTAGTTTTCCTCTTTAAAGTGGTGCTCATTCATCTGCCTTATATAATTTTTTGTTGTGCTGGATTCTCAGTCCTGGGTCCCGTCATCTCAATAAAAGAAAAGGAAGATAAGCAGAAAGAAGGTGGAGGAAAATCAGGCTGAATATCCACAATATTTGCAAAATGATATTGCCACAGTGGATGAAGCACCATATATTCAAACTTGTCAGTATATAAGAATTTATAAACTAGAATAGCCATAACAACAAGTCAGCCAATGGGAACTGTTTGGTGACTGAAAGCCATGTCAGACAACTCAGCACCTGGGCATGGCTTAGCTTAACTGTTCTGTATATATAAACTTGCTTCTAGTTCTGGTCCTTGCTTCTATTTCTACTTCTTGTTCTTGTCCTTGCTACCACGTTGCAAGAGCTGCATGGATATTGTATACATACATCATATTTTATATAAAGAAGTTTCTTTTATTAATGAATCCTGCTGAATTATTTACTTGTGCGCTGGCTGGATAGCTACAGACTCTGACAAAACTTTATTAGCGTTCTTTCTGTAGAGGGACTGTTGCTTAAGCCTAACTGAATCTTCTCTGCAAGAGCTATGACCATAGCAAGGCAGTTCACCTTTTACAGTGCAAGCCATATTCTTTGTCATTTACAAAAAAAAAAAAAAAAAAGAGGCCAAAAAATTATAATACAGAGCTTAAAACAAAGCTACAGATGTAAGCAATACCAATGTTAGCACTGTTCCAATATCTAAGGGGCTGCCACAAAGACGAGGGGAGGTTAACCTATTCTCTAAAGTACCTCAAGGCAAGACAAGAAACAACAGATGGAAACTAATCAAGTAGAGAAGCCACCTAGAACTAAGAAGGAATTTCTTGACACCAAGAACAATTAATTAGTGAAACATCTTGCCTCCAGAAGTTTTGAATGCTCCAACGCTGGAGGCTTTCAAGAAGAGACTGCACAACCACTTGTCTGGAATAATACAAGTTGTCCTGCTTGAGCAGGGCATTGGACTAAAAGTTCTCAAAGATCCCTTCCAATTCTGTTATTCTGTTATCTAGCTGAAAATCTCTTGGAGAAAGCCAATATATTTAGAAAAAATGCTTTTTGAAGCAGGCCTTCCCAAAGAACAAATGTCACTGAAGCCCAAATGAGCTACAAATTTTGATTCCTATCTAAAATGCTAAAACAAGCTGTTGTGACCATGAGCTGCTGCGCTAAGCCAATAGTTCATTTACTGCACTGTCATTGTCATTAATATTCTCATAGTCTAACATCATGTTCATTAATATTGTAATGGTTCAGGAAAGAGCCAACAACCAGACCATTTGACAAATAGAGTGGCAACTTCATCCTTCATTACATTTTCCTTATACCAAGCATCCTTGTGTACAAAGAGGAATAAAATACACAAAAGGCCTTGTGGAACGATCCAGCTGGCAGCAGATAAAAGGGCAGTTTGGCAGGGCTTCTAAACTAAGGCAGAAACTTGCACTGCTGATATAAACACCATAAGCACTCCTAAAAGTTAATCCACAGAGGCTTCAACAAACACTGGAATCTTTCATTTCAAGTTATCCTAGCGCTAAGTTTTTATTAACAGTCACATTTGCAAATTAGTCTGTTCTGCAGAACTGGGAATAGTTAACATACCCTAATTTTATGGAGAGCTTTACTGCCGCCATTATGGAGCTGCAATATTTCTAAAAATGCTGAAATGCTGCTATTATTCTTGGCATATGTTATAAAAGAGGCAAAGCATAAACAGAGTCTTAATGGCAGGGGAGCCAGTCAACTTATGGAGTTCTTATCAAGATCCTGCTGTGATCCTGATAGAACATGATTTATTTTTTTTACTATTTAACAGGAATGACTGCCTATTTTTAAAGGAAGTTGTCTAGCTATTTTGATTGTGTGATTGATGGCAGGGATAGGTAGCTAGCTAGCTAGCTGATGATAGACAGACAGACAGGCAGACAGACAGATAGACAGACAGATGAAAGAGAGAGATGTTAGATGATAGATAGATAGATAGATAGATAGATAGATAGATAGATAGATAGATAGATAGATGAAAGAGAGTGATGATAAATGATAGATTAGGCAGGCAGATAGATAGATAGAGAGCTGAAAGAGAGAAAGATGATAGATGATAAATAGATCATTTTTATTACTTGAGCTAAAGCATACAAAATGAAGGAAAGTATAAATTCAGAAAACAAAATTCTGAAAAAGATTAAAGGATTTGGAAAAATAGGTGATGCTATTTACACAATTAATACTATGTGGTCTTTTAGGATACACAATCATGTGTTTCCATTCTTTTGCCCATGTCATTGAGCTGTTCTATAAGAAGGTTAAAAAAGAATGATGTTCTGTTAAGATAAGGGACCTGCTGAAGTTCTTGGAATGAACAATGCAGGCCTCTGGTTTTGCAAATTTCCATTTGGAGCATTGTTAGTTTTAAATCTTTCCTTCCTTCCTTCCTTCCTTCCTTCCTTCCTTCCTTCCTTCCTTCCTTCCTTCCTTCCTTCCTTCCCTTTTCCCCCTCCTTCCTTCCTTCTTCTTCCTTTCCTCCATTCAAGTCACAAGACAGGGGCACCTTTAAAATGTTTCCTACTAGTATTTATTATAAATATTATCAATATTAAATTTCTAGCTATAATAAACAGGGTGAAAAAGAAGTAAGTGTACTTCGATATCTCTAAATACTTGAAGTGGCACACATATACTGTATACAGAACATTTAACATTTGATTAAAAAAGCACCTATTTAATGCAAAGAAAAAATTGAGTTGCATGTGAAATTTAAGATACCATTTAGGTGAACTGAGATTTGAAATTACTGAATAAATTTATATTTATTTACATAAGTACTACTGGAAATACTTTGAAATACAGCTTTCAATATTCTTGAAAACAGCCTGATAGATGAGCACTATTAAGGTTTAACCATTTTGTGCAAACCGGGCATCCCAACTAAGAACAGAACAAAAAATTATGAATGCGATCTCTTCACCCTTCTAATACAGTATATGTACTACATGCACAATAATATGAAGGAATAAAACTAAAGGAACCAAAACACAACCAACAGGAAATAAATTGAAAAAAACAAAACAAAAACATTTACAACCTTGACCTGAGTTTTGATTGATGACCGGAGAAATAGTCTATATGTGCAATCAAAGCACAAACTTTTCTAGTTAGAAACAAGGAGCCATTTTTTTCATGGGGATTCAGAATTAATTAATTTAATGGATTCTTGTTCAGAAAAAAATTGACCTTGGGCACAGGGCATGACTGAGAGTGCCATTAAAGAAGGCCTTAAGGAAAGATTATCCAGTCCTAAGAAAGAAAAGAAAAGACAGTCAAAATAATGATTTTGTTTAATATAAGATGGAACAGAGAGAAACTTGGACAAGCTGATAATTAGTTTTGATACCCCAGGGCGATGGGACACAAGATGGACAACGATATGATGTCATAATAAGAGGGAAAGGTGAAATTTCTGAGCCATTTTTGTCTATTTCAAAGATGTTCTTGAGATGTTCCTTGAGACCCAAAACTGTCCAGTAATTTATTATTTATTTATTTATTTTATTTATTATTCGAATTTATATACCACCCTATCTCCCAAAGGACTCAGGGCGGTTCACAGGCATATAAAACATCAATATACAAATTAAAATAATCATTAAAAAACTTATTCTAATGCCCAATTATTAAAAATAGAAATATAAATATAAAATATAAATATTAAAATCAATTTAAAACCCCTCTAAATTTAAAATCTAAGCCAGTCCTGCACAGATGAATAAATGTGTCTTGAGCTCGCGACGGAAGGTTCGAAGGTCAGGAAGTTGACGGAGTCCTGGGGGGAGTTCGTTCCAGAGGGTGGGAGCCCCCACAGAGAAGGCCCTTCCCCTGGGCATCGCCAAACGACACTGCCTAGCTGACGGCACCCTGAGGAGTCCCTCTCTGTGAGAGCGCACGGGTCGGTGAGAGGTATCTGGTCGCAGTAGGCGGTCCCGTAGATAACCCGGCCCTATGCCATGGAGCGCTTTAAAGGTGGTCACCAAAACCTTGAAGCGCACCCGGAAGGCCACAGGTAGCCAGTGCAGCCTGCGCAGGATGGGTGTTATGCGGGAGCCACGAGGGGCTCCCTCTCTCACCTGCGCAGCCGCATTCTGGACTAACTGCAGCCTCCGGATGCCCTTCAAGGGAAGCCCCATGTAGAGAGCATTGCAGTAATCCAGGCGAGACGTCACGAGAGCGTGAGTGACCGTGCATAGGGCCTCCCGGTCCAGAAATTTAATTTAAATTTAAACTTGATTGTTGAATAGAGAGCAAATTATTTCACCCTAGACCTGTTTTGTTTTTAGAGAAAAACAAAAATGGAGAATGACCTAAAATGTCAGAAGAAAAGTAACAATCCAATTTTGGCTGGGCCCAGGGAAAGGAATAGCTCTTCTGCCTTGATTTTTCATTCTCCCTCATCCATGAAATTGCTCTGCCCAATTATCTAGTTATGCCTTTACTTGAGCAAGAAAACACGCTCATTAAAGCAAAATATTTAATTTTTACAATGTAATTAAAGAAAAAAAAAACTGTATCCAGATTTCAAATAAAATTCAGTCCCAGAAGTAGTTTTCAGTTACTTTATGTAAATTAAATATATTCCAAAGTTAGCATGAAAGCTATTTTGTCCAAATCGGGAATATCTGGCAACTGACACATATTCTTATTTAAAATAAAAACAAAAAATTACTTTGATTATGTATGCGGATTTGTCTTTTGCCTACTTTATTCTCATTTCTTCAATCACTCAGCTTCAGAAACCTCATTTAATAAAACATTAATAACAGAGATTTTTTTTAAATAAGAAAGGCAATTGATTTAGATTCAGCAAGTCAACCGTTACTAACGGGACTGGCAAAGATGCATGTGCAATACTCTAGCTTTTAAAAGCTGGATCAATTTTTGTCCATTGCTGGTTAGTTCCTTTAATTTATTTGATCTGTCTCACTTTATCTGACAGTTTTAACAATTATCATACATTTTATGTAGAATATGTAACAGAGGAGATGACCAATCAAGACAATTTGTTGTGCTCTGCAGGAATTGGAGTCAAACAATCATCACTCCGATTTTAGGAGCAAGATTGATCTTGCGGTTTCTCTAAAGAAAATCCCATAGAGACATCTAGAACACAAATAGGAACGCAACACTATGTATAGTGTGTGTCTATAACATGGTGTGATGCTCTACAAATCTGCTGAGAAACATGGAAGTATTTACTCTGGGAAACTTGTCAGAGTCCTCATCAGCCTGGTATTATGCACAAAGTAAAAGACAAATAAGATAGCCATAAATAAGGAATTATTAACCAGTGTGAAAACCAATCAAATAGAAGAAGATTACCAGGGTTGACTGATCCCCAAACTGGCTGATCATTCAATTAATTGACTGACCAAGTTGGGCAATTTTACAAAGCAATTTCCACTAAAAGTGGTGTCTGGATGGTCTCCAAAGCTCTTAGATACTTTCATGAAGAGTCAGTCCAAAATTTTTCAATCTGATAATATCGAAGTGAGGCTATCTTTCAGTCCTTTCTCTTCTTCCTATTATAGTCCAGGAAAGTTGCCTGATATTTATCATCAGCTACATGAAGAAAAACAAATTGAAACGTAATAGAAATGCCCATGACTCTGATTAGCCAAAAGTTGGGATTCAGTATGTTTAGAGAGCTCACCTTCTCCTCTTAAGATACCTTTATCTTTTCCTTTCAGAAAGTATTTACCCTCTTTAGTTCAAATTCTACCTTGCAGTGGGGGAGAACTCAAAACTTTGCTTTTTTCAAAATGTGAATTACTAAACCTGCAAAAAGTTGGGTCATAATTGAACTGAAAAGTTCATTTCAGGCCAAGTCTGGTAGTATGTCCAGTGTCAAAGTGTGTGGAGGTTGCATCTAGGTAGTGTGATAAACTGGTAAGTAGCAAATTAGTTGAGTAAACAAATCCAGTGGTGCAAATTTAAATAATGAACAACTGGGATGGTTTTGAAAAGCAATGATACTCCAGTTGCAAAGATCTGGATAACTTAATGTAGTTTTGGAAGCCTAAATATGGTAATAATAATAATAATAATATCAGAGTTGGAAGGGACCTTGGAAGTCTTCTAGTCCAACCCCCTGCCCAGGCAGGAAACCCTACACCATTTCAGACAAATGGCTATCCAACATTTTCTTAAAAATTTCCAGTGTTGGAGCATTTACAACTTCTGCAGGCAAGTTGTTCCACTGATTAATTGTTCTAACTGTCAGGAAATTTCTCCTTAGTTCTAAGTTGCTTCTTTCCTTGACCAGTTTCCACCCATTGCTTCTTGTTCTACCCTCAGGTGCTTTGGCGAATAGTTTGACTCCTTCTTCTTTGTGGCAACCCCTGAGATATTGGAACACTGCTATCATGTCTCCCCTAGTCCTTCTTTTCATTAAACTAGGCATACCGAGTTCCTGCAACCGTTCTTCATATGTTTTAGCCTCCAGTCCCCTAATCATCTTTTTGCTCTTCTCTGCACTCTTTCTGGAGTCTCAACATCCTTTTTACATCGTGGCGACCAAAACTGAATGCAATATTCCAAGTGTGGCCTTACCAAGGCATTATAAAGTGGTATTAACGCTTCAGTGGTAACATCAGCTTTCTTTTCATTTTTCTTTCTCCTGTTCTGAAAACTGAAAAATGTTTGCGCTATGAAACCAGAATTGGCAGAGGGCTTTCTCTCTGTCAGTCCCATTAATCTTAAGGCAGAGATATTTTAGAGGGGGGAAAAATCATCCTCCTTTCAAAGCTCTTGAATCTGACAGAAGGTGCTTCAGGTTGACTCTGATGCAGATGTCCTCCTCCCTTTTTTTTTTTTAACTCAGAGAAACATCTGATGATTCAAGAAGGCAACAGGATATGCAAAAGTAGATGGAAGAGATAATTCCTTGCTAGAATGGGTGATGTGGGTTCTGGGGAAATGATGAAAAAGCACACCTATTTTCACAAATAGTGAGGGACCTGAAATGTAGGCAACATTTGCTAACCTAGTTTATGAGATGGAAAAGCTCTTTCATTGTCCCAAAGACATGTCCAACTGTAAGTCAAGATTATCGATGGCAAGTATCTGACACACAGTGGGTTCCTGATTACTCTTACTTTCTCTACAGTTAAGAACACATAAAACTATGGTTTTCAAAAATATTGGAAAATTATTGCTCTGAGCTGACTGAGAACTTGATAACTTGGATTGAAAGACAAGAAAACTAATGACAATGCAACATGCTCTGCACCCAAAAAGTGATATTGATCTATTGTACTTGCCTATATCTCAGGGTGGCAGAGGACTCTTACTGGTGAAACAAACTTTGGAAGAGGAAAAACACAGCTTAAATGACTACATTAAAAAATCAAAAGAGCCACTGCTGAAGGAGGTGGACAAGAGAACCCTCTTGAAAACAGCGAGACTGAAAGCAGAATATCAAAAGGAAGCAATTGAGCATTGCGTTTCTAACTGGAAAAAGAAGCCTATCCACAGTCAATACTTGAAGGATATTGAAGGAAAGGTAGATACAAAGCTGACATGGAGATGGTTGAGATCAGGGTGCTGAAGAAAGAAACTAAAGGCTTCATTTTGGCTGCCCAAGAACAAGCCCTGCAGACCAATTCCATGAAAGCAAAAATTCAACATATCAGTAATAACAGCAAATATTGCTTATGCAACAAGAAAGATGAAACAGTGGATCAGCTTATCAGTGGCTGCAGCAAAATCTCACAGACTGATTACCTGCAACTTCATAATCAAGTTGCCAAAGTCATACATTGGAAGCTTTGCCAGAGGCTTGGGTTCAAATGCAGCAAAAATTACTGGGAACACCAAATTGACAAAGTTTATTTATTTATTTATTTATTTATTTTGTCACAACATCATACAAAAAGATTATATAGTATATACACATATAAACATATATAGGAAGAAGAAAAGAAAAACAATAGGACAGGAACGGTAGGCACGTTTGTGCGCTTATGCACGCCCCTTATGGTCCTCTTAGGAATGGGGTGAGGTCAATAGTAGAAAGTTTTTGGTTAAAGCTATTAGGATTATGGGAAGAGACCACAGAGTCAGGTAAAGTATTCCAAGCACTGATGATTCTGTTGCAGAAGTCATATTTTCTGCAATCTAGATTAAAGCGGTTTACATTAAGTTTAAATCTATTGGTTGCCCTTATATTATTGCAATTAAAGCTGAAGTAGTCTTTGACAGGAAGGACATTACAATAGATGATTCTGTGAGTTAAACTTAGGTCTTGTCGAAGGCGACGGAGTTCCAAGTTTTTGAAAATGAAAATGAAAAGTTCTTGAAAATGAGCAAGTCAAGATCCTGCGAGACTTTTGGATCCAAACGAATAGATATCTGGCCCACAATATCACTATTGTGGAAAAGAAAAAAGTCTGATTCATTGATATTGCAATACCAGGTGATGAACATATTGAAGAGAAACAGCTAGAAAAAATACTCATTGTAATAGGATGTCAGACTCCGCTAGCTGCTTTTATTGTTTTATTGTTCAGCTAATTGCTTTATTACTGTTTTTAAGGGCTAGGTATTGTAAAGGGATGATGTATCTATAAATATGGGTTAGCTGCTTTGGCTCCCATAGATTTGGGGTGGGTGGGTGGGGCAAATGCAGAAACGAAACTTATGAATCCAAAGAGAAATGAAACCATCTGAAGATGACCATATGTGACACCTGAGGGAGAAGTGGATTGGACACAACTGCCTGACCTTTGCAGGGAGGAAGGATTTATGTGGGAACATGTATGTGTAAGACACACCTATTATTCAGAACTTGCTTTACTTCGTTGCAATCAATTCATTCTCAGTAAAAAATACCTTTCTCTACAAACAATGGAGTTGGGGTTTTTCTTTCTTGAAAGAGTTTTGAAAGGAGTTCAAAGGAGTTTTGAAAGGAGTTTTGAAAGGAGTTTTGATAGGGGCCCTTGGAACAATACCTGAAAGGCTGCCTAGATACATGGAAATTTTATTAGACCTGAATATCCTGATTTTGCAAAAAAACACCCTACTTTGGAACTGTGTATATACTAAGACGCTACCTTAACAGCTTTTAGATCCTTGGTTAGGACTTGAACTGCTAAGTTTTTACCAGTCCCAGACTGTGAATCGAATTGAAGATACCATAACCATAATAACCATCTGTCTATCCTAGATCAGCAGTGAAATCCTACTGATTTTCACCGGTTCGGGCGAACCAGTAGTGATAAAAGCTACCGATTTGGGCGAACCGGTAGTAAAAAAAAGCTATCGGTTCATCCGAACCAGTATTTCCGACGATCAGCTGTGCCACGCGATTTAAAATCACTTAATCTAAATTGCATGGCACAGCTGTTCCCCCCTTGCTGTTCTATTTACCTTCCCAAGCCTTCTTTTTCTGTGCATTTGGTGTGTACTATGTGTGCAGTGTGCGTGCGTTTGTGTGCACTGTGCGCGCAATGCACATTTTGTGCACACCATGCCTGTGAGCGCATGCAGCACACATTTGGCATGCACTGCACATGCACGTACACAACAAGCATGCGCGGCCAGAGAACCAGTGGCAAACTGGTTCAGATTTCACTGCTGTCCTAGATTCTTAGAAAGTACTTGTTAGATTCTTTATAAAACTCAACAGGTAATCCATCCTCACCTGGAGCTTTCCCTAATTTTAATTTTTGTATTATTCCATTAATCTCATCTTGTGTTATATCTTCTTCCATCAATTCCTTATATGTTTGATCAATTTTCACCACATACTTTTCTAAATAGCTTTGCAATTTTCCCCGATTAATTGGTTTCTTTGAATATAGATTCTGAAAAAAATTTCTAACCACTTCACATTTCTCTAATTTTTTATAACATCTTATACCTCTATCATCTATCAAAACTCCAATTTCTCTCTTCTCTCTTTTATCTTTCGCCATCTTTGCCAATAATTTAGAATTTCTATTACTAAATTCAAAAAAATTCCTATTTAAAAATCTCAAATTTCTTTTTACTAACTCTGTATCTTCTTCTATCATTTTATTTCTTAACATATTAAGCTCCTGAAGAATTTTTTTCTATAGTAAGCAAAAATTGATTTTCCAATTCTTTAATCTGATTTTTATCTCTTTCCATTTTAATTTTATAATTTTTATATTTCCTACTTGATAATTTAATATTCTCCTCTAAACACCGCTTTCATCGCATCCCAAACAATTTCAAATTTAACCTCCCGTATCATTTAATCTCCAACTTTCCTCCAGTTTTTAAGTATCCATTTTTATCCTTTTCATTTTTATACAATTTCGTCATATCTCCAATAGCTTCTTTTTTCTCAAAATTAAAATCTAAGTCCACCATAACTTCTGCATGATCAGAATCTTTAAAATTCCACATCTACCTTATCCACATTATTCAACAAATCTTTAGAAAGAAAAATATAATCAATTCTAGAATATGTATTATATATCTTAGAGAAAAAGTGTATACTCTCTCAATTCCTTTAACCTCTCTCCACACATCACCACGCTTTGAAGCATCCACATATTTAAAATCCCATTTTATTTGCTCCTCCACAGCGGGTGGGATTAGTACTATCTATTTTATCTCTGATTAAATTAAAATCCCCAGCCACAATTACTTTCCCTACACTTTCATTCTCCAAAATTTTGTTATTTTTCAAGAAATTCTCTTTGTTTTCATTCGTAAATATAAATTAACAAGTGTCACTTTTTCCTCATTAAGATTTCCAACAATTATTACATATCTTCCATCTTCATCCAAAATTACCTTATGTTTTCAAAGTACACCCTATCTGATATCAGTGTTGCAACTCCTCTAGCTTTTGAAGTTCCAAATGCTTTTCATATATTTGCATACCTTTTATATACATTCTATTTGAATCTTCAGATTTCTGATGGGTTTCTTGTAAAATAAAATGTCTGGCAAATCCTTTTAATCTTAAACTCCAATCTTCTTCTTTAATCTGATTCCTGTACCCTTCACATTCCATGACATTATTTTTATAACTCCCATTTAAAATATAAATTTTTTAATCCTATCCCCGCATCTTCCTTTCTGTGCCCACCACCCGACATTAAACTACCATATTTAACATATAAACAACAATAAGAAAACAGAAAAAAAACAAAAAACAAAACAAACAATAAAGTACAAACAATCTTCTTCCCCCACATCCTCATCGATTTCGCCTCTATAAAGAGAATGGGGGAGAGGGGACGTGCCAATGCCCGGGCCACTTCTTTCGGGCTGTCTATTTAAATTCATCACTCAAAAAAAAAGATAGCGATGACCCGCATTCAGCTTCGTATTTTCCAAGACTCTTATCTGCTTCTTCTCTTACTGTATCCTCACGACTCTTCTTCTGTTCAACCAACACAGGTGATATTTCTTTCCTCTTTAACCCTTTGGAGTCTTGCCCTCCAATAGCCCCTTTTTCTTCTTCTGGGATTGATGTTTCCGCGTAAGTTCCACCCATCTGAAGCATTTGATCTTTTATCTCCATTAAATCCTCCATCTCAATCAGTCCAAGCTCCCGTAAATATAATAATGCATCTATATCTGGGGTGATTGTACACATCCTTCCTTTATAAAAAAATTTCAATTGTTGTGGTGGCCTCCAATTGTATTTAATTCCATTATCCCTCAAAACTTTTGTGATTGGTTTTAAAAAAAATCTCCATGCCCTTTCTTCTCTTGATATATCCGGGAAGACTTGAATAGTCTTCCCTTCAAACTTCAAAGCATCTCCCAACTCTCTCACCTTGGCCATAACTTCCAACTTATCACCAAGATTTGCGAACCTGACAAGCACATTCCTGTTAGAACCATTTTGCCTTCTATATCCAATTCTAAAAACACTTGCCAGGTCTGCTATTGTGAACGTAAGTTGCGTATCCAAATCATTAATCCATTTCAGAACCCGCTGTTTCAATTTATCCTCCTTTTCTTCTGAGATTCCTCTGATAACCAAATTATATTTCCTCATCTCTTCTTCCAAAAGACAAATTCTCTTATCTTGCTGCTCATTTTTATAAAATATTTTACCAATTTGCCGATCTACTTTTACCTCATGCACATGCATCTGCTCCATTTCATCTTTAATCATTATCATTTCCTCTTTTTGTTTTGCAAAGTTTTCATTCATCTCTTGCTTTAAATTCTGCATTTCAGATGTCAGTTTCAATGTCAAATTATCTATACGCTCTGATAGTCCTGCTATTTTTTCCCCAATTTTATTTAAAGCTGCAGCAAGTTGCTGCGTTTCTGAAAGTTGTTGAGTCATTTTGAAAAAAACCAAAAAATTTCCCAAACTAGGATTCCAAACCAATTTTACAGAGGGTCTTAGTGAAGATCAAAGGACGACTGTCTTTTAATTGAAGCGAAGCGGCTTATTTGCACTGTTATCTCTCAAGTTCAAGGATACTCCACAAAGAAACACAAAACTTCACAGCTAACATTAATCAGCGCCATTTTTCCTCCACGTCAGCAAAGCAGAAAGGAAGACAAACCAACTTAAACGAAGCAAAATCCTTTTTTTTTTTCTGTAATATAAACAAGCTATTAATTTGCTCTCAAGAGAAAAAAAAATAAAGAAAAAATTAGCTCAGTAAAATCCTCTTACTGCCAAACAATCCAATAAAAAGTCAGTTTCTCTTCTCTTCAATTAAATTCTTCTTGGCTGAACTTCCGGAAGGCTCAAAAAAAAAAATTCTTCTCATTATCAAATTCAGTCCTTAATATTCACTCCTTAGCCTCAGCATTAGAAAAATGTTGAGTTTTATAAAGAATTTAAAGAATTAATAATACCAAGATTGCAAAAATTATTCAATGGAATATTACATGGTGGGGAAGTACCTTCGTCATGGAATAGAACGGTGATATCCCTAATTCCTAAACCAGATAAAGATTTAGAAAGGATTGAGTCCTATCGGCCCATTTCTTTAATTAATCAGGATGCAAAGATATTTACTGCTATTATAAGTAATAGATTAAATAGATTTATAGATAGATATATAAGTTATAATCAAGTAGGTTTTGTGAAGGGTAGATACATGAGTGATATTATTAGAAGAGTATTAAATATTATAGATGTAGCTGAATATAATGGTGATAAAATTGGTATAGTATCATTGGATATTTTTAAAGCTTTTGATTCTGTACAATGGGAAACAATTAAAGTAATTGTGGAGGCTTTAGGCTTTGGTAATAAGTTTATACATGTTATTTCAAAATTGTACCAAAAGAGCAGTGCAAGAGTGAAGGTGAATGGAATATTAACTGAAGAGATAAAATTAGAAGCTGGTACGAGACAAGGATGTCCCTGTCCCCAACATTATTTTTATTGGCTATGGAAATATTGACAAAATGATAGAAAAGATGAAGAATTAGAAGGATATAAGGGTATAAGATAAATTTGTATGCGGATGATACTTTAATTATTTTGAAAATGTAGAGAAAGATCTGAAAAGATATATAAGCATTTGATAGAATTTGAGGAAATGACAGGATTGAAAGTAAATTGGTCAAAGTCAGAATTATTGATGGATAGTAATGGTAATGAGTCTGAGAATATGCAAGAGCAATTTGGGATAAGGATTAAAACACATTGAAATATTTGGGTATAGTGCTTTCACTTAAGGTTAAAGAATTGAAAAAACTTAATTATGATGTGGTGATTAACGAAATTGAGAAGAAGATAGATAAATATAAAATTTTAAAGTTGTCTTGGTTTGGTAGAATTGCAATGTGTAAGATGATGTTGCTGCCCAAGTTCAACTTTTTATTCGAGATGCTACCACTAAATTTGACAGAGAAAGATATTGAAGGATATCAGAAAAAACTGGATAAATTTTGCAACGGTGGCAAAAGACCTAGATTAGTGAAGAAAATGTGGTATCAAAATCAAAAGGAAGGTGGATTAGGAATCCCCAAATTATTTAATTATTACTGTGCGTATGGTATCCGGATAGTGGTAAAAATACTTAAAGGTGAAGATAACTATTGGAGAGACTTAGAGTTAAGGGATATAGAGAAATTTGGATCAAGGTGGTTTTTAGATAAAGCAAATTTAAAATGTGTAAGTAGAAGTTATTGGTTAAAGGATTAAGTAAAATGTGGAACAAATTTGTTAAAATTTTAATTCGGATATAATCTTTTGGGGAGACAACTGAATTTGGCCGATTAAAATAATATAAAACGTAATGAAGTGATTAAAGAGGAAAATATAGGAATTATTAGAGATTGGATAAAAGTTATGGGAAATGAAAGGAGGAATAAAGAAATTATTGAAAAATTAGGGTTAAGTTGGTTTGAAAAATACAGATAGAAAATGGACAAAAAACTAAAGGAAAATTATTCGATAAATAGATGTGAAACTGAATTTGAATATTTAGTATCTCGGATTATGAAAGATGAAATTGGGCTAAAGGGACTCGTTAGTTGGGTTTATAAGATTATAAATTCTGATGAAAAATTACAAAGAGTGATGAGGACAAATTGGGAAAAAGATCTTAATATTGAAATACCAGAGTCAGATTGGAATGTGAATTGGAAGAGTAGAATTATGAGAACTTTATCTATAAGGATTAAAGAGCACAATTATAAAGTTGTTTGGAAATGGTATTTGACTCAGTAAGATTGTCACAAATGGATAAAAAATTAGTAAAAATGTTGGAGATGTGAGATGGAATTGGGGACTTATGAACATATGTGGTATAATTGTGATAAGGTTAAAAGTTTTGGCAACAATTGGAGAAAATGATATTTGAAATGATGGGGAAAGTAATAACATTGAGAGTGGAAACTATATTATTGTTGGTAATTAAGGAAATAGAATTAACAAAATATGAAAAAGAATTGATTAGAATTATGATTATAATAGGTAGAATTATAATAGCTAGATATTGGAAACTAGATGTGATTTTTAGAATAGAAGAGTGGAATTCTGAAATGTGGAAATTAGCTTTAAATGATAAAATGACATGTGATATTAAAATTAGAAGTGGTGTGTATAAAGAAGATATTTTCTGGAAGACTTGGAAACCATTTGTGGACTTTGCGCTTGGAACATTGGACGCTTCAGTACCTGTACCTCGAGAACGTGGATTTTGGCAATCATGAGGATATATCCGAAGACCCAAATCTTCCTTTTATGTATAGCACAAGGGTGTAATAATGTATATTTTTTTTGTTTGTTTGTTGTAAAAAAAGTAATAATAATAATAATAAAAAAAAAAGAAAGTACTTGTTAGGTGGACAAAAATACTAAAACTAGTAACCAACCAAAATACAGTCTGAATAGTGGACACAACAATACAGCAGAATAGATGTGCTCACCAATTTAACACTGGTCAGTATTTTGGAAGACCTTTAAGAAGAAAATAGTGACTCAATATACTTTGTTGAAGAAAAATGCTGACGATCAAACTATTTGGGATGGAAGTTTTTTTAAGCATATATATGATGCTTAAGAGTATGCCATCTTTCTCATTACATCATATATTAGTTTACAGCTTGCTGTATCAACATAGATATATATTTTCTGTTCTTATTCAGTCGTTCCTCTATGTGCTTATATTTACATTGGTATCTATTTACCGAACTGTCATTATCCGGTTAACACTATTCAGTAATTTACACTTCCTAGTTTTAACTTAATTAGATTAACATTCTGATTTATTATTTTGATTTCTTTTTTCTATCCAATCATATAATTTGTTCCGCATTTTATAGTATTCCGACTCTTCCCTTTCCTTAATTTCCAGTGTCATCTTATCTATTTCTGCACACTGTAGGATTTTTCGGATTATTATTTCTTTTCCTGGTACATTGTTTTGTATCCATCCATATGCGACAGCAATCCTTGCTGCCGTTAATATATGAAGTATTAGGTATTGCAAAGATTTGTCTATTTTTGGGTTAATTATTCCTAATAAATAAAGTTCCAGTTTAAATTCCATTTGTAATTGGGTAATTCCCTCTAATCAATTTTTATGTTTTTGCCAGAATTTTTTTTATCTTGGGGCACATCCACCACATATGGTAGTATGTGTCTAGCTTGTAACCACATCTCCAACAATTCGGTGGTAAATTTGGGAACATTTTAGCCAATCTCTCTGGTGCCAAATGCCATCTATGAAAAATTTTATACAAATTTTCTTTATAGGCTACTGCCATCGTTAATTTATAGTTTCTATCCCATAATTTGTCCCATTTTTCTAATTCTATATTGTACCTCAGATTTTTTGCCCAACTGATCATCATTTCTTTTACTGTTTCATCTTCCATTTTGTATTTTAAGAGGAAATTGTAAATTTTTGTGATCATTTTCCCCCCAATCTTAATAGAATTTTGTCTACATCCAATTGTTCTCTATGTATGCCATATTGTTTCTGGTCTTTTTTGAATCTGGTTTTTATTTGTAGATACGGCCACCATTCCATGTTTAGTCCTTGTTTCAAATCTTGGATTGATTTTAATTCCCCTTTTTCATCGAGTAGCTCTGCATATCTTATCATTTTAGTCAAGTCCGTGGTATTTGGGTGTAATATTGCTTCCATAGTTGATAGCCAGATTGGGACTTTTGTATAGAGATCCTTCTTAATTTTCTCCCAAACTTGTAAAAGGGCATTTCTTAATAAATGCCTTTGAAAATATGTATGGTATTTATTTTTCCCATCCCAGAAAAAACTGTGCCAACCAATCTGGAGATCATGGCATTCTATCATTAGTACTCGTTTATTTTGTAGCTGGATCCATTCTTTAAGCCATGTTAGCATTGCGACCTGATAATAGAGCTCCCAGTTTGGGAGACTAAAGCAACCTTTATTTCTACTATCTTGCAATATTTTAAATTTAATGCGAGGTTTCTTCCCTGACCAAACAAATTTTGATGTGATTTTATTTAATTGTTTGAAGAATTTTTTCTCTAATTTAATCGGTATAGTTTGAAACAGATATAGCAATCTGGGTAGTATGTTCATCTTTATCGTTGAAATTCTACCAATGATATTTGCAATTTGGACCAAGTTATCTTTTTTTATTGTGGTGCATTTTGCTGAAATCTGTATTCCTAAATATTTAATTTTTTTTATTCTTGAAATCCTCAGATCATAAGAAATCCTTCCTCTCCTCTCCTCAAATCATAAGAAATCCTTCCTCTCCTCTAATTTCTCAATTTGTTTATTTGTTAGGCTTTTGGTCAATGTTTTAGTTTTGTCCTTGTTTATTTTGATCCCTGCCACTTTACCAAATTGGTTTATGTCTTCAAATAATAATTGTCTGGATTCTAGGGGCTCATTAATAATGAATACCAGATCATTGGCAAATGCTTGGACTTTGTATTCTTGTGATTTAATTTTTAATCCTTTTATTTCTAAATTCTCTCTAATTTGTGACATTAATATTTCTATTAATCTGCACCAAGTGGAAGATCCAACAGGTTCCTAACAAACCTAGCAGACAACTTTGTTTCCCAAAAAGTAGAGAAGGCAACAAGGGGATCAGCCATACTGGACTTAATTCTCACTAACAGAGATGAAATGATAGAAGGTGTCGAAGCTACAGGAACCTTGGGGGCAAGTGACTACGCAATATTGGAATTCGACATTAAGCAAATACAAGTAGTAGAACAAAGTCAAACTAGAGTCTTGGACTTTAAGAGAGCTAATTTCAATAAACTTAGAGACAACTTGAAAGGGATTCCATGGATGAGAATCCTCAAGGGGAAAACAACTCAAGAAGCTTGGGAAATTTTGAAAAGTGAGATTATAAAAGCGCAGTCTAGTACAATACCAATGAAGCAGAAAAATAATAGAGTCAAGTCAATAAAGTCAAGGAAACAATTGGCCCATTGCTGGGAGAAAGTGGCAAGAAGATGACAAGCAACAGGGAGAAAGCAGATCTACTTAACTCATATTTTGCATCTGTCTTTACACAAAAGGAAAAAACAATCTCACCTATCAAAAACAGCACCACAAAAAACAGATTAGAAACACAAGTTAAAATAGGGAAGAAAATGGTAAGTGAACACCTGTCTACCCTAGATGAGTTCAAATCACCAGGACCAGATGGATTACACCCCAAGGGTCTGAAGGAACTGGAAGATGTGATCTCAGAACCACTGAACTATATCTTCCAAAGATTTGGAGCACAGGGGATCTGCCAGAGGACTGGAAAAGAGCTGATGTAGTTCCCATCTTCAAAAAAGGGGAAAAAAATAGATCCAGGAAACTACAGACCTATCAGCCTGACCTCAATACCAGAGAAGATTCTGGAAAAGATAATCAAGCAACGAATCACCGAACACCTAGAAGCAAACAAAGTAATAACCAAAAGCCAACATGGGCTTGTCAAAAATAGATCATGCCAGACTAATCTTATTGCATTCTTTGACAAAGTGACAAAATTAGTAGACCAGAGGAATGCTGTCGATATAATTTACTTGGACTTCAGTAAAGCATTTGATAAAGTAGACCATAACCTATTACTAGATAAAGTAGAAAAATGTGGGTTAGACAGCACCACCACCAGATGGATTCGTAACTGGCTGACCAACCGCACTCAACGTGTAGTCCTCAATGGAACTACATCCACATGGAAGGAAGTATGCAGTGGAGTACCCCAAGGCTCTGTTTTAGGCCCAGTACTCTTCAACATCTTTATCAATGACTTGGACGAGGGGATAGATGGGGAACTCATCAAATTTGCAGATGACACCAAGCTGGTAGGAATAGCCAACACTCCAGAAGATAGGCTCAAGATACAGAAAGATCTTGACAGACTAGAACATTGGGCACTATCTAACAAAATTAAATTCAATAGTGAAAAAAGTAAGGTTCTACATTTAGGCAAAAAAAACCCAAAATGCACAGGTACCATATATGTGGTACCTTGCTCAATAGTAGTACCTGTGAGAGGGATCTTGGAGTCCTAGTGGATAACCATTTAGATATGAGCCAGCAGTGTGCAGCTGCTGCTAAAAAAGCCAACACAGTTCTGGGCTGCATAAACAGAGGGATAGAATCAAGAACACGTGAAGTGTTAGTGCCACTTTATAATGCCTTGGTAAGGCCACACTTGGAATATTGCATCCAGTTTTGGTTGCCACGATGTAAAAAAGATGTTGAGACTCTAGAAAGAGTGCAGAGAAGAGCAACAAATTAGAGGACTGGAGGCTAAAACATATGAAGAACGGTTGCAGGAACTGGGTATGTCTAGTTTAATAAAAAGAAGGACTAAGGGAGACATGATAGCAGTGTTCCAATATCTCAGGGGTTGCCACAAAGAAGGAATCGGGCTGTTCTCCAAAGCACCTGAGGGTAGAACAAGAAGCAATGGATGGAAACTGATCAAGGAAAGAAGCAACTTAGAACTAAGGAGAAATTTCCTGACAGTTAGAACAATTAATAAGTGGAACAACTTGCCTGCAGAAGTTGTGAATGCTCCAACACTGGAAATTTTTAAGAAAATGTTGGATAACCATCTGTCTGAGATGGTGTAGGGTTTCCTGCCTGGGCAGGGGGTTGGACTACAAGGCCTCCAAGGTCCCTTCCAACTATGTTGTTGTTATTATTATTATTAAATAACAAGGGGGACAGAGGGCATCCCTGTCATACTCCTTTTTCTATATTGAAGCTTTCCGTATGTTCACCATTTATAATTATTTTTGCACTCTGGGTAAATAAATCGCTCTAATAATTTCTATAAAGTATTCCCCCCAATTCATTTCTATTAACTGGTTGATCATAAAGTCCCAGTTCAAGTTATCAAAAGCTTTCTGCGCATCTAAGAATATCAGAGGTACTTGCATATCTGGGTGGGCTTCATAATATTCAAATACATTTATGATGGTTCTCATGTTATTTTTGATGTATCTGTTGGGCAAAAAACCATTTTGATTTGATTTAATAATTTCATTTAGGGAGAGGCATGGCCAACGTCGCTGCAGGACGGTGATTCCCGGAGCTCTGGAGGTACGCCAATATCCCAGCCTTTTGGGGGTCCTTTATGGACCATAGCTGACTTGGAGAAACAGTGAAGAAGGGAGGCACAGATCGGCGTGAACAAGGAAGTAGCAAATTCCCTGGAGTGCCAACATTAGCCTTCAACTCTGTGGCATGGGGAGACAGCCATTAGAGTTGTCACAAGCTGGGGCAGCCACACAAAGAGATCAGAGCAGGAGAGGCAATTGAATGGAGTATTCTTACCGGAAAAGTGATTTTCCAACTTATAGGTAAGAAGAAAACTTATTAAAGCTTAAATAAAGTCTTCAATTTGAAATCAGTGACTAAATTGGCATGTGGAAATACAAATAGAAGAAAAATAAAAGTAAAACGGAACTTTGTAATTAAAGCCCCAAAAAGGACTTTCCATCTGAATTTAAATTTGGCTTTGGAAGAGATCAAATACTAAAAGGGACAGAAAATTGAAGGAAAACATCAGCTGCTAACAAAAGGATTAAGACAGGAAATAATAAATTTTGTGGATTAATAAGTGACATTTTGTTGCTGAAGCATTTGTGAACTGGAAAGAGACATCTGCTGGAGGAAAGAAAGTATCACATCATTCAGATCAATGTGGGAAAATCAGGAGGAGGCGCTGTTTCAACAGCTGTTGTGAGATTGTAAAAAAAAAAAAAGGACTGGAACCGATAAAGACTTAAATTGAAACTGCTTAAAAATATATTTGAATTGGACTTTTCCAGAAACAAAGAAGAAAAAAAGAAAAGAGATATTATATGGATTTGAATTTGGATTAAGTTCAAGTAATAAACATTGGAAGAAAATAATAAATATTGAATTTTGAATAGAAATGTTAAGAAAATAAGACGTGGAAAGTTGTACTAATTGACTGTATGATATAAATGGAATAAGATGAAGACAATGTTAAGGTTTAAAATATAGGAGAGGAGGTTTGAAAAATATGTATAATAAATGAGAGAATTGGGGCTGTCTGGACACTAGAGATTGAAAATAAATACAGCAATGGAGAGATATAAGAAGAAGGAGAGAGATGGAAAGGAGAAAGAGGGAGAGAGAAAGAAGAAAGGGAAGAGAAGAGGAGGTAAGGTAAGGGAAATAAGAGCAGAAGAGAAGGTTAGATAGGGAGGAAGTAGGGTGGAGGAGGAGAAAGGAAAGGGAAATAGAGAAGGAGTAGGAGAGGAGAAGAAAGGAGGGAGGGAAAGGAGTGAAAGGAGAAGAAAAAATTGCTGTGAAAAGGAAATGGAGGAAAGACAA
This sequence comes from Ahaetulla prasina, assembly GCF_028640845.1. Classification (NCBI taxonomy): domain Eukaryota; kingdom Metazoa; phylum Chordata; class Lepidosauria; order Squamata; family Colubridae; genus Ahaetulla; species Ahaetulla prasina. Next base: position 4,096,910 of record NC_080544.1, on the reverse strand, counting down.
CCCAGAAAAATATCTACAGGATAAAAATTGAAATAGGAATTCAAAAAGGAATGATAGGGAATAATGAATAAAAATGGAGAAATTAGAAAATGAGGGTGAAAAAAGATGTGATTTAATAAAATGAGCAAGGAAATGTTAAGAAATGAATAAAAAACTATGAAAAAAGAATATTTTGGCAAAAATTGTAACTAAGAAAATATATTTGAATATTTTGAATTGTATAAGATAAGATATGGTCAATACTCTCTTCATAAATTGTGTATTTATGAACGGGGGGGGGGAATTAAAAAATCAATACAAACTTGTACAAAAAAATAATTTCGTTTAATATACCTTTAATCCTTTCTGCTATTATGGCCATAAATATCTTATAATCAGCATTTTTGAATCTTCTGTTTTTCGGTTTTGCTTTTGGGGATAAGTGTTATTAAAGCTTCCATCCAGGATTTTGGTATCTTTGCATTCTCATTTTATTACTCATTCACAGTCTCACTTCATTTTATGTTTGTAATAATAAATTATCTAATAATCTAATATCTAATAATTCTTGAAATTCCTTATAAAATTCAGCCAGGATTCCGTCTGGGCCTGGAATTTTGTTATTTTTTTTGTTTTTGTATTGCCCTTTTCAACTCAGCTGTGGTTATTTTCCCGTTTAGTATTTCCTTAGTTATATCTGATATAATTGGATGACTCCTCTCTCTTAAATATCTCTTAATATCATTTTCATCTATTTTTTCTTGTCTGTACAGGACTTGAAAGTAGTTTGTTGCTATGGTTTTTATTTTGTCTCTCTGAAAACGTACTGTCCCTTCTTCATCTTCTAAGTTTCGAGGACTCTAAGGGGCGTGCATAAGAGCACAAACGTGCCTATCGTTCCTGTCCTTTTGTGTCTTTCCCTATATATATATATATATATATATATATATATATATATATATATATATATATATATATATATATATATATATATATATATATATATATATATATATATACTTATACTTCCTTGTTTCTCCTCCTATATTTTTTTATACATTATATAATCTTTTAGTGTTATTCTTGTATATATTGTTTTGACAAAATTAAATAAATAAATAAAATAAATAAGTAAAAAAAATAAATAAGTATTAATTTCTTTTCCTTTTTTCAATTTGTGAGCAAGGCATCTACCCGGTTTGTTGGTGTTTTCAAAATAGTTTTGTCTAACTGCTCTAATCTTTTGCACCACTTCTTTCTGTGTAATTAAATTTAATTTGTGTTTGATAATTTCTTTGTATTCTTTAATTTCCTGATTTAAGGGTTGTTCTTGTAATTTAAGTTCTGATTTTCCCAGTTTTTCCTGAAAGTCTGTATATTGCTTCTTTTTATTTTTATTTCTTCGGGCTGTATATGCAATAGATATACCCCTCGCATTTGCTTTTAATGTGTCTCATAGGTTCTGAGTGATAGTTTGTTCCAATTATCTTTTAAAAATAATTCTAATTCTTTTTTTACATATGTAGTATAATTTTTTTTTTAGTCACCCTCTGGTTCATGGTCCACCTCCCTTTCTTCTTTATTCCTCCTTTCCATTTAATTTTAATCGGACTGTGGTCTGCCCAGATATTTGTTGTGATTTCTATTTCCAATATTTCTTTTGCTGTTTCCGGCTCCATCCACACCATATCTATTCTGGACCACGTTTGGTGGGGATTGGAGAAGAAAGTAAGGTCTTTTGTGGATTAATAGCCCATCCCAAATAGCCCATCTTCTTTCTCTCCATATATCTTATAAATTTAGTTCTTGGACCATATCAAAAAATACAATTGATAGGGTTTTCCTATCATAATTCTTTTTAGTTCCTGTTTTATAGTCTTTTTTTGGGTCTACCACTCCGTTAAAATCTCCTAGTATAAAAATATTATCAAGTTCTAGTGTTAGTAATTGTTTGTATAATTTGCTATAATATTCTTTCTGTCTTATATTTGGTGCATATATAATTGCAATGATTACTCTTTTTTGTTTTATGTAAATTTCTATCAATAATGTCCTTCCCTCTTTGTCTGCAAAATATTGTTTAGGCTTTAGCCATTCCTTTATATATGCTGCTATTCCCTGTTTTTTGATTCAGCTAATGATGTAAATAATTTTCCTAGCTTAGGGGCTTCCAAAATACAACTTTTTTCCTTTTGTATGTGCACTTCCTGTAGGCATATGATATCCATATTTAATTTTTGTAACTTAGTTATTGTCTGTCTTCTTTTTATGGGTGAATTTAATCTGTTTAAGTTAACTGAAAACAAATTCACCTCTTCTTCCATTTTACTACTTATTGCTTCTATTATCTCCTTTTGCCATCTTGTCTATACTCCTTCTCTTTCTTTTTTTTTCTTTCTTTTTTTTTTGCAAAAAGTTTTTTTAATTTTTTATAAACATAATAGTAAAAAAAATCATTGTGAACAGATTGTCAGTCAGGTACATCCTTAAACATATTTCAAATTTCATCCCCCATTGTATTCTATACAATATATTTTCTTCTCCTTAATTCAAATTAATAGTTATTGCACATTATCTAGTAAAAATTGTATTCCATCTCATGAAAGTTTAAATGAAGTCTAGTCCCCATGTTTAACTTTCCCAAGACATCATTAATAATTCTTCTGTTAACTTCTTAAATTCGACAAATTTAAACATATCTGTATTGCTTTTAATCTGATGTCAGACCATCTAAAAACCCTTTCGTAAAGCTGCCCTGCAATCACATAGACATTTCCATCTTATTTATGATTAGTCCTGAAATCACAAAGACTATTCCCTCTTATCAACTTCCTCTGCCTCTAAATAACATATGCTTAAAAAATTTCCATATCATCAATTCACAATTAAAAAGAAAAAAAACCAACTTAAAATTGAGAGGGGTGGTTACTTCTTGTTTCTCCCAATAGTTCCCTTATTATATTCAACTATTCCCTTGGAAGTTTTATCACTAAACATTTTAAATTCCTTAAATATTCTTAGAAAAAAAAAGAAAAAAAGAAACAGAAGAAGAAATAACCTATTCCTCGATATAAATTCCTCAATACTCATTTCCCTCTTTCCCCATTTTAATCTGTAATCTTTCCCTCATTCCCCAAAACATCCTTAAAATTTATTCTATAATTGTCACTTATATTTTTGCATAAATATACAATTCCCTATTAAAAGCTTTAGTATAGATCTGAGAGCAGCCATTCAGAATCCTTTCTTGAAGCAGTCGTGCGATCACACCAACCTATCCCTCTTCCTGGGAATAGTCCTGAAATCACAAAGACTATTTGATTCTTGCATTCTTCCTCTGCCTTCTTCATTCTTGCATTCTTGGAGCGGAACCGCAGAACCCCCGTCTTCCAGTTTATTCGCGGGTTCCACTTCCGGAGCCAAGACAGTTCCAGAAAAACTGGTTGGTCCATCCCTGGTATCACGATAAAGTTCAGGGTCTCTCGATGGTCTCCTATGATCATCTCTATTGGTTCCAGTATAAAATGGGCACCCCACCACTACCGACTTGTCTAATTGGCAGAAGGTGATGGGCCTACTCAAGGTTTTTAATTTTAGTTCCATCCTCTCCACCACCTCAGGGCTGATGACACACCTGGTACATCCTGAATCTAAGAGGGCTAACATTTTCCCCTGTGCTCCCAAGGACGGGACATGCAATTTAATTTGGATTGTTAGGGGGGGGGGGCCTTTCCAACTCACCAAAAGATCTTCATCGGATTTGGAAGTAGACTCGCTGTCATTGGAAGTGGTCGGGGTCCCCAGCTCTTCCGGGGTGGGAGGAGCACTCTTGACGACGTCCACTCCCCTTTTTGTGACCTCTCGCATCTTTACCGCTTCCTTTCCACCACCAGGGGTCATGTTTGGTGCCAACTTGGCCCGGCAGTCAGCAGCTCTGTGGCCTTCCTTACCACATCTGAAGCATGCAGTGGATCTCTGCCTCCTGCTGTGGCAGGACCCCTTGGGGGGGCCCTTTTGGAATTGGGTTGGGGTCTGCTTCCAGGTGCGCTCACTCCGGTTTTGATCCTTGGCCAACTCGATCTCCATCTCCACTGCCAGGGTAAACCAGCCATACAGGGTCGTAGGGGAAGCTCGCGCCCTGCACAGCACATATAGATCCCCGTTTAGGCCATCTTTATATATGTCCAAAAGAGCCACTTCTGACCACCCCCTCATGAGGGGCACCAAATCACTGAAGTCTTGGGTATAGTCGGCCACTGGTCTCCTCCCCTGTCTGATGGATCTCATCCAAATCTTGGCCTTCTGCTCCACCAGAGGGTCCTCAAATCTCATTCTTAAGGCGGCCATGAAATGGTTGTAGTTTTTCAGGAGGGGGGAGTCCTCATTATGCAGGGACACAAACCAGGCAGCGACCCTTCCACCCAAGACCTGGGTCACGCTCCTCACTTGAGCTGCCTCGGACCAGTAATCTCCACCTCAGTTGTCCATGTGGTTGCTCACCAATGCCAGAAATAGACCCAGTTCCTTAGAGTCGCCATCAAATTTCCTGGGGATTGGGGGAATTTTTGGTTTTTTCTTTTTGCATTGCAGCATCTGACCAGCAGGGGGCCCCCGGCCTCCATCAAAATCTGCGGGCCCAGGAGAATGAGTTTTTAGCTCTCGTTCTTCCAGAGTCTCGCCACTATAGGCCACCCCTCTGGTGGCTCCCAATGGTGTTCCTTCTTCTTCTTCCCCCTCCCCCCAGGGGTTTGGAGTGGGGAATTCATACCTGTCACAAGCCTCTTGTCTCTCAATTACATCCCAGTACAGTCTCACCGCCTCAGCAATTTGAAGCTCATCTCTGATTTTTTTTGCTCCTGCTGCCAGTTAGAAAGTCTTACTTTTTCCTTCTGTCTTGTAACTCCAGGTGGAAGCTCTCCTGGCTCTGGAAGTCTGCCAACACCCATTGACCATTTGGCCTTATCTCGCTTCTCCACTAATTGCAATTTCCCCAGCCATTCTGAAGAAACCTCTTCAAGTTTTGAAGGGAGCGACGCTGCAACCGTCTCTTCCTCCTCCTCCACTTCACATTCAAGGGTGGCTTCTTGCCCAGTACATACTTTTTATCAGCCCCCTCGGTGGATTCCTGGTTGGCTGACATAGTTTGTGAGTTCTAGCTTAATGTCAGATTGCCTCTGATCAATACTCAAGAAAGGATAACCCTGACTCCATTTGATTATAGAGAAAGGTAACTTTTACTGAGCAAGTCTGATTGCAATAGAAGTAAAGCTAGAACTGGAAATAGATATGGCTTACAGATACATTTCCCCTTATTCAGCCCTCCTCCCCCTAAAGGTCAAACAGTTTTAGTCCATTGTCCTTCTCCTCTCTGGCCATGTGGTACTTTGCTTCCGATGTTATTCCTCTGTCTGTGTTCTGGTTGGTATGCCTGGTATGCAGTGTTCGTTAAACCTGTGCCGTCTGTCTGTTTGAATTCTTCTTACCTCCTCCTTTCATATGGCAGCCGAACACTTAAAGGGCCACAACCCCATTAATCATGCACGTCAACAAGTAGCAATAAAACATTTAACGAAGTGTTAAAACAGTTACACACTCTACTAAATAAATAAACACTTAAAGTAATAAGCGGAGGCTGACAGTACCATACAGAATTTAATCCTATATTGTAGAAAGAAAGATCTTTTATCTCTCCAAAGGTTATACTAAATAAAAATGCAAATTTAATTTAATCAAATGTAAAATCTATTTGCTATCCACCATTAATATATCAATCAACTATTATATACAGTGCTATTTTTACCTATTTAAAGTTAAATATATAATATCTTAAGTTAGTCCTAAGTTAATATCTTAAATTAATCTTAAATTAATATATAATAAGCAAAGAAGTATATAAATCTATAAAAGAGAAAATATTTTATAACTAAATATAGGTATATAGAAATAGGGAAGAGGAGCAATTAATATATTAGAATCTATTTGACAAAAGGTATAAAGATATATTGATATATAAAATATGTAGAACATAATTAATTATAATTAAATCTCATTCCAGAGTTATCACCCGGGTAGTCTTCTTTTTTTTTTTAACTTAATCTTTATGCTTTCTAAATTCACTGCTACTTGTCATTCTCCAATATGGGAAATGGCTGCTATCAATAAATTGCACAGTCACTGTCTCTTCGCCACAGCTTTTTTGTCTCTCTTTTTTCCTTTCCAAGTACAATCTGTTGTTCCTCTGCTCTTGGTATAAATCCCACAATATTGTCTCTATTACAGCAAATCTCGAAGTCTTTAAACACGGCAGTCTTTCAGATCACCATTCACAATACACGAACACTTTCATTCTCAGTCCATTTGATACTGTCTCTTTCTGCTTACTTTTCCCCCCCTTTTCTGCTCCCACCGCTTAGGCGCCACTTTTCACACTTTGGGAGCTCACTCAGTCACTTCTTGGCAGATTTCCACAGCTTAGAGAAGTAGTACGGTGTCCTATTTTTACTTAAACTTTTACCGTCGATACTTCCTGCTGTTTGTCACTCTTTCACTTCTTGCCATTTGCTCAGGCCGTCACGCCACTGGACCTAGCCGAAGGAGCAGCTGGTCTCTTCTGTGTCAGATTTCAGGGAATCCACCCTCTGTGGCAGGGGATCACCCTTTACACTCCGAGCGTTCCCTTTTCTTTTGCTGTCCTCTACAGGGTCTAACTTTACCATTGCCAGTCTCCAGACATAAAAAATCGGGCAAAAAGAACAGAATCCTGTCTTCCTACACCACACCACCGTGACACCACCACCCCAGAAGCCTAATGTAATGTTATGTCAGTTATGTGTTTTTAATGTGTTTTTGTTTTTTGTTGTATTTTTCTTTATTTTGTTTTTAAAAGTTAAAAGTCTAATAAAAATTATTTTTTAAAAAAGAATATGCCATCTTTCTACTTTTTTTAACATTATCATTATATTCTTATCTTATGTGTTTATGTTACTTTAGTGGTTCTTCTCCGGAGCTTTTACTTTAGCTGCACTTGTGAATAGAACTGGTCTCAGTCAAAGGGTTTAACTTTTCTTCATTCTGTATAAGCCATTGAGAGTCACTTGGTTGTGTTGGGGTAGACGTTTGATAAATAAATAACTAACATTAATATTTCATGTAGCGTGCAAAGAGTAGAAAAGTATTATTTGCCCCTACTAAATGATGAGCTGGCTTTTCCCTATGTAGATGTATCAGTGTTAACTAAAAGGGTTTGAGAAGCACAAAACCTGCCTCCCAGTAGAATTTGTAATCATTTCAACCCAAGGAAACAACTGTGGAAAGCATCATTTTTCTAGCCTACCATAGCAAACCATTTTTCTTTCTTTCTTTCCCTTTCTTTCTTTCTTTCTTTCTTTCTTTCTTTCTTTCTCTTTCTTTCTCTTTCTTTCTTTCTTTCTTTTTCTTTCTTTCTTTCCCTCTCTCTCTCTCCCTCCCTCCTTCCTTCCCTCTCCTTTTAGTAACAATCCTATTGTTTCCTTTCATTATATCCAATTAATATAGTTATCACATACTTACGGTCATATATATACTTACATATTATATAGTTATTTTCATGCTTATGCTTATATATACTGTTGTGACAAATAAAATAAATAAATAAAATAAATAAATAAATACATCTGCTCTGTGAAGCCCAAGCAAACTCCCATCCCATAGCAACAAGTTCCTTACATGTGTGAAATAATGTGCAGGTAAATTATGTGAAACAACAGGCCAAACTGAGATTTTCCAAATACATGCCACAAACATTAAGGCCAGATGTTGAGCACTGTATTTTTCCCCCCATAACGAGACTATACAATTACAGCCATATGGTGGATGGGCCTCTCAAGTGCACAATTGAACAGCCTTCAATTAATTGTATCCTTCTACTTGACTAGGATTCATACAGCAGATTCAAAATAATGTTAGAATTCAGCTCTGGCAACTCTGCTCTAGATTACAGTAGAGAGATGGATGGGGCTTCCTGATTGCATAGGAAGGATCTTTGTAATTCCAATATGCTATCCCAGAAGCTTGTTAAACATATTGCCTCCTATTGCATACCCTTCTTTAAAATTCAGACTTTGGATAATAGAATGCGAAAAGACTCTTACCGAATTGGATTGTCCATCCTATTGACAGTAAGAAATGCTGCTAGGTTTGCTGTATAAGATGAACATACAATAAGAGTGAAGAGCCACCAACTCCCCATTACAATCCGCATCGCCATGGAATTGACTGTAGATTCACCACCTAAGCAAAGGAAAAAAAGAAAGAAAGAAATCTTTGGAAGCCCGTATCTAAAGATTTTTTTTTTTTAAATGGCTCAGGCTCCTTTATACCCTTTCTTAATCTACTCTCTCTGATTTATTTGCTTCTTTGATTTTGTTCTTTAAAAGCAGTCTATCATTTGCTAAGCTATGATGCCTCTGACACATTGCCACAAACAATCTAATTTACCTTCTTGAGCAAATCTGACCTGTACAATTGTGTTATGATTCTGTATTTTCTTTCTTTTTTTTTTAAAGTGTTAAATTTGTATGCCACCCATCTCACTATTATGTGATTCTGGGCATTGTATGGCAAGCAGACCCAGAAAAATACATATCACTAAATTGTCCATGGGAAATTTGACTGATTCTCTGTCATCGAATCATGCTCAACTCCTAGCAACCAGACAGGGCAGATAGATTTTCTCCATGGCAATCAGTCTCTAACTTGGTCTTTCAGCTCATCCAATGGTGCATTCATCACTGAGTCAGGCAAACTCAAACATTCTCAAATTCTGGAATTCCCTATTTTTAAAAAATGTGTATTTAAACAGATACAGATTCTAGAAACGGAAAACTCCTCCATAGACGCAAAAAATACAAATAGAACCAAGTTTCTAGAGCTGCCTTTTTAGAGAATCAGTAGAAAAGTTCAGCTTTGCCAAGATAAAAAAATACTATACAGTAGTGGCCAAAATTGTGGAAACCTTTTGGGGAAAGAATATTTTTGAGGTTTGATGGCTAATAACACCACTTTTGAGGGGGGAGTTTCAAGATAATCATATTCTACTGCTGGAATGGCCTGGGAATAGCCCAGAACCTAACCCAATTGAAAATCTATGGAGCCAAAAAAAGAAACTTGTTAGTCAGAAGTGACCCAGCAATAAAACTCACTTAATAGAAGTAATACTTGAATCTTAGTTTCACATTATAACAGCTGCAGAACTAAAAGACTTGGTTCACTCCATGGGAAGTCATTGTAAGGCCACAATTCATGGCAAAAGGTTACCCAACTAACCTTTTAACCATGTATTAACTGACATGGTGATAATTTCTGTATATCTTGTTTTTTCTATGGTGATCATTTTTGTATATCTCATTTTTTCTACGTGTTTCACTTTTCTTCTTTATATTGTAACTGCTACTCTAATAGCAAATCTTTCATAAAATTTATTGCGTTACATTCTTGATTACATTATCTTTCCATTGATATATAATTTTATGGTACTATTCCCAAAAAATGTGGAGTTATTAGCTAGTTTTAGAAAATACACTTTTCCCAAAAGGTTTCCACAATTTTGGCCACTACTGTATGTAAAAAACCTGTATGCCTAGAAGAAAAATGGATTTTTAAGCTTTCTAGGACTTAATTAATTTTTAAGTGTGGGAATAAATTTCAAACATTGTGCAGACCAGGAACTTTGTCTTGGCTAATTCAAAGGGATATTCCAGTTGTTCTGAAAAATTTACACATTTTAAATGAGTCATACTGAACTCAAATCAAAGAAATAGCTGGGAAATTTTCATTTCAACCATTTGATTCCTCCAACAGAAACCCTCCAAATTTGCTTTAAGTTTCATTGTAATTTATATCTAGAGAAGTTGGAAGTCATTGAAAACTTGATCCTGCTTTTTTCTGAAACTTGTTTGGCTTCCCATCACATTCTGAAATAGCTGATCCTAGAAAGGAAGTCTAAAACTTCATTTCAGATTCAGGCTGGCAGTTTTATCACAGTGATCATAAAGAAAATGTATTGCCAAATAGATCTTTCCCTGTGGCATAAAAATGATCACTTAGTGAGGCCAAATGGTAATGTGGATTGATGCTGCGTGGTAAGCAGCACATCAGAGACAGAAATATAACAGAAAAAACGTAGCTAACTCCCATTCTGAAGATAGGAGAGCAAATTGTGTTCAGATACATTATTTATTTTTATTATGAAGGATCTATGGCCTTATCTGCTGCTGATTTTAAACCTTTTTTAATTTATTTTTTTTAGAATTCTTATTTGGGGGGAAACAGTATTTAAATTATTGTCCTCTAAAACTGTATTTGTTATCCAGCTGAATTTTGATTACTTCACAGAACAGATGTATAATGTAAATTATATTTGGGTTTATTTTCTTGAAGTGCACAAGACGACTATATCGATTGGATAACAGGTGACATTTCTCATTAGAAGTTTAGCATCTGACTGCTTCTTCAATAAACTTAATAGTTTTGCAAATTGCATCCTAAAGAGTACAAGAATGGTTAAAAGGGAGGGGGAAGCAACTCCTTGAGTAGTTTTTCATCTTAGTTCTAATGCTGCTCTGTTTGATTTGCATGACGTATTGTCAATGAATCATGTTTCTGATGTTACAGGGGGAAGGCATCTCAGGTATGGTGATAGTTCTCTTTGCTAGCATGTGAGAAGAAGTGTGGATAATAGGCACACACAGAAGGTAAGAAATATCTGCCAGTTATTTTACCTCTGGTGGAAGATGGTGATTATTCCAAAATAGAGTATTTGCATAGATAGAATCCTGTTGAAGAGAGACTAGCTAAGCAGGGGGAGGAGTCTGGCAGGGAATTAGTCTGGAATCTTTATGTAGGCATAAGAGGGAAAGGTCCAACCTGCCTTGAATGCTGGTGAACCTTATGTAGTGTGGCCCAGGTGCAAATTGTCGATCTAAAAAGATTCCTGTGAAATAGGCATGAGCAATAAAGTAGCTAGTTGAATTCTTCATGTGAGGATCTGGTTGTTCATGCCTAACATTCATTGAAAAGGTTCAAAAGCATTGAAGGTCGGTCAGACGCTTGTGCCTGTGTAAGGATTCCAGACTAATTCCCTGCTTGATCAGTAGCTTGGTCAGTGTCTCTTCAAGAGATCCAGATTTAGATCCATAGAATTAAAAATCCTTCTGCTCCTTGCTATATCAAGCATCAATGTTATAGGTGGCTGTCTCTGCCTATGAATAAATAGAAAAAGCCCACTGGCCTGAAAACCAAGCCAAAATGACTTCCTTTTTCTTAGAGGTTATTTGGCAAAGTCTAACATGGACTGGGATGGGGAAGTAGATGTTATTTTCTCTCCTCCAGAATATACTCTTAACCATCTGTGAAGAGGAATAAATAAGATCCAGTCAAATCAATTTCAGCTGTACATCGGGGCAAAGAGAATTAATATCTGCTTATTTTACCTCTTCCTCTAAAAATATTGGGATTGAAATGTGCTTAACTGTGCCTTGATCACTCTGGTTGTCTTACAGAAATTAAGGGTTAGTGAAATAAGCACCAATAAACCCTGTAACATACTGTATATTGCATCAGAATTGCTTGCTGAGAAATGATAAGGTGTAAAAGAAGAACAGATTCTCAGCTTATAGAGTCATTTTTTTTTGTTTACATTTATACCCCGCCCTTCTCCGAAGACTCAGGGCAGCTTACAATGTATAAGGCAATAGTCTCATTCTATTTGTATATTTTTTTACAAAGTCAACTTATTGCCCCCCCCCAACAATCTGGGTCCTCATTTTACCTACCTTATAAAGGGTGGAAGGCTGAGTCAACCTTGGGCCAGGCTCGAACCTGCAGTAATTGCAGGCTCTGTGTTCTAATAACAGGCTTCTCTACTGCCTGAGCTATCCCGGCCCCAGATATAGGTATCTGCTTTTCAAAAAGAAATGCCCAACTAGATGAAATTTGCCTGGACCCACAAGAAAATATTATGCACTTCTTAGGAAGTTTTTTTTTAAAAAAAACTTTGTTTGCATGATGAAACGTTTCCTCTTACAGCACGCAGCGGATATGGCCCTTTCTCCAGTGAAAGCAGGCATAATATTTAGATTGCAAAACACTCACAGAAGTTAGGATGATCTAACATCATATAATCATCCTAAGAACCTAGAACTAGTCATACTACTGTCAACCAAGCAGTTTATTTCTCCCAGTGGCCATTCAAATGCTTCTTGGGTGCTTCCAAGAAGGAAATGGAGACATGTTCTTCTCCTGCCATTGTTCCTTATTAGCTGATATTTGGAGGTCTGAATCTTCAAGACCAACATCCCTTAAGAGACCTGGCTCCTATGCATTGGTCTCATCTTCTTTAGCCTGGCTAGGTGGCTCAGTGGTTAAGATGCTGAGCTTGTCGATCAGAAAGGTCAGCAGTTTGGTGGTTCAAATCCCTAGTATAGGTCTCCTATGTGAGCAGGGGGTTGGATTAGATGGGCCTCTGGTGGCTCCGACTGCTAAGACAGTCTGTTATTAACACAGCTGCTTGCAATTATTGCAGGTTCAAGTCCCACCAGGCTCAAGGTTGACTCAGCCTTCCATCCTTTATAAGGTAGGTAAAACGAGGACCCAGATTGTTGGGGGCAATAAGTTGACTTCGTATATAATATACAAATGGATGAAGACTATTGCTTAACATAGTGTAAGCCGCCCTGAGTCTTCGGAGAAGGGCGGGATATAAATGCAAATAAAATAAATAAAATAAAAAAATAAAAAAACCTCCAAGGTCCCTTCCAACTCTGTTACTGTCATTCTTCTTTTAATGCCATCCAAGGGAGTGCCCATTATCACAGGTTGTGGCAGTGGATTTCACAGCACAATCATGCAGTATCTGTTTCAAACTTTCTTTCAGCTAAACTGGATGATGCTTGCTTTAGACTTTTCCAACTTCCGTTACGTCCTTTTTCAAATATAATGCGTCACAGCATTTCAGATGTAGATGTAGTGCAAAGCGACATATTTCCATTGTTGAATGTTAATCTGAGGACTGTTTGTAAATTTGCTCTAGCTTCTACTTACCATTACTTTTGTATACAGAAGCACCATTAAGTTCAGTTTTAATTGCATTTTCTTTATTAAATTTATTTACTGCCCATTTCAGATTGAAACAACTCTCAAGCCACACTCCCTCAAATTGGATTTGTTCCCCCTCAAAAAGTGATAGGTCAGCATTAACATCTGTTTTCCACAACTTCAAAGGGTACAATCAACATAGATCCTATACCTGATTGTGGTTTTCCTGATCAACTAGATCAGGGGTGTCAAACTCAATTTCATTGAGGGCCGCATCAGGGTTGTGTTTGACCTTGGGGGACTGGAGGCATGGCCAGGGGGGGACATGGCCAGTTTGACGTCACTCATCAAGGCTCCATTTTGGCGGTGACGGCCTCTTGCAGCCCTCTGCCATCAAAAACAGAGCTTAAGGAGGCTGTGTGTGGCCCACCCGGGCTTCAATTTTGGCAGCAACAGCCTTCTGCTGCCCTCTGCCAGTGAAAATGGAGCTTGGGGAGGCCTCATGTGGCCTGCCCAGGCTCCATTTTCCACCTCCTGCAGCCCTCTGCCAGTGAAAAAGGAACTTAGGTGGACCTCCTGAGCTCTTTATTCCTGGCAGAAGCAATGTGGGCCGGTCCTTCGCTGTTTCCAGAGAGGGCCTGTGAACTAGATCTAAGCACCCCATGGGCCGGATCTGGCCCCCAGGCCTTGAGTTTGACACCCCTGAATTAGATTGACTTCAGATATGGAAACTGAGGAGATGCTATATCACAAACTCAGTTGGATTTTACAGGACTATTCTGATAACCTGGAACTAGAGTTATAAAAATTGATTCAAGATACATTTAAGCATTTCAACCTTATTCTGTGAAAATCCATGAGCACTTAACAAGATTTAAAACAAAAAATTAACAAAAGCTATCACCGCAAAAGACAACGTATTAAAAATGCAAGTGCGTGGCCAAATAACAATGGATTTTTTTCCCCCCTGTGGCAGCATCCCCCATCTTGTATGGATTTTTATCAGTCTTTTTTTCTGGTGAGCTTGAAAGATCATTGAACTATTGCATGTGCTTCTTTAAAACAAAAGAGAAAAACATCCAGTATGATAGGAACAACCAACCACTCTAAGGATGACATAATTCGACAAGTGTGTCAAGATACAGAAGTGTAAGGAGTGTGTTTTATGTGCTTTTGAAATCGGCTTCAAAGGCCTACTCAGATGGCCTCACTACCCCATAAATCACAATCTATTCATCAAGCTAGTTGCTTGTCAGGGTTTATTTGTCCCACAAATTAAAAGTCAAGTAGAGAATGACCATCAAAGTGTCCCAAAAGTGTTTATTTTCCAAAAGGCAACTGGACTTCTTGGTTTTATCTTTGAAAACATTTCACTTCTCATCCAAGAAGCATTCTTCAATTCAGTTGCTTTTTGGGAAAAAAACACCTTTGGGACAACCGTGTCCTGGTTGATTGAGAATCTCCATAGATATTTGAATATCAAGGTGGTTTCTGCAGAGAGCAACTATGCAAATGAGTACCTTGTTGAACAAATGCTCCGTACACAATCCAAATGGCGCTGTGAAGAGTGGAGGAAGTGCAGGCGCCAGACTGAGAGGAGTTCTGGGCTCTGACTGCTTGGATTCGGTTCAGCACGAAGATGAGGACACCGACTACTGGGATGGCAGCAGCTATGCAAGTCCACACAGCAAAATCGAAGGGGGCAAAGAGAGAGAAGATGTTGATTTTCTCCTCTGGTTTCTTGATTAAAATGCCTACAGAATAATCCATGTAGCGCTTGCTGAAGTCGACCACGCTTTCTCTTTCAGGGGTGATGGTGATGGCAGAGATGGCCAGGTCAGCTCTCTGTGAAGACAAGAGAAGGAGCGGTGAAACCCCTTGCTATGTTCTGACCTAGGCTTCCCCAGCAGCATGAAGCCGAGTCTTCATCTCGATAAACCCCTTTTATTTAATTTGCAGTGAATTCCTCTCCAGCAAAATCTTTCCTCTCCCAGTCTTTCAAGATAGTTCGCAATTACCAACCTTTATCAGGCTTGGAGAATGGCCAGGCTGATATTTTTCAGACTCCACAGTGTAACAGACAATACTTGGCAAGAATGCAGGAATAGATCAGTGGTGGGTTTCACTTATCTTTGCTACTGGTTCACTCGCGCACTCCACTTCTGTATTTGATGACGTCCAGGCGGGTGGGTGGAGCCTCCTGCCGCTGCTGCTACCAGTTTGCCTGAACTGGGGCAACCTGGTAACAACCCACCACTGGAACAGATCTTCACCCAAATGAACTAATTGTCCCCTGCAAACTCCCCTTCCCTTTGCTCCTCTTTATCCCCTATGGGAGGGACCATTCACCATCCACCTGTGGCTTTACTCCCTTGTTCCTTAGCTGTTCCCTTCTCATGGCAGCTCTGCGCATGCACACACTGGGAACAGGATCCAGTTGTTCTTCTGCCCACTGATGTCAGACTCCAAAGGCAGCTGACAACTGTCAGAAGGCCCTGGCCCCATCTCTGCCTTTGATGCAGAGCACTCATAAGAGCCATCAACTCCAGGACTAGCCCATGTTCCTCCCCAACCTCCTCACTGTCCAAATCTGGGGGGCCACAACATGCTGGTTAACTCAGCCACCTCAGGGAAGCAGAAGAAGGATTCTGCTGCAAAGTATACTGGGACAATGTCTACCGCCAGCAACCATCAGGCTTTGCTTCAAGAATTTATGACATGGTGTGGCATGAACATAGTTTATTCAGTCAAAACCTTTGGACACTTAGACATATCCCAATGGTATAAAGAAATCTGCTACAAGGGATACTGTGATGGGGAAATAAAGGAAAGGAGCTCCTCTGAAGTCACATATTCCCTCTGGAAGCTTCAAATTGTCTAGCAGACAGAAGGATGAGATTGTAATTGTTGTTGGTTTCTCAGTGGACAAGAAACAGGTAACATAGGAGGTAATGCCACTTGTCGGCCAAATCCTAGAAATATTGCAATACAAGGAAGAGCGGAGTCAACCTATTCTCCAAAGCACCAGAAGGTAGGACAAGTTGCAATGGATGGAAACTGTTATGTATTCATGTTTGTACCTTTAAATATTTGAGCGGGAAATCAGCACGTTGCTGATTGGTCAAAGCCTCCAGCAGAACTGTATAAAAGGAGAGGTTTTTCCCCCAGCCTGTTGCTGGGTTCACCCTATATTAAAGAGCTGTTGTCACTACCCTGGTCTCCAGCCTCGTTACTTCCAGAACATAACATTGGCGACGAAGGTGGGATCTCGAGGCTGAGGAGAACCAGAACCGAGCTGAAGCACGATAGACCCGAACCCAGCAAACCCAGGGCAGAAAAGCGGAGATGGCCAGTTACACTCCGCCCGCACCGTTTGACCCGGCTAAAGAGAAATGGGAGCGTATATGACCCGTTTGAAAGCTTTCTAAAGCCAACGAACTGCACGGAGTTCAGATAACCGAAGGGCTTATTTCCTAAGCCACTGTGGTCGGAGGTCATCGATATCGCGGAAGCCCTGGCAGAGCCAACACCGTTGCAGTCGGTGTCATGGCCAACTTTGCAGACTTTGCTAAAAACCATTTCGCCGCTGCGCCGTCCAAATCGTGCGGCGGTTTGAATTGGAGGCGAAGGCAGATGGAGGCGAATCCGCCGGTGACTACATGGCGCCCTAAGAAAAGCGTCAAGGACTGCGGATACCGCGACCTGGGCGAGGTGCTCCTCGAGCAACTCATCCGGTCAAGAGACATCCGTTTGCGGCGGCTGCTAGCAAAAGCAACCTCACACTGGCCAGCGCTCTGGGCGAAGCCAGAGCACATGAATGTCCACCCAAGCGGCAGAGACACTGCAGAAGCCGGCCCCACAAAGGCGGCGCAAAGGCAACTCGGTGCACCAGGAGGAGGTTCAGACCGAATCCGACGGTGAAGACGAGGAAGGGTCTGCCGCACGAGAAAGCGACAAAGGGGACCGAGGCGAATGTGGAAGCTGCGGGGGTCAACACCAGCGCCAACGCTGCAAGTTTAAAGACGCGACGTGTCGGCGGTGTGGGAAGAAAGGGCACCTAGCTCAAGTTTGTCGAGCGGCCCAAGCTTCCCGCCGAAAATTCAAATCGGCCAATCAGAGCGCGGAATCGGCAAGGCGACCCGCGATTGGCTCAAACAAAAAGCGCGGATTCAATCAAACAACTGTGGTCATAGGCGCGCCGACCAAAGTGGAGAAGAAGATCTTCACCAAGCCAAAGATAGAGGAGTACGGTGCCGGCTTGAAGTAGACACGGGATCAGCGATCACCATCATGTCCTGGGACACTTTGGCGAAGTCGCTGCCGTCCGTCGCGGCGCCACCTGCAAGCACAACGGCTACGAGTGCACGACTACCAGGGAATCGCATCCTGTTCGAGGGACCACCTCCGTCCGAGTCGAGTACGGTCCACATAAAAGACCCTGCCCATCACGATCGTCGAAGGAACTCTGCCCAGTCTGTTGGGACTAGACTGGTTTCGTGCCCTGGGCATGGGAGTGACTGGCATCTACAGAAGTGACTGTAACCTGAAAGACATTCTCTTTAACGAGTTCAAGATGTCTTCAAGGACTGCCTGGGCAAGTACAAGGGACCCCTATTTCCTTCAACTTAGACCCCAGGTAGCCCCCATTAGGCTTAAGGCGAGGAGAGTCCTTTGCCCTAAAACCAAAAATCGATAAGGAGCTGGATAAGCTCATTAATCAGGGATTTTGGTGCCAGTCGATCACGCAAAGTGGGAGGCGTAATCGTCACCCATAAAACCGGACGGGTCAATTAGAATTTGCGCTGACTACAAGGCGCGCTTAACAAAGCCTTACAGAAAAGCGCTTACCCGGTTCCCGTGGTGCAACACTTATTGCACTCTTTGGGGCAAGGGCAAGTCTTTGCAAAGTTAGACTTGGCCCAAGCCTACCAACAACTGCCAGTAGGCGCCCGCACAGCCGAAGCCCAAACGATTGTGACGCTGGGGGCCTTCAAGTGCACCCGATTGCAATTTGGGGTCAGTGTGGCACCAGGGCTGTTCCAAAACCTGATGGAACGACTACTGCAGGGGCTCCCAGGGGTAGTTCCCTACTTCGATGATGTCCTAATTTCAGGGGAAAACATGGAGGAATTGGGGAGGCGGTTAAGAAAGGTCTTGAGCATTTTCCGGACAGCGGATTAAAAGTCAAGACAAACAAATGCCAGATAGGGTCGAATCCGTCGATTTCTTGGGCTACGGATAGACAAGAAGAATTCACCCTACTGAGAGCAAGGTTAAGGCAATTAGGAAGGCTCCAGCGCCCAAAAACAAAGCAGAGCTGCAGGCATTCCTGGGATTGGTTAATTTTACGCGGTCTTTTAAAGAACAAAGCAACCGTTCTTGGAACCGCTGCATAGGCTCTTAGGAAAAATACTGTTTGGTCTTGGGAAAGTCAGAAAATAGGGCTTTTGAAGCAGTAAAGAACCTGCTCTCAAGTGATAGCCTGCTCATCCAATATCACGACTCATTACCCTAGTGCTGGTTTGCGATGCCTCCCTTATGGGGTGGGGCTGTACTCAGCCATAGACTTCCAAACGGCACAGAAGCCCCTATAGCTTCTACTCTAGAACGATGTCCTCCCAGAGAGGAACTACAGCCAATTAGACAAAGAAGCACTAGCCATTGTGTCAGGGGTCAAAAAATTCCACGAGTATGTCTTTGGGCGGAATTTTGAAATCGTGACTGACCACAGACCGCTACTAGGGATACTGGCTGGCGACCGCCCAACGCCTGTGGCACTTTCGCCACGCTTGACCCGTTGGACTATATTCTTAGCCGCTTATTCGTACAAGCTGCAGCATCGACCAGGAAAAGAAGTGGGGCATGCAGACGCGTTAAGCCGATGCCCACTACCAGGGGCGACCGTAGGCCCCACTCCGGGGACGCCCATCCTACTTATTGACTCATTGGACTCTGGCCCAGTCACATCTAAGGAAGTGGCTCGGGCATCATACCGGGACATTGTGTTAAGGACTGTACTCGGTTGGGTACAGAGGGTGGCCGCTGCGCCGGGCACGGTTCAAAGAGTTTGTTAAAAAACGAGATGAGCTCTCGGCTCAAGGGGGGTGCCTGTTATGGGGTGATCGTGTAATAATTCCTGATAAGTTAAGGGGAAAGGTATTGGACCTCCTCCACGAGGGTCACCCAGGGATCGTAAGGATGAAGGGGTTAGCTAGAAGCTATGTATGGTGGCCACTCATGGACGAGATTGCTGAGAGGGTAGGGAAATGCCAAGCTTGCCAAGAGTCAGACCTCTACCCCAACGGCCCCAGTCAGAGAATGGGAAAAGCCCCAAGGGCCTTGGTCAAGAATCCACATTGACTTTGCTGGCCCTTTTCACGGCCAAACATTCCTAGTGGTTGTGGATGCATTTTCTAAATGGTTGGAGATCATAATCATGAAATCCACTACGGCCGAAGCAGTAATCGCAACTCTCGCCACCTATTGCAACTCACGGGTTGCGGACACTCTGGTGTCCGACAATGAGCCCCAATTCACGGCAGCCCAGTTTGAAGAATACCTGGCAGAGGAAGGCATCCGACATGCCCTCTCTGCGCCTTTCCACCCTGCGTCGAATGGCCTTGCAGGCGTTCCGTCCGGGCGCTAAGGAGGCATTGTCCAGGCTCAAGCCAGGTGACTGGCAAACAAAATAGACTTTTCCTAGCCGTCCAGCACAGAACCCCAAGCACGCCACCGGAAAAGCCCAGCCGAATTGCTAATGGGACGGAAACTCCGGTGCCCACTTGACCGCTTGAACCCCATTACACACCGATGGTTACAAGGCGAACTAGAAGACAAGGGAAATGAGCATAGGCGACGGGTGTGGGCCGAAACTATGGGGACGGCCCTAGTTGGTTCGCAGGACAAATAATAAAGATAACCGGCCCAAAATCGTCGTGGTAGAGCTACCCGACAACCGAGTGTGGGCGCCACATAGATCAGTTAAGAAACGAATAACTGACCAAACCGAACCAAATGAAACAGATCATGACCAATACCAATTTGAATCCACAGCTGACAATGACCGGGAGGCGCAAGACTTAGCTGAGGTCCCAGAGTTCCAGCGCCATCAGGTTCCCGAGGAAGCAGCAGGGAAAGTTCCAAAATTAATCCAAGGCCGTATGGCCAAGAAAAAGTCGGCCAATAATCCGGGCCGTTGGCCCAGAGAAAGAGCTGGGAGGAGAAAACAGCCCTCCGACCAGCTCAAAACACCACCAGAACTGAACCGCGCAGGTCAGAAAGAACTAGGAGACGCCCAGGTTATTTGCGTGACTACGTCGAAAAATAACATGTAAATAAATATGTAAATAGAGGCAAAGTGTTTTCTGGGAGGGGAGGAGTGTTATGTATTCATGTTTGTACCTTTAAATATTTGAGCG
Source organism: Ahaetulla prasina (assembly GCF_028640845.1). Classification (NCBI taxonomy): domain Eukaryota; kingdom Metazoa; phylum Chordata; class Lepidosauria; order Squamata; family Colubridae; genus Ahaetulla; species Ahaetulla prasina. The sequence continues at coordinate 4,076,442 of NC_080544.1, read as the reverse complement.
GGAAATCAGCACGTTGCTGATTGGTCGAAGCCTCCAGCAGAACTGTATAAAAGGAGAGGTTTTTCCCCCAGCCTGTTGCTGGGTTCACCCTATATTAAAGAGCTGTTGTCACTACCCTGGTCTCCAGCCTCGTTACTTCCAGAACATAACAGAAACTAATCAAGGAAAGAAGCAACCTAGAATTAAAGAGAAATTTCCTGACAGTTAGAACAATTAATCAGTGGAACAGTTGGCCTTTAGAAGTTGTAGGTGCTCCATCACTGGAGGCTTTTAAGAAGAAACTGAACAACCATTTGTCTGAAATGGTAGGGTCTCCTGCTTGAGCAGGAGGTTGGACTAGAAGGACTCCAAAGCACCTTCCAAAGCTGCTGTTTTGTTATTCTCTCTGTTATGTTAGCAGTTAGTCATTCCTGCTTCTCTATTTGCTATGTTCTTCTAAAACTGGCCTGATGCAATTCCAAACTTGGAAGACTGACTTGTTTCAGAAATGCAACAGGCTCCATAATGTAGGAAGGCAAAAACCATTTCCGACCTTCTTTTCTTTTCTTTTTTTCATTCTGAGATAAAAGGGTTTAGCTATTAAAAGCCAATCAAATAATGCAGCCCAATTGCCAGAGCAATTCTCAGATTGTATTTTTAAGATTGCTTGTTTGAATGCTGTGCCACTAAAAATAACTTCCTTGTGCAAAGAAAAACAGCACATAAGGCAGAAGATTAATTTAGAACACTTCTCTCTGTTACAGTCAGTTTTTGAATAAGCGGCAGGGAAGAGGTTTTAAGAAAAAACTTACATTTCCACTCTCAGCCTGAATAGGAAACTACACCCCAAGGTTTCCTAATAGCAAGATGACTTTAAATGCAAAACTTCTATTATATATGGACATTGACATTTAAACAGTTCAGGTACACTTGAGTACAGGTAGTCTTCGACTTATGACCACAACTAGGGCCAGAATTTCTTATGCTAAGGAAGGCAGTTCTTAAGAGAGTTTCACTCCATTTTAAAACCTTTTTTTTTGCCAAGGTTGCAAAGCAAATTAGTGCAGTCATTAAGTGAATCATGCCATCATTAAGTGACTCTAGCCTTTTCCATTGAATTGCTTTGTTGGAAGCAAGCTGGGGGTGGGGGGTGTTGCAAATGACAGTCTTCTGGCCATGGGCTGTTGCAATCATCATAAATACATACTGGTTGCCAAGCACCCAATTTTAATCACACACAACCATGGGGATGCTGCTACTAGGGCTGTATGTGTGAAATCATAAGTCATAAGTCACTTTTTCCAGTGCCATTTTAACTTCGAAATAGCTGAAAGCGTTTAGTTATTAAAAGCCAATCAAATAATGCAGCCCAATTTGTGACTAAAAAATGGTTATAAGTTGAGGACTATCTATGTTTTTTGTTTTTTTTTACATTTATATCCCACCCTTTTCCGAAGACTCAGGGCGGCTTACAGTGTGTAAGGCAATAGTCTCATTCTATTTGTATATTTACAAAGTCAACTTATTGCCCCCCCCAACAATCTGGGTCCTCATTTTACCTACCTTATAAAGGATGGAAGGCTGAGTCAACCTTGGGCCTGGTGGGACTAGAACCTGCAGTAATTGCAGGCAGCTGTGTTTTAATAACAGGCTTCTTACAGCCTGAGCCACACCGCGGCCATGTTACCATTGGCCATTTATAAAATCATTGAACTCCCTTCAATGCACACAGTGGCATCCTCCAGAGCAGGGGTCTCCAATCTTGGCAACTTTAAGACTTGAGGACTTCAACTCCCAGAATTCCTCAGCCAGACTTCAATTCTGGGAATTGAAGTCCACAAGTCTTAAAAGTTGCCAAGGTTGGAGACCCCTGCTTCAGAGAAAATGCTCTTTTAGGAACCCAGGTCTAAAGCCAATGCGAGTCTTCAGTTCTTTAGCCCTGATGACAATATTCCAGTCAAATAGAAAAAGCAATAAAATTAAAACATGCAACTTCCTAGATGAATCTTGAGTCCTATCTTATGTCCATTTATTTACTTTCTGCTATATCAATTCACAAAGGGCGCTGTGATAAGAAAGGATTAGAAAGAAGATGCAGAGGCAACGTACCTCATGACAGGTCTGCAGAGGTGACAAGGGTGTCATCAGTGAGAGGTCAAGATGGCAACGACAACCATGCAATTAGAGTCTCACATTTTTTTGTAACCTCCAACCCACACACAAGGGGTCACTTGTATGCTCCTGTCTGCCATCTTGATTTCTTTGGACACTTCCAGGGTTGGACTGCTGGGGATTCGCAGGGGTTCGGGAGAACTTCTAGCTAAGATTCTGTGCAGTTCAGAGAATCCCCAAATTCCACACCTGGCTGGGCCCATCCACCTCGCCCCACCCCTCCCAAGAGTCCCCACACAGCCCTTTTTAGATACGGGTAAGTGCAGGGGACGCGTGGAGGCTCGGGGAGGGCAAAAAACAGGCCTACCGGAAATTCGTTTTTGCTCTCCTGGAGGCTTGAAGAAAGCCTCCAGAGCCTGGGGAGGGCAACCCCCCCCCCCCCCGCTGTGGTGCAGGAGGCCACCATGGCCATTCCCACCCAGCAACCAGACAGAGAACCCCTTGCTAAAATTTTTGACGCCCACTCCTGGACACCTCCCCCCATTTCAATATGCACTGGAGAACATTTTAATGTGTTATGTGTCTGCTGCGCCAGAGTTTGTAAAAATTTTTTTGTGATTTTGTGATAGAATAAGAAACCTTCAGAAGACACATAGGCAGATTTGCAATGGCCTTGAAAGGGACAGAAAAATATGAATATTTCATCATAGTAGAGTAATCTTTAGCTGTTTTCTGATTGGATGTTTTGGTTTCACATTTGCATGCTAAACTTTTTTCATATAGAAATTCTGGATAATAGGAGAGCATTTCAGTCAGTAAGCAAGCGATTTGGGAACGATCACATTACTGAATATCAATGTCTATAGTTAGGTTTTCTTATTGGCAGAGAACTGTAGAACATTTTCTTCTATTGCTATGACGATGTTCAGCTTTCTCAGAAATGAACCATTTGCAACAAAATGTATTCTAACATTTCTTTGCTGGAATGTCTTCTGCCTTATTTTAGTAGCATATTCTTAACAGTCAATGCCACTGTCTTGGACTCAAATGTGACCCAATCACTTTGTGATTTGTTTTCTATATTTTTCAAGTCTGTTTTTTTAAACAAACAAACAAACAAACAATATTATCTTCCTTGAAAGAGAAAACTGATCACTATAAAATAGTATTACCGTAGGGGGAAAAACCCATAAATGAAAGATAGTTTGCCACAAAATGGAATGTTTTTTTCACAAGAAAACCATATCAGAAAATGTTCCACTGCTCATCTATGGCCACTAAACATTTCCTAAAACCTAAATAATAGCTAAATATTCTTATGTGAAAGAATTTATGTATAAATATAACACATCAAAAATTTCCCAGAGATGAAGAGTAGATAGATTTCTAAAATTTAACTGCTGGGAAAAGGTAATTAAAACTGTGGAATTCGTGCATAATATAATACCAGAGAAAATGGTTTGATCATAGGACTTTTTCTTATCTTCATTTCTATTGATATTACTAATCCTGAGTTGCAGTGACCACTTCTTTAACTACCACTGTTAATGAGGAATGTTTTATTTTTAGGACAGGAAAGACAGTTCAATGTAGAGGGAAAAATGGTTTTTTTTAACCCTCCCCTAAAAGAAACAGAATTCATATATTATGGGGCATACCTTGTTAATCAGTTCACCAATCATGCCATTCCAGGAGCTGTTATGGAGCTGTTGTCCATATTTTCCATCAGGAGACTGATAGATCTCATACTTGAAGCCCAAATTCTTGGAAAGGGCATCCAGCACATCAATGGAGAAGCCCTTATAACGTTTTGGTTGCCCAAGGATATTCTCAGCCACCATAACAAACGGTTCTTCCTGAGAACAAAGCAAGACTGATCTTTAAAAGAGACTTACAACACTACAAAGCAAAAATAGCTTGACTCACAATTTTGATGGCACCTCAACAAGCTGTGTTGCCAGGTCCGGAGAATTGAAGCTTCATGTTTTGTTTTTGTTTTTTTTCAAGAATACAATAATTGTGAATGAAGAATGAGAATTCCTCCAGTTATTGCTAATCCAGGAATGAATATCAAAGTGGCTACACCTGAGGCATGTTTAACTTAACAATGGTGGTTACAAGAACAGAGAGAGTTTCACAATCAAGTGTTGCTTTCAAAATTAATCAGAGAAAGGTGTTCATTTGTCAAACAGTTGATTTTATTGTCAGTGCAAACTCCGCCCATTGGTAGTGACAACCCACCTTTAGATGGGCCAGTTCACCTTCTGACTGGAGAGAGATATGATCATGACCTTGAACAATTTGAGAGGGAAAAGAGGATAAATGATGCAGGAGAGCCTACACTAAAAAAAAATCTCAGGGGAGCTCCTAAATCAGCTTAAACTATGATCTGAAGGAAGATCCAAAACCAAGAGAAGCACAGGAGAGAAGGCATAGCTAGACAGGAAGGAAGCTTACATCCCTCACTGCTGACACATACCTGCTGTCAGCTTGTGTTTGACATAACAAGTAGACAATCAGTGGAACTATACAATTCTGACAAAGAAGGAAAACCTATTGAGATCGGGGTGGTGTTCAATAGCAACCATAGATGTTTAAAAACTGAAGACATGAGCAAAACATTTCTATCTAAGTTCTCCTGACAACATCATGAGCAACATCAATTGCTCACATATCTTTCAACAAATGTCCACTTTTCATTATTGGAGTCTTTCTTCATTTCAGGAACATCTGTGACTAGGAGGAAACTGAACCTGATTCTGTCACCAACCACACTCAAGAATTGTGAGTTTCTAATTTCCCAGATGGGAAGCAAAATTATTTGAGGATCAGTTTTGGGGATCAGATAAATTCAGGGACTGTAGAACAACTTTGCTTTACAGACAATCTGCACAGGTAGGCTGACATACGAATGAAAATTTTGCAATAAAATGATAAAAAGGCGAAGATGTCCTTTTTTGACAGCTTGGCGTCTCCTCCCAGTCAACAATTTTTTTTCTGAAGAAATTCTGAAGGTCTTCTAGGAAAAAGCTGAAGCTAATTCAACTACAACATTGGTAGGAAATGTATACCACTGATGGTTCTTTGCTCTTTCTACTCTAGGACTCCATCACTAGATTAAAGGTGGATATTTGAGTTTTTACTGCAGTTATTTCTCTATTTTGATCAGGATCCAGAAACTGGACAAAACAGAAGAAAAATATCAGGAGATTTGATGAGGTACTGGAAATTCAGAAACAGACTCCCCATTTCTGCAGATAAAAGTCTGGGGAGAGAAAATGAGTCCTGCATACATTTCTCTCATCCTTATATATAAATTTTTATACACATTTTATAGCATAGTTATGCTAATATTGCTTTATAATTACTATAATAGTTTCTTAACAATTGTGCTGAGGTTAAAGCCAGCAGGACTGACTAAACAAGATATTGTATTTTAATACCAGATTTATAATTTGAAAAGCGTAATATGTGAATCAGCCTAAGTTCCATCTGCCATTGTCAAACGAGCGAGAAGAAAACTTGCTTGCAGTTGAATGTAATGCCACAGAGCTCCTGCCATAACTGAAGGGGTCAGACTAGCGACTAGCCTTGTGGTGCAACCAAAACAATCTGGAACTGAACACACTCAAAACCGTAGAAATGGTGGTAGACTTTAGGAAAAACCCTTCCATACTTCCACCTCTCACAATACTTGACAACACAGTATCAACAGTAGAAACCTTCAAATTTCTGGGTTCTATCATATCGCAAGATCTCAAATGGACAGCTAACATCAAAAACATCATCAAAAAAGAACAACAAAGAATGTTCTTTCTGCGCCAACTCAGTAAGCTCAAACTGCCCAAGGAGCTGCTGATCCAATTCTACAGAGGAATTATTGAGTCTGTCATTTGCACCTCTATAACTGTCTGGTTCGGTTCTGCAACCCAACAAGAAAAACACAGACTTCAGAGGATAATTAGAACTGCAGAAAAAATAATTGCTACCAACTTGCCTTCCATTGAGGACCTGTATACTGCATGAATCAAGAAGAGGGCCGTGAAAATATTTGCAGATCCCTCGCATCCTGGACATAAACTGTTTCAACTCCTACCCTCAAAACGACGCTATAGAGCACTGCACACCAGAACAACTAGACACAAGAACAGTTTTTCCCCGAAGGCCATCACTCTGCTAAACAAATAATTCCTTCAACACTGTCAGACTATTTACTGAATCTGCACTACTATTAATCGTTTCATAGTTCCCATCACCAATCTCTTTCCACTTATGACTGTATGACTATAACTTGTTGCTGGCAATCCTTATGATTTATATTGATATATTGATCATCAATTGTGTTGTAAATGTTGTACCTTGATGAACGTATCTTTTCTTTTATGTACACTGAGAGCATATGCACCAAGACAAATTCCTTGTGTGTCCAATCACACTTGGCCAATAAAAAATTCTATTCTATTCTATTCTATTCTATGCTTGCTTAAGGAGGGGACAGGGCTATTTCACTGCACAACACAAAGGGCAGAATGAAAGCCCTTCTCCATTTCATTTAGGAAATCCCACTCAAAGGAGAATTAAATCTTACTTCAAAGCAACATGTCTGAAGGCTTTAAGGCTGTGATGGCAAATCTATGGCACACGTGGCAGAAGTGCACACAGCACCCTCTCTGTGGGCACACGAGCCGTTGCCCCTGTTCAGCTCCGCCACGCATATGTACGTGCCTTCCGCTGGCCAGCTTGTCTTTGGGTCTCTGCCGCGCATGCACGGGAGGGGGCGTGCAGGGGTGCACATATGCATGTGCAGGGGGTGGGGCACACACACATTTTGGGGTTCTTGCGTGCATGCGGGCTTTGGGCACTTGGCCAGGAAAAGGTTAGCTATCACTGCCTTAAGGGGTAAAAGAGAGACAAACTTTATCCATGAGTCAGGTAGGCAGTCATCAGGCTGTGGTCTCCTAGATGGAGAAGTCACTAATCAGATATATTCAAGAAATGCTGGGAAACTCATGCAGAGGATAAGCATCTGCTGAAATTATTTCTTAACCCAACTCTAACTACAAGGGCTAATATTGCATTTGCATTCACTCTTCCTGCTGTCACGTCTCTTGAGGTCTTATGACCAGCAGATCCTGAGGGAAAATGAATGCAGAGAAAGAATGTCCATGCCAAATCACCAGCCACTGATGGGGTCATTAGTGATCAAAGATAATGCTTCTCTCGCTTCATCATAATGTTTATTTTTTACTCTACTGTTTTAAAATTGTAAATTTCTCTAGACATCTTGGAATAAGAGTGAAATATAAATCTAGCAATAAACATGTGATATAGACATATGCTGCACACAACCATTGCAAGATTTTGTTTTACTCAAGGTGTTACTTTCCTGAGTCTCACCTTGGAAAAAACACAACACATTATTCTACAAATGACAACAGATAAATGAATTTTTTTAAAAAAAATTAAAAAGATACTAGCAAGTATAATTTTTGGACATTTTACTTTCTCCGTTCAAACTTGGTCATACCAAGACAGTCACCACTTTCAGTGTTAATCCTTGTAAGTCGCTGCCCAAACGCCGTTCTTGCAAACTCCCATTCAGTCCCTTCTTTGAGTCCCACGTTGCCAACTGCAAATGGAAATAAAACTGGAATGAGAGGAAAGCAATGTGTATTTCTCTAAAGTATATCTGTGGTGTACAAAACAGGTACAGCAAAAGGAGCAGGCCAGAGAATTAAAGAACATTCCAGAAGTCTTAGAACCAGAATTAAAAACCTTTGAGCTCTGACTTGGTGACTCATTTTATAAGTGACTGAGTAATGAAGAAACACAGAAAATGTGGTGTTGTTTATTCACTCAGATTATATATCAATAGAACTTTTTCCATTCGACTATGTCCCTACTGATATTACTAATTATGAGCCCCACTGGCCAGTTCTTAACTGCAATTGTTAATTGTTAATTTATATTTTTAGGACAGGAAGACAGTCCAGTTCAGATTACATATCAACAGGACCCACCTGAGTTTCTGATAAATATTTTGTGCCCACAATATGCAAAATTGTCCCAATTCCAAAAGGTGCATGATGCATTTCCATGTAGTTTTGTGGCCAGGAGAGAAGTGATATTAGAATCACCTTCTGGTCTTCTATCCTAACATTAACCAGATGTTGCTGGGCTTAGTTAACCTAGAAATCAGCCGTGATTGACCAGGAGTTGCATCTACAGTAGTAATGACATTATCAGACAACTGAAGCTTTCTTCTTAGTGGTCACATGAACAAATCCATGAATCTTTCCTGATAACTGCACACACATAGTGTTCTGACCTAGGTTCCCTTAAAAAGCAGGAAGCAGAGTCTTGGTCCCAGAAAAATCTCTTTTATTTACACAACTGTGAATTCCTTTCATTCACAGTCAGCAGGTTTGTCCAAACTATTTTTCAAAGAAATATTTATCAACATAGACCTTATCTCGCTTGGCAAGCTGCCACGTAACTAGTTTCCAAACGCAGTACAAGGCAAAACTTGGCACAGGGTCTCTCAGAATCATGGAACAAATGAATCATTTCCTGCAAAAGCCCACTCCCTGTTTGCTTCTCTTTTGTTTCCTGTGGGAGGGGCCAATCACCTCCAAGGCTTGGCTTTACTTCCAAGTCAACCCTGCTTTCTTAGTTTTTCCTTGTCTTCTGGCAGCTCTGCGCATGCGCACACTGGGAATGGGCTCCAGCTGTTTCTCTGTCTCACTGCTGACTAGCTCCCTCTCTACCTCCGACGCAGAGCCCTTGTCTGAGCTTTCCCCAGCTGCCAGGACTGGCCCATGTTCCTCCTCAACCTCCTTACTGTCTGATTCTGCTTCCAGCTCCTCTGGTCGCTGGCAGGCCACAACACATAGCTAACTTCTTCTGGAATGCTTTTTCAACTTCCCAGTTTATTGCAGCACCATGCTATTCCATGGTGATCTACAGAAGTCCCCAGCTTAGCTTTTGAGCCAAGACAAAGTCAGCAAGGCACTGTTTACCTGCAATTTTAAGTGGTTAAAATACATTAAAGCATTGTACTCCTCCCTATTTACAGTATCAGAAATACCACTGTGAGATACTATTTGCTAGTGATCACATTCAATTGCCTTGCCTCTCTCAAGCACTTCTTACTGACAGAACTCCATCTCCTTATTTTTGTTCCCATAAAAAATTTTAAGGCAGTGCCTCATTACTCCATCAAAACTGATTGGAAACCTCAGTCAAATTCATCCAGGTTCACACTCCCAAGGTGATGCTGGTTTACTGCAACACAAGTTATAGAATCAAAGAATTGAAAGGGAAATAAATTGGAAACCATAACTATATCACCAGAGGGAAATTTTGATACAGGAATAGAATCATACAGTAGGAAAGACCATGAAATATAATGTCTCACTGTGGAATATGGCCCACAGAATTAACTTCATTTCTGTGGGCACAGGATAAAAGAAAGAGAGAGGGAAAGGGAAAAAATGTAATATGTTCAATTAACTTCATAAATTAAGACTAGCAAGAGTATTAAAAGCCTTGTGCAATGAATCTGAATTTAGGATTAGGATGCAAGAGTATTCTGTGCTTACCAGGTCTGAACTGGAATTAGTCCTATTTTGTCCTCATATTTTACATGAGGACAAAATATTTTACATTTATATTTGATCTTTTTTTTGACACTTTAGACTTTTGAAATTAAAACCAGAATCAGTGACAGGCTCTAAGAATTGAGTTAAGACATGTGGAATTACTTCTGGGCAGTTTCCTTCCCTATAAACAGAAATCTTGCCAGACTAAAGCAGCTCTTTTATAGATATAGTCTGAGAACTGCTAGGGAGAAGAATCTTAACTCGCTTTCTCCTGACCAAACTATCTAGGCTGGGGTGTCCAACCTTGGCACCTTTAATACCTGTGGACTTCAATTCCCAGAATACGGGCTGGGGAATTATGGGAGTTGAAGTCCACAACTCTTAAAGGTGCCAAGGTCTGACTCCCCTGATCTAAGCATTGCTGCATCTTTGTCTTCTGCAATGTGGTCCTTCCCTCTCCTCCTAGGAATCCAGACTACATTCCACCCCAATCAGGGACAGATTGAGGATTAATAGGAAACCCAAATTATTCAGCTTATTTTAGTCCATACAATTTATTGTTAGAATTGGATCACACCTGGCTCTTATCTTCCAGACAGTGTAGAATACTCAGTTCCATGCAATGTGGAATTCAACTATAAGGCAGATACATTGCAGACAGTTGAATCTCATTAAGTCCCCCTGAATGGCAGATATTATTTAAGGTTCTACATATTAAGCCAATCATATGCCATGTATGCAGAAACAAGGAAAAGTCTTTGCCCCATAAAACTTATGGGTTGCTGGAGAAGACTCTTGAGAATCCCTTGGACTGCAAGGAGATCAAATCAGAAATCAACCCTGATTGTTCTTTGGAAGGACCAATCCTGAAGCTGAAGCTCCAATATTTTGGCCACCAAATGAAAAGAGAGGACTCATTGGAGAAGACCCTGATGTTGGGAAAGATGGAAGGAGAAAGGAGAAGTTAGATAGTGTTGTCAATGAATTTGGGCAAACTCTGGGAGATGGTGCTGGATTGTGGTGGGGCAAAGGCTGGTATGTTGGGGTCCATGGGATCATGAAGAATTGGACATGATTTACAACTGAACAACAAAAATATAAGACTTGTACCACAGTGATGATTCTTAGCTAACACAATGAAAGCAGGATTTGTGATTATACAATTATACTTCACTAGCTAGTCTCAAAGTAACACAGAAGCCTATTCTTCAGATGATTTTCTTCCCCATCATGGGTCGCTCCCAACTTTCTTACTCGCATGCAATCCAAATAAAATGTGAAAGTCTTCACCTTTCTGAGAACTTTTTATTCTATGAGGCAAAAATAATAACTTTCAGCATCTGCCATATGCTTCTTTATCCTTCAATGCATCGTCCTAAAATTTGAACACATTTTCCTAAAAATAATAAGAGCTTGATGCATATGAAGGCACGACACCAGCTGTGATTTCACATAGTGGTGTACATAATTATTATTATATATACAACAACGTAGAATCACAGCTGCCAGTTCTTTAGCTGGTGTTGGTCTTCATTTGCATCATCAGTCAATTGCAAAAAGCAACTTTCCTTGGAACAGCTTACATTTTGCAATGGGACCTTTAACACCATCTATCCCAGGTCATTGAGAAGGACTGGATAGGTGGATAAAAATGCTGAAAGCTGTCTTGGTTAACTGTGTGATGAACCATAATAGTAATACATATTAATTAATTAATCAAAAATTAAAATCTTCACTGTGAGATTTGCAAGTACAAACTGATAATTGCCACAACAATTATCTAAACTATGAATAATTGCTGTAGAAATACCAAGGGGTAGTAGAACAGGAGACAAAGAATTGAAGAAAATGGGAAAGCATCAAGATCTAAAAATCAGAGTGGAAAGATTGTGGCATAAATTGGCCATGATGGTCCCAGTGTGGACTCTTTTTTTATTTTTATTTTGTCACAACAGTATATATAAGCATATGCATGAAATAATTATACAATATATAAGCATATAAATAAGCATAATTATGTAATAACTATATTAATTGGATATAACGAAAGGAAGCAATAGGACAGGAATGGTAGGCACATATGTGCTCTTATGCACGCCACTTACTTACTTACTTACTTACTGGGAACCATACCAAGAAAACCTTGGACGGCATTTAGAAAATCTAAGCACTGACAACATTTCCATCCAGGCTCAACATCTGGCTCAATTGTGCAACTAACCACATAATGTGTAGTTGAAAAAACAACAACAACACAAGTTGCCTCTTATCTCTAAAGAAAAAGAAAACTGACTTTGCTCCCTGAAGATCTCTAGCAGGGAACAGGAGTCTATTAGGAGTGATCTTCGTATAAATCCTTCATCTTACGATCAGCAAGGAGGAAGGTATAAACAAACCGTATATCACAGAAAATACCACCAGTCTCCTGTGACCTCCTTCAGGGAGACTGAACTACAGGGAACAATGGGCACCTCTAAAATGTTTTATGGTTTGGATGTTCAGTTCAATATAAATTCATCAAGTATTACCTTCTGTATTAGCTGTTTCATTTGTCATGGGGTTTACACACCACAAGCTGTTAAGAGCCAGTAAAAAAAAATAAAAATTAAATCCTGCAGCCAGTTTTGTTCAGTTTTGTTACCCCTATCATGCAGAAAATCTGAAATTGAAAGAGGAAAAACTAAGGGTGGGCTGCTGGGGATTTGCAGGGTTTTGGGAGAACCTCTAACTAAGATTCTGTTCAGTTCGGAGAACCCCCAAATCCCATTCCTTGGCTGGCCCTGCCTACCCCTCCCTTCCCTGGAGTCCCCATGTGGCCTGTTTGGATGCAGGTAAGTGCAGGGCGCACACGGAGGCTTGGGGAGGGTGAAAAACGGGCCTACCAGAAGTTCAGGAAGGCCAGAAACAGGCCCATTTCTGGCCTCCAGAGGGCGTCAGAACCAGAGGAAGCATTTTTTGTCCTACAGACAAAAGCCTCCAGAGCCCAGGGAGGGTAAAAAGCCCCCCCCCCCCCCCCCGGTGGTGCGGGAGGCTGACTACCACCCAGCAAGTGGGCAAAGAACCCCTTGCTAAATTTTTGAAGCCCACCCCTGGGAAAAATGTCTGCTTTAAACTCTTACTGTTCTTTTTTGTCTATGTGATGCATGGTTTATTTAGAACATATGTATAAGTGCATCTTCTTGGAGGTAAGTCTCACAGTGGGGTTTCTGAGCAGCCCTGATTGAACTGTGTTTTTCACTCCATAAGCTGCCTGTTCATGTACAGTGATCATGAAATAGGGTTAAGTACTTTCTTAAGCTAATCAGTGTGGGTAAGAGTATGAGAAGGAGGGAGGGAGGATTTAAGGAAGAGAGAAACATTGATGGGTTCAGAGTAATCCATATGATTACAAAAAACTCACAAACTTCTCCAGTGGATCTCTGTGGAGATTCTCAATCATCCAGGTCATGGTTGTCCTGAAGGTGCTTTTTTATTTAATTATTTAATTAATTAATTACAAACATTTTGAATACAATGTATTGTCAGGGTATATCATTTACAAAAGAGAGAATCAAAAAAAGATATTAACACATACACTGGTAACAATACTAATGATATAACAGAATAGTTTTGGCCAAGTTTTCTCTTTATATTAGCTTATTTATAATTCTGTTAATTATATTGGCATATTTATAATGATAAACCATCTTCATATTTAATTCATATATAGCCATAATCTTTCTTCATCTAATTTCTACCTCTTATCTCTAACCACTCATAAAATCTATTCCATATCAAGTAATATTCTCTGTATCTTCTTTGTCTTTTATTTTTAAAGTCAATCTGTCCATCTCTGCACAGTAATATTTTCCGAATTACATCCTCATCTGATGGAGTGTTCTCATTTTTCCAATATTGTTTAAATACAATCCTTGCTGCTGTCAATACATGCAAAACTAAATATATAGTCTCTTTATCATAACTCTCTGGCATTATACCCAACAAAAATATTTCTGGTTTCAGATCTATATGTTGCTTCATCATCTTTTCCAACCAAGTATGTATTTTATTCCAATATTTTCTTGCTTTCATACAAATCCACCACATATGACAATAAGTACCTGGTGTCTGATTACATTTGGCAGACATATTACTAAACATTTTTGCCAATCTTACCAGTGGCAAATGCCACCTATAAAACATTTTATAAAGATTTTCCTTATCTGCATTAGCTATTGTCAGTTTATAGTTTGTACCCCAAAGTTCTGAAGGTGCTTTTTCCAAAAGCAAAGAACTGAGGAAGCTTCTTGGATGAGAAGCCAAATGTTTTCAAAGGATTAAAAAAAAAAAAAAGTCCAGTTGCCTTTTGGAAAAAGCACCTTTTGGTTCACAAGTGGATCAACACTGAAAGAGAGATGTCTATATCACTAGACATATGAGTGAAGGAAAGCTTAAGGCTATTGTATATTGGTCAGGTTTACTGAAAGTATTAATTGTAGTTAAAGTAGGAATTGATAAGAAGCTGTTTTGAAGCCAGTTACATATCCAGATTTATTACTGCCATTATTGGTCTGTGAAAAAAATCCAGATCTTCTCCATGATGCCATAATAATGTGTCTTGTCATTCCCAAAATGAAAAAAACAAGTCCATTCAGTCTTTCTCTCATTACCTACTGCTCCTTTTTCCTTATCTCACAAAAACATCTTGAGCTCCAGAAGCTCTTACATTTAATGTTATTTCCCCCCTCCTCTTGAACAGAGGGAATCTTTCCTAAGTTAAAAAAAAATAAAGACCCGGTTGTTCCAAACAATTTTATTCCAAAAACTGGAATAAAGGAGTACTGGAACTCAGCAAGTTTAAGTTAAATTCTCTGTTATGTTTCATTCAAAAGCAAGAAAGCAGCTACAGTTTGCTTCTTGCATATGAAAATGGCTTCATAAATGAAGTCTAAAGCGGAGGAACATTTTTTTCAAAGGCATTTGAATTGTTTCCCTTTATTTCACGCCAGCCAGCAAACTAAACCAAACAAGGCCAAAAAAAAGAAAAGAAAAGAAAAGAAAGACAGAAAATGTAGGTAGAGAAATATTGTTCAGTCTGTTCAAAAATGCAGATATGGTTAATAAGTAAAATAAGAAATAAAAGCTTTTACATTTTTGAGAAATTTGAGCTGCCAGCTTCATAAATGTGCTGAGTTTCTAACAAGCCACGTGTGGCTTGTAGGATCAATTAATTTTGCAAGCAGATAGACTTGTTTTTGACTACTTGTCTGTCAAGATCACTGCCTGAAAAACTAATTTCTGGCTTGGTTAAATGAAATGAGAATGTCCTGTGACAATTCAATAAGATTGCTACAGTCTTTGTTTTTCTTTTCTGTTTTTCAACATTAGCTATCCCTTTTCCCAAGATTTGTGAAGCCAGATATAGTTTCTAAATTGAATGATGACAAACTACTGCTCTTGCCAATGGTAGATTGCATTTCATAAATAGCCATTGTTTAGAAAATATAGTTGCTAGAAGATAGCAGTATTTATTCTTTACTCCATCATTCTGGAACTGTAACTTGTAAAGTTCTGAGGCTATAATTCCAACTGTTTTCTGAATGCACTGTTTAGTTTTGTGTTATTTTATTGATTGTATTTTAATTGCTCAATGACCAAAATACAGTTTGATCAGTCTTTCTATTATTTTATACATTGTTCTGATTTTTTTTATTCATTCATTCAATTGTTCGTTCGTTTGTTCATTCATTCATTATTTATTTATTTATTTATTTATTTATTTATTTATTTATTTATTTATTTATTTATTTATTTATTTATTTATTTATTTATTTATTTATTTATTTATTGCGTTTCATATGTTTTTCTTATGGTTGAGTGTTTGTGATGGAGATTTTAATTGAAGTTATTGTATACGCCACCCAGAGTCACATTTTTGTGAGGTAGGTAAGTATATAAATATGCTAAATAAATAAATGACATTTCATCATACGTGAACTTTATATTATTTCTAGAGATTACTAGAAGTTCCTAAAAGGCGTATCAAGGCATATGATGGGGGAAAGACAGGTGAAAAGGGTGTCCGGGTCAAAGTGAGAATTACATATGCTGGAAAAGCCATTTCAGCAAGACAGTGAAGATTGAAATCTGTCTTTCTATTCTACTGTCTGCTGAACTGTATGAGAAAAAGACACATCTTGAAGTAGAACTAGTTTTCTACATTTTTAACAGAAATAAGCAACATACATTATGTACTGGTACTGAATCCTTTGGAGTTATCCAAGTTTAGTTTTCCATGGAGAAAGGAAAAGTTAATAATGTTAAAAATAGAAGATTTAATATCTTATCTGATTTATCAGTGTTTCTTTCTATTCATTCATATCAAGGATGCCTGACATATGTCAATGGATGGTGTGTGCCAACTTTCCTGTGGCACATACACACCAGTGGTGGGTTTCACTTACTACTGTTACCAGTTCGCTCAGGCATATGCACTTACTTTGCTCGTGCATGTGCCACTTCTGCGCATGTGCAGAGCGTATTTGATGATGTTCGGGCAGGTGGCTGGAGCCTCCTGCTGCCGCTACTACTGGTTCACAACCCACCACTGATACACACCTGCATTCCCAAAGTGGGTAGAGGCAAGAACTAAACTGGGCCAGGTTTTGGAGGTTTTTAAGCAGGGGTGAAATGCTCTCAGTTTGGACTGGCTCGCCCGATCCGGTAGCGATGGCGGCGGGTGGTTCAGAGAACCAGTAGCAAAAATCCCTTGTCCCACCCCCTGCCCCTGCTGAGCCGTACCATCATCAGAGATTTTTTTTTACTTTTAAAAGCAGTTTTTCTTCAGCTGAAAACATGCCTTTAAAAGTAAAAAAAAAAAGCCTTTGATGATCCCATGGCTCAGCTGGGATCATCAGAACCCTTTAAACTCTTTTTTTTTAACAACCTCTTTCGCCGAAGAGGTTGTTAAAAAAAGGTTTTAAAAGGCTCCTCTGGCAATCCCAGCTGAGTTCCTCATCACCAGAACCTTAAAAACATGTTTTCTACAAGCTCTTCAGCCAAAGAGCTTGTAGAAAACCTTTTAAGAGGTTCTGGGCTGCGATGAAGCACTTACCTAATTACTGATGTAAAGCATGGCTTTCCCAGACTGAAAGGAGCAGTTTCAGCAGACAGGCAGATTCAGTTGCCAGCTAATCCATCTCCTCAGTCAGCAACTCAATGTGCCTGCTTTCCTGGCTGAGGAACTCTGGGAATTGAAGTCCACAAACCTTAAAGTTACTAAGGTTGGAGACCCCTGAGCTAAAAAATATAAATAAAATAAAATATTTGTGCAGCTTTCTGAGATTTGGTGTGCTTCTGTAGTGTTTCACTCTAACTACATAAACACACAAAATCTCACAAAGCTGTATATGGCATTTTGTGTGTGTGTGTGTGAGTCAGTTGTGTTGTGTTGTGTTGTGTGTGTGTAAAGTGTGAAAGTTGGTTTTTGAGCTTTTTGTGGCTGTGTGAAGTTCCTGTTTGTTGCAGGGGCCATTTTGGGTGAAGAGCAGCTGCTTTTACATTGTGTGTGAGTCAGTTGTGTTGTGTTGTGTGTATGTGTGTAAAGTGTGAAAGTTGGTTTTTGGTACCTCTTATTGATTTGTATACATAACATAACATAACATAACATCAGAGTTGGAAGGGACCTTGGAGGCCTTCTAGTCCAACCCCCTGCCCAGGCAGGAAACCCTACACCATCTCAGTCAGATGGTTATCCAACATTTTCTTAAAAATTTCCAGTGTTGGAGCATTCACAACTTCTGAAGGCAAGTCGTTCCACTTATTAATTGTTCTAACTGTCAGGAAATTTCTCCTTAGTTCTAAGTTGCTTCTTTCCTTGATCAGTTTCCACCCATTGCTTCTTGTTCTACCCTCAGGTGCTCTGGAGAACAGCCCAACTCCCACTTCTCTGTGGCAGCCCCTGAGATATTGGAACACTGCTATCATGTCTCCCCTAGTCCTTCTTTTTGTTAAACTAGACATACCCAGTTCCTGCAACCGTTCTTCATATGTTTTATCCTCCAGTCCCCTAATCATCTTTGTTGCTCTTCTCTGCACTCTTTCTAGAGTCTCAACATCTTTTTTACATCGTGGCGACCAAAACTGGATGCAATATTCCAAGTGTGGCCTTACCAAGGCATTATAAAGTGGTACTAGCACTTCACGTGATCTTGATTCTATCCTCTGTTTATGCAGCCCAGAACTGTGTTGGCTTTTTAACAGCTGCTGCACTGCTGGCTCATATCTAGATGGTTATCCACTAGGACTCCAAGATCCCTCTCACAGGTACTACTATTGAGCAAGGTACCACATATACGGTACTGGTGCATTTTGTTTTTGGCCTAAATTTAGAACCTTACTTTTTTCACTGTTGAATTTCATTTTGTTAGATGGCGCCCAATATTCTAGTCTGTCAAGATCTTTCTGTATCTTGAGCCTATCTTCTGGAGTGTTGGCTATTCCTGCCAGCTTGGTGTCATCTGCAAATTTGATGAGTTCCCCATCTATCCCCTCTCCAAGTCATTGATGAAGATGTTGAAGAGTACTGGGCCTAAAACAGAGCCTTGGGGTACTCCACTGCATACTTCCCTCCATGTGGATGTAGTTCCGTTGAGAACTACACGCTGAGTGCGGTTGGTCAGCCAGTTACGAATCCATCTGGTGGTGGTGCTGTCTAACCCACATTTTTCTACTTTATCTAGTAGTAAGTTATGGTCTACTTTATCAAATGCTTTACTGAAATCCAAGTAAATTATATTGACAGCATTCCTCTGGTCCACTAATTTTGTCACTTTGTCAAAGAATGCAATAAGATTAGTCTGGCATGATCTGTTTTTGACAAACCCATGTTGGCTTTTGGTTATTACTTTGTTTGCTTCTAGGTGTTCGGTGATTCGTTGCTTGATTATCTTTTCCAGAATCTTCCCTGGTATTGAGGTTAGGCTGATAGGTCTGTAGTTTCCTGGATCTGTTTTTTCCTTTTTGAAGATGGGAACTACATCAGCTCTTTTCCAGTCCTCTGGCAGCTCCCTGTGCTCCAGGATCTTTGAAAGATATAGTTCAGTGGTTCTGAGATCCGTCTGCCAGTTCCTTCAGAACCTTGGGGTGTAATCCATCCGGTCCTGGTGATTTGAACTCGTCTAGGGTAGACAGGTGTTCACTTACCATTTTCTTCCCTATTTTAACTTGTGTTTCTAATCTGTTTTTGTAGTGCTGTTTTTGATAGGTTGGATTGTTTTTCCTTTTGTGTAAAGACAGATGCAAAATATGAGTTAAGTAGATCTGCTTTCTCCTGTTGCTTGTCATCTTCTTGCCACTTTCTCCCAGCAATGGGCCAATTGTTTCCTTGACTTTTTCTTGTTTTTAACATGTTGGAAGAAGCTTTTTATTATTTTTACTTTTGTCGCTAGCCTTTGTTCATTGTGAGCCTTAGCTTTCCTCACTTCATCTTTACAGGCTCGGGCTATTTGCTGATATTCTGCCTTAGTTATTTGCCCCTCTTTCCACTTTTTATATTTGTCCTTTTTGTCTTTCAATTTGTCAGATAGTTCTTTATGCATCCATGCTGGTTTCTTTTGTGATCTACTATTTTTCTTCTTCATTGGTATTGTGTTAGACTGTGCTTTTATAATCTCACTTTTCAAAATTTCCCAAGCTTCTTGAGTTGTTTTCCCCCTGAGGATTCTCATCCATTGAATCCTTCTCAAGATCTCTCTAAGTTTATTAGAGATCTCTCTAAGTTTATTATTTACTTTGTTTATTATTTTTATTATTTATTGTTATTGGCCATGCCCACCCAGTCATCTGACCACCAAGCCATGCCCACCAATTAAACCATGCCCACAGAACCGGTAGGGAAATTTTTTAGATTTTACCCCTGTTTTTAAGCCATGAAATAAGTGCCTTCAGGCCAGTGGTGAAATCCAATTTTTTTTTACTACCGGTTCTGTGGGCATAGCTTGGTGGGCATGGTATGGCTTGGTGGGCATGGCAGGGGAAGGATACTGCAAAATCCCCATTCCCTCCCCACTCTGGGGCCAGCCAGAGGTGGTATTTGCCAGTTCTCTGAACTGCTCAACATTTCTACTACTGGTTCTCCAAACTGCTCAAAATTTCCATTACTGGTTCTCCAGAACCTGTCAGAACCTGCTGGATTTCACCCCTGCTTCAGGCTCTGAAAGAGCTAAAACACCCATTTTCTCTGCATTCACACAAGATCCACTCAAGCTCCAAATTACGCAAAAGCCAACATGACCTCACACAACTAATTTTAATTGCTCCCACTTTGTGGGATTAAAGGGGACATGGGTGGGTGTTCATCGAGAAGATCATACTTTTTAATACCCGTATTGTTCATGATTCAGATTAAGAAAGAGACCAATTAGATTAAATAGGGTTAAACAATACATTCTCTTAGTAAGCTTTTATAGCTGCTGCTGAACATCCTTCCTTCTTGGATATACCAGAACTTGTTAAGGAAAATTTCTCTCTAATTGAAACACAAATAATGTGAGGGAAACAATCTAACTTACTTCACTAATTCCCACATTTGTGAAGTGATTCATAAATTTCAACAAATTTACTTTAAACATGCATGGCTAGTAACTGATTTAATCTTTTCCTCCCTCCTTCCCTCCCTCCTTCCCTCCCTCCCTTCCTTCTACCTACCTACCTCTCTCTGTCCTTTAATTCTTATAAATAGAATTTCAGCATTTTGAAGACTGTCTGGTGGTGCAGTATATCACTATTATATTGTATTATAAAGGAAGGGTGTCAGCCTCCACTTCTATATTGCTTGCTTGCTACGGCTGCCATTGTAAGGTGGGGAGGGGGGAGTTGCCTTGGTCATGGAGGAGGGGGGAAGCGAGGTGGGGGAGATGTCTTGTAACAGGGAGTAAAATTGAAGGAACTTTCCCTCAGCATTTTTTCTGCAGCTGGGAGGCATGCCGATAACCAGTCAAGGTCAACCGTCCGGGCATACCAGAAGGATGGGGCCACCTGAAGCTGCACCCTACATGACTCCCTGGGGGAATGTGGATTGGATAATCCTGACTGGATCCTTGTGGGGAGGGTTTTGGGGACGTTTCCTATATGTGATTTTCGCACCTATTGCCTCAGACTTTTTTTTACTTTGATTGCATTCAGTTCATACTCAGTAAAAGTACCTTTCTCCATGAAAATAAGAGTCGAGGTTTTTCTTTCTTGAGTACTGAAAGGAGACATACCTGACAAAGGGTAACTATCCATACATGGGGGAGAGTAACTATGGCTTAGTTACACCAAATGAAATAAAAAATATATGAAAAATGGCAAAAATAAAACAACGAAAGGACATGTTTAACAGTTAATAGCCACCAGAAGAAATGAAGAAAAATGACACACTGTGGTGAAGTATTAATTCCCATCTTTTGTTAAAATGACACAATCCTCTTTTAATATATTTAATTGGGGGGCAGAGAATGTATTTTGAGGTAGCGTTATCCTTCCAAATTAAATATATTAATACATTCATGGTAAGAAGAAAAACCAGGGCTAGAAAATTGAGGGCAAACAATTAGTATCCTTCAAGACTGAATGATATGTAATGCCAGAGCTTCATTTAATCATCTTCAGAATAAGAAAGATTCTGAAGCACATTAAGAGGAATGTAGGCCTTCCCAACAATTTGTTCACAGAAATTAGTGGCTGTTTTTAACGTAACAGGCTCTAAAACTCCTTTTTTAGGTTGGTGAGGTAAAAGAGTGTTGTGTTTAATTTGTCCTTCAGAAACAGAATCATAGTTTAAAAAGACATTGCATGAGATAAAGAGATACCAACAAATCCACACTGATAATAAAAGAGTACAGGTAGTCCTTGGATGACAACAGTTCATTTAGCGACCATTCACAGTTACAATGGCACTGAAAAAAATGACTTGTGATCGTTTTTCACACTTACAGCAGTTGCACATCCCCATGGATGGTCACGTGATCAAAATTCAGATGCTTGGCAAGTGGTTCATAGTAATGACATAGTTGCAATGTCCCATAGTCATGTGATCCCCTTTTGTGACCTTCTTAGAAGCAAAGTCTAAGTAATCCAGACGTCTCGTCTGGATTACTGCAATGCTCTCTACATGGGGCTCCCCTTGAGGAGCACCCGGAGGCTTCAGTTAGTTCAGAATGCGGCTGCGCGGGTGATAGAGGGAGCCCCTCATGGCTCCCATGTGACACCTCTCCTGTGCAGACTGCACTGGCTACCTGTGGCCTTCCGGGTGCGCTTCAAGGTTTTGGTAACTATCTTCAAAGTGCTACATGGCATAGGGCCGGGCTATTTACAGGACCGTCTGCTGCCACCAAATACCTTTCACCGACCCGTGCGCTCTCACAGAGAGGGACTCCTCAGGGTGCCGTCGGCTAGGCAGTGCCGGCTGGCGGCCCCCAGGGGAAGGGCCTTCTCTGTGGGGGCCCTCATCCTCTGGAACGAACTTCCCCCAGGACTTCGTCAACTTCCTGACCTCCGAACCTTTCGCCACGAGCTTAAAACACATCTATTTATTTGCGCAGGACTGGACTAGATTTTAAAATTTTAATTGGTTTTAATGGGTTTTATTATGTATATTGCTATTTTAATTATTCGGCCATTTGTAATAAGTTTTTTAATTGAGGTTTTATTTTGTATTTATATGTATATTTTTTATCTGGCTGTGAACCGCCCTGAGTCCCTAGGGAGATAGGGCGGTATAAAAATACGAAGAAATAAATAAATAAATAAATAAAGTCAATAGGGAAGCCAGATTCACTTAATAAATTAACAACTGCAATGGTTCACTTAACAACTGTGGCAAGAAAAGTCATAAAATGGAGCTAAGTTCACTTGACAAATGTCTCACTTAGCAACAGGATATTTTGGGATCAATTGTGGTCATAGGTTGAGGGCAACCTGTATTACAATTTTGTAATATATTTGTATTATGCATTGTATATTGTATAAATTGTAATATAATAATTTGACTGGTTTTATTTTTGAACCTACCTATCCTATATTGATTTTTCAAGCTTATATTTAAGTAGTAAGAAGTACACAGGGAAATGAATTTTATGTTGGATGTCTAGTCTGGAAACCTAGAATTCAATTATATTCATAGAAGCATGGAGGATACGCTACTCCTTATATCAGGCTAATAAAACTTGTGACCCAACGTGTCAAAGCAAGAGAATCAAAGTCATGGGGTGCACTGTGAGGAACATCACTATCTCAAGCCCTATTTTAAGTTTTTTATTTTTTTTAACAATCTCTGGCATACAAAAAAAATTAAACCAAAGGAGCAAAAGAGATTTATTGGGCCAACACAAATGATAAGCAGGGTGAGCTTAACATTGTGGGTCATGAGCTTGTTTTAATTCTTGCTGCAAGGAAGACAATGTTGCATGCCATCACAATCCTGCTGGCATCTCAAAGTGAGATAATTGGGGTTGGCTCGTGAGTGAGTGCTTGGGGAGGTCACCCCAGCTTGTCTCAGGTGACATCCAATATACACTGATTAGAAGCAGCATTCAAGCAGAGGTAAGCACAAGTTGTTAAAATTAGACCTAGAGAGTTATAAATATGTCATGTACAACTGTGTAGAAATAAATTGCTTCAATTAATGTAGCCTTCAAAGGAAGCATGCCAGCGAAATGCTGATGGAAATAAACAAGAAATTAGAGAAGGGCATTGGTGGTGCTCCTAGTATGGACTACATGAGAAGGGAGAGATCATAATAAGAAGGAGAAAAAATGAATTGTGATGCACATTTAGCAGAGACAACAATTAGAGTGTCCATTTCTCACAAGATACAAAACTAAAGAGATGATTTATAACTAGGGAAAAAAAGAAACATGATTGGTGAAGTGGGAATAAAGAGGAAAACTATACAGGAAAGAACCTCTAGACCACTGTTTTTCAATCTTTGCAACTTCCAGATGCGTGGACTTCAACTCCCAGAATTCCCCAACCAGCATAGGGGATTCTGGAAGTTGAAGTCCACATATCTTAAAGCTGCCAAGTTTGAGAAACACTGCTGTAAGCATCACCCTTGGGGGATGGAAGAAAATTCGACCTAATTCAAGATCAGAATCAGAATAGAGCTGAAAGGGACCTTGCAGGAATGTCAGCCTCTGCTCGCTACAAGTTTATTGCTTTATTGCTCTGGGTAGTCTGTCTCCTGATTTATGCATTTATTACCTTGCTTGCTACGGCTGTCATGGTAAGGGTGGAGGGTAAGGAGTGCTGGAGGAGAAATGGGGAGTTTTCTTCAAACCTGTTCTGCAGTTGGGAAAGCGGGCTAACAGTCAAGGTTAACGGCCCGAGCATGCCAGAGGGATGAAATCATCTGAAGATGCTCCCCACTTACCACTTAGGGGGAATGTGGATTGGACAAGACTGACAGGGAAGAAGGCTTGGGGCATATTTCTTATATGTGAATTCCACGCCAAATACCTCAGAGCTTGCTTTCATTTTGTTTGCTTTCAGTTCTTACTCAGTAAAAGTACCTTTCTCTACAAACAATGGAGTTGGGGGGTTTCTTTCTTGAGTATTGAAAGGAGGCATACCTGACAAGGAGATCCTATACCATTTCAGACAAGAGACTATCCAGTCTCTCCTTTAAAACCTCCAGTGATGAAGCACCCACAACTTCTGAAGGCAACCCGTTCAAGTGGTTAATTGTCCTCACTTTTAGGAAGTATCTCCTTAATTCCAAGTTGCTTCACTCCTTGATTAGTTCCCATCCATTGTTTCTTGTCTTGCCCTCTTGTGCTTTGGAAAATAAATCGACCCACTCTTCTTTGTGGCAGCCTCTCAAATTCTGGAATACCACTATCATGTCACCCCTAGTCCTTCTTTTCTCTAGACTAGCCAAACCCAAATCCTGCAACCATTCTTCATGTTTTAGTCTCCAGGCCTTTAATCATCTTAGTTGCTCTTTGGACTTTTTCAAACGTCTCAACATCTTTGTTTGTAATGTGGTGACCAAAACTGAATGTGTTCCAGGTGTGGCCTTAAAGGTAAAGATTCCCCTCGCATATATGTGCTAGTCATTCCTGACTCTAGGGGGAGGTGCTCATCTCTGTTTCAAAGCCAAAGAACTTCTACCTTTGGGTTTTCCTGCCCAGGTGTAAAACCTGGCTTTTCTCCACATTAAATTTCATTTTGTTAGATAGGGCCCATTGTTCAAGTCTGCCAAGATCTTTTGGGGTCCTGAACTACTTGTCTTGGTGCCTCTTGAAATATTGTCCATTATTGGGTGAATTAATTCCTTTGGAGCGGAAAAAGTGACTTTTGTAACCAAAATGGAATAAATACAATGTCATCTTTAGCAGTTATCCTTGAAGTTAAAGATAAAAAACAAATGTTGAAGTTTAGTTCAGTCAGTCATACTTTATGAACAGCATACAATCATATTGCATGTTTGAAAAATGACCAACACTTATGGTCCCTATCAACAAAGAAGCCATATGGGAAACACAGAAGCGTAGAGTTAAAAAAATGCCCAATATATTGACATGACAAGATTTTGATCTCACTCAGGAAAAATCACCTGGGAAATAGAAGTCCATGTATCAAAGTGTGTGGCTCTTCTCAGCCAATACATGATGTAAGTGTGTATTATCTATGTTATTTCAAATTACTCAGTGAGACTCATTTACTCATTTCCACCACACAGAAGGAAAGAACATATTGAATGTTCACAGATCCTGAATAATAGTTATTTTGGCCTAGTTAAAATTGTTTAGCTTTAGAAACATGATCTCTACTGTCATTTCAACCCAAGAAGAAATGAAATTTGAAATCAACAAGCAAAAGAATGATCCCCACATGAAAACTAGGAGAATGGCTCAATAATTCTATTTCAAAAAATTTTAACGATGTGGGATCTGAAAAATCATAGTTAAGGCTGATTTCTAATTACAGAAATATGGCTTACGCACATGCATTGGCTTTCAAGAAATGTAGCTGGACATTCTGAAAAAATGTTGGAGTAGTTTTACATGGCACATGTATTTTGAATACAGTTTATTATTTGATTTCCTCACCCCCCTAAGAATGTGATCCACTTAAGATATGGAGCAAAGTGAAACAAAGATTTCATTCTGATCCATGGCAAAGTTGCAAAACTAGCACAATTTATTTTTCAGACTTAAGAAAACTCTTTCATTAAGTTCTCTCTGCTATGGACAGAATCAGGGGTAGGCTGCTGGGGGTTCGCATGGGTTCAGGAGAACCTTTAGTTAAGATTCTGTGCAGTTTGGAGAACCCCCAAATCCCACTCCTGGCTGGCCCTGCCCCACACACCCTGCGCCACCCCTCCCAGGAGTCCCCACACAGCCCATTTTGGATGCAGGTAAGTGCAGAGTGCGTGTGGAGGCTCAGGGTGGGCAAAAAAACGGGCCTACCAGAAGTTTAGGAAGGCCGGAAATGGGCCATTTTTAACCTCCAGAGAGCCTCCAGAGCCTGGGGAGGACATTTTTACCCTCCTGGAGGTTCAAGGAAAGCCTCTGGAGCCCGGGGAGGGCAAAAACGCCCCCACCACCATGGTGCAGGAGGCCAACTAGGCCACACCCACCATAGCCACGCCCACCCATCAACCAGGCAGAGAACCCCTTGCTAAAATTTTTGAAGCCCACCCCTGGACAGAATGCACACAACATTCTCTCTTAAACTCCAGGTAGAATCCAATCCAACTTCATTCTAGAAGGATTCCTCCATAATTATGAATGTCCCTGAGAAAGTTTTCTCATTGACCCAAGAAGATTTGGGCTAGGATAGGACAGAGTTCTTTTTCTCACCAAAAGTGATTTAGAGCCCACATGTGTCTGCATCTCAGACCTATCAAGTTCCTCAGTTTGTCTAAGCCCACAAAAACTCCAAGCTGCTTTCCCCCTTCAGATCAGGATGGCTCCTCCACAAAGGAAGGAGAGGTGCTTCTTGGTGGTCTCTGAGCTTGGTTGTTTTCTTGCAGATCATCAGTGCTAGAAGAGAGCAGAGTTTGAGTGGTGGTGGTGGTGGTGGTGGAGAAGGAGGAGGAGGAGGAGGACGAAGACTGTAGTGTCCTGCTTGGTTGTTTTCTTGCACTTATTTCATTACCCAAACTGTATTGTGCACAAATGATGTTTCTTAGTTTGACTAATGAAATATCTGCAAGAAAACAACCAAGCTCAGAGAGCACCAAGGACCCCTTATTTTTAACCCTGAGCTACAAGTGTTCTCTTTTGAAGGAGAGGTCCCCTTTTTACCCCATTTGCTTACCTTGAGATGGAAAATGTACAGAATTGTAAGGCAGTTCGGCTCTTTCTCAGCAATGCATCAGAGATAATATTCTACTTTCAAATTTGATGCTTCAGTGATGGGTTTTATTATACTGCCAGCGCTGAGAGATTTGCAGCCAAGGCCCACCTTGTAGGATCCTTTAATTGACCTATCCCAGGACTAAGCAGAGCTCAATTAAAACATGTGTAATTTCCCTCCTCTGCTGCCACAGTCAATGAGTACACTTTCATGGCACCCTTTCAACCTTTCTTTTGGGCATGCTCTACCTATCTGACAAAGAGCTTGTATAATAATTAAATTTGGAGTAATTACTTTTCAGACTGATCGGTGACAGTCTATTGTTCAGGAAAAATGAATCCCCGGAGTCTTCTAACATCATTTCAGTTCCTGATTCGAAATGAGATTTTCAAAGAATGTAATTTATAAGAACTAAAATCCTTAATGCACACTAATATAGGTTTCTTTTGCCAGTAAAAACCTTTGGAATAAGATTATTTCCTGGAATAATGAGTTATCTGGGCCATCTGAACACAGCATAATATACCTCATGGTGACATTCATCGCTGATGCTGGGCTGATGGTGGAGAGAAGCATCTCAAAACCAGTCCTTTAATTTTCTGAACTTTGCTGACTTTTCTACCCCATCTTCATCACTCTGGTTTTGAAAAGACACCAGTTCAAATTTTGGGATTCATTATTGCATTCATCTTTTTTTAAAAAATTCCAGAATCATAAAACTAGTAAGAATCTTAAAACTAGCAACATTTTATTTACACTTGCATACATATTTACATAAACTACCCTAATCTTTGTGAAGAAGGGACATTTAATTGTATTAATATAGATTGTTACAACCTTCCTTATAAAACATTAATTCACTAATCTCTCTGTCTGTCTTGCACGTGCTGTCTCTCTCTGTATATAAACTATAGACATAAACATATAAAACATAAACTATATTGACATATTAAGAATTAACATGGCAAACTCAAGCTTTTCTGACATGAACTCCTTCCTTCCTTCCTTCCTTCCTTCCTTCCTTTCTTCCTTCCTTCCTTCCTTCCTTCCTTCCTTCCTTCCTTCCTTCCTTCCTTCCTTCTTTCCTTCCTTCCTTCCTTGTAATAGAGGAAAAAATTGTATGTGTTATCTGTCACTCTTTCATTATTAGTTTGCTATTTTGCCAGTGATGACAAGGACAGTTATTTTTTATTTCATCTTATTGAGACCATAAGTGGGACACGCTTACATGAAAACAAGCAAAAGTGTCATTCAAACATTTCTCTTTTGCCCAAACATCAGTCTTCAAGTCCCTATCAAAGAGTACTTCATACTTTGAATAAGGCAGACCTGTATTTAAGATGTCTCAAGTAGATAGCTAAAAGATGAGAAGTACAAACCAGCATTTCAAATGCGCACATCATTCAAGTGACAGTAATCAAGGCTAATTTAATGTGCGTGAATGATATACCAGCTAATGTGTTTACAGGCAACCTTGAAATCCTTTCAGTTAGAAAACAGCTGTATTTAGATAGTCAATTATCCCAAGGTTTTATTTGGGACTGGGCTTCTTTATCCCATCATAAAGAAATATTATTATAAATACTGCAGGAAGCTTTTTACATTTGAATTTGTGCTCTCCATTCAGCTGAACAATAATAAAAAAGACAACTGAGTAAGGTTAGTAACACCTGATTTAAAGAAAATAAAGAAGAACTGCCATAGAAGCAATCTGTGGGTGTCTGTGAAAGAAATCAGTGGGACCCTTGAAGGCCTAAAGGTAGAATCAATAAAACAATTTTTTTGACATAACTGCTAATGCAGTTTCTTTTTCCTCTTTTCCAACTAATGTTTTCTTTATTTACGTAACTTCTTAGTGAATAATCAGAATCATGTTAACATTTTTCTCAATGCTTTATTCCCCCCTCCCCCACCCCCGTCCCACTCTTAGGTATCTGACATCTATGAAACTCTCAGAACAGTTGTCCCCAAAATGGTTCAGCCCGGTACAGAAGCCAATCAGAGCCCGACACAAATAATGGACTTTCGCAAAACATTTATTGAAGCACTTCAGCAAAAGGGTCCCAGCCTCTAAAAGAGCTGAGACCTGAACAACAGCAAAACATGATCTTTTATACAATTGATTTTCAGAAATAGGGAAGTATAATTTCAGAAAGCTATTATCTTTGAGGGGTTCTACCTTGCTTTTTAAAAGGGACGTGCTGGCTCAGTGGCTAAAATGCTGAGTTTGTAGATCAAAAAGGTTGACAGTTCAGCGGTTCGAATCCCTAGAGCCGTGTAACAGGGTAAGCTCCCATTACTTGTCCCAGCTTCTGTCAACCTAGCAGTTCGAAAGCACATAAAAAATGCAAATAGAAAAATAGGGACCACCTTTGGTGGGAAGGTGTTCCGTGTGCCTTTGGCAATTGAGTCATGCAGGCCACATGACCACGGAGATGTCTTTGGACAGCGCTGGCTCTTTGGCTTTGAAACAGAGATGAGCACCGCCCCCTAGAGTCAGGAACGACTAGCACATATGTGTGAGGGGAACCTTTACCTTGCTTTTAGTCTGTGTCATTTTGTTTATGGAGCTTTGCCTTGCTTAAGCCCTACGTGTCCTTTTGCCCATACCTGTGGTTTCTTGTTGCCAAATCTTGTAACTTCTTATCTAATTTTGAGTACACGGTGTTACTTTTCCTCCATTTCAAACTGATACGTTATTCAGTTACATTCCTCTAACTTACCACTCTCTCCCAAAATGTGGAATATTGTTTCTTAGTGGGTGATCCATCACAGTTTAGGGGCTGTCATCCACATTTGCTTTTAAGGCAAGTTTCAAATGTTATATATTAAAATGACCTACAATGTGTGTTATTTTAAAAAATGTTAATCCTTCACTGAATTGTTCATATTATTCTATGAAAATTGATTTTTTATAACTTTTATATGACTTCATTTGTGATTTTGGGGTAGTCATCTCTTAGGATATTTTAGCTAGCTGCTCAGAGTTGCTTTGCAGCAGGATGAGCAGCAGAAACAAATTTAATTAAAAAATAAAAATAGTTAATTTAAAATCAAATTAATACTAAGAACAATAACAGGTAAAGGCCATGTATGGATACTATTTAAAGTGCATTCTAGAAATTAGTTTTGTTTTCCCAGCCTTATTTATAATCCCTCTTCACCATAGAGTTTCTCAATCTAGTAGGAAAAGTTCTGGTCATTCAGTTCAAGTTAATCAATGTTATTGTTCAGGAGATCATGAAAGGGGGAGAAATTAACAGTGAATGCTTGTTTCATCTTTAAGAACCATATATATGGGGATGAGCACACTTCTGGAAGGTTCTATTTAAAAGATATGAAGGCTGTCTAGGGACAAAGAGAGGATGGAGCCACTCCAAATGTATAAAATGTGGAACTATGAAAACAAAGTAAATTCACAGAATTAGTCATCCTCTCACAGATTAACCTATGATTTGAAATAGGGGTCTCCAAACCTGGCAACCTGTGGACTTCAACTTCCAGAATTCCTGTCAGCTATATTGAATTGAAGTCAAAAGTCTTAAAATTGCCAAGTTTGGAGACCCCTGATCTGGAAAGAGTGGATTAACTACTCAGGTTTGAGATTAGCAAGTAATGTTGCCTGAACACTCCAATTTCTTCAGGGATAACAGCTGACTGCAGACCTTGAAGGTTTCTTCTCCAGAGCTTGAGATGAGATGGATGTCTGAAGCTGATCTTAGAGCCATTGATCTTAGAGTGATGACCAGTCAAAATCAGACATGTCCTCTCAAAAGAGGGTACATATTGCCTGCTGGAGCATCTAATTGTATGTGTTCCCTTAAGTGGTTAAAAAGGGGGTAGTGAACCCCAAGCAGACCCAGTTCCAAGACATTCATCAGGCTGGTTATAATATCTGATGGCCTATGGAAACAAACACGCCTTGAAGAAGAAAGTACCATATTTTTTTTGGAGTATAAGATGCTCCAGAGTATAAGACACACATTAGTTTTTGGGGAGGAAAACAAGAAAAAAAATTCTGCGTCTGCCTACCAGCATCGATCAGTATTCATCTGGCTAGCATCCTTGCAGCAAATAGCAAACATCCTGGTCAGCTTCAGCACGTTCTTGCAGCCTGATTCAGCATGAGCAGCTGATTGGCGGTTGGATCGGCTTCCCAGAATACCCCCAATCAACTGTTCCAGGCTGCGGGGATCGCCACAGCCCATTGTCGCCTCCATGCATCACGTTTTTGGCCTCTGCACACTCTGTTTTTGGCCTCTGTATGTTGAGTTTTTGGCCCATTCCAGGCAGCAGGGATAGCCGCTGCCGCAATCTGGAATGGGCTAAAAACATGATGCACAAAGACCGAAAATGCAACATGTAGAGGTGGCGATCAGCAGCGATGTGCTGTGGTGATCCCCACAGCCTGGAATGGGTCTAAAATGGAGCGTGCGGAATCTGCACTGCAGAGGCCAAAATGTGACGCGGTAAGACCGAAAACGGCTGATGGGTGGGGGCCAGCGGGTGGGTGGGGCTTCGGCAACACTTGCTGTATAAAATGCACAGATATTTCCACCCACTTTTAGAGGGTGAGTGTGTACTCTGAAAAATACAGTAATAGTTTTGAACTATGGTAATTGATTTCTGAGAAGACCAAAAATAAACTAGTGGATTATCAAACAAATCAACTCAGAGTTCTCCCTTAAAGCACAAATGATCAAGTACAGATTACCCTACTTCAGATACATTATGCAAGCAGCTACTGTAGGTCTTTGGAGAAGGCTCTGATAGTGGGAAAGTTGGATGGAAAGAGAATAAAAGGATGATCAGCAGCAATGATGCACATTGGTGATACGTGCATCATTGGATGGCTTCAAGGACTAGGTTGGGGTGCATAAATAACTATAATGCAGCACATAGAGCTTGAGTTCACTTTCTTTCCAAACATAATTTCTAATAAATTACTCCTAATTTATTTAGTCAGGAGCCACCTCTTCACAAAACACACGAAAGCCCTTAACTACTTCAATACTAGGCAATGGATATTTTTTGTAAATGAAAGATGCAACAACTGCATTTTGTTGGGGAAAGCAAAATTGAAGGAAATCATGTCACTGCAAAACTGTGCTTTGACACCACCAAAGCCCCAAATACATAAAATAACTGGAAATGGGAGGAAAACTTTCCTAAAGAAAGAGAAGCAATAGCTATTTTAAATAAGATCTGGAATGAAATATTTATTGGCCAGCTGCAGTTTTGTAAATTGGTATGAATGCTTTGTGCTTGCAAGCTGATACAAAAACAGAAAAAGCTCTTAGCTCCCCCTCCCTTTCCTATTCTTTCTCTCTCAATTAATTAAAGTATGTTGACTATAGAAAGACACTGAAAGCATTTGACAACGTAATCCACAACCCAGCACAAATATGACAAGGACAATCATTTCGTTTAGAAGGGTATAACACTGCCTTGCAGACATAAGTGTCCTAGCCATTTTATTGTGGAGGGATGGTCTGTAATGGTTTCATAGCTTTGGACAGTGGACAAAAGCTACGGTTCTTATAGCAAGACATTTCTATACATATAAATGGGAGGGGAGGGAGAGGGAGAGAGAGAGGGAGAGGGAGGAAGAGGAAGAGGAAGAGGAAAAGAGATGTTTAACTTTCAAGCAAAGACGATACTGCAGTCATTATGATACTGTTGGAATGAGTGTAATTTTCAGCATTCCAGAAAACCAGGGGTGAAATCTAAAAATTTTCCCTACCAGTTCTGTGGGCATGGCTTAATTGGTGGGCGTGGCTTGGTGGTCAGATGACTGAGTGGGCATGGCCAATAACAATAAATAATAAACAATATATTTATTGTTTAAAGTATAAAGTATAAACAAAGTATACAAAACAATAAGAGATACCAAAAACCAATTTTCACACTTTACACACACACAACACAACACAACACAACACAACATAACTAACTCACACACAATGTAAAGGCAGCTGCACTTCACCCAAAATGGCCCCTGCAACAAGCAGGAACCTCACACTTTACACACACACAACACAACTGACTCTCTCACACACACCAAAGCTCACATACAGCTTTGTGAGATTTTGTGTGTTTGTGTAGTCAGAGTGAAGCACTATAGAAACACATCAAATCTCAGAAAGCTGCACAAATATTTTATTATTTTATTTTACTTATATCTTTTAGCTCAGGGGTCTCCAACCTTAGTAACTTTAAGGTTTGTGGACTTCAACTCCCAGAGTTCCTCAGCCAGCAAAGCAGGCAGATTGAGTTGCTCACTGAGGAGATGGATTGCAGGCAGGCAGATTCAGTTGCTAGCTGATGCAACTGATGTAAAGCATGGCTTTGCCAGCCTGAAAGGAGCAGCAATAAGGTAAGTGTGGATGGGACGATTGGGTGGGCATGGGCAGGGGCTTTGTAAGAGGTTATTATAAAATGATTTTAAAAGCCTGTGATGATCAGGAAACTCATCTGGGATCGCCAGAGGAAAAAAAAGGTTTTAAAAGGCTCCTCTGACTATCCCAGCTGAAGTTGCCTGCGCAGCCCAGAACCTCTTAAAAGGATTTATTCTACAAGCTCTTCGGCCGAAGAGCTTGTAGAAAACATGCTTTTTAAGGTTCTGGTGATGAGGAACTCAGCTGGGATCACCAGGGGAGTCTTTTAAAAGCTCTTTTTTTACAACCTCTTCGGCCGAAGAGGTTGTTAAAAAAAGAGTTTAAACGTTTCTGACGATCCCAGCTGAGCCGCGGGATCATCAAAGGCTTTTTTTTTTTTACTTTTAAAGGCATTTTTTCAGCTGAAGAAAAGATGCTTTTAAAAGTACAAAAAAAAAACAACCTCTGATGATGGTGCGGCTCAGCAGGGGCAGGGGGCGGGACCAGGGATTTTTGCTACCAGTTCTCCGAACCACCAACTGCCATCGCTACCGGATCGGACGAGCTGGTCTGAACTGGGAGCATTTCACCCTTGCAGAAAAAAGTCTTCAAGTAAAGACTTTGAAGCAAGTTCTTTTACTAGGATAGGTAAACTGGCTACTCCTACTTTCCCACACAGGAGAAAGTGGCAGTGCAGAAGCCTTCGGCCTAGTATGGCTTCCAAAGCTGACAGTAATAGTGCTTGATTAAGTTGGTTTCATTTTGGTTCTATGAGTACAATCTTGTCCTTAGAAAGAAAAGGAATGGATTATCTTGTCTTCTTCACCAATCCACCAAAAGGAAAAGTTCTTCCAGGCCTTTCCTTTTTCAAAGGCTGATTCCCTTGATTTTATGGAGATGTCAGAGTCTCAGCATCATTACACATTAGATAATGTGTAAGGACACTCAGGGGTAGGGGTCTCCAACCTTAGTAACTTTAAAGCTTTGCTGGCTGAGGAACTCTAGGAGTTGAAGTCCACAAACCTTAAAGTTACTAAGGTTGGAGACCCCTGCTCCGGGGGATGCAGTGGCTAAGATGCTGAGCTTTTCGATCAAAAGGTCGGCAGTTCAGTGGTTCAAATCCCTAGTGCCGCATAACAGGGTGAGCTCCTGTTTCTTGTCCCAGCTTCTGCTAACCTAGCAGTTCGAAACCACGTAAAAAATGCAAGCAGAAAAATAGGGACCACCTTTGGTGGGAAGGTAACAGAGTTCTGTGTACTTTCAGCATTTAGTCATGCCAGCCATATGACCACAGAGATATCTTCGGACAGCTCTGGCTCTTCGGCTTTGAAATGGAGATGAGCACTGCCCCCTAGAGTCAGGAACGACTAGCACATATGTGCGAGGGGAATCTTTACCTTTAAGAACACTCTTCCACAAGATAATCAAAGGACAATTGCACCATGATTTTGGAACTTTGGTCTATGTCATTATTTCTCAGCCCTGGCAGTTTTCAGGTTTATGGATTCCAACACCCAGGGGCACTTCCAGAGTAGGCTGCAAATCATGTCTCAGAGGGAGATGACGCCCCACAACCACCACCATTCCATGGGCAAGGCTGATGAGCTTTTATGATTGCACCAGGTTGCTATATCACTTATGAAGGAAACATTTTCTTTTGTGTTACATTTGTTTTGCAAATGGGGAACTTCCACTTGTAAACAGAAGCTGATTTTAATTTACTTAGCAAAGGGCTAAAAGATGTGAACTATTCTGTACCAGTGCGCCACCACAATGGCAGGGGTTATCAAAATGTTGCACACACAGTTTTAGTCCTCTTCTCTTTTTTTTTTTGCCTGAGTTCATACAACTCAATAAACAAACACCAAGCAAATCACATGTAAAGTAGCTTTTACACAAACCATGCAGTTAACTGCAGTAGAAAGGTGAGGTGTGAATTTGGATCTTCTGAAATAATCCTAGTTAGGAATAACACTAACTCTTCAATGAGCTGTCAGGAACTTGAAACTGTTCCAATGCCAGACTCTTGATAACTTGACTTTTCAAGTAAGCCTTATCAGCAACCAAATATACCATCAGGCAGAGTTAGGCAAGAGGAACACAATTAGCTAGAGAACTTTCTGATACACAATCACTCAACATAGGACAGCAGCTATAGTTTCTAATGGCTTCTGCAGTAACCTTGGTTCCTATGAGATGACAACGTGCCCCTGCTTAAATAACTTAATCATGCATTTTATTTCATTTTGTTGGTAGAATGGCTTATAATACCCAATACCTCTTTGGAGGACACACTCTATATCACACCACCAAGATAAAGAGCTTTAGAGACAAATATGCTAATTTTCCATCTACAGTACACATTGTTTTTCCCCTTGTGAAGCATGTAGCATTACGATATGAGGAAGTATCTTTCAGGAACAATTCAAAATAGAAAACAAAAACAACAACAACAACAGCAACAACACCATATTGTGTTACATGAATAAATCCTATAAAATGAAGAAAATGAAATTGGGACAGGTGCTTGTCCAAAAGGCAACTGGACTTGCTTGATTTTTTTCCCCCTTGAAAATGTTTTGCTTCTCATCCAAGAAGCTTCTTCTTCAGGACTTAAGGAGTTTCTTGGATGAGAAGCAAAATCTTCTCAAGAAAAAAACCCCAAAAAGTCCACTTACCTTTTGAAAAGCACCTTCAGGACAATCATGACTCGGGTGATTGAGAATCTCCAGAGACACTGGCCAGTTCATGAGTTCCCCAAGAGACATTTGGCCACAATAAGCATGTTGGGTTAAACAGAACTTTGGCCTAATCCAGCAGAGAAATTCTTAGCAACAAACACATTGGCTTTGGTATTCCTTGGAGCAAAGAGCAAGAATGAGGTTCCTGAACCTAGCAAGCCAGCCCTCAGTTGAGACTGAAATGTCTGTTTACCGTTGACTCACACAGACCCCAGAGATTTGTTTTCTATTATGTCCAGCAGCCGATATAAACAGGTAATCAAACTGAACAAGATATGGCTTTTTTCCCCCAGGTGAAGTTGTTGTGCCAAAAGAGAGGCATCAATGTAAATTATTCAGAGGGTACTACATTATGTTTTACAGAATTTAAATTTAGGACGTTACTTTAATTTAAAAAAAAAAGTTTTTCGTGCAAGTTCATCCCGGCCAAGAAGCTTTCTAACGATAATGTCTTGTGATTTCTTCTTTTCAGGTTTCTTTTTCAAACCACAAACCTCTGGAAGCAAATCACCTGGTAAATCTAGACCTCAGTATCTCAAGGATAGGCTTTCAAAGATACTTCATTTCAGTGGTTATAGTTTATTTTATTTTATTTATTTGCATCCTCCCACCTTTTTCCTCCTTTAATTGGATTTTGTATTAACTTATTTATGCTTTTAATGTAAATGGTTTTATTTTTTGTGGTTGAAAGCCTCCCAGATATATCCTGAGGTAAGATGGGCGGCCTATAAATTTTATAAAGAATATATTCTTTATAAAATATATAAGAATACACACACACACACACACACAAATAACTCAAGGCAGCAAAGACACTTTCTGCCTTTTACTTGCCCCACAACAGCAATCCTGTGAGATAAATTGGGTTGAGAGATGATCATCAAGGTCATCAAGCTGGGTTTCAAGGTCATTGAGCTGGGTTTCATGGCTAAGGAGCAGGATTTGAACTCATGGTCAGCTTGGCTTCTTAGAAGAGAAGCCCTAGGCTTCAATCATCCAGGTTAGGGCCATTCCCATAACCCAAGGGGTCATCCAGGCCAGGTTGGAGCAGGAATGTCTTTTCTGATGTAAAATGCTAATCAGAGTTAGGAGGAACCACCTGGGAGACATCTCATTAAGCTGTCCAAGGTGCTGATAGGTTGGTTGAAATGGCACCTTGGCAACTGCTCCCCCCCCCCCCCCCGAGGAATAGGTGAGCTTGTTATGCAGAAGATAAAGGCTGTGGAGGGCCCAGAATGGAATAGTCCCTGAGCAGTTGCAGTCCATAAAAGCCCTTTGGGGTTTGGTTTTTCAACCACCCCTGACCATTTCTGACTCTTCCCTGCTGCAAAGGTTTTCAACCACCTGCCCTCTCGGAAATGTGGATGCCAACAATAATTTTCAAAAAAGCTAAAAGGTAACAAAAGTTACACGAGGTAAAACAGCTTAAAATTACATTTTTTTTGTTTGTTTTTTGTTTCATTTGTTTACAGGTAGTCCTCAATTTACAACAGTTCCTTTAGTGACCATTGAAAGTTACAATGGCATTGAAAAAAGTGATTTATGACTGTTTTTCACATTTACAACCATTGATCAAAATTTGGATGCTGGCTTTAGACCCCAAAATGCTTTAGATGGCATTTAGACCCCAAAAAGTTGTCATGTATGTATCCTAATGTACAGGCTAAATGTTGGAGATGCGATTGTGAAGATGCCACTTATTACCATATATTATAAAAAAGTTAAAGCATTTTGGATTAAAGTATGGTGGATCATGCAGAATATTTTGAAAAAGAAGATTAGGTTTACTCCGCAGTTCTTTCTACTAGGAATAATTATGGACTGTACAGCTATAGAGACTAAATTGATTTTGAACTTAATAACAGCCGCAAGACTTTTGATTGCTCAATATTGGAAGAAAGAAGAATTACCTACAATTGAAGAATGGACACTCAAAGTATCAAATCTGGCAGAAATGGCAAAAATCTCTGCTTACTTGAAAGACTATACACAAGAAAAATATATTTTAGAATGGAAAATGTGGATTGATTATATTCAAAATAAGTATCAGATAAAAAAATATCGAATAGCATATGAGTAAATTTAGGAAATATTTTGTATTAGATATATTTCTGAAGGAGAGGGGAATTGAGAGTGTGATTAAGTGTGGAGTGACTAGAGATTATAATTTAGGAATTATTTTGGATTATGATTGTTAGTTTTGATACCCTGCATTTTGTTCTGGGAAGTCGGGGTGGGGGGTAAGGGGGAGGGGAATTGGGAGGGGGGTTTGAGGGTAGAGATGGAGTGATGGTTAATGTACAGGGATTATTGAAGATGTATAAATGTAATTAATGTTTTAAAAAAAAAAATTGGATGCTGGCAACTGGTTCATATTTATGACAGTTCCAGTGCCCCAGGATCATGGGATAATCTTTTGTAACCTTCTGACAAGCAAAATCATTGGGGAAGCTAGATTTATTTAATAACTATGTTACTAACTTAACAACTGTAGTGATTTCTTGCCACTTAACAACCGTGGCAAGAAAAATCATAAAATGGGGCAAAATTCACTTATTAAATGTCTCCCTTAGACATTTTGGGTAGAAATTTTGGGCTTAATGGTGGTCGTAAGTTGAGGACTATCTGCATTTGTATCCTACCTTAATTATTTTTGCAAATAACTCAAGGTGGTTAAATGTTGTATATTCAGGACACCTTCCTCCTCCTATTTTCCCTACAACAAAAACCTTTTGAGGTAGGTTGGGCTGAGAGAGAAGGACTGGCCCAAAGTCAGCCAGCTGACTTTCATGGCTAAGATGGGATTTGAGCTACAATCTCCTGCTTTCTAGACAGTGCCTTAATCACTAGACAAAATATATACAGACCGACAGACAGACTTTGGTCTAATGGTTGTCAGAGTTTCTTGCAAAAATCAAATCCAGAAGCATGCGCAGATAACTGATTCAGCTGGATTCATTAACTTCTTTATTCGCATAATAATATATGAAGTAAGTTTACAATACCAACAGCAATTCACAGTTTCATTTCAGCAGAGCAGACAACATGCACAGACTGCTTGGTTTCAGTTTCAATTCTCTGTATAGAATCAGAAGCTGCAGACTAAGATATGCCCTGGTTCCAGGCTGACTTTATTACCATGTCTTCCCAGTCAATGAATATTCTAACATGGTTAAGGAACTGGGCTGATAGGTAGATAGACAGACAGACTGTGCCTTAAATGGTTAAGGCACCGGGTAGGCAGGCAGGCAGGTAGGTAGGTAGGTAGATGGATGGATGGATGGATGGACGGATGATAGATGACAGACAGACAGACAGACAGACAGACTGATGAGAGACAGAGAGATAGTACCACGTTGCCAGTCAGTTTTGAAGTACAAACTGCTGATTTTTGTGCAAAATATCTCATTTCTATTAGATATTCTATGTCCCCCACACCTTCCATGGTTTTAGGGCAGCTAAGCAAGTAAAGCTCAATTGCCAAATGAATAGCCCTCGATTCTAAATGCAGCTAAAATCTACATCCTTCCCCAAAGTAAGTCTCATTTAACTCTAAAGGGTTTCTATTGAAATAAGTATTTATACAACTGAACTATCAAAGAACGGAGACTCCATTCAACCTAATTTTTTATGGTATAAATGTGTGAAAGGGGAAGTTCAGACCTCACATTACTCTTGAGTTCTTACGCAAGCAACTGCCTCAGCCCTGCAGTAATGCATATAACTCAATTGCTTTTGAAGCTAATTACTGCATAAAGCATCTCATCTAACTCTAAATGCTATGCAACTATTCCTTTCAATTTATTATATATAGAAGGCTCTGCAGATAGAACGGGAGCATACTTAACCACACTCGAAAGAAGCATATATTTAATATTACATGTAATAACAGCAGCAAGAATTATGTATGCACAAAAGTGAAAAAGCAAAAATAGCATTTATAGATGAAAATGTAATAAAGAAAATACTAGACTGTGCCAAAATGGATAGGTTAAAAATGAGAATTAAGGACAAAGAGGAATCAGAGTATTATTTAACATGGCACTTATTTTATAAATGGATAGAAAACAGAAGCAGAAGTTAGTAAATTTATAATTAAGAATGATTAATAGAATAGTGTTAAATGTGTGTGTGTATATATATGCATAACATTATAAGCAATATTACTGTTACTATTATTATTGGATTGTATTTGATTACAGATTAAATTGTATAGAATGACAAAAAGAAAGAAAGAAAAGGGATTAATTGAAGGAAGTGGAATAAGATGGCAATTGGTTTCTTCCTATTTATATCTGTTTCCTGCATTTGGCTATTAATTGCCATTTATAAGATTAACAAGTTACATATAGCATGGATGTATATGTCAAGTAAAGAAAGAAAAATAGCTTATGGAAAACACAAAAGTGTTGAAATATTGTATATGAGTTGTCATCGATCTGATCTATGCCCATGTATAATTGCTGTCTGCTTTAGACTTTCAGTTTAGGTGCTATACTAGACTTTCTTGCTGACTTCAATTGCTTAAGAAAGGATTTTTTGCTGATATTTAAGGACATAAAAATCAAAATGGAACAGGAACAAAACACGAGGGTTTTTTTTTTTTTTTTGGTATTTTAATATGGAAAAATTCCAGGCACTTAGCACTTATGTTCGAAAACTATTAAACATGTTGCAAAGTATGATTGAATTTGATTGTAACTGTTTCAAACTACTGATTGCAATTCTGATGTATCTGATGCCTTGCAGACATAATGTAACATTCGCTACAAACATTATATTGCATTTCTATAATTCATGATTGATTCAACTGCAGTTCTGAAAACTTTACACTCAAAAGCTTATAAATAGACTCCACTTTTTGATGAGCAACTTCAACTGTTTGTCTCAACTTCAGTCTTTTTTGCAAGGCAAAACATCTCTGGAAGATCCTGTTGCTGGCCGCTTTGATGTAGCTCTGTAGCTACCCTTCAAGTTTGCTTCTTTGACGGACCCTGAAACTTTCTGTCTTTGCTTTAAATTCTCCTTTATTCATGCTTTACTCATTTTTTCTTTTCTAAGTTTTTTCACTTAGTTCCATGATGGCCAACCTATGGCACACGTGCCACAGGTGGCACATGGAGCCATTTCTGCGGGCCTGCGTGCCATCATCCTAGGTCAGCTCCCCCACACATGCCAGCCAGCTGATTTTCCAGTCTCTGCTGCGCATGCGGGAGATGTCTGTGCATGCCCATGCCGCCCCCTCCTCTCCCAGGAGTCTCCACACGGCCCGTTTTGGATGCCAGGTAAGTATAGGGCTCGCATGGAGGCTCTGGGAGGGTGAAAAATGGGCCTATTGGAGGTCCAGAAATGGGCTGTTTCCAGCTGGAGGGCCTTCAGAGGGCGGGACGAGGCCATTTTTGCTCTCCTGGAGGCTCCAGGAAAGCCTCCAGAGCTTTGGGAGCCTCTAGACGGCGAAAAACAGGCCTACCAAAAGTCCAAAACAGACTGTTTCTGGCCTCTAGAGGCTTCAGGGAGGTCTGCTATGCCCAAAACAGGGGGTTGGGGGGCGCGCATGTGTGTTGGGGTGGGGGAATGCGGGGAATGCATGCACCTGCATGGGGGGGCGGGGCAGCGCAGGGGGGATTGACGCTAACATGTGCAGGGAGTGGGGCATGTTTGTGGGGCATTGCATTACGGGTATGGGCATGGACCTGAGGAAAAAAAGCTATCACTGATTTAGTTTATGCTGGTTTTGCTATTTATTCTTGGCTGGTTTCAATCAGGATTCCGTAAAAATCCTGTTTCTATCAACAGAGTTAAACTGCAAAGCCCTCTCTGTCAAGAATCTATTATTGTATTTAACTTATACAAAATCTTCAATGGCTTCTCATCTACCAGTACAAAAAATTCTTATCTACCACAAATCACTGAAATCATCATCTCTGATCTGAGATAATGGATTACCTGTTAATTACCCTTTTTTATGTATAGAAGATGACAGATTCAATTGATTGCAAGTAGATATATAGAAGTTAATAAATTCTAGGCCTGCTTTGCAGGGAGGGAGCATGTTTATTGTTGCAATATACTTAGGAGTATTTAACTAGGGGGGAGGACAATACACCATTCGCAGATGGTGTTGACAGGGGGGCAGAGATCAACCGCTAGGCAACTCACGTGTGGGGTGCCACAGGGGTCGATTCTCTCGCCCCTCCTGTTCAACATCTATATGAAGCCGCTGGGGGATATCATCCATGGTTTCGGGGTGAATTGTCAACTGTACGCTGATGACAGTCAGCTTTACATTTCCACCCCGAACCACCCCAACGAAGCCGTTGATGTGATGACCTGGTGTCTTGAGGCCGTTCGGGTCTGGATGGGGACGAACAGACTCTGACTCAACCCTTCCAAGACGGAGTGGCTGTGGATACCAGCGTCCCGGCACAGTCAGCTAATTCCATCATTGACTGTGGGGGGCGAATCGTTGGTCCCCAGGGAATCGGTGAGCAATCTAGGCATTCTCCTGGATGCACAACTGTCTTTAGAAGATCACGTGACGGCCGTTGCCAGGGGAGCTTTTTATCAGGTTCACCTGATTCGCCAGTTGCGCCCCTTCCTTGATCGGGACTCCCTATGCACAGTCACTCATGTCCTCGTTACTTCCCGCCTGGATTACTGCAATGCTCTCTACATGGGGCTCCCCTTGAAGAGCACCAGGAGGCTCCAGCTGGTGCAGAATGCAGCCACGTGGGGGATAGAGGGAGCCCCCCGTAGCTCCCATGTAACACCTCTCCTGCGCAGGCTGCATTGGTTACCGGTGGTCTTCCGGGTGCGATTCAAGGTCCTGGTTATCACCTTTAAAGTGCTCCATGGCATTGGACCGGCATACTTACGGGACCGCCTGCTGCCGCCAATAGCCTCCCACCGTCCGATGCGCTCTCACAGGGAGGGCCTCCTTAGGGTGCTGTCGGCCAGACAATGTCGGTTGGCAGCCCCCAGGGGAAGAGCGTTCTCTGTGGGGGCTCTGGCCCTGTGGAATGAACTACCCGTGGGGCTACATCTTCTCCCTGATCTTCGGACCTTTAAACGCAAGCTCAAAACTTTCTTTTTTCATCAAGCAGGGCTGGCCTAACGTTTTTTATTGAGGGTTTTTAGTCGGGCTTTTAGAATTTTTAGAATTTTACATCCCTATTTTAATTATTTAGTGCATTGAATCAGTTTTTTAACCAATATTGTATTTTTTTTTTTGATATCTATCTTTTATTTGTGATGTACACCACCCTGAGTCCTTGGAGAAGGGCAGTATAAAAATTTGAATAATAAATAAATAAATATGCATATGTGTTTTTTGTCTTTTCTAATGCATTTTTTAATGTTTTGTCTAATTTTGGTTTGTTTCTGTAAAAAAAATCTTTTTGGAGCTTCAATTTTGATTTTCTGTATAAAATAGAAAAAATGTCCAAAAAAATTCTGTTTCTGTGAGTGATAATTCACAGGTCTCAGAGTTAACATCCCCAGGCTATAGAATCAATATCCATGTAGTCTGTGAGGATAATGGAGCACATCTAAATTGTGTTTAGAGACCAAATGTAGGAAATTATTCTTTTAAATGCTATTGTTTAATTGTCATTGTATCTTTATTCTGCTTCTACATTATTTCAACCTTCACTTTTAGAATACTAGTGTCCATGTTTGTTCTTTCTTAGAACATACCAGCAGTCATCCAGGTGACCTAACTGGAAAGTGTCACCATCCATCAAGAGAAGCCACTTTACCTGTCCATGCCCAAGGTTAATCATCTATATGAGGGGAGGGTGAATTACTCCCTGAAAAAACTCTTCTATGTGATTTACCTGGAACAGGCGTTGTTGTTGTTGTTGTTTTGAAGCCATGAATAAACACAACTGTTTCATTCCCAAGGCGGACTGAAGCACAGTTGTAACCAGAAATGATTTTGGGAGGGTAGCTTTTACTTACATAGCCTAACATTCTAGTCACTATGGAAAACAGTGAAATATTTTTGAAAATATAGAAGTGTTCTGTTCTTGCTTTGGAAATTGACTTAATGGTCTTACTAATTCAGTATAATAGCTGAGGGTGTTTTAGATTTTTAATCTCTCTCCCCCCCCCCCCACATCTCTTTCTCTCTCCTTCCTTCCTTCCTTCCCTCCCTCCCTCTCAATTCTATTTTGAATTGTT
The DNA here is from genome assembly GCF_028640845.1 of Ahaetulla prasina. Lineage (NCBI taxonomy): Eukaryota > Metazoa > Chordata > Lepidosauria > Squamata > Colubridae > Ahaetulla > Ahaetulla prasina. The sequence continues at coordinate 4,032,126 of NC_080544.1, read as the reverse complement.
TTAAAATTGTAATAATAAGGTGAACTAATTAAATAATAAGGAAATAAATGTGAGTGATCACCTATGCGCATAGGCAACAGAATGGCACATACCTCTGAGATGATATAGTGTTTTTCATGGTTCACAGAAACATCACTGTTTTTCCTACACAGAGACATTCATTCTACTTCTGTTTCTGAAGTATCATAAAGGTTCTTATTTAAGACACACACTTATACTGCTGTCCATCTTTCAGAAAGAACTCTAGGCAACCAACCAATAAGCATAATGCACTAAAAATAAAAAGACTGCTTCAAATCATTAAAGCGTATTGAGGCCGTGATAGATTTCACCTTCATTAGTCAATTTCTCCATGCTATTGAATGAAGCATCTCAAAGATGCAACAAACTTCAACAATCTCACTTGTTTCCAGAAATAAAGAGTAGTAGCTTTGAGTTTTCATTACTCTAATATTGTAAGATGATTTCCCACTCTGGGGAAGCATCTCCAAGGAGCATTGCAGATTTTGTAGCATGTGAGAAAAATGTCTGTAATTTTACCAGACACCATCACACACACACACACACACACACACACACACACACACACACACACACATTCGTAGGTTTTCACGGGGTATATGTATGCAGGTTTTGGTATGTTCGGGTCTTTTCCCGTGTAAGATTGGAAGTATTTAGGCAATGATTCGATGAGATCTCACTCATCATCTTCAGGCTTTGGCTTTGTTCTTATGTGAGCAAAGTGTGGATTTAAACTGCTGTTTCTCTATAAATACTGGGGGGGGGGGATGTTTTTTTAATTGCAGGCCTAGCTGTTGCAAGCTGATTGGCTGGCTGTGTTGCTACATATTGATTGGTTAATGGAGTTTTTTTGAATAGCTGGCCTAGCTGTTGCAAGCTGATTGGTTGGCTGTGTTGCTAATTGGTTAATGGGGTTGATGTTTGTGTGGGAAGTAGCATTTTGGGCCCTGGTCTGGTTCCGAGTTTGAGGTCCTATTATGTGTTGATGTTTGTGTGGGGAGTAGTATTTTGGGGCCTGGTCTGGTTCCAAGTTCGAGGTCTTGTCATGTGTGGATGTTTGTGTGGGAAGTAGCATTTTGGGCTCTGGTCTGGTTCCGAGTTCGAGGTCCTGTCGTGTGTTGGTGTCAATTTTTGTAGCTGGGATTCGTTTCTTGACTAGTGCTAGTTTCCAGATGTTTGGTAAGCGGGAAGTATCGTCATGTTTATTCATGTTATGGGGGTGTTTCTCTATTTCTATGGCTTCCATAACTATTCTCTTGTGATAGTGTTCAGTTTTGGAGATTAATTTGGTTCCTTCAAAATCAATGTCATGTCCTGTTGCTTTGGAGGGGGTTTCTTTATGGATTAGTTTGGTAATCTTATTTCTTTGGAATCCATTGGATGTTAGTACGTTAGTGAGAGTGTGTAGTTCAGTTTTTAGGTGTTGTTCGTCAGCTAAGCATTTTGTTTTGGAGATGAGTATCTTGGCTACGGAGTTGATCTGTGCTGGGTGGTGGTGTGAGAGTGCATGCAGACAGCAGTAAACACACAAACAAGAAAACAGCAAAGCCCTCCTCCCATATATAAAAGGCACCACAGACAGAATCAGCAAGATCCTTCACAAACACATCAAGACAGCATTCTGCACAAACCGAAAAACATCCACCATCCTAAGAAACCCCAAAGACAAAATTGAGTTAGAAAATCAAGGAGTATATGAAATCCCATGCACCACCTGCCCCACCACATACATCGGACAAACCAACAGAAGAATAAGTGCACACATTGAACTCAGTCAAAAAAGAGGAACCAACTTCTTCCCTGGTCCAACACCTTAAAGCCACAAAACATAAAATTGACTTTAAAAATATTGCCAAAACTGAACACTTTAACAACAGAATAAACAGAGAAGCCATCAAGATAGAAAAACGCCCACACAGCATGAATAAACGAGACGATACCTCCCGCCTACCAGCCATTTGGAAACCTGCCCTTATTGACAATGAGTCCCTAACATGAAGTATGACGCAAGACCCACACTCATGAGTGCCACGCAGCATGTCATCACCACACATCCACACGGAAAGCAGACTCAAACCCACACGATGATGAAGCACAACCACGGACCAGAAGCCAGATCGCAGCTGCATCATTAGCCATTCCAAACCCCTCCAATCCATACATGGAGCAGACTGACACCCACAATGAAGATGTAGCATGACCACGAATGCGAAGCCAAACAATAGCAATGCAGCTCACCAACTCAAATCCCCCTGCAACTTAGACTAACCTGACCACAACCAAGCCCCCCCCACCCAAACAGAACACACCCCCATCCAATCAGAGCACAGCCAACCTCACCATCCAATCAGAGCACAGACAAACCCCCACCCAATCAGAACACACCTCCACCCAATCAGAACACAGCCAAGCTCTCAACCAAACAGTTCAAACCCCCACCAGCAGTTAAAAGGAAGAAACAGCTGTGATCACACATTGCTCCTAGAAGCACGAAGCTGTAAACACAAGCCTGAAGATGACGAATGATACTTTGTTGTAACATCGCCAAGACACTTCCAATTTTACGTGGGAGAAAACCTGAATAACCAAAGACCCATATATATATATATGGGTCCTTTGGTTATTCAGGTTTTCTCATATATATATGGCTTGGTCTACTGCTATTTCTAAAAGAAATGTACTCAGCTTTCGAGCTTTCTAAATGATGTGCCCCATTTTTAAACTATCCTCATTACTAATTATGAAATTCAGAGGGGGAAAAAATAGCAATAAAGACGAGATATCTAATAGTAAAAGCACCAGATATCTCAAGGGAGATCTCTTAAAGCATTTTGCTCCAACCAAGAGAATCAAAAGCATCATCAGAGACCACATCTGCATGCTGCTTTAGAAAGTTAGAAGCAAACTGGGAAGGCTGATCTAAAGAAACAAGCGATATTTTTAGAAAGAAAGGCTTAAAATGTAGAAATGAATAGCCAGGGATAAATGCTACCATTCAAAACAGGAATGTTTCTCTTAAAATACAGCATATGCTTAGTCTGCATACCAGGGGGTGGCTTGAGAATGGGTTGAAAAGACTGACTTTTTAGAAGACAAAATTTTGTGTGGAGGGGCACAGAGGTCCATGGAACTGTGAGGCTGGCTAGCCTCTCAAGACTTCCCCTCTGCCTATAATACTCCAATGTTAAATGTTCATCTAAGGATTTTTTCTTCCTTTTTTGATTTTTAATTGTCATTATTCTGTAATTTTAAATTTTATAAGCCTAGTTTATTTTTTAATTATTGCAAGGAATTTCTTAAAATACATGTTTAAAAAGAAAACCTGTGAGCTTGTTGCATATTCCTGTCCTGTCTTGCCCACCAAATATTAAAATAGTACTTAGTAATAAAATAAGAATTGTGCAAATCTGTCCAATCCTGTCTCAGGCTCATACATTCTGACAATAAAAAAGTCATACATTACTTGGCTTTTCCTTTTCCAAATTGTAATTTAGAAGGTCAATGTCACCTGGACTTTATGTTATGGGAGCTACTGCAGTGACAACTGATGGATTTCCAGGGGATTTTCATATCCTTAACAGAGGTTACAAGGCATTGCACTAGAAGGAGAATGAATCTAATTCTTATGTATATATTATCAATATGGAAATTTCCAAAGCATTCAATACTGTTAGGATGCTCATGACGCAGAAGACCATGACAACTTTCCTCAGAGTTTTCTTCCTCTTCTAAGTAAAATTGGTGTTAAAGACTAGGTCCAACTCTGATTAAAGTGATGTATTGCTAAAAGCCGAGCACAGGAGTCTTCTCAACTAATGGTTAGCACCTGCTTGGAGTTAGATAAGGGTCAATGGAATTCAAGGGAGGTTGGACTTAATCTACTTGTGGCTACATAGGAATTCTAGGCTGATCCCTCTTTTGACTCCACCTCCAGATTCTGCCACTCCTTCTCCTACATTGGGTGAGGAAATGGTGGAAGGTAACCTTCCTACTCTTCATAAATTATATGGCAAACCTTCCCAGAAAAGTTTCTTTCTCCTGGAAATGTTACCCATTATTTAGCACCCCAAAAAAATAAAGCCAAAAGAAGGTTTGTATGGCTCAATTCTTCCATAAAAGTTGCATACAAAACACCTCCCAACTTTTAAAACATTAGAGTGGCTCCCATTATAAAGTCCACCCCATGGAAAGAAACAAGGTCAACTTGGGACAATGGAGACCCACATAATAATGTCCATAAATAGAAAAGCCTTATGCAGCTGCTCCTCTGAGTCTCAAAGAGAAGCTAAATAGAGGCAAAAATGCATAAACATAGGCAGACCTTATAGCAGCTTTCAAGCTCCAGGCAAAACAAAGGTTATAACAAGTATGGTTTATTCCATACTCTGAGTCAGGCTACAGGTTATTTAGTTGCCTTTAATGCATGCAGTTGCATATAACTTTTAATGCATTTAATATTTAATATTAGAAAAACATTAATTCTCTGCCCTAGCACTTTTGGGAATGGATAGTTTGCAGTGGCCAGCAGAGTGTACAGAGAGCTTAAATCTTTCCTTTCCAACTATTTATTCCTGCTATTAACACCCACGTAATGATCTGGATCCCTATCTATCCTTTTATAAGTTGGGAGGGGAGAGAGAGTGGGAGGAGGCAGGAGGAGAAGATTTGGGCAAATATCTTAAAAAGAGAGGATTAACTCTTCTTCAGTCTGATATGTCATGTCAGAAGGAGTCATAAGTGATGAAAATACTAGCAATGAATAAACACAAAACTAGATAGATATAAATTTTTCCAACATTTTCATTTTTTTTATAAATAAAATCATACTGCAAAAAAACCCAGCATGTCATTCAGATAAACTAAAGGGGGAAGAAACAGAAGAGGAAAGAAAAATTACCCTTCGAACATCTTTCCCAAATGTTTCACTGTAGCTCGTTCCAAGAATTTCGAACTGGACATAGGGATTGGCACCATCTTCTTGGAATTCCATAATGCCTGTCAATCCACTGATATGACCCTAAAGAAAGAGTTTCACCTAGTTGAGTGACAGAAAAAAAATGATGTTTTTCCCTCCCCAGGTTTTTCTTTCAAACCATCTGTGTTTTAAATATTTAGTGTAGGTGTCCAAGACTTTGCTTTTCTCCCTTGGGATCAAGAACTAACTGACTCGCTTGGCCTATATCTCTTGGAAAGGAAGATCCATTTGATTACCTTCTTGATCGTCTCCAACATGGATCGGCCTCCATTCCAAGGTTTTGTTGATTTTCTCATGCAATTCAAGCTTGCCATGCTGTGCCATTTCCGGTCTTCCAACTTTCGGTGGAAAGCATTGGCCAGCATGAGGACACTGTCGTAGAGATAGAGGTTGGAGACCTGTACATGGAGACAAAGCAAAACAGTCGGTACTCAATTGCTGAAGGCCATACTGAAAAGGTGTAGCACGATGGAGAACGTGATATAAAGCGAATGCATTACAAAAATAAGTCTGCTTTCTAAGTAATTATTTACTGATTTCTTCTTTTATCAGAGGAAACTGTAATGTACTCATCGGGGACAGGATCAGCAATACAAAGCTTCAAACCTAATTTTCTTTCCCAGTTTCAATTGACCTTCTGTGCAGATAGTTCTAGTCCTCTTCTTTAAACAAGGTCTGTGTCTCTTTTAAAACAATGTTCAATGTGTGCTTAAAACAAAACTAACTGTCTTCCTGGAGAATGCTAAACCCAAGTATAAGGGAAGTCCATGCAATGCCTGACCTTACATTACTAGCCTTGTACTTTCCTAAACTAGCAATGGAGGGCAGTGCCCAGTGATCCATGGACAAATGCGAACAATCAGATCTGGGTAGATTAATTAAGGAGACCTTATAAAACATTTCTATAGCAGGATTTGGGTCTGGGAAAAGGAAGAATATTATTAGAAAATCAGAACAGGTAAGGCTAATCTTAACCTGCTTCTCTGGTAGTGTAAAAGAAGAACAGGCAGAGGTGGAGGTGGAGTGAAGTACAGCATCAGCTTGGAGTCATTAAAAAAGGGTCCCCTCACACATGCTAGTTGTTCCCGACACTAGGGGGCGGCGCTCATCTCCGTTTCAAAGCCGAAAACCCAGCGCTGTCCAAAGATGTCTCCGTGCTCATGTGGCCAGCATGACTAAATGTCAAAGGCGCACGGAACACTGTCACCTTCCCACCAAAGATGATCCCTATTTTTCCGCTTGCATTTTTTACGTGCTTTCAAACTGCTAGATTGGCAGAAGCTGGGACAAATAACAGGAGCTCACCACATCACGTGGCACTAGGGATTCCAGCCTCTGAACTGCCGACTTTTCGATTGACAAGCTCAGCATCTTAGCCACTGAGCCACCGCGTCATTAAGTTAAGTCATTAAGTTAAGTCATTACTTATAATTAATTACAAGTCATTAAGTTCCTATAAATGATCCAAATTCAATCCCCTTGAATTCCAATGATGCTTACTTGGCACCAATTTAGTGCTGAACTAAATCTAGTGTGGACTAGATTTTTGTGCATGAGCTTGGTCAATACACAATAGATGGCCAATAGATCTTTTAAACTGCAACTGGTCCTGATCCTTTGCAACTGACAAGTGGGGTGAAATGGAATAGGGAGAAGATGAGATGAATGCTAGGAAGACATGTCTTCTAAAAGCCGTTCACACAGCATCTTCTTGCCATAATTAACAGGACGTGAGATTGAAAGCAGAGGCCAGATCACTGCACTGGTTAAAAAAAAACATGTACCGAATGTAGAAGCCTCTAGTAGACATGGCAGCATCTTTGGTTGTAATATTTTGGGTGTGTCTAAAACATTTGGCTAAATGGATATTACATGTCACCAAGATTGTTACTAAATCTACTGCCACCAACATTGATAGGGCAAGTCACTAGTATATAAAAATAAGAGCCAACCCCATTTCCTTCTAGCACTGAAGATGTTGAGTAATAAAGCATATGCGAGAAAACCACCAAGCTCAGAGAGCACCAAGGACATCACAGTTTCAAAATGTTTCAAAAGTTCAAACCTTTTAAGAATTATTTTTAAAAAGCTTCGAGGGTCATATTCAATTGCCACATGTGTGCAGTGTACTATTGATCAATAAAGACTCTTTCAGTGTCTTTATTGATCAATCAAACATTAATAACAGATCTACTGAATCTTTGGAAGAAGGCTTGCTTGGAAACTTCTTAGAATTTTCAAACAAAACAAGACAGGTTGTGCCTTTACCAACAAATCAAAGTTTGAGGATGCAACTTTCTGATTTACCACCTCCTTTCTTTCATCTGCTTTCTTGCCAGCTTGTCATTCTTAACTGCCAGATGCTTTGTTATTTAAAACCTAATTTATGTTTTCTCTTTAGGACAGTGTCAGATTCTCTCCCAGATGGCTTTGGCATATGTGTTTCCATGTTGAGTAGGATTTCCCCTGATGTTACAGAGAGGGAAATAGTAGTTCCAGGAGTTCTAAAGGATGGTAAGACAAGTTTGATGTATAATTTGGTAGGAAAGACTAAAGAAGACAGATGCTTTCAACTTTGCTGGTAGAAAAGCATAAGGTTATAATTAGAAGACACAACTTTGAATTGTGTGAAGCTAAACAAAACAGATTACAAAACAAATCTGAAAGAGAAATGAAAATAATGAAAACAAAATCTGTTGTGATTAGTTAACTCAGACTAATGTATAGTTTTCAAATTATCCCAAGAAAAGAAAGAATGAATATATATATGCATCTCTCTGGGTTTATATGCATGTATATTATATATAATTCAACTATCAACCTACAGTTTCCAGCAATTGACTGGAAGGCCAGGCTAGAGGGAAACAGATTGTAAAAAGCAAAAATAAAGGATGCTAAGGGATTGTTATTACTGAGAATAGAATAGAATAGAATAGAATAGAATAGAATAGAATAGAATAGAATAGAATAGAATAGAACATAATTTTTATTGGCCAAGGAATTTGTCTTGGTGCATATGCTCTCAGTGTACATAAAAGAAAAGATACGTTCATCAAGAATCATAAGGTACAACACTTGATAGTCACAGCGTACAAGTAACAATCAGAAAACAATATCAATATAAATCGTAAGGATACAACCAACAAGGTTATAGTCATAAAGTCATAAGTGGAAGGAGATGGGTGGTGGGAATGATGAGAAGATTAATAGTAATGCAGACTTAGTAAATAGTTTGACAGTGTTGAGGGAATTATTTGTTTAGCAGAGTGATGGCGTTCGGGGGGAAAAACTGTTCTTGTGTCTAGTTGTTCTGGTGTGCAGTGCTCTATAGCCTCATTTTGAGCATAGGAGTTGAAACAGTTTATGTCCAGGATGTGAGGGGTCTGTAAATATTTTCACAGACCTCTTTTCCTCAATGGAAGGCAGGTTGGTAGCAATTGTTTTTTCTGCAGTTCTAATTATCCTCTGAAGTCTATGTCTGTCTTGTTGGGTTGCAGAACCAAACCAGACAGTTATAGAGGTGCAGATGACAGACTCAATAATTCCTCTGTAGAACTGGATCAGCAGATCCTTGGGCAGTTTGAGCTTTCTGAGTTGGCACAGAAAGAACATTCTTTGTTGTGCTTTTTGGATGAGATTTTTGATGTTAGCAGTCTGGTTTAGATCTTGCAATATGGTAGAACCTAGAAATTTTAAGGTCTCTACTGTTGATACTATGTTGTCTAGTGTTGTGTCTATTATTGATACTGTGTTTTGAGAGGTCAATATTGTACGTGTGTGTAAAATATGTAGTTATCTCCTCCTTTGTGGTTGATTCACTGTTAGAAACCTTTTGCAACTCACCTTGATTCACTTGAATGAAGTAGCATAAACACGTTGCCAATGTATAAAAACAAATGAATAAAGGGATGGTTTCTACATTAATATTGATAATAGTTCCCTCTGCAATATTACCATTTTTTGCCTTTGACTCAGGTGCACAGAGATAGAGGATATAGCGGTGCATGTATATGATGCTATATCTATTGTTGTCAACATTTTATTGAATCATTTGGAACAACAGGGAACATATATAAGGTTGTTATTTGTGGACTATAGTTCTGCCTTTAACATCATTCTACCCAACAGGTTGTTTCTTAAAATGTCCAATTTGGGTATAAATCAGAGGATTTGTTTGTGGATAAAGGATTTTCTGACAAATAGGCCACAGTCAGTAAGGATGAGATCTCATCATTCTTCTACTCTGTACTACTAAGCACAGGAGCCCCCCAGGGTTGTGTGCTAAGCCCCTTCCTTTATTCCTTGTATACACATTGCTGCAGCCCATTGTATAACACCAAGGCAATTATTAAATTTGCGGATGGGGCTCATTAATAAGAACAATGAGTCTGCTTATAGAAAGGAAGTACAAGGGCTGACATTGTGGTAAAAAAAATAAACTTATGCTCAATACCAAAAAACTAAAGAACTTATAATTGACTTCAGGAGAAAGACAGATGTACATTTACCATTGTACATAAATGGTGTGGAGGTGGAGAGGGTTGGTAGTTTTAAATTTCTGGGCATTTATATCTTGGAGGATCTCTCATGGACTATGAATGCTAACATGCTTGTGAAGAAGGCACAGAAGAGGCTGTACTTCCTGAGAATGCTCAGAAAGATAAATCTATCTCAGCATCTACTTCTGTCCTACTATCGCAGCACCATTGAGAGTGTCCTGACATACGGCATGGTATGGGAGCAGCTCTGCAGCAGACATAAAAGTTCTACAGAGAATTATTAAAAGTGCCCAGGGGCCGGTTTAGCTCACGCTGGTAAAAGCCTGTTATTAAGAACACAGTAGCCTGCAATTACTGCAGGTTCGAGCCCGGCCCAAGGTTGACTCAGCCTTCCATCCTTTATAAGGTAGGTAAAATGAGGACCCAGATTGTTGGGGGGGCAATAAGTTGACTTTGTAAAAATATACAAATAGAATGAGACTATTGCCTTATACACTGTAAGCCGCCCTGAGTCTTCGGAGAAGGGCGGGGTATAAATGTAAACAAAAAAAAAAATCATTGGGCTCCAGCTACCAGCCCTGGATGACATCTTGCATCTCACTGTTTGAGGAAGTTGCACAACATTCTCAGAGACTCTTCCCATCCTGCTTACAATCTTTTTGAACTGTTGCCTTCTGGCAGAAGATACAGAACAATTAAAACTCGGAATACACATCTTCTGAATAGTTTTTATCCCAGAGCTATAATTGCACTCAGCAATGAACTAAAGGGCCACCATCAGTCAGCTGTTGGACAGCATTACTTGGTCTGCTGTGTGGATGCTTGGGTGGTTGAGGGGTGGGGAATTTTTGGTGGGTGGGGGTATGTCTGGGGATAGTCAGGTATGTTGGGCTTGGTCTCTAGGTGTTATGTGAATTTTGCTGTATGGGTATACTGTGTACATACATACAATGACAATAAACTATTAAATTAAATAGGTGCCCTGTCGCCATCTTCAGAAGTAACCTTCACCATTTTAGCTACTGTACTAACCTAAAAAAGTAAAGGTTCCCCTTGCACATATGTGCTAGTCGTTCCCCACTCTAGGGGGTGGTGATCATCTCCGTTTCAAAGCCAAAGAGCCAGCACTGTCCGAAGACGTCTCCGTGGTCATGTGGCCAGCATGACTAAATGCCAAAGGCACATGGAACACTGTTACCTTCCCACCAAAGGTGGTCCCTATTTTTCTACTTGCATTTTTATGTGCTTTTGAACTGCTAGGTTGGCAGAAGCTTGGAAAAGTAATGGGAGCTCACCCCATTACGTGGCACTAGGGATTCGAACCGCTGAACTGCCGACCTTTCGATCGACAAGTTCAGCATCTTAGCCACTGACTTACCATGTTCCTAGTTACTTCTAGGTAGCTAGAAGTTTAACTAGAAGTAACTAGAGGGTTACTTCTGAAGACGGTTACTTCTTCTGAATTTCTGAACTTCGGTTGTGGCTCCGGCCCCCGGGCCTGGCCTCCTGGAGCCGGATGACTCAGAGAGTGAGGAGGAGGAGCTGGCAAGGCCTCCTTCCCCCCCCGGACCCTCCTCCTCCCTGGCACTGTCCCAGATTCCAGCTGCAGGCCAGGAGGAGGAGGAGGAGCTGACAAGGCCTCTTTTCCCTGACCCCCCTCCTCCCTGGCAACGCCCCAAGAACCAGCTGCTGAGGATCAATCTTGGCTAAATGTGAAACAGCGACGCCGAGATAAGCGTGCGCAGCAGGGGAAAGGGTGGGGCAGGCCCAGGGAGTGCTGAGTCCTGGAGCCACACCCCACAGGGGATAAAAACAGGGAGAGTGCTCCGTAGGCCCTTGTGTTGGACAAAGTTATGTACTACTGGCTCTTTGACTGCTTTGGACTGAAGTCTGGGATTACTTGTGAGTATTTTAGATCATCCGGCAGATTCCTGGTTGCCCCGGCAATGGTCTGTCGGCACGCTGCTACTTGATAAGGACTTGGCTGGCACATGAAGGAACGTTGGCAGAACTTTTGTTGCCAGAAGGAACCTGGCCAAGTGTAAATAAATTGCTGGCAGACAGCCTCAGCTGGTGTATTGTTTTGGGAAGGAAGGGAGGGGACAGAACAACTTCTGAAGAAGGTTACTAGAAGTTTAACTAGAAGTAACTAGAGGGTTACTTCTGAAGAAGGTTACTAGAAGTTTAACTAGAGGTAACTAGAGGGTTATTTTTGAAGAAGGTTAATTGTTCAGAAGTAACCCTCACCATTTCAATACTAACCTACTGTACTGTGTTTTTATTCCTTACTTTTCTGATGCTCTGAATGAAACCCCACAATTCTATTTCAGACTGAAGGTCAATTTAATTACCCCCCATTTCTTGAGATTCAGTGAGATGCCTGACAGCAACTTTCTTCTGTAATGCTACGTTCACAATCCCGTATTGTTGTTTGGGCAAAAAAATAAAATAAAATAAAATCCTTTCCCTGATGTCATCAAGGAGATTAAATTGGTTGTTTCCCAAACAAACATCTCTCCATGTCGGCAATAATATTTGCAGCATCTCAGCTTTGTTGCCAGAATGAGGCTATTGTGAAGAGGGAACCAATTCCTCCCCCCTCAAAACTCATTTCTTTGAGCAGCAGCACCAATTCCAATTTGCTGGACTTGCAGGCAGACCATAATCAGGAATTCATGTGAGTTTGCTGCACTATCCTGCAGTGGCTGTCCAGGTGGTCTCAAGCATGAGAAAAGAGGAAATTAAGGAATTATCTTTCCAGCAACATGCTTGAATTGTTCAAAAAGGAACCCAAAAGAAAACAAGGTCGCTGCTTTGCCGCGGGTGGGGGAGTTCTTTGACAGTCCTGCTGAGTCTTCCTCTTCATGCTTTGGAAAGAGATACTAATTTCATATAAATGAAGTGAGGCAATGGGCTTTTTCCATCCCCTTCTCCTTCCTTTCTGTTTACTTTTTTTAACACCTGAGAAAACTTTTCCACCTGCACTTCATTGGAATTATTATTGTGGTTGTCGACACAATCTAAGCCAGTTTTGGGGAAAACTCTTCAAGCAACAATGTTGTTCTGACCTAGGCTTCCCCAGCAGCACGAAGCCAAATCTTTGTCCTGAAAATCTCTGTCATCAATGTGGATTTCAAGTCAAGAGCTCTTTAGCAACCAGTCCCTCAAAGGCCTCAGTGCTAAGCACCCAGAAAGTCCTGCTAAATAGCACAACATGTCTGCTTGGGCATTTAGACTCCTCACTGTTGTGAAGTAGCATCGATCTCCATCTTTCTCTTCTGATTTCTTAGGTTGTTCTAAAGCCTCCTCAGTTGAGCTGGGAGGCTATGAAGAACATTTCTGTTCTGACCTAAGCTTCCCCAAACCACAAAGCAGACTCCTTGTCCCAAAATAATCCCTTTTATTTAATTTACAGTGAATTCCTTTCCAGCAAAGTGTTTCCTCTCCCACAGTCTTTCAAGATAGTTCACAATTACTGACTTTTATCAGGCTTGGAGAGTGGCCAGGCCGATATCTTTCAGACACCACAATACTTGGCAAGAATGCAGGAATGAACTTATTGTCCCCTGCAAACTCCATTCCCCTTTCGCTCTTTTTTTATTCCCTCTGGGAGGAACCATTCATCGTCCACCTGTGGCCTTACTCCCAAATCAACCCTTGTTCTTTAACTGTTCCCTTTGTCTGGCAACTCTGTGCATGAGCACACTGGCTCCAGCTGTTTGTCTGCCTCACTGATGTCTGCCTCCAAAGGCAGCTGATACAGCATATAGCTCTGGCCTCCTCTCTGCCTCTGACACAGAGTCCTCATCAGAGTCTTCCATAGATTCCAGGAGTAGCCCATGTGGCTGGCGGGCCACAACAAATAAGGATATACTGAGACAAGGTTGAATGAAAAAAACATGGTGCAGTTCCTCTCCGTAAATATATCTTGGGTCTTGGAGTACCAGCACCAGCAAGGAAGGTGGAGGTAGCCCTTCCTCATACTCCAATAGCAGGCTGGAAAAGGCCGGGAGGTAAGATCTTGGGGTCTGTATTTGTTCCTAAAGCTTCAGTAGAAGAATCTGTGTTGCTCCACTGAAGAATATGTTGTTCTGTGGTTATGTTTGTTGGCATGTCTACCTGCTCAGAAGTTCATCTGATTAATATCTTCTTTCCTTGGAATTCGTGTCTGACAACAAAGTCAAGTTGTGATGTTTGGTCTCTCTTCAAAGGACGTACCTCCATTGAAATGATGTTGACAAATCCAGCAAGAGGCTGTAAACCAAAGTCAGAGGAGCTACTTCTGATAGTAGTAGTCCATGTGTGGGTGCCCATTTCTATTTTATGACCCTCAAAGTACCCCAGGAACTGTCAACATGTGACAGCAAAGTGATAACTATGATTTTTCTTTGTTGTTCTAATTCTTCATTCCCTCTTGAGCATCTCCAAAAATGCCACCTGATTATAAATATCAATGTGATTGAAGGGAAAAACTCATAAACACAGATTGAATGGTCGTGTTTCTGTTTCTCACAAAGCATTTGTAGGCCCTAATAGATAATAATTGAATAATTGGTTAATCCTATCAATTTTAGCTTTAAATCCTGTTTCTAAGATGAATCGGCTTGCAAGATGCATGCAATTGTTGAATGATTTAAAACACCAGGATCAAATACCACTCCAGGCAATCTGATACCATATGAAATAATAGAGGCCCATCGTAATAATGAAGGAGCAATATTTGCAGCGTAATTAGCTTCTGATTGCTGCCTGGCAATCAGTGGAGGTTAAATGATCTGTGCAGATGACTCGCCATGGTGAGAAAATGGGTGTTTTTAGGGTAGAATATTTTGTTTCCCTGGATTATAGTTCTGCAGAGTCTGTTGGCATGCTACCTCATTATATTTCACGGCATATGGACTGGTGGTGGAAAAACACTGACAATTGTCCTATAGAGTCTGATGGTTTTAGGCAAAATGTTGATCTGGTCTTAATTATTTGAGCTCAGAGTCTCTCCTTCAACTTCTCCCCTTAACAAGTCCCATCCTTTTTTGTTTGCAAGTTCTCCATTTTCCCTGGCATTGCATCTTCTTAGCCTCCTTCATACAATGCATCACCTTTGTTTTTCTAACTGCTGCCAATTAACAAAACTCAGACAGAAATAACTTGAAAATGTCTACTTGTCTTGATAAATATGGACCGGTACCAGTTCATGGTCTGTTGAGAACTGGACTGTGCAAGTGGCGGGCGAGTGTGTGAGGCTTCATTTGCGCATGTGCATGCCTAATACCATCCTCCCCACACTGCCACTGCTGTCAGTCCATGGAACCAGAAAGGTTGGGGACCCCAGCTCTTTTCCACAGCCCCCACCCCTTCTAGCACTGATGTTACCTAATTTGGATAATGAAACATCTGCAAGGAAACAACCAAACTCAGAGAGCTCCAAAGACCCCTCATTTCAATATATAAAGCTATAAAATTCACATATAGAGGTTTAGATAACTGATCTGGGAGGAAGAGAGTCAAAAAAAGCTCCTCCCTAGGAGTTCTCAGAACACATATTTATTGATGCTAGTAGTCCACTTTAGTTTGTCAAGATTGCTGACTTATGGGTGAGGATCAATAAAGGAAACTGCTTTGAAGAACCTCTCAACATGCCTTGCTTGGTTTTTGAGACTAACAATGAATTATGGGAAACAAACATTTCAGTGCAGCCAATGAATTAGGCTGTAAAAGAAAGGGAGGGAGGGACAGACCAAATTGCACAATTACAAAACAAAATTCAAATAAATTTAGTCTGGTCATATCTGAGTAATTTGATGGCATGGACATGTTCAAATAGGAGCATCTTCCACTGTGGCCAAGACTGCCTACCAACTAGAAGTCAATGGCCAGTGACCTTGTGGGCATCCAAAACAGAGATGGCAAGATACCATCAACAAAGATATGCAAGTGTGGGCCTGCACCCTGGAGATGCAGCTGACCATGCAAAGTGGTGTTCAATGATCCGAAAAGCAGACCTTGCATCTGCAGGAATATGTTAGGAAGAAGATATCTGAGTACTTTGACAGATACAATTATTACACATCTATTTTCTGCTACACTGTCCACTCTCATTTTTAAGTCTTGAGTGATAACACCTCTATCACGTCTTTCAGAAGCTCTTCCATAGTTTAACAGATTACCCTGTCAAGAGTTTTCCTTGATACTCAGTTTTTATTTCCTTTTCTCCTTTACACACAGTTATATCCCCTTAAATAAGCTCACTCTGTCTCTGTTCTTCATATCCTTCAAATAAGGAACAACTTTTCAATAACTTATGGTTGTATATCTAAACTCATCCATACAAAATCAATATCCTTCTAAAATTAGCAAAGATTTCTGGAGATCCCAGGTACAGATTTAGTCATAGCCAAATGTGAGTGTGTTTATATGTCTATATGTCTATAGACATACATAATAATTGATACAAACATTCTGGTTTTAATTTTTAATCTCAAACTTTGTCATTTTTTTCCACTCAGATGTTTCTTCCTTTGAAAAAGAAGGAGAAGTGAAAGAGTTGAGACATCAGAATGACCTAATTTGGGAGAAGCCAAATCTCAGGACCAGAAGCATACCAGAACTGAGTTTCACAGCTCTTGAATGTACCAAGGTGGTGTCAAGAGCTTCTTTTATTTGACCATTGCTTGAGACAATGTCTAGCTTACTGTCAAATGTTGCTTGAATATTTCAAAATATTTTCTGTTTGGACCAGAAAATCTGATTACTCTGTCTTCTGCCCTTAACCACTGGTATGAAATATGTGCCTTCTCAACCCTGCAGTGAACTTCTGATGTTTTTTGCCTAATTATTCTCATAAGACTGACTATTTCAATACTTGGGAGAACTTCACTGTTTTGCAATCCTTTTCTGGCAAACTTCTGCAAGATTTGAGACCCGTTGCTTTTCTTGCCTCACTAGCAAATCAACTCATGACACCTTTCTTTGAAGAACTGGAAACTAGGAAAGGAGTTATGTCATCTAACCAAAGAAGAATTCCTTTTCAACAGAAAGTGGCTATAGAAAAGACCATAGAGAAGTAAAATTGAACTGCTAAGATGTATACACACAGGGAAATATTATATCACTTAGAAGGGCCATCACAGTACTTCCGAAACAAAAGCTGTGTTGGAAAAATAAAATTGGCCATGGTTTTATATACTGTTACTGTCCTGAAAGAACAAAAAGTCAAGTATTGCTGTTCATCAATAATATAGGCAAGATGATCAACATGGATAAATGTCAGGGACTTTCTAAGCTCAATACTTTCCCAATTTAATAAACCATGGAAGTGGCTTACTCTGTTATGGGCCACTGGTATTGTTCTTCCAGCAACTCTTTCAAATCTCAGCCTAAGGGGCTTTTGTGATGAAAAGTTGAGAAAGACGACTTGCCTCAGCAACTAGCTGTGCTACCACCATTGCACTAACAGAAGTCACTCTTAATTATTTTGCTAGTGAAATGATGATCAAGGCCAAGGTTGATGGCCCTGGCCCATTTGGGATGCTTTAGCTGAAGTAGAAGGACCTTTAGTTGTGCTACAGAAGCAAGATTGTACTGGTCATTAATTCTTACAGATCAGAGCAAAGAATTGCTTTGATCTATGCAATCTGTTTGCAAGGAGGAGACTGGATGTGGTAGATACCCTAGGGCAGCTCAAAAAAAAAAAGAAATAATGTTTGCATGGAACAAGAAATAAATCATGGAGATGATTAAGTGGCATGTTGAAATATCTTTGGGCAAGCTTTTAAAGCAGTAGTCCCAGTACGATACTTTACACAGAAAAAGACAGATAGTTTTTGTCTGAATAGGGCTGCCAAGTTGTAGCCTTCAGTTTGATGTTATGTCCGAACAGTGACAGATAAGATCTATCTCTGTCCCTCCTGGGCTGGTTATTATGCTGGATTGGATCAGGAAGACCCAGTTTCAGCTCTATCCATGGAATCTCCACAGATGTCTTTGGCCAATCACTCTCTGCCTGCCCAATGGGGTTATTTGGAGACTTAAAGTTGGGGCTGGAGTATGCCCACCCCCCGGAAAGGAAAATCTGAGATAAAAATCTATCATTCAAGCAAGCAAATAAATGATATGGACCAAAAGATAGTGGTAAGTGCCACATAGCTTAATCTATTGACAACGGTAAAACATGAGCCTTTTCATATTTAATGGGGAACAACTTCTGATAGCCTCTAGAGGCTGCTTGGGATTGGAGCCTCAGGCTGTACAACTATTTCCTAGAAGTTACTCAGATGAAATTTGTAATTGTAACATGTTCTTGTAGCAGTCCAAGAATGCCGGAGCTTCCTAAATTCAAAGTAAATACGCTGTTAGATGGAAATGAATTATGGCTTGATACGTGTGTTGCTTGCTGTGGGGGAAGCACTGCCTCAGCAAGCAATGAATGTTAGTAAAGAAGAAAAGAAACAAAACCATGATAGCAGCTTCACTTATTCCCATGAGCTCAGATCTCCAAATAAAGTCCCAGCTTTTGGACTAAGGGACTGAACATTTTCTCAAAGACAGACAAGTTATTCTTTGGGTGCTATATCGTATTTTATAGAAGAGCTTTCCCTGAGTTTTGTTGGTACTTGCCTTGATGACATTCATTCTATTCATGGTTAAAATATAAGTTTCCATGAGAAAATTGTGGGAGAGTCATATTTATAATTTGTCAGGTAATGGTTGGTGGTTTCATTGCTACACATTTATGAATTTTATATCCAGGTGATACATATTTAATGCATTATGTTGTTAACTGATTGGAATCTTAGTTGATTATGATAATTTGAAAAACTAGTAAATAAAAATAAAGCATGCAAAGACAAATACTAAAATGATTCACACTCTATAGAACTATTAAGACATGCTTAAGATATACATTGTTTTCTGTGTTATTTTTTCTTCTTCTGACAATGGCACCACCAAATACAAAATTCCTTTCTTAAGGAGGTTTTCCAGGATAGTTCACTTTTCTATAGTTTTAAAAATATGGCATGTTGACATGGAAGTAAATGTCCAAAAATCAAACGCTTTAGAAGTTCCCAATTTTCTTTAGAATCACATCTGCCATCCAAGAATTCCAAATGATGTGAATACATTTTCCTTTGTCCAAATCTACCAAACAGAGAACCATTTTCACTGTTTCCAATGAAATTCAGTAAGAGCTAAGTTTCAATGTAACCCTTGAAGAAGAAAAAAACTTATATTCCTTTCCCATGACCTATGCATTTGAGGATATGACATGAATGGATACCACTGGCAAAAGAAGCACAATTTGTTTTGCACAAAAGACCATCCCATGGAAGATTCAAGGGGTGAGGATAACCCTTTCTTTCCTTTACAATGTTGCAGTGTAGCTAGCAGGGTCACACATCATGACACTTTCCTAAGGGAAAAAAATTGAAGGGATGGGTCATTTAGATCCTGAGATCTACTACTGACCTGAAGCATTTGAAGATAACCTTCCTGTGGGTCACAGAGGAGGGATGATATCCTGTGGTTATTTCTCATGCACCGCTGATTGTTCTCACGTGTTGCAGGAAAGATCTGGCGTATGACGGTCATTCGTCCAAGAGCACTGTGTACCAGTTCTAAGATTTCATTGTCACTGATTTCCTAATGGGAAAAAGGTTCATTAGAAATGTCCACCTCTCAGGAATATGTCCCTGTCCACACATT
Source organism: Ahaetulla prasina (assembly GCF_028640845.1). Lineage (NCBI taxonomy): Eukaryota > Metazoa > Chordata > Lepidosauria > Squamata > Colubridae > Ahaetulla > Ahaetulla prasina. Next base: position 4,012,932 of record NC_080544.1, on the reverse strand, counting down.
AAGTTTTGAACTAAGATTACCTCTGCCATTTATAAGAAATTATTATCTGGATGAAATGTTAAGAGATGCCTCAATGTTATTTCCATGATAACAAAATAAGACACTTGTCCTCACCATGATAACTTTCTTTATTGGTTTGGGGCATTTATTGCGGTGGGTGGGGTTCATGCACTGTACCAATAGATAAATGATGACTGCTGTATAAAGATACACAAAGATGTTTAACGTTAAAGATCTTATTTATTCATAACATGGACAACTGATTAGCAGAAGACTGTAGGGAGGAAGAGGAGGGAGGGAGGAAAGGAAAGGAAGGGAAGGGAAGGGAAGGGAAGGGAAGCAGACGTGGTATTCAGCTGGTTCAGACCGGTTCACCTGAACTGGTAGCGGAAATCGTGGGTGGGCCTGTCCACCCGCCCCAGCTCTATGCCATCCTATTTAGGCATGTTTTTGAGGCTGGTCACATGCATGGAAGGTGCGCACAAGCAAAGTGCATGTGCGTAAGGCAGAGCACATGTGCAGCAGGCACACGCACAAACTGGGCTCATGTCCGGGGCGAACTGGTAGTAACATAACGTGAAATCCACTGCTGAAGGGAAGGGAAGGGGAGGGAGAGAGGGAGGGAGGGAGGGAGGGAGGGAAGGAGGAAGGAAGGAAGGAAGGAAGGAAGGAAGGAAGGAAGGAAGGAAGGAAGGAAGGAAGGAAGGAAGGAAGGAAGGAAGGCATCTGCAATTTTTCACCAGTTAAATACCCGCAGATAGCTCAATTCATCCTACTCAATTCAAGGTGACACTATTACAAAGATCTTTAAAGTTGGTCCTCTGTCAACAAGATTAAAATAGCTTTTTAAAGAATAAAATAATGAACAAATTGTTTGGGAAAGGGAGAAAAAAGTCTGAAAGGAGAGACTGGGTTGTGTATGATAATCCATGGTACCAATTTAAATATAAATCCATTCCATGTATTTAAATGTATATCCATGCTATTGATTTAAATATAAATATGCCATCATTGAAAAAACAGCTGAATGCTAACTTCAGACAACCTCAACCGGTCAAATGCTATCGATGATTTTATTTGAGGAAATTCAACTCGTGTTTGACCCATAATTATCCTTTCCAAATGTATGTGTGCACTTGTCCTTCTTGTCCCAAGATATCATTTTGAATTGCCCCATAATGAACTCTATTCATGGCCTCGATTGTGACATGTAAAAAGGAGCAGTGAATCCATAGAGAAGCAACAGTCCAATTGACAGATGTGTTCCTTCTCCCACACAGCTTATTTCCCTAAGCAGGGCACAAGGGAAAGGATCCCTCCACCTTTTCAAAACCACCACGTGCCCTGGCTTCAACTACCATGGCCAACAGGAAGGAATACTGAACCTGTACACATCTGCAAGTCCAGGGCCTATTTGTGTTTCCTTGGTAAAGGTTGCACTAGAAGACCTCCAGGGTCCCTTTTACTCTGTTATTCTGTAACCTGCATTCTGCATTCTTTTATTCTACTCCGATTTGGCTTTTTCCTAAGGTTCTATGAACACATAGACATAGGCACACCCCCACCCACACCCATTATTGTACACACATGAATCCATTCCTATGACAAAGCCAGATTATCTCTACTGATCTTGCATGAACTAAATACTGATATTTGATATTGCAGGATGCAATATCCCCAGGAGTTTTGACTCTTCCACCAGGGGAATAGTATCCGTCCCCTCAAAAATAACCTCCTGAACAAAACAACATCATACACCACTACTCTGTTTAATTTTACCACACATGCATTCCTGTATGCAAATGCTCTATGCAAATTGGATTCTTACGGGGAAGGATTTCTAACTTCAAACTGTTCCCATCTCCCTATTACTCCAACTTACTACTAATTCTGTTGCTCAGAATCATGCAGAATGAAATCCCATGTATGGGGAACATTATTTGTTTGCCAAGTATATCAATAAACAAAAAAAAATAGTTATAGGAGACATAAAAAATATAGATGATATGGACAACCTGGCAATCAACCTCCCAGAGGGATCTCAAGAGTTGAGGAGTTTCAAATTATCCCGTTGCTCCTTCCAAGCCTCCTTCCTAACCCAGCTATCACCAGCTCTTTCTCTCTCTTTGTATGTCTGATTACGGGCAAAATAATAAGCAGTTATGGAAAATAGTTTCTCAGTAGGTTTGCAAAGACATTTGTTTTCTGACAACCTCCACTATGTAATCAGAAATGCAGAAAGGCAGGACGTTTCCCCCCAAATGGAAGTGGGGAGGTCCTTATGCAGAGGAGGGATTAATTGCTGGGCCATAATCAGCAACTCACTGATCTTAAAAATCACTGCTTTGCTGACTTTTAATGTAATTTATGCTTCAGAGTATTTTTTTAAAGTGTGTCTCTGTGTGTTTCAATTTGTTTTCATCAGAATTCTAGCACAAAAATTCAGTTGTAGCCCCAGAAATCTAGAAGTATTGCATCATTTGATGGAATGAAGTGAATTCTGCTCATGTCTTGGTCACCTACTGTAACGCACTCTACATAGGGCCACCTGTTAGGCACAAACAACCAGATCCACACATGACGTGTTCAATTAACTACTTTATTGCTTTATGCCTGTTATGCATGTATATGTTTATGTATCTATATAGAGGTTGACTCAGCTTTCCATCCTTCTGAGGTGGGTAAAATGAGGACCCAGATTGTGGGGGGCAAGAGGCTGATTCTGTAAACCACTTAGAGAGGGCTGTAAAGCACTGCAAAGCAGTATATATGTCTAAGGGCTATTGCTATATGTCTATCTATGCATCTATGTGTCTATATTTCTGTATCTCTGTATTTATATGTCTATATATCTATGTGACTGTATGTCTATGCATCTGTGTCTATGCACATACATGTCTATGTGTCTGCATCTATATGCCTATTTGTCTATATATCTATATGTTTATGCATCTATATGTCTGTATGTAAAAGTGTCTATATCTGTATGTGTCTATGCACCTATGTGTCTATGCATGTATACATTTATGTATCTATGCATCTATATGTCTATATGTATAGAGAGAAACATGCTACCTTAAGAGAAAGACCTGAATTAAAAAGCTATACTGAAATCCAACTTTAGTTGTTGCCGCATCATAGAAGACTAACCCCTTCTTGAAAAGTGGTGTGGCGGGGGAGGGGGGAAGAGTTCAAAACCTCCATAAAGACATTTTTCAATATCCTTCCTGGAGAAGAATCACAGAGAACAGTCGCACTCCCCAGGTTATGCCAAATTAGGATTGGTTTGGCTTGATGCCACGTGATTTATAATTAATCTGCTGGGCGTGGGGGGCGGGGGAGAGGGCTCATGTTAGCACTGAAAGAGAATATTAAAAGTTCTCCACGCTTAGAATATTGAATAGAAGGATTAGTTTTCAGAGGCTGGTACTCCAGGTCATCCGCCTATTTGTATATTTATTTATTTGCACAGAAAGGAATGTAAATTATTGCGCTAGCAACGGCTTGCTAGGGGGCGGATATTTAAATCTACTTTAGCAGCAGCGAGTACCATAACACAAACTGCAAAATGAGACAATTATGTTTCGCATTAAATTCCCCATCTTCCTTAGAGGTAATGATAGAAAAAAATATAAATTTTAATGACATTAATAATTTACTTGGCCACAAAGAGTTCCCGGAAAATCTGTTCCTGAGGGGAAAAAAAGAAGACGATGATTAAACTTTAATAGTCTTGGGGACAATGAGGTGGATGAAGGATCTGGTGATTCATATGCTGTGTTTACAGCAGGGTTAGAGCTGAAACCACCAGGGCTGAGTTCCCTACACTTGCTTCTGTGGGTTTTTAAAGAAGCAACCTATTTCTTAAAGATGAGAAATAGTTAGCAGAGTTCGGTACACATAAAAATGCTTTATGCTTACTCACCAAACAGTACCATAATAAAATACTAGGAGAGGGAGAGAAAGAGATGATCTGGGAGTACTAGTGGACAATCACTTTAATATAAATCAGCAGTGTGCTGCAGCTGCCAAAAAAGCTAATGCAATCCTAGGCTGCATTAACGGAGGGATAGAATCAAGATCATGCAAAGTGTTAGTGCCACTTTATAATGCCTTGATAAGACCACACTTGGAATACTGCATCCAGTTTAGTTGCAATGACATATAAAAATAAATGTTGAGACTCTAGAAAGAGTGCAGAGAAGAGCAACAAAGATGATTAGGGGACTGGAGGCTAAAATATATGAACAACAGTTGCAGGATTGGGTATGTCTAGAAGGGCCAGGGGTGACATGATAGCAATCTCCCAATATTTGAGGGGCTGTCACAAAGAAGAGTCATTGTTGTTGTTAGTTGCAAAGTCATGTCCGACCCATTGCAATCACATGGACAACATTCCTCCATGCCTTCCTGTTCTCTACCATCCTCTGGAGTCCATTTAAGCTCACACTGACTGCTTCAGCCACCTGCCACCTAATTCTCTATCATCCTCTTCTTCTTTTGCCCTCAATCATACCCAGCATTAGGCTCTCCTCCAGTGAGTCCTTCCTTCCCATTAGGTAGCCAAAGTATTTGAGTTTCATCTTCAGGATCTGGCCTTCTATCAAACCGGTCAGTCTTAGAGGAGATCAACCCTGACAAAGAAGAGGGAGACAACCTATTCTTCAAAGCACCCAAAGGGAGAACAAGAAGTAACGGATGGAAACTAATCAAGGAGAGAACCAATCTAGAACTAAGGAAAAATTTCCTGGCAGTTAGAACAATTAAATCAGTGAAGCAGCTTGCCTTGAGAAGTTGTGGGTGCTCCAACACTGGAGGCTTTTAAGAAAAGTTTGGACAACCATTTCACTTGTCTGAAATGGTATAGTATCTCCTGCTTAGACAGGAGTTTGGACTAGAAGAACTCCAAGGTCCCTTTCAGCTCTGTTATCCTGTTATAAATGTTAAACTTTTTTTTTTGAGCACAAGACTGTATAACTTGGAAGACCTAGCATTAATTTCCATTCATCCCTTTCACAATAACTCAATCAAAGGAATATCAAAAAATCAAACTATCAGAACTCACCATGGACTATTAAAAATAACTTTAAAAAGCAAAGTAGCTGTTAAGAAGGAAGGGGAATTAATTGAATGTTCAATTTCTTAATTGAACATTGAGAGAAACATAGAGAATTGAGTGAGACCAATTTGTATGAAATAGACCAGTGGTCTTCAAACTTGGCAGCTTTAAGACTTGTGGACTTCAACTCCCAGAATTCTCCAGCCAGCATAGTATAGCTGGCTGTAGAATTCTGGGAGTTGAAGTCCATAAGTCTTAAAACTGCCAAGTTTGAAGACCTCTGCAATAGACTCTGGCTTTGACTGTGTCCTGGATCCCAGCTGATGATATTTAACCTGGCTATGATACAACGTCAGAAAGGAAAGCTTTAACTCCTAAAGAAAAGCTGACCAGAATTGCCAGTGAATAGAGAGTATCTGCAGACTGCTCCGAGAGGCAACACCACAATTTCCTTCTGCAGACTAAACTGTAAAGCCACATAATATGTCACGGGACATTTTCACGCTCTGCTTCCTTTCATCCATGTAGAAGAACAAGGAAATTCTATGGTGTCGTGCTGTGTGTTTCACAGTGTTCAATCCGAAGAAGCAGAAGGGGGGGGGGGAAGCTGCTTTCTCTTCTTCAGATACATGAAGAAATTAAAATGCATAGCTTTGTTGAAGAAAAGCAGCGGAGGACGAGAGAGTAACATGTTAATTTATTTTAGAGGCTTCAGTTCACTGTCAATTTCTGTAGTCTGTAATGCTGGGCCAGTGCGCTCTGATTAAGAGTCCCTTGAAAATAATTTGCAGAGCAGTTACTGAGGCTTACTCAGGTCTAAGGAGGAATTTAAAAGTTTCATTAGACTATCCGCATAGCTGACTGTGACTAAAGTCCTATGTAGATCTTACTTGGGAATAAGCCTTACTAGAAGCAGACACGGATTGCACTGCTTTGTACAATTTCCCTGGTATTACAATTCACTGCTCTCGGCGCAGGAACGTTACATCATTCATGCCCCTTAAGAGCACAAACATTTTGTATTCTGCTCAGATCATGCTGGTCAATGTTCAACCTAAAAACAGTGTGCATAATTTCAGCTGCCTGAGAAAAAAAAAGATTTTTTGTGTTGCTGGAAAAAGGTGACTAGAACGTAGAATAACAGAGTTGGAAGGGACCTTGGAGGTCTTCTAGTCCAACCCCCTGCTTAGGCAGGAAACCCTACACCACTTCAGACAAATGGTTATCCAGCATCTTCCTAAAAAGGTCCAGTGCTTCTCTCCTTGATTAGTTTCCATCCATTGCTTCTTGTCCTACCCTCAGGTGCTTTGGAGAATAGCTTGACTCCCTCTTCTTTGTGGCAGCTCCTCAAATATTGGATGACTGCTATCATGTCTCCCCTAGTCCTTCCTTTCATTAAACTAGACATACCCAGTTCCTGCAACCGTTCTTCATACGTTTTAGCCTCCAGTCCCCTAATCCTCTTTGTTGCTCTTCTCTGCACTCTTTCTAGAGTCTCAACATTTATTTTTATATGTCATTGCGACTAAACTGAATGCAGTATTCCAAGTGTGGCCTTAACAAGACATTATAAAGTGGTATTAACGCTTCACGTGATCTTGATTCTATCCTTCTGTTTATGCAGCCTAGAACTGTGTTGGCTTTTTTGGCAGCTGCTGCACACTGCTGGCTCTTATTTAAATGGTTGTCCACTAGGACTCCAAGATCCCTCTCACAGTTACTACTGTGAGCAAGATACTAAGAGAGAATGTAAATTGTCCTCGGTTTACAACCTGTCACTTAGTGAAGATTCAAAATTCCGATGAACCTCCCTTTGGGACACTTAGGATCTGGATTTGAAGTTCTGATGGCTGCCATCCCAGAGTTTGGGCACTCAGCAACTGGGTCATATTTACAGCCGTTTGCCACACCCCACAGTCATATGATTGTGTTTTATGATGGTTTTGCTGAAAACTGACATTAACTTTCAATTTGTGTAAAACCATGCCCAGAGTGAACCATGGCTTGGGCCCTGGGTACTTACGGGACCGCCTGCTGCTATCTCATGCCTCCCACCGACCCGTACGCTCTCACAGAGAGGGACTTCTCAGGGTGCCGTCCGCCAAACAATGTCGGCTGGCGGCCCCCAGGGGAAGATCCTTCTCTGTGGGGGCTCCTACTCTTTGGAATGAACTTCCCCCTGGTTTACGCCAAATATCGGACCTTCGGACCTTTCGCCGCGAACTGAAAACATATTTGTTTATTCGCGCGGGGCTCTTTTAAATCGTCCAGATTTTAAATTTAAATTTTTAAAGTTTTAAATTGGGGTTTTTTAGATTTTATATATTTTAAATTTCTTGGCCAAATTGTATAATAAGTTTTTTAATTTATTTTTAATTTTTACATTGTTTATTTTTATTATGGCTGTACACCGCCCTGAGTCCTTCGGGAGAAGGGCGGTCTAGAAATCTAATAAAATAAATAATAAATAAATAAAATAATTGGTTCGCTTAACAAGTGCAGAATCACTTAGCAACCATGGTGATTTGCTTGATGAAGCATAAAAAAGATTCTAAAATTGGATCATCATGTAAGCAACCCATTTTACAATTGTCACAAATTATAGACAGGCTCCATTTCAGTTATAACTCAAGGACTACCTGAAAAAGTATTAGTAGATTAAAGCACAATCTGTGCTGTGGTGTGTAATTAAATTAAATATAGGTATTTAGGAAAGACTTCCATCTCACAACCAGATTACCTTTAAAATTGGTTGTTATTTACTTGTATGCTTGTCTGTTTTTTCCCACAGGCAGCTGAGGGGAAAAGAAACATTTATCTCTCTAAAAGATATTTCAAATTATTACAGGAATTGCATTTTGACAACAAGGCCGATTAAGGCTCATATGCACTGTTTTCATCTGCATTAGCCGCACAAGAAGCAATGGGAGTTGAAGATACCTACTGTCTTCAGGGAGGCCTATCTCACATGTGAACATGAATTTTTAGCCGAAAATCATAGCCACCTACGTATTTATTAACTGGGAATGACATCAGACGAGGGGGAAATAAAGCCTTTGGCACAAAAACGATGTATGGGGCTTTGCATGCGTAAAAGTAGAAAGTGACACTATCTAGTCAGTGGCAGAAATAGCAAAAGAAATAGTTATCCATCACCATCCCAAATGGACAGCACGGTCCCTGATGGCCAAAATTACAAAATCAGGTGCTAAAATGTTGCGCTGCAGAATTGGGGAGAAATGAGAAGACATTAAATCAAGGATGCATTGGAAGCCAGAGAGAAACAAGTATGGAAAAATGACCCCAAGATAGTACAATTATATTCCCATTTTCACATTTCAGCTGAGTTGGAGGCTGTCAGGAAAACTAGCCCAAGATTGTTGAATTAACTAATCATGATATGCATATATAATGGTATGTGCTAATATTTGTGACAATATTTTTGACAATATTTCATGCACTAGGAATGGGATAAGGATATGAGACATAATGGAAACATCTGAATTATTACTCTTTAATGCATTCCATTTTCCACTGATTGCCTCCCCAAACAATAACATAATTTTCAAAACAAAAGTTTCAATGCTTTTTATCGATGTGTTGATTCCCACATTCCTGGTCTTTGCATAGAAGCTGCAACTTCTTGGCTATGCTCTTGTTTCTCTCATAAGCCTCTGTTCACCAGAATCTATCCAGCATCATAGCATATAAATTGTCCTCAAGGAATAAGGCTAGCAGATACTAAAAGCTGGTACACAGATGCATATTCATCACTTGAGTGATGACTTGATGTCTGAATGGACCATTAGAGATGGAAGACCCCAGAGGGTTTTTTTACAAAACCAGCACAAAATGCTTTTAAATAAACAATTGCATTCTGCTTTCATTTGCCACGTGATAGACATGCCTATGAGAACTCATGTAAATTAAAAGTTGTTCCAAAATATGAAAGAAGAGCTCATTTAGAGGACTGTGCCAAATGTTTTTTGTTGTTGTTTTAAACTCAGGGAAAGAAAATGTTCCAAGTTGGCTGAGTTTTATCAGAACAAACCCTATAATGGAACTAATTATTTGATATTGTACATAGAACAAACTTCTCATAATATTTTGAATGGACCAGCAGGAATTCAAAACAAACATTGTGCTCTTTTATTTCCAAAAAAATGTAAAATTTTGGCATTGCCACCTTTACTTCAAGCATATAGAGAAGGCTTGGCCAATATGGATGCACATATGAGAGATTCTAGATTAGGCTGTTATGGCTTATTTTCCTGAATTTTGGTATTTTCAATTTAGCAATCAACCTATTGTAATATAATGTATAAAATAATGCAGCTAAAAAGAACAGATCACCTATTATGGAAACAGACAATAAAAGAGCAATAATATGTGCATATCACCCCAGTATATATTAATTTTGATATCCTTGATATGTCAACAATGACATGAAAGTCCCAAAGGTGATTTTTTTGAAAGGCAACTGGACTTTGTTTTTCCTTGAAGACATTTTGCTTCTCATCTAAGAAGCTTCTTCAGTTCTGACTCAAAAAAGACTTGAAAAGCACCCTTTGGACAGCCGTGACCTGGATGACTGAGAATCTCCATAGACAGTGACATGGAAGTGTTATTGATTACCCTACCCAAAATTCAATATCATTTGCAAAGATCTGTAATGTTTATATTTCAATAGAACAACCACATAGCTTTGTAATAAACCAAACCCTTAAAAACTGTATTGTTGGCATTTATCCAATTAAAAAAAAATCCTAAGTAGTATTGTAAAAACTGATGTAAAACCATTACCTTCCCAACCAATTTGGGCTCGATGCAACTAAATGCAGATCTATATCTTTTCATCTGCACAATCAAGATAATAAAAACAGAAAGTATATAGATAAAACAGAGGAATGCATGTCCCTGCTGAACCTGAGAAAGAGGGCAATTCTTCGGTCAATGGATATAATAAAACATAAACTCGAGTCTCCTCCATTTCATCCTGACTTTGGACTGTACACTTTAAGGTTAAAAAAAAAACATTTAAAAAGATTGAGAAATTATCCAGAGTTTCATTACCTAAAAGCCTGAAAGTTCCCTTTGACAAACTTTCATGCCAGTCAGTCAATTTATTACAGTCTTAGACCAATACAAGGGCTAGACTGGGGTAGTGGTTAAAGCTTCAGCAAGTCACAGGTTTACTTAGGGGTGATCTACTGAGATCCTCTAGCAATGGGTTTGCTACCCCGTTGCTGGGTAGGCATGGGCATGGTGGGTGTGGCCTGGTCAGCCAACTGCACCATGGTGGGAGGAGGGCATTTTTCACCCTCCCCAGGCTCTGGAGGCTTTCCTTTAGCCTCTGGGAGGGTGAAAACAGCTTCCCCCAGGGTCCGGATGCCCTCTGGAGGCCAGAAACAGGCCTATTTTTGGACTTTCAAAACCTCCAGTAGGTCCGTTTTTTGCCCTCCCAGACCCTCCACCCCTGAATATACCTGGAATGATGAATGGGCCGCGTGGAGACTCCTGGGAGGGGTGGGGAGGGGTGGGGTGGGTGTGGCCAGCAGGTTGGTATTTGGGGGTTGACCGAGCCCCAGTGATCCTTTTATTTATTTATTTATTTATTTTTATACTTGTATACCGCACCATCTCCCGTAGGACTCAGGGCGGTTCACAGGCATATTAAAATACAACAATAATAAATAAGCAATTTAAAACCCAATTAAAACAAAATATTTCAATTGCCAAATAACTAAAACGGTAAAAACCGGTTAAAACCCATTAAAATAAATATTTTATTCTTAGGCTAGTCCAGCTCGTTGAAATAATAAAGTCTTCAGTTCACGCCTGAAGGTCCGGAGGTCTGGGAGTTGCCGTAACCCTGGAGGAAGCTCGTTCCACAGGGCCGGTGCTGCCACAGAGAAGGCCCTCCCCCTGGGGGTCGCCAACCTGCATTGCTTGGTCGACGGCACCCGGAGGAGGCCCGCTCTGTGGGAGCGCACCGGTCGTTGGGAGGCTATCGGCGGCAGGAGGCGGTCTCGTAGGTACCCCGGTCCTAAGCCATGGAGCGCTTTAAAGATGATGACCAAAACCTTGAATTGCACCCGGAAGGCTACCGGCAGCCAGTGTAGGCCACGCAGGATAGGTGTTATATGGGAGCAACGCGGTGCTCCCTCTATCACCCGCGCGGCCGCATTCTGGACTAACTGGAGCCTCCTGGTGCTCTTCAAGGGGAGCCCCATGTAGAGAGCATTGCAATAGTCCAGGCGAGAAGTGACGAGGGCATGAGTGACCGTGCGTAAGGCATCCCGGTCAAGGAAGGGGCACAATTGGCGAATCAGGTAAACCTGATAAAATGCTCCCCTGGCGACGGCTGTCAAATGATCCTTGGGTAGAGGATCACCCAAACCCTGCTGAACCCTCAGGAGGCACAAAATAAATTGGGTGACATTGAACTGGTCACTTTCTTTCAGCTCAAAAAGGAGTAAGCAACAGCAAACCACTTCTATTGGACTTGTCCAGCCAGTTGACAGAAGTCGACAGCAAGTTGAAGGCAAACACACACATACACACACATACAAAAATAACCCCAAAACTAATGAAGGGTGTCCACGAGACAGTTGTGAACAGTACAAATCTATCTTAAGAAATCAATCAATACAAACTGAGACAGAATTAAAATACATTTATAAAACTGGAAGAATCCATGAGTAAAATCCAAATAGAGCAATCCATGTCTAGGTTACAAGTGTATAATATCTAAAATTACAAAAAAATTGTGACGACAATAACAGTTTGATAAAATGCATCTATGAGCATGATCCAGCTCAGTACTTTGTATACATTTTTATTCTTTTTTAAAATTTGTAATCTACCCAGAGTTATTAATGAGTTGGATGGCCTCAAAATTGGATAATAAACAAATATCTAATTTGTTCTTCCTTAGGGACAAAGAGTCAATGCATGTTGCAAAATCTTGCCAAGGCCAACTCACATGAACTGAAGTGCATTTGCAAAATTTTATCTCATCTTATATTTAAAGTTTATTAAATTTCCTCCCTCCCTCATTTTCACTTACGTCTTGTTTTCAAGAATAGCAAACACCAATAATTATACTTTCTATAGATTAAGCCATTCACATATCCTGCCTCCCTTTGTCCTTTCAATTTGTTGTGCTTTTAACTATACATAAATCCCAACTGCTGCTCAGTTAATTATATCCCAAATCTTCTTTTTAAAATATGGAAATATCTATGTGGAAGAAATAAAAGCTGGCTTACTCCTTAGAGAGATATACACTGCTCAAAAAAAATATAAAGGGAACACTTAAACAACACAATGTAACTCCAAGTCAATCACACGTCTGTGAAATCAAACTGTCCACTTAGGTAGCAACACTGGTTGACATTCAATTCCACATGCTGTTGTGCACATGGAATAGACAATAGGTGGAAAGCATAGGCAGTTAGCAAGACATCCCCAGTAAAGGAGTGGTTCTGCAGGTGGTGACCACAGACCACTTCTCAGTTCCTATGCTTTCTGGCTGATGGTTTGGTTGCTTTTAAATGCTGGCGGTGCTGTCACTCTAGTGGTAGCATGAGATGGAGTCTACAACCCACACAAGAGGCTCAGGTAGTGCAGCTAATGCAGGATGGCACATCAATGTGAGCTGTGGCAAGAAGGTTTGCTGTATCTGTCAGTGTAGTGTCCAGAGAATGGAGGCGCTACCAGGAGACAGGCCAGTACATCAGGAGATGTGGAGGAGGCCGTAGGAGGGCAACAACCCAGCAGCAGGACCGCTACCTCCGCCTTTGTGCAAGGAGGGACAGGAGGGGCACTGCCAGAGCCCTGCAAAATGACCTCCAGCAGGCCACAAATGTGCATGTGGCTGTTCAAACGGTCAGAAACAGATTCCATGAGGGTGGTATGAGGGCCCGACGTCCACAGGTGGGGGTTGTGCTTACAGCCCAACACCGTGCAGAACGTTTGGCATTTGCCAGAGAACACCAAGATTGGCAACTTCGCCACTGGTGCCCTGTGCTCTTCACATATGAAAGCAGGTTCACATTGAGCACATGTGACAGACGTGACAGGGTCTGGAGATGCCATGGAGAACTTTCTGCTGGCTGTAACATCCTCCAGCTTGACCGGTTTGGCAGTGGGTCAGTAATGGTGTGGGGTGGCATTTCTTTAGGGGGCTGCACAGCCCTCCATGTGCTCGCCAGAGGTAGCCTGACTGCCATTAGGTACCAGGATGAGATCCTCAGACCCCTTGTGAGACTATATGCTGGTGCGGTTGGCCCTGGGTTCCTCCTAATGCAAGACAGTGCTAGACCTCATTGGCTGGAGTGTGTCAGCAGTTCCTGCAAGATGAAGGCATTGATGCTATGGACTGGCCCACCTGTTCCCCAGACCTGAATCCAATTGAGCACATCTGGGACATCATGTCTCGCTCCATCCACCAATGCCACGTTGCACCACAGACTGTCCAGGAGTTGGGGGATGCTTTAGTCCAGGTGTGGGAGGAGATCCCTCAGGGGACCATCCGCCACCTCATCAGGAGCATGCCCAGGCATTGTAGGGAGGTCATACAGGCATGTGGAGGCCACATACACTACTGAGCTTCATTTTGACTTGTTTTAAGGACATTACATCAAAGTTGGATCTTAACTGGGGCTTATTTTGGGGGTAGGGCACTTTCAGGATCGTGAAAAATCGTGAAAAATCATGCTAGGATTTATTTTTCGGTTGGGTCTCATTTTCGGGGAAACAGGGTATATGGATAGTTAATTTTATTCTTGCCTCATGACCTGCTGACTGGTAGCTTAGAGGTAAACTTTACAAATGTTTTCCCTTCCACGATCATGAATCTGAATGAAGGATTCTGTATACATCCTCATGTAACACACATTTCTCCTACACTTGCATTTCATTTGAAGGGAGTAAATCTCCACAGCTCGACACGACACCTACACTAATCCTCTACAAATGTTGCAGGGGCTATAGAGTGCACTATATTTATGCGAGTATAAATATCCATTTCCTCTGTGTGTTTTCCTGATTTCTTTTGAACCAAACTATTACAGCGAAAAGAACCAGTTCCATAAACATCACAGAGACAGGAGAAGATTCAAAATGACTTTTTGGAGGAAACAATTTTAGACCACTGCCTTTTAATTTCCATACATTATCCTTATCCTTACAAAAACAATGTATAATTTCTGCTAAAATATATGACTGCCTTCCTCCCCAATGATTGTTAAAAAAAAATGAAGAAGGGCAAAACAGTGAAGAAAGACCTCTGGAATGAAACTTGAGCTTCTCTATATGATGCATTAGCATGAAATAATAAACATATTTCTCTTACAAAAACACAATACAACTACCATGTTCTTAACTTAGACAAATGAGATTTCTTCTAAATAACCAGAACAACCTCCTGGAAAGGTCAGAGCTAGTATTCATTCTTTTTATCTGTACCAAAGATATCTGTACCACTGTATCTGTATCTGCCTGTACCAAAATAACAGAATAACAGAGTTGGAAGGGACCTTGGAGGTCTTCTAGTCCAACCCCCTATTCCATACAATTATGGAAAAATGGCTGTCCTGTCTCTTCTTGAAACTTCCAGTGATAGAGTACCCACAATTTCTGAAGACAAGCCATTCCAATGATTAACTCTTCTCTTTGTCAGGAAATTTCTCCTTAATTCTAGGTTGGATCTCTCCTTGATAAATTTCCATCCATTGCTTCTTGACCTGTCTTCAGGTCCTTTGGAAAATAGGTTGACGCCCTCCTCTCTGTGACAGTTCCTCAAATATTGGAACACCATGTCACCCCTAGTCCTTCTTTTCATTATATTAGACATATTCAATTCCTGCAACTGTTGGTTTTAGCCTCAGTCCCCTAATCAGCTTTATTGCTTTTCTCTGTTCTCTCTCTATAGTCTCCACATCTTCTTTGTATTATGTTGATCAAAACTGGATGCAGTATTCCAGGTGTGGTCTTACCGAGGCATTATAAATTGGCATTAGCTTCAACATTTCTGTTAAAGAAATAACAGTTTCTGAACATCTGATGGCCAGTCAGCTCCCCACCAGGATGAAGGTTTATTGGAAGATACTGGGAGCTAAAGTTTGTTTTGTGAAAAAGATGAATACAAAGATTCATCTTTTTGTTGGGAGATGTTCATAATAATTAAAGAAAAATTATCTTATTAAATGAGCTTTCATTTCTGTTGAAGCTGTGGGAGAAAGGGAAAAGATACCAGGAACAACAGGATGAATAGAAACAAATCAAAGTGGAAGCTGTCCCCGTTCTAGCAAAACATCACCCCCCGTAATAAGAAGGGCTCTTTTGATCCAACTTCTCAAAAATTGGATGGCTGCCCAGCAGTTCCCATTCTGAATGAAAATTCAAAGAAGAACTAGCTTTGGAAGGAGAGATTTCTGGAAAGCAGTGTAGATGTTTGAAGAAATAACAGTTTCTGAACATCTGATGGCCAGTCAGCTCCCCACCAGGATGAAGGTTTATTGGAAGATACTGGGAGCTAAAGTTTGTTTTGTGAAAAAGATGAAGACAAAAATTCATCTTTTTGTTGGGAGATGTTCATAATAATTAAAGAAAAATTATCTTATTAAATGAGCTTTCATGCCATTGCAATTAAAAAACCTAAGCTAAGCAGATTGTTAAAGGAGTACTTAATAATTATACACTATTTGATGTCATAGTAACAAAATCCAAGAGAACACAATCGTAACAGCTTCCTTGCATTCTATACATTAATAAATTCATATTCCATATCGATCCTTGAATGCCTGCTTAAATAGGATAACAGAATAACAGAGTTGGAAGGTACTTTGGAGGTCTTATAGTCCAACCCACTGCTCAAGCAGGAGGCCCTATACCACTGATTAATAATTCTAAAGAATCATACATTCACAGATCTTCTCAACAACAACAAGCTCGTAACTCTTATTTCTGGAAATAAAAAAATCTTATTTCAGTTCTACCAAAGCAGAACTCTAACAGACAAAGCTCATTTCAACTCCCATCATATTGTACCTCAGATAGGTGGGACCTCTTCATACAGTTTCTCCACCAGCCAGATTCAGATAGGAGATTTGGCCTCCAATGACATACACGGGAGATTCATGGGACGTGGTGATTCTATCTCACCTACTGAGAGCTCAAAATGAATATGCTACGATTTGGAAAAGGGAATGCAGAACTGAGATCACTATGGAAAGTATCAATTAGTTTGCTGCCAGCAAAACTGAAGAAATACTTGGCTGGAAACAATTAGATCAGGGGTCTCCAAACTTGGCAACTTTAAGACTTGTGGACTTGTGAACCAACTCCCAGAGTTCCTCAGTCAGCTAAGCTAGCTGAAGAACTCTAGGAATTGAAGTCCACAAGTCTTAAAGTTGCCAAGTCTGGAGACCCCTGAATTAGATGGATGGAGAAAAGAAACCATGCCATTGATGCATAATTTTCTTACCTCATTTACGTAGACCCAGTGACTATCTTTAGAAGCCAGGTTAGTTTCCACAGCCTGGAGAGGGAGAAAAGATAGGGGGAGAAAAACAAGAGAATAAATAATTCAAATAGAATGCGGTAGATCTGCAAAAATCACACATACTCTGGGCTACAATATGCTTAGAATATTTTATTTCTAGCAGATATAATAGGTAAATTAGGAGCTAGCTGAAGGATGTTACACAGGTCATAAAACTTGCATGGGTTCTTCCAGAATGATACCCCACAGCCTCAGAACCCTAGAGATCGAACAGGAATCTCAATTTAGAAGAAAAGACATAACACACTGTTTTTATTCGTAGCACAATCTTCTTGCACCCACTTTATATTTTTTTAAAAAAATGGATCTTCCAAAATAGCCAAGAAGATTCTTTTTCAGATGGAGTCAATGCCACAGAGTGGTGGGGTTTGGGCTTCAGAAAATGAAATTCTGCTATCACTTCAGTTGAAACACTAAAAGGATCTCATTCCCCAAGTATTATGCAATCCCACACCTAATGCAGGAATTAATCAACGCTTTAGCAAGGAGCTGACACTTTTACATCCTTTTATGTACCTAAAGTGAAGTGCTAATCAGAGAATTTATCCAGCATGTTGCAAAAATTGTAGAGTAGCTGCCTTCCTAGGTCTGGTACCATTCCCTGGAGCTCATCTAACTATATTCCAAGACATCCAAGCAAATTTTGAGCAATTTATCTCCATAACTCTGACAATCCCTTAAACCAGATAGTTGCCCCAAAGAGACTTGGCTAAGGAAAGAGAATGGAGTGGGGTGGATGTGGATGTGGAACAGAATATTTCTTATTTCCAGTTAGGGAGGGACAGATCATTTTCTTTCTTGTATTATTTCACATTGTTTTATTCACCATAATCCCACTGAATGCTTTGCCATTGAAAAGAAGCACACACACAATACACTTTACATTGCTTTGCATTTTCTCCTACATGTACAGTACCTTTTCTCTCAACCTATCAATTTTTGTATGCCTTGCTTTCCCATCCCAAAGTGTTTTCCACATAGAAGTAACCAACCCAAAGATTATCTATAGGCAGTCTGGGAATTAAAGTTTGGTGTTGCTTCAATATGTACAACAGGCAAAATTCTCCAGCTTTCCCCTTGCTAAACTTGTATCCGACTGTTCTGTCATTTCTTGTTTCATCTCATTTCTCTGGCTTTGTTCTTTATATGACAGTTCAGGATCCCTTGCTACCATTGTTCAGGAGAACAAGAAGGAGAAGCTTCTTGTACAGTAATATTGTACTGCAAACTAGGGCATACAAAACCTTTGCTAGACCAATTCTTGAATACAGCTCATCTGCCTGGAACCTGCACTATATATCAGATATTAATACAGAGAAATTTCATGAGAAAAGTTCTCCACTCCTCTGCTCACAACAGAATACCTTATGCCACCAGGCTTGAAATTTTGGGCTTAGACAACTTATAACTACACCGCCTTTGGTATGACCTAAGTGTAGTACACAAAATTATCAGCTACAACGTCCTACCTGTCAATGATTACTTCAGCTTCAACCCGCAATAATACACAAGCACACAATAGATACAAGCTTAAGGTAAATCGCTCCAAACTCAATTGCTGAAAATACAACTTCAGCAACAGTGCCTGGAATGCACTACCTGACTCTGTGGTTTTTTCCCAAACCCCCAAAATTTTAACCTTAGCCTGTCTAATGTTGACTCACCTTATTCCTAAGAGGTCTGTAAAGGGGGCGTGCATAAGTGCACCAACTTGCCAAACCGTCATTGTCCTACTGTCCCCATTTATCTGTATCCTTATCCTGTAGTCATAATCATGTTTATACTTATATTTGTTATCTTACACGTGTTTGACAAATAAATAAAAATAAAAAATAAATTTTAAGATTTCCTACATACAATGGCAAAGGACAGATTTAACCTCCTTATAGCAAGGAAACATTTTAAATTACCAACTCGTGGTGGCATGTTTTCCTTCTTTAAATCTTCCAAAGCCAGAATAGCCCAACTACTTTGAACATAAGGCAACCCTTCTTCCAACCCACTGCATGAACATGTGAACAAACAAGAAATTGTGTATACAGGCAGCCCCTGACTGACAACCATTCATTTAGCCACTGTTCAAAGTTACAACAGCACTGGAAGCAAGAGATTTTTGACTGGTCCTTGCATTTACAATCATTACGACAAGTGATCACAATTTGGGCTGATGACAGCAGACATGTATTTATGATGATAGCAGTATCCCTGGGTCATGTGATCACTATTTGAGACCTTCCCAGCCAGCTTCCCACAAGCAAAGATAATGGGGAAACCAGATTTGCTTAAGAACTGTGTGAGTCACTTAACAATTGCAGTTCAATGTTTAACAGCTATGGCTGAAAATGTTTTCTGGCACTGAGGTTTGCAAAAAAAAAGTTTGCAGGTACAACTCACTTAACAACCACCTTGGGAGAGGCATGGCCAGTGTCGTGGGCGAGACGGTCACAAACCCCGATGTCTCCGGGGTTTGTGCCGATATCCCCCCGCCCGGGGGTCTGTCCGAACTTTGGATCGGACCATAACTGCCTTGAAGGAGCAGCGAAGAGTGGGGGAGCCGCTGGAGCGAACGGGGAGATGGCAAACTCCTCATAGCTCCGGATCTTTTCCCCTGACCCAGCGGGGAGGAATGCAGCACCATAGTCCATCATGGCAGCTGCACCAAAGCCACAGTGGTCACAAAATCGAGCAGGAGGGACAAGCATTAAAAAACAAATTGTTGAAGTTGGGTGAGTTATGATCCAAAGAAGAAATAGTTTTAAAAGAGGCACAAGTCTTGGAGAGAACTTTTAAATTGGCAGCTAATAAGTGAAAGTGGAAGAAACTAATTAAGAGAATACACATTCTGGAAGTGAAAGAGCAGAGACGGGGCTTGGAATGGAAGTAGAACCACAATTGAATAAGGAAAACAAAATAAATTCTTTTTTTTTTTCAACTAAGCACGGTTTGGAGATCCCTAGAAGTCTTAATGGACTATATTGGAAATTAAGAAATAAAAGAAAAGAATAAACAAAATTATTGAACTCTTTTTAAGCGGAAATCTCAAATCCCTCTATTCTAAATCTATGGACTACTAAAGATTAAAATAGGAGATAAGAATTTGAAAGACAATTAAGTTTAAGAAGACAATTAAAATAGAAGAAAAATGAAGGAACCTCCACATGCCAAAACTTCTGAGAAAATAGGAACTTTGTTACCAAAATGGCTACTTACTATTTGTGAGCTGTAACTGTTTCAAAAGGAGACATCTAGAGGCAGAGGAAGACAGCTAGAGTCGAATAGTTTTCTTGTGACTATTTTATTTATTTATTTATTCGATTTGTATACCGCCCTTCTCCTGAAGGACTCAGGACGGTTCACAGCCAATAAAATTACATATAATACAGATTAAGAACAGTATAAAAAACTTATTCAATATATGGCATAAAAACTAAAATAAGAATAAAAACCCCATTTAAAACTACATTTAAGCTAGCCCTGCGCGATGAAACAAAAGCGTCTTCAGCTCGTGGCGAAAGGTCTGGAGGTCGGGGAGTTGACGAAGCCCCGGAGGCAGCTCATTCCAGAGGGCCGGAGCCCCCACAGAGAAGGCCTTCCCCCTGGGGGTCGCCAGCTGACATTGTTTGGCCGACGGCACCCTGAGGAGGCCCTCCCTGTGGGAGCGCACAGGTTGATGGGAGGCTACTGGTGGCAGTAGGCGGTCCCATAAATAACCCGGTCCTATGCCATGGAACGCTTTAAAGATAGTAACCAGCACCTTGAATTGCACCCGAAAAACCACCGGGAGCCAGTGCAGGCTGCGCAGGAGAGGTGTCACATGGGAGCCTCGAGGTGCTCCCTCTATCACCCGCGCAGCCACATTCTGGACCAGTTGGAGTTTCTGGGTGCCCTTCAAGGGGAGCCCCATGTAGAGAGCATTGCAGTAGTCCAGGTGGGATGTGCCGAGGGCATGAGTGACTGTGCAGAGGGAAACCCGGTCTAGAAAGGGACGCAACTGGCGTATCAGGTGAACCTGATAAAAAGCTCCCCTGGCGACGGCCATCATATGCTCTTCTAACAACAGCCATGCATTCAGGAGGACGCCTAGATTGCGGACCCTCTCCGTGGGGGCCAACGACTCACCCCCAACAGTCAGTGATGGAATCAGCTAGCTGTACTGGGATGCCGGCATCCACAGCCACTCGGTCTTGGAAGGGTTGAGTTGGAGCCTGTTTCTCTCCATCCAGACCCGTACGGCCTCCAGACACCGGGACATCACTTCGACGGCCTCGTTGGGGTGGTTGAGGTGGAAATATACAGCTGAATGTCATCAGTGTATAGATGACATCTCACCCCAAAACCACAGATGATCTCACCCAGCAGCTTCATATAGATGTTGAACAGAAGGGGCGAGAGAACTGACTCCTGTGGTACCCCACACAAGAGGTGCCTCGGGGCCGATCTCTGCCCTCCTGCCAACATCGTCTGCAACCAGTCAGAGAGGTAGGAGGAGAACCACCCATAAACGGTGCCCCCCACTCCAACCCCCCCGAGCCACCGCAGCAATACCATGGTCGATGGTATCAAAAGCCGCTGAGAGATCTAATAGGACTAGGACAGAGGAGCAACCTCTGTCCTGAGCCCTCCAGAGATCATCTACCAACGCGACCAAGGCCATTTCCATGCTGTAACCAGGCCGGAAGCCGGACTGGAACGGATCCAGATAGACAGTTTCATCCAGGTACTGGGGGAACTGTCTTGCCACCACACTCTCAACAACCTGCGGCTGTCTGTTGGGGGCGAGTCACTGGCCCCAACAGAGAGGGTACGCAACTTAGGCGTTCTCCTGGATGGACGGCTGTCGTTTACAGATCATTTGGCGGCCGTCTCCAGGAGAGCCTTTTACCAGGTTCGCCTGGTCCGTCAGTTGCGTCCCTTTCTGGACCGGGATGCCTTATGCACGGTCACTCATGCTCTCGTCACTTCTCGTCTGGATTATTGCAATGCTCTTTACATGGGGCTACCCCTGAAGTGCACCCGGGGACTTCAGTTAGTCCAGAATGCAGCTGCGCGGGTGATCGAGGGAGCTCCTCGTTGCTCCCGGGTAACACCGCTCCTGCGCAGTCTGCACTGGCTACCTGTGGTCTTTCGGGTGCGCTTCAAGGTTTTGGTTACCACCTTTAAAGCGCTCCATGGCTTAGGGCCCGGGTACTTACGGGACCGCCTGCTGTTACCGTATGCCTCCCATCGACCCGTACGCTCTCACAGAGAGGGTCTCCTCAGGGTGCCGTCCGCCAAGCAACGCCGGCTGGCGGCCCCCAGGGGTAGGGCCTTCTCTGTTGGAGCACCTACTCTCTGGAACGACCTTCCCCCCGGTTTGCGTTTAATATCTGACCTTCGGACCTTCCGCCGGGAATTAAAAACTCATTTATTTGTTCAAGCGGGACTGGACTGATTTTTAAATTTTTAATTTTTAAATTTTAAATTTTAAATTTTTAATCTTTTGTAATTTTATATGGGGTATTTTAGGTTGGTCAATCTGACGGTTTTAATTCGGCCACTATTGAATAGGTATTTTAAATTGATATTTTTAACTTTGTATATTTACTGTTTTTTATCCTGGCTGTACTCCACCCTGAGTCCTTCGGGAGAAGGGTGGTATAAAAATTTAAATAAATAAATAAATAAATAAATAAAACCTTCGCCACAAAACGAAGGTTGGAGACAGGATGATAATTTGCCAAAACAGCTGGATCCAGGGAAGGCTTCTTGAGGAGGGGCCTCACCACCGCCTCTTTTAAGGTGGTAGGGAAGACACCCTCCACCAGAGAAGCATTGACAATTCCCTGGAGTCAGCCTTGTGTAACCTCCCAGGTGGTCAGTACCAGCCAGGAGGGACACGGGTCCAATAAACATGTGGTTGCATTCAGCTTCCCCAGTATCCCGTCCATGTCCTCAGGAGCCACAGTATTGAACTCCTCCCAGATGGAAACCTCAAGACCTGCCTCCTCCACCCCGCCCGACCCTATCCAATCTGCGTCCAGACCTTCCCGAATCTGAGCAATTTTATCATGCAGATATTGCCCAAACTCCTCAGCACGCTCATGTAAGGGGTCCTCCACTGCTCTCTGACAAAGGAGAGAGTGAGTCACCCCAAACAGGGTGGCTGGGCGGTTATCTGCTGATGCAACGAGAGCAGAAAAATATGTCCGTTTTGCCACTCTCATCACCACTAGATAGGTCTGAATATGAGACCTTACTAGTGTCCGGTCAGATTCGGAACGGCTGGCCCTCCAATTACTCTCTAGGCATCTTTTCCAGTGCTTCATCTCTCTCAGCTCCTCAGAATACCAAGGAGATAGTTGAGATTGGCACCGGGTCAGAGGCCGCAAAGGCACGACGCGATCCAGAGTCCCAGCAGCCGCCCTATCCCAGGCGGCGACTAGATCTCCAGCCGAGCCGTGGGCTGAATCCTCAGGTAATGGCTCCATTTGGAACCTCTCAGGGTCCATCAGGCACCTGGGACGGAACCAGTCGAGTTGAAGGAGCAAATGGTCTGACCATGACAGGGGTTTAATAACTAAGTCCCCTAACTCCAGATCATTCAACCACTGTTGAATGAGACAAAAATCAAATCCAGAGTGTTTCCCCCGATGTCGGTGGGACCATTCACTAACTGGGTCAGGTCCAAGGCCATCATGGAAGCCATGAACTCCCGAGCCGACGTGGATGCTTCGCCAACCGACGGCAGGTTGAAGTCCCCCATAACTATAAGTCTGGGGGTTTCAACCGCCATCCCGGCGATCACATCCAACAACTTGGGCAGGGTTTCTGTCACGCAGCAAGGAGCCAGGTATTTGATCAGCAAACCCACCTGCATCCCCAGGCCCCACTTCACAAAGAGGGACTCACATCCGGCTATGTGGTACAGTGACCTCCCTCGGCTCTAAACTCTCGTTAATAATAACTGCCACTCCCCCACCCCTACCCTGGGCCCTTGGCCGATGGAATGCGCGGAAACCCGGTAGGCACATTTCTACCAGGGGAACCCCCCCCTTCCGTGCCCAACCAGGGTTTCATGAAGATTGGTGTTGCTGGAACTACACAACAGTTTTAGAGGAGAGTTACAGATGGTGTGTCTTTGGATTACAAAATTAAGCAGAGAACTTGTTATTTAAGCAAGATTTCCAGAGGCAAAGAAAGATTGTAAGAATGGAATAGAGGTTTATTCCCACGAAGAAAGCTCTG
Source organism: Ahaetulla prasina (assembly GCF_028640845.1). Taxonomy (NCBI): domain Eukaryota; kingdom Metazoa; phylum Chordata; class Lepidosauria; order Squamata; family Colubridae; genus Ahaetulla; species Ahaetulla prasina. The sequence goes on along the minus strand of NC_080544.1, from coordinate 3,989,080 downwards.
TTGATGTAGGCACACGACATTTCTTTGAAAGGAACTAATAGCCGCTTTTAGAATTATGTAAAGGATTTAATCAGAAAATGTTAATATTAATATTAATGTTGTGATATTTATAATGAAAATAGAAGGATCTGGACTTGAGGGATTTAGTCATCGAACCTTTGTCATGGTCAGATCACTTCCTCCTTCGCCTGGACTTTCTGACCGCCACTCAACACCACAGGGAGACAGAACCAATACGTTGGTTCCGTCCCAGGCGCCTGATGGACCCGGAGAGGTTCCAGACGGAGCTTGGGCCATTTCCTGAGGGTCTGGCTCACGGCACGGCCGAGGAACTTGTCGCGGCTTGGGAATGGGCCGCGGCGGGGGCCTTAGACTGTGTCGTGCCTTTGCGGCCTCTGACCCGGCATAGGTCTCAACCAGCTCCCTGGTTTTCTGAGGAGCTGAGGGGGATGAAACGCCGGAGAAGACGCCTAGAGAGTTCTTGTAGGTCCAGTCGTTCAGAGGCTGATCGGACACTAGTTAGGTCTATACTAGGACCTACCTAGTGGCAATGAGGGAAGCGAGACATTGCTACGTCTCCTCCCTCATTGCGTCGGCAGATAACCGCTCGGCCGCCCTGTTTCGGGTGACTCGCTCTCTCCTTCAACAGGGGGAGCGGGATGACCCGTTGCAGGGACGTGCCGAGGAGTTTAGTGGTTATCTATACGACAAAATCGTTCAGCTTCGGGACGGCCTGGACCAAAATTGGGTAGATCCAGGCGAGATGTCAGAGAGCCGTCTTGTTGAGACTGTTTGGGATGAGTTTGACCCTGTGGCTCCCGAGGACATGGACAGGTTGCTGGGTAGGTTGAACGCCACCACATGTTTACTGGACCCGTGCCCCTCCTGGTTGATGCTGGCCGCACAGGAGGTGACACGAGGCTGGCTCCAGGGGATTACGAATGCTTCTTTGTTGGAGGGGGTCTTTCCGGCCGCCTTGAAAGAGGCGGTGGTGAGGCCTCTCCTCAAGAAGCCTTCCCTGGACCCAGCTGTTTTAGGTAATTACCGTCCGGTCTCCAACCTTCGCTTTGTGGCGAAGGTTGTAGAGAGTGTGGTGGCATGTCAACTACCCCAGTACCTGGAGGAAACCATCTATCTAGACCCGTTCCAGTCCGGCTTTCGGCCCGGATACAGCACTGAGACGGCTTTGGTCGCATTGGTTGATGATCTCTGGAGGGCCAGGGATAGGGGTTATTCCTCTGCCTTGGTCCTATTAGACCTTTCAGCGGCTTTTGATACCATCGACCATGGTATCCTGCTGCACCGGTTGGAGGGATTGGGGGTGGGAGGCACCGTTTATCGGTGGTTCTCCTCCTATCTCTCTGATCGGTTGCAGACGGTGTTGACGGGGGGGCAGAGGTCGGCCCCGAGACGCCTCACTTGTAGGGTGCCTCAGGGGTCGATTCTCTCACCCCTCTTGTTCAACATCTACATGAAGCCGCTGGGTGAGATCATCAGTGGTTTCGGTGTGAGGTACCAGCTGTACGCTGATGATACTCAGCTGTACTTTTCCACACCGGACCACCCCAACGAAGCTATCGAAGTGCTGTCCCGGTGTCTGGAAGCCGTACGGGTCTGGATGGGGAGAAACAGGCTCAATCCCTCCAAGACAGAGTGGCTGTGGATGCCGGCATCCCGGTACAGTCAGCTGCAGCCGCGGCTTACTGTTGGGGACGAGTCATTGGCCCCAATGGAGAGGGTGCGCAACCTGGGCATCCTCCTGGATGGACAGCTGACTTTTGAAGACCATTTGACGGCCGTCTCCAGGAGAGCTTTTTACCAGGTTCGCCTGGTTCGCCAGTTGCGCCCCTTTCTAGACCGGGATGCCCTATGCACGGTCACTCATGCTCTCGTGACATCTCGTCTGGATTACTGCAATGCTCTCTACATGGGGCTCCCCTTGAGGAGCACCCGGAGACTCCAGGTAGTTCAGAATGCGGCTGCGCGGGTGATAGAGGGAGCCCCTCGCGGCTCCCACGTAACACCTCTCCTGCGCAGACTGCACTGGCTGCCTGTGGCCTTCCGGGTGCGCTTCAAGGTTTTGGTAATGATCTTCAAAGCGCTCCATGGCATAGGGCCGGGCTACTTACGGGACCGTCTGTTGCCACCAAATGCCTCTCACCGACCCGTGCGCTCTCACAGAGAGGGACTCCTCAGGGTGCCATCGGCCAGGCAGTGCCGACTGGCGACACCCAGGGGAAGGGCCTTTTCTGTGGGTGCCCCCACCCTCTGGAACGAGCTTCCCCCAGGACTTCGCCAACTTCCTGACCTTCGAACCTTCCGCCGCGAGCTTAAGACACATCTATTTATTTGCGCAGGACTGGACTAGAATTTTTAAATTTTTAAATGTTTAAATTTTAAATCTGGTTTTAATGGGGTTTTATTATTTATATCTCTATTTTAAACATTCGGCCTTATGTAATAAGTTTTTTAAATTAATGTTTTATTCTGTACATATATATGTTTTATATGGCTGTAAACCGCCCTGAGTCCCTAGGGAGATAGGGCAGTATAAAAGTGTGAACAAATAAATAAAATAAATAAAATAATTGAGATTTTGGGAAATAGAGGGAAAGATATTAGAATAAATTGGGATAAGAGGGAAATAAGTGCTATTATGTTCTGGGAAAATTATTATTATTTTTGTTTCTTTTCTTTCTTGTTTTTATGAACAAGTAAGGTAATAAAATGATTTGATAAAAATTTCTAAGGAAACAATTAAACATATTGGGGGAATAATTGAGAATACTTAGAGATTACCCTGGTAAATGTCAATTTTTTGTTTGATACCAAATGGATTAGATGAGAAATTTTAAGTATATGATTACTGGTTTAGAGGCAGAGGAAGATGATAAGAGAAGAAGGAAATTGTCCATGTGATTTCTGGGCAGTTTTAAGAAAATGATTTTAAATGGTCTGACCTCTGATTAGTAATGTAGATATAAAATTGAGGTTGGTGAAATGTTAAAAAACTTAAATAGAAGATTTATTAAGGAATTTATGGGGAAGATAAAAACTTATTAAATAGAAATTTTTTTAAATATATATTTTTGATTTAGATGCAGAGGAAGATGGGGGGATGTGTCTTTGTGAGTTCAGGACCACTCCTATAGAAGAAAGAAATTGTTTATGTGATCTCTGGGCAATTTTAAGAAAGAGTTTTTAGATGGTCTGACCTCTGATTAGTAATGAAGATATAAAGTTTTGATTGGTGAAATTTAAAAACTTGATAGAAGACTTATTAATGAAGTTCAACTGATTAGATAGAAAAATTTTAATATATGTTATTGATTTAGAGGCAGAGAAAGATGTTTGGGGAGAGTGGTCTTTGTGAGTTCAGACTACTCCTATATAAGAAAGAAACTGTCTATGTGATCTCTGGGCAGTTTTAAGAAAGAGTTTTTGGACGATCTGACCTTTGATTAGTAATGAAGATACAAAGCTTTGATTGGTGAAATTTTAAAAAAACTTGATAGATTTATTAATGATGTTTTAGGGAATTAAATCTGGGGACTAGATTTCTTTTAAATATCTTTCAGAATAGGTTGAATTTGATTTTTTTTATTAGATTTGTGCAATAAATAATTAAAGTTAAGAAGAAGAAGAAAATACATTGTATTATATTATAATTTGGGTAATTTAATATGTTTTAAGATGTACCTGACCAATGATTTGTTCACAATGATCTTTTTTAATATGTTTATAAAAAATAAAAAATATTTTGCAAAAAAACAACAACCACCTTGATTAGCAATGGAAATTCTGGTCCCAAGTCAAGGTCTACCTGTATAAAGCAAGCATGGTTCTGCTGGTTTCAAATGCAACTCTTAGCTCAGCCTTCCCCAGGATCAAATGTGTTAAAATATAATGTTCAGAAGTCCTAGCCAGCATGTCCAATTTCTAATACAAAACTCTTGAGAGGGAAACGTATCTTGCACCATGTAATCCGAATATCTTGTGAGGGTTTTTTTAAAAATAGAAATATTTTGGAGTGTATAAAAAATTGCTCAGTCACCCATATGTTTTGTGTACACAATCATTTTTCATAAAACCTCCCAAGGCTCCCCTTTTCACACTGGACTAATGGCCTGCAACATTTCCATCAAAGAAGCAAAACTTCGAGACAGATTGCACATCAGAGGGTGCATACTTTTCAGCTTTTATTTACTTCCCCTTAAAAATCACTGAAACACCACATTTCTGCAAATGTAGTGGAAAAAGAAACATAAAACAAATGGACAGCTGATTTCCCCTTTGTTGTACCTCCGGCAGATTTCTGCAAGCAGACTGTTCTCTTATTTTTCTTGGGGGAAAAAAAGCTCATTAATTGTACTCCATTAATACAATTGCCTAAAAAAATCTGTTATTGAAAGTCAGAGGAGTGTCTGGAACAGAATGCGATGAAATGTTGTGGAGACACATTTGAAGCCAATAAAAAGATAAGATTCCCTTGAGTTGAGTTTAACCCTGGTGACTCCACAGACACAATTATGCAACAACATGGAAGTGCTTTGTCATGGCTTTTCCCCTGCATTTGTAAAAACATACTCAATCCCAAAATCTTCTTAAGCTCTCCCACTCAAGAGATCTAACTCTATCCATTTTGAAACCAACCAAGGACAGATGGAGGGTGCCACCTGGTGTGGTCACACATCACTGGAATCAGAGGTCTTTGGCTTACGTTGATTTAAAGGGTGAGTAAATACATTACATATGTGACAAAGAGTTATGTTGTTGTCCTTCTTCTCTAATAAGTAAAACACTGAACCCTCAATAAGATCTTCTGAGGGTTTTGTGGCCTCTTGCTTTACATGAGTTCAAAATGTACTCATGATGTACAAGAGATTATCTTTAAACAAGATAAGAATTAAGAATTATCTTTAAACAATGGCAATTATCTTTTTTGATGCCCACACTTGATCTAAATAACAATTCTCAGTTTTCTTTGTGTATTTATTAGTTTTTGTAATATGCCCCACTGCAGGAGTTTTTAGTTTTTAGTTTAAGTTATCTGAAGGATTGAGAAAGTTGATTAAAAATTAGAGAACATTCACAGAGACTTTTTAAAACTCTGTAGAAAACATTTATTGCCGGACAATAAACTAATTTGAGCACTGCTTAATCTCATTCTTAAGTATAGTAAGAGTTCAGAGCAGGTGAAGATAGCATTGATTATGTTGCAAAATATAAAACAAAGGGGAATTCTAGATGTGACACACGTTAATTTAAATTTTTAGAGAATTGAAAAGAGATCTGGTTTTAGTCTGGAGTCTTCTGTGATCACCCCTCTCCCCCTTGGTCTTTACAAACACAGAGGAAATTCTAACACAGGAAGAAGCAATTTCCCCAGAGCCATGGATTACCAAAAAACGAACAAACAAACAAAAAACAAAAACAAAACCAAATGGAAGAAGCAAAGAAAGAGAGGTACAAGAGTAGGAATTTTAAACAGATTAAGGAATAGGAGAAATAAAAATCTCCAAAAAAATCTCCAAAAAAAAAAAAAAGGAGAATAAAAGGAGAACAAAAGGAGTGTACCTTACCATCTGTTGATATTAGTCAAATAAAACACAAACAGAACATTAATCATGCCAAGTAGAAATTCCAACAAAAATGCCAAATGCCCTCAAACAAAAGATGCCACTGCAAATAATGCCCAAAATGAAGCAATAAAATTCTATAAATGTAGCATTTTATAAATGTAGCTATAAATATAATGATTCAATAAAAGAAAGTGAAGAAATCAAGCAATGCAAACTATGCATAAACTATGCCCACTTATCCTGCCTGAAAATAAACAAAACAATAGACAACCTACTACAATCTGAAACTACATTTATCCATCTTTGTTCATCTTGTCTTCCTAAATTAGATTACCTAAATTGCATGTCTGATAAAATACAAACCATAGATACAACTATAAAATCACAACAAAATATCATTGACTCCATTCAAACAAACTTAGAAAAAAATATCATTGACTCCATTCAAACAAACTTAGAAAAAAGAATACTAGCATGTTTAGAACCACGTTACACAAATCTTGAAAAAAAAATTACAGCACAAAAAAATGGAAACACAGCTGATCAAAATCTTTTCCCAATCCAACAAACATTACCTTTTACGCAAACTAAACCACAAACATCTACCAATCAACCAAACAACATAGCAATATTAGTAAAAGATACCATTGAGAGAGAACAAAAATGTCAAAATGCTATATTATTTGGACTAGATAACACAAATGAACCAGATATCGATAAAATACGTAACATCATTTTAAAATACCATACATCCACCTTCAACCCTAATGAAATAACCGAAGTCTCCAGAGATGGACCTGAATTCAAAAACAGTGATGGCTCAGTGGCACCTAAATTCTGTAGAGTCATCTGCATAAATGAGATCAGCAAACGGAAGTTCATTCAAACTATAAACACAATTGCCAGAAACAACCCCAGCCTCAACAAACTTAGAGCAAGACCTCGCCTATCATTTCTGCAAAGAATTCGCTCCCGTGAACTTCGCACAGAACTCAAATGATGACAAGAAGAAGGAGAAACCAACCTTTACAATGACTACCATGCTGACTGCATAAAATGAAAAACCTATAATCAATTAGCCAACACTCAACTGCACTTCAATCAAAGCATCCAACCATCCATCTCACTAAACTTCAAAACTTCCGTCATACAGAACCCTCAACCAACCAACGTTCAACCAAGCATCCTCCAAGTACCCGTCATACAGAACCACCAAACATCCACTGTTCAACCAACAATCATTCAACCAACCATTGCTCAACCAACCATCCTCCAACCACCCATTGTACAGAACCTCCAACCATTCATTGCTCAACCATCCTTTGTTCAACCAACCGTTGCTCAACCAACCATCCTCCAATCGCCCGTCACTCATAACCTCTAACAAACTATCATCCAAAACTAGGTACGCATGCCCCTTACTTCTTCTACACCAAACACTGCAGATCTTAAATGCAAATTGATGAATGCAAGAAGCATTGTAAACAAATTACCTGAATTTATCCTCTTGTTATACAATGGTATATATGATATTGTATTTGTTTGCGAAACATGGCTGAACTCATCAGTCCCTGACTCCATTATTTCAGACAAAGAGTATCATATTTTTCGGTCAGATCAAGAAACCCGCAGAGGAGGTGGAGTGGCTATCTTTTACAAAAAGTCACTGAATCTTAAAAATATTCAAGTTGCACATAAACGTTCCCTTCCTGAGATTATTGTATGCGACCTGTCCCTTAACATCACACCTTGATTCTTACTATGCTACAGAACCCCTGACTACGACATCGCTCATGCAAACAGTTAACAGTTAACAGTTAACCACACTACTAACATGGGCTACCTCTTGCCCATATCATCTCATCTTCCTGGGTGACCTAAACATACCTTCTATTAACTGGATAACAAATGAATGTACAACTGAACCCACCCACACTACCCTATACAACACTGTTACAAACCTAGGTCTTGAACAACTAGTAACTAACAATACAAGACACAAAAACTGTCTTGACTGTTGCGCCTCGCTCGCTCCCCGCGCCACAGCCGGGCCGCTCTTATCTCCTGCCGGACGCTGATAGTACAGAAGAATGTCCTGGCATGCCTCCAGCCCCCAGCCCTGGCAACATGCCCGGACAAACCGAACAAACAAACCTCCCTTCAATAGCATGTGTGCCTGAAGCCAGCCACGAGCTGGGATTACCAACAGCTGGAGACAAAACGATGCAATGGATAGATCCACGCTTCTGGAGAATGGAGAGGTGATGTCAGCAAAAGGAAGGGAGGGGCAGGCCTGGATAAGTGCTGAGTCATGGAGCCATACCCCATGGCCTATATAAAGGATCTGCTTTCTGGCATTCTCTGAGTCAGGCAAAGTCTAATCTGGATTGCTGAAGTCACACCTTGGATTCCTGCCTGCTCTGAGGACTCTGATAGGACTTTGGCAGAGCTGCAGAGGCACGCTTGATACGGACTTCCCCGACTCGGCCGTCAGAGGAGGACTGGGACACGACATTGACCTCATCTTCTGCAACAACACAAACTCAATTTATGGACTACAAATAAACAAACCCTTTTCCAACAGCGACCACAGCATGATAGACTTTTGTCTCATTATACGCCCTTACATAAATCGTCATGATAATGGTATTCCTAACTACAATTTCAAAAAAGCTAACTATGACCTTATAAACAATGACCTCTCATCTCTTGACTGGCAAAATCTGTTCTCAACCTTTATCGCTACCGAAGACCACTATAGAGTTTTCCTACTTGAAATCAATAGAATAATTAAATCTTTACATACCACAAACCACCACCAAAACCAGAAGAAACAAATTACCCTTATCAATAAAAAAGCTTCAATCAAAAAAAAAAATCCCTCTAGAGAAAAAACAAAAAGGGCTATGTAGCAAATTTCAAAAACCGCTACAGAAACATATGCAATCAAATAAAAACTGAATGCACCAATTACCACACCAAGCAAGAAGAAAAACTTCTGCGCACAAATTCCAATCGTGCTTTTTATAATTTTGTGAACAACAAACGTAAAGACTCAAGATCCATCCCACCACTAAAAGATTCTAACGGCAAAGAATATAACGATGAAACAGTTAAAGCAAACCTCTTCAACAAATTCTTTGGCACAATCTTTGTTAACAGTAATGACTTATACCCGACATTGCCCAATCGTACCAACAATGAGTACAATGACCTAACATATATAGATTTCACAGAAGATAATGTTGAAAAAGCTCTTCGCAAACTGAAACCATCCCTATCTATTGGACCTGATGAACTATGTGCATACTTCTTAAAAAAGATTTCCACTACTATAGCAGAACCCCTAAGCATAATTTTTGAAAAAGCTTTCACGACCAGTTCCCTTCCTAAACTTTGGTCACTTGCCACGGTCATCCCTATCTTCAAAAATGGAGACCCCAGCCTAGTTGAAAATTACAGACCTATCTCTCTATGCTGCATCACCTGCAAAGTAATGGAATCTATCATCAACCAATCTATTACCCTCCACCTAGAAACAAACAACGTACTCTCTAATAAACAATTTGGTTTCAGAAAAAAATTATCATGTAATTTTCAACTTCTTCACTGCAAAAAGATATGGACTACAAATCTTGATCAGGGCAAAGTAATAGATGCAATCTACATAGACTTCTGCAAAGCTTTTGACTCAGTAGTACATGATAAACTTCTTCTAAAACTTCTTCTAAGATCCTTCTTCTAAGATCCTATGGCATCTCAGGACCCCTCCACAATTGGATAACAGCTTTCCTATCAAACAGACAACAAGTGGTCAAAATTGGCAATGCTCTATCAAATCCTGTTCCTGTCAAAAGCGGCATTCCACAAGGCAGCGTTCATGGACCAACACTCTTCATATTATACATTAATGATCTCTGTGACTATATTAAAAGTAATTGTGTTCTCTTTGCTGATGATGTCAAACTATTTAACACCACCAACAATACAGCTATCCTCCAAAAAGACCTTGACTTCGTATCTGAATGGTCTAAAACTTGGCAACTCCAAATCTCAACCAGCAATTTCTCAGTCTTACATATTGGAAAAAAGAACCTAAACACTAAGTACAAGCTTGATGTACATTACCTTACAGATGACCCCCACCCTGTTAAAGACCTTGGAGTTTTCATATCAAATGATCTAAGTGCCAAAACCCACTGCAACTACATCGCAAAAAAGGCCTTAAGAGTTGTAAACCTAATCTTGCATAGCTTCTTCTCCAAAAACACTACACTACTAACTAGAGCATATAAAACATTTGCTAGACCAATTCTTGAATACAGCTCGACTGTCTGGAACCCATACCACATTTCTGACATCAATACAATTGAACGTGTCCAGAAATATTTTACAAGAAGAGTTCTCCACTCCTCTGAATACAACAAAATACCTTATGCCACCAGACTTGAAATCCTGGGTTTAGAAAATTTAGAACTACGCCGCCTTCGACATGACCTGATTTTAACTCATAGAATCATCTATTACAATGTCCTTCCTGACAAAGACTACTTCAGCTTCAATTACAACAATTCACGAGCACATAATAGATTTAAGCTTAATGTTAACCGCTCCAATCTTGATTGCAGAAAATATGACTTCTGTAACAGAGTTGTTAATGCTTGGAATACACTACCTGACTCTGTGGTCTCTTCCCAAAATCCCCAAAGCTTCAACCAAAAACTGTCTACTATTGACCTCACCCCATTCCTAAGAGGTCTGAAAGGGGCGTGCATAAGAGCACAAACGTGCCTACCGTTCCTGTCCTATTGTTTCCTTTCATTATATCCAATTAACATAGTTATTACATACTCATACTCATATATATGCTTAAATACTGTATAGTTATTTCATGCTTATGCTTACATATACTGTGTGACAAAATAAATAAATATAAATAAATAAATAAATAAAACTCCTCTGCCTTCAATTTTCCTAACCAACATATGTTCACTTGCTAATAAGATGAATGAAATACTCCTTTTAAACAGATACAATTCTGATTTTTACAATTCAGCAGCCCTATGCTTCTCTGAAACCTGGTTAAATGAATCAATTGATAGCAGCCTGCATATCCCAGGGTTTCAGATTCAACAATCAGACAGAATTGCAGAAACATCTGGTAAAAAGAAGGGAGGAGGCTTATGCTTATATATCAACAAGAGCTGGTCTTAGGATATAAATATTATATGTTAATTCTATGACAAAAACTTAGAAACAATAATTATCAACTGCAAACCATACTATTCGTCTCGTGAATTTTCCTCATTTCTTCTAATTGCTGTTTATGTCCCACACAAGTCTGTGTAAATAAGGCATTACGAACTCTAGCTGACCAAATTATGGAGGCTGAAGCCAAATACCCCGATTTACTGGCCATTATTTTGGGAGATCTAAACAAGGCAAACTTAAGGAAAGAGCTACCAAAATATTTTCAGCATATCAATTGTCTCACTAAAGGCAAGAATACTTTAGGCCATTGCTACACAACACTAAAAGATGATTATTGGTCCGTACCATGAGCAGCTGTGGGACACTCTGATTATTGCATGATTCACCTTGTACCTGCTTACAGGCAAAGACTTAAAACCACAAAACGAACAATTAAAGCAGTGAAGACCTGGATGGAGGAGGCAAAGTTAAAGCTACAGTCTTGCCTTGACTGCATTGATTGGAATGTTTTTGAAAATACCTCTGCAGACTTAGATGAACTCACAGAGACTGTAACATCATATGTCAGCTTCTGTGAAGACCTACGTGTACCGACCAGGAACTTGCAAATATACAGTAACAACAAACCTTGGTTCACAGCTAAACTTAAGCATTACGTCATTCCAAAGAGGAAGCCTACAGAAAAGGTGTTAAAATGCTGTACAGTCAGGCCAGAAATGTATTAACAAGAGAGATCAGAGCAACAAAAAGAAGCTACTATGAAAAGCTAAAGAATAGGTTCTCAACAAATGATCCAGCAAACATGTGGAAAACTTTTAAAAATATCACCAGCTACAGCAAACCTCCTTCCCAGGCTGAAAGAAATTAGCAACTGGCAGATGACCTGAACATGCTTTACTGCAGTTTTGAAAGGAAACTACAGCCACCTATTTCCACAACTCCCATCTCAGATGCACCAACAACAGCCAAGCCTCCTACAACTGACCCCATCCCATTGGGTTCACAACCCCTAATTATCACAGAAAAGGAAGTGCAAGACCTATTTCACAGACAAAAGCCAGGAAAAGCTCCAGGCCCAGACAAGATAACTCCTTGCTTAAAAGTCTTGCTGACCAATTGGCCCCCATCTTCACCTGAATCTTCAATCAATCGCTAGAGATGTGCTATGTTCCTTCTTGCTTCAAACGCTCTACTGTCATCCCAGTGCCAAAGAAGCTCACTATCAAGGAACTGAATGACTACAGACCAGTTTCTCTAACATCTGTAGTCATGAAAACCTTTGAAAGGCTAGTGCTGACCCACTTGAAAACCATCACGGATCCATAACAGATGTTAGACCCCTTTCAATTTTCATACTGAGCAAATAGATCAACAGATGATGTTGTTAATATGGCTCTGCACTACATCCTACAACATCTTAAATTGCCAAAGACCTACGCAAGGGTCCTTTTTGTAGACTTTAGTTCAGCATTCAATACCATCATTCCAGACACTCTTCTAAGCTAAACCAGCTACAGGTACCTGAACATACATACATACATACATACATACATACATACATACATACATACATTTATTTGTTTGTTTGTTTGTTTGTTTGTTTGTTTATTTAATTTCTATACCGCCCTTCTCCCAAAGGACTCAGGGTGGTTTACAGCCAGATAAAAACACAATTATACACATAGCACACAAATTAAAAACCTTTTAAAAATCTGATTCAAATTAGGCCAAATTAAAAACTTAAAAAACAATAATAAAACTATAATAAACCCCTGTTAAAATTACTATTACTTTAAGCCAGCCCTGCGCGGTAAAACAAAAAAGTCTTCAACTCGCGGCGAAAGGTCTGGAAGTCAGGGAGTTGTCGTATCCCTAGAGGCAGCTCATTCCAGAGGGCAGGTGCCCCCACAGAGAAGGCCCTCCCCTTGGGGGTCGCCAGTCGACATTGTTTGACTGACGGCACCCTGATGAGGCCCTCCCTATGGGAGCACACAGGTCGATGGGAGGCTATTGGTGGCAGCAGGCAGTCCCGTAAATAACCCAATCCTATGCCATGGAGCACTTTAAAAGTGGTAACCAACACCTTGAATTGCACCCGGAAGACCACAGAAAGCCAGTGCAGCTTGCGCAGGAGAGGTGTTATATAGGAGCCTTGAGTTGCTCCATCTATTACCCGCACAGCCGCATTCTGGACCAACTGGACCCTCCGGGTGCTCTTCAAGGGGAGCCCCATGTAGAGAGCATTACAGTAGTCCAGGCAGGAAGTGACGAGGGCATGAGTGACTGTGCATAGGGAATCCCGGTCTAGGAAGGGGCGCAACTGGCGTATCAGGCGTATCTGATAGAAAGCTCCCCTGGCGACGGTCGTCATATGCTCTTCAAAGGACAACCATCCATCCAGGAGGACGCCTAAGTTGTGAACCCTCTCCATAGGGGCCAATGACTCGCCCCCAACAGTCAGCGATGGAATCAGCTGGCTGTACCGGGATGCCGGCATCCACAGCCACTCAGTCTTGAACGGGTTGAGTTGTACAGAGAACAGAGAACAGAGTTGTAAGTGGATCATAAACTTCCTAACAAACAGGAAACAGCAGGGAAAGCTAAGCAGAATCATATCAGATACCTGTACAATTAGCACAGCCCCCCCCCCAATTCTCTTCTCTCTGTATACCAATGACTGCATCTCTAACAATTCATCTGTTAAACTACTGAAGTTCGCAGATGACACAACAGTGGTTGGTCTCATTTGAGACAATGATGAATCTGTACACAGACGGGAGGTTAAACAACTAGCCTCGTGATGTGACCAGAACAATCTGGAACTGAACACACTCAAAACCGTAGAAATGGTGGTAGACTTTAGGAGAAACCCTTCCATACTTCCACCTCTTACAATACTAGATAACACAGTATCAACAGTAGAGATCTTCAAATTTCTAGGTTCTATCATATCACAAGATCTAAAATGGACAGCTAACATCAAAAACATCATCAAAAAAGGACAACAAAGAATGTTCTTTCTGCACCAACTCAGAAAGCTCAAACTGCCCAAGGAGGTGCTGAGGAATTATTATTATTATTATTATTATTATTATTATTATTATTATTATTATTATTATTATTATTATTATTATTATTATTTATTTATTTGATTTTTATACCGCCCTTCTCCCGAAGGACTCAGGGCGGTGTACAGGCAAAAATAAAATAAACAATACAATATACCATCTAAAATGCAGATTAAAAAACTTATTTTAAAATTAGCCTGATGGGTTAAAATATACTAGACTAAAAACCCCATTTAAAATTAGTTAATAAAAATTTAAAATTAATAAAATTCAGTTCAAGCCAGCCCCGCGCGAATGAAAAGATGTGTCTTCAGTTCGCGACGGAATGTCCGAAGGTCAGGTATTTGGCGTAAACCCGGGGGAAGCTCGTTCCAGAGTGTGGGAGCCCCCACAGAGAAGGCCCTTCCCCTGAGGGCCGCCAGCCGACATTGCTTGGCGGACAGCACCCTGAGAAGTCCCTCTCTGTGAGAGCGTACGGGTCGGTGGGAGGCATGTGGTAACAGCAGGCGGTCCCGTAAGTACGTATTGAGTCTGTCATCTGCACGTCTATAACTGTCCGGTTTGGTTCTGCAACCCAACAAGACAGACACAGACTTCAGAGGATAATTAGAATTGCAGAAAAAACAATGGCTACCAACCTGCCTTCCATTGAGGACCTGTATACTGCACGAGTCAAAATGGAGGCCATGAAAATATTTACAGACCCCTCGCATCCTGGACATAAACTGTTTCAACTCCTACCCTCAAAACGATGCTATAGAGCACTGCACACCAGAACAACTAGACACAAGAACAGTTTTTTCCCAAACTCCATCACTCTGCTAAACAAATAATTCCCTCAACATTGTCAAACTATTTACTAAATCTGCACTACTGTTAATCTTCTCATCATTCCCATCACCTTCCACTTATGACTGTATGACTGTAACTTTGTTGCTTGTATCCTTACAATTTATATTGATATTGATTGTTTCCTGATTGCTTATTTGTACCCTATGACTATCATTAGGTGTTGTACCTTAGAAATCTTGATGAATGCATCTTTTTTTTATGTACATCGAGAGCATATGCACCAAGACAAATTCCTTGTGTGTCCAATCACACTTGGCCAATAAAAAATTCTATTCTATTCTATTCTATTCTGTTCTATTTTATTTTATTCTATTCTATTCCATGCAACTTTCTGTACAATGAAGAACACTTAGTGAAGTAAAATGAATGAAATGAGGCCTGGCTGCCAAAATCTGGAACCCCCTTCACAAATTTAATAGCATGAATCTAAAAGGTTCCGTACCCGCCTCCTGCACAAAAGCACAGGCTACAACTGGGTGGACTGGCTTCATTTACCAAGCACAAAAGGCATTTGTATAACTTCATTAAGATATAATTTAATGTCACACAGTCGAGGTTTTGCATTTAATGCAGTTTGCACCACAGACATACTACCTCCCTCCTTCCCCTTATTTCCTTGCTAGCTTTATTGTATGGCAAATCTTGTAAAGGCAAAATCTCGTACATGGACATCTTCCAAGCGTGTCAATAACATTTCATTTTACAAGGCTTGAATGTCACGTATTATTTATGTGCATGTTGCCTACTGAACAGCTACACACTACAGCGCCGTTGACAAAAGTTAATTGCAGAACTGTCAGCGTGGAGCTATTCTTTACAGCTCCACACATTTACCATTAACTAAATAACCTTCCACGAAAGGTATATTTCCGCTAGATTGGAAAGGAAAACCAACATCTCCAAACAGAAGAACTGGCTGCAGCTTATACGCATAGGGATCATGCAGAAGATGCAAAGCAAAATAGATGGATTATGACTTAATCAAGATTTCATTAAAGATTTGGTATATTGAAGTAGATCTTTTCCTTCACGTTGCTTGAACTTCATGGGCGGTTCATCCCAGAGGACACAGGGGGCCTTGGTCTCTCTGAGCTTGGTTGATTTCTTGCAGGCATTTCATGACCCAACTAGGTACCACATCAGTGGTAGAAGAGAGCTTGGCACCAGTCCTTTCTAGCCTTGATGATGTTACCTAGTTGGTAGGTAGGAGAAGAAAACATCCAAGCTCAGAGAGCACCAAGGGCCCCACAATTCAGTCTTGGATCTACAAATAATCTCTTCTACCAGAGGACACAATCAACTATTCTCAGAGGATGTACACTGCAGTGTCCTAGATGTATCTAAATGTACCTATCATGGCAACTAGAACAAAGTTTATTAAAACTGAGACATTTCATTGCTCAACGAAGTAACTTCCTCAGTCAAAATGAAAACTTTGCGTAGTCAGAGAGTCGTTAAAATGAAGACTGCAGGGGGTTTCTCCCCAAAATGAAAAGCAACATGTAAATTATAAGTGTCCTAAATGGTTCTTGGTCACTGCATAGACCCTTCTGCTTGATCATGACTGTGAGGAATTTCACCTTCTACAGAAACACAGCCAGATGCTGGTGTTGTGGCCCCTCCAGTGGCCCCCCAGCGGCCAGCAGAGCTGACAGCAGATTCTGACAGTATGGAGGTTGGGGAGGAACATGGGCCAGTCCTGGAGTTTGGGGAAGGCTTGGACAAGAGCTCTGAGTCGGAGGCAGAGAGGGGGCCAAGGCCATCTGGTAGTTCTTTGCTACCTCCACAGCCTCCAGAGTTTAACATCAGCTAGGCAAAAGAACTGCAGGAGCCTGTTCCCAGTGTGCACATGTGCAGAGCTGCCAGAAGACAGGAACAATTAAGAAAACAGGGTCGACTTGGGAGTAAGGCTTGGAGATGATTGGCCCCTCCCATAAGATATAAAAGAGTGAATGGGATGTGAGTTTTTGCAGGAAGCAGTTAGTTCATCTGGTCAGTAAAAGCTTTGGGAAAGTTCTGTTTGACTCTGTGTTAAGTTCCTTCCTAGCAAACCTTACTAGCAATACTAGTAAAAGATACCATTGAGAGAGAACAAAAGCGTCAAAATGCTATATTATTTTGACTAGATATTACAAATGAACCAGATATTGATAAAATACATAACATCATTTCAAATTACAAATTATCAACCTTCAACCCTAGTGAAATAACCAAGTCTCCAGAGATGGACCCGAATTAAAATACAGTGATGGTTCAGTGGTGCCTAAATTCTGTAGAGTCATATGCAAAAATGAAACCAGCAAAAGAAATTTCATCTATACTATAAACACAATTGCCAGAAACAACCTCAGCCTCAACAAACTTAGAGCTAGACCAGACCTATCATTCCTACAACGTATTAGATCCCGTGACCTTCGTTCAGAGCTCAAACGACGGCAAGAAGAAGGTGAAACCAACCTTTACATTGATTACCGTGCCGACTGCATAAAAAGAAAATCCTACAATCAAATAGCCATCACTCAACCACACTTCAATCAAAACATCGAACCATCCATCAATCAAGGCATCCATCCATCTGACAATCGAAACATCCATCACCCATTCAATCAACTGTCGATCAACCAACTAACCTTCAACCACCCATAAAAAACCTCCAACCATCCAATGATCAACCACTCATTGCTCAACCAACCTTCCTTCAACCACCTGTTGTGCATAACCCTCAATCAACTATCAATCAAAACTAGGTATGCACGCTCCTTACCTCTTCAACACCAAACACTGCAGGTCTTAAATGTAATTTAATAAATGCAAGAAGTATTGTAAACAAATTGCCTGAATTTATCCTCTTGTTAAACAATGGTACATTTGATATTATATTTGTTTGTGAAACATGGCTGAACTCATCCCTCCCTGACTCCATTATTTCAAACAAAGAGTATCAAGTTTTTCAATCAGATCATGAAAACCGCAGAGGTGGTGGAGTAGCTATCTTTTACAAAAAATCACTGAACCTAAAAAAAATATTAAATATAAGTTGCACATAAACTTTCTCTTCCTGAAACTATTGTATGCGACCTGTCCATTAACATCACACTTCAATTCTTACTATGCTACAGAGCCCCTGACTACGACATCGCTCATGTAAATATGTTAACCACACTGCTAACGTGGGCTACCTCTTGCCCATATCCTCTCATCTTCCTGGGTGACCTAAATCTACCTTTTATTAACTGGATAACAAATGAATGTACAACTGAAGCAATCCATACTACACTATACAACGCCGTTACAAACCTAGGTCTTGAACAACTAGTAACTAACAAACAAGAGTCAACAACTGCCTTGACCTCATCTTTTGCAATAACACAAACTCAATTTATGGACTACAAATAAACAAACCCTTTTCCAACAGTGACCACTGCATGGTAGACTTTTGTCTCAATATATGCCCTCACATAAATCGTCATAATAATAGTACTCCTAATTACAATTTCAAAAAAGCCAACTATGACCTTATAAAAAATGACCTCTCATCTCTTGACTGGCAAAATCTGTTCTCAACCTTTATTGCTACCGAAGACCACTATAGAGTTTTCCTACTTGAAATCAATAGAATCATCAAACTATACATACCACAAATCAACACCAAAATAATAAAAAAAAACAAATTACCCATATCAATAAAAAAGCTTCAATCCAAAAAGAAAAAAATCCCTCTGGAGAAGAAACAAAAAGGGCTATGTAGCAAACTTCAAAAACCGCTACAGAAATATTTGCAACCAAATAAAAACTGAATGCACCATTTACCACACCAAGCAAGAAGAAGACCTTCTGCGCACAAATTCCAATTGTGCTTTTTATAATTTTGTGAACAATAAACTTAAAGAATCAAGATCCATCCCACCACTAAAAGAATCTAACGGCAAAGAATGTAATGATGAAACAGTTAAAGCAAACCTTTTTAACACATTCTTTGGCTCATTCTTTGTTGTGTTGAGTGATGGCTCATATCTGACATTCCCCAATTGTACCAACAACGAGTACATATAGACTTCACAGAAGATAATGTTGAAAAAGCTCTTTGCAAACTGAAACCATCTTTATCTATTGGGCCTGATGGACTATATGCAAACTTCTTAAAAAAACTTTCCACTAATATAGCAGAACCCCTAAGTATAATCTTTGATAAAGCTTTCACGACTAGTTCCCTTCCCAAACTTTGGTCTCTAGCCACAGTCATCCCTGTCTTCAAAAAAGGAGATCCCAGCCTAGTTGAAAATTACAGACCAATCTCTCTATGCTGCGTCACCTGCAAAGTAATGGAATCTATCATCAACCAATGTATTACCCTCCACCTAGAAACAAACAATCTACTCTCTAATAAACAATTTGGTTTCAGAAAAAAATTATCATGTAACTTACAACTTCTCCACTGCAAAAACATATTGATTACTAATCTTGATCAAGGCAAAGCAATAGATGCAATCTACATAGACTTCTGCAAAGCTTTGACTCAGTAGTACATGATAAACTTATCCTAAAATTAAAATCCTATGGCATTTCAGGACCTCTTCACAATTGGATTACTGCTTTCCTGTCAAACAGACAACAAGTGGTCAAAATTGGCAATGCTCTATCAAATCCTGTTCCTGCCAAAAGTGGTGTTCCTCAAGGCAGCGTTCTTGGACCAACGCTCTTCATACTATACCTTATCTCAAGTTATTGTGTTCTCTTTGCTGATGATGTCAAACTATTTAACACCACCAACAATACTGTTGTTGTTGTTAGTTGCGAAGTCATGTCCGACCCATTGCGACCCCATGGACAACATTCCTCCAGGCCTTCCTGTCCTCTACCATCCTCTGGAGTCCATTTAAGCTCATGCCTACTGCTTCAGTGACTCCATCCAGCCACCTCATTCTCTGTCGTCCCATTCTTCTTTTGCCCTCAATCTTTCCCAGCATTAGGCTCTTCTCCAGTGAGTTCTTCTTTCTCATTAGGTGGCCAAAGTATTTGAGTTTCATCTTCAGGATCTGGCCTTCTAAAGAGCAGTCAGGGTTGATCTCCTCTAGAGCTGACTTGCAGTCCAAGGGACTCTCAGGAGTCTTCTCCAGCACCAGAGTTCAAAGGCCTTGATTCTTTGGCACTCAGCCTTTCTTATGGTCCAACCTTCACAGCCATACATTGCAACTGGGAAAACCATAGCTTTGACTATATGCACCTTTGTTGGCAGGGTGATGTCTCTGCTTTTTAGTACGCTGTCTAGATTTGCCATAGCTTTCCTCCCCAGGAGCAAGCGTCTTTTAATTTCTTGGCTGCAGTCCCCATCTGCGGTGATCTTGGAGCCCAGGAAAATAAAATCTGTCACTACCTCCATTTCTTCACCATCTATCTGCCAGGAATTGAAAGGGACGGATGCCATGATTTTTGTTTTCTTAATGTTGAGTTTCAAGCCAACTTTTGCACTCTCCTCCTTCACCCGCATCAAAAGACTCTTTAGTTCTCTTCTACCCTTCAAAAAGAATTTGACTTTGTATCCCATTGGTCTAAAACTTGGCAATTCCAAATCTCAACCAGCAAATTCTCAGTCTTACATATTGGAAAAAAAGAACCAAAATACTAAGTACAAGCAACTACATAGCAAAAAAGGCTCTAAGAGTTGTAAACCTAATTTTGCGTAGCTTCTTTTCCAAAAACTCTACACTACTAACCAGAGCATACAAAACATTTGCTAGACCTATTCTTGAATACAGCTCACCTGTCTGGAACCCATACCACATCTCTGACATTAATACAATTGAACGCGTCCAGAAATATTTTACAAGAGTTCTCCGCTCCTCTGAAAACAACAAAATACTTTATACTAGCAGACTGGAAATCCTGGGATTAGAAAATTTAGAACTCCGCCAACTCCGACAAGACCTGTATTTAACACACAGAATCATTTATTGCAATGTCCTTCCTGTTAAAGACTACTTCAGCTTCAATCCCAATAAGATAATAATAATAATAAGATAATAATAATATAAAAAAATAATCAATCCCCAAATCTTCAACCAAAAACTGTCTACTATCGACCTCACCCCATTCCTAAGAGGACTATAAGGGGCGTGCATAAGAGCACAATAGTGCCTACCGTTCCTGTCCTATTGTTTCCTTCATTATATCAAATTAATATTATTGATGCATATTTTTACTTATATATTTTCTTCAATACATGTTGTTTTATCTATGACAATTGTTTGTGTATACTGTTGTGAAAAAATAAAAAATAAAAAAAGACAAGAGCAAACAACAGATGTAAACTTAATGTTAACTGCTTCAGTCTTGACTGCAGAAAATATGACTTTTGTAACAGAGTTGTTAATGCTTGGAACGCACTACCTGACTCTGGTCTCTTCTCAAAATCCCAAAAACTTCAACCAAAAACTGTCTACTATTGACCTCACCCCATTCCTAAAAGGACTATAAGGGGCGTGCATAGGAGCACAAAAGTGCCTACCGTTCCTGTCTTATTGTTTCCTTTCATTATATCAAATTGATATAGTTATTGCATACTTTTGCTTATATAGATGATTATATGTTGTGTTGTTGTTTTATGTTGATGCTTGTGTATACTGTTGTGACAAAAAAAAACTTGATGGAAACTATGGGGCAAATTTTTTTTAAAAAAAGTTTGGCCTTGCCCTGCATGTGGCAATTAGTTCTCTGGCAATTAGTTCTCCAAGGGAGATAAGGTGGGTGTTTGTACAGCCTTTCACACTGGGAATGACAATAATTCACAGCTGTATGAATAAAAGAGGTTTGCCCGGACTAAGATTGTGCTGTATACTTTCTAAGGAAGCCTAGGTCAGAACAGCTGGATTGGCAATACAAGTCACCAAGCCTTTAAACTGACTTTACCCCACAAAGCAGAACTACTTCCTCCTGAGATACTTGGCTCTTCCTGCAAAGTATTTAACAGATGCAATAAAAACTCTACAGATTTGCAAATCTAAGCAGGTCAGAGTATCCCCAGGATTGTTGGAATAGATTTTTTTCCCCCAAGCAGGAATATTGGCTTTGAAGAATTGCAAAACTCCTGGCCAACCTCAGGAGTATGCAAATTCTGATATATTATTAAGAGTCAGGACAGGCCATGCCAATCAAAAAGAACATTGACTGAAATTGTCCGTTACATATGCTATTTAAAGAACATGTTTTTAGGGAATTATTTATTTATTGAAATAAGAACCTGGGGCTTTTCTGATAATTGATAATTAAGCTGATTATTTTGTTGATGAGAGAATTGTTGTTCCAATTACCTCCAATGGTGATTTTATAATGATTTTGAAAATACCCCCTGGTCATGTTCTTTAAATTAATTGGATGACAGGTAGCCATCAGTATAAATTACTACTCCACTTAGTTTTATGGCTTTGGGTCTTGTTATGAGTTCCCACGGCTGTACAGCTTGTAAAGATCAGAATGGTTTTGTTCCACCCACAAAACTAAAACCAGTTGTGGCTTCCAGAACTGGGCTGCAGCCTCTTTGGTGGGGATGAAATCTCTCTGAAAGAACAGGCCCACAAAGAGGAGTCTTCCCAATTGTCTTCGGGTTCTAGGGTGGTACCAATAACAAACAAGTGTATTTGCACAGTTATGTCCAACAGCCAAATCTGATCATTCCTTCCAGTAGAAGAATTAGAGAATTAGCTTTGGAAGTCAACAAACAGTGGCTCAGTCCTGGGAAAGTAGACATTGTAACAAAGTTATTAGGGTTGATTACTTGTGCAAGAGCCTAGCTCAGCATCAACTGGTTCTGATGTTAAGATGAGCAAAGGAAGATCTTTTAGAGCTGTGCTCACTTTCCTAGCTCCATTGGTGGAACCAGTGGTGAAATTCAATTTTTTTTTATTAACGGTTCTGTGGGCATGGCTTGGCGGGCATGGTGTCACTTGGTGGGCATGGCAGGGGAAGGATACTGCAAAATTTCCATTCCCACCTGACTCCAGGGGAAGGATACTGCAAAACCTCCATTCCCTCCCCATTCCAGGGGAAGGATAGTAGAAAATCTCCATTCCCACCCACTCCAGGAGAAGGATAGTGTAAAATCTCCATTCCCACCCCACTCCAGGGGAAGGATACTGCAAAATCTCCATTCCCACCCCACTCCAGGGGAAGGATATTACAGAATCTCCATTCCCACCCCACTCTGGGACCAGCCAGAGGTGGTATTTGCCAGTTCTTTGAACTACTCAAGATTTCCACTACTGGTTCTCCGAACTACTCAAAATTTCCACTACCGGTTCTCCAGAACCTGTCAGAAGCTGCTGGATTTCACCCCTGGGTTGAACACATTGGAAAATCTTCTCTTGGATGATCTCAAGTTATGAACAGGTTTTCTTTTGCTCTCAGCTGCTTTTAAAAAAGGAATCAAGGTCTTCCAATTAGCCAGCCTTTTTCATTTCAAATTGGTTAATAAGGCATTGACCTGTTTTTATCACCTTGTTTGTGTTGAGTTTTTTTTCTTCATTATTTGCTGTCCTGAGTACATTCTGGGCAAAAGCACAGGATATAATTGAATGATGATGGAAAAGAACCAGACAATCCTGAACATTTTAAAATGGTATGAACCAGTTTGAGACAGTTCTCTTTGTAAGGGTGTAAAACCATTCCAAAAAAAGGAAGCCATTTTGAAAAGGAACTTATTTTCAAGGTAATCAATGGGTATTCAGTTCTAACAATAAAGCCATATTGTCCATATTCACTGGAGCCTTACCCTGACTGGCAAAGACGAAGAAGAAGGAATATCCATAATTTATCCAACAGCAACAGAAAATGAGTTCTAATTTTTATACTATATATAAAAAGTAATACTACTGCTCTGTGGGAAAATTATTATTATTCATATAGAAAAATCATTTTCAAAGCAGTAAATTCTAATGATAAATGAATAGAATATATTACGGTCACAGGTCTGAGTTCAAAATGAAAAAAAAAACATTTAAAATAAATAAGAATAAAAGCACAAAACAGGATAACAATGTTATGATTGGTGGTAGATTCATCACTGGGCACTCGGATTATGTTCCATTTTCAGGCAGGAGAACAAAATCTAGCTGTTTACAGAGGAAGTAAGTCGTGGTGATGTGATCACATTAACGACATCAAAAAGATCAGAATTTTCCAGATGTTTCACTAGTAACAAGGCAGGGCCTAGGATTCTTATAGATTATATATGCAGTGCAATGGGACCTAAGTGGTCATTTCTATAGTCTCTTGTTTGCAGAGGCACAATCATAACTCATGGAGAACATTTTTTTTATATTGAACCTCCAAAACTGCTGTGGCGAGAATACTGATGTGTGCTAAAGTTAGTGCCCTTCAGAATTTGGAAACAGTTCTGAAGTAGAAGTAGTCATTGACTCACCATCACAATTGAGCTCAAAATTTCTGTTGCTAAATGAAACAGTTAAATGAGTTTTGCCCTATTTTACAACTGTTCTTGGCACAGTTGTTCAGGGAATCAAATGTTAAGTTAGTAACATGGTTGTGATGGTTGTGAAAGTTGGACCATAAGGAAGGCTGAGCATCAAAGAATTGAGGCCTTTGAACTCTGGTGCTGGAGAAAACTCCTGCGAGTCCCTTGGACTGTAAGGCGATCCAACCAGTCAATCCTAGAGGAGAGCAACTATGACTGCTTTTAGAAGGCCAGATCCTGAAGATAAAACTCAAATACTTTGGCCACCTAATGAATGAGAAGGAAGGACTCACTGGAGAAGAGCTTAATGCTGGGAAAGATTGAGGGCAAAAGAAGAAAGGAACAACAGAGAGTGAGGTGGCTGGATGGAGTCACTGAAGCAGTAGGCATGAGCTTAAATGGACTCCAGAGGATGGTAGAGGACAGGAAGGCCTGGAGGAATGTTGTCCATGGGGTTGTGATGGGTCAGACATGACTTTGCAATTAACAACAACAACAACATGGTTGTAGAGTGAATCAGGCTTCCCTACTAACTTTGCTTGTCATAAAGTTGCAAAATATGATCCTGGGACACTGCAACCTTCATAAATATGATCTAGTTGCCAAGTGTCTGAACTTTGATCATATAACCATGGGGATACTGCAAACAGCCTTAAGTGCGAAAAACCACTTATAAGTCACTTTGTTCAATGCCTTCGTAACTTTGAACAGTCACTAAATGAACTGCTTTAAATCGAGGATTACCTGTATATGGGTCTTATTGGTTTGACTGCTCAGAAAGTGAGCTTGGATGGAGCAGACTGGTTAAGGAAAAGTAGGAAAAATTATAGATGTAGATGTTACTGAAACTATAACCTGCTTATGGACAGTAGGAGTTTATGTAGTAAAGCCAGGCCACTTTGTCAGATTATTCATGACAGAGACATGGTAACAAGGTCAGCCAATGAATAGGCATAGCAACTAAATCAGCCAATTGGGAGCTGAGACAGACTGGAGCCAGGGCATCTCTTAGTCTGCAGCTTCTGAGTTTGTGCAGAGAATTGAAACTGAAACTAAACAAGTCTGGACTTGTTTGCCTGCTCTGAGATCTAAAATGATACTAGTTTGAACTTGTGTGCTCTGCTGAAATGAAACTAACTGTTCTCTCCTGCCTTGTGTTTTGCCTGAACTTGTCTGTTGATCTGAACTGAAATGAAACTGTTCTCTGCTGTTGGTATTGTAAAACTTACTTCATCTGTTATTATTTACATAAAGAAGTTAATGAATCCTATTGAATCAGTTATCTGTGTGTGCTTCTGGATTTGATTTATGCAAGAAACTCTGATACACTTCATATTTAATCTTAAATCAGTTTCAATCCCAATAGTTGTGGCAGCAAAAAGAAATGCTGCTTCCTGAGTTCATAGTTCTTATAATGTGCCCAGCCATCCCAGTTACCACCCATTACAGCATATTTCATCCATCTTTTGCAGATGGCATTTACTGTTTGTTCCCTTAATATTGGGGCATTAAACTTTTACAAACATCAAGAAGGGGAATATTGTAGAGCATTCTTTTAAGAAATTGTGCATTTAAGCATTCACAAATCTTTCCATTGTACTCTTTTAATTGAATCAATTTGTTTTCAACAGTTTTGTCAGTTAACAGAGAGCTTTAAAACCTAACAAAAGAGAAGGAAACAACTGTTCAAACTTAGTAACTGATGAAAATAAGGAATACTGTACAGTGAGAACTTCTCCCATTCCCACAGGCTTTTCAGATTCTGCCAACTTAGATTCATCTGGGAGTTGTTCCTCAAAATTGGATGCAATAATAAGAAAAAGTACAGTATTGTCATTATATTATTCCAATTTTAGAGCACTCTAAATACAGAGAGTTTATCTCTCTCTCTTTTTTGTAATGCATTGGCACCATGGAACTCATAAAAAGTTCCAGATGGCCTGGATTACATTAACAAACCATGAGTTACAATTAAGAAAATGCTATCCTCATTCTCATTTACAGGTATGGGTACAGCCAATCATCTCTCCTTAAGGTAAATACACGCAGGAATCACACATGCTACAGCCACTTTGTGTATATTTCATGTAAATGGCTAGCTCCTTGGAGGAAAATGTAAAATAGGCCATTAAAAAAAACCCAAGGAATTGTTTATTTATTTATAGCCCATCATTATTATTTTTAGAAATAATTCACTTTCCTCCAAGGTGGCGCAGTGGTTAGAGTGCAGTACTGCAAGCTACTTCAGCTTATTACTAGCTGCATTTCAGCAGTTCAAATCTCACCAGACTCAAGGTTGACTCAGCCTTCCATCCTTCTGAGGTGGGTAAAATGAGGACCCAGATTGTTGGTGGCAATGTGCTGATTCTGTAAACCACTTAGAAAGGGCTGTAAAGCATTGCGAAGTGATATATAAGTCTAAGTGCTATTGCTACTCTTATTTTCTTCACAAAGCTAACCTGTGAGGGGAGCAAGGCACAAAGAGAGAGGGAGGGAGGGAGGGAGAGGGAAAGAGAAACAGAGAGAGAGAAAGACTAGCCTAAGATCACCCAGCTGCTTTTTGTAAGTACATAGGGACTAGAATTCACTGTCTCCTGATGATTGGCCCAAAGTCACCCAGTCAGCTTTTGTGCCTAAGGCAGGACTAGAGTTCCCTATCTCCTGGTGATTGGCCCAGTCACCCAACCAGCCTTCATGCCTAAGGCAAAATTAGATCTCACCATCTCCTGCTTTCTCCTGGATAAAACTAACCATAGCTGAGGCAGCCAAAGAGGTAATAATCAGGTTTCAAAATAGTTCATTTGAGTAAGTGGAGGTGGTGGAAATTCTCCTGGATTTAATAGTGCTTTGACATTTCTCCTAGAAAAGCAAACATCTTGGTTTAGTATCTCCACTACTTCAAGTTGCATCGTCCCAGAACTCAGCAGGCAAATTGTCAGCCTCAGTGCCATTCCTTAATCTGTTTTTAAAAGATTAGAGTGTTTTAAGCCAAGAAGCACTAACACAGCAATCTTTTATCATTCTAATAAGGTCTTTATAACATAATCCTTTTCCTTCCTTCCTCCCTCCCTTCCTTCCTCCCTTCCTTCCTTCCTTCCTTCCTTCCTTCCTTCCTTCCTTCCTTCCTTCCTTCCTTCCTTCCTTCCTTCCTTCCTTCCTTTCTCAAGAGCTAGGAGAAAAGCTGCCTGGGAGCTCCGGGTCAGCTGAAAACAGGTTCAGTTCTTGGGAAGACGCTCTCTTTTCAGAGCTCCCAGGCAGCCTGGAGGTCCTGTAATGAGGCAGATCCGGGCTAATGCCATTGCGATCCTGACCATAGCCTGCATCCTAGGCACTAGGATCCTAGTAAGTGTGGCAGGACAGCATGCCTCATTTGGCCACATCCAGCTGGTTTCCCAGCAGCATCGGCATCGGCGGCGTTAAGAGTGGGCAGAGAAAAGAAGAGTCCGGCAAAGTCACCCTGAGTCCTTCGGGAGAAGGGCGGTATAAAAATCTAATTAAATAAATAAATAAATAAATAAATAAAGTCGAGCTCTATAAAGAAGAGAGGACTGTCCCCCTTCTGGTAAATGCAGCTTTCCCCTCCTGGCCTCCCGGTGCCCGCCAATGAGTTGGCGATTCCTGCAGCTGCCTTACTGCAAAAACAGATGCTGCACAGGTGTGGGGAGGTCGTGGGGGGAGGGAAAGGAAAGGAAGCATACGGAGTATGGAAGTGTCGGCCAAGTTTGCAGGGAGATTGGCCGAGTGGATGCTGCTGGCAAGAAGGAAGAGCTGGAGTGGTAAAGTGGGGTGGGCAGCTTATTCCCTTCCCCGAAACCCTGCCATGCTTGCCTGCCTTTAACGCTGCCTTCTCAGCGGTCCCCCAGACCCCTTGCCTTCCCCTCCACCTCGGGTCCCACTGCTTGCATCCAGCCCATGACGGGGAACACTTTCTTTGTTCTCCCACAGCACCTGCTGCTCAGATCAGGGGTGTGTGTGTGTGTGTGTGTGAGAGAGAGAGAGAGAGAGAGAGAAACAGAGAAACAGAGAAAGAAAGAAAGAAAGACAGACAGACATGAGTGATGTCATGTTGGCCATGCCCACTCAGTCACATGCCCACCAAGCCACGCCCACAGAACCAGTGGCAAAAATTTTTAGATTTCACCCCTGAACTAAACTATGTTTTTCCTTGAAGAAGAAGACATTTTACTTCTCATTCAAGAAGCTTCATTAATTCTCATGAAGCTTCTTGAATGAGAAATGAAAACTCTTTCTTCCTTAAGGAAAAAAAAAACATAGTCCAGTTGCCTTTTGAAAAAGCACCTTTGAGACAACGTCACAGATATCATCACAGGATAAAAGGCAACTAATGCTGCTTTTGGCAACTGACTGATGGGGATTTTCTCCATATTGTTATTTCCCACAATAGCCATCCTGTGAAGCGGGTTGGACTGAGAGAAGGGACTTTAATGACCAAGGAAACCTAGCATTCAGAATTGTCTGGTTTGTAGGCCAGTATCTTAACGACAGTATCAAATTGGTTCTTGGTTGCTCTTGCAAATTATCATATTTTGGATTGCCTTGGGTTAGGATGGGCATTCCTTGAGGCACCCACACAAACTTCCTTTGAATCTGTGTTGATTCCTGCAATTGCCTGGACAAGCCACTTGTCCAAAGTCACTTGTCATTGCCTTCTTCCTAGGGCTGAGGGAGAAGGATTGGCCCAAGGTCCATGGCCCAAGCTGGCTTTGTGCCAAAGATGGCATGAGAACTCTTGGTCTCTTGGTTTCTAGCCTGATACTTTCACCTCTTCATTGGTTCCCAAATGTCCTTACAGATTGTCCTATTCTGGGGCCACATAAGTCCACCTTTTCAGTTGCTGCCCCTTCTTCTAGAATAGCACCCTGTCCTATCTGAGATTTAAAAAACTCAGTTCTCCTATCAAGGAGGGGAAGCTGGTTTGTTGTATCTGAATTGGCAGTGTGACTCTCTTTTCATTATTATTAATAATATTGTTTAGTTGTGACTCCTGGTTCCATAGGAATACTTCTAGAGATTGCTTTAATTGATGGTGGGATTTTAATCCAAATTACCTCTTGGGGAATTGTATATTGCTCAGAGTTGGCAGATGGAGTGCCCTATGAGCCTTGCAAATAAACAAACACACAACAGCAACACACCAATGCACCATGCCACCCTCCCAACTTCCACAGCAAATTCGTATGCAGAATGCATGGTGTCTGGAGAGTGTTGATTACCCAGATAGTTACAAATCATCTTGCTGGGAACAAGAAGTGTAAGATTACATTTTCCATAGCCTGCTAAATCTCAGTTAAAGGACGAGCTGCATTGCAATTATAGCTTGCTACACCTTCCTTGAATGATCTTCCTGTGCTTCTACCTTGACGAGCATTCAGGAGTCCCTATTGTAAATGATATATGAAACACTATGCACTGAGCTATTACCGTATGTTGAAATAGAAAAGAAATGTTCAGGAAATATTTGGCTCATCTAAATGAAACTTTAAACCGTTAGAAGCTGCTCTGTTTGATAATATACACAATACTTACGCATACATTCATGCCACGTCCTTCGTGTGTGAATTGTAGCATAGGTATTAAGCTCATTCAGAGAATGACCATCAGTTGACAGTCCAAATGAAACACATGTTCCCCTACTTTTAATACAGCTCCTGCAAGAATTATAGCAGTAAAGGAACCATCTGCTCTCTGTCATTTTATTCATATAATAATCCAACCCTCCAAAGAAACAGATTGCACATTACCCCTTTTAAAAGAAGAGGTGAATATATCCTCTTGTTTATTATGGAAAATGTGTGGTCATAAAAATCAGCAGTCATAAAAGATGAAATTAAGGGATGCTGTAAAGATTTCATGAAGTCAAAATACCTCAAACTGCACTGATGTCCGATTCCATAGGCGTTGCTGTTCCAAGTGGCTAATTCACCCTCAAAAGTTAATCTCTATATTTGCGTAAATATGAGTTCTGTTATTGTTCTGTTTTCTCTCATGGATGTTTCAAAATCTAGGTCCCAAAGGTGCTTTTTCAAAAGGCAACTGGCCTTTCCCCTCCCCCCTTGAAGACGTTTCACTTCTCATTCTGTTTACAACACAGTCTTTCAGCAGTTCCCAAAAGGCTCCACATCCATGCGCACTATTCCGGTGACCCTGAGGGCACAGAAAAACTTCCAAGTGACTGCAAGGAATATAAATCCTTCCATTTTCCACCAATCTCCACCATACACCATACAAAGAATGTTCTTTCTGCGCCAACTCAGTAAGCTCAAACTGCCCAAGGAGCTGCTGATCCAATTCTACAGAGGAATTATTGAGTCTGTCATTTGCACCTCTATAACTGTCTGGTTCCGTTCTGCAACCCAACAAGAAAAACACAGACTTCAGAGGATAATTAGAACTGCAGAAAAAATAATTGCTACCAACCTGCCTTCCATTGAGGACCTGTATACTGCACAAATCAAAAAGAGGGCCGTGAAAATATTTGCAGATCACTCGCATCCTGGACATAAACTGTTTCAACTCCTACCCTCAAAACGACGCTATAGAGCACTGCACACCAGAACAACTAGACACAAGAACAGTTTTTTTCCGAAGGCCATCACTCTGCTAAACAAATAATTCCCTCAACACTGTCAGATTATTTACTGAATCTGCCCTACTATTAATCGTCTCATAGTTCCCATCACCAATCTCTTTCCACTTATGACTGTATGACTATAACTTGTTGCTGGCAATCCTTATGATTTATATTGATATATTGATCATCAATTGTGTTGTAAATGTTGTACCTTGATGAAGGTATCTTTTCTTTTATGTACACTGAGAGCATATGCACCAAGACAAATTCCTTGTGTGTCCAATCACACTTGGCCAATAAAGAATTCTATTCTATTCTATTCTATTCTATTCTATTCTATTCTATTCTATTCTATTCTATTCTATTCTATTCTACAGCGTATTGTTGTAAACCGCTTAGAGAGGGCTGTAAAAGCACTGTGAAGTGGTATATACCGTATTTATCGCTCCATAAGATGCACCTGACCATAAGACACACTTAGGTTTAGAGGAGAAAAACAAGAAAAAAAATCAGATGGAGCCTGAGATAGGTGTCCTCTCATGTGCCAGCTCTGCCTATTGATTCCTGCAGAAGAAACGGGCAATGACAAAGACAGAAGAGGCGGGATTCAGCACTGTAAAAGGACCCCACCCCCCCGTGCCTGGGACACAATATTCACTCCATAAGATGCACAGACATTTCCACCCACTTTTTTTGGGGGGGGGAATGTGTTTTATGGAGCGAAAAATGCGATAAGTCTAAGTGCTATTGCTATTGAGTCAGAACTGAAGAAGCTTCTTGGATGAGAAGTAAAATGTCTTCAAGGAAGAAAAAAAGTGTCCAGTTGAGTTTTGAAAAAGCACCTTTGGGACAACCATGACCCGGATGACTGAAAATCTCCATAGACATTTATCAAATCCAGCCTTCCAGTTGATGACATGCTTTCCAGAAGCATATAAGAGCTAGCTTTTATATTTCAGAAGGAATTAACTGGTTGCTGGCCTGTAATGGAATTTCTTTTAGGGGTCATTGGCGACTTCGCACACATGGGATAGACACTTGTCACAGCCTATTTGGAAAATTTACAGCTGATAGAATTTTTGGTTTGCAGCCAAGTTTATTCAAATGACCATGTGTGGCTCCCACTGAATAAGATGTCAAAGAATAAGATGAATCACTGACTGAGATGTCAAAGAAAGAGATGGGCTTAGATAACTGATTTAAAGTTGTACTTTTCTGCTTATTGCCTAGTATGGATGAAAGATTGGGTGGCTCTGAGAAATAGGAGATTATTGGAGCTGAATGGACATGATTTGAGATTTGGATGGCACAGCTACTTATAGCATGATAAAGATAAACTTAATACTGATTGTCAAAATCATTTTGTAAGGCATGCCATCCTGAAAGTTTGGAATAGACATCAAGCAAGATTGACTCCTAAGACTGACCCCAAGAAGTTTTGTTTTGTTTTTAGAAGAGAAATGATAGTTGCACAAACTTGATTGACCTATGCTGATTTATAGACGCTTTGGAAGGTGAGCCTAAATTAAAAACCAGAGAAGGAGTAGAAGTGGAAGGTCATATTTGTCAAATGGTTGGATTACACTCAGTTGACAGAGAGATTAAGAACAAGAAATTTTGTTTTTTTATAAATGAGAAAAAGTGATTTTGAATTGTATTTCTGTATTCATGCTGAACATGTTATTGCTAAGATGTATAAACGTTTATTGAAAAAGAATATGGAAGATGAATATGTTAAAGATTTTATGATTAAATGGAGAATATAAATAAGGATTTGAAACATATGCTGAATTACAATCAAAGGAGATTTTTTATAAGATGATGTATGATTGATATTTAATACCCTGATAAATTGTCAAAGATGCATAAGGCTGTATCAAATATATGTTGGAAATACAATCAACATAAAGGTATTTTTTGCCAACTTTGGTGGACATGTAAGAAAGCTAAGGAATATTGGGGTCATATTTATACTTTAATTCAGAGAACTCTTAAAATAAAGGTATAATTGAAGCCGGAGTTTTTTTTCTTTTAGAGGTTTGATGGATAAACAGCTTGAAAAAAATGGGACTTTTATATATGACAACAGCAGTAAGACTATTTATGGACAGATATAAGAAGGTTTACAAAGTCCACAATGCAGAGGTGGTATTCAGCAGGTTCTGACCAGTTCTGGAGAACCGGTAGCAGAAATTTTGAGTAGTTCAGAGAACCGGTAAATACCACCTCTGACTGGCCCTGCCCCCATCTGTTCTCTGCCTCCTAAGTCCCAGCTGACTGGGAGGAAATGGGGATTTTGCAGTAACCTTCCTCTGGAGTGGAGAGGGAATGGAGATTTTACAGCATTCTTTCCCTGCCACGCCCACCAAGCCACACCCACAGAACCGGTTGTAAAAAAATTTGAATCCCACCACTGCCATAATGGAAGAATGGATGGTGAATTTAATAGAGTTGGTGGAGATGAAAATGCTTTGATTAAAGAAAAGACTTTTGTCTAGCTTTGCTTCTAATTGAAAACTATTTTTGGACTTTGTGCTTGAAACTAAGATATGACTTTTTAACTCTGGGATTTGACAATTACAGTTGTTTATGATTATAGAAATACTGTGTATTATTCGTTAATTTTAGAGTGAAAGATTAAAAGAAGACACTTGGAAGAATGAAACTTTAGTTCTGGGGACCAACTCAGATTGGATCCTGCAATAGATTAATGTATTTTATATTTGTATCTGTACTGAAGAAGGTTAGAAATTATTATTTTTCTATATTTTTCTTCCCTTTTCTTTTTCTGCATCTTCAGTTTTGCTTTTTTTCCCCCCCTGACCTCCTTTTCCCTTTTCCCTTTCTGTTACTTTGTACTTTATCTTTTGTTGAAACTTAATAAAGTCTTACAGAACCACTGAATCCTTCAAGATGTTTTCAACCCCACAAAAATAGTACATTTGTTCTTGGAGTTCATCAATTCCTCTAGAAGTTTCCCCATTTTTTAAAAACCTATCATTTTTCAAATATTTATCTCTTTTTTTTTGTTTCACGCATGATGGATTTAAGAGGCAGATTGCAATCCCAATTCACTTCGTGCCCATCACAATCTATCTACATACAATGTATTAACAAGGGAGATCAGAGCAGCAAAAAGAAGCTACTCTGAAAAGCTAAAGAATCAGTTTTCAACAAATGAACTAGCAAACATGTGGAAAACTCTTAAAACTATCACCGGCTATGGCAAACCTCCTTCCCAAGCTGAAGGAAATCAACATGTAAATAATAATATAAATGTAAATAATAATAACAGCTGGCAGATGACCTGAACATGTTTTACTGCAGGTTTGAAAGGAAACTATAGCCACCTATCTCCACAACTGCAATCTCAGATACACCAACAACATACAAGCCTCCTACAACTGACCCCATCCCATAGGGTTCACAACCCCTAGTGATCAGAGAAAAGGAAGTGCAAGACCTATTTCACAGACAAAAGCCAGGAAAAGTGCCAGGCCCAGACAAGATAACTTATTCTTGTTTAAAAGTCTGTGCTGACCAATTGGCCTCCATCTTCACCTGAATCTTCAATAAATTGCTAGAGATATGCTATGTTCCTTCTTGCTTCAAATGCTCTACTATCATCCCAGTGCTGAAGAAGCCCACCATCAAGGAACTGAATGACTACAGACCGGTTGCTCTAACTTCTGTATCATGAAGGGCTAGTGCTGACCCACTTGAAAACCATCACAGATCCATAATAGATGTTAGACCCCTTGCAATTTGCATATTGAGCAAATAGATCAACAGATGATGTTGTTAATATGGCTCTGCACTACATCCTACATCTTGAATCACCAAAGACCTATGCAAGTGTCCTCTTTGTAGACTTTAGTTCAGCATTCAATACCATCATTCCAGCACTCTTCTAGCTAAGCTAAACCAGCTACAGGTACCTGAACACACTTGTAAGTGGATCACAAGCTTCCTAACAAACAGGAAGCAGCACGGGAAGCTAAGCACAATCACATCACCACAGGGGCCCCCGAAGTGCTCTCCCCACTTCTCTCTGTATACCAATGACTGCATCTCTAATGATCCATCTGTTAAACTACTGAAGTTCACAGATTACACAACAGTGATCGGTCTCATTCGAGACAATGATGAATCTGCATACAGATGGGAGGTTGAACAACTAGCCTCGTGGTGCAACTGGAACAATCTGGAAGTGAACACACTCAAAACCGTAGAAATGGTGGTAGATTTTAGGAGAAACCATTCCATACTTCCACCTCTCACAATATTAGACAACACAGTATCAACAGTAGAGACCTTCAAATTTCTAAGTTCTACCATATCGCAAGATCTAAAATATTGCTAACATCAAAAACGTCACCAAAAAAGCACAACAAAGAATGTTCTTTCTGCGCCAACTCAGAAAGCTCAAACTGCCGAAGGAGTTGCTGATACAGTTCTACAGAGGAATTATTGAGTCTGTCATCTGCACCTCTGTAACTGTCTGGTTTGGTTCTGCAACCCAACAAGACTTCAGAGGATAATTAGAACTGCCGAAAAAAGAATTGCTACCAACCTGCCTTCCATTGAAGACTTGTATACTGCATGAGTCAAAATGAGGGCTGTGAAAATATTTACAGACTCCTCACATCCTGGACATAAACTGTTTCAACTCCTACCCTCAAAACAACACTATAGAGCACTGCACACCAGAACAACTAGACACAAGAACAGTTTTTTTCCTGAACGCCATCACTCTGCTAAACAAATAATTCCTTCAACACTGTCAAACTATTGACTAAGTCTGCACTACTATTAATCTTCTCATCGTTCCCATCACCCATCTCCTTCCACTTATGACTATATGACTGTAACTTTGTTGCTTGTATCCTTACGATTTATATTGATATTGATTGTTTATTGATTGCTTATTTGTACCCTATGACTGTCATTAAGTGTTGTACCTTATGATTCTTGATGAACGTATCTTTTCTTTTATGTACACTGAGAGCATATGCACCAAGACAAATTCCTTATGTGTCCAATCACATTTGGCCAATAAAAAATTCAATTCAATTCAATTCAATTCAATTCAATTCAATTCAACTCTACTCTACTCTACTCTACTCTACTCTACTCTACTCTACTCTACTCTACTCTACTCTACTTTATTCTACGTCTTTGGAGTGCAAAATCACTATTATGTTATCTTAACTTTCAAATCTATGATTTTTCTGTAATGTATCTATGATTTTCACTGTTGCTGATACTTGAAATTGCACATTTGCTAATGTGGGTAAGTGCCCTGAATAAATAGCTTGGCTAAAAGTATTGTTCCCCAGAAGTATATACAGTACCTTAGAATTTAAAACACAAAACACATATCTACTCCTATCATTTATTCACTTTTGAGCTCATGTTTCCATGTTTCTAATGTTTTTGAAGTAGCTTATGACAGCAGGAAGTAGAAAAGAGAGAGGCGAGAAGATTGTATCTGGACATAAAGTAATGCCAAGGGAAAGAATAAAACCTAAACAAATAAGAACTTGCTACCAATACTTTAAAAAAAAATCCTCATATTTAGAATTAGTTTCTTAAGAAAGATTTTCTACAGAAAAATTTAACGGAACACAAAGCATTAGCAGCAAAGCTTTATAATAACTAGTGGAGAATCTGCTATATTGTTGTATTATCAGGCAAATGAATGGTCTACAGAGATCACCGCAGATGGGGACTGCAGCCAAGAAATTAAGACACTTGCTCCTGAGGAGGCAAGCTATGGCAAATCTAGACAGTATACTAAAAAGCGGAGAAATCACCCTGCCAACAAAAGTGCATATTGTCAAGGCTATAGTATTCCCAGTTGCAATGTATGGCTGTGAAGGTTGGACTGTAAGAAAGGCTGAGCACCAAAGAATGGAGGCCTTTGAACTCTGGTGCTGGAGAAGACTCCTGCAAGTCCCTTGGACTGCAAGGCAATCAAACCAGTCAGTCCTAGAGGAGATCAACAGTGAATGCTCTTTAGAAGGCCAGATCCTGAAGATGAAACTCAAATACTTTGGCCACCTATTGAGAAGGAAGGACTCACTGGAGAAGAGCCTAATGCTGGGCTCTCAACGATTGAGGGCAAAAGAAGAACAGGACAACAGAGAATGAGGTGGCTGGATGGAGTCACTGAAACAGTTGGTGTGAGTTTAAATGGACTCCAGAGGACAGGAAGGCCTGGAGGAACATTGTCCATGGGGTCGCGATGGGTCAGACACAACTTTGCAACTAACAACAATAACAACAACAGAGAACAATGGTTTCTTTGGCTAGGAAATGGATATGAGCCCCACCCCCTACATACAACTGAGCAGGGGAAAGCTTTACCTTTTTTATTTAATTTAAAAATAGTTCCTAGAATCTTGAACATCCTATTCTGAGCTGCCTCCTGTCTCGATATATATACCTGTGTTTCTCAATCTTAGCAACATTAAGA
Source organism: Ahaetulla prasina (assembly GCF_028640845.1). Classification (NCBI taxonomy): domain Eukaryota; kingdom Metazoa; phylum Chordata; class Lepidosauria; order Squamata; family Colubridae; genus Ahaetulla; species Ahaetulla prasina. The sequence continues at coordinate 3,951,831 of NC_080544.1, read as the reverse complement.
CGGGTCGACTTCAACTCCCAGAGTTGAGGTCCACCCATCTTAACAACATTGTCAAGGTTGAAGAACATTGTTTTATAATCTCTTGAACTTGCTCTTCCTGAGCCAACTTCCTTTGGGTATACTCCAAGGCGTAGTTCTACACTTTTCCTTATCTTTTTCCAGTATTGTCTCTTGGTAACTCATTCATTGCCACAGTTTTAGCTATCACTTAGTCAGCTACTCCTTTTCTTCCTTTACCTATACAAGGGGAAGTTTTAATTTGGGATGAGAATAGAAACAAGCCCACAGTTCCCACTTTAATAGCTCCAAAGGCATACGTCTGAAAGAGAAGTGAAGATATAGAGGACCTCTTGGTTAGCTAACACTAGAATTGCTGTGGATGCCTGTTTCCGATCATTTATCTGGACAATCTGACCCCTCTTGAAATGCTATTTCCTTTGCCCATGACTTATGCACTTAATGAAGGGAAATTAATGAGTCAAAATGAGTCAAAATGAGGGCTGCATTTTGACTGCATGAGTCAAAATGAGGGCTGTGAAAATATTTACAGACTCCTCACATCCTGGACATAAACTGTTTCAACTCCTACCCTCAAAACGATGCTATAGAGCACTGCACACCAGAACAACTAGACACAAGAACAGTTTTTTCCCAAAGGCCATCACTCTGCTAAACAAATAATTCCATCAACACTGTCAAACTATTTACTGAATCTGCACTACTATTAATCTTCTCATAGTTCCCATCACCAATCTCTTTCCATTTATGACTTTATGACTATAACTTGTTGCTGGCAATCCTTATGATTTATATTGATTTATTGACCATCAATTGTGTTGTAAATGTTGTACCTTGATGAATGTATCTTTTCTTTTCTGTACACTGAGAGCATATGCACCAAGACAAATTCCTTGTGTGTCCAATCACACTTGGCCAATAAAAATTCTATTCTATTCTATTCTATTCTATTAATTTACAGTAAAAGGAAATTTTCAGCAGTGCTATCTGCAAAAAAAAAAAAAAGGAGAGTTTAATATAGGAAGAACAAATGGCCTTTTCATGCAAGAGTGACTGCAACCACTGTAAGGAAATCTGAAAAGACATCACACCTTTAGAACTAGAGAATGTATGAGCCAAGATAGTATGCTGCAATAAATAAAGCAAATTGCCAGGTGTATAATTGGAGCTGAAAGATACGGTGGAAATTCAACTGTCAAGTTGAATGCTGAGCAATTATCGCTCAAGAATTGGGTTGGATTTGCATGTCTCCTTTGTGAGCCAATTCACTCAGTTTTCGGCAGGTATATATGCAACGAGCACAGCATCAAAAGATACCATAGAAATAGGGCAGATTCTGTGATATTTCCTGGACAGAATTAGAGATTAATATTTCTCTAGATCCTCATCTGAATTTTTGACAGCTTTCCAGATTGCCCGAAGCTTTCATTAAACCCTCTTACACATCATACTTACATGAACAAGTAATACATTTTCCTTTGCTACCTGTATTCTCATGGTATCTCCACATTTTAACACCTGAGCATTTTCACATTTTCATATTTGTCATTTTTCATAACAAAGCTTCTATATCTTCTTAACTCAGCTCTTCTGTACCATGTCAAAAGACATATGACAAAATCCTGAGATTGGGTTGTCAAACAAAATCTCCTGTTCGAATATACATCCATGTGAATCCCTCTAGAAGCTAACTGACAACCTCAAAATCCATAAAAGTGTATCTCCACAAGGTCAGAATAACTAAAGGAACATTTAGCGGCAAATGAATGGCTGGGTAATCAAAACATGGTGATATTTGAATTGACAGATGACTTTTGATGGGACTGAACTTCTCAGAATCAGGAAAGGAAAGGTCATATTTAAATTCCTTCTAGAAATGGTACATCTGCCAAATCTCAATATCATATACTTCATTTTTTTTTAAAACGAAGGGAGCTGGAATATCATTCTGTGTTCCTATTACATTGACTTCTTCTAGTTTGTGTTCGGAGGCAGTTAATCTGCTGCTTGATCTAAAGATTATTACTTGAATCAGCAACTGACAAACGGGATCTGGAAGGCAAGATGGATCACCTAACCTTTTCTTGTGATGTGTATAGATGTTATTCCTCCTTTCCTGAAAAAAGTCTGCCACCTATTAATTTCCGTCAAGTGGATCTTCCCACCTATATCATACACTGAGTGGGCTCTCTATTAATGTCAACTTTTCAAATATGGGTTGCAATCCAGTTACAGTCTGAGCACTAAATGGTGACAACTCTTAAGAGTTTTATTTTTTTTCAGACCCTCCTGCTCACATCTCTGCCAATCTTGTCTTTCTCTTGCAATCTTCCTTGTTGCATGTCATCCTGTTCTCTAAAGGTCTCAGACAGTGGTGAAATCCAATTTTTTTTACTACCGGTTCTGTGGGCATGACTTGGTGGGCATGGTGTGGCTTGGTGGGCGTGGCAGAGAAGGATACTTCAAAATCTCCATTCCCATCCCACGCCTGGGGGAAGGATACTGCAAAATCTCCATTCCCACCCCACCCTGGGGCCAGCCAGAGGTAGTATTTGACAGTTCTCCGAACTACTCAAAATTTCCGCTACCGGTTCTCCAGAACCTGTCAGAACCTGCTGCATTTCACCCCTGGTCTCAGACCTTTTGATGGGTTGAAATTTGAAATGTATTTTGAAACAGTTGTGTACTCCACTGTACAGCTGGCATTCCAGCTGGGCTGCTTCCTTTCAACTCAGACTGAAAGAGGTGCTATTGCAAATACTGGGGGTAGGGTAAAGGTATACCTTATGTATACCTTTTATTAACAGATACAGTATACACACATAAACATATCTAGGAGAAGACAACTGGTTCTTCTACCCCATCCTGGGTTAGGATATCTTCAGTCCCTCATGAGTTTGTTCTTGGCTAGATTGTTTTTTTAACTGCTTTCTTTTTTTAAAATTTGCATTTAGTTATCTGTTTTCTCTGCTTCTACTTATCTGTTTTGATGGTCTAAATCGAACAAATTCAAGAAGTGGTGAATATGATTGTGCTTTTTTGTATTGTGTTTTGCATCTAGTTGAACTTAAAGGTTGATTTTTATTTCACTTGGGATGAAAAAGGTATGTTTCCTATAGTCTTCTCTTTATGTCCCCGCAGACTCAAACTTGCACTATAATCCTAGCCACTATGTGAATACCAGGATTACTTCAAACTCAAAGAGCAGTTAAGAAAATCAACTAGCTGTCGGAGTTGCCACTGAAAATGGAATAACCATGACAAGTATTCCACTCCTTGATCATGTAATTTCATATAATTCACTACTACACCAAGTGGCAGCTGCTAGCTAACCTTGTCTGATACTAAACAGCTAAGTAGGGTCAGCCATAGTTCAGGCTTAGCAGTTATATCACATACAATACTGAACATCTGCAAGTGAAGAGCAAAAATTACTGACACTGAAGATCTCCAAATAAATAACATGGTTAGTACAAAAGTCAGGACCTTTTGCTTCTTTAACTTGGATATTATTATCTTCATTATTATTTCAATACAGGAGAAGGAGGGGGATTTTAAGCATATATTTTAAAAGCGCAGATAATTATTAACAAATGGTTGAAGCTCCGTGAAAGAATAAGACAGCATGGAAGGAATAATGCTATTTCTTTTTAAGAAATGGTAATTATTACAGCTAAGTGAACTCCAACCTTCTGTTCTCTTTCAGCTCCTGCTGATGCTGCATTTATGTCAAGGGAATATTCTCTAGTTATTTTCTTTCAAGTTAGCTGGTTGCTTGGAATACGAGCTGGCAGGCAGCAAAGTCAAGTATAAGTGCTTTGGCACAAAATCCAAACACACAAACAGAGATATTGTGGGACCCTTTGGGGATTTGATTCAAGTTGCCTCTAACTTTATCTGTCTTGCCATTTGTTTTAACACTGTGTTGCTTATGGCTTAATGCTCCAGAGTAGGTCTATCCCACATTAACAATCCCAGCTAACTGGAAAAGATGTCCTTGAGATGACAGGCAAAAGCAGGAAAATATGCCTTTATCCTGAGCTTTCCAGATCAGCTGAAACAAGAAAATCAAATGAGTCTGTTCCCTCCGCAGAATAATTTTCTACTGGCCTTAAATTAAAGAGAGTTAAAGATTTAGTATAGGGACATGGTGGCTCAGTGGCTAAGACACTGAGCTTGTTGATTGAAAGGTCGGCAAACAGGGTAAGTTCCCATTACTTGTCTCAGCTTCTGCCAACCTAGCAGTTTGAAAGCACGTAAAAAAATGCAAGTAGAAAAATAGGGACCAAGTTTGGTGGGAAGGTAACAACGTTCCGTGTGCCTTTGGCATTTAGTCATGCTGGCCACATGACCACGGAGACGTCTTCGGACAGCGCTGGCTCTTTGGTTTTGAAACGGAGATGAGCACCGCCCCTTAGAGTCGGGAACAACTAGCGGATATGCATGAGGGGAACCTTTACCTTTAAAGATTCAGTAGAGCAGGGGTGGGCAATTATGGCCTCTTTACTTCAATTCCCAGAATTCCTGAGCCAACATTCTATTAGCACACCCTTGCTGGTCAGGGAATTCTGGGAGTTGTAGTCCACACAGCTTAAAGTAGCCAGGCCTGAGAAACTCTGTGTTAGAGTGAAACCCAAACGATATGATAGAAAGAATCAACCAACCAACTGTATTGGGGGGGGGGGATCTAAACTCACTGTTGCTGATGTGATTTCAATCTTCCTATCATGGCTGGTCTATTTTCCCAGTTGGGGATAAAATAACTACTTAGCACAGAGGCCTCTTTATCCCTTCAGTGCAGCTTAGGAAACAGGTTTGTCTCTCCCCACGCCACCCCCTCCCCACCAAGAAATAATATTGAAGAAAGGGATGTTATTATCTCTCCTTCCAGGGTTTCCCCGATCTGGATTTTATTTTAATGTTGGGGATAGGATGGATGGATGGATGGATGGATAGATAGATAGATAGATAGATAGATAGATAGATAGATAGATAGATAGATAGATAGATAGATAGATAGATGATAGGTGATAGATGGATGGATAAGATTGATGGATGATAGATGGATGGATGGATGGATGGATGGATGGATGGATGGGTAGATAGATAGATAGATAGATGATAGGTGATGGATGAATGCATAGATAAATGATAGATAGATAGATAGATAGATAGATAGATAGATAGATAGATAGATAGATAGATAGATAGATGATAGGTGATAGATGAATAGATAGATGGATGGATGGATAAGATGGATGGATAAGATAGAAAGATAGATGAATGGATGGATGGATGAATGGATGGATAGATGGATGGATAGATAGATAGATAGATACATAGATAGATAGATAGAGAAGACAGACAGCTGACAGAGAGACAGTTGACACACTCTCTCTCTCTCTCTCTCTGAAAAATTCTTTATATACTTTCCCCATCTTACTTCTTACTTAGAGCTCTCTCGTGCACACTAATTACCCTGTGCACTGTACAGACCAGTGGTGGGTTTCACATATTCTTACCACTGGTTCACTCGCTTCATATGCATGCATGCCTTCCGCACATGTGCCCAGCCTTCTGCACATGCGCTTTGCGTGCGTATACGTGCGCCTTGTGCGCATGCGCCCAGCCTCAAAAACATGGCTAAATAGAATGGCATTACGCCATTCACCTGAACCGGTCCAAACTGGCTGAATACCACCTCTGGTACAGATCACAGAAACAGAACAAAAAATCACCATTCCTTCCCTCCTACAGGTCACAGTTCAAACCATTCAAGCACATTATTAATAAACTAGAACCAAACAATGATACAGTACTGCATTTTGTGAGGAACTAGGTGTCAGGTCATGACTATGCAAGTCAGCCACCCAGCCTGAAGCAGATTTCACAAGCAATAAGAAACAACAAAGCAATGTGCTAATATGAGAATCAGACCCTGCAATAAACCAGGATGTCTATTTTGCCCCCAAATCTACTCCAAGGGGACAGCTAGAGGCCCCAACAAACACACACAAGATTAGAAACTCTTTCACAAACTCTTCCTCTAAAATGATGTACACCATCATATGCCAGCAGTCTCTTCTGTATTCCAAGTAGAACAAACAGACCACGCTTTGGACAAAAGAATTAACACAAATTCAACATCACAATAAGGACAAAGTTGTATCACAGCACTTCAGCCTCCCTGGACCCCCTTTGGCAGACCTATAAGAGAACATTTTGGAAAACGAGACTTTATTAGCATCACTGTAAAGTTACATCAAAAGGTTTTGGGCAATCTCAGATTGCCTCACAATCACAATGTGTGTTTTTGTTTGCAGGAGACTGAAAAACATACTGGTAAGAAACTAACCCTCTGCCTAAATTCCTGAAAGATTATAATATTTATTTTTTAAAATGCCACCATGGACATAAAGACATGCAGGGAACGAGGGAAAAATAGAAAACAGTTGTATAATTTTTACTCTCATATTTTGTACTGTGCTACATTTTAGAGGAACATGATTGCTGCCTTTCCTCCTGATTAGGAAGAGCATGACATTTTCACTAGAAAACAAACCACACTCCAAGAATATATTAATGTCTCCTGCTTCAATAGTTAACATTTTCTCTCTCCTTACTCAAAGCATATTCCCCAAATAATAATGTGAACTGAGTTTACAGACCTTTGAAGCTTAACTGGGTTGTTTCTGGAGTTGGTTTTGCTAGCAGTGTGGTCTCATTTGAAGTAAAAACAGGCGCTACTCAAAAGCTACTGAGCAAAGGACATCTCACCATCCATCTAATGCAGATTAAATGCTGTTTTCTGTGAATGCTATTAGGTTTGAAGTACCCTGTGTAGCCTATTTGCCTGTAATGCTCCAATCCATCTCTTGAGCCCAGCTCCTATGCTTTTCATAAAATAAGCATTAGCTATTCTATTGGCATCCTTCAGTCTCAAAAGACTATGGTATTGTGCTCTGGAAACAGCATCTAGTGTGGCTAAAAAGGCCAATTCGAGAGTGGCAATCCCTTCCATACTGAAGGCAGATACATTCTGTCCCCTGCCCAGCCCCCAGATTTTGCTGGTTTCGGGACTGCCTCTTTGCCTCAGCCTACCGAACAAATGTGTCTTCGAATTGGAGAAGGCCATGCTGCGTCTTTAGCCTCCAAGCTGAACGATCGGAGGTTAAAGTTTCCTAGTTGTTGTTTTTTTATTGAAAAAGTTTTAACAAACAAAAACATTTTCCCCCTTTTCTCCCCCTCCCCCCCGCAAAACCCCCTTCCCCCCTCCCTTCACCCCCCCTCCGGCTTCCCGGGTCAATCACAAGGTATTGTTATACATAAGCCAAACATAGAATAAAATTTTCCCTTCTAATCCAATTAGCCTCATCCGAGTCTTTTCATTTCCTAACCCCCCTCCCAATTACATAAAATAATACATCCTAATTATTCAAAGGCAATCTGATATCTCTTAATCTGATATCTGTTTTGTAAATAATCAATCCATTGTTTCCATTCAATTAAATATCTTTCCTGCGTATTGTCTTTCAAAAAGGCTGAGATTTTAGCCATCTCAGCCAAGTTAGTAACTTTCAATATCCATTCTTCTATTGTAGGTAACTCTTTTTTCTTCCAATATTGTCCAATCAACAGCCTTGCTGCTGTTATTAATTTCAAAATCAATTTAATCTCAGTCACTGTACAATCCGTTATAATTCCCAAAAGGAAAAATTGCGGCAGGAACTTTATCTTCTTCTTCAGGACATTTTGAATAATCCACCAAATTCTTATCCAAAAGGCCTTAATTTTCTTGCAAGTCCACCAAATGTGAAAATATGTAGCGTCATCACAGTCACATCTCCAACATTTCGCTTGGGTATCAGGATACATACATGATAATTTTTTGGGATCTAAGTGCCATCTATAAAACATCTTATAAAAATTTTCCCTTAGATTCTGTGCTTGTGTAAACTTAACATTTCTAACCCAGATTTTCTCCCATGTTTCCAACATTATTGGTTCCTGAATATTCTGTGCCCATTTTATCATACAATCCTTTACCAAATCCTTTTCCGAATCTATTTCAAGCAACACATTGTACAATCTCTTTATATGCTGACCATCAGCTATTCTCATGACATGGAAACAGCATCTAGTATGGCTAAAAAGACCAATTCGAGAGTGGCAATCCCTTCCATACTGAAGGCAGATACATTCTGTCCTCTGCCCAGCCCCCAGATTTTGCTGGTTTCGGGACTGCCTCTTTGCCTCAGCCTGCCGAACAAATGTGTCTTCGAATTGGAGAAGGCCATGCTGCGTCTTTAGCCTCCAAGCTGAACGATCGGAGGTCAAGGTTTCCTAGTTGTTAATGTCCATTCCCAGGGCCTTTAGGTCCCTCTTGCAGATATCCTTATATCGCAGCTGTGATCTCCCTCTGAGGTGCTTTCCCTGCACTAATTCTCCATACAGGAGATCTTTCGGAGTCCGACCATCAGCTATTCTCATGACATGCCCAAGCCAGCGTAGACGTTGCTGTTTCAGTAGTGTATAAATGCTAGAAATTCCGGCACGTTCCAACAACGTGCTATTTTGAACTTTGTCCTGCCAGGTGATGCCAAAAATACATTGGAGACAGCGCATATGAAAGGTGTTCAACTTTCTCTCCTGCCATGAGTAAAGGGTCCAAGACTCACTGCAGTACAACAGTGTGCTCAGGATGCAGGCTCTATAGACCTGGATCTTTGTATGTTCCGTCAGCTTCTTATTAAGCCATACTCTCTTTGTAAGTCTAGAAAATTTGGTGGCCACTTTATCAATACGTTTATTCAGCTCAGTATCTAAAGACAGAGTGTCAGAGATAGTTGAGCCAAGGTACACAAAGTCATGGACGACCTCCAGTTCTTGTGCAGAGATTGTAATACAGGGAGGTGAATCCACGTCCTGACCCATGACTTGTGTTTTTTTCAGGCTGATTGTTAGTCCAAAGTCTTGGCAGGCCTTGCTAAAACTGTCCATAAGTTTTTGAAGGTCTTCAGCAAAGTGAGCAGTGATGGCAGCATCGTCAGCGCAGAGGAAATCCCATAAGCATTTCAGCTGGACTTTAGATCTCTCAATCTAGAGAGATTAAAGAGTCTTCCGTCTGATCTGATCTGGAGGTAAATACCCTCTGTTGCAGTTCCAAAAGCATATTTCAGCATGATGGCAAAAAAGTTCCCGAATAAAGCTGGCGTAAAGACACAGCCCTGCTTCACTCCACTTCGAATACCAAAGGAATCTGATGTTAAGCCATCAAAAACTACAGTGCCCTTCCTTTCCTCATGAAAGAACCTGATGATGTTGAGGAGCTGAGGTGGACATCCAATCTTGGGGAGAATTTTAGTCTCCCTGCTAAACAAGTCAAAAGCCTTCGTAAGATCTATCTATGAAGGCTACAAAAAGTGGCTGTCTTTGTTCCCTGCATTTCTCCTGCAATTGTCTAAGGGAAAATACCATGTCAGTAGTGGACCTGTTGGCTCAAAAGCCACACTGTGATTCTGGATAGACTCTTTCTTCAAGCACCTGGAGCCTCTTCAGTACAACATGGGCAAGCAGCTTTCCTACAACACTAAGAAGAGAGATGCCTCAGTAATTGTTATAGTCACCCATCACCTTTGTTCTTGTACAGTGTGATGATATTTGCATCCTTCATGTCTTGTGGTACTCCACCTTCCCTCCAACAAAGACAGAAGATTTCATGCAGTTCAGTGGGAATGTTCTCTTTGCAGCACTTCAGAACTTTGGCAGGGATGCTATCTTTCCCGGGTGCCTTGCCAGAGGCAAGGGAGTCCAGGGCCATGTTTAGTTCTTCTAAAGTTGGTTCACTGTCAAGTTCCTCCAGGCAGGCATTCAATGTTATTTAATGCATCTTCAATTACTACACTTTCTCTGGAATATAACTCAGAGTAGTGCTGCACCCAGCATGCCATCTGCTGTGCTCGGTCCTGCATAACCTCACCTGTAGCAGACTTCAGAGGGGCAGATTTCTTCTGTGTTGGACCTAAGGTCTGCTTGATGCCATCATACATCCCTTTGATGTTGCCTGTGTCAGCTACTATCTGAATCCGAGAGCAAAGCTGCAGCCAATAATCGTTAACACATTTCCTGGCGGTCTTTTGGACTTTGCTACGAGCAGCTCGCAGAACCTGTAGGTTGAGCTCACTGGAACAGGCTTTATATGCAATTAGAGCTCTCCTTTTTTTCTTGATGACTGGCATCAACTCTTCCAAATAGGCTTCAGACCAATCTGCTGTCTTTCTGGTCTCCTTACCAAATACTGACAAGGCGGTATTATAAACAGCATTCTTGAAATATTCCCGTTGTTCAAATGCATTTACTTCAGCTGGGCCTGGAAGAGTTTCCTTGAGAGCTTGTGCAAATTCCTCCACTTTGCCCTGATTGCGGGTCTTACTGATGTCAATTCGTGGTCTTCCTTCCTTCTTTGAATGATACAATCTCTTTGTTTGCAGTTTAATTTTGCTGCATACCAAGGAGTGGTCTGTACTTCACTCAGCACCCTGAAAGCTGTGTGTGATTGTAATATTGGGGAGGTTGGAGTGCCTGGTAAGAATCAAATCGAGCTGGTGCCAGTGCTTCAATCTTGGATGTCTCCAGGAGACTCTGTATTGAGGCTTTGTTTTAAAGTATGTATTGCTAATGCAAAGACCATAGCAGCAGCAAAACTCCAGCAGGTGTTGCCATTTTTGTTCATCTTCCTGACGCCGAACTGACCTAAACAAGTGGGCCAAGAACTATAATCAGCTCTGACTCTGGCATTAAAATTGCCAAGGATAAACAGTGGTTCTTTCTCAAGGATTTTCTTGATAGTAGCAGCCAGATCATCGTAGAATTTGTCTTTGGATTCTACTGAAGATGATAATGTTGGTGCATATGCGCTAATAAGAATAACCAGCCCTGCTGATGAGTGGAACTGCAAGGACAGAATTCTTTCACTTCCTTCAGCAGGTGGAGTAATGGATCCTAGTAGGGAGTTTCTGACCGTGAAGCCAACCCCATATTCCCTAGACTCGTTTGATGGCTTTCCCTGCCAGAAGAATGAGAAGTTTCTCTCCTTAACAGACCAGAGTCTAATAGTCTTGTCTCTTGAAGGGCAATGATGTCCATCTGCAGTCTGCTCAACTCCATGTCAATGGCAGCTGTCTTACGTACTCCCTCTATCTCTTGTAAATCATCAGAGAGGCCAAGGGTCATTGTCCAAACATTCCAGGTGCCCAACTTTAGGGCTAAAGTTTTCTTAAGTTTGTTGCATGGTGCAAAGTTATCGATCTGCTTGTCGGCTTTGACCCTAAATCCCACGCACCCTGTGAGGTTAACAGACCGTGGCGGGGCAGCACCTTACTGGCTGGGGGCTAACCAGCTTAAGGTGGGTGGTAGCTGCCTAATGAGGTACAATGACCTCTCCCACCGATCAAAGTGGCCCCTGGCATCACGCTCTATGCCAATCAAGCAAAGACTTATAACCGGTAACTGCCACTTCCTGTGTTGTTTCAATGCTGTGTGCAAAGCTGGAGTGTCCTCTCCAGAGCACGAGGCCTGGGTAGATTAATATGGGGGATAGACTGTTACCCAAGCAGCAGATCCCTCCTCTCCATGTTGCTGAAATAGCCAATGTAACAGCAAAGCCGATATGATTAGTTCCAGCTACGTCACAGGAGTTACCAGAACATGATTGTACACAGTGATGAACTGCTTCTGGGACTCCGGCTCTGGATTTTGCCTCGAGGTTGATTCCTGAAGCCTTTTCCAGTAGTAGATATAGCCACAAGGCAGTGGAGGTTTGTAATCAGAGTTTCCATTCTCCTAGAAGATGGTTCTGCTGTTTTATCTGCCGTTGGGGCATAAAGCCCTCTTCCGCCTTCAAAACAGTTGACCATCTTCTCCTGTAACCCTGGAAAGAGGCACATGAGGTGCTACCAGCCGGGCCAGCTGGACCAAGGTTTTTTAGAGAGGTATTACTCCTCTAGCACTCCTCCTCACTCCAGGACTCCTGATCCAGGTTTTGCCTCGAAACATTAGCACCCTTGTAATAGATTACGTTTAGTCCCCAGGAATGATATTTTCTTCCTAGTCTTATTCTATTTATTTATACTGGGATAAATTTGATGTTTTCTCTAGGGTTTTTCTGTGTGGTTCTGAGAACATAACGAAACGCATCATGAATAGCAGAGGTTTTATTTGGCACATTTAAAATTGAGGTGAACCATGCAGATCACAGGATGGTATGTCAAAAAAATCCACCATTGGTGGACTATACTATTAGGACAAAATTAGATTGGGTCAGGTTTTCAGCTCCCCAGGTTTTTTAATTTTATTTTAAAGAGACTAAATGATATAAAAGTCAGGGGAAAGAAATAGATATGTTCAAAACAATTGATTAGATCTCATGGCTCTGAGATCTGCAATTGAAATGTATTCCCACACAGAGAGTTTGCAGACTGCATCCCTCAGTTATCTGGAGCAGATGGCAGCCCCTTCTGTCTAGTGGCTAGACTCTGCCCTGGGCAGCCATTTTTGTCTTGAGCTGCTGGGCTGCTATGTTCTCCCTTCATTAGTTATTGCTGTTTTCTGTATAATCCAATAAGGGTCCTGTTCAGTCAATGATCTATGCTCAACCCTAGCAGCTCACATGCCATTCAACACTTATCTTTTCCTCTGGGCATCCTTTCAATTTCTGCCCATGTATGCATGCATGCCCCCCTTGTTTTCCCTTCCTGTAATGGAGTGTGTAATGGACACAGTGGCTCAGTGGCTAAGATTGTGAGCTTTCAATCGAAAGGTTGGCAGTTCAGCGGTTCAAATCCAGGGGTGAAATCCAGCAGGTTCTGGAGAACCAGTAGTAGAAATTATGAGTAGTTCAGAGAACCGGCTGGCCCCAGGGTGGGAGTGGGAATGAAGATTTTGCAATATCCTTCCCCCAGGAGTGGGGAGGGAATGGGGAGTTTGCAGTATCTTTCCCCTACCACACCCACCAAGCCACACCCACCAAGCCATGGCCACAGAACTGGTAGTAAAAAAATTTGGATTTTACCACAGTTCAAATCTCTAGTGCCGCTTAACAGGTTGAGTTCCCGTTACTTGTCCCAGCCTAGCAATTCGAAAGCACATAAAAAATGCAAGTAGAAAAATAGGGACCAAGTTTGGTGGGAAGGTAACAACGTTCCATGCGCCTTTGGCATTTAGTCATGCCAGCCACATGACCACAGAGACGTCTTCGGACAGCGCTGGCTCTTCGGCTTTGAAACGGAGATGAGCACCACCCCCTAGAGTCGGGAATGACTAGTACATATGTGTGAGGGGAACCTTTAATGGAGTGTGTGGGGGAGAAAGGGAAGAGAGGCTGCCCAGGAAACAAGCAGAGAAGAGAGGCAGGAGCTCCCTGTGATTAACGGTCAGAGGAAGAAACTTAGAAATGGCTCACCTTAATTGATTTGATAGTTAAAACTGGTGGTGGAAAATTTGTACTTTCAGATTTGCAAAATTCTTTTTTTTAAAAGGAATTTTATTTTTATTTTTAACAAACAAACATACATAAAATCATCATCAATCCAAATACATTATGTCGATGGGTTGATCCCCAATCCTGTGTGCCCATATACATTCCAATTAGTTTATCTAAACTTTCATTTTATCAGTATGATATGTATCTCAACTATAATCAAATAATTTCTAATTAATTATAACGTTTCAATTTCTCCCTTAAAATCAACTTTCCAAATTAATATTACACATCTTCAAGTCCATTCCCTAAAAGCAATTATATAGTTTAAACATTTCCATATATTCTAACCTTTCTTAATTCCTTTTAACATAATTCCCCTTCTAACCATTGATAAAAGAGATCCCATATCTTATAGAATTGTTTATCCTCTTGTTCTCTAATTTCTAAAGTTAATTTACTCATTTCTGCGCACTCCATCATTTTCCTAATAATTTCATCTTGCAATGGTAATTTTTCATTTTCCCAATTTTTAGCAAACACGATCCTTGCTGCTGTCAAAACATTTACAATCAAGTATCTCAATTCTCTACTATATGTTTCGGCTATGATTCCCAATAAAAAAAACCCTCTGGTTTAAGATCAGTATGTTTCTTTATCATCTTTTTTAACCATGTGTGGATTTTAGATCAATATCTTTTAGCCTCTACACATGTCCACCATATATGGTAATATGAACCAGGAATCTGATGACACTTCCAACATTTTCCAGATTTTTTCTTAAACATTTTAGCTATTCTCGTCGGGGGTAAATGCCATCTATAGAACAACTTATACAAATTCTCTTTGTATGCGGTAGACATTGTCATTTTGTAATTTAGAGTCCAAAGTTATTGCCATACCTCTAAATTAATCCCATGTCCAAAATTTTTCCCCCAGGCAATCATCGTCTCTTTAATTTGTTCTTCTTCTAATTTAAATTCTAGCAGATATCGATATAATTTCTTAATTAAGTTGTCATCAGTACCTGTTAATATTTTATCTAAATTAGTCATATTGTTATAAAATCCCTCTGTTTTTGAATCTTTATCATGTCTGGAGTGTATTTGCAAATAAGAAAACCAATTCATTTTTATACCTTGTATTTCTAATTCTTGCATTGTTTTTAGTTCACCCTTTTCATTCAACAATTCACAATATCTCACAATTTGTTCTTTCCTGAATACTTTTTTTTTATTCAAAAAGTTTTACAGAAAATTTTTCCCCCCCTTTCCCCCCACCTCCCCTCCCCCCTCCCTTCACAACCCCCCTCCCCGCCCCCGACTTCCCGGAACGAGCACAAGGTATAGTTAAAAATAAAACAAACATATGCTAAAAAAATTTCGTCCCAACTTAATTATACCCCTACAATCATCAATTCCTAACTTCCCCCGAAAACAATCAAAAATAATACATCATAATCATTCAAAAACAGTCTGATAACTCTTAGTCTGATATCTACTTTGAATATAGTCAATCCATTTTTTCCATTCCTTTAAGTATCTTTCTTGCGTATTGTCTTTCAAAAAGGCTGATATCTTCGCCATCTCAGCCAAATTGGCAACTTTCAATATCCATTTTCCTGAATACTTTTGAATATGAAAAAGCCTCAATAGTTGATACCCAAACTGGGATTTTTAAATATTGGCTTTTTTAAATCTTTTCCTAGTTTGACAATAATGCCTCTCTTATAAAGTGTCTTCTAAAATAACCCTGTGTTTTAGCTTCCCTATACCATAAAAAAGCATGCCATCCCAATAGCAAATCGTGTCCTTCCAAAGTCAATATTCTATGATTTCTTAAAATTATCCATTCCTTGATCCACATTAAACTAGCTTGGTAATATAATTCCCAATTAGGCAGTCCAAAACATCCTCTCACTCTCACATCTTGGAGCAGTTTAAGTTTTACCCTTGCTTTTTTACCTTGCCATATATATTTCAACATTATTTTATTCAAATTGTCAAAATATCCTTTCACCAATTTAATTGGGATTGTTTGAAACAGATATAAAATTCTAGGCAATATATTCATCTTAATAGTTGATATTCTTCCAATCAACGATAATTGTAAGTTTCCCCATTTTGCCAAATCTAACACAATCTGCTGCTTAAGTTTAAGATAATTATTTTCTTTCAGCGTACTACATCTTGCCATCAGGTAAATCCCCAGATACTTAACCTTATTAGTAATCTGCATCTCTGATCTTTCCATCATTTCAACTTTGTGTTTTAGTAACATTTTTTTTGTTAAAATCTTTGTTTTATCTTTATTTATTTTCAAACCTGCTACTTTCCCATATTCTCCTATCTTGTCAATCAGTATATTTATAGATTCTAATGGGTCTTCAATAATAGAGACCAAGACTTGCAAGATTCTGTTAATGTAGCCGTACAATAAGTAGAACTTCTTTCTTCTAGTTGTGTTTCCTCTCTGATTTACCTAGAAGGACTGACAGTTCCTTGCCCACCATGCTACTATTTTTTCCCCTTCACTTTCCCCACATCTTTAAGTTGTAGCATAAGAATATGGCTGGTTCATTTTTGCGAAGCCAAGCTATCAATTCTTTTTTGCTACAAAGATCCCATTGACCTCCAGAGGAACAGGAAAATGAAATAATGACCTGGCTTCTTGCTTTGATTATGTGTAGCAATGGAGACAAAAGAAAAGAGAAGAGAAAAGAAAAGAAAAAGAAAAGAAAAGAAAAGAAAAGAAAAAGAAAAATGAAATTAGGTCTTGTAGCAGCTCTCACAACCCTGTTCCCATCTTACTTCAATCTGGACTGGATTTCAAGAAATAGCTGGGAGCAGCATAAGAGACCAGTACACAATTGCCCTTAATACCACATAGATCAAATAACACACACAATGTAGGTTCACGCAACTGCTATGAAACTGGGAGGTCTTGTAATTCAGATCTGACTTTTTGCCTTGGGCACAAACAGAAGCTCCCGACTCAATGAAAGTAAAGGCAACCTTCAATTGAGCTTAACAACAGCCTGGCAGCTTTCTGCCATTGCAGAGGCATTTTTGTTTTTCACTTTGCAGTCTAGCATGGCTGTGCATTCCCCCATCCAAGTAATGACTAGTTCAATCATTTGAGATGCACCAAGGTTGGCTAGGTGTTGCTACAAGTATGGCTGAGTAGATAGAGAACAGAAGAAAAACATATGAGACCTGACTCTGTGGTCTCTTCCCATAATCCTAAAAGTTTTATCCAAAAACTTTCTACTATTGACCTCACCCCATTCCTAAGAGGACCATAAGGGGCGTGCATAAGCGCACAAACGTGCCTACCGTTCCTGTCCTATTGTTTTTTCTTTTCTTCTTCCTATATATATGCTTATACCTCCTTATATTTACTCATATATGTGTTTATATACTATATAATCTTTTTGTATGATACCTACATATATTGTTGTGACAAATAAAATAAATAAATATTATCAAAGAAAAAGGCAGAAAATATGTTTCAATTACACCTTCCTTGGTGGGAGGGAGGGGGAGGGAGGGAGGGAGAGAGCACGAACTGTCCCTGCTTTATGGAATCAGCCCAGATCAAGACCTAGCTTGTACGCGATTAAAAAGTGTCTCCATGAAACTGCTAATGTTATATCACTATAATCTAGGACACACACCTATTATAGTAACATTTTCCACTGAAATTTCTATAGATTTCATAAAGCAGAAATTCAGATCAGTTCATCAAACATTTGTCTGTTCCAAATCTCTGAACGGAAAACATTGTTATACAGTATTAAGTGGGAGGAGGGGAGTGTTATTCACTATTTTATTCACCTCTATCATATCTCTCATTATTTATTCCCTAGATTCAAATAATATAATCAGGAAAAATGGACATTTTCAAATGTGATGCACTTATATTTATTTGTATTCCTATGAGCACCAATGCAAAATAGGTAAAGTTTACAAAGCATGATTAACATAATATTTTACAGTTACTGTAAAAGATAAGTGCATTTTGTATCTAATAGCTGCCACAAATGAAAAAATAAATAAATAAAGAGATGCTTATCATTCTCTCTTTTGTGTATAATTTTCCCCATATCTTACCTAATTTGTTTGCATTCTGAGAAGTGAAAAAGTAAATTATAAGATTTTTGATCATCTGGGTACATAAAGATACATTTTACCCATGAAGTGGCTTGCTTTTAATGAAGTAACAGATACGTATTATGGTAGTTAGTCCCCAAACTTCATATGTCCTGGAAACCTTTAAACATTAGGATGAACAATAGTACAATGAAATGGGTTCAGTCAAAATCCCTTTATGTAATTCATTCATTCATTCACTCACTCACTCATTCATTCATTCATTTGTTCATTCGTTCATTTGATTTATATAGCTGTCTATCTCACAACAGATAATCAGGGATATCCACACAGCTCTGTAGCTTGCATGCAATATTCTACATCCTATACCTGTGATGGTGAATCTATGGCACATGTGCCAGAAGTGGTACGCAGAGCCCTCTCTGTGGGCACATGCCCATTGCCAGCTGTTCTTCTGGCCAGCTGGTCTTCATGAGCACTGGAGCACCAGAAAATGGCCTAAAAACGGCCCCCAAAACGGCCCAGAAAACGTCCAAAAAGGGCCAAAAAACAGGCTGTTTTTCAGGCCGTCTTTGGGCTGTTTGGGGGCTGAAAAATGGCCCCCAAATGGCTTGAAAATGGCCAAAAACCAGCCAAAAACAGGCATGTGCGTGCTGGCCAGCTGGTCTTCAGGTTTCCAGTGCTCCAGCGTGAGCACATACACCCGCGTTCCGGAGTTTGGCCACTCGGTGTTGAAAAGGTTCGCCATCACTATCCTATATCTTGTAGATGATGATGGGATTGAGGGACCCCCAACATCCATCCCTGGTGACTTTTCATGTAATTAAGTAGGATGATTGTCAACATTACTGTTTTGTATCAGAGGCATTTTCTTTGAAGACTGTGTCATTGAAGTGAAGTAAATAGACTTTGAATGCCCAGCATTGCTAGGAATTGGGCAGTATATACATTTAATAAGTTATTTTATTAGACACATTATTTTGGTTTTTTTCCAATTCAATTCAATTCAATTTGAAGTTGTGGTATGTATTTCCTATATAGTGAGGAGCTTATCTCTAAAAACGAAACCAGGTTTAACCACAATAATCAAGCAATGACCTGCGTTTTTGCAGGAAAGCTTTGCATAGAAAAAAACCTGCAGCTTGTACTCCTTCCACTTGCTACAAAAGTCACTTTTTTTTCTACAGAGAAGTCAGTGGTAAAATAAACATGTCCTATTAGTAAATCACACCTATTGCTAATTACTAGCAGAAAAGATTTACCAATTTCATGCTTTTCCCTAATCTTTTAAAGTGGAAACACTAAATTACTAAAAATGTATTGCTGTATGTATGTATCTATGTATGCATGTAGGCATATGAACTTCAAATATATATACCCATAGTCAGCTCCATAGGCTCACCTCTACAAAACCTAGCCAAATTTCTCGCCAAACAACTACAGCCCTATGCAGAATCCATCACCTCACATGTAAAAAACTCATTCCAGTTCATAGAGATCATAAAGAAACAAAACTTACAGCCCAGCGACCTACTTGTGAGCTTTGATGTTATATCCCTCTTCACCCAAGTGCCAATCAAAGAAGCCTTGACAGCTATCCAAAACAAATATAACCCCCCCAAGCACATCCTAGATCTGACCAACCACTGCCTATCCAATACATATTTCATCTATAATGGACAAAAATACAAACAAGTAGAAGGAGCACCCATGGGATCACCCCTCTCACCTGTCATTGCCAATCTCTACATGGAACACTTTGAAACCCGAGCTCTAGAAAAATCTGATCACAAACTCAAACTCTGGCTCAGATATGTAGACGACACCTTCATAATCTGGCCACACGGGAAATAAAAACTTGACAACTTCCTCACACACCTCAATAGCCTACACCCCAAAATACAGTTCACCATGGAAACAGAAGTTAACAACCAACTTCCCTTCCTGGATGTCTTAGTCTACAGGAAACCCAATGGCTCCCTAGGACACACCATCTACCAGAAGAAAACACACACAAACCGCTATCTGCATGCACTCTCACACCACCACCCAGCACAGATTGACTCCGTAGCCAAGACACTCATCTCCAGAACAAAATGCTTAGCTGACGAACAACACCTAAAAACCGAACTAGACACTCTCACTAATGTACTAACATCCAATGGATTCCAAAGAAATAAGGTTACCAAGCTAATCCAAAAAGAACCCCCCACTAAAATCCAAGACAGAGAACAAGAAAACGGCACAGCCCTCCTCCCATATATAAAAGGCACCACAGACAGAATCAGCAAGATCCTCCACAAACACAACATCAAGACAGCATTCTGCACAAACCGAAAAATATCCACCATCCTAAGAAACCCCAAAGACAAAATTGAGTTAGAAAATCAAGGAGTATATGAAATCCCATGCACCGCCTGCCCCACCACATACATTGGACAAACCAACAGAAGAATAAGTGCACGATTGAAGAACACAAGAACTCATTCAAAAAAGAGGAACCAACTTCTTCCCTGGTCCAACACTTTAAAGTCACAGGACATGATATTGACTTTAAAAAGACCAGAACTATCGCCAAAACTGAACACTTTAACAACAGAATAATCAGAGAAGCCATTGAGATAGAAAAACGCCCACACAGCATGAACAAACGAGATGATACCTCCCGCCTACCAGCCATTTGGAAACCTGCCCTTATTGACAAACGAGTCCCTAACACGAGGAATGACACCAGACCCACACTCACGAGGTCCACACAGGATGTCACCACCGCACATCCACCCAGAAAGCAGACCCAAACCCACACTGATCATGAAGCACGACCAAGGACCAGAAGCCAGACCGCAGCTGCAACATTAGCCATTTCAAACCCCTCCAATCCATACATGCAGCAGACTGACACCCACTATGAAGATGTAGCACGACCACAAAGCCAAACAACAGCTATGCAGCTCACCAGCTCAAGTCCCTCTGCAACACAGACTAAACTGAGCACAACCAAGCCCCCACCCAAACAGGACACACCCCCAGCCAATCAGAGCACAGCCAAACTCCCACCCAATCAGTTCAAACCCCCACTAGCAGTTAAAAGGAAGAAACAGCTGCGATCACACATTGCTCCCAGAAGCACGAAGCTGAAGCCTGAAGATGACGAATGAGACTTTGTCGAAACATCGCCAAGACACTTCCAATTTTACATGGAGAAAACCCGAACAACCAAAGACCTACATACAAACACCCGTGAAAACCTCAGAAAACAAATTATATATATATATATATATATATATATATATATATATATATATATATATATATATATATATATATATATATATATATATATATATATATATATATATATAAAATATTATTCAAACATGTGTGTGTGTGTGTGTGTGTATGTGTGTGTATGTGTGTTTGAACAATGAAACTGCTTTCTATTTTGTTTCTTTTATATTATTGGCTCTAGTAATTTCTTCAAGATCATGAATTCAGTCATAGAGAAATTGCTATATTAATTCCATCATAATATGCTTAATTTTCACTTGTGCCATCAAGTCATTTTAGTAACCACATAGATTTTCTCCCTGAAGATCTGCCCCAAATCTGATCTTTCAGGTCTTCCAATTGTTTGCAAAACTTAGTGCATTATTTTTTTACCCATCAGGCTTCAGTACAGCCTGATTAGCACAAGCAGCTGATTGTTGGTTGGATCCCAAAGTTCAGCTGTTTCAGGCTGCAGGGATTGCCATAGCCTATTGCCACCTCTGTGTGCCCCATTTTCTGGGGGGCCAGCAGATGGGCAGGGCTATATTTGGTGTATAAGATGCACCTAAATTTTCACCACCTTTTGGGGTGGGGGGGGAAGTGTGTCTTATACTCCAAAAAATACAGTAGTAATAAATATTGTAACATTGAACGATGGTTGCCTTTTTCCATGAGAGGACAAGTACTTGTGATTCAATATTGTACTGCTACTGCAAATGACCTGTTTCAAACGTAGCAGGCACAAGCCTGGTTGCTTATCTCTTCTTTTTAAACAAACTTGATTTTCCTCCAAACAGCTCAGCAAAACGTACCAATAATTTTCAGGTAGTTTTCCAACCTAGCTTTCTACAAGATGCTGTGCTGACATAGATACCAGTTTACATGACAAATAGTTCAGTTCAATGCATCATTAAACTGATGCATTACAATGAAGTGGTCTCTGTAATGTAAACTTTATTCCACAAATTAAAAGAGAGGAAGGGAGGATGCCTGCAAAGTAGGAAGGAAAATTACACTGACCATATAATTAACAAGGACAGCTCATGTCCTCTAGCAAGCCAGGGCTTGTGTATTAATTTCTGAACTGTATACAGTAGAAGCTCATGGAAGATATCAACCATTCAACCCAGCTATCAACCAGCCTAGAAAATTGACTCTGAGGAGTCATGCTTGTTACTCAGTTTCTCATCTAACAGAGAAGTGAGTGTTCAAACATTCACTGACCCTCCCTTATCTATGAGCCTTACTTGATCATGAGGACCAAATGCTTCTTGCAAAAAAATAAAATAAAATATAAAGAACTAGCTCTTCCTGATATTTACTGAACCTATAATCAACATTAAACCATCCTAGAGTGAGATAAATAAGCATTTAAATGGCAGAGAGTAGCAGAAGTGCCTTAGATTCTTATTTTTACATTTGTTCTTCCAGAATAAAGATGTACCAGGAGACAACCTGTACCATAAAAGCTAACACTAATGTCAAGCTAGAAGACTTTGGTAGGAAATTGTAGAGAATCATCATCTTCTCTTTCTTACATTGTCTAGCATATATGAATGTCCTGGTAAATTCGCGTTCTATTAGGCTTTCCAAATGATGGAGATACAAGAATGCAGAGGTGTAGCAATCTAGGAATATAGTTGAAACTTAGCAACAAATAATCACCCTAGAGGTTGAGGGGATTGGGGACAGCTTTCTCTTCTTCCCAAATAGAGGGTTTTCAGTGCTGCTTCCACCCCACCAAAAAGATATTGTTGCACTTAGCCAACAAACCGAATGGATATAATTGCTTGGTAGGGAGACATTGTCAAGATCATTCTTTGCACCAAAATTATTTATCAGCATATTTAAGAAAAAAAAAACCTGGATCTCATCATCCTATTATTTGACAGTAAGTTCTAGTCCCATCAAAGGAACGAAGGCAGCTGGGCCAGTCACTTTCTCTTAGCCCCAGGAAGAGAAATAGCAAGCCACTTATATAAAACTTTGCCAAGAAAACTGCAGGGACCTATCTAGGCAGTTGCCAGGAGTCAAAAAATGACTCAAGGAAAGACCCCTCCTCTCCTGAAAATCCTACTTCTAATTCTATGCTTTATGCCCATGGTTCTAAACCTTGACTTTAAATACCTTTTGTGGCCATAGACCATGGCTGCAAGCCCCCAAGATCTAACTCAAGATTTAAGTCATTCACGGACTCCTTGTGACAACATCACGGCCCCCATGGGTCTGCAGATCACAGATTGAGAACCACTGCTCTATCTTAAAACCAATGCTAGCCCTAACTTTAATATAAAATCCAACTTTAAACCTAATGTTAACCTTAAATTAACTCCTATCTTAATCTAGATTGTGCATAGCATTAAACCATAAATCAAAACTAAATTAACACTATTCCCTAACCCAGAATAGAATGCACAGAAATCTAGCTCTAAATATAATCCTAATATTACAATCTTATTCATGACTAAAATTATTTCAGGTCAATGAAATTCAATACAAATGCTTGCTTTTGTAACAAACAGTTCATACAAAAATGTGCATCTTTACTGATTCTATTATTTAGAATTGAATTTTGCTGATTATTAGTATTATTCTCCCATGTTGCATTATTGGTTTTTTTAATGGATTATTATAGTTTTTTCTTTTGCATCTGTTCAAATAATTGGCCCAGAAAAATAAAATAGAAAACAAATTAAAAATAAAATAGTAACATAATACATTAATTGAATAATAAATTTCCATGTAATGAACAATGTTAGCAAAATAAAATAAAATAAAATACCCAATTTAAAAAGATATCTAGAAAATGATTTTTGAAGTAAAGGACCAATTGCCATTCTAAAAGTAGCAGGTTCCATAATATACACTAAAAAAAGCTGGGGGAGGGCTTTATTTCAAATTATTTTTCAATTACGAAGAAATCAAATTGTTCATGTTCTTTTAATCTAATATCAACAGTCTCACCAAGTTATCTTGGCTCGCTTCCGTCAGTGTTTATGAAGGTTATAGCAGTATTTTCCTACTTGTAGATATAAATCATATTTATAGTCTCTCTCAATTACTTGAGCTGTTCAGGAATGTTCTACCAACAGTGGGAATATATTATGTGGCTTTATGAGCGACTGTTTGTTTAGAAACAAGATACGTATTATGGCAGAGGATTCTTCTCAAGAAATCTCATTTACAAAGTCTCCTTTTCACATGCTAACGAGCTTGCAGCAATTATTTATGCCTTCATTTCCATAGGCTTATCTACTGCTCCAATCTCTGACCAACTCTGAGCAGTTTACTGTTGTACCACTATTAAATAATACAACACAAAACATGTGCAGCTAATCTAAACTAACAAACATGTGCAGCTAATCTAAACTAACAAACATGTGTAGCTAATCTAAACTAACAAACATCACATCCTAGACATAAACTGTTTCAACTCCTACCCTCAAAACGACGCTATAGAGCACTGCACACCAGCACAACTAGACACAAGAATAGTTTTTTCCCCGAAGGCCATCACTCTGCTAAACAAATAATTCCCTCAACACTGTCAAACTATTTACTAAATCTGCACTACTATTAATCTTCTCATCATTCCCATCACCAATCTCTTTCCACTTATGACTGTATGACTGTAACTTTGTTGCGGTAATCCTTATGATTTATATTGATATATTGACCATCATTTGTGTTGTAAATGTTGTACCTTGATGAAGGTATCTTGTCTTTTTATGTACACTGAGAGCATATGAACCAAGACAAATTCCTTGTGTGTCCAATCACACTTGGCCAATAAAAAAATTCAATTCTATTCTATTCTATTCTATTCTATTCTATTCTATTCTATTCTATTCTATTCTATTCTATTCTATTCTATTCTATTCTATTAACATCATTAAAGATAATAACAGTCTCTTCCAATGCCAAGGATAGGAGTCATACATGGAATACACACATGAAGGAGGAAATTCTTTCAACTTGTATTCCATTCCTATTTATTCAAATAGTCTTGTTCTTATTCAAATATGCTTATTCAAATAATCACGTTTTAATTGCTTTTCTAAATCTCAACTGGGTTGGATCAAGTGGAATCTTAAGAGGCAGGGAGGGCACTGCCATTCCAGAGAAAAAGGGCAGTAATCCAAGGCAACCTCTCCTTCCAACGAATTCTGTAGACATTCCTTATAAGAGAAGACTCAAAGGAAGCCTTGTTTTCGCCATCAAATTGGGTGAGCAGAAACCATTGGGAGCAAGCAGTCCAACAATCTTGCATGTCCTGGGCCATGAAGGACTTTAAAAGTAGAAACCAGCACCTTGAATTAGACCCAGGAACTAACTGATAGCCCCTGCATCTCTCAAATGTTTGCAAACTGCTGAAAGAGTTGCTTTCTGAACCAACTGTAGTTTCTGAGTGTGCTTCAAGGACAGCCTCACGGGGAGGATGGACATTCACAGGATATACAGGTGGTTTTGTATCAATAACACACAGACAATATAATATGGCCTCTGGCATAAATTATAGTAAGCTGTCTAAGGATCTCTCTTGCCAAATTATGTTGGGTGGGTGGGTGGGGTGCATGTCTCTGTCTATATATCTTTATCTCTGTCTGTGTCCATCCATCCATCCATCCATCATGGCTGGGGAATTCTGGGAGTTGAAGTCCTCAAGTCTTACACTTTCCAAGGCCGCCTGCCTGCCTATCTTCCTCTCTGCCAAAAGTTCCTATGTTACTCTAGCCCCAGGCCTGTAAAAACTATCTTCTAATGTAAATTTTCTGAGAGTGAGATTTCCTGAGATGCCTGCAAACCTCACTAGTTTGTCACCTATTTTCCATCACAGTCCCATCATTGTATTTTTATATGCAATTATATAGATGCAGAAAAGAAACAATGGCAGAAACATTGACATCGCGGATATGGTGTTAGACGGCATCAATTGGAATCCAATCTCATGCTCCTGGGTTGGTATTGTGGAGAAAAGAATGGGTGCATTGCCATGTCCCAATCCTGTGTCATCATGTGCTTGGTTTTTTGTCCAAGCATATGGATAGATAGAATCATCTCTCAGTAATTGGATAATTAAGAGATTTATTAGGAGAATTAGGAGATTCATTCCCACCAATAACACGTGGGATCTTCATTGGCTGCTGTTGAAATTCTAGCTCATCATCCTAAACTGTGTGTTATCACTCAAAAAACAACTGGAAAGCTTCCTCATGGACCATCCCATTCCTGGTCTTCCTTAAAACCATGATATCAAGATGAATCTCTTCTGGTGACCTTCCACCTTTCCTTACTTAGTTTCTTATTTATCAACAGTATTTATCAATAGTTTCTTTAACTGCATGCACAGATTCTCAAAGTAATATAAGAGAAGAAGAATATAACAAAAAATGTCAACAAATTAAGGGGTGGGGGAAGCAAGGTGTTCTTTTAAACATCAAAATACCATTACAATTCATTGAAGGTATCTAGAGCTCAACTTGTCGCTCTTTGATGCCAAGATGGGTTTCCTTTGCATCAGAGTAACAATGTATGGGAAAGGAAAACAATAAGATTAGATGATACTCAGAGACTCCATCCTCTTCTAATTGACAACAAGGATCACAACCAACCAGACAATATTTGTGTATGGGAGCATCAAGAGAATAAAATGCTTCCTGAAGTTTTGCTGACTCTCAATAGAATATTCTCTCTCGCATTCATTCATCAAGCTTGCGTAGTCATCAAAGCCTGAAGGAGTTTTGGGTTGCAGCCATATTGTAAATGAACCCATACCTGTTATTATGTAGTGTGAGACATTTAAGTAGCATCCAGATTGCTGAGGATAACAGCTCTTCCATTTGTGCTGTAATAAAACACCTATTGATTTTAATGGTACCATTCAAACAGCACTTACTACTTGACATGAATAAGAATTGTACAATCTGGATACATTCCGTTTCCTGGAAATGTTGTACTTCATTGCCCTCTGATATGCTCCAATCTTTGTTTCAGATTCAGTTGGTTTTTTTAAAAAAACAACAACAAATCCCCCAATTTCCTCATCTTTATCCACTCCGTAAATTTTAACCAGTACATCAGTATTGCCTCTATGAGGATAATTTATTTAGATTTACAAGGACTAAGGTTCAAGAAATACTGACATCCTTAAGAGTTTTAGAAAATGATTTTGTTTCAAAGCCATCAACTATATGGTTCTTTTTGGGAAATGAGACTACTGACTGGTTTTGTTGTAGTAAGAAACAAGTGTTTGAGATGAGGCTAATGTGCATTACTCTAACACAATGCCACAGACTATGGAACTATGAAACACAAAGATATGCACTGCACAGACAATTTCAACAAGACTTTTACACTTAAGGTGAATGTGCACATTTAAATCCTTTCTTATGTCGCACAATTCTGTATGAGCAAAAATTCTTGTCATGCCTCCTGAGTCATGTGCTAATTTTACAGGTGTTGTTGTTTATATAAATGGACCACAATGTCGATTCATATAAAAGACTGCAAAGCCAACAAAATTTCACTTGATCATGAGGTTTAGTTCATAGGAGTGCTAAATGTTTTGTGTAATTTGGAATTGAAAGTGAATGCACCAAGTTGGAAACAGGAAAGAAGAAGTTTGTCTCCAAGCCTTGTTGGAAACTACATGTATACTATGTTTCCTGGAAAATACGATCTACCCCGAAAACAAGCCCCAGCCCAATTTTCATGCCTGTGCCTAACATAAGCTCTAACCTATAATAAGCTCTAGTTAAGCTCCATCCACCATCTGGCTGTACAAGGTGGGATGAGGTGTGGGCATAAAAATCAAGCTAGGGTGGAAGTGGGGGGTGGAGCTGCCCCACACACCTAGTACCGTTACTTTAGAACCATGGCAGCCAGACCTCCCATGCCCCAACCACTGTCACTGCCTGACTTCTTCTGTAGCCACTTGTGAGTGGCTGCCATATGGCACATCATGCTGGTGCCGACGCTCACGGCAGGATGCCATGTAGCTTGTCATGCCAGTGCCAACGCTTGCAGTAGAATGCTGCAAGGCTCATCACACCAGTACTGATGCTCATGGCAGAATGCCACGATGCTGGTCATGCACTTGAGAGTGCACTGCCACCACACAGCCTCCTGCTACAAGCAGCAGCACTGGTGCAATGAGCCACATGGGGTCCTGCTGCAAGCGGCTGCAGAAGCCGGGCAGTGGTGAAACAAGTGTTGGGGCATGGGAGGCATGGCTGCAGTGGCCCTAAGATAAGCAGATAAGACATCCCCCCAAAATAAGACCTGGTGCTTATTTTGGGGCTGAAAAAAAATAAGACCGGGTCTTATTTTTGGAGACACATGGTATGCAGAAATAAAGAAGGGAGCATTTGTTCATTGAATTTTTTCTTGTTTGCCTAGACATGGTACTACTTGTAACCTTGAAGACAATTAAATTAGTAGCAGTTGATCATCAGAAATGCTGGATGTTCAGGTATTGTTAAGGAGCAGAACTTGTGGATCTCATGGAAAGTGAAATGGTTGTGCCTGAACATCCATGAAGAGGTAGCTCAAGATAGCACTGAAAGCAACCACACAGGTCTTCAAAAAGATATGGATGCTTTAATGATCTCATGCTGCATTCACACTAACATATAGTATGAAACACTACCATTGAATCAGGGGTGAAATCTAAATTTTTTTGCTACTGGTTGTGTGGGTGTGTCTTGGTAGTTGTGGCTTGATGGTCATGTGACTGGGTAGGCGTGGCCAACTTGATGTCACTCATGTCACTCACTGTTAGAGCCAGGAGCTCCACATTCTGACACAGAAGCACATTCTGTCTTTCACACAATGTCACAGAAGCCAGGAGCTACACCAAAGCATATTCTGCCTTTCTGAAGCCCCCAATGCTTTGAGTTTCCCTCTCAAGTGCCCAAGTGAACTTTGGAGCCTTCTCTTGCCCTGCTCTTCATACCAGAGGGCTGTGCATCCACCTGCCAATCCTCTATACAAACTGCCCACGCCGTTTCTCCAAAGGCACAACCTCCCCCTTGCAGGGCGATCCAAAGAGGAGAGGGGGATGCTGCAGAAAAAGCTGCCCTGAGTCAGCCAGCTCCACCTGATTTACTCCCTGAGTCTCGCCATTCTCCTGCCCCCCTCCCCCCACTCAAGCAGCGGCTTCCCTGCTCAGCCCCAACAAGCTATCCATCCCTGGTACCTGCACCAGCATCCGGAGAGAAGCAGAGAAGAAATGCCGCTGCTTGAGTGGGGTGGGGGTGGGGGTGGCGAGGAGAACCCAAACTTCTGGCAGCGGCGGAGGCGGCTTCTGAGCAGCCCTGAGTCAGCCAGCTCCACCTGACCTATTCCCTGAGTCTTGCCGTTCTCCTTGCCTCCCCACCCCCCTCAAGTAGTGGCATTTCTTCTCTGCTTCTCTCCGGATGCTGGTGCAGGCACCATGGATGCATAGCTTGTTGGGGCTGAGCAGGGAAGCCACTGCTTGGGGGGGGGCGAGTAAGCTGCTAGCTCCTTCTCTGCAGCCCTGCCATGCTTACCTGCCTTCCATGTGGGCTTCCACTTGCCTGCCTTCACAAACTGGACACCAGGACACCAGGAAGGCAGCGTGGAACACAGCGTGGAAGGCAAGCAAACATGGCAGGACTGCGGGCCGTGGACCAGTTTGGGGGTGTGGCCAACCAGCCCCAATCTCCACTACCTACTCACCCGAGCAGGTCCAAACTGAGAGCATTTCACCCTTGCTTTGAATGCTTTTTAGATCCCTACAGATGTTGAAGAAATTCTGAGGATGGCCAGGACTGAGATTGCTTTGGACTGCTGCATTTGAAATTAAGCTTCTATCTCATTTTAATTGTTCTAAAGTAGTTCTATAGTTGTTCTAAAGTTGTTCTATGGTGACTTTGGATCAGGGATTTGCTGTGAAAGATGGATCAGAAACATTGATATGTACTGAAAGATCAAAATGATATGATGCCTGCCTACATTATATCATATATATTCTTTCAAATGCATTTCCATATTTGATTACAAATATATCTCATTATATTAATTCTCCGCATCTTCCAGAAATATTTGCCATTTAATTACTTAATCAAGACTGCATTTCCCTACACCCTGAGAGGTAGAAGGCATATCTTTTTAAATACATAAACTTTTTGCTTTTATATACTCATTAAGGATTGAAGGCTCTTATCTTTCCTTCTTTGTTGAAGAATAAATTGAAAGTGTGTGTCCAAAAGAGCACCAATGTTTCCCCTTATAAAAATGTCAGGGTGGGGGGGGACATTTCCCAAAAGATTTACCTAGCTTTTAAAAAGATGTAAAGGGAAGATAATTCATTTGGTTTTGTTTCCAGAAGAAACATGACCCTGGTTTTTAAAGAGCTCTGTTATCTCCCTGATTGAAGATTATCAACTAGAAAAACATCTCAAGGTAACTTTCTATCAAGTCCACCACTGCAAAAAAAATAAAGAGAATGATGTTTTTAGGACTGGGTAGATAAACAAAATCACACCCATGTGTTATCATACAAACTGAAGCATACATTCAGATCTTACATCAAGGATCAGGGGTGGGCTGCTGGGGGTTCGCAGGGGAGAGAACCTCTAGCTAAGATTCTGTGCAGTTCAGAGAACACCCAAATCCCACTCCTGGCTGGCCCCTCCCACCCCGCCGCATCCCTCCCAGGAGTCTCCATGCAGCCCGTTCTGGATGCAGGTAAGTGCAGGGCATGCACGGAGGCTCATGGAGGGCGAAAAATGGGCCTACCAGAAGTTTGAGAAGGTTGGAAATGGCCCTGTTTCCAGCCTCCAGAGGGCCTCCAGAGTCTGAGGAGCCTATTTTTGCCCTCCTGGAGGCTCGAGGAAAGCCTCTGGAGCCTGGGGAGGGCAAAAATGTCCCACCCCCGCTGTGGTGCAGGAGGCTGATTAGGCCATGCCCACCATCCACCCAGCAACCAGGCAGAGAACCCCTTGCTAAATTTTTTGAAGCCCACCCCTGTCAAGGATATAGATTAAGTTTGAGTGATACAAGTCTAACATGATGAAACTGAGTTTAAGTCTCAGGGCTTCAGATGTTTTGAGCATGAAGCTATTCATAAATGAGATAATAACAGCGTGTTGATAAGGAAGACAGACAGGCAAAAATCTGAAGCTAACCCCCAGATTGCAAGAACACTAGTGAGTGGTCAGATGAAGAGCCCCAAGCTCACACTATAATTGTCAAGGTCATACATTCAATTTTGCAGCTACTAAGATTGTTGGATGAGCAGGCACTAAAACAGCCAGGGAAGTGATTGAAGCCTGGGAAACAGGCCCCTCATCAATCAACAGGAGTGCTGATTTATCAGCACTCAAGTACTTAACAGGTGAAGGCTTGTCAGCACAAGGAAATAACAGCCAATGACTTAATAGCCAGCCATCAACACTCCAATCAACAAGTAAAAAGTCACACACAACCAGGTACCACATAAATACTACACAAGAGAATAGCCCAAAGCATACATACTGCTAGAAAGAAGTTCCCAGAGGATGGGTTCCAACACAGGTTGAAAGCTCAGAAGACTAAACCTCTGGATCTGGAGACTGACTCAGATTGAATCCTAATGAAAATGCACTCACTTGCCTTGGACTTTCATTTCTCTGAGAAGTTTCTTACATGTTATGGTCAAAAAATGCAAAGGGGACTTTATGAGTCAGCCATGATACAGGTTATTCTCCTTTTAGTGCTGAGCACATTGGTGATCCTCGAAGTATTTTTCAATTATATTTAAGAAATGCAAGGAGTAAAGAACAAAGAAGTGATCATATGCATAAAGAAAAGCCTACTGTCAAAATGAGGAATTGGATCAACTGCAAATTACCTTCCTTTAACTATCTTGGTTACATTATACATTTTAATGCAGCATTTAGGAAACTTAAAACAATGTTGATATATGTACTCTGTCACTTCTAAAAATTCAACTTATTATACACCATAATTAGCGGTGCCTAGGGAATTACGTAGAGCCATTATTCCATGCATTTTAGCAACCGTTTAACAGATTTTATTTTTCCTTTCAGAAAATGTTCATTATTTAAAAGTAGAAAGACCACACCATTGTATTCAGCTTTTATTTTTAGTTTCTTCTTCTTTTTACTCATAGAATGTGTGACATTTTAAGAGAAGAAAGTTTGAGGAAAGCAAAGTCACAGAGACCATGTGCAAACAGACAATTTCTTTTAAAAACTATGACCTAATTGCTAAAAATTATGTGTATCTATATTGATATGCTACAAAATGGAACAGAACTTCTAAATGATAAAGACAAGCCCCAAATTACTCAATTGTTCAGAGTAAAAAAAAGCCTCTGATGGTTCAACAGGCTAATGGAGTCTGTTATTAACACAGCTGCCTGCAATTACTGCAGGTTCAAGTCCCACCAGGCCCAAGGTTGACTCAGCCTTCCATCCTTTATAAGGTAGGTAAAATGAGGACCCAGATTGTTGGGGGCAATAAAAGTTGACTTTGTATATAATATACAAATGGATGAGACTATTGCTTAACACAATGTAAGCCGCCCTGAGTCTTCGGAGAAGGGCGGGATATAAATTCAAAAAAAAAGAAAAAGAATGAGGCAGTTGTTAGCTCTGCATCTTATAACAAAGGATTCAAATAATTCTATTGGAGAACGTTGGAAAAAAAATTTGGACTAGCCTGATCAGAATTAAATTAATGGAATAGTTTTTGAAAACTTTGTGAAGAAACTTCAGTAACTCTTTAAAGACTCGTTCTTGTTCTTTTTATCACATCATGTCTCTTCATTTACATTCAACAATAATTTCAAGCTATTTACAGGAAGGTTTAAAAAAACAACCATTCCTTGACATTTCAATCCAAGAACATATGACAAGAACAGAATCTAATACCAGAAAATACCAGCTAT
Source organism: Ahaetulla prasina (assembly GCF_028640845.1). Classification (NCBI taxonomy): domain Eukaryota; kingdom Metazoa; phylum Chordata; class Lepidosauria; order Squamata; family Colubridae; genus Ahaetulla; species Ahaetulla prasina. The sequence continues at coordinate 3,919,040 of NC_080544.1, read as the reverse complement.
AGGAATCCCAATCTTTTGTTGCTGTTAGTTGCAAAGTTGTGTCTGACCCATCACAACAACGTTCCTTCAGGCCTTCCTATCCTCTACCATCCTCTGGAGTCCATTTAAGCTTATGCCGACTGCTTCAGTGACTCCATCCAGCCACCTAGTTCTCTGTCATTGTCTTCTTTTTTTGCCCTCAATCTTTCCCAGCATTAGGCTCTTTTCCAGTGAGTCCTTCCTTCTCATTAGGTGGCCAAAGTATTTCAGTTTCCCAATCTTTAAGAGAGACATAATCAATGGTGGGATTCCTCTGGTTCAGGCTGGTTCAGGTGAACTGGTAGTTAAATTGCTGACTGGCCCCTTCCAGGAGTCCCCACGCGCCCCATTTTGGCATCCAGGTAAGTGCAGGGAGGCCTCCTAATCATTTTTGGCTGACACAGTTCTTCACAACTTCTCAACTTTTTAAGACAAGAAACATACTTAGAGAAGTATTTTTCAATTATTTAACTAACCTTCCCACACACAGTGTGGGCAAAGAAAAAGAGTGTGGTCCCATGATTCCAACTGTGTCCTGTTTGTGATGTCAATAAATGTATTACAATTTTCAGAGGAATAGAGTTACGAAGTTGACAAATGAGCACAATACAGTGTTTTTTTTTAAAAAAATCTCTTTTAGTATGTATTCACAAAACACAGATATATTCTCCCTACAGACCTTTCTTTTCTGTCAGCAGGAGAGGCAGGGGTTGGGCTGTAAGACAAGGTCCACAAATACTTAACTTCAGATCCATGGGATCTATGGAAGGTTTTTTGGACAAACTCAGCTTATCACCCAGGCTGGTTATTCTGAGGATAAAATTTGAGAAGGGACATTATTTTGAGTTCCCAGAGATAAGAAGGATTACAAATCATAAACATGAGAAGATTGTAGGGGAAAAAAAGCAAAACTACAAGATAACTTCCTGTCAACTCACATAGCCTTTTTAATAAATTACTTGAATAGAGCTGATCTTTGGCTCAGCCCAAACTGTCTGCCAGTCAAAAGAAAGAGGTAGGCTAAATTCCTTGACCATAAATTGATGAACCTGACTGTCAAGCTAGTAAAATGCATGAAATATTTCACAAAAACTTCCTCTGAATAACTAAGAACATGGAGTGTTGAGTGTTAGAGTAAATAAAAAGGCAGGGTACAAATTCAATAATAAATAAAACTAAATGTTTAGTCCCTTTCAATAAAACAGAAATGATCACTATTTTTCTTCATCTGAAAAAGGGAATCTGGGAATCATTAAGATCTATAAGTTTGCTCCTAAAGTACAATTTCAAGAATTTTTACTCTTCCTTCTTCCTTGGCACACTTGACTATTGTGAAGGCTTCACCAAATACTGTACATCATGTATCATACAATGTGCTACATTATCTACCCCTATGGACAGGGCACTGTCCAAGGTATCCTATAGGGAGAAGTATAGTTTATGAGAAAAATTAATATTGTTTTCTTTGTTGCAGTGATTCGGTATTTACCACACTGCCTAGCTCTAGTCTCAGCATATCATCCTGGAAGTCCCATGCTACTTTTGCAACAGTCCCTCAGTCTTCTGCACATCTTCTTCCTAGTCCAAAGATTTCTCACTTTTTTTATTTTATTTATTAATCGTATTTATATCCCGCCCTTCTCCTGAAGGACTTTCTATTCCTTTGTCCATATTACTCCTATGTTGGTCACCCACACTTTCTTTCTCATATCCATTACAAGCAAGCAAAATGGAAGGAGGAAAGGAGAGGAGAGGGATTAGCAATTGAGACAAGGTTGAAGGTCATCTCAACTATTTCCTAGGCCAAAAAAACATTTTGGAAAATTCAAGGTAGAGGTACAGTCAATGATCTTTATAGCAAAATCTCAAATAGAGTTTGATAAACAAAAAATAAATGCTACCGTGTCCAAAGCATCCAGACATGATGACGTGCATAAGATATGGAGTTATTATTACTTTCCATTGGAGGAAATAGGGCCAGATTTCTGTGGTATTTTTTTAACCTCTTCCACACTGTTCTGTATATACCTTACTCTCTGTCTGTCTGTCTCTCTCTCTCCCATTCTTTGCAATTGTTTGAGGACACATTCTTTTTTGCTACCAAATTGTCTACCTATTGACATATATCTCTTAGAATGTTTTCTGGGGCTTCAGCTGCAGCAACACCTGAAGAGGTGGGATTCAGCTGGTTCTGTCCAGTTCAGGTGAACCAGTAGTGGCGACTGCGGGAGGCTCCGCCCACCCACCCAGACGTAATGCACGAGCAAAGAGCATACGCAAAAGGCCGTGTGCATGTGCAGAGGAGGTACACGCATGCTCACATTTGCAAACAAGTAGGGAAGATAAGTGAATTCCACCTCTGAACACCTGGCTTACCTTATCTGGAGCAGGAAGCTGGTACTTAGATTGCAAACCAACAGAAAATCACCCTTTGAAAGTCTTTGAAAATATTTGAAAGCTTTTAATAAGATGCTTTTAATAAGATCCTGTGAGTCCCTTGGACTGCAAAGTGATCAAACCGGTCAGTCCTAGAGGAGATCAACCTTGATTGCTCTTTAGAAGGCCAGATCCTGAAGATGAAACTGAAATACTTTGGCCACCTAATGAGTAGGAAGGACTCACTGGAGAAGAGCCTAATGCTGGGAAAGATTGAGGGCAAAAGAAGAAGACAATGACAGAGAACTAGGTGGCTGGATGGAGTCACTGAAGCAGTCGGTGTGAGATTAAATGGACTCCAGGGATGGTAGAGGACAGGAAGGCCTGGAGGAACATTGTTCATGGGGTCACGATGGGTTGGACATGAGTTCTAGACTAACAACAACAAGATGCAATATGTTTCTATTGAAAATATTCCATAACTAGAAGAATAGGACACAGTTAATATTTTTGAATGTCATTATGATACATCTCAAAGTAAGGAAATTACCCATGGAGAAATTTTCCTCAATATTCTACAATGTTATTTGATTTTTTCATTTTTTCCCCCATTTTTTGCAATACAAACATAAGTAGAGGTATGTCTGGAGAATAGAATTTCATCAATAACCATGCACCAAGAAATAATCAGTATTTATTCTGGTTTTAGCTTTATCATATAACTGTCCACACATGTACGTGATATTCCATATTTTGATCAAATAGTCTTATTGTTTCTTCTGAGTCTGGCTTCCCCAACGTTTTACATGCCTTTAGTAATGCATATGAATAAATGCAGGTCCCCTTCTGGAAAAAAAATGATCAAAATGATTTTTTTTGGGAAGATAAGTTACTTCTGCTGAATAATTCATCTACAGGTACAGAGTAAATAGTGTTTTGGATTCAATTGCACAAAATATCTTTTGATGGACCAAAGGCCTAAATGGAGCTCCTGTTTGAAACTTTCATAGGTCTGCAGGCACCAAAGCGCCTTTCTGGAATTCAATCAAAAATTCTGCACCGCTAATTAGAAAAATAAACAAAATTTGTGTCCACATATGTTCATAAAACCATTTCCTTGATGATTAGGGGACTAGAGGAGGTTAAAACATATGAATAGCATAGCTGACTGGAGAATTCTGGGAGCTGAAGTCCACAAGTCTTAAAGCTGCCAAGTTTGAAGACCTCTGGTCTAGTTTAATGAAAAGGAGGACAAGAGGTGACATGATCAATATCCCCCCCAAGTTTTTTTTATTTTATATTACTTATACATATCAATGCATGAATAGTGGGATACCTGGGTATCATACATTTTGATAAGGTAAAGGTAAAGGTTCCCCTCACACATATGTGCTAGTCGTTCCTGACTCTAGGGGGTAGTGCTCATCTCCGTTTCAAAGCTGAAGAGCCAGCACTGTCCGAAGGTGTCTCCATGGTCATGTGGCCGGCATGACTAAACACCAAAGGCACACAGAACGCTGTTACCTTCCCACCAAAGGTGGTCCCTATTTTTCTACTTGCAATTTTTACATGCTTTCGAACTGCTAGATTGGCAGAAGCTGGGAAAAGTAATGGGAGCTCACCCCATTACGCAGCACTAGGGATTTGAACTGCTGAACTGCCGACCTTTCAATTGACAAGCTCAGCATCTTAGCCACTGAGCCACCTTGTATACATTTTGATACAAATAGACAATATTACATTTCATTTTCATTGTTTCATATTATTTAAACATAATTAATACAACCGCCCACCTCAACCTCCCTCTTATTATTACATATATTTTGTTTTATACACACACACACACACACACACAAACACAAAACAAGTGTTTCAATGTACAATGCTAATATCAATCATAATATCATTTAAACATATAGAGTAAATCCATTCATGGTCTTTCCGATCATCCAATCCATGTAATTCTGCTATTAATACACATACTTCCATTAAAATATATTCTTTCATTATCTAATCACTCATTAATTTTATCATTTCACTACTAATTATAATATTTTTATGCATGTTTAATAATACCATCATTTAATCTCAATATTAATCTCATTTAATGATCAATATTTGAGGGGCTGGTCAAGGAAGTCAAACTATTCTCCAAAGGACCAGAAGACAGAACAAGAAACAATGAATGGAAACTAATCAAGGAGGGATCCAACCTAGAACTAAGGAGAAATTTCCTGACAGTGAGAACAATCAACCAATGGAACAATTTGCCTCCCGAAGTTGTGAGTGCTCCAATACTGGACAGTGTCTAAAATGGAATAGGGTCTCCTGCTTGAGCAGGGGGTTGGACTAGAAGACCTTCAAGGACCCTTCCAACTCTATAATTCTGTTATTCTCCATTTTTAGAAAAACCCATCCAAACAACCAATGCCTGCACGTCTCACTCATTCTTGACTCTTCCCCTCTTCAAAATGAATGGAATTTATTTACAGTAAATGTATTTCTTCCTTTTGTATAGTTGGATGTCCAGATGTTCTTCCTTGATAATGGCTTGAGGGCGGCATAAAATAAATGAGACAAAACAGGAGGCATGGCCAGCGTCGTGGGTGAGACAGTCGCAAACCCCGATGTCTCCAGGGTTTGCGCCAATATCCCCCCGCCCAGGGGGTCCGTCCAAACTTTGGATCGGACCATAGCTGCCTCGAGGGGGCAGCGAAGAGTGGGGGAGCCGCTGGAGCAAACGGGGAGATGGCAAACTCTCCATAGCTCTGGATCAATTCCCCCAACCCAGAGGGGAGGAATGCAGTGCCATAGCCCATCATGGCAGCTGCACCAAAGCCGTGGCGTCCACAAGAGCAAGCAGGAGGAAAAAGCATCAAGAAACAAATTGTTGAAGTCGGGTGAGTGATGATCTCATGAAGAAAAAAATAAGATTTTAAAATAGGCACAAGCCTTGGGGAGAACTTGTAGATTGGCGGCTAATTGAATAACAAGTGAAAGTGAACGTCAATTTGGAGAATACACATTCGGGAAGTGAAAGAGAGAAGATAGGGCTTGAATGGAAGCAGAGCCCCATTTAAATAAAGAAAAGGAAAATAAATCTTTTCCAACTAAATAATGGGTTGGAGATTCTTGGAAGTCTCAACGGATTATATTGGAAACTAAAGAAATAGGAGAAAAAAGTAAAAGAAATTATTGAAATTATTTTATGTGAATATCTCAAATCCCTCTGTTTTAAATTTATGGAATATTAAAGATATCAATAGGACATAAGAATTTGGAAGATAAATAAATAGAATTAAGGAAAATCTTGGAGAATTGACCTCCACGTACCAAAGCATTTGAGAACAAAGAAACTTTGTCACCAAAATGGCTACTTATTATTTGTGAGCTGTAACTGTTTCAAAAGAAGACATCTAGAGGCAGAGAAAGATAGCTAGAGGATTGGTGTTGCTGGGACTACACAAGAGCTTTAGAAGAGAGTTTCAGATGGCATGTCTTTGAACTATAGAAATTGAATTCCCTATTTAAACAAGAATCCAGAGGCAAAGAAAGTATGCAAGAATGGAATAGCAGACTATTCCCCATGGAGAAAGTTCTGTGGGTGTGGGCACATGACATTTTTTTGAAAAGAACTTATAGCTGCCTTTATAATTAGAGGCAGAGGAAAATAGCAAGAGTCAAATAGCTTTCTTGTGACTATTCCCATGAGGATTGACGTCGTTGGGACCACACAACAGTTTTAGAAGAGATTTCTAGATGGTGTGTCTTTGGATTATTGATTTAAGTGGAGAATTCCTTATTTAAGAAGAACTCAGAGGCAAAGAAAGTAAGTAAGAATGGAATAGTGGACTATTCCCATGGAGAAGGCGCTGCTGATGTAGTCACACGACATTTTTTTTAAAGGAACTAATGGCTGCTTTTAGAGTTATGTTAAGAAATTTATTTTAGAAAATGTTAATATCTATATTAAAATATGAGTGACAACTATGATAAAAATAATTGAGGTTTTGGGAAATGGAGGGAAAAATATTAGAATAAATTGGGATAAGAAGGAAATGAGGGTTATTATATTGAAGAAAAAATTCTCTTTTTTTGTTCTTACAAATAAGTAAGGTAATGAAAGGATTTGATAAAACTTCTAAGGAAACAGTTAATATTTTGGGGAAATAACTGGGGGAAATAATTAGTGATTAACCTTGCAAATGTTAAATTTTCTGTTTGATATTAAAATGGATTAGATGGAATACTTTAAATATATGTTATTGATTTAGAGGCGGAAGAAGACGAAGGGAAGAATGAAACTATGTGATCTCTGGGCAGTTTTAAGAAAGTGATTTTAGATAGGATGACCTCTGATTAGTAATGTAGATATAAAGCTGAGAGTGGTGAAATTTTAAAATGTTAATAGAATTTATTAATGATGTTGAAGGGAATTAAGCACGGGGACTAGACTTCATTTAAATATTTTCCTGACTGGGTTGAATTTGATTTACTTCTATAATCAGATTATGTGCAAATAAATAATTGAATTTAAAGAAGAAGAAGGAAAATACATGGTATTAGATCATAACTTAGGTGAAACTTGATATGTTTAAAGATGTACCTGACCAATAATTTGTTCACAATGATTCTTTTTTATTATGCTTATAAAAAAAATAAAAAAAATTGGCAAAATAAAATAAAATAAATGAGACAAAACAATAAACCAGAATCTTTAAACCATAACTTGGTAATGCTTATCTTGCTATATAGCCTAGAGCCCTTTATAACCTAACCTATTGAGCTTGGTCAAAAGTATTTTATGCCTGCCTCGACCATATTTATTTATTTTGTTAAAAAACCTATAGTGAAGAATGACTGCTTTGTTTCTGCCTTCCTTGTCCAACATGCCAAAGAAATTCTTTCACTGCCTGGCAGACATCTGTCACAACATTTTCTTGCTTAGGGTGTTTTTTTTCCAGCTTTGGCCAGATTAGTTTACTAAAAGATTCAAATCCCAAATATGGAAGGATGCTGAAAGCCACCCAGTCATGATATATTTTATACCACTGTGTCAGAATGAAGCTGGGGGCTCCTTTTAAGTCTTTGCTCATTGCCAAGAATTTCAATCTGGACAGAAAGCACACCTTTTTTTCTTCCATGTAGAATGTGCCTTAAAGGTTCCCCTTGCACATATATGCTAGTCGTTCCCAGCTCTAGGGGGCGGTGCTCATCTCCGTTTCAAAGCCAAAGACCCAGTGCTGTCCAAAGACGTCTCCGTGGTCATGTACCAGCATGATTAAACACCAAAGGCACACGGAACACTGTTACCTTCCCACCAAAGGTAGTCCCTATTTTTCTACTTGCATTTTTACGTGCTTTTGAACTGCTAGATTGGCAGAAGCTGGGACAAGTAATGGGAGCTCACCCCATTACATGGCACTAGGGATTCAAATCACTGAACTGCCGATCTTAGCCACTGAGCCACCGCGTCCTCTAAAATATGCCTTATCTATTGTCAACTCATGAAGCTTCCCTGACCTGATCCCAAGTTGCCATAGGCAGGGGGATGGGAAATCACGCCTCACAGCTGTACCAAGGAATTTACTCCTCAGTCATAACAAGATATATTTGGGCTGACCAAGTCAAGGCCATCTTCGTGGATACAGAAATGCCTGGAAGGGAGTGACTTCTGCAACCCGCGAAATCACCTCATTGGGGAATGTGACCGGGTGTCACACTTTGGAGGGAGGGGGAAACAGGGTCAGAGGCAAGGCTGGAAGGTGGTGAAGCTAGTGTTGGCTTCCCCTAGGTAATGCTGACATGGTGCTCCTAATAAAAGACTGGATTTTTATTTTATGGTTTGATACTCTTGATTGCGTTAGGGCCCTGGTTAGAACCCCGACATCTATTATTTTTCCACTTGGAAGTAAATCATGGTGTGTCACCAATATCCACCTTTCACTCTCCAAGTCAAGTAGGTGTCAGTTTTGGAAGACAATTTTCTTTTTTGCTTCTTAACTGCCACGTATTTAGCTGGGGAAGTTGGGAGGGGGTTGTTGTTGGAGTGGTAGAAAGTTAGTCATAACAACATTCTGTATTCAAGGACTTTTGCCTGCATCTGATGTAAATTGCCTGAAGATTGTATCCAGTTGAGTGTGAAGAGTTGATTGGACGATGTGATGAACTTGTGGATGTGGGGCAGGGCTGTGAACTGTCAGCCGGGTGTGGAAAACCTGAAAGCTTTCAGATTCAGGTTTTTCCAGATGTGCCAACATGACATCTCTAATAATTTTGAATTTTGAGGAACCTCAAGCCTCAGAGCTTTATTTCATTGGGGGTGTTCCTTGGAACCCTGACATTAACCTAAGTCCCGTAAATAACTAAGCAGCACCCCAAAAAAAGGGCTGAATGGAGTGCTGAGCCCCAGCACCAACCTAAACCTTGGGTAGTGCGAAGACTCAGCGAAGGTGGAAGAGAGAGAGGAGATTGCAGAAGGAGCCATGGGAGCACATGCTGGAAGGTTTATCGAGCGACTGCAAGACTGGAATACTATGTCAATAGCTCTTGATAGAGAAGTTCACCCACACCACAACCCCTCAGCTGAGAGGTCCCCAGGGACAACTTTGGCTAGACATCCTCCGACAAACCCTACCGAAACCCCTCCTGTTCAATCTACAGGGGTGATCCAATTGTAGACAAGTTCTGCACCTGCAACCACACCCCGCCACATCAGCCCAAGGCAAAAGGGACCCACGAAAGCCCTCGGATGCCAGCAGAATTGCCCAGCAGGCAGTCGAGACTTCTCCTCCCCCTGGAGAAAGTGAAGAGACCTCGACCAAAGACCTCCCACCCGGCCCGGCCCGCAGTAGCAGCCACAAGATGACCCGATGATAAGTGGGACCATCCACCCCTTTGTGGTCAAAGTCAAGAGAGGTAGCAGCAATAATAGACACTAGCTGCACCACTTTATTTCGTTGGGGGTGTTCCTTGGAATCCTGACATTAGGTTTCAGTGATGGACACAATAATGTATTTAGACTTGAAATACTCGGCAAATTTATTTGTGTATGCCACGACAAAAGGAAGGCAAATGGGCTCCTCATCCTCCTTTTTCCTAATGTTGGTAACTTTTTCATTATTCTCCACTATTCACAAAGCCACAAATTTAGACTTAAAGATGGCAGGAAAATATCTTTCTTATTTATTTTCTAGGAATCATAGTGAATTATGAGCAAGAATGTGAGGCTTTGACTGCGTTTGTTCACCACTGGCCAGCTTGATTCACAGTAAAGAACTTTTGAAAGTGAGTGTAAAACAGTGTATTATGAGATGCAAAAGGAAATTCTGGTTGCCATAATGTCAAAGTGAAGGCATGGAAAAGATTCACAGGGCAAAAATGGCAATGGGAAACCAGAAGGTTAGGAGAGAGGAATGGAGAGACAGAGGGAGAGAGAGAGAGAGAGAGAGAGAGAGAGAGAGAGAGAGAGAAAGAAAAAGATACAGAAAGACAGAGACAGAGAGAAAGAAAGATACAGAAAGAAAGAAAAAGAAAGAAAGACAGAGAAAGATACAGAAAGACAGAGAGACAGAGAGAAAGATACAGAAAAAAAGACATAGATAAGCAGCTGCTCTCTCTGCAATAAGTGATTGGTTTAATTTAACAGAGGACAGAATTTTGAATATAGAAGGTTATGATTTGCTATATGGATGGCATGCATATTTAATTTATGACAAAAAAGTGGATAAGGCCTTTAAAAATCATGTGCTAAGAAATGCCCTTCTGCGTGTTTGGAAAAAATACTCTTATAAATTAAATTATAAGGTTCCTATATGGGCGAGTCCTAGACATACAGTAGAAAATATAAACATAGAACAGAATCAGGAAATGATTACATATAAAGATCTTTTGTATACTGAAAGAGGTAATTTGCAGTTAAAATCTCTGCAAGTATTAAGAGAGGAAGGGAAAAATTATACTTGGTTTCAATATGAACAACTACGTGCTAGATGGAAGGGAGATCAGAAAATTGGTATAGAGCAGAACGAGGGAAATTTGGTAAAGCAAATTAGAAATCAGTCTCAGGAGCATATAAAGAGATTGTATAATGTGTTACTTGAAATAGATTCTGAAAGGGACTTGGTAAAGGACTGTATGATAAAGTGGGCACAAAATTTTCAGGAGCCAATATTATTGGAAACGTGGGAAAAATTTGGGTTAGAAATGTTAAATTCACGCAGGCACAGAATCTGAGGAAAATTTTTATAAAATGTTTTATAGATGGCATCTAGATCCTAAAAATTATCGTGTATCTATCGAGAAATGCAAGCAAAATGTTGGAGATGTAATTGTGATCACGCTACATATTTTCACATTTGGTGGACTTGTAAGGACATAAAGGCCTTTTGGATAAAAATTTGGTGGATTTTACAAAATGTTCTGAAAAAGAAGATAAAGTTCCTGCAATTTTTCTTGTTGGGAATTATTACGGATTGTACAGTAATTGAGACTAAATTGATTTTAAATCTAATAACTGCAGCAAGATTACTAATAGGACAATATTGGAAGAAAAAGAAGTACCAACAATAGAAGAATGGATATTGAAAGTTGCCAATTTGGCTGAGATGGCGAAGATATCAGCCTTTTGAAAGACAATACGCAAGAAAGATACTTAAAGGAATGGAAAAATGGATTGACTATATTCAACGAGATATCAGACTAAGAGTTATCAGACTGTTTTGAATGATTATGATGTATTATTTTGATTGCTTTTGGGGAAGTTAGGAATTGATGATTGTAGGGTATAATTAAGTTGGGATGAAAATTTTTAGCATATGTTTGTTTTATTTTTAACTATACCTTGTGCTCGTTCCGGGAAGTCGGGGGATGGGGTTGCGAAGGGAGGGGAGGAGGGGAAAGGAAAAAACTTTTGTAAAACTTTTTGAATAAAAAAAAAAGAAAAAAAAAGAAAAAAAGACATAGACAGAAAGAAAGAGACAGAAAGAAAGAGAAAGAAAGAAAGGAAGAAAGGAAGGAAGGAAGGAAGGAAGAAAGGAAGAAAGGAAGAAAGATACAGAAAGTGTGTGATAGAACAGTGTGATGAAAGGAAGGGACATCCAGACAGGAAGGAAGGAAGGAAGGAAGGAAGGAAGGAAGGAAGGAAGGAAGGAAGGAAGGAAGGAAGGAAGGAAGGAAGAAAGGAAGAAAGGAAGGAAGGAAGAAAGGAAGGAAGGAAGGAAGAAAGATACAGAAAGTGTGTGATAGAACAATGTGATGAAAGGAAGGGACATCCAGACAGGAAGGAAGGAAGGAAGGAAGGAAGGAAGGAAGGAAGGAAGGAAGGAAGAAAGGAAGGAAGGAAGGAAGGAAGAAAGATACAGAAAGTGTGTGATAGAACAGTGTGATGAAAGGAAGGGACATCCAGACAGGAAGGAAGGAAGGAAGAAAGGAAGAAAGGAAGAAAGGAAGAAAGGAAGAAAGATACAGAAAGTGTGTGATAGAACAGTGTGATGAAAGGAAGGGACATCCAGACAGGAAGGAAGGAAGGAAGAAAGGAAGAAAGGAAGAAAGATACAGAAAGTGTGTGATAGAACAGTGTGATGAAAGGAAGGGACATCCAGACAGGAAGGAAGGAAGGAAGGAAGGACGGAAGGAAGGAAGGAAGGAAGGGAAAGAAAGAGAGAAAGACAGAGAGAGACTTGTCAAGTTATTATGTAATTCTACTCTGGGGAAAGGAAAGGATTCAAAAGCAATTTGTAATGCAATACAGCAAACTGCCATTCAAGGAGATTAAAATGTAAAAAATCCAATAGATTTGTCCCTGGGAAAACAAGTTTCTGAATCCCATTTAATAATATCCCTAACCCTAATTTTAGTGAGCTTGAAGTGCAAGTAATATTTATGACACAGGGAAAACAAAAACAAAACCTGTTCATTGTCATTTTTGCTGTGCCTTGTTTGATTCAAATCTGTATATTTGACAATCTCAGCATGAACTCATGGTTTGATTCCAGGAAGAATTGAGAATAGAATTTTCACACCTTTGTAATCCAGGAATAGGAAAGGAATTCGCTTGGTTCATGTTAATATCAACCAATATAATTTATGTTGCCTGAATATATACACCTCCTGCAACACAATTATCTTTTGAATTTTCCAAGCTTCTGAATTTTGCAGTGTGGTGCTCCAATCACAACTGCATTTAAAAAAATGTGAAGAGTGAAGAAAAGAGCATGCCTGCCTTAAGAAATGCTGCATACAAAAATGGATAAGACAGGGGGAAAAATCAAAATTTCCTGGGTTTCTCAAAAATAAAAGAATGTAAATGGATACAAAAATTATATACAATGAACTCATTTTTTTAAAAAAATGGAAACAGCAGAAAACAAGACATAATAGTTTCAATAAACAGAGCCAAACCTTCCACAGAGGAGGAAGGCATTTTTCATGCCTTTTAAGAAAGGCATGAAAAAATTACTTTGAAGAATCTTTTGTGTTTCTTAAGATGATTTTCCTGGGTAATAGCACAGTGTGATGAAAGGAAGGGACATCCATCACGTGCCAGGAAAACACCATTTTCTAAAGCAAGGCTATTCTGAAGGGAAAACAAACCATCTGGTCAATATAGAGATTGTGTTGGCAAACAGCCTCAAGGAAGAGACAAGAATCCTTTAGACTCACACCCCATAAATGTGACAGCACTCATTCTGGATTGTTTCCCTTTTTCTTTCTCTCCATACTGAAGAAACAGAATGGTGTTTTTTTTCTGACATAAATCCTGCCCTTTGTGCCTTTGTGCCTTTGTGGATGATGTTGCAACGTAAGTACAAAGGAGCAGATTTTGTGTCATGACATCATCTAGCCCATTTCATTTTTTAAATCACATCCTGAATAGGAATGAACCTCTAAGACTTGGTCTTGTATTCTGTTGGACAAAAGACTCTTTCTCGTGAATGCTTCTTTTTTCTTGAATTGTCCATCATTGTTTGTTACCTCGGGACAATTTTTCTAGCTTTGTTGAATATTGTACGCAAAGAATTTCCCTCTCCTTTTTAAACCTTTCCAAAGAAGCCATTTTAGTGGTACTTGCAGGCATATTTGGTAGTTTAGCTAAAGGGATCAGCCAAATGCCATTTTCAGCCCATGTTTCAAAATCGATATTCTCAGAACATTCAAAGTCATATTTTCTACATTCAGTGTCAGGGTTCCAAGTAATACATCCATTGCAAACAGAACTCCAAGGCATGTTGATTCCTCAAAGAACAGTTTTACTTGGAGACATCATCTTGGCACATACCAAAGGCAACTCTGAGAGTTCCCATGCTTTCAACCTCATTAAAAAGTGAAAGTTTCCCTTTTCCCCAAATGTCACATTGCCCAATCTGGTCGCTGGTTGGTTGCCTGGTTACTACTTTCCTCCTCCTCTGGCCAGCCAGCAGTTGGAATGTCCTTGACTCATGAGAGAACTATTTTGTTTTGGATTACAAAACCCCATCTATCTCTACACCCCCCAAAACCTCTGCCCACAGACCCAATTGCAGAGACTCCAGCCTTTAACATTCAGGATGGAACTCAGTCTTGTCAAATATTTATTTATTTATTTATTAAGAAAATGTAAATGGCTGCACAACTCATTCACGGTGACTCCGGGCAGCTTACAAAAATAAAGTCCCAATGCAGCAGACAATAAACCCTCATCCCCTGGGCACAACAATCAGCCCAACTACTTGATGGGCTCCATTAATATCCTAGGGCCCCCAGACCCATTGGCAAAACTATGTCTTCAAGGACTACAGAAGAGTGTCAAAGTGGGGGCCAATCTTATCTCTGCAGGGATGTTCGCACCAAAATCCAGCTGCTCAGCAAAGGCTGTGACTGTGGCTTCTTCAGCCCGATGCCTAAGGCCTTGCAAATGGGCTCCTGGGCCAGCATGTCAGAGCTGGCTCGTGAGTGCTGCCCAAAGCTCTTGCCAGCTGACAGAGCAGCCAAGGAGCAGCTCCCAGCAAGTTTAAAAGGACTTTTCCTTGCAGCAAAATCAGGCAAAAGGCTTTAGTAAAGGAAAATCTCAGGAATTAGAGGAAAAACAGATCAAGGCAGGGAAGACACGTCTGTCCAAGCCAGACCAAGTCGATCAACTGGAGCCCAGGCAGGAAGAGGCAGGCTTTAAGTTTAGCAGACTCAGTCCTGGCTAACAGGTGGAGTCTACCCATGTCTGACTGCCGTTCCCCAGAAGCAGGAGAAGAACTCTCCTCTTGGTTGCAATAGGTGGGCCTCCTTAAGAGAGAGACACAGAACATTCTCTATCTCCTCACTCTGCTGGGTTGGGGTAGAGATGAGTGGGAAAAGATGGTCATACAAATGAATAGTTGAGGGAGGAGGAGGAGGAGGAGGAGGAGAAAGGGAAGGGGAAAGGGGAGGAGGAGGAGGAGGAGAAGGGGAAAGGGAAGGAGGAGGGAGGGAGGGAGGGAGGGAGGGAGGGAGGGAGGGAGAGATAGCTGATTCTCAAAGTTCAATATGGCAAAAGCAGGCTAAAATAAGATTTTAGGCCTTCCCTGCATTTATCTTGCTTGCTAGCATTCAGAACACCAGAACCAACTTTAAAAAATAGAGCAGGTGAAGTGAGTAAGCCGGTGTTTTATTATTTGGAGCATGTCTAACTTTCAGGGAAGAAAAAAGACAAAATTTTTGTGATCTTAAACCAGTTGTTTATCCTGCTCAGCCATGAAGATTCACAGAAACTATGGTCCTGTACTGTTTCTCCAGCTCTCCTATCATATTTTATAACTGAAAATGAGGGGAAAAGCTTGCTTGATCTTGAAGAAAAAATACAAGGCAAATATAAACTTGGACCTGACTAAGAATTCTCTTTAAATCCATTGGACAAAGAAAGTCACATGTTTAAGACCCACTGATTTGGTTGAAATTTATTGTAGCTAAATCCAATCTAATGCAAATAAGCATCAATTGATTTTCTTTAATAACATCTTCAAAGAACTGTCTGGTGGAGGCTCAGCCAGTATTGAAAAGAATAAGGCAAATGATTTGCTGAGCTTAAATTTTCTCATTTTTGGTGGAGCCCAGCAGATGTAATTAGCTAATTTGATCAGCTAGGCATTTACTCAGTAGACTGTCAATGATGAAGGAGGGAGGGAAGGAAGGAAAGGAAAACAGTAGAAATAACCATAAGAAATAATAGCAAAGAAAGTTTGAAAAGAACAGTATGTCAACTCCTGCTATTGACATTTTAAATAAGCCTAAATACCAACCATTTTCTCATTCTTCTGTAATTAAATCTCAAGATAATCTGCAATCATGGCCTACTAAGTAACATTAAGAAAATACAATTAAACAAGCTTTGCCTTTTAAGGTTTTCATCTGCTAAACCATGAATTCATTTCTTCCCCCTCCCTCTAGCAAATAAAGCAATTGTTGTAGTTGGCCATTACTTCTGTTTTTAAAGGCCCTTCATAGAAATATGCAAAATTAAGTATCACTGGAATTACCTTATGTATTCAAGGGCATAACTACAATTCGTAGCACAAATTTGATGAATCAGGGTGTTTTTCAACAGAAATCTCTATTATGGATCTCTAGCAAATCACAATTCTATATGTTTATCATTGTATTTCATTATGTTTGCACTTAGGAAAGCACAGATCCACTGGACACATGAACTTTGTCAAATTTTCTTATTTGAGTACTCAAGTTGCTGATTTTAAAATCACCAGTAAGTCTGAATGAACCAAGTTTTGGGCCCTAAACCATGGACCCAGCTGCATGTTGGTGGGTTAAAAAGGTGACAGGTTCAGTCCAGAGTATGTGAACATTCATCAATTGGCTAAGAGATAAGTCATTTGTAAGAAATGTAGTGGTCAGTATGATGTATGGGAGAGGTATTTCTAACTCGTCTGAAGACTGAAGATATTTGCTCCTTGAAAATTAGGCACCCTCTAGGTCCATGATGGCAAACCTATGGCACGTTTGCCACAGGTGGCACGTGGAACCATATCTGTGGGCATGTGAGCGTTGCCCTAGCTCAGCTCCAGCTTGCATGCACATGCTGGCCAACTCATTTTCGGGCCTTCCAGGCCCACCAGAAGTTGGGAAATGGGCCATTTCCAGCCTCCGGAAGGCCTCCCGGCGGGGAGGGGGAAGGCCATTTTAACCCTCCCCAGCCTCCAAGAAAGCCTCTGGAGCATGGGGAGGGTGAAAAACGGGCCTACTGGGCCCACCTGTAACCTTTTTGCCGTCGCATGCCAAAAGTGGGACGAATGCATGGGGGTCACGCACATGCATGGGGGGTGGGGCATGGTAGGGCATTAAATTATGGGTGTGGGCATGTGTGTGTGTGCGACCCCCTCATGCCCCACCCCCCCGTTTTTGGCACATGATGGCAAAAAGGTTAGCCATCACTGCTCTAGGTCAACTGTATAAGGACTGTAAACCTCATTTTCTTGGGAGAGATGACGAAATCAACATTAAATGACACCAGTAATGGGATTCAGATAATTTAACAACTGGTTCTCTGCCCTAATGATTTCTTCCAACAACCAGTTCACCAAACTGCTCAGAAAGTTAACAACCGGTTCTCCCAAAGTAGTGGGAACTGGCTGAATCCCACCACTGGATGACACCAACCTGACTCTTATCTCTGCTGCCTCTTGTCTCCCACCCACTTTCTGGAATGTGCTCCCTCTTTCCTGGCAAAATGCCACTTCACTATAGTCAACTACTAACTCTTCCCCCTTCTCAGGGACCATCCCTTAGGGAAGGGAAGGGAAGGGAATATAGAATAGCCCTCCTGATGTCTGCTTATCATTTGTGTTTTAACTATACCATCTTCCACCAACATCCAAACACCTAAGCATTCAATAAACAAACTAATGAGCTGCTTTAAATAGCCCAAATACTGTGATGGTCATCTCTCAGCTGCATCAAGTACGATTACATTAGCTTGTCTTTCTTGATACCTGAGCGTGGTAAGCAAAAGACACGTCGCATCTACAACTGCTTAACAGCCAACTGTTAAAATAAAAGCTCAGAATCTCTTTCTCTGTGTTAGTAGAATTAATTGAACAAGTCAATTGGCAAGACGGTGCAGCAGTCCTAAGAAATGACATAATTGCTTCTTTTGGAACAGACAAAAGTTAAAAGACTTGTTACTAAAGGGCAGTGAGTCCCATTCGGTGGTTAATTAGCAGTTCTAGTGAACTGCACCATTAAGCACTGTAAACATAATTCCCAACCTGATCACTTTGTGACATACCTATCCGTAGGAAGTCAATTACACTGAATAGTAATATTGATTGCCCCATGTTAATTAAAACTGATAATCATTCCTGAAATTTAAAAGGTGATTCACTAACCATTTATGTCAGATTTAATAGGAGTACACTACACTATTATTATCAGTTTAAGCAGTATGACTTTCCAGCAAATGAATACGCAAACATGAAGTCTAGGAGTGGAGTTTGACCAGGGACTTTAAGAGGAAGACACACTCCATATTTTTCATTCGGTTCATAGCATATATTTGGTTGAAGATGAGGGCTCAAGAACAGAACAGGAAGAAAGTATCACTGGAAGTGTCCTAAGAAATATAAATGACAACACTGACCTCATTTAGAATAGATTTTTTTTTATTGTCCAAGTGTGATTGGACACATAAGGAATTTGTCTTGGTGCATATGCTCTCAGTGTACATAAAAGAAAAGATACGTTCGTCAAGAATCTAAGGTACAACACTTAATGATAGTGATAGGGTACAAATAAGCAAGCGGGAAACAATATCAATATAAATAGTAAGGATACAAGCAACAAAGTTACAGTCATAAGTGGAAGGAGATGGATGATGGGAACGATGAGAAGATTAATAGTAGCGCAGACTTAGAAAATAGCTTGACAGTGTTGAGGGAATTATTTGTTTAGCAGAGTGATGGCATTTGGGAAAAAACTGTTCTTGTGTCTAGTTTTTATGGTGTGCAGTGCTCTATAGTCTCGTTTTAAGGGTAGGAGTTGAAACAGTTTATGTCCAGGATGTGAGGGGTCTGTAAATATTTTCGCAGCCCTCTTTTTGACTCATGCAATATACAGATCCTCAATAGAAAGCAGGTTGGTAGCAATTGTTTTTTCTGCAGTTGCATTTGTTATGCACTTGCATTCCTGCCTACAAGATAAATAAACAAAATGAAATGTCTATGCATTTCCAGAAAGGCCAGCTCTTAAATGGTGCTTGAAGAAACCATGAGAAGATTAGGAGAGGACCAATTAAATAAGAGAAAATGAAGGCAGGGGGAAAAAAAAAACCATGAAATGTGCTCTCTTCCAGAACCATGGATCCTGCCTGGGACACAGCAAGACGTATCAAGTCTACTGTAAACATTTGTTTGTTTGTTTGTTTGTTTGTTTGTTTGTGTCAGAGTGTTTACAGTGTGACTACTATTTTGAGACCACCCAGGAGCAAAATACAGGACACAGAGGTTTTGTCATTACAAATAGTGGTTTATATATAAGACCTCTATATACAAACATACACATGGTTATGGCACATACCGGACAAGCAATCAGTCTTCTTCTATTCTACATGGAGAACTACAATGCAGGTAGGACACAACAAGGAGAATGATACAGGAGGCGAGAGAGAGAGACGCCCTCTAAGGACCTCCTTTATATAGACAGCTTCTTAAAGGGCAATAATCCTGCTGACTCATCCTCAGTCTTAAAAGGCTGGTCAGCTTTAAATCATCATTAACCTGACAGTTTGTTTGTTTGTATAGCCACCAATCTCAAACAAGTGATTCTGGGTGGCAAACAATCATAAAATCAAGTCAAGTCAAAACACCATATTTTAAAATACATACTAGGAAACGGGGTCCCTCACACACTCAAGCTGAGACACACAACCAGATTCAAATATCCGAATATCAAGAGGGAGGATGTTCCAGAAGGCAGGGTCTACAGGAGAAAAAGCACATCTCCTGGTCCTCACCAGTTAACATTCCTTGGCTAACAGGACTCAGATCATTTCCGTCCTGCCGGACTGGATTGGATAGGTTAAAAACAACTGGAAACAGATGGTCCGTCACTCTGGTAACCTAGACCCAAGCCGTAAAGGTGACAACCAACCTTGAATTGTACCCAGAAACATATTAGCAACCAATGAAGCCCATAAAGCAGTGATGTTGCATGGGATGAATAACTGAAAATATTCCCTTCTCTTCCACGGGGAGACAAATTATATTGCTAAGAGCAGCTACCAGAGGATTACTAGAGTCTTTGAAAATACAAGAAAGCCTGGGCATCTCAGATGTTCCCGTCTGTCCTTCAGTTCATGGAAGGACATTAGAAAAGGGGAATGTTCTAGGATAGTGATAGTTAACCTTTTCAGCACCAAGTGCCAAAACTGGAGTGTGTGCATGCACCGGGGCACCGGAACCTGGAAGACAGCAGCTGGCCGGTGCGCATGCGTGTAGTGGCCAGATGCTCTTCTGAGTTCCATCGCACTTATGCATGCCTGCCAGATGGTCCGACATGCATGCGCACTAGCCAGCTGCTCTCTTCTGGGTTCCAGTGCTCTGCTGCGGAACTGGGAACCCAGAAGAGAGCAGCTGGCTAGTGTGCATGCACACTGGACCAACTGGCTGGCATGCAAATACACGACAGAACCCGGAAGAGCCATCAATGGTGTGCATGCACAGAGAGGGCTCTGCGTGCCATTTTTGGCACATGTGCCATAGGTTCACCATCATGGTTCTAGGAGAATGACTGTTTACTGCACATTAAATCATTCACACACATACACAAACTTTATAAAAACAGAAATAGTATTAGCTCATATGTTCTTCATCAGCTACACACCAATGTTCATACCAGAGGAAACAAAACAGAATAAAACAAGCTTGAATTCTTTGTACAGAAAGGCAAGTATAACTTAATAGAAATAACAGAGACCTGGTGAGATGATTCACTCGAGCGGCATACAGTACAAACAATACAATGGGAGGAGCTGGGCTGTATGTTAGTCAGGAAAGTTGAACCTCAGAATGAGCTGAGATTGGCAATGATGCCAAGAATGACTGAAGGACTCCTTTAGAAATGTTCCAAACAAAAGGGGAAAAATGTGTGCACAAGCTACTCAGGCAGAATGTAAAATGCTCATAGGTGACACACAAAAGACAGATTTTGTGTGCCTCCTATTTTGCTACTGTCTTCTCCAACAAGAAGATCTGTTTTCTAAAAGTTGTGAAGAGCAGGATGGAGGACCGTAACTGAAGCTTTAGACTGGCAGAAACATAATCAAGTAATCTGTCTATGCTAAAACCTCCAAAGCAAATGTGTAAAGACTGATCCTGTAGTAAATTAATCATTCTTCCCTCAAATCAAAGAAGAATGCTTCCTTTCCAAATATGAAATCAAGCCTCCTGTTGCCAGCCTTAATTACAGATCATTTTAACCTGGAGACGCACGGCGCTTTTTAAATATAACGTGTTATTGAGAGAGTTGGGTAGATAATGCTCTGAAGTTTTCAATAGTGTATTTCCTCCAAAACAAGGCAGCCATATCCTCCCATTCATTTCAATCCATTATTTCAGATTCATCAAGTGATAAAGGAGTCATGTTGGTTTCATTTGAGAGCCACCATTTCCACTGACAAGCAGTTTCTAATTGACAGAACCCTTTGAAAAGGCAGATAAAAGGCAAAGTATAGTGGAATAAGCGTGCTTGAGAGATCTTTAAGTAAAAAGTAAGATGGGAAAAGTATAATAAAGTGTTTATCACGCACAGAGAGACAACTCTCTCTCATCTATCTATCTATCTATCTATCTATCTATCTATCTATCTATCTATCTATCTATCTATCTATCTATCTATCCATCCATCCATCCATCCATATACTGTACACATCAGAAATTGTGTTTCAATGATACAAAGGAACATTTGCTTTCACTTTAGAGGACCCCACTTACTGACTTTTTGACATTATGATTACAGTGGTGGGATTCAAATAATTTAACAACCAGTTCTCTCCCCCAATGACCGGCTGGGTGGGCGTGGCCATGGAAGGCATGGCCAGGGGGTGTGATAGGCAGCACATGGCCTCCTGCACACCCCCAGGGAGTAAGAATGGGCCGCGGGGGGGTGCACTGCACCCCCCGCACCCCGTTTTGGGCCTAGTAGGCCTCCCTGCAACCTCCTGCAGCCTCCCTGCAGCAAAAACGGGTACGTGGAGACTCCTGGAAGGAAGGGCCTGGGCCAGCCAGCAATTTAACAACCAGTTTGCCTGAACCAGCCCAAACTGGCTGAATTCCATCACTGATTATGAAGGACCCCCCACAAAGTACTTACAATCTGGTTCTGGAGTTCCAGCAGTGGCACACACTCATCAAAAGTCACATGATAACATTTTGCTTTACAAGCTGGTTGTATTGCATGATGCAAATTTACAACTTTTTTTCCCTTTTGGACCCGTTCTTTCTAAAACGTCCATAGGGCTATATTGACTCACTTTATAACCCGTGGTGGGTTTCAAATTTTTTTACTACCGGTTCTGTGGGTGTGGCTTAGTGAGCGTGCCATGGTGGGCGTGGCAGGGGAGAGATACTGTAAAATCTCCATTCCCTCCCCAATCCAGGGGAAGGTTACTGCAAAATCCCCATTTCCTCCCAATCAGCTGGGACCTGAGAGGAGAGAATACATGGGGGCAGGGTCAGAATTTTTATTACCGGTTCTCTGAACTACTCAGAATTTCTGCTACCGGTTCTCTAGAACTGGTCAGAACCTGCTGAAACCCACCTCTGTTTATAACCACTCAAAAAAGTTGTAAAGTCATGTTGGTCAAATGGGTGCCTCAACTTATGTCTGTCATGACTTATGATCAAGATTCCAGGCTCTATTCGGGTTGTAAGTAGAGAACTATCTTTAGTCAGCTTACTAAGCAATCTAAAAAAAATATACTCTTCTACTAAACAAAGTCTCTGCATTGATATGTGCAAAATCTGTTTTGTACAAACTGCTCATTTTGGGGAACTCACTAGCAATCTCTCTCCTATCTTGAATTCAGCATAGTGAAGACATCCTGGGCATGACTGGGCATGGTCTTCCTCCAACTCATGGCTTTTTTGGTTTCTCACCTTTTCAGGTCTTCGCTGAAGACGTAAAACTATTCAACACCACCGACAATGCTGCTGCCCTACAAAGCTACCTTGACTATGTGTCAGAATGGTCAAACAATTGGCAACTCCAAATCTTAACCAACAAATGCTCTGTCTTACACATTGGCACCAAAAGTCAGAACACCAAATACAAACTGGGTGGATACGACCTCGTAGATGACCCTCACTCTGCAAAGGACCTTGGAGTACTCATTTCAAACGACCTAAGCCCCAGAGCTCACAGTAACAACTTTGTCAAAAAGGCATTAGGTTTAATCTTGCGAAGCTTCTTCTCCAGTAACATTGTACTGCAAACTAGGGCATAAAAAACCTTTGCTAGACCAATTCTCGAATATAGCTTGTCTGCCTGTAATGTCCACTGTACATTGGACATTAATTGTCCATACAATTATCCATACAACAATTTGCTGATTTATTCTAGTGTAATATAATTCACACTTGCTTACTTAATTATTTGGATAACCTGTTATCCTAAAGCAATTATTACAATAAGAGATTAAAAAAATACAAATTATATCATGGTATTTCCTCAACTCAGGTTGACCAAATAATTAAAAGATGCTGAATTCTCTCAGGTTTTAATTTTTTTAACAGTGCTTCTTCACCTGAAAATCCCCAAAGAAAAGATTTATTTAAGCAAAATTCTGCAAGAAATATGTACTCAATTTGAAAAGGATAATATCCAATTCCAACCTCTCTTGCAATATTCTGAGTTATTTTCTGGCAGGCCCAGCCTGCCTCTAACCCACTATGGCTTAAATTGCACGTGAGATTATATTCAGGTATTGGAGCTCTCTGTTGTTTAAAATAATATCCAGGAACCTTCTACACCTGAAATAAGTATATGCAATATTAGAAATTCACCAAGGCAATAGATTTTACTGTTAAATTTCAAATGCAAAATCTGAATAGTTAATTTGACTGTCAACTGCTGCCTCAACATTACACGAGTTTGATCACTTGATATTTGCTGTATTAAATGTGAATTATCACAAGTTCTCAACAACAACCATCAAATGCAAAAATGTGTGTCAGGTATTCATTAAATGCTCAAACTCAAAACATACTCTATTAAAGACTGCCATGTTGACAACCATTGCCTGTCACTTATCTTACTGTCAAATATAATTACATTCTAATTATTCAATACTATTAAATATAACATGAGATCAAACAATAACATTCAGAACCACTGAAGAGATCAAGTTTATTCATTCACACAACTTAACATGTTGAAATTTTATCTCCTGATATTGTTCTTATGCTAGGGTGTATGTATGAAGTAGAGATTAAAGAAACAAGCGAATACTACTTCAAAAGGGAAAGTCAAGACAATCTTAATGTGCCCTCTGCAATGGTAAATAATTCCTGAAACCATAGAGTCCTTAGTGCTCTCTGAGCTTGGTGGTTTTCTTGGAGATGTTTCATTACCCAACTAGACAGGGGTGAAATCCAGCAGTAATGGAAATTTTGAGTAGTTCGCAGAACTGGCAAATACCACCTCTGGCTGGACCCAGAGTGGGGTGGGAACTGAGATTTTGCAATATCCTTCCCCCAGGAGTGGGATGGGAATGGAAATTTTGCAGTATCCTTCTACTGGAATGGGTTGGGAATGGAGATTTTGCAGTATCCTTCCCCTGCCATGCCCACCAAGCCACACCACTCCCACTAAGCCACACCCACAGAACCAGTAGTAAAAAAAATTGAATTTCACCACTGCAACTAGATAACATGCTCAGTGCTAAGTAACATCAGTGCTAAGCATCATCATCATTATCATCAATCAGGTAATATCATCAGCCACTAGCTAGCACTGATGATGTTACCTAGATGGGTTATGAAATGACTGCAAGAATACAACCAAACTCCAAGGACACAACAGTTCAACTCTGAGCTATAAATATCATCTTCTTATCAATTCCTAAACCATTAAATCAATGCACCTACTACTACTAGGCTCCCACATTGATTTTTTTTTACCAAAAAGAAAAGTAGATATAACCTCCATGTAAAAATAACCAACAATCCTTATTTATCTCCAGTACAAGCAGTTCTGAAACTAAAACATGACCCCCCAACTTAATCACATTAACAAAGCATTTCATAGTTATAGCAAATAGTTGGTTTAGTGCACAAAGATCCTTCCAAATTCTAAGGAAATTAATAAGGCATCCCAAGTGCCTGAGCTTAGACCACTCTCACATTTCATGAAGTGCGATAATGCAAATGAAGGCTAAGCCTTCCAGAGGCCTGATAAGGTGCTAATAAACCTTAGCAAAGTTCTGATTACATCTGTCTCACTCTATACCTGATTCCATTTTCTACAAAGGTTGTTGAATCAAAACGTTTAAAGTGCTAAAATGAGCAATTCATACAGGAACACCTGAAGAATCAGGGAGGCATGGCTGAGTGCAAGGCTTCTCTGCTGCCCATTTACCACAATGACACGTTATATGAATAATTTTGCTTCAGTCTAATTCACTTTCTCCTGAAGAAATATTTAGGCAATGGGACTTTTTGTTGACTTACCCAACTTCCATTTAATGGAAGCAGCCTTTCTTTGCACTACTTGATATTATCTTACCTAAATTCTAATGCTGAACTGTTGTGTATTTTTCATCCAAATTAGGGATTTACAAACTCAACATTTCATCACTGAATCTCCCCATACACATGCACATGCACACCCACAAATCCTTATCTTTGCCTTTCTCTCTGTTGAATCCAGCTCACTATAACAACTAATGTTCTTCGCAGTTTCTACGGCCAAGCAAACAATTCAATTGTACCTCCCTTCTCAGAAGAATCACTTTCTATTGTGGCATCTGCTTTTTCTGGGTAGGAACAAAAAATTCCCTTTGCTTCAGGGGTGAAATCCAACAGGTTTTAAAGAACAGGTAGTGGAAATTTTTAACAGTTCAAAGAATCGGTAGTGGAAATTTTGAGTAAACACCACCTCTGGCTAGCCCCAGAGTGGGGTGGGAATGGGATTTTGCAGTATCCTTCCCCTGCCACGCCCAGCAAGTCAGGCCCACCAAGCCACACCATGCCCACCAAGCCATGCCCACAGAACTGGTATTAAAAAAATTGGATTTCACCACTGCTTTGCTCCAAGTTTTACCTTTCGGAGGACTGGGTTCAGCCATGGGGAAATATTGGACAAGAAGTGCTGGCAACAGGACTTCTGCTGCTGAAGGACCTGAAATGATCAGAGATCCTCAGCTCCTGGACTTGTTTCCCAGGGAGCTATAATAATTTCAAGTCAACACTCTTGCACTCTTTGAATATAGTGATCATAGGAGCACATTTTCATGAGTTGTTGGCAAGATGCTATGAAATGGAGGAGGAGGAGGTTCATCTTAAACAGGAAATATAATCCAGTTACTTCCATTTTTAAAGCCTATGAATATGTGCCTTTTCATATTATATTCAATGGAAAATAAATGTTTTTTTATACTTCTGGCAATGAATATTTGCTTTAAGCATAGCTTTCTAAGCCTAAATGCTCTTAAGATGCATAGCTCCAATTCACATAAGAATTATTGGCTATAGCTTAGGAATTTGCCCTCAATGCAGGAAAGGGAGACATTTTCTAAGGATATGAGCTTGAGTAACGTCTGGGATGATGTACATTTCCTGGTTCAGTCCTGGTTCAGTCCTACTCAGATACTTCTTTGTAGCTGAGTCTCCCTTTGCACCAAATGGAAAGGTGCCCTTATTCGCAGTTGGCAATGCCAACTACTTACTGAGACTCTGAAAATATACGGACTAGAATAGATTTCTTGAAGGACAAGATTCATTCATATGGTAATTTGGTCTTCTATCTAGGATCTTTTCTAAGCTTTTCTAAATCCCAAGGTTTACAATACTGCAAATAACACAGATTATGTAAACACCATTTGCTTGTTTGATCAAACAAATAAGCAAAATGTGATGCCTTCAGGACACAAAACTCTTTTTTCTCAAGTCTAGACAGAAGCTAGAGTAGAGGGAGAAAAAATTAAGTGGTCACTGTAAGAGTATTTATAGTATTTGCAGTTTTATAGTATCTTATTTTGTTGTCTATAGATGTTATATAGTTTGGTCTTTTTATATTGTAAGCTGCCTAGAGTTACCCCATGGGTGTCAATAGATTTAATTAATAAATAAACATAGATAAGGTAAAAGTAAAGGTAAACATCCAGATGTAGGTGTACTTTTAACTGGGTGACTTTTGGTGGCTACCAATAGTATGGGGATGGATGACTCTTGAGGAGAAAATAACCATGCTATCTTCAATTCTTGGAAGGGAGGTATGATATACAACTCCTTACCTAACAAATAAGTAAATTTCTGCAAGATTTGTGGAAATTCTACTCCATCTCCATTGGAGTGGAATTCATTCATTTACCTTTTCCCATATTAAAAATTCCTTTCACAACTGTGCCTTTGAATGCACAATGTTTTAGACCTTAGAAGCCTTCTAGTCCAACCCCCTGCCCAGGCAGGAAACCCTACAAGATCTCAGACAGTTGGTTATTCAACATTTTCTTAAAAATTTCCAGTGTTGGAACATTCACAACTTCTGCAGGCAAGTCTTTCCACTTATTAATTGTTCTAACTGTCAGGAAATTTCTCCTTAGTTCTAAGTTGCTTCTTTCCTTGATCCCCTTATCCAAGTCATTGATGAAGATGTTGAAGAGTACTGGGCCTAAAACAGAGCCTTGGGGTACTCCACTGCATACTTCTCTCCATGTGGATGTAGTTCCATTGAGGACTACATGTTGAGTGCGGTTGGTCAGCCAGTTACGAATCCATCTGGTGATGGCGTTGTCTAACCCACATTTTTCTACTTTATCTAGTAGTAGGTTATGGTCTACTTTATCAAATGCTTTTTTTTAAACAGATCCGTCTGTTAAGCTACTGAAGTTCGCAGATGACACAACAGTGATTGGTCTCATTCGAGACAATGACGAATCTGCATATAGACGAGAGGTCGAATGACTAGCCTTGTGGTGCGATCGAAACAATCTGGAACTGAACACACTCAAAACCGTAGAAATGGTGGTAGACTTTAGGAGAAACCCTTCCATACTTCCACCTCTCACAATACTAGACAACACAGTATCAACAGTAGAAACCTTTAAATGTCTAGGTTCTATCATATCGCAAGACCTAAAATGGACAGCTAACATCAAAAGCATTATCAAAAAAGGACAACAAAGAATGTTCTTTCTGCGCAAACTCAGTAAGCTCAAACTGCCCAAGGAGCTGCTGATCCAATTCTACAGAGGAATTATTGAGTCTGTCATTTGCACCTCTATAACTGTCTGGTTCGGTTCTGCAACCCAACAAGAAAAACACAGACTTCAGAGGATAATTAGAACTGCAGAAAAAATAATTGCTACCAACCTGCCTTCCATTGAGGACCTGTATACTGCACGAATCAAGAAGAGGGCCGTGAAAATATTTACAGATCCCTCAGATCCTGGACATAAACTGTTTCAACTCCTACTCTCAAAACGACGCTATAGAGCACTGCACACCAGAACAACTAGACACAAGAACAGTTTTTCCCCGAAGGCCATCACTCTGCTAAACAAATAATTCCCTCAAAACTGTCAAACTATTTACTAAATCTGCACTACTATTAATCTTCTCATCGTTCCCATCACCAATCTTTTTCCACTTATGACTGTATGACTGTAACTTTGTTGCTGGTAATCCTTATGATTTATAATGATATATTGACCATCATTTGTGTTATAAATGTTGTACCTTGATGAAGGTATCTTTTCTTTTATGTACACTGAGAGCATATGCACCAAGACAAATTCCTTGTGTGGCCAATCACACTTGGCCAATAAAAAATTCTATTCTATTCTATTCTATTCTATTCTATTCTATTCTATTTACTGAAGTCCAAGTAAATTATATCGACAGCATTCCTCTGGTCTACTAATTTTGTCCCTTTGTCAAAGAATACAATAAGATTAGTCTGGCATGATCTGTTTTTGACAAACCCATGTTGGCTTTTGGTTATTACTTTGTTTGCTTCCAGGTGTTCGGTGACTCGTTGCTTGATTATCTTTTCCAGAATCTTCTCCGGTATTGAGGTCAGGCTGATAGGTCTGTAGATTCCTGGATCTGGTTTCCCCCCCCCTTTTTTTGAAGATGGGAACTACATCAGTTCTTTTCCAGTCCTCTGGTAGCTCCCCTGTGCTCCAGGATCTTTGAAAGATATAGTTCAGTGGTTCTGAGATCTCGTCTGCCAGTTCCTTCAGAACCTTGGGGTGTAATCCATCCGGTCCTGGTGATTTGAACTTGTCTAGGGTAGACAGGTGTTCACTTACCATTTTCTTCCCTATTTTAACTTGTGTTCCTAATCTGTTTTTTGTGGTGCTGTTTTTGATAGATTGGATTGTTTTTTTCCTTTTGTGTAAAGACAGATGCAAAATATGAGTTAAGCAGATCTGCTTTCTCCCAGAAAGCACACACAGGTAACTGATGCAGCAGGATTCATTAACTTCTCTTTATATACATAGTAACACATGAGACCTATATACAATACCAATGGCTGATTCTTCCAATGTGCTAGTATCCTGTTTCCCCAAAAATAAGACATCCCCTGATAATAAGCCCAACTGGGCTTTTGAGCACATATGCTAAAATAAGCCTCCCCCCTGAAAATAAGCCCTCCCCAAAAATATTTAAACTCAGAGCTGGAAATCAGGTAAGACGGCAAGAGGAGCCCAGTCTTGCTTTATGCACCCCAAAATAATAAGACTTCCCCAAAAATAAGGCCAAGCGCTTATTTTGGGGTTCAAAAAAAAATATAAAACAGGGTCTTATTTCCAGGGAAACATTGTAGTTACAGGCAAAACACAGGCAGAGGAAAGAAGAGTTTCAGTTTCAATCAGCAGACTAGTTTTGGAGGTTAAACTAAGCCACACCCAGGCTCCAAAACTGTTTCAGTCACCAATCAGCTCCCATTCGCTCTTAGTTGCTATGCCTATACATTGGCTGACCTTCTTACTAAGCCCTGTGCCAGTTCATGAATATTCTGATATGTTTACCATTCATTATGAACACCGATGGCACATTTGTGTAAGAAACAATTTATATTTAACCTCCCTTCCATCCCTCTCTTAGTTTTCATCCCTTCTCTTCCACTCTGACTATCAAAGCTATCATAGCAATTATTTTTTTCAAGCCTCCATTGGAGAAACTCAGGATGGTTCCTCATCCCCCAGCACAGAGTCTCTGCCATGATCAGCAATCTTTCTGCAATTAAATGGAAACAAAAGCCAAAGTGCATCAAGCGAAGGCTAGGGAGTTCTTTTGGGTTTATTTGATGGAGGCTGAGGAGCAGCCGCTCCTTGCCAAGGAGAAGATGGCCTGCTGTTTGCCAAGACAGCCTTGCCAGAGAGGGCAAGAGAGGGTAGCAGCACTTGCTGCTTTGCTGTAGCAAGCATGATCGATGTGGGGGGGAAAACAGCCGGGACAAAGAAGAGCAGAAATCATGCAACAGGCAAGGGAAAAGGAAGGCTAAAGAAAGAACTTGTAGAAGGGAAATGAGAGAAAGCAGTAGGAAACACTGGTAGGAGAGAAGAGGGAGAAGCACAAGGAAAGAGATAGTGTCTGTGTACATCTGAAGGAGGGAATGAGATACTCTGTACTTCAAAATGATACACTTATATCTATCTATCTATCTATCTATCTATCTATCTATCTATCTATCTATCTATCTATCTATCAGATAGATAGATAGATAGATAGATAGATAGATAGATAGATAGATAGATAGATAATAGATGGATAGATAGATAGGACAAAGTATACCATAAACTACTTCTTTGTAAGCTAGAAAAAAGTGGGATAGATATCTTTGTCACCAGATGGATTCGCAACTGGCTGACAAACTGTACTCAATGAGTAGTCCTTAACGGGTCTAAGTCTACATGGAGAGAAGTAAGCAGTGGGGTACCACAAGGTTCCGTCTTAGGCCCAGTACTCTTCAATATCTTCATAAATGACTTAGACGAGGGAATAAAAAGAGAACTCACCAAATTTGCAGATGATACTAAGCTGGCAGGAATAGACAACACCCTAAAACATAGGCTCAAGATCTAGATGGATCTTGACAGACTTGAACACTGGATCCTATCTAACAAAATGAAATTCAATGTAGAGAAAAGTAAAGACCTACACTTAGGTAAGAAAAACCAAAAGTACACATATAAACTTGGTGAAACCAGGCTTAATAGCAGTGACTGTGAGAAGGATCTTGGCGTCTTAGTGGACAACCAACTAAATATGAGCCAGAAGTGTGCGGCGGCAGCCAAAAAAGTCAATACAATCTTAAATTGCATTAACAGAGGGATACAATCAAGATCAAGGGAGGTACTAGTACCATTCTATAAAGCCTTAGTAAAACCACACCTAGCGTACTGCATCCAGTTTTGGTCACCCCACTATAAAAAATGTTGAGACTCTAGAAAGTGTGCAGAAAAGAGCAACCAGGATGATTAGGGGACTGGAGACTACAACATATGAAGAATGGAGATATGATAACAGTCTTCCAATATTTGAGGGGCTGCCACAGAGAGGAGGGGGTCAAGCTATTTTTGAAAGCACTTGAAGGCTAGACAAGGAATAATGAATGGAAACTGAGCTATTCAACCTGGAAATAAGGAGTGAGAACAATCAACCAATGAAACAGAAGTTGCCTTCGGAAGTTGTGGGAGCTTGATCACTTGAGACTTTCAAGAAAAGATTGGACTGCCATTTGTCAGAAATGGTGTAGGGCACTGTTGGCGAACCTTTTGCGTTCTCGCGTGTCGCCCGCGTGCCGGAAGTGGCACACAAAACCATCCTGAGGCAAATGCGCGGCCTTGCTGGCTCCCATCCCGTGCTCAAACACTCGCCGGCCAGCTGGCCATCGTGCATGCGGTGCTGATGACCCCCGAAGTGTGGCGATCCATCGCGCATGCGTGTTGGCAAACCTATGGCATGCGTACCACCTCACGCATGAGTGTTGGTGAACCTATGGCATGCGTGCCGCCTCATTCATGCGTGGTCTGCCGGCACCACATGTGCACGATGGCCAGCTGACCGGCATGCGTTAGAGCACAGGAATGCGATGAGGAGCCGGCGAGGGCACGCATTTGCCTCGGGATGGTTTTGTGTGCTGCTTCCGGCATGCATGCCATAGGCTCTCCAAAACTGGTATAGGGTCTCCTGTTCTTCCGGAACACTCACTCACACACACACACACACAGAGAGAGAGAGAGAGAGAGAGAGAGAGAGACTAACAAGCTGATAAGGGGGGTGGAATGAGCAAACAACCATGCTGAAATCCAAAACAGCTCCATCAGAAATGTCTTTACAGATAGTCCTTGACTTACAACCATTCATTTAGCGACCAGTCAAAGTTACAACGGCACTGAAAAAAAGTGACTTACAACCATTCCTCACTTACAACCATCAAAATTTGGGTTTTGGGCAACCAGGATGTTTGCCAAGACCCTGGGATAATGTCCCAGGGTCACGTGATGGCCATTTGCGACTTTCCTAGAGGATAAGCAAAGTCAGTGGGGTAAGCTGGAATCACTTAATCACTCTGTAATTCACTTAACAACTGCAGTGATTTGCTTAACAACTCTGGCAAAACAGGGTCATAAGATCACTTAGCAACGGAAATTGTGGTTATAGACTACTTGTACTTTGAATGGAAAATCTCATAAATCCAGAAGGGAACAAAGACTGGATAGCAACATGTTGCAGTTCTGAAAGTAAACGACATCACACCCTTATTGTTGGGTTCTACTGCTGCTTCCACAAAGACAAGAACATTTAAGGAAAGAACAAATGGGAAGAGAAGCTGGATGTTGTTGTTAGTCGCGAAGTCGTGTCCGACCCAATGCGACCCTTTAAATGGATTTCTGCTTTTTATTACTTGGGAATAGACACGGCATCCAAATTAAGTAAAACGCAAGAGCAAAATAATTGCCCTAAATAAGAAGTTGTTGTTAATCGTGAAGTCGTGTCCAACCCATCG
The DNA here is from genome assembly GCF_028640845.1 of Ahaetulla prasina. Taxonomy (NCBI): domain Eukaryota; kingdom Metazoa; phylum Chordata; class Lepidosauria; order Squamata; family Colubridae; genus Ahaetulla; species Ahaetulla prasina. The sequence goes on along the minus strand of NC_080544.1, from coordinate 3,886,454 downwards.
TGACCCCATGGACAACATTCCTCCAGGCCTTCCTGTCCGCTACCATTCTCCGGAGACCAGTTAAGCTCATGCTGACTGCTTCAGTGACTCCATCCAGCCATTCATTCTCTGTCATCTCCTTCTTCCTTTGCCCTCAATCGTATTAGGGCATATTAGGGTCTGAAAGCATTAGGCTCTTCTCTAGTGAGTCCTTCCTTCTCAATAGGTGGCCAAAGTATTTCAGTTTCATCTTCAGGATCTGGCCTTCTAAAGAGCAATCAGGGTTGATCTCCTCTAGGACTGACCAGTTTGATCGCCTTGCAGTCCAAGGGACTTGCAGGAGTCTTTTCTAGCACCATAATTCAAAGGCCTCGTTTCTTTGGTGCTCAGCCTTCCTTATTATGGTCCAATTTTCACAACCATACATTGCAACTGAGAAAACCATAGCCTTGACTATACGCAGTTTTGTTGGCAGACTGATGCTTTTCAGTATGCTGTCTAACTTTGCCATAGCTTTCTTTCCTAGGAGCTGGATAGGGAGGACCAAATAAATTATTGGAACATCTTTGGAAGTCCCAATCGCTCTTCCCTGGGTGAAGAGCATTGGTTCAAGCAGGTAACTCATATTAACTCATATTAAATCAAACCTAATTAACAAATATTGATAAAAAGGGGGAGAAAAGATTTCAGTTGGGTAGAAGATATTTTGGATGATACTAGGTTTAAATTTGCAGAAGCAATTTTATATTATTTTAAAAGCTTCATTATCACTATTTATAGTCGATGCTTAAAAAGCATAGAACTTAAACTGTGTGTATCAGCTTCCTCTCATTCTTGCAACAAGTCGCATTGGTGTGATTTCCGAATATGTGCGAATAAACATGTTACAAATAAACACTTAAAGGGCAATTTGGAGAGAGGAGGCCTCAGCAGAGAAAAAGAAACTGCTTTCATGAAATGGCGGCTGTCAGCAGTTCTGTTCAGCATGCGCTGTTATTGTATTGGAGGATTAAAAATAATTTAAAATCTAAAAGGAATTTTAACAATGCTGGCCATCTGTTGACATTAAGGCAAAATCTTTTAGACTTCATTTGCATGCACCTGAAAATTGTAAAGTCCTCAAAATTTTGGAATATTAAATTTTCTCCTGGAATGTCATTTCAGCAAAGCTTTGTTTTCTACTCATTTGATAAATTAGTGGCCTCTCACTGATTATCCCATTCTGTTTTCTCTCGTACACCCAAGGACAGTGCAGTTACTCTGTTGGAAGACCAAAAGAACAACAATGACAACAAGAGGAAATTGGTATGGTCTTTGTGAAATCAAATTATGCAAATGCAAATCCTAATCAAAGCTCACTGCAGTAATTACTTATTCAGTATGTACAGGAGGAATTCCTTCAGGAAAAATAATAGGAGGGATTCCTACAGACAAAACAATGCACTCATATTTATAGTTTTGGGGAAAGGAGGAGAAAATGATACCTTCATACATATGCATAGGTAAGAGGTGATATACTCATCGTTAGCAAGCCTCAGATACAGATTAACAGATATAGACTTGGAAGGGACCTTATATGTTATCTAGTCCAACCCCCCACTCAGCAGGAGACTGACAAATGGCAGTCCAATCTCTTCTTGAAAGTCTCAAGTGATGAAGCTTCCATAACTTCCGAAAGCAACTTCTGTTCCATTGGGTGATTGTTCTCACTGTCAGAAAGTTTCTCCTTATTTCCAAGTTGAATCTCTCCTTGTTCCATTTCCATCCATTATTCCTTGTCTGGCCTTTGGGTGCCTTGGAAAATAGTTTGACCCCTTCCTCTCTGTGGCAGCCCCTCAAATATTAGAACACTGCTATCATGTCTTCCCTGGTTAAGTTACTTCCCCTCCTTTCTACTGTTGTTATCCTTGAGAAAACGTTATTTTCTTAATAAAAAGAAATCTATCAGTAACATTGCCATAGCAGTTTTGATAAAGCTTATTGAAACCCAAAAGCATACCGAGAACAGAGGTCTTCAAAGTTGCCTCAATTATCACACATTCCTTCTATGTTTCTATCTTGCTAATATGCTTCCAGTTCTCTTGTTTTCCTTCACTTCTTCTGCTGGTTACTTCATCTTACACATTTGTCAGATGAGTTAAGAAGGCACAGCAGAAGAAAACACACTTAAGACAACGCCGGAAAATACTGCAGGAGTTGCTGATAGAGTGTTACTGCCAAAAAAAACATTGTCATACTTGCAAATCATACAATGGTTGAGCTGTATATGAACTAAGGATATCTGCCCAAAGATAACTAAAATGCATCCTGAACTTTTCTTCAAAGCTCCAGACCAGCACTCCATTTCCAGTGGGGGAATTTCAATTGGAGAGATGAAATATGCTCTTAGAAACATTCTGCCACGGAGAGACGACTTCCGGTATCCAGCGGCAACGGACGTCTGGAAGGCTTCTCCTGCCTCCAGCGCCCGAATCCGGCCGCCGCCGAGGCCCTCAGGGGCCAGGTGTTCCGAAAAGGACACCTGCCGCACGGACGGCTCGCCAGGGGTCTCCCAGCCGACATACAGGACTGTGGGGACCGATGCTGGCGCGTCCTAGGCTTGGCGGGGTTTGGAGGCCACAGGCCGCGGCCATTATCTTGGTCGTCGCCTGGGCCGCTGTGCCCGGTGACACCGGGGCATTGGATTTATAACTGCAGCAGCCTGGTGGTGAACAGGGAACGGAGAAGAATTGAGGAGGAGAAGGGAAGGGAATATCGGTAAATGTGAGTGGACTGCTCCGGAGTGCGGGGGGGTTTTTTTTTTCTCCCCTGCGGTTGGAAGGAGCACGAGTTATTCTGGAGAGAGGAGAACTTAAAATAAGAAGATTACCGGTTTTGTGGAGCTCTGGAGAGAAGAGGTGATGGAGAAATTTAGGAGGGAAGGTTTGAGGCCCCCCTCCTTCTGGGGAACAGTGGTGGCGCCCAGCTTCCGCCTTCACTATGAGAATTTTGATGACATCACTTCCTTCGGCTTCCTGGTTGACTAACTGTACTCTGGACTCGTTGCTCCTGTGAGTGCCCCTGGTGGATCCGGAGGAAATTACAAGGATACTGTGCCTGCCTGAGGATTTTGTATTTTTTTTCCTTAATGGCAAAAGGTCAGAGACCAACCGCTGGAGAGATGGAGACAATTTTGGAAAAGTTATCTAATATGGACAAGAAATTCGATGAAATAAGAGCAGAAATTGTGACTATCCAACAGCATTTACAGGATACTCAACAAGTCTCAGCAGAAAACAAGCAGAAAGTGGAAGGTTTGAGGGTGAGATGCGGGCAGTGCAGAAAAGAGAGGAGACGACAGGCAATGCTGTGCTTGGACTACAGATGGATAAAATGTCTTATTTCCTTAGGTTTCAAAATTTGGAAGAAGTGGACCAAGAAGACTTGAGAGATGTTGTGACTAAATTGTTGGGAGAATTTCTTGGGAGAGGTGTTGATTTCATGAATTGGGATGTGGATCGAGTTTATAGAGTTAATTCAATATGCACGCACGCATGCAGTTCCCAGAGAGGTTCATGTCAAATTTGTGAGAAGAGAGACGAGAGATGAAATTCTTAGAAAACATAGGAGTGGGGCACTGATTTACAGGGGCAGGGAGATAGCCATTCTGAGGCAGATTCCCAGACAGGTACGTGAAAAAAGAAAGAAATATTATTTTTTGTCAAGCAAATTGTACCAGAAGGGAGTGGGCTTCAGATGGCTGATGCCAGAGGGATTGATGATTTTCCGGGAGGGCATTACGAAAAAATTAGTACAATTATGGAGGCTACGGCCTATGTGGAGGAACACAAAGCCCTCCTGGAATCAGATGATCCAGGAATTGAAGAAGGGGAGGTTATAGATCATGGGGCGGAAGCGGCTGCCGCTGTTGCGGCCCTGGAGTTGGGTCAGGCTGAACCCAGAGTTCTGAGATCCAAAATTAGGAAGTGATAAAGATATTTGGGATTGTGTTGGTTTTCCTTATTCTCTTTTGTACGATATTCTGTTTATTCTTGACCCTTCTTTATTACGTATTTAAAATTTGTAAACTTAGCTACTTCGTGTCACCTGCTTGCCATATGGCTGTTGTATGTGTTAAAAAATTTGAGTAAAATTCTTATTTTAGATAAGAAAAATGAAAATTTACCATACCTGATATGTATTTGTATAAACCTTTTTTGACTAATAAAAACTTTTTGAATAAGAGAAACATTCTGCCACCTTCTAATTTGCAACCCTTTATTTCCATTGTCCATGTCTTACTGAGTTTTCGATAATTATATTGTTGGTGTTCATATTCATATTCCTTCTAGGTCCATGATGGCGAACCTATGGCACGCATGCCATAGGCAGCACACGGAGCCATATCGCTGGGCATGCGAGCTCAGCTCCGGTATGCATGTACGTGCCGGACAGCTAATTTTCAGGCCCTCTTGGCCCACTGGAAGTAGGGAAACATGCTGTTTCTGGCCTCCGGAGGGCCTCCGGGGGATGGGGGTGGGGAAGGCCCATTTTCTTCTCTCCCCAGGCTCCAGAGCCTTTCTAGGAGTTGGGGGGGGGAAAACAGCCTTCCCCATCTCCCTGGAGGTCCTCCGGAGGCCATAAATGGCCCATTTGCTAACTTCCGGTGGGACTGGAAGGCCTGTTTTTCACTCTCCCCAAGGTCCAGAGCCTTCCTAGGAGTCTGGGGAGGGTGAAAACAGCCTTCCCTGCCCACCTGGAGGCCGGAAATGGCCCATTTCCTGACGGTGGGATTGGAAGTCGGCAATTGACTTTGCAGATGACCAGATGACTTCAAAGAATAGAAATCTTTACATTCCCCATCTGTTCATTAGAACTGAAGAAGCTTCTTAAATGGGAAGCAAAATATTTTCACAGAGAGAGTTCAGTTTCTTCAGATAATCTGCTCTGGCCAGGAACTGAAAGGAGAATTGAAAGAGCAAACACAGAACAAGCTTCTCCTGAGAGAGTGCAGAGACCAGCAAGCCATCATCAGTCCTCAGCAGCCATAAAAGCAACTGGAATTGTGCCATATGCTTTACCTCAAGAGCAGCTAATTATTTGTACTTGAAAAATGCTTCTCTGTGCAAAATGAGGATCACTCTCTCTGTCTCTCTCTCTCTCACACACACACACAACCTCACTGTACTTTAGTCCTTATTAGCATTGCACCATTATGTCAGGCTAGAATGCTGTCTCCCACATAAAGCATAACACTGCCTAGCTAGTCAAGGTTATTCCCAACTCATGATTCAGGTGAAATTGGACCCAGGGACAAACGTAGCTCAGTCATCTAGTGGGGATCATATAATCAAACTCCTGCTTTCATTGCCAAGTTTTTTAGGGGTATTCCAGTGGTGGGTTGCTCCCGGTTCGGTCCAGTTCTTGCTAACTGGTAGAAATGGCATCGGGAGGCTCCTCCCATCCACCCTGACATCATCGACAATCTGTGCATGCTCAGAAGCCCGCTCCCATTGCAAACCGGTAGTAAAGGTAAGTGGAACCCACTCCTGGGGTATTCTCAAGTATTTTTAGTTAAGTGATTTACAATGTCTTATAAACGCACCCACTTCTGTTGTGGCGATCTTCCTTTGTAAAATCATGGCACAGCCATGATTAGATGGTGCTATTATTTTCTTTGCATTACTTTTGGAAATGACCAGTAAGAGGAGTGAGTACCTTTTCATCTGAAATACAATGATTTGGAGCTAAGAGAAATATCATTTGCAATATTTCTTCTGTGATCTCACGAGAACCTGCACTTATGAAACATTTATTAAGCAAGAGCGCCCTCTAGTGTGTCTCCCTGCATGAGTAGCCTTCAGCGTTTTAGACTGAAGGTTTCCTTGTCTGTTTTGTCAACTGATCAAGAACAAGAGCCAGGCTTCCATAAAATCGGTATAAATTCTCTAGCAATGTCCAGCTGCTGGGGAATACCACTTTACAGGAGACATTTTTCATCCTTATAAAAGAACAGTAAGATTTAAGAAGTCCAATGAAAACAGAACGAAGCATACTTTGGAATGTACATCCAAACCTCCTAGACATGGTGAGGAACTTAACAAGCATTGGTATTTTCATGAGTTTGGGCTTCATTGAGATGGTATCAAATTACCTTAGGTGAGCAAGGGGCTTACAATCATAGAATCATACAGGCAGAGAAACTATTCAGGATCTGAATCCAATCTCTGCTCAATTTAGAACCCCACTGCAAATCTGATGCTGCCCAGTCTCTAGATCAGTGATGGCGAATCTATGGCACGGGTGCCAGAAGTGGCACACAGAGCCATCTCTTTGGGCACACCAGCCATTGCCCATTGCTCTTCTGAGTTCCGACGTACACATCTGTGCCAACCAGCTGGTCTTCGCATGCGTGGGAACGCCGGAAATCAGAAGAGCTGCTCCCTGGCGCACATGCATGTATCAGGAAGCTGAGCTTCTGGTTTCCAGTGCATGCATGCACCCAGAAACTGGAAGGCCAGGTGACTGGCGCCCATGCACATGCCAGAAACTGGAAGCTCAGCTGGGGAACTGTTCTTCCAGTTTCCGGCGCTCCCCCATGCGCATGCACACGCTCCCATTTCAGCACTCGGTACCAAAAAGGTTCACCAATACTGCTCTAGATAAACTCTTCCAATGAAGGAAAAATCATTGTTCTACAGTCTAAATGCTCTTACTTTTAAAAAGACCTCAAGGAGTTATATTCCTGTAGCTTAACTTCGCTACTGCATTCAATAAAAACATTTTCCTCTGGAATGAGACGTGGTAAACATCCAAATATCTCCATTGAAACACTGCAAGTTCAAGAATAGTTCATTCTACAATATTTCTGTTCTATATACATAAATCTGTAGTAGTGAAGGACTTGTCTCAACAGTAATAGTCCAAAATGTAATTTGGTTAATATTACCATAATTCTTGCATCGCGTTGCAGTTAGTAAGACCTCAAGGATATAGGCACCGTGTATGGAAATACAAGGGCCACCATTCATTTGTTTACTTGTTGCTCTTCCTGACTGATTGAAGGCACCAAGTTGGGATTGCCCTAATAGTCAAGACAATAAGAGGGATTAGTATCTCACAGGACTGAACAAAAATAATTGAGAGTGACTAAGATCAAATTCAATCCGCATGACTTTGTGGATGTCTGCTCAAGAACTGAGAACAATATGTGAAGTTATTTCCGGATAATTCCTTTATTGTTGTTCACCTCCAGACAGAATCTTGCCAAACTGAAGCAACTATCTGTATATTCTGTGAACTGCTAAGGAGGGACCATTTTACCTCTCTTCCTGTTTACCAGACATTCAATCTCCATTGCCTATTTGCCCTTTGGGAAACAGCCTCTCCCTCCTGGGAGTCCAGACTACATTCCACCACATCATTTGTGTAATCTTGATGACAATGCAGAAATTGTGTTCCACTGCTTTCTCCTGCAATGTTTTTCTTATTTACTACTACAGCCTAAAGCCGTAAGAATTTCCTAGTGATTTCCTAGCCATTTTCTAACCAGATCTGACTCTGATCAAGCTGTTGTCATTGTTTCAGTCAAGGTCATTTGTGTTTTCAACTGACCCCCCAAAAAACTTTCCTCTTCTAAGACATTATCCATCTGCTGTTTTCTCATGAAATATCTCCTGCACTGATTTGAGATCCTCTCTTTAGTTCTTCTGCATCCTAATATTGTATTTTCTTCGTTTTTTCTAGACAGATGCTCACAAAACCATGAATGCTTAGGAATTCAGGACTCTGGATATGAGGCATAAATAGCTTTCTCCTCAAGATCACGAGAATATGCAAACTCTTCCCAGTCAAAAAATGTAAGTTAATTTCAGAAGGAAGAGAAGCAGGCAATTAACATCTTTTACTATGTCATGCAAGTTATGCAGCAATAACAGGATCATTGTTCTTGCTAAAAAAAATGAGATGTGCTGCAGTAATGGAAGACATTTTTTAGACTAGTCTTGATTGCTAGGCATTATTGAGTGAACAATAAGCAGGTTAAGCTTTGTTCTGCTCCTTTCAATTTCAAAAGGCAAGTTTCAAAATATTTGGATTATTTCCTAATATTTTCTCCCTTGCACTTTTTTCATTCCTCCCCTCTTTGGAATGTCTCTGTCTAACTCTGGAGATGGATGTTTCTCAACAACTGTGTGTGTGTGTGTGTGTCAGTGGTGGGTTGCTACCAGTTCTGACCGGTTCTTAAGAACCATTGGCAAAAATCTGGCCAAGTTTGCAGAACTGGTAACGATGCCCAGCTGGCCACGCCTCAAACTGGTTCCCTTGGCCCAAGAGGTTGTAAAAACAAAAGGTTTTAAAAGGCTCCTCTGGCGATCCCAGCTGAATTGCCTGATCACCAGAACCTTTAAAAACATGTTTTCTTCAAGCTCTTCAGCCGAAGAGCTTGTAGAAAAAAATCCTTTTAAAAAGTTGCGATCATCTGGGCTGCGATGAAGCAACTTCAGCTGGGATCGTCAGAGGAGCCTTTTAAAATCTTTTTTTTTCCCTCTGGAGATCCCAGATGAGTTTCCTGATCATCACAGGCTTTTACAATCACTTTTTTACAACCTCTTACAACAGTCCGTACCCATGCCCACCCAATCACCCGCTCCCCCACTTACCTAATTACTGCTCCTTTCGGGCTTGCAAAGCCATGGCTTCTGCAATCAGTTGCATCAGCTAGCAACTGAATCTGCCTGCCTGCAATCCATCTCCTCGGTGAGCAACTCAATCTGCCTGCCTCAATTGGGTAAGTAAACTATTAAAAAATAGTTAATTGGGTTTTTTTTAAGGAGTTGGGTTTTTAGATAGCAATTAAAAATTAAGGAAGTTTTAAATTTAGCTGCTTTTATCTAAAACAGGGGTTTTCAACCTTAGTAACTTTAAGACTTATGGACTTAAACTCCCAGAGTTCCTCAGCCAGCTTTCCTGGCTGAGGAACTCTGAGAGTTGAAGTCCACAAACCTTAAAATTACTAAGGTTGGAGATCCCTGATCTAAAAAATATAAATAAAATAAAATAATAAAATAAAATATTTGTGCAGCTTTCTGAGATTTGGTGTGTTTCTGTAGTGTTTCACTCTAACTACACAAACACACTAAATCTCACAAAACTGTATGTGGCATTTTGTGTGTGTGTGTGTGAGAGAGTCAGTTGTATTGTATTGTGTGTGTGTAAAGTGTGAAAGTTGGTTTTTGAGCTTTTTGTGGCTGTGTGAAGTTCCGGCTTGTTTCAGGGGCCATTTTGGGTGAGGTGCAGCTGCTTTTACATTGTGTGTCAGTTGTGTTGTGTTGTGTTGTGTGTGTGTAAAGTGTGAAAGTTGATTTTTGAGTTTTTTGTGACTGTGTAAGGTTCCTGCTTGTTGCAGGGGTCATTTTGGGTGAAATGCAGCTGCTTTTACATTGTGTGTGAGTCAGTTGTGTTGTGTGGGTGTAAAGTGTGAAAGTTGGTTTTTGGTACCTCTTATTGTTTTGTATACTTTGTTTATTATTTTTATTATTTATTGTTATTGGCCACACCCAATAACATGATTGCCAAGCCAGTCTCACTGAGTTACATGACAGCCAAGCCACGGCCAGTGTCACATGACCATCAAGCCATGCCCACAAAATAAGCCACGCCCACAGAACCAGTAGTAAAAAATTTAGAACCCACCCTTGGGATGTGTGTGTGTGTGTGTGTCCCAGATGTGTGAGAGAAATCCCACAGATTTGTCCCAAATGAGCTTCCAGTGAAGAGATATTTCAAATCATTTATATCACTGAACCCTGCTCCCCCTGCAGAATCTCTCTGATCAGAGCAACAAAAGTATCTAGTACTTTGCAATGGAAATATTAGCAATCTAACTGCATTCTGGGTAGCAGACAAGTTGAAAAATGTGAACTGAGTAAGTTTGTACAAAAATGTCAACAAAAATCTCCCCAGCCTTAATTTCATATGACTTACTACAATTGTTCTTTTTCTGTTTTTGGGGGAAGGGGGCTGGTACATGAGGAATTATTCATATTACTCATGCCTATCCAAAACTGCACTATGAATATATAGAATATATAGAATTATAGAATTATTTTCAAATTTGGGGGAACAAAATTCTCTTGGCAGTGTTGGAAAAATGTTTTATCTGGAATAACAATAATATCCAATTAAAATATTCATTCCAGGCTTACAGAAACAAAGTTCCCCTCGCACATATGTGCTAGTCGTTCCCAACTCTAGGGAGAGGTGCTCATCTCCGTTTCAAAGTCGAAGAGCCAGCGCTGTCCGAAGATGTCTCCGTGGTCATGTGGCCGGCATGACTAAACACCAAAGGCGCACAGGACGCTGTTAACTTCCCACCAAAGGTGGTCCCTATTTTTCTACTTGCATGTTGCTAGGTTGGCAGAAACTGGGACAAGTAATGGGAGCTCACCCCATTACATGGCACTAGGGATTCGAACTGCTGAACTGCTGATCTTTTGATCGACAAGCTCAGCATCTTAGCCACTGAGCCACCATGTTCCTTTTCACTTCTCTAAAACCTGATATCGGATTGCTGACCCTGCATTCAGGAGGATCTCGGATGACCAGTACAGTGGACAACATAGAGCCCAGCTCTGACTCGGCTCCCATTTCAGACACACCTGCAACCTTTGTGGTTGTGAGAAGATAATGATAGTCAATGAATGACAGGCAGGGGAGCACCAGAGAGATCTTTGCTGAGTTGGTAGAAACAAGTGGAAGTATCTCTGCTGATGATTTAACAGCAGGAAATTGTCCAACTATATTGACTGTTGATGCCAGACCTGATACTTCTTATTTTTAAGTATTTCTTAAAATAATGGTGTAAAGTTGATTGATAAAACCTATCAATCTGCATTCCCACATGGAATTTTAGAACACCGAGGAAACCATACCATATTGATTTTTGAGACCAGCTGTTTTCCTAAAAAAAGGAAGGAAGGAAGGAAGAAAATAGTGCAAGGACTTATTGTTGAAGTCAATAACACTGCACCAGGAAAGTTAAGAACTGAATCCCATCCACAAACACAATCGCAAGCATTTTATTAAACTTAATCTTAAATGTTAGACAAATGTTTCCTATGTAATATTGCATCGGTCTCCTGAGTTGCCAGCTGTCTTCAAATTTTTACTTTTAATTTTCCAATTTTATTAACTCTAACAGACACTCTGCATTTTATTCACAGACTGATAGCAGAAAACTGGTTTCACCCCTTTCTCAATTGAAAGATGAGTTCTTTGTTTGAGTGAATGATAACAATGAAAACATTTCTGCTGCAATGTGGCTTCCCAGGGCTGTTTGAAATACCTGGAAAACAGATGCCAGTAATCTGGGGACTGATTTCATTCCCTCTTTCATCTTTTGAAACAGGGGACCTGAAATCAATGTTCTCATTTATGTTCAGTCAATATTTCTTGCCAAAAAATCTGGTTGGAGGGTAGCTGGGTATTTCTGGCAAAAGGCATACACCATGGCATGTGATCGCCATTAAGTCAGTTACACCCTATTAAACAGCACTATGATTAAGTAGTCTTTGAGAGACAATAACATCTCTCAGACCATTGGCTTTCTGGTCTTGCCAATAGAAAACTCCCTGTTATGAGCATTTGCTACACCCCATTAAGGACAAAACCTTCATTCGCTTGTGTCTGCTCTTCAGAACTTCATCTAGGGCAGGCTTGTCTTTTGACTTCCAGCAGGATTTCCTAACTTTTGGGTACCTGATCTTGGATTCTATAATTTGCCATTTGCTGCTTTGTAAATACAGGGCAAGAGAAGATGGGCTCCTTTAAAATAGCCACTCAAATACATAAATGTGCTGTTGTCTGTTTGTGAGCATGAACATGTAAGAAGCTACAGAAAAGCATAGCCACTTTCTTTCCCCCATAATCCCCCTTTTCCATTTACTCTGGCGTTATCTGGGTTTCTATTACTTTTTTGTCATTTCCCTCATTTAATTTTCCATTATTTAAATTGTTTATCTATCCTCTTTTATTCATATCTCTTTCCTAACCATACATAGAATCTTTCCCATGTCTTGAAATACACCAATTCCTCTCTTTTTTTTATTCTTAAAGTCAATCTATTCATTTCCGCACAATCTAAAATCTTTTTTATTACTTCACCTTCTGACGGGATTTTCTGTCTTCCAATTTTGCGCAAATACAATTCTTGCTGCTGTTATTACATGTATAAGTAAATACATATCTTCTTTGCTATATCTTTCTGGCAAAATACCCAATAAAAAAAATCTCTGGCTTTAATTCTATAGGTTTTTGTAACATTTCCTCTATCCATGTCTGTATTCTAGACCAGTAATTTTTTACTTCTGTACATGTCCACCACATATGGTAATATGATCCTGGTAAATGCGAGCATTTCCAACGTTTAGCTGATTTATCTTTAAACATTTTTGCTAGCCTTTCTGGTGGCATGTGCCATCTATAAAACATTTTATATAAATTTTCTTTATATGCAGTTGCCATTGTCAATTTATAATTCCTTTCCCATAGTTGTTGCCATTTCTTTAATTCTATTGCATAACCAAAATTGTTTGCCCATGTTATCATTGTCTCTTTTATTTATTTATTTATTTTTATTTATTTATTTTGTCACAACAGTATATATAAGCATAAGCATGAAGTAACTATATAATATATAAGCATATATATGAGTATAAGTATGAAATAACTATATAAATTGGATATAATGAAAGGAAACAGTAGGACAGGAATGGTAAGCACATTTGTGCTCTTATGCTTGTGCCCTTAAAGACCTCTTAGGAATGGGGTGAGGTCAACAGTAGACAGTTTTTGGTTAAAGCTTTGGGGATTTTGGGAAGAGACTACAGAGTCAGGTAGTGTATTCCAGGCATTAACAACTCTGTTACTGAAGTCATATTTTCTGCAATCAAGATTGGAGCAGTTAACATTAAGTTTAAATCTCTTGTATTGTTGTGATTGAAGCTGAAGTAGTTTTTAACAGGAAGGACATTGCAATAGATAATTCTATGAGTTAAACACAGGTCCTGTCGAAGGCGGCGGAGTTCTAAGTTTTCTAAACCCAAGATTTCAAGTCTGGTGGCATAAGGTATTTTGTTGTAATCAGAGGATTGGAGAACTCTTCTTGTAAAATATTTCTGGACACGTTCAATTGTACTGATGTCTGAAATGTGGTATGGGTTCCAGACAGGCGAGCTATATTCAAGTATTGGTCTAGCAATAAAAACTTCTTCATCTTCTAGTCTAACTTGCAATAAGTAATTATACAATCTTTTAATCATTTTTTCATCCTTTCCAGGCATTATCTGATCCAACTCTGATTCCCCCAATTTAAAACCATATTGTTTCAAATCTTTATCATATATTGATTGTATTTGCAATCTTGTGTACCAATCAGTCTCAATCCCTTGTTTTCTAAGTCTTGTTTTTGTTTTAGTTCCCCCTTCTCTGTTAAGATGTCCTTATACCTTACAATATTGTTCATGTTAATCATATTCGGATGTGTCAATGCTTCAATTGTTGAAAGCCACATTGGTATTTCCATATAAATATTTCCATTGGTATTCACGCTCTCTCATACTGTTAACAAGCCATTTCTTACACAATGTCTCTAGAAGTATCCATGTATCCTATTTTTTCCATACCATAAGAACGGGTGCCAGCCTAGTTGGAAATCATGTCCTTTCAAAGTCAATACCCTTGTATTTCTCAGTAAAATCCATTCTTTAACCCAAGTTAACATCACTGCTTGGTAGTAAAGTTCCCAGTTCGGTAGACCAAATCCTCCTCTAATCTTAAAATCTTGAAGCAATTTGATATTAATTCTTGCTTTCTTTCTTTGCCATATCCACATCATTTTAGTCAAACTCTCAAAATATTTCTTCTCCAATTTTATCGGGATTGTTTGAAAGAAAAACAAAACTCTTGGCAGTACATTCATTTTGATTAACGCTATTCTTCCCATTAATGATAATTGCAGATTTTTTCATTTTTCCAAATCTATTTCAATTTGGCTTCTCAGTTTATAGTAGTTATCTTCCTTCACTGTAATACATCTTGAAGTTAGTTGGATGCCCAGATATTTCACTTTCTTCACTATTTGAATACCTAGCTTCTGAATTAATTGTTTTTTTGTTTTTCTCTCATATTTTTAACTATAATTTTTGTCTATTTATTTTCAATCCAGCTACTTCTCCATATTCCTCTATTTGTTGCATTAACTTTGGGCCAGTTTCAATTGGCTCCTCCATAATAAATACTAAATCATCCACAAATGCTTGTAGTTTGTATTCTTCTCTTTTAATTTTCATTCCTTTTATTTCTTTATCTTGTCTTATTTTTCTGTTTAAAATTTCTAGCGTCAAGATGAATAACAATGGAGATAATGGACATCTTTGTCTGGTTCCTTTTCTGATATCTACTTTCTCTGTCATTTTGCCATTTATTATTACCTTTGCCGATTGGTCTTTATATATAGTCTTAACCATAAATCTATCCCCAAAGTCATCTTTTGTAATTGTGTGGTCATAAATTGCCAATTCACATTATCAAATGCCTTCTGCACATCTAAAAATAACAATGTCATTTGTTTCTCTGAATGTGCTTCATTAATATTCCAATGTACCCAATATAATTCCTATATTATCTCTAATTTGTCTTTTGGGCAAAAAACCATTTTGATCTGAATGTCTAAATTCATTTAGCAACCTCTTCAATCTTTCCGCCATAATTGATGCAAATATTTTGTAATCTGCGTTTAATAGTGAAATTGGTCTATAATTCTTTATTTGTTGTAAATCTGTTTCTTCTTTTGGTATAAGAGTTATATATGCTTCTATCCATGAGTTCGGCGCCTTGGCTTCTATTAATAAATCATTAAATACTTGTAACATTTTATCGCTTAGCATATCTTGCAATTCTTTATAAAGTTCTACTGGTAATTAATCTGGTCCTGGGGTTTTTCCATTCTTCTGTCTTTTTAATCCCTTCCATCAATTCCATCATTGATATTCTTTCTTCTAGTGCTTTTTAAAATTCTTCTGGTATTTTAGGAATTATTGCTTTATTTAGATATTTCCCTTCTGGTATCTGCTCTTGCTGATATAATTTCTTGTAATATTCCTCAATTATTTTTTTCTTTTCCTCATTTCAATAACATATCTTTCCATCTTAATCTAGTAGTTGAGTTATCAACTTTCTTTCTTTTTCCTTTTTTATTTTATAGGCCAGCCATCTTCCTGGTTTATTTGCATTTTCGAAAAAAAATTGCTTTGTTGATTTTATTTTCCTTGCCAGGTTTTCATTCTCAATTAAGTTCAATTTATGTTTTTTCAAATACATTAGGTTTTTGATTTTTTAATCTTGAGGATTTTTTTGCAAATCTTTCTCTAATTTCTTATATTCCTCCTCCAATTTCTTTTATGTTTTCTGTTCTTTTCCCTTCATAAGTCATTGCCAAGCCTCTTATATATGCTTTACTAGTGTCCCATACGTTTTGCAATGATGTATCTTCTTTTCTATTCTCTTTGAAGAAAAATGTCAATTCTTTTTCCATATATTGTATAAAGTCTTTCTCATTTAATAAGTTTTGATTTAATGTCCATCTCATTCTTTTTCTTTGGCTTTTCCATACCATCATTATCGGATTGTAGTCTGCCCATATATTTGCCTCTATATCAATTTTATCTATCTTAGATATTAAGTCTGTAGACATCCACATCATATCTATTCTTGACCATGACATATGCCTATTTGAATAAAATGTATACTGCTTTTCCTTTAGGTTTCTTTTTCTCCAAGAATCTTGTAGACTTAATTCATCTACCATTGTAAAAAATGTTTTCAGAAGTGTCTTTCTTGGTTTTTTATTCACTTTTGTAGATTTATAATCTAATTTGTTATCAACTATTGCATTAAAGTCTCCTATTATGCATATACCTTCATATTCATATTCTAGTATTTTTCTGTGTAGTTTTGCATAAAATTCTTCTTGATTTTCATTTGGAGCATATATTCTCACAAGTAATGTTTTTTTTATAGTTCATTACAATTTCTACCATTAACACTCTTCCCTCCTCATCTTCAAATATTTGTTTGGATTGAATTGTCTGTTTGATATAAAATACCACTAACATCCCCAATTTCGTTCACTCTAAGTTTTTTACCTTGCTTTATAATATGAACTTCTTGTAGGCATATAATTTCTAGTTTTAGCTTCTCAAATTTGTTAAATATCTTCCTTCTTTTTATTGCCAAATTTAATCCATTATGTTCAGGGATATTACTTTAATTTCTTCTTCCATTTCTTATTTATTTACTTGTTTTGTCGATCTAGTCATTCTTATCTCTCTTTGTTCTTTAACTTCTTTTGCTCTTGCTCCTTCTCTTATAGCTCTCCCCTCTTGTTCTTTAGTCATCTCCCTTGGCTGCTCTTTCTTCTCTTCCTGTCGTCCATCTCCTTTTTCGTCTCTCAGTCTTTCTTGTTCTTGCAGACCTATGTGTTGTTCATAAAATATCTCTGGTTTTTCTATTGAATCTAATCTGTATCTTTGCTCTTGCCAGTTCACCAATATTCCTTCTGGAATCAGCCATCTAAAATTTATTCCTCTTTTTATCAAATGTTTTGTGAGAAATTGAAAGAAGATTATAAATATAAATGTACAATTATGAAATGATAGATTGGATAAACTGAAAAAAAAACTGAAAAGGAAGTATAGAATATTAAAAAACTGGAGTTGCTTGGTTACAACAAAGAAGAAAGAAAGAAGAGAGGAATAGAGGGTAAAATAGAGGAGGTGAAGGAGAGAGAAGAATGGAAGAAAGGGGAAGGAGAGGAAGACAGGATTGGGCATAAGAGTAGGGGAGAAGGTGAGAAAGGAGAAAAAGAGGAGAGGAGTGGGGGAGAGGAAAGGGAAGTAGGAAGGAGAGGAGGACGAAGGAAGTAGGAGAGGCGGGGAGGGAGGGAGGGAAAAGAGAAGAAGGTTTGTTGTGAAATGAAGGGAAAAAAAGGGTAGAAGAGCAACCCCAAATGTGATTAAAATGTTTTATCGTTGTGCTTTCTTCAGAAAAAATATGTATGATTATTTATGGACAAGAGAATGTACACAATTAATAATTGCAACAATGAATAGAAGTAAACAACAACCAAAAGAACATTTTCAATGAGTTGGATAAGAGATTTTGAAAGCTCACCTGGAAGAAAAATCCTAAAGAGAAAAGGAGATTTCTTAGTTTCCCCCTTAGTGAAGCAAAGCATCGTTCTGATTAAATTGTTATATAAAACAGTGTCAAGCAGTATCAACTTTGCAAGTAGGTTGAGTAAGGAGTCAGAGGATTTGATGAAACTGTCCATGGTACCAAGACTTCCAAATGCAGCTCTCTGTAAAGTTTATGGTCCAGAATTTAAATTCTACTCTTTTCTCTGGCACCTTTAACAGACAGACTGCAATTATTGTAAACTATTGTTTTTTTTTTGGATTCAGACAGGCTCAAAATCCAATATTTAAATTAAAGTAAATTCCTCTCAAGGTTTCATCATATCCTAGTTCTCTAGCATGAATTTCATTCTTTAAGGTGCAATGCATGAATGGCCCTCTTCCTTTCTTTTTAGGTTAGAACTGTGAGAATTAAATACTCATACCACTAACTGTAGTGCAGTTCATTATGGACATGCTGTAAAGTACAAATATTGATTGTCCTTCAAGCAGATATGAATTTGGTGTGAGAACTCGATGCATTGCCCAACGATTAGATATGCCAATCAACTATTACCAAAGGTCTCCAAGGCTTCCAGTAAGGTTTATTTTCTCAACTTCCTGAATACAACTTGTGATTGTTATGAAATAAAACTGTCAAGCTTTAAATATAAGAAAAAATTAATACTCTGTTGTCCGCTGGGCATTTGCTACTTTCTCTGCTACAAATCTACTGCCAGTAAATTAAATGCCACAAAACTGCTTATTATCTTTTCTTCTGCTCAGCTTCTTCAGATGTGCTCTTTGCAACTAATTTTCTTTCCATCACCAGCCTCCAGAAGAAAAGAGAAGGGGAATAATTATATCAAAATTCATCTGAATTCTTTAAGTCTTTCAAGTAACACCGTCCCCGCTCCCACACCCACCAAAAAATGCTGAAGATGTTTGGAATAAGCTTTTATTCTCAAATTTTTCTCACTAACAAGATTTAAACCACATGTAAGATGGGGAAAATTTGATTTTCTTTTAAGAGAATACATTACATAAAAGCTAACATTTGGTTTTAATTAACATTTGTGTTATTTATTTACCTGTTTTACTGGATTGTTGTAAACCACCCAGAGTCACTTTCCATCAGATGAGTGGCCATATAAAAATTTGATAAATAAGTAAATGAATTTGAATTTTTCCAAGGGGAAAATTAAAATAATCTCCTATCCTTCCCTCTCATAATCTAAGTTACATCAATCTAGATTCTGTTAGACCAAATAACGTAGAATAATCACCATCTTGACACTGGTTTCTAACTGCTTTACTTTATAACTACCCTGATAAGGTAGGTGTCAGGGTTCTGAGGAATGCTCTCATTAAATCATGAGCCTCGAGCCAAGCTTCAAAAGAAATCCAGTTATTTATTAGGGACTTCATGTCGGCACATTCCCAAGTGAAGCCAGCTCTGACCCTATGATATTTACACCCCAATTATGACCCTGTTTCCCCTCCCCCCAGGGTGTGTCATCAATCACATTTGCCAACGGAGCAATTTCACAGGTTGTAGAGGTCACTCCCCTCTGGCTGCTGTGGGTAACCCTGGGATAGAGCCTTGAGAGAGATAACCATGGAATGTTCATCTGTCTTTGGCTGCCATGCTATTTCACTGATTTCCCATCCCCTTGGTCTATGGCAACTCAACAGCAGGCCAGGGATTTATTTTATTTTATTTATTTATTTATTTGTCACAACAGTATATATAAGCATAAGCATGAAATAACTATATGATATATAAGCATATATATATAAGCATAAGCATGAAATAACTATACGAATTGGATACAATCAAAGGGAATATTAGGACAGGAACGGTAGGCATGCTGGTGTTCTTATGCATGCCCCGTACAGACCTCTTAGGAATAGGGTGAGATCAATAGTAGATAGTCTTTGGTTAAAGCTTTGGGGATTTTGGGAAGAGACTACCGAGTCAGGTAGTGTATTCCAGGCATTAACAACTCTGTTACTGAAGTCATATTTTCTGCAATCAAGATTGGAATGGTTCACATTAAGCTTAAATCTATTGTTTGCTTATGTATTGTTGCGATTGAAGCTGAAGTAGTCTTCAACAGGAAGGACATTGTAACAGATGATTCTATGAGTTAAACTCAGGTCATGTCAAAGGCGGCGGAATTCTAAATTTTCTAAACCCAGGATTTCAAGTCTGGTGGCATAAGGTATTTTGTTGTAATCAGAGGATTGGAGAACTCTTCTTGTAAAATATTTCTGGACACGCTCAATTGTATTAATGTCCAAAATGAAGTATGGGTTCCAGACAGGCGAGCTGTATCCAAGAATTGGTCTAGCAAATGTTTTATATGCTCTGGTTAGTAGTGTAATCTTTCTGGAGAAGAAGCTACGCAAGATTAAGTTTACAACTCTTAAAGCCTTTTTTGCGATGTAGTTGCAGTGGGCTTTGGCACTTAGATAATTTGATATGAAAACTCCAAGGTCTTTAACGGGGTGAGGGTCATCAATAAGGTAATGTCCATTGAGCTTGTATTTAGTGTTCTGATTCTTTTTTCCAATGTGTAAGATAGAGCATTTGCTGGTTGAGATTTGGAGTTGCCAAGTTTTTGACCATTCCGACACAAAGTCAAGGTTAGGATTAGGGGCCTCTGGTGGCTCAGCAGACTAAGTCTGTCTGTTATTAACACAGCTGCTTGCAATTACTGCAAGTTCAAGTCCCACCAGGCCCAAGGTTGACTCACCTTCCATCCTTTATAAGGTAGGTAAAATGAGGACCCAGACTGTTGGGGGCAATAAAAGTTGACTTTGTATATAATATACAAATGGATGAAGACTATTGCTTAACACAGTGTAAGCCGCCCTGAGTCTTCGGAGAAGGGCGGGATATAAATTCAAATTTAAAAAAAAGGTCTTTTTGAAGGGTAGCCGTATTGTTGGTAGTGTTAAATAATTTGACATTGTCAGCAAAGAGAAGACAATTACTTATAATATGGTCACAGAGGTCTTTAATGTATAATATGAAGAGTGTTGGTCCTAGAACACTGCCTTGGGGGATACCGCTATTGACAGGAGCAGGATTTGATAGGGCACTGCTTATTTTGACCATTTGTTGTCTGTTTGACAGGAAATGTCAGCCTCCACTCCAATCCTCACATCCTTTTGTACACTTTATATTCAGTAGTTAGATTGCAATGGGTTTTTTATGTGTAATGTAAATAGCTCATGGACTTAAGATGTATTACTATCCTATTCAGGTTAAGTGGAGAGGGCCCTTTAAGAGTGTCGTCTGATATGAGATCAAGGGGAGGGGAGATTGATGGTTTGTAATCAGCAAGAATGTTAGAGCGTGGGCTTTCCAATGGACATTGCATTCCTGAAATGATTAACAGCCAGAGACTGGCGGAAGAAGATTACCACGGGGGGCCAAGAAGGAGCTGGCATTGGACCAGACCTGCCTGACCTCTTGGGGGAGGAGGGACTAATGAGGGGATATGGAATGCTAGTTGAGTCATGATGTCTCTATTCTTCCATTGTGGAGTGATTCAGATCTAATAGAACAGAATAACCAAGTTGGAAGGGACCTTGGAGGTCTTCAAGTCCAACCCCCTGCTCAAGCAGGAGACCTTACACCATTTCAGGCAAGTAGTTGTCCAAACTCTTCTCAAAACCCTCCAATGTTGGAGCATCCATAACTTCTGAAGGCAAGCCATTCCACTGGTTAATTGTTCTCAATGTCAGGAAATTTCTCCTTATTTCTGGGTTGGATCTCTCCTTGATTAGTATCCATCCATTGCTTCTTGTTTCACCTTCAGGTGCTTTGGAGAATACATCGACTCTCTCTTCTTTTTGGCTAGCCCTTAGATTGGAAAACTGATAACATGGTTACTCCAAGATTTTGCAACTTTCCATTTTCAGGCAAAAAAAAACAAAAACGGTTTCTTTGGACTTGCTACTTTTTTTTTTTTTTTTGAGAAGTGATGGTAGAATTTTCTCTTTTTCCTCGAGAAATTCAGAAAAATCATCCATAAAATTTCTCCCCCCCCCCACCCAAATTAGGCAAAGACGTTCAAAAGTTTTTTTAAAAAAAGTATAGCATTCAGAACCAAATATACTGTATCTTCTTCAGGAGATGCATTATAATATTGTAAATCCAGAGGAAAAAATTGAAGAACAAAAATCACAGCACAATGCTAAAAACTTGTATGTCTCCCTTTATAGTTTCTTCTTTGTCTCTTCTTTGGTTGCACTAAAATCTTACCATATTTTCTGATTCTTGCTTGAGATCTGACAGGTTCTATCTCTATCTTGCAAGATTCACACAATGACATTCTTCCAATATTTTGCTCATTTTTAATGATTTATAAAGCTATTTCATTAGGACTTTCATGAATATCATTACTGACTCCTGTGTTATGTCTTGCTAATATTTTTAATGTTTTAGAATGTGTTTGTAAAGAATTTATAAAGATACTGTTGCTTGCTTTTCTCAGAAATACAACAAAGAAGTAATTTGTATATTTGTTAAAAATATATATTTTTTGTTAAAAAAGTATTTGTTAAAAAATAACAAAAAAAGCTTCTTCCAACATGTTAAAAACAAGAAAAAAGGAAATGATTGGCCCATTGCTGGAAGAAAGTGGCAAGAAGGTGACAAGCAACAGGGAGAAAGCAGATCTACTTAACTCATATTTTCATCTGTCTTTACACAAAAGGAAAAAACAATCCAACCTATCAAAAACAGCACCACAAAAAACAGATTAGGAGCACAAGTTAAAGTAGGGGAAAAAATGGTAAGTGAACACCTGTCTACCTTAGACGAGTTCAAATTACCAGGATCGGATGGATTACACCCCAAGGTTCTGAAGGAACTAGCAGATGAGATCTCAGAACCACTGAACTATATCTTTCAAAGATTCTGGAGCACAGGGGAGCTGCCAGAGGACTGGAAAAGAGCTGATGTAGTTCCCATTTTCAAAAAAGGAAAAAAAAAAACAGATCCAGGAAATTATAGACCTATCAGCCTGACCTCAATACCGGGGAAGATTCTGGAAAAGATAATCAAGCAACGAATCACCGAACACCTAGAAGCAAACAAAGTAATAACCAAAAGCCAACATGCGTTTGTCAAAAACAGATCATGCCAGACTAATCTTATTGCATTCTTTGACAAAGTGACAAAATTAGTAGACCAGGGGAATGCTGTCGATATAATTTACTTGTACTTCAGTAAAGCATTTGATAAAGTAGACCATAACCTACTACTAGATAAAGTAGAAAAATGTGGGTTAGACAGCACCATCACCAGATGGATTCATAACTGGCTGACCAACTGCACTCAACATGTAGTCCTCAATGGAATTACATCCACAAGGAGAGAAGTATGCAGTGGAGTACCCCAAGGCTCTGTTTTAGGCCCAGTACTCTTCAACATCTTCATCAATGACTTGGACGAGGGGATGATGGGGAACTCATCAAATTTGCAAGCTGGCAGGAATAGCCAACACTCCAGAAGATAGGCTCAAGTTACAGAAGGATCTTGACACACTTGAACATTGGGCACTATCTAACAAAATGAAATTCAACAGTGAAAAAAGTAAGGTTCTACATTTAGGTAAAAAAAAAATGCACATGTACCGTATATGTGGTACCTTGCTCAATAGTAGTACCTGTGAGCGGGATCTTGGAGTCCAAGTGGACAACCATTTAGATATGAGCCAGCAGTGTGCAGCAGCTGCTAAAAAAGCCAACACAGTTCTGGGCTGCATAAACAGAGGGATAGAATCAAGATCACGTGAAGTGTTAATACCACTCTATAATGCCTTGGTAAGGCCACACTTGGAATACTGCATTCAGTTTTGGTTGCCATGATGTAAAAAAGATGCTGACCCTCTAGAAAGAGTGCAGAGAAGAGCAACAAAGATGATTAGAGGACTGGAGGCTAAAACATATGAAGAACAGTTGCAGGAACTGGGTATGTCTAGTTTAATAAAAAGAAGGACTAGGGGAGACATGATAGCAGTATTCCAATATCTCAGGGGTTGCCACAAAGAAGAGGGAGTCGGGCTGTTCTCCAAAGCACCTGAGGGTAGAA
This sequence comes from Ahaetulla prasina, assembly GCF_028640845.1. Taxonomy (NCBI): domain Eukaryota; kingdom Metazoa; phylum Chordata; class Lepidosauria; order Squamata; family Colubridae; genus Ahaetulla; species Ahaetulla prasina. The sequence continues at coordinate 3,863,156 of NC_080544.1, read as the reverse complement.
CAAGAAGCAATGGGTGGAAACTGATCAAGGAAAGAAGCAACTTAGAACTAAGGAGAAATTTCCTGACAGTTAGAACAATTAATAAGTGGAACAACTTGCCTGCAGAAGTTGTAAATGCCCCAACCCAACACTTGAATTTTTTAAGAAGATGTTGGATAACCATCTGTCTGAGATAGTATAGGGTTTCCTTCCTGGGCAGGGGGTTGGACTAGAAGGCCTCCAAGGTCCCTTCCAACTCTGTTGTTATTATTAACAATAACTAAAATAATTACCACTAATTTATGAATGGATAAACATTGCTCCACTTTTTTCCAAATTAAATATATTTTAGATATGTTATAAAATAATAAATCATGATTAGAAAAGAATAGAATAGAATGAACTGGCAGGTACCTTGGAGGTCTTTTAGTCCAGGCCCCTGCTCAAGCAGGAGAACCTTATACTTATAAATCTATAAACCTATACCTATAACTACATAACCTATAAAGAGAAGAGCATTCATAAAAAAGGTCATATAGTGATATTAGAAAGATCAAGGGGGGAATTATTTATAGATTAATCTTTGCCATTAAATGAACATTGGTACTGGGCATAACAGTACCTGTAACAGCATAACCAAAAAAAACAAAAAAACAAAAAAACAAAAAAACAAAAACAAAAAACACACAGCGTTTCTTACTTCTCTTCATAATCTCCTAATAAGGAATTGCCATTAAAGCCCAAATTAAAGACATACAAATGATGAAGATTTAAGGCTGATTCTTGCTAATATATTTTTCGCCAATAAATCACTAATATAAGTAACCATCTGTATGGCTTTGTCTTTTTTTTTCAATCTGCAACCATAATAGAAAGATGAAGCTGCCGTTGAAATGCGACAACATAGTTAACTCTCTGAGAATCTACTTCCAAACACAGTAGTAATAAGGCACCCCTGTGCATCTTCCCAACTCTCAACGGGGGATTAACAATGCTTTGCTGCTATTTTTACTTACCTAAGTCTCAAAGTGCAATTTAACAATTGCCAGATATAGCTGGAACTGAAGAGAATCAACTTCCCTTTGAAGCCACTGCTTTTGATTTCAATGGGCTGTCTTTTTCTCTTCCTTGTGTTTTGAGTGGAAACGATGTGACTGATCCTATCTAACGCTGTTGATGGGTAAATCCTGCAAGGACTTCTTAGGGCAATAGCGAAGACCATCAAGTTTTTATCATTTTCCTAAACCAGAACCGGACTTTCTCAGGCTCAGTTTCATAGTAGAAGTGCTTCAGATATATCAAGTGAAAAGGCAGAGTTTAACTTCAATGTGCTTACCATACAACCCTACATTAAGAAAGGTCCTAAACTTTAATGCCAAGCAATTTATGCAATGGAACTCCTGCAGTTCAAATCTTGTCTTTACTGTGATTTGATTAGATGATGTTAAACAATCCTTTTTTATTCAATCTGCTACTGGCAACAAGTGCAATATATAAAGTTTACTACAACAGCTTTCCACAACTTGTGGAATGGAAGGTAGACCTGTGAATCACCTCTAGGTCTCTTCCAATGCTTTCCATGGAAGAATTGAAGGAGATAAGTCAATTGCTAGAATATATTCTTGAATCATTTGTCCTTCAACAAAGAATGTTCTTTCTGCGCCAACTCAGAAAGCCCAAACTGCCCAAAGAGCTGCTGATCCAGTTCTACAGAGAAATGATTAAGTCTGTCATCTGCACTTCCATAACTGTCTGGTTTGGTTCTGCAACCCAACAAGACAGACACAGACTTCAGAGGATAATTATAACTGAAGAAAAAATAATTGCAGCCAACCATTGGTAGCATTGGTCAACCAACCATTGAGGATCTGTATACTGCACGAGTCGAAAAGAGGGCTGTGAAAATATCTACAGACCCCTCGCATCCTGGACATAAACTGTTTCAATGCCTACCCTCAAAATGATGCTATAGAGCACTGCACACCAGAACAACTAGATAGATGAACAGTTTTTTCCCCGAATGCCATCACTTTGCTTAACAATTAATTCCCACAACACTGACAAATAATTTACTAAGAGTCTATTACTATTATTCTTCTTTTCCTTACTAATATCTATCTTTTCCCACTTATTACTATAACCATGTTTCTTGTATCTTTCAGTTTATATTGTTTTTATTTGCTTCCTAGTACGATTTGATAGCTTATTAATGTTGTATCTTTTTATTCTTGATGAATGTATTTTATTCTTCTTATGTACACTGAAAGCATATACACCAAAGACAAATTCTTTATGTGTCCAATCACACCTGGCCAATAAAGAATTCTATTCTATTCTATTCTATTCTATTCTATTCTATTCTATTCTATTCTATTCTATTCTATTCTATTCTATTCTATTCTATTCTCGATCTCTTCCAGTGTTATTTTTCACGACTGTCAAATGATGTAATTTAAAAATAACTTTTCAATGATTAGCAAAACGCAGATGAATGTTTCATATGTGAAAAGAGGAATTTGAGACCTATATGTCAATATAGTAGGGACGCGGTGGCTCAGGGGCTAGGACGTTGAGCTTGTCGATTGAAAGGTCAGCAGATCAGCGGTTCGAATCCCTAGTGCTGCCGTGTAACGGGGTGAGCTCCCATTACTTGTTCCAGCTTCTGCCAACCTAGCAGTTTCTAAAGCACGTAAAAATGCAAGTAGAAAAAATAGGGACCACCTTTAGTGGGAAGGTAACAGTGCTCTGTGCACCTTTGGCGTTGAGTCATGCCGGCCACATGACCACGGAGACGGCTTGGACAGTGCTGGCTCTTCGGCTTTGAAATGGAGATGAGCACCGCCCCCTAGAGTCGGCAACGACTAGCACATATGTGTGAGGGGAACCTTTACCTTTACTTATGTCAATATAACCCTGGCAAGATTGAGTAGCTTTGGGTTTTAAAACCTTCTAAATCCAGATATTTTCCACCTTGACAGTGACAGAGCCCTAGATGGAAATGGTGAACAATTTTGGGATCTTTCTGAATCAGACCAGGTGGCATCTGTGTCCAGGATAGCTTCTTCACAGACGGGCTTGTGTATCAAATGTGCTTCTTTCTGGATCAGGAGGCTACAGTTATGGCCTGGGTCACCTCCCCAATGGATTACTACAATGTGCTGTACATGAATACCCTTGAAAACCATTCAAGAGATCTAGGGTCACCAAGAATTCAGTTCTGGGAGTTGAAGTCCACACATCTTGAAGTTGCTAAGATTGAGAAACACTGGTCTAAGGGCTGGGGCAGAGTACCTATTTGGCTCCTGCAGGTGCTGACCTCTTCTTCTTCTTTTTTGTTTTACATTTATATCCCGCCCTTCTCCGAAGACTCAGGGCGGCTTACAGTGTGTAAGGCAATAGTCTCATTCTATTTGTATATTTACAAAGTCAACTTATTGCCCCCCCAACAATCTGGGTCCTCATTTTACCTACCTTATAAAGGATGGAAGGCTGAGTCAACCTTGGACCTGGTGGGACTAGAACCTGCAGTAATTGCAGGCAGCTGTGTTTTAATAACAGGCTTCTTACAGCCTGAGCCACAGCTCTATGGTTGTTACTGTTGTTACTGGTTGTTACTGTTGTTACTATGGTTGTTACTGTTGTTGCCACACCAGGCCAAGACCTGTCACTTATTAAGTTTGATACTAATCCATCTCAATCAATGCTATCTGACCACTCTAGTGGAAGCATTGCGAATATCTGGCATAGCTTCCTGTGACCTGTGACCCTTTCCTGATGAAAATCCAAATAAGCACGTGCAGGACCTTGGCACTGTGACCAGGTAACAGATTAACAGAGTTGGAAGGGACCTTATAGGTCATCTAGTCCAATCCCCCACTCAAGCAGGAGACCCTACACCATTTCTGACAAATGGCAGTCCAATCTTTTCTTTAAAACTTCCAGTGATGAAGCTCTCACAACTTCTGAAGGCAAGCTGTTCCATTGGTTGATTGTTCTCAGAAAGTTCCTCCTAATTTCTAGGTTAAATGTCTCCTTGGTCAGTTTCCAGCCATTATTCCTTGTCTGGCCTTCAGGTGCTTTGGAAAATAGCTTGACCCCCTTCCTCCTCTCTGTGGCAGCTCCTCAAATATTGGAACACATGTCTCCCCTGGTCCTTCTCGTCACTAGATTAGCCATGCCCAGTTCCTATAACCGTTCTTCACACGTTTTAGTCTTCAGTCCCCTAATCATCCTGGTTGCTCTCCTCTGCACTTTTTCTAGAGTCTCAACATCTTTTTTATAGTGTGGTGAACAAAACTAGATGCAGTACTCTAGGTGTGGTCTTTCTAGGGCTTTATAGAGTGGTATTAGTACCTCACTTGATCTTGATTGTATCTCTCTGTTAATGCAATTTAGGATTGCATTAGCTTTTTTTGGCTGCCACAGCACACTGCTGGCTCATATTTAGCTGGTTGTTCACTAAGACTCCAAGATCCCTCTCAGAGTTACTGCCATTAAGCCTGGTTTCACCCAGTTTATATGTGTACAAAGTGCAGTCAACATAATCCAGAAAGCACACAGAACTTTATGTAGAATTAGGATAAGTCTTAGAAAAGATCCATAGATTTGGGTTTGAGCAGAGCTGGTTCCAATAAAGGAGATAAGGTAGTATTTCTGTGGTAAGGCATGGTCCAGATTAACAAGCTCTGCCTATTCAGGAATTGGGTTCAAGGCTCAAAGGAGAAGAATGTCCCTGTTGTGCCATGTATGATGGTTCTCAGAGCCTTTTATATGAGAGATTTCAATCCTTCTGCAGATTCTTTTTGTGCTAATTAGCTGGGTTTCCAGAATAAGGGGACTTAGGTTTCACAAGGGTTTCATCCAGAGGTGGTATTCAGCAGGTACTGACCAGTTCTGGAGAACCGGTAGTGGAAAGTTTGAGTAGTTCAGAGAACCAGTAAATACCACCTCTGACTGGTCCCGCCCCCACCTATTCTTTGCCTCCCGAGTCCCAGCTGATCAGGAGTAAATGGGGATTTTGCAGTATTCTTCCTCTGGAGTGGGAAGGGAATGGAGATTTTACAGTATCCTTCCCCTGCCACACTCACCAAGCCACGCCCACCAAGCCATGCCCACAGAACCAGTAGTAAAAAAAAATTGAATCCCACCACTGATTTCATCATTTTTTAAATTTTTTTAAATTTTTTAATTTGCATTTATATCCCGCCCTTCTCCGAAGACTCAGGGCGGCTTACGCTATGTTAAGCAATAGTCTTCATCCATTTGTATATTATATACAAAGTCAACTTATTGCCCCCAACAATCTGGGTCCTCATTTTACCTACCTTATAAAGGATGGAAGGCTGAGTCAACCTTGGGCCTGGTGGGACTTGAACTTGCAGTAATTGCAAGCAGCTGTGTTAATAACAGACTGTCTTAGCAGTCTGAGCCACCAGAGGCCCATTATATAGCTCTTCCTAGTCTATGAGGAGACAACCAAGGGAAAGATTCTACACACCCCAATCAATCATGGTCACAAGTATCTTCACACAAAACGATTTGTTAATCCTGGGTGGCAGGATTAGGGGTAGCTGACAGCTATGGAAAGTCAATAACTTTCTAAACAGATACAGAAAAAAAACCTCCCCTGATAACCTGATAAAAGAGGGGTTTTGAATTCTTAGAGTGAGCTACATTATTTTGTCTTTCTAGTTTTGCTTCTGGCTTTTGCGTACTGATTATCTTGCAAAATGGATTTTTCTAATAGAAGCACAAAAGTTGTATGGAACACTAACAGTGTCACAGATTTAAATTAATTATTTTAATTTAAATATAAAATATTTCATTAATCTCAATTTAAATGTTTAAATTAACATTTATATTATAGAATTCTATTTTACATGGCTTCTCCTATTTCCACATCTGTGGTATTACTGCCAGCACAGCATGTTGTTGTCTGCTCATAATCTTTGCAGTGTCTGTATATTGTGCATGAATTGTAAGTCTGTCCAAGTCTTCTTGATGTTGAAATACTTTTTCTTGAAAACAATCAGTCAGAACACATTTATCCGCTATTTTGTGTTTCTAGATTTTTCAGAATGGAAATATTTTTCTGGAGTACAGTAGTTCTTGACTTGCAACAGTTCTTTTAATGATTGCTCAAAGTTACAACAGCACTGAAAAAAGTGACTTACGACTGTTTTTCACAATTACAACCATTGTAGCATCCCCATGGTCACATGATCAACTCTTGATCAACACATGATCAACTCATGGTCAGACACTTGCCAAGTGACTCATATTTATGATGGTTGAAGTGTCCTGATCAGTAGTGGGTTTCAAATCCTGGTGCTACCGGTTCGCTGTTGGTAGTGCACGGGCACACTCGCTCACTTCACAAGCCTGCGGCGTTTCTGCGCATGCACAGAGGGTTTTTGATGACATCTGGGTGGGTGGGCAGAGCCTTCTGCTGCTGCCACTACTGGTTCGCTGAACCAGGGTAAACCAGGAGCAACCCACCACTGATCCCGATGTCAGGTGATCACCTTTTGTGACATTCTGACAAGCAAAGCCAACGGGGAAGCCAGTTTCACTTAACTGTGTTACTAATTTAATACCTGCAGGGATTCACTTAACAACAGAAAGGTTGTAAAATGGAGCAAAACTCAACTCAACAAATGTCTCACTTAACCACAGAAATTTTGGGTTCAATTGCGGTTGTAAATGGATGTATTCCAACCACATACTTTCCATGTGGTTGGAAAGAAGAGAAGAGAATGACCAACAGTGAGATGGAAGGATTCAGTATCATTGGTGATGGCTGCATTTTTGGAAGAGCTTTGGGATCACTTTAGGGACAGATCATCATGGAGGAAACCTTTCTACGTGGTTGCTAAGGACCAACAGCAACTTGATTAACCAATCGAGAAAAAAGATAAACATGACCGAAGATTGATAAACAACAATTTATATGTGTGAGTCAGAGTTTTCCAGAGTAACCATACTAAATGTTAAATAAGAAATGAGAGTGACTGCCTAAATTAAAAGCCACATTTCAGGAATTATGGAAAAGTAAATGAGATTGAGTGTCTCTAAAATAAAAGCCAGATTTCCAGAATTATGAAAAAATAATTAAACTCCTCATTTCTCATTGGAAAAAATATGTTTTTAATTTTGATTTCCTTTTTGATTATTTCCAATTTAGCACTGGAGGTTTTAGCACTGTTTTATGTATTTATAAAAAGCAAGTGATATATTTATTTATTTCTCAGCCCTAAACGCAATGAAATAATTGGTTTTCTTCACAATAAAAGTTACGATATTAGCCTCCTTTATCTATTGAAGTGGGAACACATCTACGCATTAGAGTTCCCATTACTAATTATATGAAAATGAGATGCTGAATAGAATAGAACAGGAATTTGTCTTTCGTGCATACCCTCTCAGTGTACATAAAAAGAAAAGATACATCCATTAAGAATCATAAGGTACAACACTTAAGGATAGTCATAGGATACAAATAAGCAATCAAATCATATTAGGAAACAGTCAATATAAATCGTAGGGATACCAGCAGCAAGGTTACAGTCATGCAATCATAAGTGGAAGGAGATGGGTGATAAGAACGATGAGAAGATTAATAGTAATGCAGACTTAGTAACTAGTTTGACAATGTTGAGGGAATTATTTGTTTAGCAAAGTGATGGTGTTCTGGAAAAACTCTTATTGTGCCTAGTTGTTCTGGTGTACAGTGCTCTAGAGCATCATTTTGAGGGTAGGAGTTGAAACAGTTTACGTCCAGGACATGAGGGGTCTGTAAATATTTTCACAGCCCTCTTTTTGACTTGTGCAGGCCTAGATTATTGATTGTAAGAATAAGCAATATGTACTAATGTAGAGTTACGTGTGCCAAAATGTTTTAACAAATTTTCTTTGAAAGGCAAAAAACAAAACAAAATAACAACACAAAACCCTAGGAATTCATACCAATCTAAAATATGATCCAATTATGTCAGACCCATCATCCTATTAACAAGATCTGCATTAAACCTTTAAGAGGTGTGTTTTGCAAGGTACACTGAAGCTCAATCAATATCTAAGGTGACCTCATGCTGGATTTCTAGCTGTCTGAAAAATGTTATGAGCAATTAATGAAAAATTGCCAACTATGTGGATATATCTAGGAAATAAGAGCCAAAAATAAATAAATATCATAGTTCCCACTAGATTCTACAAAATAGTTCGACCAACAAATATGCAGAGTAGTTTAATTTCTTTTCTCCCTGGAAAGATTATTAATGTAAAGGAAACTTTTCTGATGGTTACTTTTCTATGGGAACAAGAAAAATCTGTATTTTCAGGAAAACATATTTGTATGCTATTGAGCTTTTCACACAATTTTGCTATTTGTTTGCTGGAAAATGTGTGTATTAGGAAAAAATGTATATAAAGAAAGTTGCACAATTAGGAGCATTGTGTTCAGAAAGCCATATTCAGGTCACACATGCTTTTAATATGTTAACACTGGGGAAAAATAGATGGATTTTCATATGCATTTGGGTTGGGTTTTTAAAAACCAATATAAGCTTAAACAAAAAAAATGATTTAACTTAAACAAATACAAAGATGAAAGAAGAAACAGATATGCTGTTTCTACTACATATATATAAAGCCTTTGTTTATTTAGCAAGGGAAGAAAGGGGGGGAAATGTAGATAGACTGGGCTCTGAATATGTCCATTCATGGACAGGCAAATTTTGTATCTATGCTACTGTCTTCCTTTTACTTTGTGGTAAACGGAACAGCTTTGTTGTCATACACCCAGGTGGGGCATCTTCCAAAAAATGAGTACTTCCCTTGTCTCTTAGGGCTCCCCAACATATTAATAAAGGTAAAGGTAAAGGTTTCCCTCACACATATGTGCTAGTTGTTGCCGACTCTAGGGGGCGGTGCTCATCTCCGTTTCAAAGCCGAAGAGCCAGCGCTGTCTGAAGACGTCTCCGTGGTCATGTGGCCGGCATGACTCAATGCCAAAGGCACACGGAATGCTGTTCCCTTCCCACCAAAGGTGGTCCCTATTTTTTCTACTTGCATTTTTACGTGCTTTCAAAACTGCTAGGTTGGCAGAAGCTGGGACAAGTATCGGGAGCTCATCCCGTTACACGGCAGCACTAGGAATTCGAACCGCCGAGCTGCCGACCTTTCGATCGACAAGCTCAACGTCCTAGCCCCTGAGCCACCATGTCACCAACATATTAATAGCTCACCCCAATTCAGCTAGTCCTTGACTTGTGATGACAATTGGGATCGGAATTTCCACTGCTAAACAAGGTGAGTTAAGTGAGTCATGCCTGATATGACGGAAGGGGGGGGCCACATCAGGTTTCGGGGGCTCGCCCTCGCTGTTTACGAGTGATTGCGTGCTCCGGCCCCCCAGAAATTTCCCGTGACCCGAGTGGCCAGGATAATCGGGACCTGGGCCTCCGGCTGATGTTATGTAATGCCAGGTCCGCGGTTAATAAAGCCCCCCTGATTTCAGATCTTATTCAGGAAGGGACCGCGGACGTTATGGGCGTTACGGAGACCTGGTTGGGCACCGAAGGGGGGGTTCCCCTAGTGGAGATGTGCCCACCAGGCTTCCGATCATTCCATCAGCCGAGGGCCCAGGGTAGGGGTGGAGGGGTGGCGGTTATCATCAAGGAGAGTCTGGAGCCGAGGGAGACCACTGTGCCTCAGATAGCTGGGTGTGAATCCCTCTTCGTGAAGTGGGGTCGTAGAACTCAGGTGGGCTTGTTGATCACGTACCTGGCTCCTTGCTGCGTGACTACAGCCCTGCCTGAGCTGTTGGAGTTGCTGGCCGGGTTGGCAGTTGAAACCCCCAGACTGTTGGTCATGGGGGATTTCAATTTGCCATCAACCAGCGTAGCATCCTCGGCAGCTCAGGAGTTCATGGCTTCCATGATGGCCATGGACCTGATTCAGTTAATTGACGGCCCTACCCACGTCGGGGGAGGTACCCTAGACCTGATTTTTATCTCTGGCCAGTGGTTTAATGATCTGGTTTTAAATGATTTAGTTGTGGAACCTTTGTCATGGTCAGATCATTTTCTCCTTCGTCTAGACTTTCTGACCGCTACCCACCATCGCAGGGAGATGGAACCAATGCGTTGGTTCCGTCCCAGGCGCCTGATGGACCCGGAGAGGTTCCTGACGGAGCTTGGGCCGTTTCCCGAACACCTGACCCACGACTCGACTGAAGAGCTAGTTGCGGCCTGGGAACGGGCCGCGGCTGGAGCTTTGGACCGTGTCGTGCCTTTGCGGCCTCTGACCCGGCGTCGGTCTCAACCAGCTCCTTGGTTCTCCGAGGAGCTGAGGGAGATGAAGCGCCGGAGAAGACGCCTAGAGAGTGCCTGGAGATCCAGCCGCTCTGAGGCTGACCGGACACTAGTTAGGTCCTATAGTAGGACCTACCTAGTGGCAATGAGGGTTGCGGTTGCCCCACGCTTCCTCCTCATTGCGCCGGCAGATAACCGCCCGCCGCCCTGTTTGGGTGACCCGCCGCCTCCAACAGGAGGGGCGGGAGGACCCCCTACAAGGGCGTGCCGAGGAGTTTAACGGTTATCTATACGACAAAATCGTTCAGCTTCGGGACGGATTGGATCAAAATTGGGTAGATCCAGGCGAGGGTTCCGAGGCCCGTCTTGTTGAGGTGGTTTGGGATGACTTTGATCCTGTGACTCCCGAGGACATGGACAGGTTGCTGGGTAGGCTGAACGCCACCACATGTTTACTGGATCCGTGCCCCTCCTGGTTAGTACTGGCTACTCAGGAGGTGACACGAGGCTGGCTCCAGGGGATTACAAATGCTTCTTTGCGGGAGGGGGTCTTTCCCGCGGCCTTGAAAGAGGCTGTGGTGAGACCCCTCCTCAAGAAGCCTTCCCTGGACCCAGCTGTTTTAGGGAACTATCGCCAGTCTCCAATCTTCGCCACGGCGAAGGTTGTAGAGAGTGTGGTGGCATGTCAGCTACCCCAGTACCTGGATGAAGCTGTCTATCTAGACCTGCTCCAGTCCGGCTTCCGCCCGGATACAGTACGGAGACAGCTTTGGTCGCTGGTGGATGATCTCTGAGGGCCAGGATAGGGGTTACCTCTGCCCTGGTCCTATTAGACCTCTCAGCGGCTTTTGATACCATCGACCATGGTATCCTGCTGCGCCGGTTGGAGGGGTTGGGAGTGGGAGGCACCGCTATCGGTGGTTCTCCTCCTACCTCTCTGATCGGACGCAGACGGTGTTGACAGGGGGCAGAGATCGACCCAAGGTGCCTCATGTGGGTGCCGCAGGGGTCGATTCTCTCACCCCTCCTGTTCAACATCTATATGAAGCCGCTGGGTGAGATCATCAGTGGCTTTGGGGTGAGATACCAACTGTACGCTGATGACACCCAGCTGTACTTTTCCACCCCGGGCCACCCCAGTGAAGCTGTCGAAGTGTTGTCCCGGTGTCTGGAAGCCGTACGGGTCTGGATGGGGAGGAACAGGCTCAAACTTAATCCCTCCAAGACGGAGTGGCTGTGGATGCCGGCACCTCGGTACAGTCAGCTGCAGATGCGGCTGTCTGTCGGGGGTGAATCATTGGCCCCGATGGAGAAGGTACGCAACTTGGGCGTGCTCCTGGATGGCCGGTTGTCCTTTGAAGACCATTTGGCGACCGTCTCCAGGAGAGCATTTTATCAGGTTCGCCTGATCCGCCAGTTGCGGCCCTTCCTGGACCGGGATGCCTTATGCAGTGTTACTCATGCCCTTGTTACCTCTCGCCTGGACTACTGCAATGCTCTCTACATGGGGCTCCCCTTGAAGAGCACCCGGAGACTTCAGCTAGTTCAGAACGCGGCTGCGCGGGTTATTGAGGGAGCGTCTCGGAGCTCCCACATAACACCTATCCTGCGCAGACTGCACTGGCTACCTGTTGCTTTCCGGGTGCGCTTCAAGGTATTGGTTACCACCTTTAAAGCGCTCCATGGCTTAGGACCGGGCTATCTACGGGACCGCCTACTGCCGGCTTCTATCTCCCATCGTCCGGTACGCTCCCACAGAGAGGGACTCCTCAGGGTGCCGTCAGCCAAACAGTGTCGACTGGCGGCCCCCAGGGGAGGGCCTTCTCTGTGGGAGCTCCGACCCTGTGGAACGAACTTCCCTCGGACTTCGACAATTACCTGACCTTAGGACCTTTCGCCGCGAACTTAAAACTTATTTATTTCATATGGCTGGACTAGCCTGATTTTTATTTTTATTGGATGGGTTTTTAAAATTGTGTTATTTTACAGGGGAGTATGTTTTTTAACATTTTGGGCATTTAAATTAGTTTTTTAAGGGTTGTTTTAAATTATTGTGTGTATTTATATTTTATCTGCCTGTTCACCGCCCTGAGTCCTTCGGGAGAAGGGCGGTATACAAATTAAAATATTATTATTATTATTATTATTATTATTATTATTATTATTATTATTATTATTATTATTATTATTATTATTATTATTATTATTATTATTTTATGTACTTCTTTTGCCACAATTGTTAAGTGAATTGCTGAGGTTATTAAGAGAATCATGTGGTTGTTAAGTGAATCTGGCTGATTGCAAATTGTGATCATGTTGTTCTGACTTAGGCTTCCTGAGTCAGTAAAAAGCACCCAATTGGTCCCCAAAAAACCTATTTTTATTTCAACGGCTGTGAATTCTGTTCATTCACAGCCCGTGATGTGTCACAAAGAGTTTGTAAAGAGTCCGACAGAAGTCTGCCACAGTTCTTCAGGATAAGGCTGATAAGCACCCACCTTTATCTCCCTTGACACGCTGCCAAAGACCTAATTGGGAATTAGCTTTGCAAGCCCACACGGAGCACAGAGTCAAAACGGGGCTTCAGACTTTAAACCGACCAGCATGAACAAAGTTGCTTCCTGCAAAGGCTCACGTGCCTTTGCTCCTCCTTTATGTCTTATGGGAGGGGCCAATCATCTCCAAGCCTACTCCTGAGTTGCCCCTTTTGTCTTAACTGTCCTTGCCTTCTGGCAGCTCTGCGCATGCACACACTGGGAACAGGCTCCTCCTGCTCCTCTGCCTTGCGGATGTCAGACTCTGGAGGCTCTGGAATCAGCACATAACTCCCAGATGGTCCTGGTCCCATCTCTGCCTCCGATGCAGAGCCCTCGTCTGGGCCTTCCCCAGAATCTAGGATTGGCCCATGTTCCTCTCCAGCCTCCTCATAGTCTGACTCTGCTGCCAGCTCTGCTGGCTGCCAGCGGACCACAATACATGTGTCCTCAGGATTCTGCAACCATCGTAAATACAGGCAATTTGCCAAGCACCCGAATTTTGATTGCGTGACTACAGGGAGGATGCAAGAGTCACAAATATAAGGTTGCAAGTATCTTTTTTCAATGCTGTTGCTAAATGAATGATTGTAAGGCGAGGACCCCCTGTATCCCATACTGTATCATAGAGATCTATGCCTCTCTGAAGACCAGCAGTTGAGAGACCTACCCAGTCATTGTGGTGATAGAAAGGCTCCCTTCATTGCCTTTTTATTGCTGGAGCAATGACGAGATTAGGCTATAAACTGCTGCTGCGGACATTCTGTTTCCCACAGAAACTGACAAGCAGTCACAATTAATGCTGCTTCCTTTTTGAAATGTATGATGAAATGTCAGGTGTATTTGTCCTCTGCAGCACAAGTGAAAGATCTGTATTTGTTCTATCACTTGTCTGAGTTTATTTTTGTATGCATAACATTATCTCACTGCATAACTTTTTGTGTCTATGTATACATGGGTCTTAAAGTCAGTGTTGGCTCCAGAAGTGTTTTTCAAAAGTGTTTTGCCATTGCCTCCTTCCTAGGGCTGAGAGAGAATGACTGGCCCAAGATCACCCAGTTGGATTCTAGACATTTAGGGTCTTCCCAATTCTAGCCTGCTGTCTTAACTGTTACATCAGACTGTCTCTTTAAGACACTTTGAATCGTATCTCATTATAAGGCCCATAAATCTCAGTGTCAGAATAAACAATGAATGGCAAAAACATGCATTTCTCCTTTAAAAGAAATAATGTGACACATCCCTTCAGCCAAAAAAAAAAAAAAAAAGCACCAGCTATTGTATAGCTATAACAATTTCCAAAGGTATGGGTCTTATTGACCCAGAAATAAGCAAGTATGTATATAATTCAAAGCTGCTTTTTAAAATATCTCACTTTTCCATATTCAGGCTGCTATTATTATTATTTCAAAATGAAGACTCTTATAATAGGAGCAAAACATTAAGCAGAGAAAGGTTGCTGCTTTTAGACGAAATCTAAACAGATTTGAGCTAACAACCCAAATGCAGATGCCAGACACAACTTGGAGATTCTTAGAAAGTCATTAGTAGTTTCAACAGTCAGGACAAGCAGCAAAACAAAAAATTTATTGAGCCACTAGCATATGGGCTACTTTCACCTTTACAGGCCATAAATTGTAGAGACATAAAATAGATGACTCAATTTAAGACAAAGTAACCAAATGTCAGTAAGTACGAGCTGGGGTATGTAATAAATGATTTATAATACTACTCCTATAGAAAAGAATGCACTACATCAAATGTATTCCCACAAATTATGCTAAGCAGAATATAGAGAGCTACCCAAGAAGGAAGAGGAGCCTCATGAGAAGATATTTCTCAACTCTAGCTGATGTTAAAGTTTGCAAAAGAATCTTGCAAAAGAGCCACTTCATAAGTCTTTATGTCAGCAAAGCCCATTTTACATAGTTTAGATTGTCCCCTGTAAGTAAGAGGGTTTTCAGGCCTGGAAGCCATATTTTTTGTTGGATCTTCAGGCCTGCCACATTTACTAGAGTGGGAAACTTGGGATGGGGGGTTGTATGGAGCCAGGGTGATATATAGTTATAATAACATTCCTTTCTCAGAGAGTCAAGGACGTCCTGCCCTGCACCTGGACGGCTGGAACTGGGAGGCATCTCCAGTTGGGATGGTGAATTGATTGGGCCATGTGATGGGCATGTGGATGTTGGGTAGGGACTTGGACTTTCCTTTGGGTGGGGAAAACCTGGAAACTTTCAGATTCGGGTTTTCCCAGATGTATCAATATGACATCTCTAATAAAATGGAACTTTGAGGAAACTCAAGCCTCAGAGTTTTCTTTTGTTGGGGGTGTTACTTGGAACCCTGACATCAACCCCAATCTCCTTTAAAATTCAACCAGCTCCCCAGATACTGGGGTGCTTTCTGGGGTCCTGAGCCCCAAACATCCCCAAAACTGGGGAGCATGAAGACTCTGAGAAGATGGAGAGACAAGGGTTTTAGAATAGAATAGAATAGAATAGAATAGAATAGAATAGAATAGAATAGAATAGAATAGAATAGAATAGAATAGAATAGAATAGAATAGAATTTTTTATTGGCCAAGTGTGATTGGACAGACAAAGAATTTGTCTTGGTGCATACGGTCTCGGTGTACATAAAAGAAAAGATACCTTCATCAAGGTACAACACTTACAACACTTAATGATAGTCATAGGGTACAAATTTAACACTTTAAATGCTTTTCAAATCTGTTAGGTCTTTCTGAAGGGAGAACAATGATCTTGAGAAAGTTGAGCTGATAAGTCAAAGTACAATAACCAACAATTCCAACTTTGAAAATAGTGTCTACAATCCATCCTCATTTTCAACACAGTTCAAGTCATACCACAGAGTTAAGATAAAAGAAAAATCTAAAAGTTTGGCATGCAAAAAAGCTACCGGCAGTGTGAAATTTTTAAACATTGCCAGTCCAAGAAAACTGACTCTTGCTCTGGGACTCACCGAGGTTCTCCTATTCCAGATCTAACTAGCCTTGATTCCCTTTAGTTTTCACACCATGTCAAAATTGCAACCTGCTGAGGAACTCAGTAGCAAAGTTAAAAACAAATTCTGAACATGGAGAATTGGAACATATTTTGTTTCATTTCAAGAACTATACTTGGTTTCATTTCAGAGAGGAAAATCAAAGCATCAGCAAGCCTCTATGACCAGGGGATTTGAAATTCACCTCAGCAATTCGATATTGATTCTCCTGATGTTCCTCCTTTGGAACTTTTCAGGCAGGCGTGGGCTGCTGGGGATTCGCAGGGGTTTGGGAGAACCTCTAGCTAAGATTCTGTGCAGTTCAAAGACCCCACAAATCCTACTCCTGGATGCCCCCCACCCTGCCCCTCCCCTCCCAGGAGTCCCCGCATGGCCTGTTTTGGATGAAGGTAAGTGTAGGGTGTGCATGGAAGCTCAGGGAGGGCAAAAAGATGGGCCTATTGGAAGTTCAGGTAGGCCGGAAACGGGCCTGTTTCTGGCCTCCAGAAGGCCCCCAGAGCCTGGGGAGGCCATTTTTGTCCTCCCAGAGGAAAGCCTCTGGAGCCTGGGGAGGGCAAAAATGCCCCCGCCAAGGTGCAGGAGGCTGACTAGGCCATGCCCACCATGGCTACGCCCACCCAGCAACTGGGCAGAGAACCCTTTGCTAAAATTTTTGAAGCCCACCCCTGTTTTCAGGCACTACATCACATTAAGAATTTTAAAATCAGTGTTTCCCAATGCTGATAACTTCCAAATCTCTGCACTTTGGTGCTTGCTATTCCTTTTAAGGAAGCTGTGGCTGAGAATTCTGGATTCTAAAGTCCACCCAAGTACTTGAATGTTGTCAACATTGAGAAATAATATCCTACACTTACTTTGAATTTGGTTTGCTGAGAAATCTGAAAAAAAAATTCCAAAACCCAGCAGCTACTTTGGAATTTTAATGAAAAGTTCAGAGGAGGTAAAACATTATCTGAAGCAAAGAAAAGGAAAAAGAAAGCTTTCTGAAGCATACCTCCTTAGACAGCATGGGGTGGAGTAATTTCAAAAAACAGAAAACCTGCAAGGGAGCAGAGTTGCTAAAGTGAAAATCAAGGACAAGATATACCAGAAAAATAAATACAAGTAAGGAGAGAATATTGGTATGGAGACTTTAAAGGGCAAAGACAGTTTGGAAGCTAGCTTTGGGAATGGGATGAATTTGGCTTTAATTTTCTTGCCAGAGCCTTCCAAAAGGCAACTTGGAGGAGGAGACCTTGGGAATTGATAGTTTCCTCCCTAGACATTTTGCTGAAGGAAAGTCCAACCTTCTCATTGGCAAATGAGTATCAATGAATGGAGAAAGGAATGGATGGCTAAGACAGAGCAGAAAAACAGCCAAGCAGCCCCTTTGATTTGTTTCCTCACCCACAACTACTGACAGAAATCATAGTTTCAACTGGATGATAATCAGATGAGACAGGTGTTCAGTTGCATTATAAACTTCAGTATTGAAATATCTAAGTTCCAGAAGTTTTGTTTTGTTCTGCCATGTCATGTTTCTGATCAAGAGGAAGAAAAACAGATGTGATTTCAACTAGAGGTAAAACAGTTTTGCATAATGTTCTTGTTAGTCCATTTTCTTCCATTCAAGGCAGCACAAACACACACACACAAACCACACATCCATCCATCCATCCATCCATCCATCCATCCATCCATCCATCCATCCATCTATAACACTTTTGTTTAGTTATACTGTAGTTCTGAGTTAACACTGGGTTAGTACATAGTCTTAGACATTTCCACTCTCTTTAATGGAATTCAGTTACTTTGAAATTTATCTCTGTGGCATCGCACAGGGATATAAAGATTTAAATTGGCCTCTTTACGAAAATATATTTCATTTGACAGTCTTTGAAGTTATAAAGAGATAGCAGCTTCTCTATTAACTGTAGAGTTAAAAAGAAAGGGAATAACTCTTCTGAACTGCCAAGAACTAGGAGAATTTTGATCAGCTCTATTCTCTTTTGAAAGGAAGCATTTGATTTACATATCTAGGATCTGCATGACTTAAGGATGAAATCTAGCAAGTACATCTTGTACCTGAAGGTTATATTGTGACCCATCAGTGGCCAGCAGGGCTGGCAGCAGAGTGGAGGTTGGGGAGGAAAGTGGGCCAGTCCTGGAGTCTGGGGAAGGCTCAGATGAGGGCTCCTAGTCAGAGGCAGAGAGGGGGCCAAGGCCATCTGGTAGTTCTTTGCTACCTCCTGAGTCTCCAGAGTCTGACATCAGTGAGGCAGAAGAACAGTGTGAGCCCGTCTCCAGTGTGCATGTGTGCAGAGCTGCCAGAACTCAGGAACAATTAAGAAAACAGGCTCGACTTGGGAGTAAGGCTTGGAGATGATTGGCCCCTCCCATAAGATATAAAAGAGGAGCAAACTGGATGTGAGCTTTTGCAGGAAGCAATTAGTTCATCTGGTTGGTAAAAGCTCTGGAAAAGCTCTGATTGACTCTTTGCTAAGTTTGGCCTTGCCCTGTATTTGGCAATTAGCTCTCTGGCAGCATTCAAAGGGAGATAAGGTGGGTTTTTGTAAACACTCCCCTGATAGACTGTTTGAGAAGCCTTTCAGACTGGGAATTCATAGCCATTTGAACTAAAGAGGTTTTTCAGGACTAAGGTTGTGCTGTTTACTTTCTAAGGAAGCCTAGGTCAGAACAGGTAGTCCCCTACAAAGGTGTCTAAATAGATAGATAAGCAAACCACTTCATACCAGATATATCTTACATTGGGCAGTTGTGCATTGTGATATTTTATGCTGAAAGAACTACGGTACAAAAGTCAGCATCCGGGACTAGCAACGATGATGGGAAATACAGTTCAGCAAATGGAAATCAGATTGGAAACTAAAGAAATAGAAGCAAAGACCATCAAGATATGATCCTTTAGTCATGCACATCTTCAGAACAGTGGTGGGTTTCAAATTTTTTTACTACCGGTTCTGTGGGTGTGGCTTGGTGGGCATGGCAGGGGAAGGATACTATAAAATCTCCATTCCCTCCCCAATCCAGGGGAAGGTTACTGCAAAATCCATATTTCCTCATCATCAGCTGGGACTTGGGAGGGAGAGAATAGATGGGGGCGGGGCCAGTCAGAATTTTTACTACTGGTTCTCTGAACTACTCAAAATTTGCACTACCGGTTCTCCAGAACTGGTCAGAACCTGCTGAAATCCACCTCTGCTTCAGAAGGTCTCCAGTCCCTTTTTTAAAAAAATTCCGCCACTGATCCTTAAGAGGTATAATATTGAAATCTAACTCCCTAAACTAATAAACTCCTTCCAAACAACGTCAAAAGCTTACCAGGTTAAAACATGCTTCTGAAGGGGTGGTAGGACTTTGTCAAGCTCATTTTAAAGATTATGTAGCTCTTTGGGGATGTTTCCTGCTTTAAAATGGTAATAAAGTATACTTGTAAGAGTTTATCAAAATGTGTTTTAAGCTTTGGGCATCAGGATCACTGGCTATTTGATTCTGCACCAAGGACACCCTGTTTTTTGAAGATGGAGACCTTGTTTTGATGTTCCTCTAAGTCTTTGAACATTTTTTTCTTTTTTAGTAAATTAATGTCTATTTTACTAAATCCCTATTTTCTGAAATTTGCCCCTTCATATTTATATACCTCCATACAAGATTGTTTGCCTCAACATGCACATCCAGCTTGCCAAAGGCAGGCAGGAGAGTCAGTTTATTTTAAATTTATTTATTTAAAACATTTGTACAGCTACCCATTTTATATCACACTCAGGGCGTCTCCCATGCCAGGAGTTTTATTCAGCATAAAAAGATGAGCATAAAATAATTACATAGTAGCTTGAGTAAGATGTTAAATAATTAAAGCCATGTTGCTGGATTGGAGAGGGGTTAAATATTTCATTTTGAACAACAGCAGAAAGTGCTGTAAAGTATTATTTTACTTTTAGATGAAGCAATATTAATCAGCAACAAGTTAATTAATCATCACCATCTCTGTTATGCAGCAGGTACACCAAAGTCACATATATGAATATTCTAAAGTAGCACGTTAAAACATGATTTCATTTCTTTTCTATTTAGCCATCTGAATTAGTCAATATTCTGCATGGATTATCTGTTATATCTTTGAGGCATAACAAAATAGCCTAAATTTTTTTTTAAAAAGGACATAATCCATCAGTAAAAATAAATTATGCCCTCGCCAAACAAAAATGAATCCATTAAGATTCTTGTTATTGTTGCTTTTATTTAATAAAAAAGAAGGAAAAATAGCAAAAGGGAAAAGAGTGGTAAAAGAGTTCATTGTTAATAAAGAATTGCTAAGCAACAGTACAGACATTTCAATTGAGCTCCCATAATTAGCTAAAATAGAGCTTGAGGTTGAGAAGCTACTAAATAGAATTTGGAAATACAGACTAGTGTGCTCCTTAAACTCGATAGATTTAAACTATTTTTATGGTTATGCTCAGCCCAACAGACATTCAGAAATAACTCTGTAAATCAGCGACGAAGACCCTAAAGTTAAATCCTCTGTGAAATTAGTAGCATTTCTCTTGTTTTTCTCTCTTCTGGGTTTTTTCCCCTGTATTTTACTAACATTGGCCTATTATAAAAGTTTCAAGAACTGGCTTTTTAAACCTAGCCTCATATGAAAGATATGCATATTTTATCTAGCACTGTCTTGCTCACAAGTACAGACCACCTGTCAGAAAAAAAGATTTCTATGGACTTGGAATGCAAAAGTACCAAGCATTCAGAGATTTATGCTTGCTTAAGAACCATGGTTGTTAAGCTGGATTCACCAAGGAGCAAAGGACAAAGACCTGTAATTTTGCTGATTTTTAGCCAATCATGCAGAGATCGTAAAAGAAATTATTTTGGATTATTTAGATATTAGTGACTCAAAGAAGAGAATTGAGATCTTCTGCCTGGATTGGAGATTGGATCATTCGTTTGTCTTTTGCAAAAGACGTATAGGACATAGTCTGAGCCATGTCGGTGCAGTGGTTAGAGTGCAGTCATGCAGGCTACTTCTGCTGACTGCCGGCTGCCTGCAATTTGGCAGTTCAAATCTCAACAGGCTCAAGGTTGACTCATCCTTCCATCCTTCTGAGGTCAATAAAATGAGGACCCAGATTGTTGGGGGCAAGAGGTTGACTCTGTAAATTGCTTAGAGAGGGCTGTAAAACACTATGAAGTGGTATATAAATCTAAGGACTATTGCTATTGTTATTGTATACACAGGAACACATTTTTGTCAATAAAAGAGCAGCAGATGCCCAAAGGAACATTTCCAACTGTATACCACAGAGATCTTCAAACTTGGCAGCTTTAAGACTTGTGGACTTAAAGCTTGTGGACTTAAAGAATTCTGGAAGTTGAAGTCCACAAATCATAAAGCTGCCAAGTTTGAGGACCCCTGGTATACCATATTGGTTCTTGGAGGGGAGGTAAGATGCTGAAGAATAGAATAGAATAGAATAGAATAGAATAGAATAGAATAGAATAGAATAGAATAGAATAGAATAGAATTTTTATTGGCCAAGTGTGATTGGACACACAAGGAATTTGTCTTGGTGCGTATGCTCTCAGTGTACATAAAAGAAAAGATACCTTCATCAAGGTACAACACTTACAACACTTAATGATGGTCATAGGGTACAAATTTAACACTTAAATGATATAACACTTAATGATAATCATAGGATACAAATAAGCAATCAGAAAACAATTAATATCAATATAAATCATAAGGATTACCAGCAACAAAGTTACAGTCATACAGTCATAAGTGGAAGGAGATGGGTGATGGAAATGATGAGAAGATTAATAGTGCAGATTTAGCAAATAGTTTGACAGTGTTCAGGGAATTATTTGTTTAGCAGAGTGATGGTGTTCGGGAAGAAAGTGTTCTTGTGTCTAGTTGTTCTGGTGTGCAGTGCTCTATAGTGTTGTTTTGAGGGTAGGAGTTGAAACAGTTTATGTCCAGGATGTGAGGGATCTATAAATATTTTCACGGCCCTCTTCTTGATTCGTGCAGTATATAGGTCCTCAGTGGAAGGCAGGTTGGTAGCAATTATTTTTTTCTGCAGTTCTAATTATCCTCTGAAGTCTATGTCTGTATTGTTGGGTTGCAGAACCAAACCAGACAGTTATAGAGGTGCAAATGACAGACTCAATAATTCCTCTGTAGAACTGGATCAGCATGTCCTTGGGGAGTTTGAGCTTTCTGAGTTGGCGCAGAAAGAACATTCTTTGCTGTCCTTTTTTGATGATGTTTTTGATGTTAGCTGTCCATTTTAGATCTTGCAATATGGTAGAGCCTAGAAATTTGAAGGTTTCTACTGTTGATACTGTGTTGTCTAGTATTGTGACCTCCCGTCTGTATGCAGATTCATCATTGTCTCAAATGAGACCGATCACTGTTGTGTCATCTGCGAACTTCAGTAGTTTAACAGATGGATCGTTGGAGATGCAGTCATTGGTATACAGAGAAAAGGGAAGTGAGGAGAACACACAACCTTGGGGGGGGAGGGGCTGTGCTAATTGAAGAAGATGATGTTATACAAACTCAGTTGTGAGCTTGTTTTTTGCTGAGGGACAATGACCCTTTCAGTTTCATGGATAACTGGCATTCAATCCAATCACCACACCACCACCACCCAAAAAAATAAAGTAAGAAAGAAAGAAAGAAAGAAAGAAAGAAAGAAAGTGTCTATGAAGATTCTCAATCATCGAGGTCATGATTGTCCCAAAAGTGCTTTTCCAAAAGGCAACTAGACTTTTGTTGGTATTTTCTTTTTAAAAAACCAAGAAAGTCCACTTGCCTTTTGGAAAAGCACATCTGGGACAGAAAGAATAAGAAAATAAACAACTTCTGTTTGTAGTGATTGGCTACCCAACTGAAGCAGAAAGGGCCAACTTCCAAAGATGCAACCTCCATGAAGTATAGTAACACTGAAAGAGTGGAATTTCTTCCGTAAAGAAACGGATAATGGAAGTTATGTGTTCCCTACATCCTAGGGAGCTGTGATTCTCTGTTTCTGTTGAGACTAGATATCAAGTAGCCCAAAAACTGGAATCAAAACACTATCAATATTTTAAAGCAAGGGTGTCCAAACATGGCCGCTTTAAGACCTGTGGACTTCAACTCCCAGAATGGCTGGCTGGGGAATGCTGGGAGTTGAAGTCCACAGGTCTTAAAGTGGCCAAGATTGTCACTCCTGCTTTAAACAAAGCTAGCATCCAACCCTGGCTAGAACAAATGGATTAACTGGCATGGATTATTTTAAAGGGGAGGAGGAAAAAATCAAATCCTTGGGGGAAAAACAACATACTAGCATTGATCATTCAGGCCGCTTTCATAAAGAGTGTCCTTGGAACTCAAATGCCATTTGCACAAACATTAATATACTGCAAAGCTTTTTAATTTGATTGCTTTGAGATGAATAGATGGGTCAATGCCAAATACACTGATCTCATCCGCTGAATGGAAATTGCAGCACAATACCAGCCGATTAAAATGAAGTGACCCAGATTGACCACTCTGCACAGCTCCCTCCAAAATTAAAAGCAGCTTCTATGACTCAAGAGGCCTGTTGCCTTCGAGACGAAGAAAATGAGGCTGGATCCAGACTCCCAAATATTTAACTTCGGAGGGCAGGAGTAGGATTTAGTTGCAGGTTCAGAGTTTATGCTTTTTCAGATCTAGATGTCAGTTTTCCTCCTCTGGCTTATGGCATTTGACTCTTCCATTTTATGCTTATAAAACTAAAAAGAAATGTTGCTCCTTGGAAACTGAACCACCCTCTAATCATTTTGGCTGCCCTGTGTGCTTTTAGTGGCTTTGCTCTCTCTTTTCTAAGATGAAGTGAGTAGAACTGCAAATGAGGAAGGGAGGGAGAGAGGGAGGGGAGAGGAGAGGAGAGTGAAGGAAGGACTTCCCTTCTCTGCTTCCCCTCTGGCTTCTAGTTTCAATTTCTTTCCTAATCATTTAAGCAAAAAAAAAAAAATTGCTTCCTCCCTCATCCTCAACAATTGCCCTTTGGATTAACCTTTTCACTGACCTAGTCAACCAAGTAGAGAGTATGGTTTCTTGTGTGTATCTTAAAATGAATCACTTGATATTATATTTTTGCTCTCAAACATCTCCTCAACTGACTTTCAACTCACCCAAAATGCCACTCTGGTGACTTCGCAATTATCCATCGATCGATCGATCCATCGATCGATCGATCGATCCATCCATCCATTCATCCGTCCATCCATCTGTCCATCCTTTTCTTCCCCTCCACCTGTGCTCAGTTCCAAAAGACATAGTCTTGCAAAAAATCTCCCACTCAGATGATGGTTGATTGAATCAATCTTGATTGCAGATTGCACCAATCTTGATTGCAGAAAATATGACTTCAGTAACAGAGTTGTTAATGCTTGGAATAACTACCTGATTCTGTGGTCTCTTCCCAAAATCCCCAAAGCTTCAACCAAAAACTGTCTACTATTGACCTCACCCCATTCCTAAGAGGTCTGTAAGGGGCATGCATAAGAGCACAAGCGTGCCTACAGTTCCTGTCCTATTGTTTCCTTTCGTTATATGCTTATATATTGTATAGTTATTTCATGCTTACGGTTATATATACTGTGTGACAAATAAATAAAATAAATAAAAATAAAAATAAAATGGTTCTCATTTCCTTAGCCTTTTAGAAATGTGAGATTGCAAGAGACTATTAATAGGGTGAGGCAGCTGCTCCAGAGAGGGAAGAAACTCAGACAGCAGGTCTAATGTGAATGGAGGTCCTGCTAGAGGCGACCTTCTTCACTGCTGTGACCCTGCTTTGTCTGTAACATTCTCGACCAAGGAGCACCTCCCTGGCCTTGTTGCTCTCTATGGCTTCCCCAGGGAGAATGAAATAGAACAGGACCACAGCAGGAATGACAGCTGAAGTCCTAAACACTCAGTTCCAAATCATGAAAGCTCTGGGGGATTTACCAAGTGGCATCTGTTGCCACATTTCTGCAGATTCCTATGAAGAACTCACATTCACATTCAAAAGAAGAAGCCATCAATGTAATGTTTATCAGTCAACCGCTGGGTGTATATTTCTTCTTCCCTTGATTTCTGTAATTTCAGCCAGGGAAAAAAATGTGATGATAGGAAATAAAATAAAGGTAAAAAAGGAAGGTGTCTGGTTCTTGATGGACATTTATATGCAGTGAAGCTGAGAAAGCAAAGCAATCTTTATTGCATCTGACCTCACATCCATGCAGAAGTGTAGAACGGAATTCTAATGTTAACTTCAAAGCTCACACCAGACTTGGTGCTTTGGCAAAGAATCTCTAACACACGCCTTGTAGGCATTTTCGGAGGGAGGGAGAGAGGAAGGAAGGAAGGAAGGAAGGAAGGAAGGAAGGAAGGAAGGAAGGAAGGGGAAATGAAGACAGGATCAAAATTCAGAAGCTTCTCAAAAATAGTTCATCTGAATTCTGAGCCTTATTTATTGTAATGTGGGGTATGAACTCTAATGAAACTACACATTCCCCTCCTAATGATTCTTGACTTAGACACTATGCAAGGTATATTTTTTGCAAGAAGTAACAAAGGAAACAAACCCTCACCCAATGCAAATGCCTGACATACTTAGACTTTTCTTCTTCTTCTTTTTCTAAAAGGGGTAAGCAAAATGCACAAACCCAGATTACAAATTTCCAGCAATGTTATAGCCCTTTGGCTTCGGGTGAATGGACAGGTTTTTCTTAAATAAACACACTGAGCAAGGCCTAGTTTTAGAAAATGCAATATACTGTATACATTTTAACTTGACTCATTCTATGGATGTGCTTCTTTGTAAACTAGACATGAGGAACATAGGAAAATTCTTCCCACCATGTCAGACTTCCTAACTCTGAATTATCACGACTGATGAGCAAATTTTTGTAATTGTCATGACCACCTTTCTCTATTAAACATGTTTCCAGAGTATTAAGATAGATTATCAAACTTTTAATGGCATGGACATTAATTTCTAGATGACAGACATGGGGCCAGTTATTTATGATTTAGTTTGCTGGTATTGGCTGGCATATTTCCTTACAGAATTTATGGGAGAGAGCAATTAAATGGCCTTCCTCTCTCTCAATTGCCTTTCTGTAAAAGCACCAATATTCCTAAAGTGGTCCATTTGTATTTTTATGTTGATAGAATTGGTCTCAACACAAGGCAGGGGAGGATAGGTCAACTTGCTCTTATAAACACATTTGTGTTTTATTTTATTTCCACTTAAATTAATATTTGTTAGAATTACTGGACGGTGGCCTGGATCCCAATGACTACTTCAATTATCATTTGCCTGCTATTACAAGGTACTTCTGATAACTGAGGAACAGACATAACTGCAGAAAAATGAGGATTGCTAATGTTCACTTGACACAACTACTATATTATTTCTAGGAAATCAGGATATGGTATCTTTTTAGCAAGCAAGCAAGAAAAGCTTACAGGAACTTTCCTTGCAGGGTTTCTGGAAAATGATTTGCATACGTATTCAAACAAATATGACTGTTTCTTGGAGTGTAAACAGGGAATATACAAATCTCATTTCAGAGAGAGATACCTATCTAAGTGCAAATTGTTGGGGCCTCCTAGGAGACATGCCAAACATTTATGAACTGTGGCTGTGTGACCTTGTGTGCGAGATGAAAGATTGTCATTTTATTCCTTTTAAGCGATAAAATCTACAGCAGGAGAAATGGAACTTCAGAATAACTACAGTACAGTACTTACTATTCTTCCATACAATGACATTTTGTGTATTACCAATACAGGAAGAAAATCTATTTTCCAATTACAGTAATACTATGGCCCTTTGGAATTCATAGGATATCTCCACAATGTGGACACAGCCAAATGTTCTCGCTGCCATGGAGAATAGTAAGGCAGCTGGGTTCACAAATGCATTTCATGGTGAATCTTCTCTAAGACTGATCAGGATTTTCATCATAGCCACCTGTTCCAGCACAGCAACCATCACAAAGCAAGATCCCACATAACTGATCTTAGAAAGGTGGTTTGACTTTGAAGTGGTACCATTGAAAGCTGGCTTAAGAGTTGCTGGGGTATTTGTAGAAAGGCGAGAGGAAGAAGAGGAGAAGGATAAAGAGGAGGAGGAGGAGGGGAAAGGGAGGAGGAGGGGAGGGGGGAGGAAGAAGAGGGAAAACGGGAGGGAGAGGGGGGAAAGGAGGAGGAAATAGGGGAGGAGGAAGAGGAAGAGGAGGAAGTGAGGAAAAGGGAGGAAAAGGAGAGGAGGGGAAGGGGAGAACGAGAAGGGAGAGGAGGGGGAGTGGAAAGGGGGGAGGAGGGGAGGAGGAAGAGAGGAAATGGGAGGGAGAGGGGAAAAGGAGGAGGAAGAAATGGGAGGGGGAGGAGGAAGAGGAGGAAGGGAAGAGGAGGGGGAGGGGAGGAGGGGGAAGGGAGAGGAGGAGGAGGAGACAGAACTGTGAAGAAGACTGTGAAGAATATTTCAAAGAGGGGCTTGTAAAGTACATTTGACTGAAGGGTGCCCTTGTTTTTGAAGCAGATGTGTCTTTTGAAGGTAAACCTGCACATGAAGTCTCTGGCTGTCTCACGTAGAAAAACAGCAATTACTTCCAAAACAACATACAAGAGTCTCAAATAATGCTCAACGTGAAGGCTTTGTTTATTCAATGTGTCTTGGCAAAATACCCCTTTCAAGTGAGGTTTGTGCGGGCATAGCGGTCACTTTCTGTTAAACTATGCAGCATCTTTTCACAAGGCAAAATCTTTAGCCTTTCTAAAGAAACCAATTGCTTCAAGCTTTATATAGCCAATGGTACAGGGGTCCAGATTTAGTTGCCTATTTTTTTTCTTGGCATTTATTTAATGTAAAATCTAGCCCCTTTGCATGTATTTCTATCATTGTTTTAGGATAAGAAAATACTCAAGCCATGAGATAATAACATGAGTTCTTGTTAAAAAACTAATCAGTCATTGTTTATTAGCTTTCTCAAATATTCAGGTAAATAATACTTAATTCACAGACAATTATCCCATTTTTTAAATGGCAAAATAATTTCTGTGCTATTTGCATTTCAAACATATTTATGTATTCTGTGACCACAGATATTCTACAGGTCATATTCCACCTTCATGCCCGAGAGTGTATAAATACAAGATATAATTTCAGTATTTATACAGTCTATTAAAAAAAGAAACTTATTTACAGAGGAAAGACATGAATACGGTAGTTATTAGCCTACCTGTATTTTCTGACAAAGAATGAGCAAAAAGGGAAACAGCAATGAATTACTTGATTACTTTAAAGTTCTTCACTTTTTGAATAACGGAAAATGCTCATAAACTGGATGGATAGATGACACCAAAGAGGTGGTCGCAGTTGTCTCAGCCAAAGGGACACAATAGGTGGACTAACTAGATGTAATGGTTTCTTTTTTCTTTTAAGTTATGCATCATAAGATATATTACAAAGCTGATTCACCAACTGAGCAACACACACTTCACTGCTGTGAAAAAAATATTCCTTGTATTTACATAATATTCCACCTTTTATGGGCTTTATAAGCATATTTATTTCCATAACAGAAGAGGAAGATCAGCTGGCTGAAGTGGGCTGCATTGTTAATCTGAGGGGACAGCCAGGTTTATGTTATGTATTTGAATTTTGTAAAAGTTTTTTATATTTTAGACAGACAACACAAAAAACATTTTTTTCTGAACAAAATATCTGCCAGGTACATGTCAAATCAAATTTGTTTTTTTCCAACCCTCCTTCCATGCCCTCAATATATTTTCTTTCATTTTTCCTTTCCTTGTTTACAATCTTCTTAGAAATCTAATTGCCTTTTGCCCACATCTTTAATCATTATTATACTTCTTTTCTCTCCTTTTCTCTATTCCCTCAAACCCTTTTATTCCCCCTTAGTATATGTTCTATTACATCTTCCAGTTAAACATCATCATTAATTATATCTTTGTGTATAATAACATTTTGTAAGTTATTTTGTATCATCCAGGGGAAAGAAAAAGGAGAAGAGAACAAACAGAAATTCACTTTGGAAGATTTTACAGAATAATTTTTCCAATATCATGATAACTAAAGATCTATCTTAATTAACTTTAACTTTTCTCATATTAAAATCCACAACTCATTAATTAGGTATTTTTTTTTCCTTTCCCCCACTTATCTTTTTCTCCTTCCTCCTCTTAAATTTCTTCAATCTTTTTATTTGTCCTATATTTCCATCTACTCTCCTTTTCTTCCCTTCCCCCATTTTTATCTTTTCTCCACTAATCCCTAAGTAATCTTTTAGCTTTATATTTTTTTCCTCACTTTCTGCCACTTCGTTCTTTCCTTTCTTTCTTCTTACTTTTGCCCAATCTTATTTGCAATATTTTTCTATTTAAAGTTCTTATCTTCCTCTTAATAATTTCTTTTTTCTTATTACTAATCCCAATGTAACCTTCTGATTTCTCATTATACATCTTATCCTCTCTCTCTCTTTAAAGTCATTTAAATTTCCACCCTTATTTAAACATTCAACATCAACATTTTTTTGTGTCTTCCAATCCTCTTTCTTGCTGCATGATTTCTTTATTTAGTGTAGATTTCAGTGCTGCTCCAACTTCCTCTGGTTCTTGTTTTCCATATGGTCTTGTAATTATTCCTTTTATTTCTTGTCTAAAAGTCATATCCATTTTTTTCATCATTTCAATTATTCCCTGCGCCATTCTGTATTTTCAAAATTGTATTTCTTTTTATCAACAAAGTCAAAGTCAGATAGCACACACGAAAAAAAACTCCCTTTCGTTTTCTCACCAGTCTTATCTTTTCAGCAGAGGAGTTTTCCACAGCAAATGCTAGTCAATGCAATTTCCCCTTCTGCCTGAAAGTGTCTTTTAAGAATCCACAACCTAATCAACAATTAACAAAAGTATACATTTTGTTTCTTCTGTTTAAAACCGTCCTTTGTCCAATTTCATCTTTTTATATATTCCACTTAGTTCCAATTTACTTCAATTTAAAGTCAATGTCCAAATTTATTTAGTTCCAATTTACAATAGAAGAGAAAGGTCAAGAAATTTCCACATCTTTTCCAAATGTCCCATCTTCTTCTTCCTTTCTTCCCCCTTTCTTTGTTCCAATAATAAGCTTTAAAAGTCCCAAATTTTTCCAACTTTATTTAAAGAGTTTGTTCCTGACCCCCTTTTATTGAGAGGTCTCCACTTTAATTTAAAAGTTCCAGGTTTTTTCAGATCTTAGGATAGTGTTTCTGTTTCTCTTAATTCTATAATTTTTATATTCCTTCTTAGTTTAGCCGTGTTCCACTACCAAAAAGTTTTTTCCTCAGATATCAAATAGAATATTTTCATGTGAGTTGGTGTTTACTTACTCACCCGGCTTTGACACTTTGCTCAAATCACCGCTCCTGTTCAAATTCTTTTCTGGTTGCCCCAGCTTATTGATGGCTGCCATAGCCCCTGCCCCTGCCGTTGAGTCAGAGAGGTTTTCTCTGACCTTCCAGGAACATGCCAGTTCCTCTCAATCAAATGAGGTACCTCTCCCTCTTCCCCATCCCTACAGGACGGTTCTAGTCTGAAGACCCCTCAAAAGCGGTTCGTCGGCCCTGGGAATTTGCAAAGCTCAGCAGAGCTCACTCTTCTCCATCCATCCTGCTGCGATGCTTCCAGTTTCTCCCTTGTATTTGAATTTTGGAGGGATCTTTTGGAGGGGAAATGCATGTAGTTGATTTGCTGGTGCCTCAGCCTGAATGGTATATAAAGAGGTGTGCTCCACTGTTCCAGTTGCTGGGTTCACACCATACATTAAAGAGCTGTTGTTGCTGATGACCTGTCTCCTGCCTCCTCATTCGCCCAACACAACAGTTTACTTTTCCTTTTCATCCAATGCTGGTGAAATAGTGGTTATTCTGAACTGGTGACAGAGAAAGATTAAGTGAGGGGCCAATATTTTTGTCTGTTGTATCCACACAATATAAAGGCATTATTTGGGTGCCTTATTTGTCTGGATAACAGAACAGTGTTAGAGGAACAGAGACATTTAATCAATTCAAGTACTATATCAGGTATAATACTGTTGAGAGAGGGGGGGGAGGGAGGGTTAGATAGATAGTGGTAGATAGATACCGGTAGGTAGGTAGGTAGGTAGGTAGGTAGGTAGGTAGGTAGGTAGGTAGAGGGGAAGGAGGGAGGGAGGAAGTTCTTCCCCATCTTCTGAATCCCATTTTACAGCATGGGAAATCTTCTTAGAAATTTTGTAATAAATCTAGATGGACCCAAAAATACCTTTGATATTTACATGGTGGACACATTCACAATCTTTAATATGTCAACATTATAGAAACATTAGTTATTATAGTCCATCATCTTATATCCAAAAAGGCTCCTGACATCAATTATATTTCCCCAAAGAGTTTATCAGACTCACTGAGCACTGGCGGACACCCTGCTATGAACTAGAGGTTGAGTCTACATATCACATTCTTCTGTTCTTCTGTTCTTTATTTTGGAGCTGATCACTAATTAATAATTGTTACTTCTTTTTCCATTTCAGAAGTTATGTTGTATGTAGGATTATTCTTTGTCTCTCCAAAAAGAGACCATCATACTGTCTACTGCATGGATCCTTCCTCTTAAATGCATAGAATACACTGTATGAGCATTAGGAAGCCAATTCTAAGCTTTTTTTAAATTTAGTAACCGATGTGTTATAAAGATAGTAATCTACCTCTTATGGTAGATTAACTTTGTCTATAAATACATGACAGAAATGATAAGGCAGGGTAATCTTTCATTCGTAGATATGCATATATGTATGTATATATGCACACCCAAGCTGATGACAAGGAAATCTGCACTGGCACAAAATCCTAACTTGTTATGCTTAATGGATGCATATATGTGCAGACCAAGCTATTCAAAAGCTATTAAGAGAGATTGAGGCCATTTTCAGATCACTTGGCCTTGATCTGGCTAGCAGAGCTTTTTAAAAGTTCATCCCAATTTGAGTATTATTTAGGCAACGTCAGAGACAGCAAAGTAGGCTGGGAAAGAAAGGAAGGAAGGAAGGAAGGAAGGAAGGAAGGAAAGAAGGAAAGAAGGAAGGAAGGAAGGAAGGAAGGAAGGAAGGAAGGAAGGAAGGAAGGAAGGAAGGAAGGGAATTCAAATATAGATACCTCAAGGAGGGCAACACTGAGATTGATCTGTGCTGACATTGAAGAGTGACAATAACCAGACTTTCAAAGGTATGGATGCAGAAATTAGATTTGAAGGAAAGAAAAATTGCAGGCTTTAAATTCAAGACATGACACACTGTGCCTCCTATTTCTGGTCTTTTTCTCCCGCTCTAGGAAAGACAAACACTCTGCAAATAACATGCCACACAAACCCACACTAACAGACTGATGATCTCTCACACAGGCTGCATTTTCACATTAAGGTGCATTTTTCTCTATAGTAATAAAAAGGACACCACTCTATTTGGTTGTTCAGCTTGTGGATATTCCTGCTGCAGAAACGTCATTGAGGACAAGCCTGCATAAAGGGTTTTTCAGGAGTAAAAGCAAAAGATAACCAAAGTGACTCACAACCTCATTTCCATCCTACCTCAAGGAACCAGAGGGTGAATCCAAGGTAGAGTGGCAAATGGCTTGGATTTCTTACAGCTCAGCCTTTCTGGACTGCAGCCAGAAAGAACAAAATGACAACTGTACTAAACTTACAGGATGGAGCACTGATATTTCACCTGTTTAAATACCTGAATGCTTTGTTGTTGTTGTTAGTTGCGAAGTCATGTCCAACCCATCGCAACCCAATGGACAATGTACCTCCAGCCTTCCTGTCTCTACTATCCCCCGGATTTAAGCTCATACCAACTTCTTCTTTTGCCCTCAATTGTTCCCAGCATTAGGCTCTTCTCCAGTGAGTCCTTCCTTCTCATTAGGTAGCCAAAGCCATCTTCAGGATCTGGCCTTCTAAAGAGCTGTCAGGGTTGATCTCCTCTAGGAGATCAGTCCAAGGGACAGCTTCCTTAATACCGCTTTGTCTATTAGCCCCGCTCCAAACGCAATGTGTATGGTAAAATTTTAAAAACTGCAAAACCTTACACAGCCAGCCAGTTTAGGAGAGGGTGAGCTCTGGTTGACACATGAAGGGAAGACAAATATATTTCTGCAAGGAGGTAACTCCAAACCACAACCATGTTTTTGGCTGCAAAACTTTCTGGACATGCCCTTGTCATCATCAGGAGTCGAGCTCAGCTTTACCAAAAAGCCAGTAAATTAGAAGTCCAACATGATATATCCAATTAAATCAAAGCGGATTTAAAAATAAAACCAGTCATTTGGCAACTTTTCAAAGTTACAACAGCACTGAAAAAAAGTGACTTATGACCAATCTTCACACATATGACCGCCACAGCACACTCGTGGGCAAAATCTGGGCATTTGGCAGCATCTTTGGGTCACAGGATCACCATTTGCCACCTTCCCAGACTGAAGTCAATGAGAGAAGCCAGATTTGCTTAACAACCATATGATTCACTTAACAACTGTGGCAAAATAGAAATAAAATCAGTTATAACTCACTTAACTTGGTTAGTACCAGAAATTCTGGTCCCATAAATCAAGGACTACCTGTGGCAAATTAATTTAAGGACAAACAATGAACCCCTCATTTAGCCATTAAGATGGCATTCCTAACTCTAAAGAACCATCACATGCTTCTCAGTGCTTCTCAGACACCATAAAAGGAGAAACCCTTGAAGATGACTGAAGAAGTTGTTAGATGAAGGCTGTGGGTTCTCCAACACTGGCAGTTTTCAAGAAGAGACTGGAAAGCTATTTGTCCCAAATGGCATAGTGCCGTGATGGTGGCACACAGAGCCCTCTACGCCCTCTACGCGTAGCTCCCATGTAACACCGCTCCTGCGCAGACTGCACTGGCTGCCTGTGGCCTTTCGAGTGCACTTTAAGGTGTTGGTTACGACCTTTAAAGCGCTCCATGGCTTAGGACCTGGGTACTTACGGGACCGCCTGCTGTTACCACATGCCTCCCACCGACCCGTACGCTCCCATAGAGAGGGACTTCTCAGGGTGCCGTCCGCCAAACAATGTCGGCTGGCGGCCCCCAGGGGAAGGGCCTTCTCTGTGGGGGCTCCCACTCTCTGGAACGAGCTTCCCCCTGGTTTACGTCAAATACCTGACCTTCGGACATTCCGTCGCGAACTGAAGACCCATCTTTTTATTCGCGCGGGGCTGGCTTAATTGGATTTTAAAAGGGAATTTTACCAATTTTAAATGGGGTTTTAATTGACGATGATTTTTAATATCAGGCTAATTTTGAATAAGTTTTTTAAGGGTATTTAAATTGTGTATATTTGTATTGTTGGTTTTATTTTGCCTGTACACCGCCCTGAGTCCTTCGGGAGAAGGGCGGTATAAAAATCAAATTAAATAAATAAATAAATATGGGCATGCATGCGATCGCCAGCTGCTCTTCCAGGTTCTGTTGCATGCATGTATTCCAGACAGCTGGTTTGGTGCACATGCACACGGCAGCCAGCTGCTGTCTTCCAGGTTCCAGTCCATGCATGCGCTCCAGCCAGCTGGTCTTCACATGATGAACCGCTGGCTGGCACGCATGCACACGCATGCGCACGCCAGAACCCGGAAGAAAGCAGCTGTTGGGTGTTGCATGTGGGTAATGGAAACCTGAAGTGCATCTGGCCACCATGTGCATGTGTACCAGCTAGGTGCTCTCTTCTGAGTTTCAGTGCTCTGGCATGCACATGCATCTTCCAGGTTCGGCACTCGGTGCCGAAAAGTCTAACGATTTCTGATATAGGGTCTCCAAGGGGTTGGACTAGAAGACCTCCAAGGTCCCTTCCAACCCTATTATTCTAGATTCTATATTCAGAAAGAAAGCAGATCCTGAGACAGCTTAATTTCAGGAGACACCTTGGGAATGTAAACTCGGTTTAGAGAAACTGAGCACCGAGATTAAATAGGCCCTCATCGATGACATACATTCACAGCTATGTTTTTTCAGTTTGCTGCGTCTGAACTGCTTGAAGAATTTGCAGTTTCAGATCTGTTTGCAAACATAGCCCAGAGAGAGATACTTTAATAGTTCACGGTGGAATTAATTAGGACATAAATAACCAAATACATC
The DNA here is from genome assembly GCF_028640845.1 of Ahaetulla prasina. Taxonomy (NCBI): domain Eukaryota; kingdom Metazoa; phylum Chordata; class Lepidosauria; order Squamata; family Colubridae; genus Ahaetulla; species Ahaetulla prasina. The sequence goes on along the minus strand of NC_080544.1, from coordinate 3,828,084 downwards.
TACATTAATTACCATCATTTGGATATTCAAGCTCATATTATGCAGTTCATAGAGGTCTGTTCATTTCTAGGCTGGTAACCTAGGCTTCCAGGTTAATTTTCTTCCAGCAAATATTTTAGGTTTAGCTTTAGTTACTGTATTTTTCCAAGGAAGAAACTCTAGCTTATATTTGGGCCTTTGACATTCTTAGATATTTTGTCTTATTAAAGGGTTTTGTTTGCATTTCATCTACATTAATTTAGATTGTTTAGATTGTTTGTAAAACTGGCATTAAATCATATAAAGTGCCAATTACAAGCAAAATGATTAAATAAAATTTCACTGTGCCATGGTTTGGAATAAAACACTCATTGGCATTTACACAGTAATTCTTCTGCCGACATTTTTAAAAAGTATTGGTACATTCCACAAAGAAATTGCAGGCCTCCTGTAATTTGGTATAAGAACCTTCCTTTTATGGAAATTCATAAAATATATGTATCAAACAGACCTGCATGGGAACAAGAGACGTTATAGTTGAAGTGAAATAGGACAATCCTTCCATGTGTAACATAAGGTTGCATACAGTACATGTTTTAGTGTAAGCTATGAAAAGCTATGAGAGTTCAATTAGCTAAATTCACAGATTTAAGGTGCTGATACAAAGGAAGAAAACATATAAGATACTATGACTTCAGGAAGGAAAGAGGGAAGTGAAGTTTAAGCACAGGGATTAGTTGGCTAATATTCTCTCCCAATAATTCACTTATTCCCATAAAGTATCAAGAGCACCACCATTCTAGAGTACGGACATTCCATCCACTTCAAGATAAATAAGAACCCTTCACCCCCAAGCAACTACAATGCCACATAACTGGTAAGCAAGACTTGAATACCGATAGAAGAAAATATTTGCAACTCAGTGTTAAACTGTTGAATTGGCACTGTTTACCGAGCTTGGTGGTTTTCTTGCAGATGCTTCATTACCAAAGTAGGTAGCATCATCAGTGCACTGACGTTGTTATCTACTTTGGGTAAGGAAATATCTGCAAGAAAACCTGCAAGCTCAGAGAGCATCAGCGACTTGAATAGTTACATACTCTAAACTCTGCCTAAATCCACTTTGTTTTCCTGGAAAAGCCTAATTATTTATTCCCCTGGCAATATCATATGTTCTAATCACCCCAACTGTGATGCATTGTGATACACACGCTTTACCGCTAAATATTTATTTTCAGTGAAATAAGGTAACTAAGTATAAGTATAAATAAGGTAACATAACTCCTTGTACATGAGTACTTTCAGATCTGTAATGTACCTCCAACTGAATCGTGAAGTATTTACAGAAAAACTATAGTTTTAGAAGGTTCTTCAATCCCCAGATAGGAGTGTTATTGAAAATCTGGAGATTTTATTTTATGGTATATGGGAACGGTGGTATGGATGGATGGAAAGGAGATAGGAATATTTAGTTACTAAGCATAATCAATAGATAAAATAAGAATATAAATATGTAGAATTTAATGTTTGTCATTATTGCATGGATTATTGTCAGATGAAAAACACCACAAATAGCTGTTAAATGATATAAGCTTTTCTTTTTCCTTTTTCTATGCTTTTAATGTAAAAAAGTTCAATAAAGTATATTTAAAAAAAAAAGAAAATCTGGAGATTTTAATGTGTTGTATTGGCAAAAAGTATTAACAATACTTCTAAACGGGAAGAATTCAACAAAAGTGAATGAGGGGGAAAACCCAAGAGCAAAACTAAAAAACTCCCAGCTGCCATAAAGGAAGTCTTTGAAAGCTGTTATTTCCTGCAAAGGAAGCACAAGAAGTACTGATTAAAAGGGCATTCACAAGTTTGTTCACTATTTTCATATGTAAACAACTGTGCATAAGTATCCCACTTTTAAAGGTTGGGAAAGTGAATATGGTGATTGTCATTTTTCCTTAGGTATTTTTGTTGTTGTGGATTTATTTCCATGGCTTTTGGGTTTTAATTCTGTTAGCTACCTATAGTTGCAATTCCCGAACTGAGCAGCCAGATAAGGTGAATCTCCTAAGTAAATAAGTGAAGAGAGTCAACCTTTAGCTGGTCAAGATTGAACTCCTGACAGTCAGCAGAGTTAGCCTACAATACTGCATTCTAACCACCGTGCCTCCAGGGCTCGTATCAGAATGGAATGTGCAATTCTCCTTTTATTGTGACCCAGGTTCCTGGACCCGGACTCCTGGACTCGGATGATTCAGAAAGTGAGGGAGAAGACCTGGCAAGCCCTGCTTCTCTTGAGCCCTTTCCCTCCCTGGCACCCACTCAAAGGGAGGAGGAGGGGCCGGCAAGACCTGATTCTCTGGAGCCTTCTTCTGATTTGGTCAGATCCAGGAATAAATCAGGGGAGAATGGCAGCAAATGGTTCCAAACTATTAGAATGCTCATTTTTTTGTGGGCAGATATTATTCAAACAGCCTTACAGAAACACACGTCACTTGTTGCCCTCAGAATTACAGCAGGCTAATTCCGCTCAGAACCCTGAAAATAATGCAGGTTGTCTTCAATTTACAACAGTTTATTTAGTGACCGTTCAAAGTTGCAATGGCTCTGAAAAAAATGACTTACGACCGTTTTTCACATTTATGACCATTGCAGCATCCCCATAGTCCCATGATCAAAATTTGGTTGCTTGGTAATTGATTCATATTTATTTATTTATTTTAAACTTTTTTATTGTTTTATTGTGATACACCATCTGACAAACACACAACATCTAACATATAAATATTTCCTATTTTTAAACAAAGTTTCTTAGTGGTCTTCTTTCGCTTTTACACCTTTTCCCCATATCTCATTTATTATTTTATTTTCTTTCTTATCCCATTTTCTTTATTTACATTACATTATCTAATGCTAATAGCTCTACTTTTCTAGATTCTTATATATTTATTATTTACATATTGTACATTTCTAATTTCTCCCCTTTATTTTTTTCCTTTATTTCTAATCTCAAGCCATTCATACCATTTGTTCCAGATTATATAGTAATCTGGTAACTGATTCATATTTATGACCGTTGCAGTGTCCCGGGGTCACGTGATCAACTTTTGCAGCCTTTTGACAAGTAAAATCAATGGGGAAGCCAGATTCATTTAACAGCCATGTTGCAATGACTCACTTAACAACGCTTGCAAGAGATGTTGTGTAAAAAGGGGAAATGCTCACTTAACAAATGTCTCACTTACTTAGCAACATAAATTTTGGGCTCGGTTATGGTCGTAAGTCAAAGACTACCTGTATTACAAAATAGATGCGGAAGAAATGTAACATTTTGAGAGAATTTTCAAAGTGTGCTGTTCTTCCATGGAACAATTTGAAGACAATTAACAGGTTGCTGTTCAGTTCTAATCCTATAGTGGAAAAGGTCCTTTTTCAGTCTGGGCCCTTTCCTGTCCACTCCTCAGCTACTGATGGAATAAATTTAAAGGTTACATCATTCACTCAGGCAGAAACAAGGTTTAGATTGTTCATGATTAATTGAATAGCCAGAATTATCTGAATACTGTCTGCAGTATTTTCCATCAACACTCCTACATCACTTGAAATTTTCTATTAAAAATGATTACAAGCAGAGTAATAAAATAGTAATTTGCATGTGTTCGGATTAACTTGATTGTCTGCGTTCAACAGATTCCCACCACTGGAGATTCTAACGTGAAAGATAAATTTATCTCAAGTGCAGCTTTATTTATAGTCTTTGCTCTAAGTACCTGACACAATTTTGCCCTTTGCATTCAAAACCAATTATTATTAAATTTAAAAGCTGTCAAACATCTGGATCATTACAGGCATGATGTTCTTGGTTAAATAGAAAGAACAATGGCTAATAAAGCAATTTACAAAACACAGGCAATTATATGCTGGAATTCAAGGTTAGGCTCTGGAGACCAAAAAGCCAGCTACGTTGCTGGTCAGAGACGGGATGGGAGAATAGCCAGGAAAATTAGAGCTGGAAAAAAGGAAACACATAAATATCACAAATACATATATAAAAGTGGGGGTGCTAAATAAAGTTTAAATAAAGTTAAACTAGATCCAAGAATCCAATTAGCTAAAGGGCATTATTGATGTCTGATTGCCAGATTTCCCATGAAATTCAAATGGAATTATAGTTGTTGTTTTTTTAATAAAAGGAACAAGAAAGACAAAAAGGCTGGAGAGTGGATATGGCAGTACCTGGAGCCAGCAGAAGCAAAGAGAAAAGAACTGGAGAAAAATCACAAAATACAAAGACCTCCAAATAAAAGTGGAACGATTATTGCAAAAGAAAGCAAAGACTGTACCAATAGTAATAGGAGCTTTGGGTGCAATCCTAAAAGAGCTGCAGCACCACTTGAACACCATCGACACTGACAAATTCACCATCAGTCTATCACAAAAGGCAGCTTTAATCAGAACAGCTTCCATCCTATGATGAAATCTGTAACACCATCAAACATCCACGTCTGCCTATTGAGGTCCTTGGAAAGGACTCAGTAGGTGGATAAAAATGCTAAACATTTTTAATGTTCAATCTTAAACATCTGGCTGACTGTGCAATAAATCATGATAATGGAGATATTAGTCACATGCTTCAATTTATTGTTTTAAATATCTAGCTCTTTTCATTTTTTATCTAAGCTAGAGGATGGATTTTTTAATGATATTAATTAATTAATGATATTAATGATAATGATATTTAATGATATTACTATCAAGCCACCAAGAGTCCCCTGGGATTGCAATTGGGGGATAAATATAATGACTATATATAATACAATGCCAACTTCCTGAAGGCCATTCGATGGAACCAAGGGACAGCATTTCCTGTAACTCTTTCCTGGTACCTAATGGTGACATGAATTATTGCAGCCCAGATATGGCATTCATACTCTGAGTAAACCTAGATCATCTTCCTTAATCTGACAATATCACTCACCTCCTAATTAAGTCACTGAATTTGAGAACTCATGCAAGTCATAGAACTTTTGCTTCTCATGAAAAGTCTAATTAGTCATATCCTATTCTCCTGCCAAGATGCTACTGACCTTTAGGCAAAGCATTGGTGCTTCTCCAAAGCTTCCAAAGTTTATCTATTCTACTCACTTTACAATGGAGAACATTCTGATAAACATCAAATCACAGAACTAGGTTTATTTATTTTTTGCTCCTTGCTGCTTCGACAGAGCACATATGTAAGCAGTAGATTGTCAGCAGTAGATTGCAACAACTGTGACTTAGTGTCGTATGTCAATGAGTTCTAGGTTATACTAATACTTATTCAGTTCTCTGGATTTTATTTTAGGCTTCCTCTGTTGCAGAGTGTTTTGATGGAGCAGAAAAATATACATATATCAATAGTGAATTGGACCATTTGATCCCAATTTTTATTTTAATCTCATTTTAAACAGAGGAAATCTCAAATCTTAAATTCAGTCTCAAATTCATACCAAATTGAGATACCACTTGAATTGTGTTGCTACCCTTCAGAAACACACTGAATACTGTATTTCCCAATCTTTCTAGTATCACAGACAAACATGTCTTAGTCATATCATCCAGCCCCAGATTTTCCCTCATTTCTAAGGCTTTAGAAGCAGAGATGACAATAATACTAAGCAGAGATTCACAGTAAAAGCCATGTAGCCTCCAGCCCTCTCACTTAGCTCTCCATAGAAAAAAAGGAAAGGGAGCAAAATTTCCATTTTTTTAGGATCTAGATAGTTTAAAGATGACTTATCTATTAACATTTTGCTGATGTCTGGCTGTTACATAACCCTCATTTTTGGTTCTTGTTGAGTTCTTTCTCTGAACAGCTCAGCTGCTGATCCCCTCAAGAGCCTTCCTGGTCTTTCAAAGACAAAAGATACGTTGTACCAAAAGGATATTCCGTCTAGCTATCATTTCTGCAGAATAGCTCCCAGGCCTTTACGGTGTGATAGAAACTGAACCAGGTCACCCAGACTTCACAAGAATGGGACAATATCTTTTTTCTTTTTCCCAAACCTATTAAAAATCCATTTTATCTCAAATGTCACACTTCAACCCGAGTACAAATGCTGTATTTCATTCCCCCAGTGATTGTAATAGTGTGCAGGTGGCTCACGGGTTCATAAATAGTATAGAGTTAAGTAACCTGCTAACTTCCATATGGCCTATATGATTGCCAAATTATCCCCTTTAGCATATTTCAAAGGCATACAGCCTTTAAAAAGATTACATAGTTCCATTATTCAACTTTTCATCTCCTAAAGCTTTTCTGAATCAATCAAGATTCAGTAACAGAAGATTTTTGAACAAATTACTTCTTAATTCAGCTCAGACGTATATTCCTGCAGGGATCTGGAAAAATATCAGGATCATTAGCCTAATAATTCCTGTAATAGCCCTTTTTCTCTGGGGAAGGTCTGAGCAGAATGATAATTTAGTGCATTACCCTTTAAACTTCACATCCTGCAGGGCTGTTGCCTTTCTGACATGTGAATGGCAAACCTGAATATTAGCAGAAGTTATGTATTTTAGAGGGCAGCAGTTGGAAGCACATAATGAAATATTGCTGCTGGAGTGAATAGAAATATATAGCACAGTCCTTAATTTATCTGGGTTCTTTTCAGCAAGCCTAAAAGGCAGCTTAGAAGAACATCCTTTGATATGTTGAAGACCACAAATATATAAGGAAAGCAATTTCAAAGCACCATGGAAAACCTTAAATTAGCTGAAATGGTGTCAACAACTCACTTTGATGTTTCCAGTTAAGGATGGAAGAATCTAGCGCATGCGCAGAACCAAACTCAGGGCCCTTCGACAGGACAGTGGAGAACATTGTTTCCAGAAAGATACTTGTACATCTCTCTTAAGTTTTCCAATACCAAAATACAACATGCAGAGTTTGTATTCTAGAATATATTGTCATAATTCTCAGAGTACAATAATACTTGTGTCTGTTGGGCCCCAGGGCCCACAGAAGGCCTTAAATATACATGCCTGTAAGATCAAAATAACTCCCGTTTTAGTCCAGCGAAATTTTTCTCATGAAGGCCAGCAAAATCCACTCAGATACTCACAAAAACAAGAAATGGAGGCACACCCTCTGCAATTATTGCTCCCTTACACAACTGTGTTAATTAGAGGTAGGTTTTTCACAACTCAGATGTAACCCTGAGTCTTCAAAAACTCTAGATTGGTCTCCCTTTGAGATATTTAATCCCGTTAAATTAGTGGCCATTGCTATATTTTGATATAATGCATTCCAGAGGTTAATAGTGCAAAGTATACTACTGAAGTAGGAAGTAATGTTTTCTTTGTTCTAAATTTCCTTCTAATCCGTTCTTTGGCTGATCTTGAAAAGCTAAGCAGGTTCATACCTGGCTGTTATTTAGAGTGGAGACCATAGCAAAACAAACAAAGAAAACAAAACAAGCAAATAAAAAAGTTATAGGTAAGACTGGGAATTTTTTTTTTAAAAAAAGACATCTCAGAAGAAAGCAGTGAAAAATCATTTCATATTCTCTATTTAAAAAAGCAACAATCTACATTTTGCAAGCACAAATAAATGAGGCAACCGCCAATTGGTTAATGAATAAAATGTTAAATATAGGTTCAGGCCCTGGTAAACCATAACAATGTTTCACGTTTGATAAACCATAAAAAAATAACTAGAGAACATTAATATTATATCTCTTTGTATTAGACCTATTGCATTTATGTGAACTTCGTTTTTGATTTTTTAAATTGCTCAAAATCAATTTCACCAAAGAGAGAGAGAAGGAAAAAATACCATTCAATGAGAACATTATTCCACATGGTAATGATAACTAGATTGTTATCGAATATGAAACATAATATTACATAATATTATATTATTCAAACTAAGCAAAGCAGAAACTAAAAAAGAATGTATTTAGACAGTTTTCTGCACTCTGACCCTTTTCTATTTTATGAGCTTCCATAATTCTTAATTCTCATCACCTCAAAAAGAGCAATTAACTGTTCCTCATAATTTCATGTGAAGATTAATTAGCTGATGATCTCTGTCAAAAATACATTATTGATTCATTTATAAATGATAAAATTCATTAAAATATTAATTTATCTAGAAATTACTTTTCCCATAGGGGTAATTCATCAGATCCACTAAAAATATATGAAATATCAGTCCATTTCAAATCATACATACTTCTTTGCCTACTACGTCAAACTTATGGCAAACTCATCTTTGCCTACTATGTCAAACTCAAATTTAACAACCACAACAGTGATGAATGTGAGGTAAGCTTTGCTGAAGAAGGTAAACACCAGGTTAGCTTAAATAAGTATACCATAAATAAGGGAAATGTATAGAACCATTTTCAAAATAAGCTGAGCAAACCCCATAATCACTCCTAACAATGAAGGGTATCCAGTTGTGCTCATTTATCAATCACATGAACATGGATACAAGATAAGATTTTCCTTATATTTGCAATTTTAAAGCTATTAGAATGGTGAGGAACGTCAAAAAGAGAGGAGAAAACTCAAAGTGTGATTGGCAATCTGCCTAGGAGATACTGTACACAACTCCTTGTACATAAGTACTTTTCAAAGTTCCCAAGTCTACATTTTATTTATTGTTGCACAGCAGATGATTTAGCATTTACCCAACTAGAAAGCACGGCATCTCAAGGTTGAACTGGAGAAGTAGAGATGATCTATGATCATTTCTCTTACGACTTTCAGTTAAGAAAAGATTCCAGAAAGAAAGCACTAACCTCATTGATGAACGTTTGTGCTCCCCTTGGGCTCAGAAGTAAGATGGCTCTCCGTAATGTATCTCGGTAGCGGTTCAGCTCTTCTGTTTTCATGGAAGTAAAAAGGCTGGCAAAAACCCTGCTGATGTTTCTGTCTACTTTTTGTAAAGACACGTCAAGTCCTAGCTTTGAAGCCTGATCCAGAAATCCTTGTAGGCCACGAATATCTGCCAAAGAGAAACAGAAATCACTCTCAGAAAAAGAACATAGCTCTAAGCAAAGAAGAAGCCATAACAAAGGTAAAAAAAAACAGAGATGTCCCTTGGCTTGTCAAAGAGGCTTCTTTTAACCTGCTGGATTTTACTCTGAATAAACCCCAATCTCATTAGAAATCCCTCATTTGAAGGTAGTGTGACATTCCTGAATTAGAAAACAAAACACAACTCACAGTCGTAATTGAATACTTTTTCCGGGTTTAACTTCATTCCAGAATCTACCCATCATTTTTTCTGACGGTGAGCCCAAAAGTTCAAGGCCATTTGAGAAATTCTTGGATGGCCCCAATTAGCTTCATGGCTTGGTGTGTCATCATGCTTGGTAAGTCTTCACTAAACATCCTTGTCAGGCCTGGAAACCATACTAGGCCTTAGGTTTCCAGACGCTGCCACATTTTTCCCCTGAGGGGAAGAAGGGGGGGTTGAGGGGTATGGTAACATTCTTCAAGCGGTCAAGGTCGGATGGTGTTAACATCTGCAGAAGGAGTGGCAAGAAGAGGTTTCAAATAAAGTGGAAGAACGTTGGACCATGTGACCGGCAAAGGGGTTATGGGGGTGGGACTCTTGGGGTTTGTATAACTGGGAAAAGAATCCGTAAGTTTCAGTTTTGGAATTTCACTCATCGTGTGCCAGTTTCCTTATGCTAGTAAAGAACTTTGAAAGACAATGGCTTCAGAGTTTTTTTTATGCAGAGGAGGTTTTTCTGGAACCTTGACAATCCTATTCGCTCACATTCGCTCTTCTACTTTATGCCATCAGCCCCCTTTGATAAATTAATTTTATTTTGGGGTCCTTGGTGCCCCAGCTTGGTTGTTTTCTTGCAGACCCTTCAATACCCAGACTAAGTAACATTATCAGCCCAGTAATTTGGGTAATCAAATGTCTGCAAGAAAGGAACCAAGCTCAGAGCGCACCAAGGATCCCTTATTTCAACCCTGACCTACAAATATTCTCTTTTTTTTTCATAAAAAAGTTTTATTTTTACAATCATATCAAACAGCTCATCCAATGTACAGTTATATACAATTAGTCGGGCTTGCCCAGTCACCACCCCCCTTTTTAACACTCTTCCCTCTTCTACCTTCTTCTACTTTCCAGACCTTCCTCTCCTTCTCTTATCTACATCCTCTCCTCCCTCCACCCTACACCTTCCTTCTCCCTCTTCTACCCCTCTTCCTTCCTCTTCTCCTCTTTCCTACCTCTTACTCTCTCCTCTTTTCTCCCTCCCCATCGTTCTAAAATGGTAACTGGGCAGACCCGACCCTACATTAATTATATTTATACATCTTCAATAATCCCTGTACATTAACCATCACTCCATCCTTTACCCTCAACCCCCCAATTCCCCTCCCCCTTACCCCCCACCCCGACTTCCCAGAACAAAATGCAGGGTATCAAAACTAACAATCATATTCCAAAATAATTCCTAAATTATAATCTCTAGTCACCCCACACATAATCACACTCTCAATTCCCCTCTCCTTCAAAAATATATCTAATACAAAATATTTCCTAAATTTACTCATATGCTATTCAATATTTTTTTATCTGATACTTATTTTGAATATAATCAATCCACATTTTCCATTCTAAAATATATTTTTCTTGTAAGTAAGAAAAGTAAACAGAAATTTTTGCCATTTCTGCCAGATTTGATACTTTGAGTGTCCATTCTTCAATTGTAGGTAATTCTTCTTTCTTCCAATATTGAGCAATCAAAAGTCTCGCGGCTGTTATTAAGTTCAAAATCAATTTAGTCTCTATAGCTGTACTATCCATAATTATTCCTAGTAAAAAGAACTGGGAGTAAACTTAATCTTCTTTTTCAAAATATTCTGCATGATCCACCATACTTTAATCCAAAATGCTTTAACTTTTTTACCATATATGGTAATAAGTGGCATCTTCACAATCGCATCTCCAACATTTAGCCTGTACATTAGGATACATACATGACAACTTTTTGGGGTCTAAATGCCATCTATAAAACATCTTATAAAAATTTTCTCTCATATTTTGCGGTTGTGTAAATTTAACATTCCTCACCCAAATTCTTTCCCAAGTTTCCAACATTATTGATTGCTGAAAATTTTCTGCCCACTTAATCATACAATCCTTAACCAATTCAGTCTCTGAGTCTATTTCTACTAATACATTATATAACCTCTTAATATGCTGTTGGGCTTGATCTCTCATTTGTTTTAACAAATTATCCTCAGTTTGCTTAACACCTATTTTTTGATCTAATTTCCATCTAGCTTGTAATTGTCCATATTGGAACCATGTATAATTTTTCCCTTCTTCCCCCATCTTTTCTCTGGATTTTAATTGTAATTCCCCCTTTTCCATACAAAGAAGTTCTTTATAGGTAACTACCTCCATCTTTTGATATATATTTATATTTTCTATCATGTGTCTCGGGATTGCCCATATTGGAATCTTTCCATCTAATTTATATTGATATTTCCTCCAAACCCTCAATAATGCATTTCTAATTATATTATTTTTAAATATTTTATCTACTTTCTTATCATATAATAAATAGGCATGCCACCCATATAACAAACCATAACCTTCTATATTCAAAACTCTTTCCTCAGTTAAATTAATCCAATCAGTAATTAATGATAAGACAACTGCTTCATAATACAATTTTAAATTAGGCATTTTAAGACCCCCCCTTTCCCTTGTATCCTGCATTATTTTTAATTTTATTCTTGGTTTTTTGCCCATCCATACAAAGTTATTAACCCCCTTTTGCCATTCCTGTAATTTGATATCATTCTTAAGTACCGGTATCATTTGAAACAAAAATAGAAACCTGGGCAAAACATTCATTTTTATAGCCGCTATTCTTCCCAGCAAGGATAGTTGTAACTTCTTCCAACTCTCCATTTCTTTCCATACCTTCTGCCACAATACCTCATAATTATTTTTGTATAATTTAACATTTGAAGCTTTAATATATATTCCTAAATATTTAACCTTTTTAACAATTTCAAAACGTGTAGTTCTTTCTAACTCTTCTTTTTGTTGTATATTCATATTTTTAGTTATCATCTTTGTCTTTTGCTGATTCACCTTAAATCCAGATACTTTACCATACTGACCAATTATATCTTTTAAACCAGTAGCTGGTTGGGATACAGTAACAACCAAGTCATCTGCAAAAGCTCTTAATCTATAATCTTGATGTTTAACTCTAATTCCCTTTATTCGATCGGAACCACGTATTTTATTCAGAAGAATTTCTAAAGTTAAAATAAAAAGTAATGGGGACAGGGGACATCCCTGTCTCGTCCCTTTCCCAATTTTAAAAGTTTCTGTTAACCCACCATTTACTATTATTTGTGCTGTTTGCTTCTGATATATTGCTTTAATTGCATGGATAAAATAATCCCCAAATTGCATTTTTTCTATTACTTTAAACAAAAACTGCCAGTCCAATCTATCAAAAGCTTTTTCAGCATCCAAAAAAAAGAATGCCGCTGAGACTTGGTTGTTTCATTCCAAATATTCAAGTAAATTTACAATTTGCCTCACATTATATCTCATCTGCCTACCCTTAATAAATCCTGACTGATCATTATGAATTATTTGATTCATCACTGGCATTAATCTATTAGCAAGTATCTTGGCAAATATCTTGTAATCAGTATTTAAAAGTGATATAGGCCTATAATTCTCTGCTTTAATACCATCTCGATCTTCCTTCGGTATTAACGAAATAAAGGCTGTCCTCCATGAAGGGGGAACATCCCCTCCCATTTGAATTTTATTAAATAACTCTTTAAGTGGTTCAACCATCTCATTTTGTAAATTTTTATAATAAACAGCTGTTAATCCATCTGTACCTGGTGCTTTACCGATTTTAAGTTGCTTAATTGCTAACAAAATTTCCTCTGAAGTAATTAATTGATTCAGTTCTTCTCTTTGATTTTCTGTAAGCTCACAAATATTTTGTTGTTGTAAATATCTTTCTATCTCTGTATCATCAATCATATCCCTAGTATATAACTTACTATAATACTCTAAAAATGCTTTTTTAATCAAGTTCTTTTGATAAACTTCCTTACCCCTATATTCTATTTTATCAATCGTTCGTGATTTCTGTTTTTTCCTTATTAAATAGGCAAGCCATCTTCCTGGCTTATTGGCATTATTAAACGTATTATGTTTTACATATTGTAAATTAATTGCTACTTGATCTGCCATCAACATGTTAAACTGACCTCTTAATATATTTACTGATTCTTTTATTTTACTATTTCCTGGGCTATTTATCAATAACTGTTCTTTCTTTTTAATTTCTTCTTCCAATTCCTTTTTCTTTTTCTGCAATTTATTTTTGTATTTAATATTCATTTGTATAAGATTTCCTCTCATATTGGCCTTGCTAGCGTCCCAAATCATCTCTATAGATGTCTCTTTTTTCATATTCATAATAAAAAATTCTTTCATTTGCTTTTTACATTCATTTACATTTTGTTCATATTTAAACAAATTCTCATTCAACCTCCATGATCTCCTAGCCTCCTTTTCCCGATCAAATTCAATCCAAACCGGACTATGATCAGATAGAGTTCTTGAACAAATCTTAGTCTTCTTCACTCTAGAATACAAATCATTAGAAATCAAAATAAAATCAATCCTCGAAAATGATTGATGCCCGTCAGAAAAGAAGGTAAAATCCCTCTCTTCTGTATTATGTTCTCTCCAAATATCTCTTAATTCCAAGTCCTCCATCATTTCAAAAAAAGTCTTTGGTAATTTCGTCTGGCTTGAAATCTTCCTTAAACTCTTTTTGTCTTTTTGAGTATCCAACACACCATTCCAATCACCCATTAATATATATGATTTATAATCCCAAAATACTATTCTTTTATGTAAAACTTGAAAAAATTTTCTTGTTGTTGATTCGGAGCATAAACTCCTATTAATAATGTCTTCTTTCCCTCCAACAAAAGTTCAATAGCAATGTATCTTCCTTGCTTATCCACCTCAATTAATTTTGCTGATATATCCTTCTTTATATATATAACTAAACCATTTTTTTTTCCAAAGAGGAGGCAACAAAATGTACTCCCAGTTTTGAGTTTATCAAATATTTCTGGTCTAAAGATCTAATATGTGTTTCTTGTAAACAGGTAATGTCATTTTTAAATTGTTTCAAATAATGAAATACTTTCCTTCTCTTCTGTGGTGAATTCAAACCATTAACATTCCAAGATAATAGTTTAATTGCCATTATCGGCCAAAGGAAACTTTTGGAACACCAGCCGCAGATCACATTTTGCTTTAGGCCTTGCTCCTCCCACTGTTTCCGTTGTAGTAGTTGCCAGTTGTTGTTGTGCCTTCATCTCTTGTTCCTTGCGTTTAGCAGCAGCTCTTGTCAGCTTTTGTTCTTTAGAATCTGAACCCGTCGTAGGTATTTCCAACACTTGTAATAAATCTTCTTCCATCACAATCTGTTCTTGTACCTGCTTCACTTCTCTTTCCTTCACTTCAGCCTCCCTTCTTCTAGCTTCCAATGGGGGAAGACTTCCAACTTTTAATGCCTCAACATAAAATTCTCTTGCTTTTCCAACTGTATTGAGACGATGTACTTTCCCTGCATAATATACTATTATACCAGTTGGAATATCCCATCTATATTCAATCTGACGTTTTTTAAGTTCATTCACCAGGAAGGCAAATTCCTTCCTAGCCCTTAACATTTTTGGTGGAATTTCCTTTAATATTAAAATATCTTGACCAGCAACCTGTATCTTCTCCCCCTTATATGAGGCTTGCAGAATCTGATTTCTCACTGTTCTATTTGTAAAGTAAATAACAACATCCCTTGGCAACTTTTTTTGCCTTGCCATCTAAGAGTTCACACGATATATTTTATCAATTTGATAAGCCACATCTACTGGACTAGCTGCTAATATCTCAGCAAATGCTTCAGAAAAAATTTCCCTTAAATTCTCTTCTTTATTTTCTTTCAAACCACGGATTCTTAAAGCAAATTCCATATTTCTATATTGTATCAAAACTATTTCATCATCTGTTTTTTCCATTTTACTTTGAAATTCAGCCATTTTATTTTTTAATTTTGAGTTAAATTGCTTGATTTCTTCAACTTCCTCTTCTAATAAAATCACATTTGTTGCCAAACTTGTACTGCAATTACAAATCCTTCTTTAACTTCTTTATTTCCCACTTGAATTTCTAATATCTGCTCTTTCATTTCAGACATCTCATCAGTTATTACTTTAAATTTTTCTTGTATAAAGTCCTTCAAATTCTCTTGTAACGCCTCTAAATTCAATGTTCTAGTCTCTGCTGTATGAGCTGGAGAGGCACCAGCTGATGAGATTACAGAACCCTTTGTTACAGTAGACTTTAATTGTTTGGCTGCCATCTTCTATAAAATTATTTATTTATTTATTTATTTCCAACTTAATATTCAGTTTAAATCTTCTTAACCTCTGAAAAACACAGTCTTTTAAAGCAATATTTAAAAATCTCCCCTAAATTCTATCAGCAGGCAGCAAGGAGTTAAGGTAGCAAATAGCATGCAATTTACTAGCGGCAGACAATATTCTCTTTTATTGGTATTATAATTTTATTTTAGTGGGCATTCCCTGCAAACAGGAGTGGTGCAGAATCCATGCCCCTTATTTATATCTCATGCAGATAGCTAAATTTCCAACTTGTACTATGGAAACGTTCCTCTTCAGGACACTGGGGTTGCCAAACCACAATAGCACCTCAATGCCAGACCTGAGAAAACAGGTGAATTCATTTTCAGCATGACTAGGATTAGTGTGGAAGCTTTATGTTTTAATGAAAGCAGACAAACCCTCAGGAGCTTCAAGCATTTTGACACATGGGAAGGAACTAAAGCCTATCAGCTCTCATTAGCACACTTGCCAGCCACAAAGACAGAGGTGGTATTCAGCCGGTTCACACCGGTTTTGGCGAACCGGTAGCGGCGATTGTGGGTGGATCTGCCCAGCTGCCCTGGCTCCAAGTCATGCTATTTAGGCACGTTTTCAAGGCTGGGTGTATGCGTAGAAGGCAAGTGAGAAAACAAAGTGCATGTGCAGAAGGCCGGGCGCATGCACGGACAGCGCACACGCGCACAAAGTGAGCATGCGCACGTGGGGCAAACCAGTGGTAAAGGTAAGTGAAACCCACCCTGTACAAAGAGACCTGCCCTTGAGGAATTTGATGGAGAGTTGTGCTAACCATGTCCTATTTTTTTTTATCTGTATAAAATTTATAGGCTGCCCAGCTTACCTCAAGGTAATTCTGGGTGGCTTACAATCAATTGTGAGTTTATGGCATCTTCCCATCTTTTCCTTCATGCTGAAGTTCCTCAGAACAACACAGGCTGATTTCAACTGTGCTTATCAATTATCACTACAGAATTTTGTTTTTTTTTTAATCATTCTGAATTACTATGCCTAAACCCTAAAGTGCATTCATTTTTATTTTATTTTTTTGCAACAGTCACACATTGCCACACTCCTTTTCAGTAGGTAATCACTGCAACTAAAGAGGAGGCAATCACAAACAAAGTAAAACCAGGGATTATATGCAGGTTACTGAAGACCAATGATAGTACTTTTCAGCAAGAGAAAACAGGGATTTTCAAAGCTGCCACATGTTGGTATTTGAAACTCTATGGGCCTCCCTGTGGGTTTCATTATGCTTGGGGTGACAAACTTTAAAAAGCCCAATTGGTTGGAACAAATATGCAGAGAATTACAGTATTATGGATTAAATATCAGAGAATTCTGATTACCTTCATAGCTGTTTTCTATACATGTTGAAATATTAATAAATTGGGTGCATTTTACTAACTCAAATACATGTTGATTTTGTATTTTTGTTTTCTATATTCCAATGCTTATTCTGAAAGTGAAAACCTGCTTGTGAAGGAAGATGAATGAAGAGGCTGACCTTTTAGAATAAATTCTATTTTCCCCTAACCTGTTGGTGGGGAAACTACAATATTGGAAGCAAACAGGCTATTTGAAATGAGGCAAGCATTAACTTTTGAACTTCAGTGCTTGTACATTTAGAGGGAAAGTATTTTGACTTTGCTTATAAAAGAACAAGCATTTAAATGAAAATCCAAGACCCACCAAATTTCAGAGCAAGAAAATCACATATGACAGGGAAATATTTCCAAGTATTAATGATAATGTTAACATTTTTAATCTACAAACCTAAATTATAAATCTGGGATGATCAATGTCCTTCATTTAGGTACAAATTACAGTCCCCCAAACCAGCCTTAGAATTTCTTGCACTCAAAGTCTGACTTGGTTGTTCAGAAACAAAATACACAGGATTCTGTAAACTGTCTCAAGAAAATACACAGGATTCTGTAAACTGTCTCAACTGTTCCTGCAAACCAAGCAAGACCAAACAGGTATAAATCAGGAACTTCCACTAAATCAGGAATTTCCACTAATATAGCAGAACCCCTAAGCTTAATCTTTGAAAAAGCTTTCATGACCAGTTCCCTTCCCAAACTTTGGTCACTAGCCACGGTCATCCCAGTCTTCAAAAAAGGAGACCCCAGCCTAGTTGAAAATTACAGACCTATCTCTCTGTTGCGTCACCTGCAAAGTAATGGAATCTATCATCAGCCAATCCATTACTCTCCACCTAGAAACAAACAACTTACTCTCTAATAAACAATTTGGTTTCAGAAAAAAAATTATCATGTAATTTACAACTTCTTCACTGCAAAAACATATGGACTACAAATCTTGATCAAGGCAAAGCAATAGATGCAATTTACATAGACTTCTGTAAAGCTTTTGACTCAGTGGTACATGACAAACTTCTCCTAAAACTAAAATCCTACGGCATCTCCGGACCCCTCCACAATTGGATAACAGCTTTTCTGCCAAACAGACAACAAGTGGTCAAAATTGGCAATGCTCTATCAAATCCTGTTCCAGTCAAAAGTGGCGTTCCCCAAGGCAGCGTTCTTGGACTCTTCATATTATATATTAATGATCTCTGTGACCATATTAAAAGTAATTGTGTTCTCTTTGCTGATGATGTCAAACCATTTAACATCACCAACAATACAGCTACCCTTCTAAAAGACCTTGACTTTGTATCTGAATGGTCTAAAACTTGGCAACTCCAAATCTCTATCAGCAAATGCTCAGTCTTACACATTGGAAAAAAGAACCTAAACACTAAGTACAAGCTTGATGGACATTACTTACAGATGACCCCACCCTGTTAAAGACCTTGGAGTTTTCATATCAAATGATCTAAGTGCCAAAGCCCACTGCAACTACATCGCAAAAAAGGCTTTAAGAGTTGTAAACCTAATCTTGCGTAGCTTCTTCTCCAAAAACACTACACTACTAACCAGAGCATATAAAACATTTGCTTAGATCAATTCTTGAATACAGCTCGCCTGTCTGGAACCCATACCATATTTCTGACATCAGTACAACTGAACGTGTCCAGAAATATTTTACAAGAAGAGTTCTCCACTCCTCTGAATACAGCAAAATACCTTATGCCACCAGACTTGAAATCCTGGGTTTAGAAAATTTAGAACTCTGCCACCTTCGACATGACCTGAGTTTAACTCATAGAATCATCTATTACAATGTTGTTCCTGTCGAAGACTACTTCAGCTTCAATTGCAACAATACACGAGCACACAATAGATTTAAGCTTAATGATAACCGCTCCAATCTTGATTGCAGAAAATATGGAATAGGAAGGGAGGGAGGGAGGGAGGGAGGGAGGGAGGGAGGGAGGAAGGGGAGAGGAGAGTGAAGGAAGGACTTCTCTTCTCTGCTTCCCCTCTGGCTTCTAGTTTCAATTTCTTTCCTAATCATTTAAGCAAAAAAAATTGCTTCCTCCCTCATCCTCAACAATTGCCCTTTGGATTGACCTTTTCACTGACCTAGTCAACCAAGTAGAGAGTTATGGTTTCTTGTGTGTGTCTTAAAATGAATCACTTGGTATCATTTTTTTGCTCTCAAACATCTCCTCAACTGACTTTCCACTCATCCAAAATGCCACTCTGGTGACTTCGCAATTATCCATCCATCCATCCATCCATCCATCCATCCATCCATTCATCCATCCATCCGTCTGTCCATCTCTTTCTTCCCCTCCACCTGTGCTCAGTTCCAAAAGACATAGTCTTGCAAAAAATCTCCCACTCAGATGATGGTTGATTGAATCAATCTTGATTCCAGATTCCAACAATTGCAGAAAATATGACTTCAGTAACAGAGTTGTTAATGCTTGGAATACACTACCTGACTCTGTGGTATCTTCCCAAAATCCCCAAAGCTTCAACAAAAAACTATCTACTATTGACCTCACCCCATTCCTAAGAGGTCTGTAAGGGGCGTGCATAGGAGCACAAGCGTGCCTACCGTTCCTGTCCTATTGTTTTCCTTCGTTATATCCAATTAATATAGTTATTACATACTTACGCTTATATATTGCATAGTTATTTCATGCTTATGCTTATATATACACTGTGTGACAAAATAAATAAATAAAAAATAAATAAAAACATAACTGTGAAACAGTACAAATGCCAAGACAAACTGACAATAGAGTCTTCAAGGAGGAAGAATTTATGAAGATTGGATTTAAGCAGCATGACTTTGGTTTTTCTAGAAGTTTTTACAGCTGATGCTTCTTTTGACCTTTATCTGTTACGGCTCAGTTCTGTTTTGAGTAATTCCTGGAAATTTGAGTTTTTATCTTTTAAGCTGTACTTGCAGGGTTCTCTTCTGGATGTCTTCATACCTAGGTCTACATTCTCAGGGATTTGGAAGAATTCCAAATCCTTCCCTCTTGAAGACAGCTGGAGGCAAGCTGGATACTACCTGTCTTCAAGTTTCTCCTTCAATTCCAACCACTTTTGAGCCAGATCTGAAAGTTTCCGCTTCATCTGCTTTTGAAAATAATGATTCCTGGACAATTCCTCATGCAATTAATCTGATTCCTAAGACAAATGTGAATTTAGGTTATATTTCAGAACTTCAAATGCAAGTACAAAATTGCCAAACTCTTTAACAAAGTAATCAATGGAAGGAGATAAGATACATTATATGAAGCCCTGGGAAGCAAAATATTTCATTGCTGTGGGGTCGTATAAATGTGGAGTGGACAAATATTCCTGTTTGGGGTTGTTATGGTTGGTTCCTAAAAGGATGAAGATTTTGGAGTCTGTTAGGTATGCAGTGAGTTTCAATCTTGTCCATTATCAATGAAGAGAACTCATGGATTCTGGTTATACTGGTTATAAATGGGAAATAATTCAGTAGCTGGAAGATTCTTTTCAACACATTTGCTAAAAAGAGCACTGTGAGAATAGTCCTCATCTTAGGAGTAGACACCTCTTCCACTCAGATGAGTGAAGAAAATGTAATCCAACTTCTTTCTTCATTTGAAATAAACTGACTTGTCCACCATGATATAGATATAACAAATGGTTGACTTCCTTTTCTTTTTCTGGAAGTTGTGAAATGTCTACCAACAGAGTGTTGACAGTCATAAAAGTTAACCATCTAGCCTTTGTTTGACTTGTACCAGCTTCTGAATAATTCTCATTTCCATCATTAAATTTACAGCACTTCTTTCCAGTTCATTGGGTGATACTCCAAGTACCAGCCTCTGATAAATATTTACCTAAGAGATAAACATCCTGCTTGTACCCATTTAAATGGCTACATTTTTGCATCTGTCTTATGTATTTCTTGTCCTTGGGGGAAAGTATCAAAGGATATCAATTCTTCCCAGTACGTATTACATTTTCATTGTCCTACCAGCTCACTGATTCTCTATTTACCTTTATACATCACACTTTATCTTATTGGCATTTATTGTTAGTCCAAGTGGACGACTCCAATTTTCCAAGCTAATGAAGAGTATCATTATTACCTCTTGGGCCTCTGACATGATTTACGTAAGCTAAGTAACTTAACTTTAGATCAGGACAACTTCCAATATAAATAATTGGTTTGAAGGTTTAGGATATACTTTTAAAAAGCTGTCTAGTCCTATCACTATAAAACAAAGGCAAAGTTTGATCACAAAGGGCTCCATTTCCTATGTATTTCCATAAAATGGCTTGAGCTTTTAAATCATATTGTTTTCTAAAAAATTGTAAACTAACAAGGGACCTGATACATCAAGGGTATGACAAAGTACATTAATGGGTGTTTATTTAATGCTGCCATGATGTCTTCTGCTCTGTAGGAATGGGACAGGCTCAATCCTGCAAAAGAAGGAGACAGAAAAGTAGGTATAATTGGGGGTGGGGGGATATTTCAAATGCTTGGACTTCCAAATTTTCTGAGTATTTTCTTTTTCTGAGCCAAACTATTAGTTCCATTAATGGACAATCGCTTAAACATGAATCAGTGGTGTGCTGCAGCAGCCACAAAAACTAATACAATTCTTGTTTGTATAAACAGAAGCATAGACTCAAAATCATGTGATGTATTAGTACCGCTTTATAACACCTGGCCACACCTGGAATACTACATCCAGTTTTGGTCACCACATTACAAAAAAGATGTTGAGACTTTGGAAAAAGTGCAAAGAAGAGAAACTAAGATAATTAAAGGTCTGGAGAGTAAAATATATGAAGAACAGTTGCAGGATTTGGATTTGAATAGTCTAGAGAAAAGAAGAACTAGGGGGGACATGATAGCAGTCTTCCAGGATTTGAGAGGCTGCCACAAAGAGGAGGGGGTCAACTTATTTTCCAAAGCACCAGAGGGCAGGACAAGAAAGATGGTCCCTTCCAGCTCTATTCTGATTGATTTTCCCTCTTCCATCTGTGACTGAATCAAAGACTATCTGAGGGATCGGCCACAAACAGTGAGGGATTGGTCTGTCATATTCACCTCCCTGAAGCTCAGCACTGGCTCCCCACAGGGCTGTGTACTCAGTCCCTACCTGTATTCACTGTACACACAAGATTGTGTATCGTCTGACCCATCCACTGTGATCATTAAGTTCGCAGATGACACCACCATACTGGTTCTTATTACAGGTGGAAACAAAACAGCATACAGGAGGGAGGTTCAAAAACTATCCACATGGTGCTTAAAAAACAACTTGCACCTGAACATCAGCAAGACCAAGGAGATGGTGTTGGACTTCCAGAGGAAGAGAGAGGAACCTGCCTCACTTTACATCGAGGGGAGCTGTGTAGAGAGAGTCTCCTCTTTTAAATTCCACCTCAGCAAAGACCTTACCTGGAAAAACAACACGATCCAGGTGCCCAGGAAGGCCCAAGAGAGACTCCATTTCCTTAGGGTCTTGCATAAAAACAGGGTGGAACAACTGATGACTTCCTTTTACCGGTCCACAATAGAAAGCGTCCTCACTTATTGCATCACAGTATGGCATGCCAGTCTGACAGCCGCGGATAGAAAAACATTACAGAGAGTGGTGAGCACAGCACAAAACATTGTGGGCTCTCCCCTGATACCACTAGATGAGATTGCTAGGGCTCGCTGCCTTAGATGGGGCTACATGGGGCTCCCCTTGAAGAGCACCCGGAGACTTCAGCTAGTCCAGAATGCGGCTGCGCGGGTTATTGAGGGAGCGGTTCGGAGCTCCCACGTAACACCTATCCTGTGCAGACTGCACTGGCTACCTGTTGTTTTCCGGGTGCACTTCAAGGTATTGGTTACCACCTTTAAAGCGCTCCATGGCTTAGGACCGGGCTACTTACGGGACCGTCTACTGCCGGCCTCTATCTCCCAGCGTCCGGTGCGTTCCCACAGAGAGGGACTCCTCAGGGTGCCGTCAGCCAAACAATGTCGACTGGCGGCCCCCAGGGGGAGGGCCTTCTCTGTGGGGGCTCCTACCCTGTGGAACGAGCTTCCCCTTGGTCTTCAACAACTACCTGACCTTAGGACCTTTCGCCGCGAACTTAAAACCTATTTATTTCGTATGGCTGGACTGGCCTGATTTTAAATTTTAAATTTTTAATTGAATTTTGATGGGTTTTAAATTTTTGTAATTCTTATGGGGTGTAATGTTATTTTAAATTTTTTTGGCAAATTTGAATCAGTTTTTTAAGGGTTGTTTTAATTATTGTGTATGTTTCTGTTTGTATTTTATTTGCCTGTTCACCGCCCTGAGTCCTTCAGGAGAAGGGCGGTATACAAATTAAAACATCATTATTATTATTATTATTATTATTATTATTATTATTATTATTATTATTATTATTATTATTATTATTATTATTATTATTATTAGAGTGAAGAAAATCTTCAGGGATGGCTCACACCCTGGTCAGCACTTCTTTACTCTCCAACATCTGAAAGGAGATATAGAAGCATAGCCAGCCACACAAACAGGCTGAAGAACAGTTTTTATCCATGGGCTGTCAGACTCCTGAATGCGAAATAACATAATAACTATGTAGTATGATGGATTTGCAGGGCCAGCACAATGTGTAACATGTTCACACTGGTGTAAGAGGACTGGGTGTTTGTTAATATGACTTATTGGGTTAGAGATTTTCTGTGAGTTGTATTGTGTTGGGGTGGGGGGTGCACTGAGGGAGGTCCACCAATCTCATTGTACATATATTGTGGAGTGAAAATAAAGGTTATTATTGTTATTATTGTTATTGAGATAAAGAGATTGAGGTGTCATTTATTATCCCAGTCATGAGCAAAACAGTCACATGTGGACTTCAGAGGGCTCTCTTCATTTGCTCTCAGCTGCCCCCAAGTTGGTACAGTGATATGTTTGGCTTTTCTTCCTAGTTAGAAGGGAGAACTTGAAAGGGCAAAGCACGGGGGTGTGTGTGTGTCCAATTTCAATATCCTGAAAGTGAGCGCCTTACTTCAACAACAAGTTAAGTTTTTGTATTGAGAAAATGCTCACACAACTCCAGAAAGACAATTTCTACTGATAAGGTAGGGGTGGTTGATGGTAATTCTTGCCTTGTATCAAGTAGTACAATTCTATGTATCTTGACTATTTGATCATCCGGAAAGCTTCTTTATTCCTGAACTTGGAGCCTGAGAGCAAAGATTGCTTAATAGTTTGCTTTAGAGATCTTACTGGAATCTCATTTATTTATTTCCCATCCAAGTACCTTTCCTCCCCCAGATCAGCCAACGTTTGTTATATAATAGTAATCCAAACTGATCTCAGCTTCTACCATGTTCAGTCAGTTTGCACTGATAAAGAGAAAAAACGCAACATGTGATTTTCCAATGCAGGATATTGTGTTTTCCTACAGCTGCTTTTGTAGAATCATTGATCTATTTGCACTTGCTTTGATCTGCCTTTCCTTTTCTGTTTCCAGCATTTTGCAATAACTGCCTCTGCTGTAGCTGTTTGTGTGTGAGAGTGGCTTGTGATGGCTAACCTTTTCTGGACTGAGTGCCCAAAGCGCATGCATGCGGGCAAGAATGCATGCATGCATGCCCGAATCCCCAAAATGCAATGCGCGTGTGGCCCCTGCACATGCCCCCTGACCCCTGACCCCATGCATGTGCATGCACCCCCCATGCATGTGTCCTACCCCCATGCACATGCATGCACCCCCGCACCTGCCTCCTGCGCATATGCTGGTTTGCAGGAAGCATGTGCACATACACAGTGGAACTGAACTGGGGTGATGGCTTGCATGCCCACAGAGAGAGCACTGCATGCCAGCTGTGGCACACATGCCATACATTCGCCATCATGGGTCTACAGATTTTCCTCACCTGATTAATACAGAAAGCAGAGTTGGAAGGGACCTTGCAGGTCTTCCAATCCAGCCTCCTGCTCAAGCAGGAGACCCTATACCATTTCAGACAAATGGTTGTCCAATTGCTTCTTAAAAACTTCTAGTGACCCACAACTTCTGAAGACAAGCTGTTCCACTGGTTCATTGTTCTAACTGTCAGGAAATTTCTTCTTAGTTCTAGGTTGATTCTCTCCTTGGTTAGTTTCCACCCATTGCTTCTTGTTCCACCTTCAAGTGTTTTGGAGAATATCTTGACTCCCTCTTCTTCGTGGCAGCCCCTCAAATATAGGAACACTGCTATCATGTCATCCCTACTCCTTCTTTTCATTAGACTAAATATGCCTGATTACTGCAACTATCCTTCCATAGGGCAAATGAAATTTTATGAGAATAAAATCCTCACAGGGGTTTGCTGCACTAATTTCATTATTATTGAACAAGCAAATTAATCAGTATAAGTGAGAATTTAGAAGACAGGTTATTTTTACAGGGTACAAACAGCTGTCTGGGATCTCCACTATCAGAACAGATCCTTTATAATTCCTAACCCAAGCTTTGGTCTCTGAAATGAAATCACTGTTGATCTTTACAATACAAACAGCAACATTTCCACCAGGGATGACTCATGTCTAGGCACAGGATCAGCATAACAGCACTGAAAACAATTTACTCACAATATTGTTTCCCTCCTGCGGCCTGGGGAAAAGCCCCCTGGCAATTTTCCAGTTCAAGGAAGTGAAGTTACAATTTCAAGGGAATTCAATGCACTGCTTACTCAAGATTTATGGAGGCTGAGCTGGGTTTAGTCACACAAAAGATACAAGTAATGTCTTCTCATACTGGAGAATTCCTACTGAAAAAGTTTGTGGCTGGCATTCATTTATTAATCTAGGTTTATGTGGTATAAAAAGGTAAAGGTTCCCCTCACACATATGTGTTAGTTGTTCCCGACATCTTCGTTTCAAAGCCGAAGAGCCAGTGCTGTCCGAAGACGTCTCCGTGGTCCAGTTAGCCGGCATGACTAAACACCAAAGGCGCACAGAATGCTATTATCTTCCCACCAAAGGTGGTCCCTATTTTTCTACTTGCATTTTTTATGTGCTTTCAAACTGCTAGGTTGGCAGAAGCTGGGACAAGTAATGGGAGCACACCCTGTTACGTGGCACTAGGGATTCAAACCACTGAACTGCTGACCTTTCTGATCGAGAAGCTCAGTGTCTTAGCCACTGAGATTATTGTTTTTTTGTGCGAGCAAAATGATTCTAAGTAAATAAAGTCACCAAACAAATTTTGTTGCAGAAACTGAAATTCTTGTACATGGGGGGTGGGGTATTAAAATGAACAAGAATGGCAGGAAGAAAATGGTATGAATTTTTACTTCAGAGCAAAGGGTGAGGGGAAAAGAAGATATATATAGAAGACAAAAAGAAGAAATTAGGGCAAATCTTTGGTCTGTATGACTTGACAATTCTCCTCCTCCTCCTTGCCTCCCACCTCCTCCTCCTCTTCTTTCTCCTGATATGGTTGTTTAGTAGAAAAAAAGGACACACTATCCCACAAAACCTTTGCAAAGAATAAATTCCAGATTGCACAAGGTGGTCCCCCCCCAATCTTGGTACACTTTACTAGATCACAGTTGTAATTCAACTTCAAGCAGCATTATACACAGAGAAAATAAACCACCTTTTGCTTGATTTCATAAAATGGTGATGGTTTCATAAATCTTCAATCAGGAGCAGACATGCATTTAAACTAACTTGAATTCTTTATAGCTTGAACAGAATACACAGGGATTATTGTAATGGGAAGTTCTCTTTCTATTTCTATATTTGAAACAAAATATCTCATTTATACTATTACAGTCAACATAAGGCAATAACTTACATACATTGCAGTTACGCTGTTAATCTTTGGATAAGGGCAATACTATGCCTCCTGGGCTTTAGTGCCTGAGGATATTGTAAACTGAATTCTTCATGACTCTTATTACCACTCAAAGAAAATGGTCTATTATGCCAGGGAACAAAAAATATGATTTTTTTTCAGCTGTTAGTGAACATGCAAGGCCAGTAAATAAGATTATGGATTTGGAAACTCAATGCCCCAAAGATTACAGAAGCAGAGACTAGCACTGGGTGGGCATGAGAAAGGGGTTCCTCCGGAAAATAGAGATTAAAATACTGGCTAATGAAATACAATTTGGCAAGACAAAGGCTTTGTGAAATTTGAACTTTGATGGACAAATACTTGCGCAAAGTGGAATAGTGGATTTATTTGACTTATAGAAAAGGGGGGAAAATAAAAAGAAGAATAGTAAGAGGTAGCATCTGGTGGATTTGTAACTGTACTAAAAGCTGAGTTTGAGGAGGAAATCTGAAATAAGACTGATGTAATATTGCAACACATAGGATAAAAAAAAAGTAGAGATGATAAACTAAATGGAACTGAATGAATTAATGAACTGAATTAAGTTGATTGTTAGAATAACATCCCAGAAGAAAAAGATGAAGACTTGGGAAAGAAAATGGCAGAGATATTAGCAGAAGCATTAGAAAAAGATAAACTAGAAATAAGAAGGGGAATGGATGAAGTTTACCGAGTATACACAAACTATGCAAGAAGACACAGAAAGACCAGAGAGGTACACATAAGGTTTACTAAAAGAGAAACGAGAGATGAAATATACAAACAAACAAGAGAGGAACCGATAACATACAAAGGTAAAGAAATTATACTATTAAAACAAATACCACACAGTATAAGAGATCAGAGACAACAATACCAATTTCTCACAACACAATTAGCAAGATATAAGGTCAGGTTTAGATGGTTAGTGCCGGAAGGCATACTCATAACATGGTAGGCAAAAAAATATAAGGTAGACACAATTGAAAAAGTGCAGGATTTCTTTGAACAACACTTTGCACAGGAAGAAGAACAGGAAAGTAAGGAGGAACTTGAGAGCAGAAGTCAAGAGGAAGAGATACTAGTGGAAATAGAACAAGAAAAACACAAAAAAGACAAGAAAAAGAGTGGATGGAAAGAGAAGGAGATGGAGGAAGGGTAATAAGAGAGACAAGAAGCACAAAAAAGGAGGAACAAATAAAAAATGGGAGAGGCACTTAAGGTGTTTTCGATAAATATTAATGGTTTAAACACACCAAAAAAGAGAGCTCAAACCTTCAACAAATTAAAAAAAAAACAGATGCAGATGTGATATGTTTACAGGAGGTCAATATCAAAAAGGATTACAGAAAATTGTTAGAAAATGTAAAATTAGGGACATTGCACACAACATTAGCACAGAAAAAGAAAGGTGGAATTGCAATATATGTCAAACATAGAATAAAATCAAAGTTAGTATATTCAGACGAGGAGGGTAGAATATTAATGATAGAATTAGAATTGGAACATAAACACATTTTACTCAAAGCAATATATGCCCCAAATAGAAACCAGCATGAATATTTTCAAAAGGTACACAATAAAATTGTAGATCTGGATTATGAAAACATTTGTTTGATTGTAGATTTTAATGGAATTGTGGAAGTCGAGAAAGACTACAAAAGTATCAAAAAGAATAAAAAGAAGAATATATTACCAAAATCAGTTTTTAGTATGACAGCAGAATTAAGTCTTCAAGATGATTGGAGATAGACACACAAGCTAAACAAAGAGTATACATTTTACTCATATCCACATCAATCCTGGTCAAGGATTGATATGGCCTGGATGACACCGGAGCTAGAAAATGGCACAGAAGAAATTGAAATTGGAATTAGTGTTTGGGCAGACCATGGCATAGGGCCGGGCTATTTACGGGACCGCCTACTGCTACCAAATACCTCTCACCGACCCGTGCGCTCTCACAGAGAGGGACTCCTCAGGGTGCCGTCAGCTAGGCAGTGCCGTCTGGCGACACCCAGGGGAAGGGCCTTCTCTGTGGGGCTCCCACCCTCTGGAACGAACTCCTCAGGACTTGTCAACTTCTGGACCTCCAACCTTTGTGAGCTTAAAACACACTTATTTATCTGCGCGGGACTGGATTAGATTTTAAAGTTATGGGTTTTAAGGGGTTTTTATTATTTATACTATTTTAAATTTGGGCAATAGAATAAGTTTTTTAATTGTTGTTTTTTAATCTGTATTTATATGTATTTTAACTGCCTGTGAACCGCCCTGAGTCCTTAGGGAGATAGGGCGGTATATAAATTTGAAAAATAAATAAATAAAAATAAATAAAATAATCCAATAATAATAAAATGGAAAGGCCAAAAACAGAAAAAAAGATGGACGATGAACCAAAAAATATGTAACAACAAAGAATATAGAACGATGTTGGAGAAGGAATTGACAGTATTTTTTCACATAAACAAAAAAGATGACACCTCAACACAGAATTTATGGGATACAACAAAAGCCTATATCTGGGGATTAACGATTGCATATAATTTTAGGAAAAATAAAGAAAGGAAAATACACACCAAAAATTACAAGAAGAATTGCAGAAAGCAGAATATGATTTACAGAAAGATCCACAAAATAAAAGAATAAAAGAAAAATGGAACATTCTAAAACATAAGAGCAATTTAATAATACAAAAAGAATAGGCACAGCAGCTTAGGATGGCAAAACAGAATTATTTTGAAAACACAAATAAAACTGGCCTATGGTTAGCGTACAAATTAAAAAAAGAAAAAGAAAAAAGAACAATACATCAACTCCAGGATGAAAGTGGAACAATATAGTATAGACGGGAAGAAAAAAAGAAAATAATACAAAAAGAAATATATAGCAGAAGATAATGTCAAACAATACATAGAGGCAACAAAAATGGATAAAATCACAAAAGAACAAAAAGAAATGTTAAATAGCCCGATAACTGCAATAGAATTGGAAGCAGGACTGAAAAAGCAGCAAAATAGTAAATCACCAGGACCAGATGGATTGCAGATTGAATTATACAAAAATATGAAAGAGTCGTTATAATCGATATTATTGGAGATTTTCAATGAGGCATTGAAGGAGGCTAAGATACCAACGATATGGACGGAAGCAATCATTATCCTCATTCCCAAGGAAGACACTGATTTACCACAAATTCAAAATTACAGACCAATATCTTTATTAAATACAGACTACAAAATATTTGCAACAATAATAGCAGAGAGGATTAAAAATTTTTTGAATAAATATATACACTCAGACCAGAATGGTTTTCTCACAGAATAAAAAATAATATAAGGATCATAATGAACATTCTGGAATACTATGAAGCCCACCCAGAAAAAACAAGTGTCACTGGTTTTCCTTGATGCCCAGAAGACATTTAATAATTTGAATTGGAAATTTATCAAAACACAAATGAAATATATGGATTTCGGGACTAAATTTGAAAAAATGGTAAATATAATGGTATATATAAAACAAACAGATAGAGTAATTATAAACGATAAAATGACAGAAAATTTTGAGATAACTAAAGGAGTTAGACAAGGGTGTCCACTTTCTCCACTTCTATTTATTTTATCATTAGAAATATTATTGACAAAAATCAGAGAAGATCAGAAGATAAAAGGCTTAAAAACCAAAAAGGAAGAATACAAGGTTCAAGCCTTTGCTGATGATATGGTATTCATTTTGGAAGATCCATTAGAAACCGGCCCCAAACTGATTCAAAAAATTGAGGAATTTTGTGAAGTAGTGAGACTCAAGATAAAAAAAAAA
This sequence comes from Ahaetulla prasina, assembly GCF_028640845.1. Classification (NCBI taxonomy): domain Eukaryota; kingdom Metazoa; phylum Chordata; class Lepidosauria; order Squamata; family Colubridae; genus Ahaetulla; species Ahaetulla prasina. The sequence continues at coordinate 3,797,572 of NC_080544.1, read as the reverse complement.
ATCTAAATTAATAACAAAAGATCTCACCAAAAGTCAAAAAAATGAATTGGAAGAAAAAATCAAAATAAATGTAACCAAGAAAATAAAATATTTAGGGATTTGGCTTACAGCAAAGTGCTTGTCAATTAAGGGGGACAATTATGATAAAATACTAAATAATATAAAAAAAGATTTGGATAACTAGAAAAATCTACAAATTTCATTATTGGGCAGAACCGCTACGATTAAAAAAGAAAAAGAAAAAGAACAATACATCAACTCCAGGATGAAAGTGGAACAATATAGTATAGACGGGAAGAAAAAGAAAAAGAAAAAGAAAATAATACAAAATTATATAATCAGGAATATATAGCAGAAGATAATGTCAAACAATACATAGAGGCAACAAAAATGGATAAAATCACAAAAGAACAAAAAGAAATGTTAAATAGCCCGATAACTGCAATAGAATTGGAAGCAGGACTGAAAAAGCAGCAAAATAGTAAATCACCAGGACCAGATGGATTGCAGATTGAATTATACAAAAATATGAAAGAGTCGTTATAATCGATATTATTGGAGATTTTCAATGAGGCGTTGAGGAGGCCAAGATACCAACGATATGGACGGAAGCAATCATTATCCTCATTCCCAAGGAAGACACTGATTTACCACAAATTCAAAATTACAGACCAATATCTTTATTAAATACAGACTACAAAATATTTGCAACAATAATAGCAGAGAGGATTAAAAATTTTTTGAATAAATATATACACTCAGACCAGAATGGTTTTCTCACAGGAAGACAGATAAAAATAATATGAGGATCATAATGAACATTCTGAATACTATGAAGCCCACCCAGAAAAAACAAGTGTCACTGGTTTTCCTTGATGCCCAGAAGACATTTAATAATTTGAATTGGAAATTTATCAAAACACAAATGAAATATATGGATTTCGGGACTAAATTTGAAAAAATGGTAAATATAATGGTATATATAAAACAAACAGATAGAGTAATTATAAACGATAAAATGACAGAAAATTTTGAGATAACTAAAGGAGTTAGACAAGGGTGTCCACTTTCTCCACTTCTATTTATTTTATCATTAGAAATATTATTGACAAAAATCAGAGAAGATCAGAAGATAAAAGGCTTAAAAACCAAAAAGGAAGAATACAAGGTTCAAGCCTTTGCTGATGATATGGTATTCATTTTGGAAGATCCATTAGAAACCGGCCCCAAACTGATTCAAAAAATTGAGGAATTTTGTGAAGTAGTGAGACTCAAGATAAAAAAAAAAATCTAAATTAATAACAAAAGATCTCACCAAAAGTCAAAAAAATGAATTGGAAGAAAAAATCAAAATAAATGTAACCAAGAAAATAAAATATTTAGGGATTTGGCTTACAGCAAAGTGCTTGTCAATTAAGGGGGACAATTATGATAAAATACTAAATAATATAAAAAAAGATTTGGATAACTAGAAAAATCTACAAATTTCATTATTGGGCAGAACCGCTACGATTAAAAAGAATATTTTGCCAAAATTTTTATTTCTGTTCCAAGTCATTCCAATAAAATTAAGGAAAACATTCTTTGAAGAGTTGAACAAATTAATTACTAAGTTCATATTAAAGGAAAAAAATCTAGGATCAAATTAAAATTATTGCAAGATACCAAAGCTAAAGGGGGGCTGGCTTTACCAGATTGGGAATTATACTACCAAGCATCAATTATCATATGGCTAAAAGATTGGATGGAATTGAAAAATAAAAGAATTCTAGCAATAGAAGGTCACAATTTGCAAGTGGGGTGGCATGCGTTCCTTTGGGACGACAAATACAAAACACATAAATATTTTCAAACACACATAATTAGGAATGCTCTGCTACAGATTTGGAAAAAAATAAAACAAAAACACTATACAAGAATCTCACTGTGGCTATCCTGAACAGAAATAATGAAACACCCAAATTTATTAGATGTAGACAAGATAATTAGATATGAGAAATTAATAAATGTACAGGGAAATTTGAGAACAAAACACGAACTGGAAAAAGCAATAGGTAGGGAGGTAGATTAGTGGACATACACACAAATACGATCAAGGTACACAGAGGATAAAAAATCATACGAAATACAAAGAGAACAGTAAGAAGTGGATAAAATTGTACATGGAACAGAGTTAAAATTAATCAGTAAAATATATGAATACCTATTGTGATATAAAATGGAAGATGAGGTGGTTAAAGAAACAATGATCAAATGGGCAAAAAACTTTGGATACAATATAGAATTGGAGAAATGGGAAAAAATGTGGAGAACAAATTTAAAAATGACAATATCAGTCGCATTCAAGGAAAACCAGTTGAAAATGTTTTAGAGATGGCATCTTCCACCAGCAAGGCTTGCTAAAATGTACCCGAATAGCTCCACATTATGTTGGAAGTGTAAATATATGGAACGTATTACCATTTATGGTGGTCATATCCAACAGAGAAAAAATTTGGGGTTAAAATTAAAAAGTGGCTGAAAGAAATAACTGATCAACATATACACTGGAGACCAGAGACCTTCCTGATGGGAATACTCAACACGAAATAAAGTAAAGAAATAGGATATCTAATTCTACATATAATAACAGCTGCCAGAATTGCATACGCACAGAAGTGGAAAAATGAGAATATACCAATGGAGGAGGAAGTGATAAAGAAAATCTTGGACTGTGCTGAGATGGATAAATTAATGAAGGAGTTAAAAGAAAAAGAAGAGTTGGAATATTATATAGTATGGAACAAATTGTATAATTGGCTAAAGACTAGAAACAGTAAATGATGAAAAAGGTGAAAAGCTTATATATACACGTATATAAAATAACAATGTATGAAAGAAAATGAATAGTTAGAATGATAGATAGGATAGAAGCAGGGGTGAAATGCTCCTGGTTTGGACCGGATCACCTGATCCGGTAGCGATGGTGATGGGTGGTTGGGAGAACCGGTAGCAAAAATCCCCCCTCCCCCCTCATGCCCAGCTGAGCCGTGCAATCATCAGAGGTTTTTTTTTTTTTACTTTTAAAAACATTTTTTCTTCAGTCAAAAAAATGCTTTTAAAAGTGAAAAAAAAAGCCTCTGATGATCGTGCGGCTCAGCTGGGATCATCAGAACCCTTTCAAAGCATTTTTTCTATAAGCTCTTCAGCTGAAGAGGCAGTAAAAAACAGCTTTTAAAGGGTTCTGGTGATCAGGCAACTCACCTGGGATCGTCAGAACCCTTTCAAAGCATTTTTTCTACAACCTCTTCGCCCAAAGAGGTGTAGAAAAAATGCTTTTAAAAGTAAAAAGAAAAAAGTTGGCCACGCCCACCCAGTCTCATTACCCCCCCCCACCAAGCCACGCCCACAGAACTGGTAGTAACAAATTTTACATTTCACCCCTGGATAGAAGATATACAGAAACAAGGGAGAATGGGACAAAAAAGAAAAGTATAATTAAATGAAACGAGAGGGGGAATAAGGATGTAAATATGAGAAGAATAAGGAAACGAAGCTGATGTAAAGAAGGAATATATGTTTTATGTCGATGTATTGTTGTTGTTTTTTGTTTGTTCTTTTTTGTTAAAAAAATAAAAATAAAAAAAAGAGAGAAAGGAGTCCCTTCACTGAAAAATGAAATAAGTACATTGAAGAACAGTGTTCCATAGCACAGCCAAAGTCACTGATGGGACATTTACAGTGGATGGTTTTGTTTTCTAGAAGCATAAAAACTAGATGCACAGCCAACTAAATCCTATTCCCATGATGGCGAACCTATGGCATACGTCCCCAAAGTGGCACATGGAGTCATGTCGCTTGGCATGTGTGGCGGTGCACGTTCCTCTTCTGGGTTTCTGGTGTGTATATGCACGCACCGATCAGCTGGCCTTTGTGCGTGCAGCAGTGCCGGAAACTGGAAGAGCTGGTCTGTGAGCCAGGAATGGGGATGTTCAGAAAGAAGGAGTACCAATGGGAATTCTCCTTTTACAGCATAATCGGTTTCTGGGCAGAGTCTCCCTTGACATCACCCACTGGAAGAGAGAGTTCCGCACACAGAAGAAGCACAAGTTGGTTATTCAGGCCAAGATCGCCCCTCCCATTTTCTCTGCTTCTCTCTCTCCACAGAATTGTCTCTCCTCCTTTTGGAGACTGTGCCCGGAGACCGATGACGCTCAAGCAGAGAGAATTCTCATTGGTGCTGCCCCTCGTCCTGCCCTCTCCCAACTCAAAAGTCAGAGATAAACACTTCCTCTCCCCAATGCAGAACAAGCGGTGATAGGCATGTGCCTATGTGAGGCAGTAATTGGAAGACTTGCTGGCTGGTGCAAAGCTCTTATTCCTGGCTGTAGCCCTGATGAGCGCACGTGCATGTGTGAAGTACTCCTTTTTTGGCACTCGGTGCACATCACTGCCCTACTCTCATTCAACTGACCAAACAGCTTGCCTCTATAGCTACCTAGCTATACATACACACAGGCACACTGTTCTATAGGCAGTTGATTAAACAGCTAATTTTATTTCAAAGCAATCATACACCAGGGAGAAAGAGGGAGGAACTCTCTAAACAATAGAATCCGCCTTTCGCATTTAACACAAAAGAACCAATCACAGATCTCTTGCTGGATTTCAAGTATTCTATATTTAAATTATATAAAAGGAAACCATCTCAGGAAATCAATTACCATCCAAAAATTAAATAGACATAGGCTAAATTTGGAATTCCCTGAAGAACTATTTCTATTCAAGGCACCCATTTAATTCCCCCACACTGCAATAATTGTAGTACTTCCAAAGCAATAAATCTTTCCTTCTGCATATAATAGCCTTTCAGCCTCTCCCTCCCCCCCCCCGCCCCGTCTTTCTGTTGCTGTTGCTAATCCTTTTAAACATTGTCAAGGACACAATATAAAGTAAGGACAATGCTCATCCGGGCACAAGCATGCAGGCATGTTAATTTTCTCAAACAGCAAATGCCAACATAAACCTAGTAAAAATAAAGCCACTGAAAAGCAAGAACATGCCAGCACGCAATAAAGAAATGCAACATTCACAAAACTTCAGAAACATCAGGAACCAACAACTTTAATAGGTGAGAAAAAGTTGAAAGAAAGTTAGGGGTGCTCATAGTCTCTCAAATGCAAATTGTCTAAGAAGGAGAGAAAAGACTTTAAAAAGAGACAGCAGAATATCTGGAAGAGCTGGAGGAATAGAATAGCAGAGCACAGCACAGCACAGCACAGCACAGCACAGCACAGCACAGCACAGCACAGCACAGCACAGCACAGCACAGCACAGCACAGAATGAATAGACTGCTATATTAGAATATTAAAAGATATATATTAGAATAATAGAAGTCCTAGACTTACAATAGTTCATTTAATGATCATTCAAAGTTACAATGGAACTGAAAAATGTGACTTATGACCGTTTTCACTTTGCAGCATCCTCATGGTCATATGATCAAAATTCAGACGCTTGGCAATTGGTTCATCTTTATGATTGTATCAGCTGCAGTTAAGCTTCACTTAACAACTGAGGCAAGAAAGGTTGTAAAATGGGGCAAAACTCACTTGACAAATGTCTCACTTAACAACAGAAATTTTGGGATCAATTGCGGTCATAAGTTGAGGACCACCTGTACAATACAACACAATCACAGAACATCAAGATTTAAACATAACAATTGAAATCCATAGACTAGACTAGAATAGAATAGAATAGAATTCTTTATTGGCCAAGGGTGATTGGACACACAAGGAATTTGTCTTGGTGCATATGCTCTCAGTGTACATAAAAGGAAAGATATGTCACAATGAGTTGCCTACAAAACAGAATGCCTACAAAATTTCAAAATAATAATAATATTAAATAACAAAATCTGCCTATTCTAGGTCCTTGGGAAGGATCCAATCTAAACAAATCCAATCTAAACAAGTAGCTGGCTGTGTGACCAACCATAAACACACAAAAAAGTCTGCATAATGGAGGTGGCTGTACCTGGACACAGCAGAATAGCAGAGAAAGAGAAAAATCAAAAGACAAAATACAAAGACCTGCATATAGAAGAAGTCTGTGGCAAAAGAAACCAAAGATAGGACCAACAATGACAGGCAACTTGGATGCAAATCCAAAAACATCCTGAGCACCATTTGAACACCATCAGCATTGACAAAACTCCCATTTGTCAATTACAAAAGGACAGCTTGACTTGGAACAGCTTACATCCTGTAATGATACCTGTGACATTATTAAAAAAACATCATCTGCCAATCTTAATGCCTTGGAAGGACTCAATCTGGTGGAGAAAAATGGAAATCCAGCCTAACCATCTGACCAACTGTGCAACAAACCATAATATGTGTGTGTGTGTGTGTGATATATATATATATATATATATATATATATATAAATATATATATATATATATATATATATATATATATATATATATATATATATATTTTTATATTTATATTTATATTTATTTGTTTGTTTTCTGAGGTTTTCACGGGTGTTTGTGTAGATCTTTGGTTATTTGGGTTTTCTCCCGCGTAAAATTGGAAGTGTCTTGCCGGCGTTTGACGAAGTCCCATTCGTCATCTTCAGGCTAGGTGTTTACAGCTTCGTGCTTCTAGGAAAAGAAGCACGAAGCTGTAAACACCTAGCCTGAAGATGACAAATGGGACTTCGTCGAAACGTCACCAAGACACTTCCAATTTTATGCGGGAGAAAACCCGAATAACCAAAGACATACATATATATATCAATCAATCAGTAGGTTTAAAAAATATCTAAGAACAAATGGATGTCCAAAATTTTTTTAAAAAAAACCTGGAGAACTAGTGTTGTGAAAACACTATTTAGTGCCACAACTTTTAAAAAAACATATGCATTGCTGGGCTGAATAGAAAATCTGCCTGGGGAGCTTCTCTGTGTTTCTATTTCCCCAGAGAGGTACAGTGTAATTGGAAATGCTGCTTTCTAAGATTTTGATTAAACCCACCAGGAAGCAAAGTCTAATCTGATTCGCGTTCTATTGTGGAGGAGCAAGAGAAGCTATCAACTCAGAATTGTTTGGATCTGACCAACCGTATTAGTCTCCTCCACTGTAGCAAACTGATGACACTCTGGCTTGTGCATAAGGGTAGAAGAGCCAAAGCCTCCATCTGTGACAACATCAATCAGCATTGGATATGTTCAGAACAGGAAGCATGTCTCAGTTTTCTGCATAAGGGAGAAAAACAACCAGGAATGTCACCATCCTCTGGTGACACAATGTACCGATGTTTCAAAGAGCTTGAGTTCTTTAAAAAGAATACTCCGCATGAAACTCTCATGATAAAAGAGCATTTCCTGGTGAAGAGGTTCTACCTTCTCTGTGTCGTGTCCCACTCCTCCACTGACGGCCGGGTCAGGGAAATCCGAATTAGGCGTGCCTCTGCAGCTCTGCCAAAGTCCTAGCAAAGTCCTCAGGGCAGGCAGGAGACCAGAAAGTGACTTCAGCAAGATATGTTTAGACTTTGCCTGACTCAGAGAATGCCAGAAAGCAGGTCCTTTATATAGGCCATGGGGTGTGGCTCCATGACTCAGCACTTATCCAGGCCTGCCCCTCCCTTCCTTCTGTTGCCTCCGCCTATCAAGTCTTCTGACGCGAGGGTCACTCCAGTCTGCAGCTGTTGGCAATTGACCTTCCTCAGGCTCACATGCTGTGGAGGAGGGGGAGGGGTCTAGTTGCTCCGTTTGCCTGGGCATGGAGCCAGAGCTGGGGGCTGGAAATACTTCCTCCTCTTCAGCCTGTCTGGGCATGGAGCCAGGGCTGGGGCCGGGAGGCATATTAGGACATTCCTCCGTGTTCGGAAGCAGATGAGTAGACCCCGGCTGTGGTGAGATCAGACGAGACACAACACTCTGATACCAGACAGGAGGAGTGGCCAAGGAGAGGTAGGAATGGAGGACAATTGTTCCACAACTCCGCAGTTATCTGGATTAAAGATGGCAGCACTGAAATCATAGTAGGGTCCATCCCATTCAAACTAACCCACTGCACTCATGGATTCTGATTAGATGGTAATTGTTGGTTGAGCTATAGTCTAAGACAAGACTGTCAAATTCCCGCCCCGTGGGCCAGATGCATCATGAGCTGGCCACACCCATGCCCATTTTAGTGAAGGGGAAAAATGTCCTGATACATCACGTGACACCGCTGTGACGATGTGAGTTTGACACCCTTGATCTAAGAGATGCCTTGAGTGTCCTCCATAAGGGGAGAAGGCCCTTTGACCTCTAGAATCAACATTCAAAGGAAAATCTGAGAGTTCAAAGATAAATTGGTAAGTTTTTTAGAGGCCTGAATTGAAGCCAAAAGAGCAAACAGTAGGAAAACAAGCAAAACAAGCAAAACCAGCATCAGAGCCAAAACTGCATCAAAATCACGGGCCACCAAAGCTCTCTTCTACATAATCAGTTGTTGAGTTCTTTTTTTTCCTTATGCCATTGCCTTCCCAGAACTCGATGAAGTGTTGTTTTAAGATGCACAAATGTCTTCTTTATTATAAAATCTGATGGAAGGACACAGTCTGCCATTTTAAAAAGTCCAATGCCCTCTTTTCAAAGTTCAAATCGCTCTTTGGTGTTTACTTCCATTCAATCTATTTACGGCTCTGCCAAAGTACAACTGTGATTGACAGCACTTTGGGTTTTTAATTTTAGTTTTTATAAATTGTTGCAGGAAAGCATCTTGTTTTGTAATAAGCAGCTAGGATATACTGTCATGATTATCTAGGATTTTGAAATTAACAACATTTGAAAACAAAGAAAAGAAATTTGTAGTCTGTGAAAAGAATTCTGCTTATATGAAAAACTTTCTTCTTCCATCTTTTGTTTGTTACCTTATCACAAACTTATTCATAAAACCTGTTCCTAAGGCAGGATCAGATTTTAAAAAGTGTGTGTGTGTGTGTGTTTCTTTCTCTGTGTGTATGTGTGTATCGCTATAGGGAATTCCATATTATATCTTATGATCATTAGCAGGGTACAATTGCACAATTAACTAAATGCATTCGTTTATTTGAATTAAGACCTATTTTGCCACCCAAGCAAGCGATCAAGGCAGCCAGCAGAAGTTAAAGCCTAGGAAAATAGTAACATTCATATTAAAACCAATTAGTGAATAAGAGATGGATTAAATACGTTAAATTGCAAAACAGATGCAATTAGATAGAGGAATATAAAAGTACATTTACAATGGAGTTGATTCATCGCCTGGGAATGCTGTATGCAGAAGAAAACCTGTCTGATATGACAGATAAATGAATCTTGGACAAGGAAAGCGAGTTTTGTCTAAAAACCAGCCAAATAACATACGAAGCAGTTTGATTTCTGAGCCAAACAGAATGCCGAGTGGTTGATCTGTTAATGAGAAAAATAGATAAACAAGAGCAAACTGTTTTGACTTTTTGATGAAAAATGGCATACACCTACATAGAAAGCAAGCTAAAATGACAAAGTATAATTTGAAAAATCAATAATAGATAGATTGAGTGATTGATTGATTAAATGTCATCAAGTTGTTTCTGACTCCTAGCAACCACATAGATTTTCTCTGTGATGGTCTATTCCTTCACAAAAAAGCACTTGACCATGCAATAACCAATTTCAGCAAGAAAAAAAGATTACAAAAAATATTTGAAAGCCATCAATAATAAAGTCTCATTTTTTGTGTGGAAAAAATGGATCTACATGGCTGCTAGGAGTCAAAACAATAACCAACCAATCAATGAATCAAAATGATCTGAGACTAATCCAAAATTGCTTGCTAGTTTAGACCAGCATGACTACCCTGTGTTCCCCGAAAATAAAACCCAACTGGAAAATAATCCTAGCATGATTTTTCAGGATGCTCCTAATATAAGCCCTACTCCCAAAATAAGCCCCAGTTAAGATTGTCAACCAGACAGAGGTGTTTAGTACTGTATTTCTCCCAAAATAAGACCTAACAGGAAAATAAGCCATAATGCATCTTTTGTAGCAAAAATTAATATAAGACCCGATTTTATTTTGGGGAAAACATGATATATCCTGATCAATTACATTCTTTAAGAGCTGTAGGTTCAAATTATTACCTTTTACAGAATTAATATTAATACAGAGATTCACTGGAACAAAAAATAAGCATTCTCAGTGATGAACTGGGCAAGAATGTTTATATATTTTCTTGAAGATATGGGAAGACAGAAGAAAATGGAAACAGAGTCCTGTTTCTGGATTAATTGTTTGGTGAGGCAAATGGATCTGGTTTTGTCATCCAATGTTCTGCATAGTTCTGGTCAAATATTTCCTGGAAAGGACCATGCATTAGCAAAGAAGATATAGAATCCATAGTCATGTTTAATTTTTTAAAACATATGTATTTTGTAAATGTATTTTACCAAAAAGAAAGTATAAATAACTAGTAGAAAATTGTAGAATCATGATTGGCAAAACCTGCATCACATTTTGGAGACTATTTAGTGTGCAAGTCAAATATTTAGATGTTTTAAATCTATATATCAGTTTTGATTTATGAAAGCTTTCTTCACTGGAAAATATAACTGTTGCTTATAGAACTCAATAGGAGATTTCTACACTGTTCTTTGTCCTTAACAATTACCCTGAATGATGACTGGCCATTTATCTTCAAACATTAAACTACTTGAAGCCACTAATGGGCAATCTTTTATGTTGACAACACAATCTGTAAACAAATGCCATACTAAACTATAAAAAAAAAGGAAAATCAACTTACTGAGTCATCCAAAGAAATAAGAATGAGAAAAGGGGAAATTTCAAATAGCTTCAGGGAAAATATAAAGATAAATTTGGGGAAAATGTGTTGTCCAAATGGCTGGTTTACAGTCTGTATCACTTTTATTGCTCAAAAAGAAGTTTTTGATGTTTTATTGTAATGCATTATTATTCTGAACATACAAGGTTTCCAGACAGATCTCATTTACTTCAACGCTTTTATATTCAACTTCCATTTTCTGACAATAATCAGTCACTCAAATTGCAAGAACCCTAAAGACTGTACAGGTTTGCTCACTGACAATTTTATTTATCTATTTTTTTTCCTTCCTCCATGATGCCAGGTGCTAAGATTCAAGCTGTTTACATGGCAATTATGCAAATAATGAATAAACTCTTTCTTGAAGCATAGTTGAATAAAATTTCACAAAGAAGAAGCAGAAAGAAAATAGGGAACCAGAACCAGAACAAAACCTTTAAATCAAACTAGTCTTGCCAATTTAGAATCTTTGGACTGGAACATCAAACTTTAAGCTTTTCTCCCATTTGAAGGGGGAAAAAAGAGGTTAATTAAAGCTCTAATCTGATCCAGTTTCCATATTATATTCTAATTCTCCTTCACTGAGCATCCAAAATTGGGCAGAACGACTATATTTAATCTCAGTTATTTCTCTCTTAATCCAAGAGGAAAAAATGGAACATCCAAAATAGAGAATCTAAATTAAGAGATACTATATTATAATCCAAAGGTAGCGTATTATAATGCGGTAGCTCAGGGGCTAGGACATTGAGCTTGTTGATCAAAAGGTTGGCAGCTCAGCGGTTTGAATCCCTAGTGCTGCTGTGTAACGGGGTGAGCTCCCGTTACTTGTCCCAGCTTCTGCCAACCTAGCAGTTTCGAAAGCACGTAAAAATGCAAGTAGAAAAAATAGGGACCATCTTTGTTGGGAAGGTAACAGCGTTCCATGTGCCTTTGGTGTTGAGTCATGCCGGCCACATGACCATGGAGACGTCTTCAGACAGCGCTGGCTCTTTGGCTTTGAAATGGAGATGAGCACCGCCCCCTAGAGTCGGCAACGACTAGCACGTATGTGCAAGGGGAACCTTTACCTTTACCTTACATTATAATCCATGCCTGATGGTATTTATTTTATTTTATGTATCTATTTTATTTATTGCCTGAAGTCTATAATTTTGTGATGAGACACTGCAGCCATCATTGATACATGCCAATTGCAAAGAGCCTGAATTTTGATCACGTGACCATGGGAATCCGGCAAGAGTTCTATGAGTGAGTCCTGGTTATAAGTCACTTTTTCCAGTGCCGTTATAACTCCAAAAGCTTGATAAATGAATGATTGTAAATTGAGGACCATCTTTAATGTTGACAGTGCTTTCATTAACCATTCCAGCAAAAGGAATTTACTGTAAAACAATAGTAATAGTCAATGGTGAATAATGCCATCTGAAAAATCTCAATATTTTCTTATTAAATATAACTTTCTGTGGGAAAATAACAGCAATTCTGATTCCAAAGGCCATAATCTAAAAACAGCACCCCTAGACTTGGAAGTAGACACTAAGCATCTCCCAGTACAACTGTACAGGTTAGAGAAGAAGGTTGCCATGGTTGACTTCTCATACATCTCTGCTTGCAACCAGACAATAGAAACTAGGAAGGGGGTAAGGGCAAAAGAGTCATGGTGGTGCAGTGGTTAGAATGCAGTACTGCAGGCTACTTCTGCTGACTGTTGGCTGTCTGAAATTTGGCAAGTTCAAATCTCACCAGGCTCAAGGTGTCAGGGTTCCAAGTAACACCCCAATGAAAAAACATATTAGCACATCTGGGAAAACCTGAATCTGAAAGCTTCCAGGTTTTCCTCACTAAAGGAAAGTCCAAGTTCCTTCCTCTGCACCCACAAGTCCATCACATGGCCCAATCAAAGCACTGTCCCAACTAGAGAGGCCTCCCAGTTCCAGCCCTCCAGGTGCAGGGCAAGATGTCCTTGACTCAGTGAAAAAAGATGGTTATTATGGCTACATATCACCCATGCTCCATAAAATCCCGGTAAAATCCGGCCGGATCTATCTGGCTCACATGAACCGGTAGGGCCAGCAGCAGGAGGCTCCGTCCACCGGCTGGGACATCATTACATCCCATTTTTTTACCCCCTGCACATGCGCAGAAGGCTCTGTGCATGCGCAGAAGGCTCTGAGCATGCACAGAAGAGGCGCACATGCTCACATTTCCGAACTGGTAGTGAAGGTAACTGCATTTCACCAGTGTGATCCTCCTTCCCAGTTTCCCACAGTAGGAAATGTGGCAGGCCTGAAGGCCCAAGGCAAAAGATGGCTTCCATGCCTGACACAAGGCTGGCTCAGCCTTCCATCCTTCCGAGGTGGGTAAAATGAGGAGCCAGATTGTTGGAGGCAATATGCTGAACTCTGTAAAGTGCTTAGAGAGGGCTGTAAAGCACTGTGAAGTGGTATATAAGTCTAAGTGCTATTGCTACTTATCTAGGATGTTTTTCATGCCTAAACCTCAGAATGTCAAGGTTCCAGAAAAACCTCTTCTGCATAAAAAAAAACTCAGAAGCCATTGTTTTCCAGAGTTCTTTACTAGCATGAGGAAACTGGCACACGATGAGTGAAATTCCAAAACTGAATTTCCGGATTCTTTTCCCAGTTATACAAACCCCAAGAGTCCCACCCCCCTGACCCCTTTGATGGTCACATGGTCCCACGTTCTCCCAGTTCATTCGAATATCTTCTTGCCACTCTTCCTGCAGATGTGAACACCATCCGACCTTGACCGCTTGAAGAATGTTACCATACCCCTCAACCCCCCTTCTTCCCCTCAGGGGAAAAATGTGTCAGCGTCTGGAACCCTAAAGTCTAATATGGTTTCCAGGCCTGACACAGAACTAGCTTCTTCTGTACCTATGTGGAATGATCAGTAAAGCTATACTCATAGAAAAACAATGTCCAGATAGAGGGAATTAAAATTAGACAATATGAGTATAAAGTTAGAGTTTTTGCAGACGACTTAGTGGTTACTTTAACAAATCCTATAAATTCAAGTATATCTTTGTTGGAAACAATTGATAAATACGGAATGGTATCAGGATTTAAAATAAATCAGAATAAAACAAAAGTGATAATCAAAAATATGTCTAAACAAAAGAAACAAAAATTAGAGGAGATAACAGGATTTGAGGTGGTAAAAAAGATTAAATATTTAGGGGTTTATATTAGCTCATCGAACAGGAAACTTTATAAGAATAATTATGAGTTGCTATGGCAAAAAGTTCAGAAAGACATGAACGCCTGGAAAAAACTGCAGCTATCGTTATTGGGGAGGATAGCGGCTATTAAAATGAATGTGTTACCTAGATTTTTGTTTCTGTTCCAGATGACACCAATAATCAAGAAAATCTGGAGGAATGGCAGATTGGGATTAATAAATTTATATGGCGAGGTAAAAAGGCAAGGGTTAAAATGAAAATACGTTGGGAATTATAACGGATTATACAGTGACTGAGATTAAATTGATTTTGAATTTAATAACAGCAGCAAGGCTGCTGATTGGACAATATTGGGGGAAAAAAGAATTACCTACAATAGAAGAATGGATATTGAAAGTTACTAACTTGGCTGAGATGGCTAAAATCTCAGCCTTTTTGAAAGACAATACGCAGGAAAGATATTTAATTGAATGGAAAAAATGGATTGATTATTTACAAAACAGATATCAGATTAAGAGATACCAGACTGCCTTTGAATAATTAGGATGTATTATTTTAGAATGTATTGGGGGAGGTTAGGAAATGAAAAGACTCGGATGAGGTTAATTGGATTAGAAGGGAAAATTTTACTCTATGTTTGGTTCATGTATAATGAACCTTGTGATTGACCCGGGAAGCCGGGGATGTGTGTGTGTGAAGGGAGGGGGGAAGGGGGTTTTGAGGGAGGGAGGGGGGGAAAAGGGGGAAAATATTTTTGTTTGTTAAACTTTTTCAATAAAAAAAGAAAAGAAAAGAAAAACAATGTCCCAGGAGTTTCTTTTGCCACATATGCCAATGAGACAGTTGACAACGGCCATGCTGGTCCTCTGATGTCAAACCATATAGGGCTATATAGGTGAATACCAGACCTTTGAACTGAACCAGAAGCAAATGGATCTTGACAGACTTGAACACTGGGCCCTATCTAACTAAATAATATACAATGTAGAGAAAAGTTAAGTCTTACACTTAAGCAAGAAAAATCAAAAGTACACATATAGACTGGGTGAAACCAGGCTATGGCAGAAATGGCAGTAACTCTGAGAGGGATCTTGGAGTCTTAGTAGACAACCAGCTAAATATGAGCCAGCAGTGTGCAATGGCAGCCAAAAAAGCCAGTGCAATCCTAAACTACATTAACAGAGGGGTACAATCAAGATCAAGGTAAAGGTAAAGGTTCCCCTCGCATATACGTGCTAGTCGTTGCCGACTCTAGGGGGCGGTGCTCATCTCTGTTTCAAAGCCGAAGAGCCAGTGCTGTCTGAAGACGTCTCCGGGTCTGGATGGGAAGGAACAGGCTCAAGCTTAATCCCTCCAAGACGGAGTGGCTGTGGATGCCGGCACCCCGGTACAGTCATCTGCAGATGCGGCTGTCCGTCGGGGGCGAGTCATTGGCCCCGACGGAAAGGGTGCGCAACTTGGGCGTGCTCCTGGATGGACAGTTGTCTTTTGAAGATCATTTGACAACCGTCTCCAGGAGAGCTTTTTATTAGGTTCGCTTGATCTGCCCTTCCTGGACCGGGATGCCCTATGCACGGTCACTCATGCTCTCGTTACATCTCGCCTGGACTACTGCAATGCACTCTACATGGGGCTCCCCTTGAAGAGCACTTGGAGACTCCAGTTAGTCCAGAATGCGGCTGCGCGGGTTATTGAGGGAGCAGCACGTAGCTCCCACGTAACACCTATCCTGCGCAGACTGCACTGGCTATCTGTGGTCTTCTGGGTGCGCTTCAAGGTTTTGGTGATGACCTTTAAAGCGCTCCATGGCTTAGGACCAGGATATTTACGGGACCGTCTTCTGCCGGCTTCAATCTCCCAGCGACCGGTGCGTTCTCACAGAGAGGGACTCCTTAGGGTGCCGTCAGCCAAACAATGTCGACTGGCAGCCCCCAGAGGGAGGGCCTTCTCTGTGGGGGCTCCTACCCTGTGGAACGAGCTTCCCCCTGGACTCCGACAATTGCCTGACCCTAGGACCTTTCGCCGCGAACTTAAAACCTATTTGTTTCATCTCGCTGGACTGGCTTGATTTTTTAAAATTTTAATTTGATTAATTGGGGTTTTAAATTTTTAGTAATTTATAGGGTATAACTGTGTTTTAGTTTTGGCCAATTGAATGAGTTTTTTAAGGGTTGTTTTTAATATTGTCTGCTTTCCTGTATTTTAACTGGCTGTTCACCCCCCTGGAGTCCTTCGGGAGAAGGGCAGTCTATAAATTAAATTATTATTATTATTATTGTTATTGTTATTGTTATTGTTGTTATTATTATTATTATTATTATTATTATTATTATTATTATTATTATTATTATTATTATTATTATTATTATTATCATGTGGCCAGCATGACTCAACGCCAAAGGCACACAGAACGCTGTTACCTTCCCACCAAAGGTGGTCCCTATTTTTTCTACTTGCATTTTTACGTGTTTTCAAAACTGCTAGGTTGGCAGAAGCTGGGACAAGTAACGGGAGCTCACCCCATTACACGGCAGCACTAGGGATTCGAACCGCCAAACTGCCGACCTTTCAATCGACAAGCTCAGCTGTCTTAGCCCCTGAGCCACTGCGTCCCTAATCAAGATCAAGTGAGGTACTAATACCACTCTATATAGCCTTAGTAAGACCACACCTAGAATACTGCATCCAGTTTTGGTCACCACACTATAAAAAAATGTTGAGACTCTTGAAAAAATGCAGAGAAGAGCAACCAAGATGATTAGTGGACTGGAGGCTAAAACATACGATGAACAGTTGCAGGAACTGGCAACATAGCGTGTCTAGTGAAGAGAAGGACCAGGGAAGACATGATAGCAGTCTTCCAATATTTGAGGGGCTGCCACAGAGAGGAAGGGGTCAAGCTATTTTCCAAGGCACCCAAAAGCCAGACAAGGAATAATGGGTGGAAACTGAACAAGGAGAGATTCAACCTAGAAATAAGAAGAAATGTTCTGACAGTGAGAACAGTCAACAATAGAACAGAAGTTGCCTTTGGAAGTTGTGGGAACTTCATCACTGGAGGCTTTCAAGAAAAGATTGGACTGCCATTTGTCAGAAATGGTGTAGGGTCTCCT
Organism: Ahaetulla prasina; assembly: GCF_028640845.1. NCBI lineage: Eukaryota > Metazoa > Chordata > Lepidosauria > Squamata > Colubridae > Ahaetulla > Ahaetulla prasina. The sequence continues at coordinate 3,780,410 of NC_080544.1, read as the reverse complement.
GCTTGGGCGGGGAGTTGGATTAGATGACCTACAAGATCCCTTCCAACTCTGTTAATCTGTAGCGAATCCGGAGCCAATACAGGATCCACAACAGAGGTGTTCTGTACTCTTGTTAGCTATACCTATCAGAAAGAGGCTACCCTGTTTTGCACCAACTCCAGTTTTCAAGCAATTTTCAAGGGCAGTCTGATATAGAGCATAGTGCAGTTGTCCGGACAAATTGTGCTGAAGCCATGAGTTGCTGTTGTGAGAATTATCTGGTACGATCATAAGCAGTAGAAATAAAAGGAAACAGATCTCCCATGCAGTGGGTAAGTAATAATAATTGTTCAATTATCACTTTTGAAATAGCCTAGCTAGTTTGCTGAAACAAAAAAAAAAAGTATCCCATGAGTAAGAATCTCTACATTCATACAGTTCTAAATTAATTTCTCCCCTCAATACAGCTTGCAAGTTATTATGTAATATGCCCTTTGTAATAATGCATTCAGCAGCTTTAACAGATGCAAAATATTAATTACAGCATAGGAGTTATTCCCAAGCTAATGTTTCTGTTGAGAACCGGATGGTAAAAGAAGTGCTAGTTGAACATAATTTTTAGGACTTGTTTATGACATTCTGAAATAAAATAAATAAAATAAAATAAAGTACAAACTGAATTAATCTGTATCTTACATGAAAATAGAATTCAGTCTAAATCCACCAGTTTCAAAGGAGGTAGTGAAAAAGTAAGCACTCCTAAACAGCACACAAGTTCAAAAGTGCTTTTAAAATAATAAATGTAAAGTATTTTGAAAATGGGGTGCAATGACTCAGCGATTAAAGATGCTGAGCTTGTCAGCTGGAGATCTGGAAGCCAGGGTTTGAGACCCAAGCACCGTGTGATGGAATGAGCTCCCATTACTTGCCCTGGCTCCGGACCACCTAGCAGTTTGAAAGCATGCAAATGCAAATAGATAAATAGGTACTGCTTTGGTAAGAAGATAACATAATTCCATGCATCACAGCCTACAGTTATACGTGTGACATGACCATGGAAAATATCTTTGGGTAATACTGGCTCCCTGGAAAATATCTTTGGGTAATACTGGCCAAGATGAGCACCGGCCCTAGAGTTGGACATGACTGGAGGGGAAACCCTTATCTTTTATTTTGAAAATAGAAAGTATATACTGTAATTTATACTTGATGCTACATTGATTATATATATGCTGCAAGATGAATTACAGTACAGGAGGTTTAGATGCTTCAATTATATTTTTCAATCCTATCAGTCTAAGCATTAAAAATATGCACTACAGATACCCTCTATTACTTTCAGAAAGTTCCTTTTAAAAAACAGATCATTTTGCTCACAAATGAGACAGAATTTGGAAAACCTACACAACAGAAGATGGAAAAACGGAAGCCTTAACAGAAACAAACACCTCTGCAATACGGTTTTCCCACTTACTAGCAAGTTGCAAACAAAGTTAGGAAAACGTAAGATCATTATTTCACCAGCACAAGTGTTCTCATGGCCTCCGGCTTCCTAATTGATTTTTTATGTCCTGCACATCACAAAAATTCAGTTGAAATAATTAAAAGAAGGGTTACTAAAGGTCATAGGATATATAATCCAACTTCTAGAAGGCCACAAATTCACCACCTCTGGTTTAAAGGTTCTGTCAGTGTCTGCTAGCTGCTTTTATTGTTTTATTGTTCAGCTAATTGCTTTATTGCTGTCTTTAGGGCTAGGCATTGTAAAGGGGTGATATATCTTTAAATATAGGTTAGCTGCTTCGGCTGCCATGGATTCAGGGAGGAGGAGGGGGCTAACGCACAAACAAAACTTATGAATTAATACAGAAATGAAACCATCTGAAGATGACCGCACGTGACACCTGAGGGAGAAGTGGATTGGACATAACTGCTTGACCTTTGGAGGGAGGGGGATTTATGTGGGGACATGTATGTGTAAGACACACTTATTATTCAGAACTTGCTTTACTTCGTTGCAATCAGTTCATTCTCAGTAAAAGATACTTTTCTCTACAAACCATGGAGTTGGGGTTTTTCTTTCTTGAGTTCTGAAAGGAGGCACGACTGACATAGGGGCCTTTGGAACAATACCCGAAAGGCTGCCTAGATACATGGAAATTTTATTAGATCTGAATATCCTGATTTTACAAAAAAACACCCTATTTTGGAACTGTGTATATACTTAGATGCTACCTTAACAGCTTTTAGGTCCTTGGTTAGGACTTGAACTGCTAAGTTTTTACCAGTCCCAAACTGTGAATCGAATTGAAGATACCATAACCATAATAACCATCTGTCTATCCTAGATCAGCAGTGAAATCCTACCGATGGGGAGGACAGAATTCCCAAGGAATACTGGGACTTTCGGGAGGTATTTAGTGAGAAGGCCTCTGACGCGTTGCCCCCTCATAGGCCCACAGACTGTAGCACTGAAATTCTGCCAGGGTTAAAGCTTCCTACACTAAAATCCTATCCCATGACACAGAAGGAATTGGGGGAGTTACGGAACTTTATTGATAAAAATCTGGAACAAGGATTTATACAACCAGCTAGGCAACGAGTGGCTGCTCCGGTGATGTTCCGAGAAAAGAAAGATGGGTCCTATCGCCTAATGGTTGACTACAGAAATTTAAATACTGTTGTGTAGAAAACATGTATCCTATGCCACTTATGAAGGATATGTTGGCCCATTTGTTAAAGGAGAAGTTTTTCACCAAGCTGGACTTGCAGGAGGCCTACTATAGCGTGCGCATTAAAGAAGGAGATGAGTGGAAAACTGCTTTCAATTGTCCCCTGGGCTGTTTCCAATTCCGGGTGCTCCCGTTTGGCTTACAAGGAGCCCCTGCAGTGTTCATGCAGTTGATAAATAAAGTTGTCCATAAGCACCTGTTCAACAGGGTCCTGGTTTATCTTAACGACATCCTTATCTACACAGAGACCATGGATGAACATATAAAACTAGTGAGAGCGGTTCTCAAAAAATGGTTGGCTGCAGAACTATATGCAAAACTGTCTAAATGCGAATTTCATCAAACCAAGATTGATTATTTGGGATACCGTATATCTCCGGAGGGACTGGAGATGGATCCAGGGAAGGTCCGCGCAGTGTTGGAATGGGCACTTCCGCGTACTCGCAAACAGTTGCAGAGTTTTTTGGAGTTTACCAATTTTTATCGCCAGTTCATTCCTTCATTTGCAAAGATTGCCCTACCAATCATTAATCTCTTGAAAACAAAAGGGGATGAGAAGCCTAAACCGTCCCTACCACTAGAATGGTCAATGGAGTGCCAAGCGGCATTTGAGAAGCTGAAACGGCTGTTTGCTGCCGAACCGATCCTAAAACACCCTGAAACAGAGGCCCCATTTGTGGTTCAAGCAGATGCCAGTGACATTGCGGTGGGGGCAGTCCTGCTCCAAATGAATACCGAAGGAAAGTTGCAACCTTGTGCGTATACATCTCGGAAACTGACAGTTACTGAAAGGAGGTGGGCTATATGGGAGAAGGAGGTGTTTGCTGTTCGCTGGGCTCTTCTGATGCGGAGACAGTTCCTGGAAGGGGCTAAACACCCGTTTGAGGTATGGACTGATCACAAGAATTTAGAAGCCTTGAAAACGCCCAGGAAACTGTCACCAAAACAAGCCCGGTGGGCCCAATACTTTAACCGTTTAAACTTCTCCCTGCATTATATACCAGGAGGAAAGAATTTCCTGGCAGATACCCGTTCGCGTTTACCACAATATAATAGTGCATGCACAGATGTGGTCCACCCTATTATCCCAGTACAACAGCTTGCAGCCCCAGCAGTTACTCGAGACCAGTTAAAGACAGATGCATCTTTGCCAAATGACCTAACCAAGTTTTTAAAGGAGGCTTTAAAAACTGATGTCTGGTTTCTAGCCCATGCAAATGAATGTACCCTCTGCGATAATCTGGCCTGGGTGGGGGTAAAAATATATGTCCCTGCTAGCATAAGGGAGATCATACTACAGCGTTGCCATGATGCCAAGATGGCTGGACATTTTAGATTTGTGAAAACCCTACACCTATTGAAGGGACAGTTCTGGTGGCTGGGTCTGAAGAAAGACATTGAATCGTACATAGCGAGCTGTCCCGTATGTGCAGCGGCATTACTGTGGAACCGGTGGGTGGTTAGAAAATTTTACTCCTAACAAAGATACAAAAGTGGGCGGTAGGTATAAAAAGGTTGACTACCCCTGTTCTAAATAAATACCAAGATTGTCCTAAACTAAGATTGGTACATATTCTGTGTATGTTCAACTGCATTAGGAAGTCTGTGCAACCACTCCAACCAGAAGGACCAATTAATTGCTGTCAGTTGGGCAAATACTTGTAGTTGGAGTGTCTTTCTGTTGTAACTATAAAGTTCGTAGAGTCACAGATTGCACTGCCCTTGAGGAAAACGTGCCCAGGTTATGAAAAAGCCTCTTACAATTTAGTAATATATTATAGTCTGTGAATTTCAGATGGGAAGTATGTCAACATATAATACCTTTAGTCCAGACTCCACCCACCCACCTGGATGTCATCACGTCCCATTTTTGATGCTCTGTGCATGCGCAGAATGCCCTGCACATGCATGCACTCACATTTGCGAACTGGTAGCGAAGGTAAGTGAATACCACCCCTGCTTTAGCCTAGATGCAAGGGGACATACAATTGTCTGGCTGGGGAATTCTGAGAACTGAAGCAACATGTCTTAAAGTTGCCAAGGTTGGACATCCCTGATATAATGTCAGTCGGTCTTTCTTTTTTGTTCCCTGAAATTGCAATGAAGAAAATTGAATAACATTAGGACCAACTATGATCTCATAAACCATAGTGCAAGTTTTCAGATTCTCCAGATGTTTTAACTGAATTTTATAATGAGACCCTTCATAAGCCACACATGCATAGTCAGGAACAGTTTATGACAGGGATCTCCAACCTTGGCAACTTTAAGACTTGTGGACTTCAACTGTCAGAGTTCCTCAGCCAGCAAAGCAATTCTGGGAGTTGAAGTCCACAAGTCTTAAAGTTGCCAAGGTAGGAGACCCCTGGTTTATGAAATAGCTATTTAAGTCTGGAAAGAGATGAAGCTGCTTTAATGATTTAAAACGAAGCCTTTTTTCTGCACATAGTAAAGCACCTCCTTTGAAACATTTACACAGCCATATCTTATAAGGAAAAGCAGAACTGAAACCAAAACTCTAAAAATAAGACAGATGTTGTCACCTTAAATGCCTTCATCTTGGAACTCAATCTCAAAATGAAACTAACCCCATGAGCACCAATCTGGAAATAAATCTTCTTTTGGCATAAACTCGAATGAAATTTTTAGTGTGAATTGCTCAGTTTCTGCAAACGCCCCAGTGATTTTAGAATGAGGAAGCAATGGCTCCCCTACATCTAAAAAACTCTATTTGGCTGTTTCTAAAAACTGTTATTTACCCTTAAGAGGATATAAAAATAGTTCTACTGACTGCCTTGTTGTTAACAATCTAAATCCGAAAACAGTTCACAATTCAGGAAACACATATAATGCAAATGGACCAGTGGTGGGTTGCTCCCAGTTCGGTCAGGTTCTATAGAATCGGTAGTAAAACCGGCCCACCTGCCATGATGTAATCATGGGTGAACTATGCATGCACAGAAGCTTCTGCGCATGTGCAGAATTGCGCACGTGCACGCAAGTGAAGCAAGCACACATGTGCGATCCTGATGCGAACCAGTAGTAAAGATAAGTGGAACCCACCCCTGAAATAGGAAAACAAGACTGTGCATTTACATTACATGGGAACTGGGCAGCTTTTAACAGGTAGTGACAAAGTTGCATATTTTGCCATTAACTCAGATCTACTGACCATAATATGCCCAAAATTTCCTCTACTTAGTAATTATTTCCTGATAATAACAGAACAATTGATGTTGCAAGAAACAAAACTTTAATTAGGAGAGACTGGGATCCATGAGGTTCTGATCTGTGGCTGCAGATATATAAATATTCACACGTTGGATTTTCAGATCGTGTACATTTCATTTGTATCTGTGTGTCATATTTGTTCCATGTATTGTTGTTTTCTGTCAAAGACCATGCTGGCTGAAGGCCAGCACTTCTAGGTAGAATTAGATTGGGGAAAGCTGTTCTGCATATAAAGAATTTATTTACAGGAAGGACTGTTGAAACTTCCTACAGCAGCAAATGATACAAAAAGGTTTTGGACTATATTGCACTAATGGAGAAATTAGCAACAAATAAGGGGAAACACCCCCCCTCTCAATTGATAAAGGTTTATTTAGCAAAAATAAATAATCTACTAAATGTTCTACTTCTTGGGAGAATTCAGTCTTTATTGTCAGTGCACAACATGTGTACAATGAGATTGGCTGAACCTCCCTTATTGCCCCCCCCACAACATAAATACATACCACAGTGAAAGAAAGAAAATCCCTAACCCAATAAATCAGAGGTCTTCAAACTTGGCAGCTTTAAGACTCGTGGACTTCAACTCCCAGAATTCTCCAGTCAGCTATGCTTAAAGCTGCCAAGTTTGAAGACCTCTGCAATAAATCATACTAACAACACACAATCCTCTATACATATATGTGCGTTACTGGAGATCTTTAACCAGAGATTAGACAACCATTGGTCTGAAATTGCACAGACAGTCATGCTTGAGCAGTGGGTTGGTCTGGATGATGTCCAAGGTTTCTTCCAACTCTGTTATTCTGTAATTCTAATATCTAGACCCAATCAGTGAATGAGAGAGAACTTTATGGACTTTCTCAAAGAAATTGATTCTTAGCCCATCATGAAAACAGACTGGGAAAAAGAGATCCCATTTTATTTAATTCGCTCAACTCAACCTTCTCCAGCCTCTAATTCTTGACATGAAAGCATGGAAGGTCCTTAAAGAAAGCCTATATGAATCTTTATCTTGAAAATTCATTCTTTATAGGTCCAAAAAAGATAGACAGAAAGAGTTTTGCTTTCTATTTTCCTTCTGTAAAAAGGTAAAGGTAAAGGTTCCCCTTGTACATACGTGCTAGTCTTTGCCGACTCTAGAGGGCGGTGCTCATCTCCGTTTCAAACCTGAAGAGCCAGCGCTGTCCGAAGACGTCTCCATGGTCATGTGGCTGGCATGACTCAACGCCAAAGGCGCATGGAACGCTGTTACCTTCCCACCAAAGGTAGTCCCTATTTTTTCTACTTGCATTTTTACGTGCTTTCGAAACTGCTAGGTTGGCAGAAGCTGGGACAAGTAATGGGAGCTCACCCCATTACACGGCAGCACTAGGGTTTCGAACCGCTGAGCTGCCAACCTTTCGATCGACAAGCTCAACGTCCTAGCCCCTGAGCCACTGCGTCCCCTCTTTCCTTCTGTAAGAATATTTAAAATAATCATAAATTGAGTATTCTCATTAAATTTATTTTGGGATGGTTACATTGAATAGCATTTTCTATCTTTGTTTAATTCCTGGTATTAGGACTAACCACTAGAAAGAATGTATTGGTAGTAGATTGTAGTTATTGGGTTTTGCTTGCTCTTATTGGCATTTTTCTTTATAATTTCAATTATAAAGAGAATTAAATGTCCACCCTAGTGAAATTGCTAAGACTTGTATTTGTGTGTGCTTATATCTATGCACAGTCCAAAATATAAATGGTTGTTCATTCTGATATTTAATACACTTAAGCATCCATTTGCCACAATATTTGCAACTTTTTACAGGTTAGGGATAAACCTAGGGGTGAAATCCAGCAGGTTCTGACAGGTTCCAGAGAACCGGTAGTGGAAATTTTGAGCAGTTTGGAGAACCAGCAAATACCACTTCTGGCTGGCCCCAGAGTGGGGAAGGAATAGGGATTTTGCAGTATCCTTTCCCTGCCACGGCCACAAAGCCACACCACACCCACCAAGCCATGCCCACAGGACCAGTAGTAAAAAAAAAAGGATTTCACTACTGAATAAACCATATGTATAATTTAATGTAAAACATAATATAACATAAAGCAATATAATGCAGTGCTTACTTATGGCTCTCATTCCTAAACAGCAGAGAAATTTAGTGCAGGTAGTTATTAAAAAAACATTTAACCTCATTCTTGCTAAACTCTTTGCAATAAATAAATCTATAAAAGCAATATAGAAAAGTGTCATCTCCCCCACCCCCCTTAATATTTCCTTAGGCTGGAAGACTTTTGAAAGGTCAGGCTGATTCAGCTAAGTCTCCCACTGTGACATTATAAGATCTGGATGTCTTTTACATTTACACTATACAGCATCAGTAATAGGCAATCTTATAATTGAAGACATTGATGTTGATTTCTCAGGGGGAAAAATCTTGACCTTCAAAGAGTTTAGAAATACATAGAGAGCAGGGCCAGAAGGAGGTTGGCCATGAGATGAAGATGAGAGACATTTAGACATTTGTTCAGAATTTACCTCCCGTAGCTCCATTCCTCATTTTCATCTTTGGTGAGAGATCTCAAGCTTTACCTTCAACTTTTCTTAAAGAAATCAGGTTTTTATTTATTTATTTTACATACTGTTATTTTTTTAAAAATAGCTTAAGGTAGCAAATGTACACCGTACTCCTCTTTTACCCACAGCAACCTTGTGAGATGAGTTGAGCTGAGAGACAATGACTGGCCCAAGGTCCCCTAGGACAGGGGTCTCCCACCATGGCAACTTTAAGACTTGTGGACTTCAATTCCTAGAGTTCTGGGAGTTGAATTCTGGGAGTTGAAGTCCACAAGTCTTAAAGTTGCCATGGTTGGAGACTCCTGCCCTAGCAAGGATTCAGGTCTACAGTGGGACTAGAACTTTTTATTTTTATTTTTTATTTACATTTATATCCCGCCCTTCTCCGAAGACTCAGGGCGGCTTACAATGTATAAGGCAATAGTCTCAACTTGCCATCTTCTGGAAAATACCCCAAAATCTCTCAGATGGAGTTTATGCCTAAAGTGGGACTAGAACTTACAGGTTCATAGTGATTTGCTCAAAGTCCTCCAACAGTATTCATGGCTAAAATAGGACTAGAACTCACCATCTCCTGGCTTCTAAACAGGTTCCTCCTGCCCTTATTTTGTTTTGTCCTGAACTCCTAATTCACCTCTACTGATTAATCAGAAATCAGTGAGAACTCTGCCAAGAATGTTATGCTTTGTTTCTGTTTTGCTTGGCAGTCAGGTGTAGCTGGTCAGATGCTTATTTATTTAAGATTTATATCCAGGTCAGGAAAGATCTCACTACACTTAGAGATAAAATTACGATCACTGTCCCAATATTCTTCTGGGATCTAAGCCAGGGTAGCCACATGGATTTTGAGTTTGGCCAGATAGCACAGATTTCCAACTATATTAGATACTTGCTTTGTTTAGCTGAGTCCCTTTTATGTTTGACATATTCACTAAAGGTTGCCAAGATCCAGTAGTGGAATTATAGTGATTAATAGCAGCAGAAGTTGCTCAGTGAGTGGGAAGCAGTAGACAAATCACAAGGAGAAACCTTTCCAGACCACAGACAGACAAGCACCAGTTTCAACTTTTCTGGAGGTACCAGCTTGTTTTAAGAAGATTTTTCAGGTGCAAATAACCACGAACATTCACTGAGTTTAAAGCAGAGAAGAATTTATTACGGTATTGCTACCTATACACAAGTATCTAGTCAACTAATGGTCAAAACTAAATTGGCACTAGATAAGGTTAATAGAATTCGGGGGGGGGCTGGACTTGGCTCTCTTATGGCAACTTAAGGACTCTAAACTGATGACATATTTAACCCCATCTTTCAGCTCAGCCTGCTCTTCTCCTGCAGCTTTACATATCAATGCAAACCAATCAGCAGTCCAAGTCTCTCTTTAAAACTTTCATTGATTACTAACTGCCTGTGATCTCAGGGTTTTGTTATCTCTTTTTATTGCCATCCCTGTGACAAAGCAAAACCAAATCCATGTTTATTATGGTCAAAGATAAGGAGAGTGGGATGCAAGGAATTTAAAAGCATAAAAAATACAAAAATAAAGTGACATAAAAAGCTAAAAAGTTAAAAACAAACACCTGAAAAAGAATCTAAACAAAGCCCAAAAGGAAAGGTAAAAGCATGGATATAAATCTGGAACCGAACACACTCAAAACTGTAGAAATGGTGGTAGACTTTACGAGAAACCCTTCCATACTTCCACCTCTTAAAATAGTAGACAACACAGTATCAACAGTAGAGACCTTTAAATTTCTAGGTTCTACCATATCGCAAGATCTAAAATGGACACCTAACATCAAAAACATCATCAAAAAACCACAACAAAGAATGTTCTTTCCGCGCCACCTCAAAAAGCTCAAACTGCTCAAGGAGCTGCTGATCCAGTTCTACAGAGGAATTATTGAGTCTGTCATCTGCACCTCTATAACTGTCTGGTTTGGTTCTGCAACCCAACAAGACAGACACAGACTTCAGAGGATAATTAGAGCTGCAGAAAAAACAATTGCTACCAACCTGCCTTCCATTGAGGACCTGTATACTGCATGAATCAAAAAAGGGCTGTGAAAATATTTACAGACCCCTTGCATTCTGGACAGAAATTGTTTCAACTCCTACCCTCAAAATGATGCTGTGGAGCACTGCACACCAGAACAACTAGACATATTGGAAAAAAGAATCCAAACACTAAGTACAAGCTTGATGACCCCCACCCTGTTAAAGACCTTGGAGTTTTCATATCAAATGATCTAAGTGCCAGAGCCCACTGAAACTACATCGCAAAAAAGGCTTTAAGAGTTGTAAACCTAATCTTTTTTTTTCATAAAAAAGTTTTATTTTTACAATCATATCAAACAGCTCATCCAATGTACAGTTATATACAATTAGTCGGGCTTGCCCAGTCACCCCCCCCCCTTTTTAACACTCTTCCCTCTTCTACCTTCTTCTACTTTCCAGACCTTCCTCTCCTTCTCTTATCTACATCCTCTCCTCCCTCCACCCTACACCTTCCTTCTCCCTCTTCTACCCCTCTTCCTTCCTCTTCTCCTCTTTCTTACCTCCTACTCTGTCCTCTTTTCTCCCTCCCCACAGTTCTAAAATGGTAACTGGGCAGACCCGACCCTACATTAATTATATTTATATATCTTCAATAATCCCTGTACATTAACCATCACTCCATCCTCTACCCTCAACCCCCAATTCCCTCCCCTTACCCCCACCCCGACTTCCCAGAACAAAATGCAGGGTATCAAAACTAACAATCATAATCCAAAATAAATCCTAAATTATAATCTCTAGTCACTCCACACATAATCACACTCTCAATTCCCCTCTCCTTCAGAAATATATCTAATACAAAATATTTCCTAAATTTACTCATATGCTATTCGATATTTTTTTATCTGATACTTATTTTGAATATAACCAATCCACATTTTCCATTCTAAAATATATTTTTCTTGTGTATAGTCTTTCAAGTAAGCAGAAATTTTTGCCATTTCTGCCAGATTTGATACTTTGAGTGTCCATTCTTCATTTGTAGGTAATTCTTCTTTCTTCCAATATTGAGCAATCAAAAGTCTCGCGGCTGTTACTAAGTTCAAAATCAATTTAGTCTCTATAGCTGTACAATTCATAATTATTCCTAGTAGAAAGAACTGTGGAGTAAACTTAATCTTCTTTTTCTCATTTGTTTTAACAAATTATCCTCAGTTTGCTTAACACCTATTTTTTGATCTTGCGTAGCTTCTTCTCCAAAAACACCACACTACTAACCAGAGCATATAAAACATTTGCTAGACCAATTCTTGAATACAGCTCGACTGTCTGGAACCCATACCACATTTCTGACATCAATACAATTGAACATGTCCAGAAATATTTTACAAGAAGAGTTCTCCACTCCTCTGAATACAACAAAATACTTGATGCCACCAGACTTGAAATCCTGGGTTTAGAAAATTTAGAACTACACCACCTTTGACATGACCTGAGCTTAACTCATAGAATCATCTATTACAATGTCCTTCCTGTCAAAGACTACTTCAGCTTCAATTGCAACAATACACGAGCACACAATAGATTTAAGCTTAATGTTAACCGCTCCAATCTTGATTGCAGAAAATATGACTTCAGTAACAGAGTTGTTAATGCTTGGAATAAACTACCTGACTCTGTGGTCTCTTCCCAAAATCCCCAAAGCTTTAACCAAAGACTATTTACTACTGACCTCACCCCATTTCTAAGAGGTCTGTAAGGGGTGTGCATAAGAGCACAAGTGTGCCTACCGTTCCTGTCCTATTGTTTCCTTTCGTTATATCCAATTAATATAGTTATTATATACTCATACTTATATATATGCTTATATATTGTATAGTTATTTCATGCTTATGCTTATATATACTGTGTGACAAAAATAAATAAGTAAATAAAAATAAATAGACACGAGAACAGTTTCTTCCTGAATGCCATCATTCTGCTAAACAAATAAATCCCTCAACACTCAAACTATTTACTAAATCTGCACTACTATTAATCTTCTCATCGTTCCCATCACCTTCCACTTATAACTGTATAACTGTCACTTTGTTGCTTGTGTCCTTATGATTTATATTGATATTGATTGTTTCCTGATTGCTTATTTGTATCCTATGACTATCATTAAGTGTTGTACTTTAGAATTATCGACGAAGGTATCTTTTCTTTTATGTACACTGAGAGCATATGCACCAAGACAAATTCCTTGTGTGTTCAATCAACTTGGCCAACTTAAAAAAAAATCTATTCTATTCTATTTTTAAAAAGCATGGCAAACTGAATCTATATAATAGAAAACGTTCTATAATGAGATTTTAGGTGGTCATTAAAACTGATTTGTGTCAAAAGGTGATCATTGGCTCCATGGGAGTCCAACCTATTTTAATTATAATATTGAAGAGTAATGCTTTAGGCTGTGCAGACATTTAGATTAAGACTCAGTTTCAGGGTATGCTACATAATTGAGGTGCTGTTGCAACTGATCTCCAGGTAAGGTTTTTGGCTCTTGCCAACTGCCTAAATCATGATAGACAGACACTCAGAAAGTTCTTAGACCAATTGAAATACCTCTGAGTAGAATTGTTAGGCTTGTGCTTTGGGTTTCTGGACAGACTGAGGCTTTGTACATGTATCAAGGATCAAAGGCTGAAATCACAGGAAAAAAGCAAACAAAACATCTAGAGAAAGGATCCATGCAGGAAGGAGAAATATAGAGGACCCAGCACAGAAGGCCATATGCAGGGAAGATATAGTCTCTCAAAGCAAAGCAAATAACAACTGGTTTCTGGGCACACTCCTGCAGATGCTTGAGAAGGCTGTCAGTCCTCTCATTTGGAATGGCTCCCTCATTCAATTTCAGGGGGGAAAAAGGAATCTTATTAAATTATATCATAACCAAGTCTCTTGTTTTGTTTTCCTCCATAAAATGGATAGATACTCCTAATAGGAGGGGAAAAAAACCCTAATATTTCTCAAATGCGATTAGATGCATTAGAAATCTTTCAAAGTTGCGTTTAATCCTATTTTTCCTTCCCTCCACCCTGGAGGAGAATGGAGCACAAGTATAGAATATTTTAAAGGATTTCCAGGAAGAATAAAATTGGAGATGGATGCATCTGAAGACAACTAATGAATAAATATGTCGCTTCTATCACAAAGGTTATGTAAATACACCAGGATTTTTGCCTAGAAATAACTCATCAGAGGCAAATGGATTGGAAATTGAGGCTTTTTAAAGATACTTCTGATGGGCTACACTGTGCTTGAACTACAGGCTCTACCCTCAGATATGAAGCAGGCTAGCAAGAGATGTTCTACCAAAACGAAAATTTGCTTTTGAAGTAGGTAGACATTTTCAAAGTAGTACAATACAGCACTGATGAACCGCAATTTCTTAAGCCCAATTCAATGTCATGATTATGAAAGTGAGTGATTTCATATTAGGAATGCATGTCACCACATTGCAGCATTTTGCAAAAAGTGTGTGTGTGTGTGTGTTTAGGTGAACATAAAGGAATTGCTTGGCAAAAGTAGAATGCATTTTCTTACAGTCAACTTTTAAGCATCAGAGATTTTTACTTTGGACTTAGAGGAAAAAAGAGGCACCTTGTTATTTTCAAATATAAATTAAGAAGAAATTGTGCCAATTGATGAACATGGAGGGGAAAAAATGAAAAACCAGATTAGTTTAGGGTGGAATTTGTTGTGGGAATTCAATGGTAAACAATGGTCCCAAAGAAGATTCTGGATTCTCTTGCTTGGTATAAGGAGGTGTTGTGGCTCCTGCCCCCGAACCTGGCCCCATGCCCGAAAGTGCCTTGGAGCCGGGCCTGCTGCCAGAAAGTGACTTGGAGCTGGGCCTGCTGCCAGAAAGTCACTTGGACAGTGAGGGGGAAGGGCTGTCAGGGCTTACCTCGGAAGCACCGGCCTCCCTGGCTCAGCTCCAGGAGCCAGAAGCAGGCCAGGCTAAAGAGATAACGAAGCTTCCTTCCTCTGATTATTTCCACACACCCATGCCACACCTGCAGACCCAGCTGACAGCAATCAGCCTTGGCTGAATCCTAGGTTTCGTAGGCAGGAGAGAAGGGAACAACAGAAGCAAAGGAGGGGCAGGCCTAGGAAGTGCTAGTCATGGAGCCACACCCCACAGGATATAAAAGGCAGCAAGAGCTGGTGTGTCTCTTTGTATCAGGCAAATCCATGGATTGACTAGAGCTGAAGATTGTGACTCACCAGCGTCTTGGCAGCTAACGAGGGCTCTTAGCAGACGTTGGCACTTTTGCTGCCAGAGCTGATAAAAGCCGGCTAATTAAGCCATCGTTCGGATGGAGGCGAGGAGGACATAACAGGAGGGTCCAAATTCTTCTTTACATTTAATCATCTACACCAAAGATGTCCAAGCTTGGCAAATTTGTGGACTTCCATTGATAGATGGCTGGGGAAATATGGGAGTTGAAGTCCACGAGTCTTAAAGTTGCCAAGGTTAGACACTCCTGATTTACACAATGAATAAAATTGGCAAAGCCAAAAAAGAGTTGTAGACTGGACAATCTTCTATATATATATTTAAAATGGCTGTGTGTTTCAGCATAACTCTGGAATGCCTCGAGCAATTTCAACCAACTTGGTACACAGATGACTTATGCTCTTGGAAAGAAATATTGTGGGTGTAAGACACCCCTAACACCACTCAGGGTGTGTGTTCTGTTAAGATACAGCCTGTTGTGC
Source organism: Ahaetulla prasina (assembly GCF_028640845.1). Lineage (NCBI taxonomy): Eukaryota > Metazoa > Chordata > Lepidosauria > Squamata > Colubridae > Ahaetulla > Ahaetulla prasina. The sequence continues at coordinate 3,765,140 of NC_080544.1, read as the reverse complement.
TTTACTATGGCTTCTACTGTGCCTTAAAATGGCTTCTACTGTGCAGCACAGTGGAGTTGCCATGATAATGGCTTCACAGTACTCCACAAGGGGGCTCCCTCTGGTAAGGGGGAAAATCCAACATTAGAAATTACATTTGGTCCAGACATTTTCAACAAGTCTTTGATTATTCTTGAGGACAAATGTAGAGCTATGATCAAGATCAGAAAAAAAAGTATACCAAATGATCATGGATCAACTAGCAAAACAACAAGGTGGTATCATTTTACTTGGGGGCACAGGGAAAACATTTTTAACTAATTTAATTCTCACCAAAATCAGGGCTGAGGGTGAAGTTGCTCTTCCTGTCTAATACAAGATTGGGATAAATAAATACCCAGACAATGCCGGGTTATCAGCTAGTATGTTATAAAAACTACTTCAGGTGCTCCCCACACCCAAGCCTGAAAAAAAAGCAAGAAATCCATTATTAGGGAGGGTTAGGAGAAAAATTACAATATTTAAAAACTGGAGTTGTTGCAGAAAATTTCCTTCACTGTCTACTTAATACTGTAGCTGATCTATTAGGGGTTTGGGAATTCTCTGTATGCACAACCTATCAAATTAAGCCATGTTCTTGACTCTTTGGAGCTAGCTTTTCAATGCAGGGTTAAGATTTTTAGGAGGAAATGCATTGCCAAGTCCTGAATGAAGCATTGACATTATTCATGCATACTGAGATATGTTGTGAACACCATGGACAGCTCCACAGAGGGAACCTAAACAGCATATCTGAAAATGAAGTAAATATGGAACACCTGAGTAAACTGCATATGTTCTGGGTCTTGTAATCTTGTAATTTATGCACAATTATTAGTTGTGGCTGGGTAATAGAATGCTTGTTTAAGGAAAATCATCAAGAAAATATTAAAGTGCAAAACAGCAAATAGATATGGGTGATCTTGGGGTAAAAGAGTTATATGTTTAAGCATGTTATCATTTCAAGTTTCTTAACCTATAATATAAAATTAGCTTCTTGCATTTTTTGAGAGCAGATGTTAGAATATTAGAACTATCAAACCCAGAAAAGTTTCACATAATGTCTAAATGTCTAGATCATTCATTAAAAATGTGAAATTACACATAGTACACCGTACATTTACATAATGATCCAAATTTGCTGGCTGCATCAAGTGGTAATAATGGGCTCAGGGAATACATTTTGAAAAACTCTGCTTGTTCTGGGCTTCAGTACTATAGTGCTGAAACGTGACAGATGTATGTATTCTACATTTATCTTCATTTTTTTCCTGTTTAATGTTGACATGTCTCTTAGTCCCATTGCAATATATAGTTAGTTTGATCTGAGAATTCCCTTTGCACCAGAGAGCAAAAATGTTCAAAATAGGAAAGATAAACAGGGCATCTTTGAAAAATATGGACCCAAAATTCCCAACCTTTTGCAGTATTTAGCATGGGACAAAGTCTGGCAAAATAGCTATTTTGTCAAAACAACAAATCCCAAGCTCCTTAATATTAAAAGGGGGTGTGCATAAAAGCACCAGCATGCCTACCATCCCTATCCTAATGTTCCCTTTAGTTGTATTCATTTTATGTATTCAATTCATGCTTATATATATTATTTAAGATGTATTTGACTAAATAAATAAATAAATAAATAAATAAATAAATAAATAAATAAATAAATAAATAAATAAATAAATAAATAAATAGTTATATATTTAGCAAGGACCACTGCAGATGTATTTGATTAACATTATGATAGAAGGTTTGTGGAAATTTTAAAAATGTGACTTGAACTCACTGTAAAATTTCAAGAATAAGGAACAATAGTTGTCAAACAATAGCTTTATTAGAAGAGCTCAGAAGTTTAATTCGCAAGGGCATCTAACTGGGTTAACACAAGACCTGTTTTGCAACACTAGAAAAGGATCAAATGTTAGTCCTGTAGTTTCCAGAAACTTAAATTTAACCTCAAACAATCCCAGTCATGAAAAACGTTAAACTACTACTTTGCAGTCAATTGTGTGGTGGTGGCACCTCATTGCACTGCCCTGCCATGTTTTACATATCAGTTCCTCCAAGAAAAAGAGTTGAAGAAAATATTTGGTAATCTTTCTAGTCCCCTTGACTAAATACCTTTCTGAAAAGCCAGGACCATCTACACACTTCTTAAACCTGGATTGGCTGTAGTGGCCCAAAGCATCTACTTTTGCAATCTGGGATACTATATGTAGAACTACAAAACCCAGGCAAGACTCTTTGCTTCTAATTGTAATCTTGTAATTAAAATGGCAGACATGTTGTAGATGTATTTATAAAGGTATGTTTATGAGCAAGGAAAAATTATTTGTAAATAATATAAATGTCAGGCCCAAGAAATCAGGAACCAGGGTTGTTCAAATGAGTACAAGTTCATTCCACAGTTCCTCTAAACAAGAATCTGAACTATTTACAGTCAAGGAGAATTGGGGATAGATAAGAATTCAAGGAATTCAAGGAGAGATGGACTTAGATCTCTTGTGGGTGCAAAGGCATTCCAAGCTGATGATGCACTTGATCCCTTCCTTGCCTCAGCCTGCTCATCTCCTACATCATTTAATATTAAGCATGGATATGTCTTCTTATTTGCTTTTTTGAACAAGGGGGTTCAAAACCTATTGTTCCTTCTTCATCAGCTCTGTTGAGGTGGCATCAAGAAAGCTAAAGGCTGCAATGTCCTCAGCCTTGAAAAGCAAAAGGCTTAGCCAAGAAGGATTTCTATTAGACAGAACCAGGTAATTGTAATGCAAAATACAAGCTTATATAAAGTATTGTTTTTTGTTCTCTTGGTTATCAGTTTGTAGCCAATTGTGTAGAGGAGATTTGAATACTAAAAAGTCATTCTTACAACTCCCACAACCGTCTTTGCTGGTACTTTATCAACACAGAAAAATTCTACTTCAGAGTAAAAGTGGTAATTGCTGGAGGAAATTTCTCTCTCTCTCTCTCTCTCTCTCTCTCTCCCTCCCTCCCTCGCTCCCTCTTTTGCCCACTCTCCCCCCTCCCCCTCTCCCCCCCTCTGTCTCTCTTCCTCCCTCTCTCTTCCTCCCTCTCTCCCTCTCTCTCTTTCTTCCTCTCTCCCCCCTCTCCTCTTTCTCTCCCTCTCTCTCTTTCTCCTTCCCTCCCTCCCTCCCTCCCTCCCTCTCTCTTTCTCCCTCTCTCTCCTCAAGATTCAGTAAATGAAATTTATCTGGTCAAAATAATAAAACATATGCTGGGAGCAAGACAATTAAAAACAAGAAATGCAGCCTAATTATATCTAAGCTGTGTTCATAACTTAGTGAACACAACCACATTATTAGAAAATTAACCCTGGTGGTACTTTTCACAAAGTGCATAATTTATTGTTTACTTTTTCAGCAAAGGTTCTGCTGTCACCTTTGTTAGAACGATCATGCATTTCTACTCTCAAAGAAGTCTGTATTATTAATTAAAATCAAAATCATAATACTGCTGACAAGTTTTAAAGGCAGGATGGGTAAATATTTCAGATGTGGACCTTGGCTCTTCAAACTGTAGAACAGTTGGAAAACGGTAGATAAAGTATCCAAGATGTATTCAGATTTGGTTCTGTTAAAAGACAGCATCTCAAGATGTAGATATAAATAGATCTAGCAACAAAATGCAAGTGATCATTGTCATTGCCAGATTCCAAGGTTCACAACTCTAGAGGTGTGATCTACAGAATGAAGGATCCTTATCACTTAAAGTATTCTGCCAACTGACACATAATTGGTGCTAACCCAAAAAAAGTCCATTATTGAAACTATTACAGCAAAGTTCTATATATCTGATAAGGTGTTTAATTTATATCAGGCGTGTCAAACTCTATTTCATTGAGGGCTGCATCAGGATTGTGCTTGACATCGAGGGACCAGGCTGGGAGTGGCCAAGGTGGATGTGGCCAGCTCGACGTCACTCATGTTTGGGGGTACCTGTGGCGGGCCGAGAGCTTTGCCAGCGAAAACAGGCTCCTGAGCTCCGTTTTTGGCTACGACGGGCTCCTGCAACCCTCTGCCAGCGAAAACAGAGCTTGGTACGGCTGCCTATGGCCCTCCCAAACTCCATTTTCACAGGCAGAGGCACCACAGGCTGGTCCTTTGCTGTTTCCAGGGTGGCCCTGCAGGCCAGATCTAAGCATCTCACAAGTCAGATTCATCCCCCGGGCCTTGAGTTTGATTTTTATCATCTCCATTCACTGTATCTATTATCTTTTCTGCATTCCGCACCTGCAGAAATTAGATCAATATTGAAGTACTACTCCGACTCAGTTGGGGACAACTGCAAATGTAATGAATGGCACAGATCATGCCTTTCCTTCCATCAGGAATCAAAACATTAGAATTCCAGCTAAACTACAGAGATCTGTCCCAGAAGGATTGGATAAGTTACATTACTACAGTACAATGGTGACATTTTTTTCTTACCCAAGAGTCTTGAAAATCACTAGGCAAAACAAAATGGATTGGAAGTTATTGTCAATACTTGTTGTGTCTTGCCCGCTCTCACCGCAGCCGGGGCCTGCTTATCTGCTTCCGAACGCTGAAGAATGTCCTCCCGGCCCCAGCCCTGGCTCCATGCCCAGACAGGCTGAGGAGGGGGCATCTCCCGGCCCCAGCCTTGGCTCCATGCCCAAGCAGGCTGCAGAGGAGGGAGCACCCCCCGGCCCCAGCCCTGGCTCCATGCCCAGGCAAACGGAGCAGCTAGACCCCTCCCCCTCCTCCACAGCATGTGAGCCTGAGGAAAGTTTATTTCCAACAGCTGCTGATTGGAGTGACCCTCGCATCAGAAGACTGGATAGGCGGAGGCAACAGAAGGAAGGGAGGGGCAGGCCTTAATGAGTGCTGAGTCATGGAGCCACACCCATGGCCTATATAAAGGATCTGCTTTCTGGCAGTCTCTGAGTCAGGCAAAGTCGAACTTATCTTGCTGAAGTCACTTTTTGGTCTCCTGCCTGCTCTGAGGACTTTGCTAGGACTTTGGGCAGAGCTGCAGAGGCAAGCCTGATTCGGATTTCCCTGACCCGGCCGTCAGCGGAGGAGTGGGACACGACAATACTGCAGAAATACTAACTATATTACAACAGGATGTATATCCTCAGTGGTGATTAGCTACTAATCAATTTATAATAATTCTGACATTAGAAGTTAAATACAGGGCGTTCAATAGTGGAATAAAAGACAAAAAAATCAGTAACTGAGTATAAAGAAGATAAAAAGAATCAATGTTGTTCCTTGGATATAAAAAAAATTTCATAGATTTATACAGTAATATCAATGTTAACATAAGTATAACTCTTTTTTGTAGCTAAATCTTATACTAAATTTCATTCATTAAAAAAATTCATTGGAACCAGTCTAGAATGGCACATTAAAAAGTCTTACCAACAGAAGAGAGTTTTGTAACTCAAGAGTTGTGATTTTCTTAATGTTTACTTGCAGACATTTGATTACCCATCTAGATAATATCAATACGAAAGTAACTTTTTCATACACATACTTCTGTACCAATGTATTCCACGTCTTTGAAGACTTCTGAACTGGGCAGCTTAGAAGCATAATAAAATCAAATCACAAGACTCAGCAACCACAACAAAAATCCTACAGATAAATAAGCAAAAACACATAATCAACTTGTATTGATTCAGGTTGGTGGGAAAAATTTATGAGCACTAAAACTGTGAATCACTGCATTAAAATCTTCTTTCATATTTTAATTTAAATAGGTTAAAATTCTAGGACAGGAGGCTCCTATTCTTAAAAAGATGGAGGAACCAGCTACATTACATGTGGAATAGCTGTCTTTTAAAGAGTTTTAAGAAGGAATAACTAGATTCTTTTTTAGTGAATCTACACGTTCACTCTTTTCCCCAAGTTCTTATGATAGGATTTTGGGTTTGGATTATGTTAGATCTGACGATGGAAGAGACGGACACAGCTCTTTCAGTAACAACAGCCCTTTATTAGTAGACCAGTACAACCCAACAAAATGCTAGTCTGACAGTGTCCTCTTTTATAGAGGGTTGCCAGCCACTTAACCAATGAGCTTTAAGTATTTTCCCGCCTTTTTGGAGGACCAGAATGAAAGCTATAGCACACTCCTTTTATGGTACATAACATCCCTCTCCTCCTAGAATAAATTTACTTAGATAATATATGTACATATTTACAGACGTAATCACACAGGTAAGCGGGGCTGGTGCAAGCCCTGGTAGACCTGTGCAGTTCAGTTTGCTCCTGGGCATCGACTCGAGCGGGTGGATTAGTTGCAGTCTCTGAACTCGCCAATGGAATCTCCTGGAAAACGTCGCTGGGCGTGGTAGGAGGTGGAAGGCCCAACCCTTCTGGAAGTCTGCGCTGGAGTCTTCGTTCCACAGGTGGGCAATCAAGCTGCACAATCTGGATTGAGTTAGTGTTAGACATTGGATTTAATAGTTTTGGATAGACAGGGTCTGGCAGCTTGTCAGATTGAGTTTGGTCTGCTGTGCGAAGCGGAGAGTTTGAAATTCGGCCCCGGAGTTGGTCCAAGTGCCGATGCCACAATCTCCCTTCCTCAAGCTCAACTTTGTAGGAGCGAGGACCAGATATTTCCACGACCATGCCAGGAATCCAGAGGGCACCTCCGGCATAATTGTGGGCATAGACCCTGTCCCCAATTTCAAATTTTTGAATTTTCCTGGTTGAATCGGGTGCGTGTGTGTCAGCAATATAATTTGGAGGCAATTGGTCCAATTGAGATTGGCATCTCCATCCCATGAGGAGCTCTGAGGGGCTTCTATTGGTGGCTGCACAAGGGGTGATATATTGTATTAGTAAAAATTTATCGATTTGGGCCTGCCAATTCCCTGGGCCCATTCTGGCCAAAGCCTCTTTGGTAAATCTCACTAATCTTTTGGCCTGCCCATTACTGGCCAGATGAAACGGTGCCACCAATGCATGTCTGATGCCCAATTCAGCCTCGAAGGGATGCTTGAAGGCCTCGAAGGGAACGGCTGTTAATTGTGGGCCATTGTCTGAAACTAGTACGTTGGGGAGGCCGTGCTTAGCGAACAATTTCCTAAGTTCCTTAATGACCTCTTCGGCAGTGGTTCAAGTCATTAGGATGATTTCTAACCACTTAGAGTAAGCGTCGACCACAATTAGGAATGTTTGCCCTTTTACTGGCCCTGCAAAATCAATATGCACCCTGGTCCAAGGTGCCTGGGGCATCTTCCATGTTTTGGCCGGGGCAGCACGTGGAGCCAGTTGTGACTCCTGGCACGGAAAGCAGGTGGCGACCCATTCCGCAATGTCCTGGTCCATCTTAGGCCACCAGACGTAGCTCCTAGCCAGCCTTTTCATCCTGACAATATCAGGATGCCCCTTGTGCAAAACTTCCAGCACTTCCCTCCATAATTTAGAATAGAATAGAATAGAATAGAATAGAATATTTTTATTTATAGACCGCCCTTCTCCCAAAGGACTCAGGGCGGTGTACAGCCAAGAATAAAATACAGGAAAAACAACAATACAAAACTAAGAACAACCCTTAAAAAAACCTATTTGATATGGCTACTTATAGATAAAATATTACCCTCTAAAATTTACAAAAAAATTAAAACCCATAAAATCAATTTGATAATTTAAAATTTAAGCGAGTCCAGCAAGACGAAATAAGTAGGTTTTAAGTTCGCGGCGGAAGGTCCTAAGGTCAGGTATTTGTCGGAGTCCAGGGGGAAGCTCGTTCCATAGGGTAGGAGCCCCCACAGAGAAGGCCCTCCCCCTGGGGGCAGCCAACCGACATTGCTTGGCTGACGGCACCCTGAGGAGCCCCTCTCTGTGAGAGCGCACCGGTCGTTGGGAGATAGACATTGGCAGTAGACGGTCCCGTAGGTATCCCAGTCCTAAGCCATGAAGCGCTTTAAAGGTAGTAACTAACACCTTGAAGCGCACCTGGAAAACAACAGGCAGCCAGTGCAGTCTGCGCAGGATAGGTGTTACATGGGAGCTCCGAACCGCTCCCTCAATAACCCGCGCAGCCGCATTCTGGACTAACTGGAGTCTCTGGGTGCTCTTCAAGGGGAGCCCCATGTAGAGAACATTGCAATAGTCCAGGCGAGAGGTAATGAGAGCATGAGTGACCGTGCATAGCGCATCCTGGTCCAGGAAGGGCCACAACTGGCGGATCAGGTGAACCTGATAAAAAGCTCTCCTGGAGACGGCTGTCAAATGGTCTTCGAAAGACAACCGCCCATCCAGGAGCATGCCCAAGTTGCGCACCCTTTCCATCGGGGCCAATGACTCACCCCCAACAGACAGCCGTGGCTGCAGGTGACTGTACCGGGGTGCCAGCATCCACAGCCACTCCGTCTTGGAGGGATTAAGTTTGAGCCTGTTCCTCCCCATCCAGACCCGTACGGCTTCCAGACACCGGGACAGTACTTCGATAGCTTCGTTGGGGTGGCCTGGGGTGGAAAAGTACAGCTGCGTGTCATCAGCGTACAGTTGGTATCTCACCCCAAAACCACTGATGATCTCACCCAGTGGCTTCATGTAGATGTTGAACAGGAGAGGCGAGAGAATCGATCCCTGTGGCACCCCACACATGAGGCGCCTCGAGGATGACCTCTGCCCCCCTGTCAACACCATCTGTGTCCGGTCAGAGAGGTAGGAGGAGAACCACCGATAAACGGTGCCTCCCACTCCCAACCCCTCTAACCAGCGCAGCAAGATACCATCGTCGATGGTATCAAAAGCCGCTGAGAGGTCTAATAGGACCAGGGCAGAGGAGTAACCCTTATCCCTGGCCCTCCAGAGATCATCCACCAACGCGACCAAAGCCGTCTCCGTACTGTACCCGGGCCGAAAGCCGGACTGGAATGGGTCCAGATAGACAGTTTCATCCAGGTACTGGGGTAGCTGACATGCCACCACACTCTCTACAACCTTCACCGTAAAGCAAAGGTTGGAGACCGGACGATAATTTCCTAAAACAGCCGGGTCCAGGGAAGGCTTCTTGAGAAGAGGTCTCACCACCGCCTCTTTCAAGACAGCGGGAAAGACCCCTCCTGCAAAGAAGCATTTATAATCCCCTGGAGCCAGCCTCGTGTCACCTCCTGCGTGGCCAGCACCAACCAGGAGGGGCACGGGTCCAGTAAACATGTGGTGGCATTCAGTCTTCCCAGCAACCTGTCCATGTCCTCGGGAGTCACAGGGTCAAAACCATCCCAAACACTCTCAACAAGACGGGTCTTGAAACTCTCGTCTGGATCTACCCAATTTTGATCCAATCCGTCCCGAAGCTGAACAATTTTATCGTATAGATAACCGTTAAACTCCTCGGCACGCCCTTGTAATGGGTCCCCCTGCCCCTCCTGTTGAAGGAGAGAGCGGGTCACCCGAAATAGGGCGGCCAGGTGGTTATCTGCCGACGCAATGAGGGAGGAAACGTAAGAACGTTTTGCATCCCTCAACGCCACTAGGTAGGTCCTGATAAAGGACCTAACTAGTGTCCGGTCAGACTCAGAACGGCTGGATCTCCAGGCACTCTTTAAGCGTCTTCTCCGGCGTTTCATCTCCCTCAGCTCCTCGGAAAACCAAGGAGCTGGTTGAGACCGACGCTGGGTCAGAGGCCGCAAAGGCACGACACGGTCCAAAGCTCCAGCCCGGCCTGTTCCCAGGCCGCAACTAGTTCTTCAGTCGTGCTGTGGGCCAGGTTCTCGGGAAACGGCCCAAGCTCCGTCAGGAACCTCTCAGGGTCCATCAAGTGCCTGGGACGGAACCAACGTATTGGTTCCGTCTCCCTGCAGCGGTGGGTAGCGGTCTGAAAGTCCAGACGAAGGAGAAAATGATCTGACCATGACAAAGGTTCAATAACTAAATCATTTAAAATCAGATCATTCAGCCAGAGATAAAAACCAAGTCTAGGGTGCCACTCCCAATGTGAGTAGGGCCATCAATTAATTGAGTCAGGTTCATGGCCGTCATGGAAGCCATGAACTCCCGAGCGATCGAGGATGCCGCACCAGTTGATGGCAAGTTGAAATCCCCCATGACCAACAGTCTAGGGGTTTCAACTGCCAACCCAGCCAGCAACTCCAACAGCTCGGGCAGGGCTGTTGTCACGCAGCAAGGAGCCAGGTACGTGATCAACAAGCCCACCTGAATCCTACAACCCCACTTCACATAGAGGGTTTCACACCCAGCTATCTGAGGCACAGTGGTCTCCCTCGGTTCCAGATTCTCCCTAATAATAACCGCCACCCCGCCACCCCTACCTTGGGCCCTCGGCTGATGGAATACTCGGAAACCTGGTGGGCACATCTCTACTAAGGGAACCCCCCCTTCTGTGCCCAACCAGGTTTCCGTAATGCCCATTTAGAGGGAATGACCACCCTTTCCCCCCATAACAGATAACCTTTCAAAACAGACAGTTCATTTTGGCGCAAGAAATAAGGGCAAGCAGAGTCCCAAACAGGGGCTTGCCATACATAGTTCAAAATTTGCATGAGTTCTGAGTCCTTAGCGGTATGCCGAGCAATCTCAGCAGCAGTGATAGGCCCCAAAGCAATGTCCTCATGCAGGAGGACTTGGCAGACCGGTGCAGGGTCTTCTACCAGTGCAGGCAGGGGGCAACGGTTCAGCGTGTCGGCATGCCCAAAGACTTTCCGGGCCGGTGAACTAGCCGGTAGCTGTAGGCTGTCAGAAATAGCGACCACTGCACCTTTTGAGGTGGCATTATGACCAGAGTCAAACGGTTGTCCGCCAACAAACCCAGCAAGGGCTTGTGGTCAGTCACTAAGGTGAAGTGCCTGCCACACAAAGTCATGGAACTGCCAAACCTCAGTGACTGCAGCCAGCGCCTCTCTGTCCAATTGGCTGTAGTTTCGCTTGGGGGTGGACAAAGTGCAGGAATAGAAAATGAGAGGAGCCTCCTGAGCCACCTGAGGACAGCCTTAATCTTCTGATTCCATCCTCATCGCCAGTGTTAGATCCGATGATGGAAGAGACAGACACAGCTATTTCAGTAACAACAGTTTTTTATTAGTAGACCAGTACAACCCAACAGAGTGCTAGTCTGGCAGTGTCCTCTTTTATAGAGGGCTGCCAGACGGCTTAACCAATGAGCATTAAGTATTTTCCCGTCTTTTTGGAGGACCAGAGTGAAAGCTATAGCACACTCCTTTTATGGTACATAAGAGATTAACTTTGGTTTTACATAGATATTTAATATTAACTCTACTGGGAACTCTTTGGAGCTGAAGTCAGCAAGACAGATAGTTTCTGATCAGATTTGTATGGCCCTAATCTTTGAATCTTTTGCTGTTAGGCTCATGAATTCTTTGCATTCCTAAAAAGAAATGTATTGATTGTGATGCTTACAATATACACTGAGCCAGAGGTGGGCTTCAAAAATTTTAGCAAGGGGTTCTCTGCTTGGTTGCTGGGTGGGTGTGGTCATGGTGGGTAGGGCCTAGTCAGCCTCCTGCACCACTGGGACCCTCCCTGGCCTCCAAAGGCTTTTCTTGAGTCTTTGGGAGCCCCAGGCTCCGAGGCTCTCTAAAGGCCAGAAACAGGCCCATTTCTGGCCTTCCTGAACTTTCGGTAGGCCAGTTTTTCACCCTCCTCAAGCCTCTGTGCATGCCCTGCACTTATCTGCATCCAAAACGGGCTGCATAGGGACTCCTGGGAGGGGCGGGGTGGGGCAGGGCAGGGCAGGGCAGGGCAGGTGGGGCCAGCCAGGAGTGGGATTTGGGTGTTCTCCAAACTGCACAGAATCTTAGCTAGGTGTCTCCCGAACCCCTGTGAACTCCCAGCAGCCCACCCTTGCACTGAGCCTCCCAAAGGTGCTTTTTCCAAATTCCATGCTGGCTGGGGAATTCTGGGAATTGAAGTCCACAAGCCTTAAAGGTGCCAAGGTTGGACATTCATGCCCTAAACAATCACACAGGCTCTTGACAATTGCTGTGGTGACCAGATGAGCCCCTTCCCCAATCTTCTTCTAGATCACCTTATCTCAAGAAAGCTGAATTACAGAAAAATTTCAATTTCATCTCCCACAAAACTGACTTTCACAGTCACTAAGCTGTACCCTGTTGAGAGATGCTTAAAGGTGCTGAAGAGCAGAAACAAAAATAGGAACTACCAAGATTTGCAACCGGTTCCTGCCAATTTTTAAAAAAACAACCCAGTGCGTTATAAATATATCCCATTCTCCAGTGTAAATGAATCACATCCTTTTCAAAGCAAGAGAGCTAATGACTTTTTTTTCCCTTTTGGCAAAGAAATTAACAGATGAGGAAATTAATTGAAAATTAGGAATGGATGCTCAAGTTTACTTCACACCCTCATGAGCAGAAAGAAAATGAATCTCTTGTAAATCATTCAGAATTAATCCTATTGCTTTGAAGCCCCAGCATCATATATTTAGAAGAGGAATGTCTTTATTCTATTTCCAGTTGCGTAATCCACAAACTCAATTTCATGCAGCTGAGGGAATTTGGTGTCATCTGCTACAATTGGGTTTTAAAATATTAATTCCAACTCTGACACTTCCCTTTACATAATACAAAACCTGGAAACCTTAATGGTATATTGATACAAATCCAGACAATCTTGGTGAAAACAAGCACACAATGAAAGTTGAATAAGGCCAATCAGAACACTACTTTTTTCTGCATCTTCTGACTCATGGAAACAAATCGGGTCGCGATGATTAGTAAAATTATCATCAAGAAGCTCAAATAATAATCAATTTATGTCCTCATAAGGAGTTTAGTTCTTTTTTCAGTACTAAGAATTAGTAACTTAGAATATACTGCCACGTGACCCACTGCCCTCCTAGTACAGCCATACCTCCAAACTATATAATGCATTCTCAGTCTGAGATAATCCTATTTTTTAAGCAACTTAAATGCATCCTCACTGAGACATTGGCTGAATTTTAAGAGAATATCAAAAGAAAAATGGCAAAATCAACATGCATGCAGATATGTTCTATCATATCGGTTCTATCATATCGCAAGATCTCAAATGGACAGCTAACATCAAAAAAAAAAAAAAAAAAAGGACAACAAAGAATGTTCTTTCTACGCCAACTCAGTAAGCTCAAACTGCCCAAGGAGCTGCTGATTCAGTTCTACAGAGGAATTATTGAGTCTGTCATTTGCACCTCTATAACTGTCTGGTTCGGTTCTGCAACCCAACAAGAAAAACACAGACTTCAGAGGATAATTAGAACTGCAGAAAAAATAATTGCTACCAACTTGCCTTCCATTGAGGACCTGTATACTGCACGAATCAAGAAGAGGGCCGTGAAAATATTTGCAGATCCCTCGCATCCTGGACATAAACTGTTTCAATTCCTACCCTCAAAACGACGCTATAGAGCACTGCACACCAGAACAACTAGACACAAGAACAGTTTTTACCCGAAGGCCATCACTCTGCTAAACAAATAATTCCCTCAACACTGTCAGACTATTTACTGAATCTGCACTACTATTAATCGTTTCATAGTTCCCATCACCAATCTCTTTCCACTTATGACTGTATGACTATATGACTATAACTTGTTGCTGGCAATCCTTATGATTTATATTGATATATTGATCATCAATTGTGTTGTAAATGTTGTACCTTGATGAACGTATCTTTTCTTTTATGTACACTGAGAGCATATGCACCAAGACAAATTCCTTGTGTGTCCAATCACACTTGGCCAATAAAATTCTATTCTATTCTATTCTATTCTATTCTATTCTATATAGAGTATATTAGAACTGCTGATTATCACAGAGAGAGGAAAACTTTTAAAAAAGCAGAATTACAGAGTTGAAAAGGACCTTGGAGGTCTTCTAGTCCAACCCCCTGCTCAAGCAGGAGACTCTATACCAGTTCACACAAATGGTTGTCCAATCGCTTCTTAAAAACTTCCAGTGGAACCAAATTGTTCCACTGATTATTTGTTCTAACTGTTGGGAAATTTCTTCTTAGTTCTAAGTTGTTCTCTCCTTGATTAGTTTCCACCCATTGCTCCTTATCCTGCCCTCAGGTGCTTTGGAGAATACTTGTCTCCCTTGGCTTAGTGGGTAAGATTCTGAGCTTGTCGATCAAAAGGTCAGCAGATCAGCGATTCAAATCCCTAGTGCCATGTAATGGAGTGAGTTCCCGTTACTTGTCCCAGCTTTTGCCAACCTAGCAGTTCAAAAGCATGTAAAAAATGCAAGTAGAAAAATAGGGACCACTTTTGGTGGGAAGGTAACAGCGTTCCGTGTGCCTTTGGCATTGAGTCATGCCGGCCACATGACCACAGAGACATCTTCGGACAGCGCTGGTTCTTCGGCTTTGAAACGGAGATGAGCACTGCCCCCTAGAGTCAGGAATGACTAGCACATATGTGTGAGGGGAACCTTTACTTTTTACTCTTCTTTGTGGCAGTCCCTGAGATATCGAAACACTGCTCTCATGTCACCCCTGGTCCTTCTTTTCATTAAACCAGACATACCCAATTTATTAAAAGTTAAGATATTACTGATCAGTATGGATAACTAAATAATGGACTGCACCAAAACTGTTTCTGGGGTCAATAGCAGTAAATTTCATCAAGAAAAGGACTTGGCAGCAGAGAAATAAAATTATTTCCCTTTTTCCTGGCTTTGAACAGAATTTTTGAACTTTTACAACTACATATATTTTATATATGTAGTTAAATAAAAGCATCCATGAAAAGAAGGACCACCAGAGTTACTACAGAGAAGACCTAAGAAAAATTGTGAAAACTGTAGAAGAATTGATCAAACCTTCATCAGCATTCTTTATATATACAGATTACTAGTTTGGAATGTGTGCTGTTATTTAATGCTTAACCAGATTTTTTTAAATCCAGATGTGAAACTAACCTTATTTTACCTCTCATATTTTTATTTTAGAGCCAGGATGCAATATGTGACAGATCTGTGTTCCAGGAGATTTCGAACAAGACATCAACACACCTAGGAATTGGCTGAAAGAAATTGCTTTACTCAGGCTTCCAAAGTGATGCTTAACCACTCAATTGCACTGCACTTTGTCAGAATATTTTTGTCTTAATCTCTCCTTATTTTATCCTCTCTCTTTCAAGCATTTGAAATGTCACACTTCTCAAAGACCTGCAACTTTGTCATTTCTTTTTTAAGATAGTGTTTTGGAGACCATATGTAATGTTCCTTACCAGATTTTTATCAAACTGCCCAAACTGCCCAGTTAAGACAAGACACACTATATAATTGAAAGAAACATTTGCAGGCAGAAGGATTCAGCAAGCAATTAATTTTTCTAAATATTACTTTTAGCTACGCTTGTGTTTCACTCCCTGAGCAATGCAATGCAGTTCCTTCCCTTTAAAAAGGCAAATGCTGCTTGATTTATGTCTTCAACTTACCTTTATGACCTGGAATCAGGTTCACCAAGAAGAACTCAAAAAGAAGAAGCTATCAAATGGCAACTGCAATAAACTGAGTGTGCTTTTGTAAATAAGAAAGGGAAGGGGGAAATTGCACAATCAATTCTACCTCTATTCTGTCTTTTATGTCAAAACTGGCAAAGCTTGTGAATCCTGGCTAGGTCACCATGACCACCATTCAAGAATTAGGATTAAAGATCAAATTTGCTTAAGGACAGTAATTGGGACTGGCAACCCCATCGCTCAGTGATGCCATTTGCACAGCAGTGTCAATCTTGCAGTTGAGATTGATGAAGGGAGAATTGAAAACACTTAGCTACCCTTCCCATATTTAAAGAAATCTATTTGGTAAGGACTTCTTAGAAAAGGACCTCTTGCACAACACACAACAAATTTATCTTTGAAGCTGCATGAATGTCCAGAAGCAGCTTGTAATAAGGCTGGGAGTTACATGTTCAAAGGAAAGGTCAAACTTTCCACTGGTGTACCTACAGAGATTTAAATTTGGTCTTTGAAACTTGGCTCAGGTTAAGCTTCAATGAATGGAAAAAAAATAGAAAGTCTGTAAAATGGCTAAGTCCTTTTTTTTCTGCAAACAATAGACTGAAGTGTGCCCCCGAACCTTTTGAAAAAGTGGTTCTCTGCCACCGTATTTTGTAAAAGCCATGAGATATTGTACATAATTGAAAAGTGAATCTCTTTCACTTCCAGATTTCTTAACCATTGGCCTCCAGAGGAACTCTCAGGGGCCAAAGAAACCATAACTCGCCTCCTTTGACAAGAAAAGCAAAATGTTAAGAAAATAGCTTTTCCACATTCTCCAATGCAGGATAGTAAAAGCATCCAAAAACAACAACAAAAGCCACACAAGTGATCATCTATTTGTTAAAATAAAACAAAGGGATCCTAATACAGCACCGTATCTCATCCACAAAACGGAACATATGCTGCTCTATTGTAGGAATACATTTAATCCTTCAGAGGAACATTGGGTGATGAGCAAGTAATTGATTACATGTCTAATGAGCCCTGACACTTGGAAGCCTGAGCGGCAAGGGCTTGCCACTGTGCAGTCAAGCTTCTTCTTCTGAAGATGAAATCAATCAAGGAGAGGAGAAAATCTCTTGGGTTGGCTCAAAAGCTCATAGAATAGAATAGAATAGAATAGAATAGAATAGAATAGAATAGAATAGAATAGAATAGAATAGAATAGAATAGAATAGAATTCTTTATTGGCCGACTGTGATTGGACACACAAGGAATTTGTCTTTGGTGCATACGCTCTCAGTGTACATAAAAGAAAAGATACATTCATCAAGAATCATAAGGTACAACACTTAATGATAGTCATAGGGTACAAATAAGCAATCAAATCATACTAGGAAACAATCGATATCAATATAAATCGTAAGGATACCAGCAACAAGGTTACAGTCATACAGTCATAAGTGGGAGGAGATGGGTGATAGGAACGATGAGAAGATTAATAGTAATGCAGACCTAGTGAATAGTTTGACAGTGTTGAGGGAATTATTTCTTTAGCAGAGTGATGGTGTTTGGGAAGAAACTGTTCTTGTGTCAAAGTTGTTCTGGTGTGCAGTGCTCCATAGTGTTGTTTTGAGGGTAGGAGTTGAAATAGTTTATGTCCAGGATGTGAAGGGTCTGTAAATATTTTCATAGCCCTCTTTTCCTCAATGGAAGGCAGGTTGGTAGCCACTGTTTTTTCTGCAGTTCTAATTATCCTCTGAAGTCTGTGTCTGTCTTGTTGGGTTGCAGAACCCAACCAGACAGTTATAGAGGTGCAGATGACAGACTCAGTAATTCTTCATGTTTAGGAACAGTTGAAAATTTGCCCTTTTTGTTTACCTCCTTCAAGCCACTCAACACACAAAGGGATCAGAATAGGGACCAATATTTATCTCTGTACCCATGTGTCCACTCACATGCTGATTCTGTGAATGCTAAAGAGCACCCAAAGTAACTCCATAAAGCCAGGATGAGGGCGGTATAACCAGAGGTGGGATTCACTTACCTTCCCTACCGGTTCTCAAATGTGAGTGCGCATGCACACATGCTATGCTTGTACGTGCCTCCTCTGTGCATGTGCATGGCCTTCCGTGCATGCTCTTTGCTTTCACACTAAGTCTTGGCAGGTGGGCAGAGCTTCCCGCAGTCACCACTACCGGTTTGGCTGAACCAGACAGAACCGGCTGAATCCCACCTCATAACCATATTATCTTAAATCTCCTTGATCCCTCAGTGGCTTTCAACAGTGATGGTTTCCTTCTGAACTGACTACGGGGACTGGGAAGCACAATTCCACAGGGGCTCCCCTTTATCCATAACCAGTTTCATGAAGTCAAACCCTTGGTTTTCTGGAGTGTCTCAACACTCAACATTCTTAGTCCTTTTATTTAACATCTATATGGGATTGCTGAGATAGAAGAAACTCTCTGATCAAGGCAGTCTGAAAGTATAAGTAACTATTTTAACCTGCATGAATTATTCCATGGCTATTAAGGAGCACAGTTTCAACAATGTGGAGTACAGATTTGTGATATCTATTTGGAAGGCAGAATGTTGTTTTTATTATTTGTAATACTGCATCATGGTGGTGCAGTGGTTAAAATGCAGTACTGAAGGTTAATTCATTCCTCACTCTAGGGGTTCAATCCTGACCAGCTCAAGGTTGACTCAAACTTCCACCTTTCCAAGGTCAGTAAACGAGGACCCAGATTGTTGGGGGCAAGAGGCTGACTCTGTAAACCACTTAGAGAAGGCTGCAAAGCACTATGAAGTGGTATATAAGTCTAAGTGTTATTGCTATTATTACTTTATACTCAGTTATGGGATTCAAGTAATTTAACAACCGGTTCTCTGCCCTAATGATTTCTTCCAACAACCAGTTTGCCAAACTGCTCAGAAAGTTAACAACCGGTTCTCCTGAAGCGGTGCGAACTGGCTGAATCCCACCACTGTTTATACTATTCCAACAGCTAAAATACAGCAATTCCCATTGCTGGAATTTGTATTTTGGCAGGTCTCTTGTAAAAAATTTTGGCAGATACTTTCCACCCAAAATACATACAGTACCAGGCTTAAAATTAGTGGTTTTATTTTATTTGTTTCCTCCTGAACAACCTAACCATCTTTGTTCTTATCGCTGTGCACAAGAAAGGGCTCAGGCTGCTTTATCTCCTGAACGGTACTTGTTAAAGTTACAGCTTCAAAGGTTGTTGTGATCAACAACAGTGAATTGATCTGTCTCTTTATGCTTCACACTCAAGATAAGATATATCACCACTGCACAATACAAATTTGTTTTTCAGCTTTCAGTTCAGTACATGAAGCTTCCCCCTTAAATTGACTTGAAGGCACCCCAGAAAATTAATTCAGGTGACCTTAATTAATTAATGTCAAAATTATCTTAATTAATCTTAATTAATTAATTAATTAATTAATTAAGGTGACCTTAATCTACCTTCTATTAACTGGATAACAAATGAATGTACAACTGAACCCATCCATACTACCCTATACAATGCTGTTACAAACCTTGGTCTAGAACAACTAGTAACTAACAATTCAGGACTCAACAATTGCCTTGACCTCATCTTCTGCAACAACACAAACTCAATTTATGGACTACAAATAAAAGAACCCTTTTCCAACAGCGACCACAGCATGATAGACTTTTGTCTCAATATACGCCCTTACATAAATCATCATAATAATGGTATTCCAAACTACAATTTCAAAAAAGCCAACTATGAACTTATAAACTACAACCTCTCATCTCTTGACTGGCAAAATCTGTTCTCAACCTGCATCACTGCAGAAGACCACTATTAAGTTTTCCTACTTGAAGTCAATAGAGTCATTAATCTTTACATACCACAAACCACCACCAAAAACAGAAAAAACAAATTACCCATATCAATAAAAAAGCTCAATCCAAAAAAAAAATCCCACTGGAGAAAAAACAAAAAGGGCTATGTAGCAAAGGGCCTCTGGTGGCTCAACGGACTAAGTCTGTCTGTTATTAACACAGCTGCTTGCAATTACTGCAAGTTCAAGTCCCACCAGACCCAAGGTTGACTCAGCCTTCCATCCTTTATAAGGTAGGTAAAATGAGGACCCAGATTGTTGGGGGCAATAAAGTTGACTTTGTATATAATATACAAATGGATGAAGACTATTGCTTAACACATTGTAAGCTGCCCTGAATTTTCAGAGAAGGGTGGGATATAAATTCAAATAAAATTTTTTTTTCAAAAACCGCTACAGAAATATATGCAATCAAATAAAAACTGAATGCACCAATTACCACACCAAGCAAGAAGAAGACCTTCTGCGCACAAATTCCAATCGTGCTTTTTATAATTTTGTGAACAACAAACTTAAAGACTCAAGATCCATCCCACCACTAAAAGAATCTAACAGCAAAGAATATAATGATGAAACAGTTAAAGCAAACCTCTTCAACACATTCTTTGGCACAGTCTTTGTTAATAGTAATGACTTATACCCGACATTCCCCAATCGTACCAACAATGAGTACAACGACCTAACACATATAGATTTCACAGAAGATAATGTTGAAAAAGCTCTTTGCAAACCGAAACTATCCCTATCTATTGGATCTGATGGATTATGTGCATACTTCTTAAAAAAGATTTCCACTAATATAGCAGAACCCCTAAGCATAATTTTTGAAAAAGTTTTCACGACCAGTTCCCTTCCCAAACTTTGGTCACTTGCCACGGTCATCCCTATCTTCAAAAAAGGAGACCCAGCCTAGTTGAAAATTAGAGACCTATCTCTTTTTGCTGCGTCACCTGCAAAGTAATGGAATCTATCATCAACCAATCCATTACCCTCCATCTAGAAACACACAACCTACTCTCTAATAAACAATTTGGTTTCAGAAAAAAATTATCATGTAATTTACAACTTCTTCACTGCAAAACATATGGACTACAAATCTTGATCAGGGCAAAGCAATAGATGCAATCTACATAGACTTCTTTAAAGCTTTTGACTCAGTAGTACATGATAAACTTCTCCTAAAACTAAAATCCTACGGCATCTCAGGACCCCTCCACAATTGGATAACAGCTTTTCTATCAAACAGACAAGTGGTCAAAATCAGCAATGCTCTATCAAATCCTGTTCCTGTCAAAAGTGGCGTTCCCCAAGGCAGCGTTCTTAGACCAACACTCTTCATATTATACATTAATGATTCTGTGACCATATTGCAAGTAATTGTATTCTCTTTGCTGACAATGTCAAACTATTTAACACCACCAACAATACAGCTATCCTCCAAAAAGACCTTGACTTTGTATCTGAATGGTCTAAAACTTGGCAACTCCAAATCTCAACCAGCAAATGCTCAGTCTTACATATTGGAAAAAAGAACCTAAACACTAAGTACAAGCTTGATGGAAATTACCTTATTGATGACCCTCACCCTGTTAAAGATTTTGGAGTTTTCATATCAAATGATCTAAGTGCCAAAGCCTACATAGCAAAAAAGGCCTTAAGAGTTGTAAACCTAATCTTGCGTAGCTTCTTCTCCAAAAACACCACACTACTAACCAGGGCATATAAAACATTTGCTAGACCAATTCTTGAATACAGCTCGACTGTTTGTAACCCATACCACATTTCTGACATCAATACAATTGAACATGTCCAGAAATATTTTACAAGAATAGTTCTCCACTCCTCTGAATACAACAAAATACCTTATGCCACCAGACTTGAAATCCTGGGTTTAGAAAATTTAGAATTGCGCCGCCTTCGACATGACCTGAGTTTAAC
The DNA here is from genome assembly GCF_028640845.1 of Ahaetulla prasina. Lineage (NCBI taxonomy): Eukaryota > Metazoa > Chordata > Lepidosauria > Squamata > Colubridae > Ahaetulla > Ahaetulla prasina. The sequence goes on along the minus strand of NC_080544.1, from coordinate 3,743,852 downwards.
TCATAGAATCATCTATTACAATGTCCTTCCTGTCAAAGACTACTTCAGCTTCAATTGCAACAGTACAGGAGGACACAATAGATTTAAGCTTAATGTTAACCGCTCCAATCTTGATTGCAGAAAATATGACTTCAGTAACAGAGTTGTTAATGCTTGGAATAAACTACCTGATTCTGTGGTCTCTTCTCAAAATCCCCAAAGCTTCAACTAAAGACTGTCTACTATTGACCTCACCCCATTCCTAAATGGTCTATAAGGGGCGTGCATAAGAGCACAAACGTGCCTACCATTCCTGTCCTATTGTTTCCTTTCGCTATATAAAATTAATATAGTTATTACATACTCATACTCATATATATGCTTATATATTGTATAATTATTTCATGCTTATGCTTATATATACCGTGCGACAAAATAAATAAATAAATAAATAAATAAAATTAACTGCAGTTTAAGAGTCATAAGAAGTTATTATTTGACCCAATGAATACCATTATTTGTTCTTTTTGAGTTATGTGTAACAAAAAAAGCTGACAGAGTACAAAGTTAACAACTAGAAAGTCTGAGTAAAATATTTGCCTCCTCCAGGAAGAGATGGGAAAATTACTTGAACTCCTGAAATCTGAGCCTGTCAACACTGACTCCGTTATGCTAGAAAATCAGGTAGGCTTGGTGACTTTGAGATTCACAGTTTTCATGATCTAGAATTCTCTGCAATGCCATCAGAGCTGAGAAATTCTGGGAGTTGAAGTCCACACATCTGGAGCTTGTGTGAGGATGATTTCTTCATGAGAACCATGACATGGGTGGTGCATGTTCAAAATCTCATAAATTTCTTAGATTTCTTTAAAATTACATGCCTGAGTATCAATGGTATAATTGCCAAGGCCAAAAACCTGAATATCTGCAGCAAATATATCCCCTGACACTCCTATAGTCAAGCAAAGAGTTGTGAAGGACATGTTTGCAAACCGGCAGTAGAGATGTTCCATTCTGACCTCTACTGCGGTTTTCCATTTTTATTGTAAGTGTTCAGATCACAAAAATGAGGTCTCCCATTGTAATACCCCAATCAGAAGTAGGAACACTTCTGCTAAACACACCTGGAAGATTGGAAGACAAAAGCTCTGGTTCCGGCAACTGACCCAGATTGGATCCTGCATTATCCTGGGACACAGATATTCAACTTCATTAGTGAACAAATGTCACTGTATAAATCACAGATAATATGGATGTAACAGCTAAAACATTTTTTGCAGACTTCCAGGGATGGAAGTCTACAAAAATGATGTCAATACCTTTACAAGGAAGAGCTTGCTCAAAATGGATGGATGAAGCATTTACATTTTTAAAACCTTTTAAAAGCAGAACTATAGAAAGGTTTAGGGTTTTATAATATCTAGAACATCATAAAGTGGTCCAGGACTCATTTAAACAATATTAAGATTGACCTTGTCATTTCACCTCAAGAATTTAAAATGTACATTTTATTTTTCTCTTCAAAGGGAATGTAAGTGGATTTTCCTTCAAAAAGCTGCTCTAGAGAAATCTTTTTCCATTTTAATGGAAAGATGAACGCTAACTGCAAAAGATCTTGTTGCCCAACATTCTAATCACAAATATTTCTGCTTTTTAAAGGCTGATCTTCAATTCAGTGGTCTGCATCTTCTATGGGTTGTGGCCTTTAAAGCTCGTTGATTTTTTTTCCAATGCTGAGTTTCCACAGTACAATTGAACCAAGGATTATATCTGAAAATTGAACAAAGTGTTTTAGTGGACATTGGTCTTTAAACTCAATAATTTAACAAAAACTGGCTGAATTTTTGTTGTTGTTCAGATGGTTGAAGAGAACTAAAATAGTAAAAAATATCAGCAAACTTTGAAAAAGAAAGAAAGAAAAAGTCAAAGTGAGAATTGCTCTTATCAAAGCAGATTATCTCTAGTATTTTCAAAACAACTTTACTGTTAAAATCACCCCAGGGAACAAAACCTTTATATATATGTTAATGCATCAAAGCAAGGTCGGTAGCAAATTCTAGGTTAACATGATTTCAGAAGTCATAGGAAGTCTTCAAATAGGAGACTTTGAGAGAAATCGGATGCTGATGCCAGAAGATATTCAACATTTGTGAAGAATGCTTGCCACTTAATCACCAGCTTCAGACGCTGATACAAAAGATACCAATTTATTATCATACCATATACTGTATTATTTTAATTGCTTCCACTATAGAAAGCCTGAGTAAAGGATGGTAAAAATAAATCCTTAAATCCTGCTGGTTCTACTGTTGCTGATGATCCACAACATTGTAACCACAGAGTAAGATGGGTGGCATATAAATGTAATGTGTATTTAATAAATAAATAAATTTATAATAAATAAATCTAACAGGAAATTGTTGCTGAGTCACTTCTCACGGGATGGAAGTAAAAACGTAAGCTGCCCTTCTCCCTATTTTAATGTTTCCCATCACTAAATGTCTGTCGGAATCCAGTTAGAAATTACAATTAGACAAAAATAATCAAGGCATCCCATTTATTTGGAAGTTATGCTTACCTCTTTCTCATTGTGATTCATAGTTAGTTTGTTCATGTAATAGTTTTTATACATACATAATCATTAGGGCTAACTTCCTGGGAAGCAACTATTAGGAATTTAAGCCAATTGGTGGTTTATCTTAAGGAAGATCCACATCATCATCATCTTTTAATGACCCCATAATCCATAATGAACTCATAATCTGGGATGGAGTCTGGGCAACTGAATGGAGCTAGCAGAGTGTTTAATGGCCAGATGCCCTTCCTGTCACCAATGCGGAGTTTTGTTCAGCAGATATAGTCTCATTGTGCCCAGAGAGAGAAATATCTGCCTCTACCTAGGTTTGAACCCACAGCCTACTGCTTGTGAAGCGAGAGCTCCACCTCTAGGCCACCACACCACTCCTTAAGGAAGATCCACATATCCTTGGCTTATTTATACTTAGATTTGAATCTAACCAAAAATGGTTTGCCAACCTCTTTTCTAAATACAAAAAGTAAATAAACAATACATAACAGGATATAAATGCCACTGATAACCTTCATGAACTTTAACAATGATGTTAGAAACCACATGGGCACCCAAAATGCAGGAGATCATGATTATTTGCTGCACAGCCTTGAATCTCACAAATGAACACTTGAAAAGGAATGAAGGGACATCATGAGCCTCCTGTAAAACAAGACAGACTTTGGGGAAGCTGGACCACATTATTTTCTGCCATTCCTTCCTTCTCTGAATTCCTTACCTTCGTTCAACTCTACCCTTTCATCTATATCTGAAAAGGTTAGCAAGGTTTTGATTAACCTTGCTTTTTTTTTAAAACAATTATCATATTATTTCCTTCTACTATTCCATCTTGGAGAAGATCCAATTTTAACCTTTTTCTACATTTCTCTTTTTGGGTTTCTTTGTAGTTTATAAACCACAGTGTCAATAAGTAATTTGCTCAACATAATGAACACTGGTTAGGGCGGGTGTCAGCAACCCATGGCTCTAGAGCTCTTTGATCCATCTCCTGAGGCTCCCTGCCAATGCAGTCACGCAACCTGCTCTCTGCCCCGAGAAGGTGTGAGCCTTTCCGCAGAGCCAAGCAGATGAAGCACCACTAGCATTTTCTCCACATTGCCTGTGACTGGCTGCTTTTTGTGATTCCGCGTCCTTCATGGGCAGCTCAGCACCAGCCGTGGTCCCTTTTGTGTTGGCTCAGGAAGGAGGGGAACGGTGAGGAGCCATGGGAGGGAAGAGCTCTGGCTCTCCTGCACAGTGCGGCTGGCTATTCACCTGAGCGCAGAGTGGCGGTGGTGGGAGGAGGAGTCACCGTTGCCATTGCTGCTGCTGTGATCCCGGCCCAGGTTGTGCACATGCGCGAGAGATGAGAGAGAGAGAGAAAAGGGGAGAAAAAGAGAGAATATCTGCCTCTACCTAGGTTTGAACCCACAGCCTACTGCTTGTGAAGCGAGAGCTCCACCTCTAGGCCACCACACCACTCCTTAAGGAAGATCCACATATCCTTGGCTTATTTATACTTAGATTTGAATCTAACCAAAAATGGTTTGCCAACCTCTTTTCTAAATACAAAAAGTAAATAAACAATACATAACAGGATATAAATGCCACTGATAACCTTCATGAACTTTAACAATGATGTTAGAAACCACATGGGCACCCAAAATGCAGGAGATCATGATTATTTGCTGCACAGCCTTGAATCTCACAAATGAACACTTGAAAAGGAATGAAGGGACATCATGAGCCTCCTGTAAAACAAGACAGACTTTGGGGAAGCTGGACCACATTATTTTCTGCCATTCCTTCCTTCTCTGAATTCCTTACCTTCGTTCAACTCTACCCTTTCATCTATATCTGAAAAGGTTAGCAAGGTTTTGATTAACCTTGCTTTTTTTTTAAAACAATTATCATATTATTTCCTTCTACTATTCCATCTTGGAGAAGATCCAATTTTAACCTTTTTCTACATTTCTCTTTTTGGGTTTCTTTGTAGTTTATAAACCACAGTGTCAATAAGTAATTTGCTCAACATAATGAACACTGGTTAGGGCGGGTGTCAGCAACCCATGGCTCTAGAGCTCTTTGATCCATCTCCTGAGGCTCCCTGCCAATGCAGTCACGCAACCTGCTCTCTGCCCCGAGAAGGTGTGAGCCTTTCCGCAGAGCCAAGCAGATGAAGCACCACTAGCATTTTCTCCACATTGCCTGTGACTGGCTGCTTTTTGTGATTCCGCGTCCTTCATGGGCAGCTCAGCACCAGCCGTGGTCCCTTTTGTGTTGGCTCAGGAAGGAGGGGAACGGTGAGGAGCCATGGGAGGGAAGAGCTCTGGCTCTCCTGCACAGTGCGGCTGGCTATTCACCTGAGCGCAGAGTGGCGGTGGTGGGAGGAGGAGTCACCGTTGCCATTGCTGCTGCTGTGATCCCGGCCCAGGTTGTGCACATGCGCGAGAGATGAGAGAGAGAGAGAAAAGGGGAGAAAAAGAGAGAGAAATGAGAAAATGATGGAGGGAGAGAATGAGAGAGAGGAAAGAGAGAAATAAATGAGAGAGAGAGAGAGAGAGAGACAGACCCATTTCCCACAAAAAACACTGGGAGTCACAAAACCTGGGTAGGCATGGCTGGGGATGTGTGTCGTATGACTGGGTAGGAGTGACATTGAGTAGGCCACGCCCACCCAGGTTTTGTGGCTCCCGGTGCTTTCTTTTCTGTGGGAAATGGGTCCAAATGGCTCTATGAGTGTTTAAGGTTGCACACCTAAGGTTTTTCTGGAACGCTGACATTGAAATTAAAATTGAAAAAGCTTCTTGGGTATGAAGCAAAATGTTTTTTTAAAAAAAGGTGCAGTTGCCTTTTGGAAAAAGCATCTTTGGGTCAACCGTGACCTGGATGATTGAGAATCTCCATAGACAAGGTATCTCATCCATTAAACAGGGAAAGTGAAAAGAACTAACACTGTTAAGTGTTACATACCTGGATTTACATGCCCGTATTTATCTCTTTTCAACTCTATGCTATACTGGTAAATTTTTACCCAGTAACTTATATTCTTAGCAATCCATACAAATGTTTTAACAAGGCCTCCCCAGAAGCAGATACAGGGACCAACTGGGAGCCATGTTTTCCCAGGATTCTAAAACAGGGTATATCCTTCAGAGGTGACTCTGAAGCTTAAGCTTCCTTTTGAAAATAATGATCTACATTCCAACTGATTCCACTGCTTACCAAATTGACTGCCTAGCTATAACGCATGCTGGCTTCGACAGGATGCAAATGCACATTTAGAAGAGTCATCCCTTGCATAATTTCCATTTATTAGTGGCTGTTTTTGTGCAAAACATGAAAACAAAAGTCAGCCACAAATTGAATTAGAACTTATTGCCAATAATAGACCCATAAGTATTTTCCAAGGTTCCTCTGAACCATTTAGCGGGTGACTAACATTATTAGGAACAGCCCCCAGGGATTAAGAAAGCAGATAAAATATAAAATGTCTGCTCTGAAAACAATTTATCAATCGAATTGTGCTAATGCAGTTCAGTAGTGGCTTACAATAATACTTATGCCACTTGACTGCCATCAACAGTCAAGGCCACGACAACTTTTGGTTAAAGGAATTTAGAAAGCTTTAAACATAATACCCTGCTAGGCACATACTTGGTGCAATGTTAAAAACATGAGCTGACTTTTTAAGAATCTCTCAAACTTTTTTTTCCTGATTTGTTTTTAAACCCAAGATTTTAAGACACACACACACAGAGGAAAAACTCGAAACCAGGAAGCAGTCATCTCATCCTAAGCCAACATTTTGACAAAGAGATTCTGTCAACATACTTATATTCATGGTTTTGCAGAGCGAAGCATAACATAATTGAAGCGCAGATTAGAAGGAAGACATCAGATAAGGTGTTATCTGTATTGCATTTTCTGTCTGCAGATAAATGCCACTTGCCACATAAATGCCACATAAATGATCTTGAATCAGTTGCATTGGACAAATTGCATGTTTCTGAGGAAGGATAATCTTTGTCGTCTTCCACCCCGGATCATGTCCAACTGAAGCAATGGCTGACAGCCCCTCTTCCATGTTGCTCCATAGGAATTAGTGTTTCAGAAAGTGATAAAGAGCCATCTGTATCAAGGGTCACTGATAGTCTGATCCATTAATCTGTCCAGTCCCCTTTGAAAGCCATCCAAATTGACTGCGTTCCAGTTGCTCAACAGATGTGATGCATTTGGCCAATCTGGATTTAGTTCCAATGGATGCTCTCGAGTGCTAATATTGTGTGAGAGGGAGAAAAACATCACACAACTTTCTTCATCCTCCATAACATAACATAACAACAGAGTTGGAAGGGACCTTGGAGGCCTTCTAGTCCAACCCCCTGCCCAGGCAGGAAACCCTACACCATCTCAGTCGGATGGTTATCCAACATTTTCTTAAAAATTTCCAGTGTTGGAGCATTCACAACTTCTGAACGCAAGTTGTTCCACTTATTGATTGTTCTAACTGTCAGGAAATTTCTCCTTAGTTCTAAGTTGCTTCTCTCCTTGATTAGTTTCCACCCATTGCTTCTTGTTCTACCCTCAGGTGCTTTGGAGAATAGTTTGACTCCCTCTTCTTTGTGGCAGCCCCTGAGATATTGGAACACTGCTATCATGTCTCCCCTAGTCCTTCTTTTCATTAAACTAGACATACCCAGTTCCTGCAACCGTTCTTCATATGTTTTAGCCTCCAGTCCCCTAATCATCTTTGTTGCTCTTCTCTGCACTCTTTCTAGAGTCTCAACATCTTTTTTACATCGTGGCGACCAAAACTGGATGCAATATTCCAAGTGAATATTCCAATATTCCATGCCAGGAATGAGTTTAGATATATCTGGTATGACTCCCAAACTCTCAAAATACTTAAGTGAGGCAGTTGGATGTGCGGATTTTGGTGGGTGGTAAGATTTTTCTGGAAAGTCGTGCTGGTTGAGAGAGGTTGTTGACACATTTCTTTTTCTTTGTTGACTATTAAGGAATTTTCCTTTAGTTTCTATTCCCAATTAGAATTCATATCTGTTTATTCTAGTTTTTCCTTGTAAATTTTCCTCAGATTCATCCTTAATCATGCCCTTCATGCCCTTTGAATCATTCTTGACACATGGTGATGGGACCAGATAGACCCCTGCAGCTTTCTTGGTGACTTTTTTCAGAAGTGCCTTCCCTTGCTGTCTTCTCCTTCTCCTTCTCCTTCTCCTTCTCCTTCTCCTCCTTCTCCTTCTCCTTCTCCTTCTCCTCCTCTCATGGATTTCCTTTTCTAGCCTACTGCCTTAAACACTACACCAAACTGGCTTTCTGTGACTCTCTTTATAGTTTTAAATCCTGCTCTTTGGTTTTGGTTTCTTAAACTATCAGCAAAATAAAGAAGTTGGAGATCACCAGGAGTATCAGAAGAACTCTGGGTTACAAATGGACCAATCTGTGGTGGGATATGAGTCCATGCACACTTATACAATATACATGGATATACACAAAATACACACAGTTATATGTTGTTTCAAGACCTTTGTTTGCCAAGAGGAGCATCAGTTAAATTTAACTATTCAGGAACTGTCTGATAGATATTAAGTTTCTTTATAAGAAACTCTATGGAACTGCAAACAACTAAGATGTGGGTCAGTGATTTTGTATCCCAGATGAACAACAGCAAGTCTTTTTGGTAGAAGGAGGTTTCCGTTATCTGCCCTCCAATTTGGCCAATAGAAAAAGCTCCAACTGCAGCAATGTGGAAACCTTTTCGGAATGTATTAACAATGAACAGTAGGACCCAATATTCCTAATGTCGGCTTAAAAATCAGGTACAGAATGAAAGCCTATCTAGTTGATGCTATGAAATGGTATTATTAAATAGACTGGGAGTAGATTGAATGACTCTTTCCTAAATATGGGACTTTGCAAGAATTATGGTGTCCTTATCATCTGATAAATCTCCTCCCAGCTGCTAGATGATAGATAAAGGCAGATAGATAGATAGTTGTACACAATAGTCCTTAATAGTAAGTCAGAGCTAAATTCTGACTGATTTATTTTTATTTTCCATTGACATCAAAGCACCATCTGTTGCATATTCACATAACAGAGATTAAAGATTAATCGCTGTATTCTCCAAGCATATGTGAATACATCCCCCTTCTCCTATCAGATTGCAAATGAGGGAGTGTGCTGGGATTCCCATCGTCATCGAGGATGGCTATTTCTTAGAACAAAAGATGAAAGAGAGCTGAGGAAATTTGCTAGGATCGTCTATTGTAAAATTAGGTTTCATTTCTACAAAAATGTCAGCCTGAGAGCTAATTCTACAACCCCCTTTGATCTCTCTGGATATTAAAATTAGCGAGCGATTAGACTGTGACGTAGCTACTGAACACTCTTAGAAGGCTAAAAAAATAGGCTGTTAAACCAGTGAGAACTATAGAAGAGACAATTTGTAGCTTAGGGCTAAATGGTGAGGTCCTTGGTGCTTTCTAAATTGAGTTGTTTTTTTGCATATGTTTCATTACTAAACTAGGCAATATCAATTTGATGCTCTCACATAGGCAGTTCTCCAAAGGGAAAAGGCATTCACAGGATCTTTTCTTTCATCAAAAATTATAAAATCAGCATTGTTGCTCTACCTCTTTCATCTATGCATGCAATATCACAACACAAATACAATAGGGATAGAGCTTACAATGCAATATTGTAACTCTGCTTTTGTCATTTGTTCTTTTAACTGTGGTGTGGATCTATGGTGTGGGACTAGAACTCACCATCTCCTGGTTTCTAACCTGGTGCCTTCACTATGTCGAAAATTTCTTTCCAGCAAAATTATTTCATTATTAAAATGAATAATGAGAAGGATGTTGCCATCTGCACATCAATATATATAATCTGTTTAGAAGTGATTATTAACTGATAATTTGTAACAATTCCCACTGATTTCTTGCTTTGTGGGTCAAGATGATCTGCTATACTGCAAAGAAGCCGTTTAATTTAGCACTACTCTAGTGACCATGTACAACAAGACTACAGAAGTTGTATATGGATAAAATAAAATTAAAAATAAGAAAAGTTCACCAAATATCACATATAAAATTGGGGATTTATACTATATAATACTACCAAACAAATCACACCAAAACATTAATATTTTCTTCATCTGCTACTCAAAAATTGTCTACATATTACCAAAATGTTGTTTTAGATATACTGTATATATAGTCCTAGAGGAGATCAACCCTGACTGCTCTTTAGAAGGCCAGATCCTGAAGATGAAACTCAAATACTTTGGCCATCTAATGAGAAGGAAGGACTCACTGGAGAAGAGCCAAATGCTGGGAACAATTGAGGGCAAAAAAAGAAGAATGGGACGACAGACGAGGTAGCTGGATGGAGTCATTGAAGAAGTTGGCGTGAGCTGAAATTGACTCTGGGGGATGGTAGAGTACAGGAAGGCCTGGAGGAATGTTGTCCATGGGGTCGTGATGGGTCAGACATGACTTTGCAACAACAACCAAGTAATTTGATAAATGAATTCCAGAAAAATATATGTTTCAAGAATTCAAGCTCCTTATAGCAAGTCCCACTGTATTACCCCAGCGCAGTAATAACAGATTTTCCAAGGAAACATCTGAGAGGTTGGTTGCTTCAACTTTTGATAACAATCATAGAGAGGAACATTGAAGAATTAATCATGAACCAAATCCAAGGAGCATGTCAAAGGATTAGGCCCACCCAATGATGACCCTATGCATTAGAGAGCCTTTTCTTATCTCCACTAACAGTCACACTCCAATCTTCGGTCTGTTTTGGTCATTTATAATAGATGACAGCACAATCTGCCATATTTTTGGCCCGAAGCTTTTGCTGTCAAATTCCCTTCAACATGAATGCAACAGGACTGCTGATTCTCTGTCCAAAGCAAGACTTGATCCTGTGCTTTGCATTTTGGTTTGGCTTTATTCTTAATTGGGTACAACCCTTAGTTTGTGCCAGCCATTTCAATTAAGTTGAAATATTGGTTCTATAAAAGAAATGCATTGATAATACTATTCTTTTCCATGTGCAAACAGCAGGAAATTGAGGATTAAAACCAGGGGTGCTATTCAGCAAGTTCTGACAGGTTCTGGAGAATTGGTAGCGGAAATTTTGAGTAGTTTGGAGAACTGGCAAATATCACCTCTGGATGGCCCCAGGAGTGGGGAGGAAATGGGGATTTTGCAGTATCCTTCCCCTGCCACACCCACGAAACCACACCATGCCCACCAAGCCATACCCACTGATTAAAACTACAGAAAGATGCATTGTTAAGGACATCATGAATCCAACTAAAAGAAACAATATGATCAATTTCGTCTGTGGACTAAAATCACTTAATATTTCCATGTATAGATACAAAGTTTTCTTCATTTTGCAGTTCATCTGGACTAATAACCTACAGAGTTTTAATCTACCCTTTCCTTTAAAGAAAAGCCATGTCCTTTATCTACATGCCACTGAATTATAGAAAGATGGCTGAAGTTGCATTGGACTGTTTATTGATACGGAGGGCAAACTGAACTTAAAGCTATATTTTAAGGAGATCATATGAAAGTAGCTTTTTTAAAAAATTAAAACACAACTGAGAATTAATGTGGTTTTCCCAGATGGCAACAGAAAGGATCAAGGGTGGGATCCTACCGGTTTAACAACCAGTTCACTAAGCGTGCACATGTGCAGTTTGGAGAAAACTCACCTGCATTGCTGCTGTCAAGGAAAACAGCTGAAACAGCGTAGCAATCCACTCTGCTGCACTGATCAGCTGGGCTTTGGGAATGGAAATATAGATGAGTGTAACCCAGGGGAGGGAGGGTAGACCCACTTCAAAATTGGAGTGGACCGGTTTGCTCACAGCTGAAAGTCAGAGATAACGGTTCACCCGAACTGGTCCATATTGGCAGAATCCTACCACTGTAAAGGATTCTCTTTTGTTTTCCCAGAGTCTCCTTCTCAAGTAGGGGGTTGGACTAGAAGATCTTCAAGGTCCCTTCCTATTCTGCTATTCTGTTAATAAAATAATAGGTTAACTTGGATATTTACTGCATGGAAGTTGGAGGTGGAGATTTGAACCAAATAGCATGAATATAGATTAAAAATAGCAGCAATCCCAAGTGATCCCTGCTCATGCATTTCGAGCATGAGTTAATCAAGCAACAACAAATCCTCTCTGGGAAATGAGTCATAGTTAAATATGAATCAGGGACCTACGGAATCCTTTAGTTACTTCTGAGCAACAGGCTTCCCAGAAAATTGCAGCAAGTTACATTTCACATTAATTGATCTTGATTATTCTACATTCTTTTTTTTTCCATAAAAAAGTTTTATTTTTACGATCATGTCGAACAACTCATTCAATGTACAATTATATGCAATTAGTCGGGCCTGCCCAGTCACCACCCCACTTTTTAACACCCTTCCCTCTTTTACCTTCTTTTACTTTCCAGACCTTCCTCTCCTTCTCTTATCTACATCCTCTCCTCCCTCCACCCTACACCTTCCTTCTCCCTCTTCTACCCCTCTTCCTTCCTCTTCTCCTCTTTCCTACCTCCTACTCTCTCTTTTCTCCCTCCCCACCGTTCTAAAATGGCAACTGGGCAGACCCGACCCTACATTAGTTATATTTATACATCTTCAATAATCCCTGTACATTAACCATCACTCCATCACTAGCCTCCACCCCCCCCCTCCCCTTACCCCCACCCCGACTTCCCAGAACAAAATGCAGGGTATCAAAACTAACAATCATAATCTAAAATAATTCCTAAATTATAATCTCTAGTCTCTCCACACTTGGTCACACTCTCAATTCCCCTCTCCTTCAGAAATATATCTAATACAAATTATTTCCTAAATTTACTCATATGCTATTCGATATTTTTTTATCTGATACTTATTTTGAATATAATCAATCCACATTTTCCATTCTAAAATATTGGAAGAAAGAAGAATTACCTACAATTGAAGAATGGACACTTAAAGTATCAAATCTGGCAGAAATGGCAAAAATTTCTGCTTACTTGAAAGACTATACACAGGATTATTCTACATTCTTTGACCCATCATCTAATCTAAAAACTGTACCCCAAATCCAGGAAAGTGAAGCCAAGTTGAACGCTACTTCTAAAATTTCAGATAACTAAGTAAGTAGAAAGTAATAGTCCTTGGTGGTCCTTTCTTATAAAAATAATCACAAAGTTTTCTGCTTCGAGCACAGAAGGCAGAGAGAGGAAAGCCGAAACCTACTCAGGCAGAGAGAAACATTATTTTTGTGTCAAAGCAAACCATGATTAATGGGAGCTGAAACAAACCAGCTACTTTTAGTATCAGAAAAATGCTATAAAAAGCAGGCTGAATATGACATCTTTGTTTCTGTCACTGAAGTTTAGCACATAAATATGCCAGCAATGTTAGGATATTGGCTGATGAGTCAGATCATTGCACATAAACATCTTCTAAATGTATGCACATGAAAATTTTAGAGTTACAATATTATGCATTACACATAGATCTTTTTTCTTTCAAAAAATACCTAGCTTAATATAGCTTGAAATTTAATTCCATGCTAAGATGGAAACCAATAATTTAAATACATTGAGAGCATTCTGGGAGACATTATGTTATTTGTGGAACAAAGGTTAGAGTATAATGAAACTGCAAGATTAGGCTTCAGCTGACATGTAATCAGCAAGCAAGACAGGGGGGGAAATGAAATCAAAAGAAATATCAAATGTATAATAAATTAATTCTTTAAAATCCAGGTAAGATGTAGAATGCAGAACTCCATCTAAAACCTTGCTTTGGGGAATTATCCATCTAATTGCACTTCATTACCCAGAGGAGATGCTTTTTTTAAAAGGTAGATTGTCTTTATAATTATAAAACATGATGCCTGAGGCTACAACATCAGATCTTTTGTTATCAGCATCTAACAACCCACCTTATACATCATCTCATGCAAAATAATTAGTGACAGCAAGAATAATGATCCCAGAACTAGATGACTGATATAAATCCTCCCTTGTGGTCCTTTAACAGGTCAGACAGCTCTGCATGGTGCCCCCATTACAATAAGAACCTTCTGTCATCAATACTCCCACATTGGTGAAAAGCACATTGAACATTTGTTAGGGGTAACTGTTATTTTACACTATATAGAAGACTTCAATGACTTTATTGTGGTCTCTTTTCATCCCAAACCTTGGGCTGTATCATCCTAGAGCAGTGTTTCCTGGAGCTTTACAATGGGTAGACTTCAACTCCCAGAATTCCCTAGTTTAAATCATGCTGGCTGAGAAATTGTGGGAGTTGAAGTCCACCCACTTTCTCCTAAAGAAAGGCAATTTGGTCTAGTGGTTAAGGCAGAAACAGTGAAAACAGTGAATTCTAGTCCCGCCTTAGCCATGAAACCCAGCTGGGTGACTTTTGGTTGGTCCCTCTTTCTCTCTGCCCAACCCACCTCACAGGATAGTTTTTGTGAGGAAAAAAGAAGGAAGAAAACCAGGGATGAAATGCTACCGGTTTGCACCAGTTTGGGCGGACCGGTAGTAATAAAAGCTACAGATTCGGGTGAACCAGTAGTAAAAAAAATGCTACTGGTTCGTCTGAACCGTTATTTCTGGCAATCAGTTCTCCCATGCGATTTATATTCACTAGAAACCAGGAAATCTTGCTTTCTAGTGAATCTGAATCACACGGCACAGCTGTTCCCCCACCCACCCACTGGTCTACTTACCTTCTTAAGCCTCCTTTTTCCACGTGAAGCGCACATTTGGCACACACTGCGCATGCATACACAGTGTGCATTTGGCATGCACGGTGCATGCGTGCGCTGCACATGTGTTTGGTGCATTCTGTGCATGCACACGCAGCGAACCAGTGGCAAACCTCTGAGGATTTCAACACTGAAGAAAGCATACTTATTATGTTTGCCGCCTTGAGTTATTTGTAAAAATAATAAAGATGGATATAAACAAACAAACAAAACATAAAAACAGATGGAATGGAAGCAAGGACAGACTTGAAGATCTGACAAATGCAGGAGGGTTTTTCAAAAGCCAGCTTTGGAAATGACACACTCATTCCTGGGTGGAACAGAAATGAACAGCAATACCTGATGAAGTCCAACGGGACATGAAACCTCAACCCATGAAATGTTAAAGGGCAGTCTGTAAAAGAGGGATATCCTTAGCTTTGAGGAGGAAGAAAAAGCTATGTTACTTTGGTTAGATGGCTCCCTGTTGTTGCATACTGTACTTTCTCCAATAGCCCCCAAGTGTTGCATACAGTTAAGGAAAACTTGTCATGTCCCACTCCTCCGCTGACGGCCGGGTCAGGGAAATCCGAATCAGGCGTGCTTCTGCAGCTCTGCCAAAGTCCTAGCAAAGTTCTCAAGGCAGGCAGGAGGCCAGAAAGTGACTTCAGCAAGATATGTTAGACTTTGCCTGACTCAGAGAATGCCAGAAAGCAGATCCTTTATATAGGCCATGGGGTGTGGCTCCATGACTCAGCACTTATCCAGGCCTGCCCCTCCCTTCCTTCTGTTGCCGCCGCCTATCAATTCTTCTGAAGCGAGGGTCACTCCAGTCTGCAGCTGTTGGTAATTGACCTTCCTCAGGCTCACATGCTGTGGGGGAGGGGGAGGGGTCAAGTTGCTCCGTTTGCCTTGGCATGGAGCCAGAGCTGGGGGCTGGAGGTACTTCTTCCTCCTCAGCCTGTCTGGGCATGGAGACAGGGCTGGGGCCGGGAGGCATACTAGGACATTCCTCAGCGTTCAGAAGCAGATAAGAAGGCCCCGGCTGCGGTGAAAGCGGACGAGACACAACAAAACTTGCAATTGGCTGCAGATCCCAGGGCAATACCTGAAAGCATCTCCCTGAGAATAAAGATAGGTAAATTTTATATGGGAACCAATGAAAATGACAGCAACGTGGTAGAAGTATTTGTTTTCTTTTGTTCAATGTAAGAAGAACCACCATGCTATTTCAATAATATAACTATGTAAGGACACACTGTTCCAGCAGTAGCATAATTAGCACCAACTGTAGATACAAAAATTCATTTGAACATTATTCATTGGTGCGGTTTTGTTTCTGCCTTGCAAAATGAATGAGTTCCTTCTTTATACCAGAGTGAATTTCAAGCATGAACTTTATCTTCCTAGACTCAATATTACATGTGGACAGAGATTATAATCCTGAAGTAAAGTAATGTGGGCTACTTAGACATAAGAATATAAAATAAAAAGGCTCAATCACTGGAGGCTTTTAAGAAGAGACTGGACAGTCATTTGTCTGAAATGGTATACAGCCGTGATGGTAAACGTATGGCACGCATGCCCAAAGTGGCACGCAGAGCCATGTTGCCTGGCACACACAGCATCGCCCGTTCCTCTTCTGGGTTTCTGGCGCCCATGCACGCACAATGATCAGGTGGCTACTTTGTGTGCGGCAGTGCCAGAAACTGGAAGAGCTGGTCTTCCATTTTCCTGTGTGTGCATGTACACCAGCCATCTGATCATTGCGCATGCATGCACACAAGAAACTCGAAAGACTAGCTGGCATGCTTGCCAGAAACTGGAAGTTCATTTTCAGGCTCATGCATGCGCCCTGGGCAACTCCTCTTCCAGGTTGAGGCCCAGACGAGCGCATGTGCGCTCCCTTTTCGGCACTCGGTGCCGAAAAGGTTCACCATTACTGGTATAAAGTCTCCTGCTTAAACAGGGAGTTTGACTAGAAGACCTCCAAGGTCCCTTTCAATTCTGTTCTATGGTCTATATCAGGGCTGTCAAACTCTCAGCCCACGAGCCGGATGTATCACGCGCTGGCCATGCCCGGTTTAGCGAAGGGGAAAAAAGTCCTGATACGTCATGTGATGCTGCCGTGACACCATGAGTTTGACATCCCTGGTCTATATGATAGACCTGAAGTAGAGAGACATCACAATGACATCAAAGGTACACACTTTTGAGGCCCTCCTTTTCAAAGTTGCAAATCTATGATTGTGAAAGTTGGACCTTCAGAAGGGCTGAACAAAGAAAAAGTCTTTAAATTGTGCTCCTGAAGAATAGTTAGAAAATAACTTGAACCAAAAGAAGAACAAATAATTCAGTGTTACATGAAATGAACCAGATTGCACGCTTGAAATACTAATAGCAATAGCACTTAGACTTATATACCGCTTCACAGTGCTTTACAGCCCCCTCTAAGTGGTTTACAGTGTCAGAATATTGCCCCAACAATCTGGATTCTCATTTTACCAACCTTGGAAGGATGGAAGGCTGAATCAACCTTGAGCCTGGGGAGATTCGAATTGACAAACTCCTGGTAACCAGCAATCAGCAGAAGTAGCCTGCAGTACTGCATTCTAACCACTGTGCCACGATGGCTCTTAATAACAAAGTTCAAATTCTGGATACAGAATGGGAAGGGAGAATCACTGAAGAAGCCCCTGATGCTTGGAAAAATCAAGTGCAATTGGAAAAAGAAGTTAATAGAAGATAAGGTGGCCATATCCAACTCCTGACAATACCAGCAAGACCTTCCGAGAACTCAAGAAGTCATTACTGAGAGATAATCCTGGGAAAATGTCCACCAGGTCATTAAAAATTGCCAGCAACCAAACCACCTTCATCCTTCAAATATTCTCTTGGAGCTGATATATACAGGAATAAAAATCTATTAACAGGCTAGAGTTATGCCTCTTATCACTTTTCTTATATCTTGCACACAAAGGAAGCTACTAATACATTTACCACATAACTGAAGAATTTTTTTTCTTACTTTATCACATCTATCAATTATGTCTACCAGTTAACTAAAATAAAACACACTTAATTCACTAGCTGTTTGAAATAGAATATTCCATTACAGTGACATATGGTCAGCTTTTTCTGAAAATGTTTAAATAAGAATGTGTATTTATATAAGCCCATACATTTTTTGGGAGGAAAGATCATTTCCTCTCTTTTCAAAACATTTTTTTCACATTTTACTACTTGTTGTATTTGTTCTTTTACTTGTTTAATTGAAGAAAAAAATAGTTTAACCTATCATCTTCAAGCAATTTAACATTGTATTCATTTTAGTAAAAAAAAATAATTGATACTGATTTATAACCCATCTTCACCATGAGCTAATTTTGTTTAAAATCACTGGTAATACTAGAACTAAAATACAAATATATGGTACATTTTGTAGAATAAACTGAATGATAAATTGAGGCAGTGAAGTAAGAAAGTTAAATTGCTACACTGAATATAGCAAATTTTGCAAAAAAATCCCTCCGAGATATCACCTCTGAATTCAAACCTGCAATTACACAATTATTCAAACAATAAACTTTCATCAGCAACTGTGCTATGTGTATTCTGAAAAATAATATTTTTAAAAAATCCAATTGCCATATAATTAACTTCATTTGAATGATAAATCATATTGTGTGAGTCTCTGTCAACCCAGATGTAGCCTCAAGGAAAGACTGTGGAATATACCTGCTGATATCCCATCTTGCCATGATTTTCAGAAGTGGTTGGCTCTTGCTAAGAACAGGTATACCAAGTCCCAATTAAATCAAGACTCATTTTTCATCATAGCAGGATCAAAATACCATAAAATAAATAAATACTGAGGTGCAAATTGTCAGTTATATCCCATGTAATGAGATCAGAGACAGAATTTAATTTAGTTCACTTATAATTTTAATAATCTATATTTCTATTTTATATAATTAAATAATTTGGTTTAATGAAAAGGACTGGGGTGACATGGTAGCAGTCTTCCAATATCCAATCCAGGGGCTGTCACAAAGAAGAGAGAGTCATCCTATTTTCCAAAGCACCAGAGGGTAGAACAAGAAGCCATGGATGGAAACTAATCAAGGAGAGAAGCAACTCAGAACTAAGGAGAAATTTCCTGACAGTGAGAACAATTAATCAGTGGAACAACTTGCCTCCAGAAACTGTGAATGCTCCAACACTGGAAGCTTTTAAGAAGAGATTGGACAACCTTTTCTCTGACACTGTATAGAATCTTCTGCTGATGGATGGATGGATGGATGGATGGATGGATGGATGGATGGATGGATGGATGGATGGATGGATGGATAAATAGATAGATAAATAGATAGATAGATGATAGATAGATAGAATTTTCCTTAAAGCAAATATATCATCTCCTAGGATTGCACTGGTGTTGTGTGACTCCAGAGAAAGGTGGAGCTGCAAACAGATGCTATGGAAGTCCCTTGCTGTTTTAAAATATCTTGTTGCCTTCACTTGCAAAGCTCTAATTATTTCACAGATTTGGAAGGGGGGGAAACTAATTTGTTCTAAGTATGCTTAAGTGGTAACAAATACCAACAATACTTCATAAATTATCTGTTTCAAATAGTGCCAGTTCTAATTTTAGAAAAGAGTTTACAAGAATGGCAAGAAACAGTTAGTCAATTTATATGGAGTGGGAAATAATCCAGAGTTAAGTCCAAAATTTTACAAGACTCAAATGTAAAACTGTGTTACAGAACAAGCTGTTTCTCATGGTTAACCAAATGGATACCCAAGAGTAAGAACATCAAAGCAGGACAGAAGTAACCTGGCTCCATAGATATTAAGGTACCCAAAAGAGGAGAAAAAATGGAAAGGACACATTAGATAGATGATAGATAGACAGATGGACAGATGGATGTGGATGGGCGGGAAGGCAGGCAGACAAGACAGATATATTCATGCTTTCTGAATTTATTTTTTTCTATCTTCTATTTCTACTTTTTTTGTTAGTGTTTTTCTTCTACATATTTCCTGTGCCATATTTTTTCATCTTTCCTTCTTTTTTGTAAAATCTGTTAATAAAAACTATTTTAAAAAACTCATTTCTTAAATCTGTGGTCTGAAGCTTAATTTCAAGCCCCCATCAATCTATGAATTTAAAAGAAGTCTGCTTTAAATGGGTGAATCAGGAAAAATAAGGAAATTATTTAATACTCAGTTTAATCTTTATCCTTAGCAAAGGTTGACAATTTTAAGTCATTGGCAATTCTTGAAAAATCACAATTTTTGCCCCATTTTAAGAGAAATAAGGCAATTTTACCTCAGGTTGCACCATTTCTATGTTCACAATATGGCCACTTTATCAGTCAGGAAGCCAATAAAATGCAATAAATAATATTCTTTGGTGATTTCATAATTACTGTATTTTTAATGCAACAAAAGGAGTAGAAACGGGTTTCCAATTATTTTCCATTCTTCCACCAAGAAGAAAGCAGTAGCCACACTATCTCCAATTCCCCTTTATTACAGTCATTATTTCTTTGCAAGGATGTACAACTTTTGTCAACTGCTCTAACAATGACATGAAACAGTGAAAGGTATAGAAGGAGAAAAGATTTTGTCTGTTTTCCAAAGATTGTGCCTGTAAATGGAAGAAGTCAGAACAATGGATGTCCTTCCCCCAATAGGTTAAAACAGCTTCCCAAATTGTTTTTCTATTAATACCAAGACATGGAACAAAAACCAACAGAATTCTGAACGTCCTTTAAAGTGCCTGCAATTACTAATACTCATGTGCCAGCATGTTTCTTTCAAATATTTTTATACCACACTTAATTTCTCTCTCTCAATGAATAGTCAGCATTTGTGTTAGGCTTTTTCAAAGGAGCCCACATAGTTTATCAAAGGCTATAGGTCAAATCTTATTTGCTGGATAAATTTACATTCTTCTGCCGATCTCCAGAAAAAAGGGACAGGGATTCTTCTAAATCCATGGGCTTACAGTTGTAACTTCAAGCCCGTCTTTTGACTTTTCATAGGGCCTCTGGTTGTCTCAGTCCCCAACACTGAGAATTCAGCAGTCCTACCAGGGCACATAGGCTTCTACCCGATTATCCTTACATAGATACACCTATCTGTCAACTCTCTCACACATTTAGGATAGACAGACAGACAGACAGACAGATGAGATATAATACAATACGTTATGATACATGATATGATGATATGATAAACAAAAAGATAGATATGATAGACAGATAGGGTAGGTGATTAGACAGATTATATAAGAGAGAGAGAGATGTGTGTGTGTGTGTGTGAGAGAGAGAGAGAGAGAGAGGAGACAGACAGACAGACAAACAGACAGACAGATAAATTTTTTTCAAGAAACTGGCCAAGTTTATATATACACCAGAAAACTAACACAGGTACTGTAGTCTTCTACTTACAACCATTTGTTTAACAACCCTTCAAAATTACAATGGCCCTGAAAAATGTGACTTATGCCTGGTCCTCACTCTTACAACTATCACATCATCCCCATGGCCACATGATCAAAATTTGGGCATAGAGAATGTTTAAATGTTTTGTATTTATGATAGTTGCAGCATCCCAGGGTGAGACGAACATCACTTGCAACCTTCCAGACAAGCAAAATCAATGGGACATTTAATTCACTTAAAGGTGATTTGTCTAACAGCTGTGGCAAGAAAAGGTTGTAAAGTCTCACACAACTCATTCAGCAACTGGCCTTGCTTATCAACAGAAATTCTGGTCCCACTTAAGTCGAGGAATATTTGTACCCATCAGGGGTGGGTTCTACTTACTTTACTACCGGTTTGCAACGGGAGCATGCGCGCGCTTCCCTTCCCTGGAAGCTCATAAAGCTCATGTTGGTTTCCAATGTAAAAGAGCTACAAAGCTTTAGGAATGGAGACAATCAATCAGAAATAGCATCCATGCTCTTTATCCCAAACACCCACTTGTATGTTACAGCCCTGCAAATTAGAATAGAATAGAATAACAGAATTGGAAGGGACCTTGGAGGTCTTCTAGTCCAACCCCTTGCTTAGGCAGGAAACCCTACATAACTTCAGATAAATGGTTATCCAACACCTTCTTAAAAACTTCCAGTGTTGGAGTATTCACAACTTCTGGAGGGAATTTGTTCCACTGACTAATTGTTCTAACTGTCAGGAAATTTCTCCTTAGTTCTTAGTTGCTTCTCTCCTTGATTAGTTTCTATCCATTGCTTCTTGTTCTACCCTCAGGTGCTTTGGAGAATAGCTTGACTCCCTCTTCTTTGTGGCATCCCCTGAGATATTGGAAGATTGCTATCATGTCTCCCCTAGTCCTTCTTTTCATTAAACTACACATACCCAGTTCCTGCAACCGTTCTTCATATGTTTGAGCCTCCAGTCCCCTAATCATCTTTGTTGCTCTTCTCTGCACTCTTTCTAGAGTCTCAACATCCTTTTTACACCATGGCAACCAAAACTGGATGCAGTATTCCAAGTGTGGCATTACCAAGGCATTATAAAGTGGTATTAACACTTCAGGTGATCTTGATTCTAGCCCTCTGTTTATTAAGGCATTTAAATCAAGGCATTTAAGAATGTGTTCCATAATGCTAATTTTTGCCATCAGTTACCCAAAAGCCATTTCTTGGAGCCATGACTATTCTTGATTTACACTATTTAGTCTCCAGAAGCACACTACCATCTGAAATTCCATAATTAAGAAGTTGAGCAGTTTTCTCTATTATCTTTTCTGCTCCTTTATTCCTGCCTCCCCATTTCCAATCTCCCATTTGTTACTGTTCTCCACAAGCACAGAAGTAATTTGTTACATCAAGGGCTTCTTTTTGCAACCTTATTTTTACCTTTTTTTAAAAAGACAATCCAAACCAAACAAAATTATCACTTCTAAAGGGTACAGTCCTGTTTTCCACTTTACAACCGCAATCCATGACCTTATAACTGACTTGACATAGCATAAGAGTAATGACATTTAAAGTCCCTTCCAGAAAAGGAGGAAACTAACTGATTCCTTGTGACTGCAAAATAAGATTCTTTGTACATTAAAACCAGGATGCTAATGACAAATAATCACTCCCCGGACCTGCTGGTCTTCACAAAACAAACTGCTTCAAAGAAACGATTGAGACCTTCTTAAAACTAGCTGTCAGATTTAGGTTAATGTCAGAGTTCCAAGTAACACCCCCAATGAAAGAAAACTCTGAGGCCTGAAGTTCCTCAAAGTTCCATTTTATTAGAAATGTCATATTGGCACATCTGCAAAAACCCAAATCTGAAAGCTTCCAGGTTTTCCACACCCAAAGGAAAATTCAAGTCCCTGCCCAGCACCCAGTTGTCCATCACATGGTCCAATCAAAGCATTGTCCCAACTGGAGATGCCTCCCAGTTTCATCTGTCCAGGTGCAGGGCAAGATGTCCTTGAATCTCTTTGAAAAGAATGTTATTATGACTATATATCACCCTGGCTCCATACAATTCCCCCTCCCAGTTTCCCACAGTAGGAAATGTGACAAGCCTGAAGATCTAATGAAAAATATAGCTTCCAGGCTGACCCCAGCTTTCTTAAACTTGAATCATGCACATTTTGCCCTCCTGTTGCAACCGGCAACTGAATGCTTGAACTGACCCACCTATTGTGAGGTTCAATGAGGCAAGATGAATGTTTTGTCTATAATGGTTTTGCGCATTGCCAAGCACAAATTACCACCGGATGCTGTAAGTCAACAAAACATTCTGCAAAAAAGAAATAACCTTCATTGAGAGGAATTCAGAAGATGGTAGGACGTGGCTCCAGAGAGGACATGGTGGGAAGATTGATGCAAGAGGTCGACCATAGAGTCCTCATGTGCCAAAGTAAAAATTAAAAAGAAAGGGGGCATCATTAAGACAGGCCTAATTTTGCTTCTGTTCTTTGCTCACAGCATATTGAGCAGAAGGTGATAGAAAGTTTCAGTTTCATTTTGAACCCACCTGATTCCACAATAACTCTGATGTCTTGCTGGTAGAAAATAAGTTATATCAAGAAAAAGAAGAGTTGGAAGGGACCTTATAGGTCATCTAGTCCAACCCCCTGCCCAAGCAGGAGACGCTACACCATTTCTGACAAATGGCAGTCCAATCTCTTCTTGAAAGTCTCAAGTGAGGAAGCTCCCACAACTTCCGAAGGCAACTTCTGTTTCATTGTGTCAGCCTCCACTCCAATCTTCGTATACTTTTGAATGATTATATCAGTAGATAGATTGTGAAATGTTTATTTCTGTATTATAAAACTATTAAGGAAATGAGATGTATCATAGCACCGTACAGGGTAAGGGACAGGAGCCTATTAAGAGTGTCGGCTGACATAACAGTGGGGGAGGGGTGATTAACGACTGAGTGTTATCAGCGCAGGCTTTTCTAACAGACACTGCATTCCTAAGATGACTGACAACTAGAGACCTGTGGAAGAAGATTACCACGAGGGGCCGAGAAGGAGCTGGCATTGGACCAGACCAGCCTGACCTCCTGGAGGAGGAGGGACAATTGGGGGGATATGATATGTTAGCCATATTTTGTCTCAGATCCAACTTTACTTAGCTGCTATCAAGACTGTAAATAGTAAAAGTACTTTTCTTTATTCCAAATGAAGTCAAGGTGAATTCTTTCCTAATTATAGTCGGAGGTAGCCTGACATTAAGTTGGATCTCAAATCATGTCTACCAACCAGGATTGCAATCGCAATACCGAGGGGGGAGAAAACCCAAATGTGATGGAAGGCCAGCTGCCGGCTGAGCTGGGGGAGGCGTCCGGAGGAATTTTTGCTGACACTTTTAACCCTGAGCTGGAAGATTGCAGAGCTCGGTGGATTGAGCAATTAAAGCTGGAAGAGGAAAGGTGGAAACCAAGTACCGAAGAGCCTCAGTCTGGAGTAACAAAAAGGGGGGGAAAAAAGACGGTGAGACTTTTGGATTGGCAGGAAGAGAGAGAGATAAGAGACAAACGCCAGTTGGAGGAAGCATTTCGTCTTTTCCGTGAGGTGAAAGTAAGACAAGCAGCTCGCCAAAGGTATGAATCCCCTATTCGGTCCTCCAGGTGGGAGGGAGAAGAGGAGGAAGATAAGACAAAGGGGCCAGCTAGAGGTGATTCCCAGGGCGGTGAGATTTCTGAAGAGCCAGAGCCGGGAACCCTCTCCCCAGAGGAAGCTGAATTGGATGGGGTCGCGCCACCTGCTGATCAAGCAAGGCTGCAGGGAAGGAAAAAGCCAAAAATTCCCCCCATATCAGAGAAATTTGATGGAAATGCGAAGGAGTTGGGACTGTTCCTGGCGAAAGTGAATGACCACATGATAGACTGGGGGGAAGATTATTGGTCACAGGCAGCACAAGTGAGAGCTGTGACCCACAATTTGACCGTTATATACCAACCACTCCCCCTTACTGCAAAACTACGAGCATTTTATGACTGCACTGAGGAGGAGGTTTGAGGACCCCCTGGCAGAGCAAAAGGCCAAAGGTCGAATGAAAACCATCAGGCAAGGGAGGAGACCGGTGGCTGATTATAACCAGGAGTTCAGTGATTTAGTTCCCTTGATGAGAGGGTGGTCGGAGGTGACCCTTGTGGACATTTTCAAAGATGGTCTGAATGGAGATCTCTACGAACTGTGTCGAGCACGAGCCTCTCCAACTACGCTGTATGGCTGGTACACCCTGGCAGCAGAGATGGAAATCGAACTAGTGAAGGACCGTGGCAGAAGACAGCACACTGGAGGCCATCCTTGGCCGTTCTCCAGGAGGCACCTATAGGGCGTCCCTAGATTGGAGGGAGGAAGACCACGTTCGTCTCGTGCTACAGATGTGGAAAGAAGGCCACCGAGCAGCCGACTGTAGGGTTAAGTTGATACCAAGCGCGACCTCTGGTGGTGAAAAGGAACCAGTGAAACCAGCGGCTAAGGCGCGTAAACCGGCAAAAGTGGGGAGGCGTTGCCAAGAAGGGCACGCCCATCAAGGAGGATGGCGGCGTCGACCGATACTGACGACAGCAAAACCACATCAGAGTCTGATGAAGACCTTCTGGTGAGTTGGGCACGGGGCCCTTGGACATTCCAGTCAATCTACATGTACCCTCTTCGGGTAATAAGGGGAACTGCTAGCACTACTCGATTCTGGATGCACTAGATGTATGGTCAGTCCCGAACTAGTAGAAAAAATGGAACTAAGATTGAGAACCCTAAGTAGGCCCATAGCGTTTGCCCAGTTGGATGGCTCTGTGGCAGGGGAGGACCTGCCCATTTCGTAACAGAACCCATAGAAATGATAATAGGAGACCACTGCGAAATTCTGAACTTCATAGTAGCCCCAGGAATGGACCAACCCCTGTTGCTAGGCCTGTCATGGTTGCGGAAATGGAACCCCCATATTAACTGGAGAACGGGAGTCCTACGTTTCCGTTCCAAAACATTAAAAGGGAAAAAGGGGGAACCCAAGAAGGGATCTACCGTGGCCATGCACCAGGATACGTTGGGGGCAATGATCGAACGGATAGACGGGGAGGAGAGGATACCCAAGGAATACTGGGACTTGCGAGAAGTCTTTAGTGAGAAAGCATCAGACGTACTTCCTCCCCATAGGCCTATTGACTGTGCCATAGACATCCTTCCGGGGGTAAAGCTTCCAAAACCAAAAGCTTATCCCATGACCCAAAAGGAATTGGGGGAGCTACGTAAATTCATAGACAAAAACCTAGAGCGGGGTTTTATCCAACCGGCTAGACCTCGCGTGGCTGCGCCAGTGATGTTCCGGGAAAAGAAAGATGGCTCCTTTCGTCTTATAGTTGACTATAGGAATTTAAACGCGGTGTGCGCCGAAAACATATACCCCATGCCACTCATGAAAGATATGTTAGCACATTTAGCGAAGGGAAAGTTCTTCACCAAACTGGACCTGCGAGAAGCCTACTACAGAGTTCGTATAAAGGAGGGGGATGAATGGAAAACCGCTTTCAACTGTCCACTAGGATGTTTCCAGTTTCGAGTACTACCCTTTGGACTGCAGGGGGCGCCCGCAGTTTTTATGCAACTAATAAATGAAATACTCCATCAGCATTTGTTCAAAGGAGTTCTTGTCTACCTTGACGACATACTTATCTATACCGAAACAATGGAAGAACATATTAAACTAGTAAGAGCTGTTCTCAAAAAGTTATTATCTGCAGAACTGTATTGTAAGCTATCCAAATGTGATTTCCATCAAACTAAAATAGACTACTTAGGGTATCGCATTTCAGCTGATGGGTTAGAAATGGATCCAGAAAAAGTGAAAGCTGTCTTGGAATGGGCCCCCCCACGCACACGCAAGCAACTGCAAAGTTTTTTAGGATTTGCAAATTTCTATCGTCAATTCATCCCCTCCTTTGCTCAAATTGCTTTACCAATCACCAACCTCTTAAAAACTAAAGGAGACACGAAACCCAAACCATCATAACCTCTCGAATGGACAATGGAATGTCAGGCAGCTTTTGAAAAATTGAAACGACTCTTTGCCGCTGAACCTATTTTAAAACACCCTGACATGGATGTTCCTTTTGTAATACAAGCTGATGCCAGTGATGTAGCAGTCGGAGCCGTTTTACTCCAAAACAATGCTGATGGTAAACTACAACCCTGTGCTTTCACTTCTCAAAAATTGACTGAAACTGAAAGACGATGGGCTATTTGGGAAAAGGAAGCATTTGCAGGTCATTGGGCTCTACGAACGTGGAGACAATTCTTAGAGGGTTCAAATCATCCTTTTGAAGTTTGGACTGATCACAAAAATCTGGAAGCCCTAAAGACTCCTAGAAAACTTTCACCTAAACAAGCCCGCTGGGCTCAATATTTTAACCGCTTTAATTTCACTTTACATTACATTCCTGGGGGGAAAAACTTCTTAGCGGATGCTCTCTCACGTTTGCCCCAATACAATTGCACTCGCTCCGAGGTGGTTCGACCAATACTTCCCGTGCAACAGTTGGCAGCCCCGGCTATAACTAGAAGCCACTCAAAAGCTGAACCCTCACTCCCAGATGAACTGACCAAGTCGTTTAAAGAAGCTTTAAACACTGATGACTGGTACTTAGCACATTCCCATGAATGCACACTCCGTGATGGACTAGCTTGGATTGGAACAAAACTATATGTTCCTCTATCACTCAGAGAAACCATCCTACAACGATGCCATGATGCCAAAATGGCAGGGCATTTTGGATTTGTGAAAACTTTGCATCTTCTTAAAAGACAATTTTGGTGGCCAAGTCTTAAAAAAGACATTCAAGCATATGTAGCAAGTTGCCCTATTTGCGCATCATCCAAAAGGCCTCCGGGAAAACCTCCTGGACTACTTCAAACGGTAGCCAGGCCAGGAACCCCATGGAAAGAAATATCCATGGATTTCATAGTGGAATTACCTGAAAGTTCAGGCAATACTGTTATATGGGTTGTGACTGACCTTTTCTCCAAAACAAGTCCATTTTATTCCATGTTCAAAATACCCTCCTCAAAGACTCTAGCAAGTTGTTTGTACAACACATTTATAGACTCCACGGAGTTCCTGATCGCATCATTTCAGATCGAGGAGTTCAATTCACTTCTCAATTTTGGAAAGAATTTTTACGACTCATTGGCTCCGCCCAAGGATTAAGCTCCTCCCATCATCCCCAAACTAATGGAAGCTGTGAACGTTCGAACTCTGTACTAGAACAATATCTACGATGTTATGTTAACTACCAGCAAGACAATTGGGCAGACCTCTTACCTTTTGCTGAAGTTGCCTACAACAACTCAATTCATAGTAGCACGGGATTTACTCCCTTTAAAATAGCTTCAGGTCAAGATTTTGTTCCTATCTCGGAACTCCCAAAGGAAGAAACTACTGTTTCCTCTTTGTCAGAATGGATAGATCAAATACAAAGCACATGGAAAATGACTCGCAAGGCGATCGACGACGCTCACCGTGCGCATAAAAAACAAGCAGATAAAAAAAGGTCCCCTGAGAACAAATATCAAGTGGGCGATAAGGTTTATCTTTCCACCAAATATCTTCAAACCACTCAGAAATCTAAGAAACTTGGACCCAAATATGTGGGACCTTTCCCCATAGTAAAAGTCATCAAGCCCGTGACAGTACAACTAGATTTACCAAAAACACTTAGGAGAATTCACCCCGTTTTCCATGTGAGCTTGCTGAAACCTGAACACACGTCTACTTTCCGTCCTAACCATACACCCCCTCCTATACCAATTCTCATAGAGGGCGAACAACACTTTGAAATAAAAGAAATTTTAGATTCAAGAAAACATAGAAATAAAATTCAATATCTTATTGCTTGGAAACACTTCCCGTTATCCCAAGCTGAATGGGTGAACAAAGAAGATGTTCGTGCTTCGGAAAAGATAGCACAATTCTATAAAAAATATCCTCACAAACCCTAACTTCTCTTTTTTCTTTCTAGGACTGACGTCCTTGTTGCAGGAGGGCCGAATGTCAGCCTCCACTCCAATCTTCGTATACTTTTGAATGATTATATCAGTAGATAGATTGTGAAATGTTTATTTCTGTATTATAAAACTATTAAGGAAATGAGATGTATCATAGCACCGTACATGGTAAGGGACAGGAGCCTATTAAGAGTGTCGGCTGACATAACAGTGGGGGAGGGGTGATTAACGACTGAGTGTTATCAGCGCGGGCTTTTCTAACAGACACTGCATTCCTAAGATGACTGACAACTAGAGACCTGTGGAAGAAGATTACCACGAGGGGCCGAGAAGGAGCTGGCATTGGACCAGACCAGCCTGACCTCCTGGAGGAGGAGGGACAATTGGGGGGATATGATATGTTAGCCATATTTTGTCTCAGATCCAACTTTACTTAGCTGCTATCAAGACTGTAAATAGTAAAAGTACTTTTCTTTATTCCAAATGAAGTCAAGGTGAATTCTTTCCTAATTATAGTCGGAGGTAGCCTGACACATTGGTTGATTATGCTCACTGTCAGAAAGTTCCTTATCATTTCGAGGTTGAATCTCTTCTTGATCAGTTTCCATCCATTATTCCTGGTCTGGCCTTCAGGTGCTTTGGAAAACAGCTTGACCCACTCCTCTCTGTGGCAGCCTCTCAAATATTAGAAGATTGCTATCATGTCTCCCCTGGTCTTTCTCTTCACTAAACTAGCCATGCCCAGTTCCTGCAACAGTTCTTCATCTCAACATCTTTTTTTATAGTGTGGTGACCAAAACTGGATGCAGTACTCTAGGTATGGTCTTACTAGGGCTTTATAGACGGGTATTAGTACCTCACTTGATCTTGATTGATTGTATCCCTCTGTTAATGCAATTTAGGATTGCATTGGCTTTTTTAGCTGCCGCTGCACACTGCTGGCCCATATTTAGCTGACTGTCCACTTGTTGTTGTTGTTAGTTGTGAAGTCATGTCTGACCCATCGCAACCCCATGGACAACGTTCCTCCAGGCCTTCCTGTCCTCTACCATCCTCTGGAGTCCATTTAAGCTCATGCCTACTGCTTCAGTGACTCCATCCAGCCACCTTGTTCTCTGTCGTCCCCTTCTTCTTTTGCCCTCAATCTTTCCCAGCATTAGGCTCTTCTCCAGTGAGTCCTTTCTTCTCATTAGGTGGCCAAAGTATTTCAGTTTCATCTTCAGGATCTGGCCTTCTAAAGAGCAGTCAGGGTTGATCTCCTCTAGGACTGACTTGTTTGTTCACCTTGCAGTCTAAGGGACTCGCAGGAGTCTTCTCCAGCACCAGAGTTCAAAGACCTCGATTCTTTGGCACTCAGCCTTTCTTATGGTCCAACCTTCACAGCCATACATTGCAACTGGGAAAACCATAGCCTTGACTATAGGCACTTTTGTTGGCAGGGTGATGTCTCTGCTTTTTAGTATGCTGTCTAGAGTTGCCATAGCTTTCCTCCCCAGGAGCAAGCGTCTTTTAATTTCTTGGCTGCAGTCCCCATCTGCGGTGATCTTGGAGCCCAGGAAAATAAAATCTGTCACCACCTCCATTTTTCCCCCAACTATCTGCCAGGAATTGAGATGGCCGGATGCCATGATTTTAGTTTTCTTAATGTTGAGTTTCAGGCCAACTTTTGCACTCTCCTCCTTCACCTGCATCAAGAGGCTCTTTAGTTCCTCTTCGCTTTCTGCCATTAGAGTGGTATCATCTGCATATCTGAGGTTGTTGATATTTCTCCCAGCAATCTTAATTCCAATTTTTGATTCATCTAGCCCCGCCTTTCTCATGATGTGCTCTGCATATACTGTAAGTTAAATAGACAGGGTGATAGTATACAGCCTTCCCAGACTCCTTTCCCAATTTTGAACCAGTCAGTGGTTCCATGGCCAGTTCCCACTGTTGCTTCTTGACCTTCATACAGGCTTCTCAAGAGACAAATAAGATGGTCTGGCAGGCCCATCTCTTTAAGAACTTGCCACAATTTGTTGTGATCCACACAATCAAAGGCTTTAGCATAGTCAATGAAGCAGAAGTAGATGTTTTTCTGAAACGCTCTAGCTTTCTCCATGATCCGGCGTATGTTGGCAATTTGATCTCTAGTTCCTCTGCCTCTACAAAATCCTGCCTGTACTTCTGGTAGTTCTTGATCCACATACTGCTGGAGCCTAGCTTGTAGGATTTTAAGCATAACCTTACTAGCATGTGAAATGAGTGCAATGGTGCGATAGTTTAAACATTCTTTGGCATTGCCTTTCTTTGGAATTGGAATGTAGACTGACCTTTTCCAATCCTGTGGCCATTATTGAGTTTTCCAAATTTGCTGGCAAATTGGGTGTCCACTAAGTGTCCACTTAGTGTCCACTAAGACTCCAAAATTCCTCTCCCAAGATAACTGAATGGAAGACAGAACTAAAAAGACTGAGCAATAACAAAAAATAAAATTTATTTATTAAATTTATAAGTCACACAGAGTTGCTGGGTCAGGCCTGGAAACCATACTAGGCCGTAGGTTTCCAGACGCTGCCACATTTCTCCCCTGAGGGGAAGAAGGGGGGGGTGATGGGTATGGTTACATTCTTCACGCTGTCAAGGTTGGATTGTGTTCGCATCTGCAGAAGGAGTGGCAAGAAGAGGTTTTGAATAAAGTGGAAGAACGTTGGACCATGTGATTGGCAAAGAGGTTAGGATGGTGGGACTCTTGGGGTTTGTATAACTGAGAAAAGAATCCAGAAGTTTCAGTTTTGGAATTTCACTCATCCTTATGCTAGTAAAGAGCTTTGAAAGACAATGGCTTCAGAGGGTTTTTTTTATGCAGAAGAGGTTTTTCT
The DNA here is from genome assembly GCF_028640845.1 of Ahaetulla prasina. Taxonomy (NCBI): domain Eukaryota; kingdom Metazoa; phylum Chordata; class Lepidosauria; order Squamata; family Colubridae; genus Ahaetulla; species Ahaetulla prasina. The sequence goes on along the minus strand of NC_080544.1, from coordinate 3,712,135 downwards.
GGAACCTTGACATGCTGTTTCGGTGAGACGAGTGGCATATAAATTAAAGAAGAAATAAACAATAGTGCACAATCGACTAGGCACTAGGCACAAGTAATGGGATGTTTGAATGACAGGAAGAAGAACCATAATCTAGGCATCAGTCTGATGAACGAAACTTGAATCTGAAGAAGGAGTAGAAATGGAGGAACACTATAGGAGAGTCAGAAGGTGGGTGTCAGCCTCCTCGCTACAAGTATATTGTTTTATTGCTCTGAATAGTCTGTCTCCTGATTTATGCATTTACTACTTTGCTGCTATGGCTGTCATGGTAATGGGGTGGGGGGAAAGGAGTGCTGGAGAGTTTTTTTCAAATATGTTCGACAGTTGGAAAGCAGGCTAACAGTCAAGGTTAATGGCCCGAGCATGCCAGAGGGATGAAACCATCTGAAGATGCACCCCACGTGCCACCTAGGGGGGGATGTGGATTGGACAAGACTGACTGGACTACAGGGAGGATGGCTTGGGGCATATTTCTTATATGAGGCCAAATACCTCAGAGCTTGCTTTCATTTTGTTTGCTTTCAGTTCTTACTCAGTAAAAGTACCTTTTTCTACAAACAGTGGAGTTGGGGTTTTTCTTTCTTGAGTATTGAAAGGAGGCATTCCTGACATTGGAGTCAAGGACATCCAGCCACCCTTGAAGTCCATTCTCTTATCCGCTGTCAATTTGCATTGACCATTAGTAGATCAAATTCTTGTATAGCTAGCGTGGAATATAATTTCAGTGCTTTAAAACTCTATCCTTATTCCTGGTTTTGTGTGCCTGACAAACAGTCAAAAGGGATCCTCTCCAGATTTCAGGAAAGTGAACATGAGGGATGGATGGGTACTTTCAGACTTGCAAGATAGAATAGAATAGAATTTTTATTGGCCAAGTGTGATTGGACACACAAGGAATTTGTCTTGGTGCATATGCTCTCAGTGTACATAAAAGAAAAGATACGTTCATCAAGGTACAACATTTACAACACAATTGATGGTCAATATATCAATATAAATCATAAGGATTGCCAAAGATTCTGTCAAGGTAACCTTGCAATAAAGAACTCTAAAGATAGAGTTAATACTTATGGCTGTGCCTGTTGTTTGGACTACCTCAAAGGGCTAACAACTTCTTCCCATCCTATACCATCAATCAACTGCTCTGTCTGAGAACTCGGTGTTAACAAGTCTGCAGGATGGAGACATACAACTTTGTACAGATGACACTGCCTGTTTCTAGATTCAGTGGTGATCATAAAGATATGCAGCTTTAATTCAGGTTTCTGCTTACCGTACTCTAGTCTCTTTCCCAACAATTAAGCTCACTTTTCACAGAGAAATAATGTAGTGCTTCAAATTAAAACACATCCTCTAATAATCTAGTTCATATTAAAATACTTTCCAGCAAAAATAAATCAGGCAGATTGCATTTTCCAATAGAGTGTCTTGAACATTAGGAAAAAAATTGATGGAGGAAAACCTAATCCATGCGTAACACTATCATTTCTAACAGAAGACATTTCAAATGGATCCTTCCTAATCTAACAAACTTTTTTATGACAATCAAAACAACTGAAAGGTCTACTAAGATAGGAAAACTTTTACAGAGTCTGGAGTTTCACATGAGTAAGAGAGTCTGCTTCTACAGTAGTAGAAAGGTTTGGTACGCATTTTAATGCAAAAGAAAAAAGAAAAAGAGAGCCAGTTTTCATTCCTGTTGTTTTGTTTTTTTCTGGATAATTTTGAATATCTTGGAAAATTTCCCAACTGAAATTGTGAAGAATTACTGTTATGGATAGACAATTCCGGCTTAATTTTTAACCACATCCAGTCATTTTAACTTTCGCTTATTGAGGGCATCAAAGCTTTGGTTAAAACATCTGAACATTTCTTACGCCAGTGATGGTAAACCTTTTAGGCATAGAGTGGCCAAACCAGAGTGGCCAAACCGGAAGGTGTGTGTATGTTTGTGCGCATGCACGTGTGTGCGCCAGCGTGCCACAAACCCGACAACCAGCTGGCTGGTGCGCACGTGTGTGTCAGAAACGCGACAACCAGCTGGCTCAGCTAGGGTGATGGCACATGTGCCCACAGAGAGGGCTCTGCATGCCACCTCTGGCATGCGTGCTATAGGTTCGCCATTACGGTCCTATGCTTTTTGGGGAATTCTGGAAGTTGAAGTCCACACATCTTAAAGTCCCAACATGTCAGGAGTCATATTAAAACAGCTGAGTAGGAGAGGAGAAATGTAGCACAGAGGTGGCAATTCTGTTATGTCCTACAGCAGAGGTGTCCAATCTTGGCAACTTTAAGGCTTGTTGATTTCAACACCCCAGAATTCCCTAGCCAACTTGGCTGGCTGGGGTATTCTGGAAGTTGAAGTTCACAACTCTTAAAGTTGTCAAGATTGGACACTCTTCTCCTAATGTATCTAGATTGGGTGTGTGTGTGTGTGTGTGTCTTTTTTCTTCATATTATCTCAAGTGGTATGAAGTTTTTTTAAAGATAAATTATATTATATGTAAAATGGACTAGACTTGGACAATCTACTTCAATGGTCTGTGGCTTGCTGTCCATAAAAGAAACTGCTGCATGAAATTTCAAAGAAACATTTATCGGTATGTGCTTACTAGCTATTTAAGAGGCCAACAGTGAAACTGAGTTAGAATAGTATAAGATCTGCACTGTCGACTTCAATTGGAAAACCTGGGGTGTAACAAGCTACTCACCATAAGTAGGGACAAAGTAATGGCTCACTGTGCTGTCCATATTTTATTTTTATTCCAGTTGAAAAAGCCAAGCAAATATACAATAGATAAAGTAAATACAGTAGTTTTATACGCCTTCATTCTATGTGAACAAAAAATAAGGTTCCTGATTTTTATTCCATTAAGACTACATACCTGTAAAACATGGTTTATTATCTGCTATAAAATATGGGTTTTTCGAAAAGCCATTATTATGTCTCCCAATGATTGTATGCCACCTTGCAATATTTGGTGCAAAATATAGATAGATGCAACCTGGATAGATAGATAGATGCATAATATAGATAGATGCAACCTTATCCAGACCAGTGCAGATCCATTTCAGTTTCTAAGATTTTTGCTTTATTGATTTGTTTTTCTATCAGGTACAATCTACAATGATTGATGTACCGTATTCACAATTTGTGCAACCCTGAATCTGGGTATCCACATTTCAGATGGAAACTCTATTCCTTCCTCACCAATAGCCACTTCTTATAAAAGGAACCTTCTTAAAAAAATTGGGGAAGGCCCACTTCAATTCTTTCTTATTTCATGTCAAGGTCAGGCCTTTCAAGGAACAAAACAGAAAGCAGTGGTGGGATTCAAATTTTTTACTTCCGGTTCTGAGGGCATGGCTTGGTGGGCATGGTGTGGCACGGAGGGTGTGGTGTGGCTTGGTGGGCGTGGCTTGGTGGGCATGGCAGGGGAAGGATATTGTAAAATCTTCATTCCCGCCCCACTCCAGGGGAAGGTTACTGCAAAATCCCTATTTCGTCCCGATCAGCTGGGACTCGGGAGGCAGAGAATAGAGGTGGTATTTACCGGTTCTCCAAACTACTCAAAATTTCCATTACCAGTTTTCCAGAACTGGTCAGAACCTGCTGAATACCACCTCTGACAGGAAGCCCTAAGCATCTGCAACTTGGGCTCCTAATCCTTCAAAGGAGAGCAAAGGAAGAGCTGAAGGTTTTGGCTCATTCTGGGAGGTTCTGACGACCAAACAAAGGGGGGATGCTGGCAGCTGCATTTCTTTGCACCCCATTCCAGGTAGAAATGCAAGAAATAGGAAAAAAATACCTCTAGTTTCCCTTCATTTTTTTTTAAATTTGAATTTATATCCCGCCCTTCTCCGAAGACTCAGGGCGGCTTACATTATGTCAAGCAATAGTTTTCATCCATTTGTATATTATATACAAAGTCAACTTTATTGCCCCCAACAATCTGGGTCCTCATTTTACCTACCTTATAAAGGATGGAAGGCTGAGTCAACCTTGGGCCTGGTGGGACTACTTCATAATCCAGATGTCATTCTATATGAAAAGTGCTTTAGTGCTTTTAAGATCACTGCCACTGCCTATTGTCTCTCTGCATAGTTTATATTTGCTTTATTTAAAGGCTCCATTAATGGGACAATGGCGTTAATTAGTCCCATTCAAATAAATGGGGAAAAGTGATCTCGTTGGAAACTAAAATTCCCTTAACAATGTGGTAATTACCTTATATTAGCACAGTACTTAATGTAAGGAGAAGCTTGCAATACTGCATTTATATTAATTCAACCAAAGAGGAAGCCGTAGGCAGAGGGGGAACAAGAATTATCAGTAACTTATCAAGTCCCTTGGAATTATATTTGAGGTCAATACAAATCTTTCAAAATAAACAGTTAAAAGGGTGGTGATCTTGTAAAGCTCTGCCTTTGCTCTTCAAAGTGTAAGTTCTTTATTTGGAAAATAGTGAAGTAGGGCAATTATCAAATATAGAATAACAGAGTTGGAAGGGATCTTGGAGGTCTTCTAGTCCAACCCCTTCCCCAGGCAGGAAACCCTACACCGCTTCAGACAAATGGTTATCCAACATCTTCTTAAAAATTTCCAGTGTTGGAGCATTCACTATATTTCATACTACTGTATTTCATACAAATATATTTCATACTACTATCCATGATTTTTCACAGTGAAGGCTTGGAAAAATATCTCTCCTCTGATACCCAAGCATTTCTTTTCCATTAATATTTTCAATAATGGATGCACACACACACACACTTACACACACACACACACACACACACACACACTCTCACACACACACACACATGCAGTGGATCACTTGGCTAGCTGCTGCAAGAAGATTGCACAGACTTTGCAAACAATGGAATGACAAAGTAGCAGCAATGGTGCATTGGAAGACCTGCAAGAAATACCATTTGCTTGCAAGCAAGAACTGGCGGGACCATAAAACAGAATAAGTAATAGAAAATAAATAAGCTAAAGTGTTTTGGGACTGTAGAATTCAAACAGACAGGCACCTGTCACAAAACACTCCTGACTTTTGTTGATAAGAAAGAGAAAAGAAAATGTGGATGGTGAACATGGCAGTTCCTGAAGGCAGGAATAGAATAGAATAGAATAGAATAGAACAGAACAGAACAGAACAGAACAGAACAGAACAGAATAGAATAGAATAGAATAGAATAGAATAGAATAGAATAGAATAGAATAGAATAGAATAGAATAACAGAGTTGGAAGGGACCTTGGAAGTCTTCTAGTCCAACCCCCTGCTTAGGCAGGAAACTCTACACCACTTCAGACAAATGGTTGTCCAGTCTCTTCTTAAAAACTTCTGGTGTTGGGACATTCACAACTTCTGGAGGCAAGTTGTTCCACTGATTAATTGTTCTAACTGTCAGGAAATTTCTCCTTAGTTCTAAGTTGCTTCTCTCCTTGATTAATTTCCATCCATTGCTTCTTGTCCTGCCCTCAGCTGCTTTGGAGAATAGCTCGATTCCCTCTTCATATGTTCTTCATATGTTTTAGAACCTGCCTGAAATTCCTCAATGGAACAATTGGCACCGCTAGATCTTTACTAAATCAGAGCCTTCAGACACCTAGTCCAGCCAGGGATGAACCTTCATTGCATACAAGGACAAAACATTGGCTGCTTTCCATCTGAGTGAGGATGGCAATTTGTTCAAACCTGCTGCCTCTTTAATGGACCAGTTAATGAAAGGGTAAAATATGGGCTTGATAAAACAACTGTGAGATGGATTCAGAATGGTCAGAATGACTGCATCTGGACAATATTTCTAAATGGTTAAACATTATTTTAGGGAGCAGAAGTAAGTGCAGTTCCAGAGGCTTTGGTCTGGATCCTGGGCTTTTCAACATTTCAACAGAAAACTGCAGAAAACCAGAACAGTTTGGAAATGAAGGAGAAGATTTTGTAAAAAATTTAGGCAGACATAAATAATGGATGCATATGGAGAGAAGGAAGGAAGGAAGGGATATTGTCATTGGTAGATTAGGGTTGATGAGATTACATGTTGTCATATATCTCATTTAAGTTCAAAGTTCAAATAAATTTAACTGATAGGTTAAATGATAGGAAGATGTTTACTTTTCTAGCATGTGTTATCTAGAATGCTTAGGCATCTTAAATAAACTGGTATGCCTTATTGTCAGCAGGACAAACAGTTTAGGGTCTCCTGCTTGGACTAGATGACCTACAAGGTCCCTTCCAACTCTGTTATTCTGTTAAAATATCTCCCAAGATATTTTTTTTCATGCTTTGTGGAGAAAACTTTGATGCCCACTTTAAGAAAACCAAATATTTTGGGTAAGTTTCTTGGTAAAATACAGGCCTTTGAGGAACAAAGCTTGGAACCACTGGGACAAGAATTATTTGGAGATGGGGTTGCAAATTGCTATCTGAAAAAGGCACAAATAAAAATCATGGAGCTGCTACTGTGTTGAAAATTCTGAAATCCTTAATCCTGGGAAGATTAAATTTTGAAAGGATGGAAGGGAAGGAAATGATTTTCTCAGCTTTCAAAACTTTTGCAGAAAAAATTCTCTCACAAATAACCTATGCACCAAAAATATGAAATTGAAAAGGACTGAAACATGTAAAGTCCACCCAGTATTTTTTTTTAAGACATTTAAGGGTCAGGTTGGTTCCAAGACTCTAATTTAGGACTTTTGTTTTACGATAAGATACTCTAAGTGTAGCTAGCTTCCAACAGATATTGGCTCTGCGCATGCGCAAGATGGCGCGGCGCTGAAGATTCGGCTCCGGCGTTGAGAGGCCCCTCCGATGCTGGCGATGCCTCGGCCGCCCGTTTAGCTGCTTGCTGTCCCCGGCCCGGTAGATCTTACCTCTGGCAGCCATGGGAGAGGTCTCCGGACTTTTTCACATACATGCCTGCTGAGAACGAGGCCGGGTAGGCAAGCGGTGGACCTGGGCGGCCATGTTTTAGGCTCGGAGGTGGGGCGATGAGTCGGCGTTTTTCTTTGGCCGTTTCTCGGCCGATTCTTCTAGCCGGCTGGTCTCTAGTCTCTGGCTCGTTTCCCAGCCCATCTTCTGATCATGGATTCCGGACTTCTCGGGTTCTTGCCTCTGCAACTTGGGCCTACAGCCCCCTGGACGATCTAGATGATAGCGGAGGTATTACATCTACCCTTATTATTGCCATCTGCCTTATTATTGCCATCTGCCTCGCTGCCATGGCTTTTTGGCTTTCTCCCTGCTGCCGGACTGTGGACTTGGCAGCCTTCACATCCTCCAGCCTCTCGGAGAGGTTTAGCCTCTTATATGGGCTTCGCCTCTTGGAGGGAGAGGTCTGGAGAGACCTGGCCTCTGGAATGGTTAGGATTTATTCCTGGCCATGTCTGGAGGTGGTTGTTGGAGGACTGCGGGGAGATGATGGAGGCATCCCGGAGTTGTTCCCCTGTGACCAGTCTGTGACTGTGATAACATCACCCATGCCCCCCTCGGCCTTTTGGGATTTCTATGGCCGTTTTTGGTCCTATTAGGACTTTCTGGGGGAGACAAGGGATCTATTTGGGGACAGAGGAAGACGGAGGAAGACATGGCCAGCGACCGGAGTGCCACTTCCCCTCACCCCCGGTTCCAGGATGTTTGGACTATGCACCGGACAGATTACCACCCAGACTGTCATTCGGTGCCAATTGCTGTTCCATTCTTTGTCTGTCCTCATTCTGGACTAGTACCATCTGTTATCACCTTGCCATTCAGAGATGGAGCCTCTATACTGCCGATTTCTATCCTCAGCTGCTATGCATTATACTTCTTGTGAACTCTTGCGCCTGCGAGGTGCCCCCGCCTCGCAGGAATGGCCCTCCTCACTACCGAGGGCCGGCCTCCATGACGGGTCTTGGGACCCACAGAGGTGGCATGCGAAAAAGAAGAGCTTGTGGGGTTTTTTAGAGAGGGAATTTTTAAGGGGTGGGAGGGTAAGGGCGGGTAATGGGGGTAACCCGTCGGGTGGGGGGCCAGTTCCTGCACATGCTCGCGGCGGTTCTTCTTTATCAGGTTCGGAGGTTATGGGGGAGGAGGGTGTTCCTATTCGTGAGGGTGGTTCTATCGACACGGTAAGTGGGAGAGGCAGGTATGGTGGAAGCGAGGGGTCATATCAATTTCCGGGAGCGCGTGCTCGATGTCTGAAAGCGATCACGCGCTCCGACCCCTTGGACTTCTCCCGTTCCCCAGATGGTCAGGATCCTCAGAGCTTGGGCCTTCGGTTGATGTTGTGCAATGCTCGGTCCGTGGTGAACAAAGCCCCCCTTATCTGTGATCTTATACAGGGGGCTCCGCGGACCTTATGGGCATTACGGAGACCTGGTTGGGCACTGAAGGGGGGGTGCCCCTTGTTGAGATGTGCCCGCCGGGTTTCCGTGCATTCCATCAGCCGAGGGCTCAGGGTAGGGGTGGGGGGGTGGCGGTTGTGATTAGAGAGAGTCTAGAGCCGAGGGAGACCACTGTACCTCAGATTGCCGGGTGCGAATCCCTCTTTGTAAGATGGGGTCATAGGTGTCAGATGGGTTTGCTGATCACGTACCTGGCTCCTTGCTGCGTGACAGCTGCCCTGCCCGAGCTCCTGGAGGTGCTGGCTGGGGTGGCAGTTGAGACCCCCAGACTTTTAGTCATGGGGGACTTTAACTTGCCATCTTCCGGCTCGTCATCGACGGCAGCTCGGGAGTTCACGGCTTCCATGACGGCCTTGGACCTGACCCAAGTAGTTGATGGCCCTACTCACATTGGGGGTGGCACTCTGGACCTGATTTTTCTCTCTGGTCAGTGGTTGAGAGATCTGGACTTAAAGGAAATAGTCACTGAACCTTTGTCATGGTCAGATCACTCTCTTCTTCGCCTGGACTTTCTGACCGCCATTCACCACTGCAGGGAGACGGAGCCGACACGTTGGTTCCGTCCCAGGCGCCTGATGGACCCGGAGGGATTCCGGACGGAGCTTGGGCCATTTCCTGAGGGTCTGGCTCACGGCTCGGCTGAGGAACTTGTTGCGGCCTGGGAACGGGCCGCGGCGGGGGCCTTAGACTGTGTCGTGCCTTTGCGGCCTCTGACCTGGCGCAGGTCCCAACCGGCTCCTTGGTTCTCCGAGGAGCTGAGAGGGATGAAGCGCCGGAGAAGACGCCTAGAGAGTTCCTGGAAGTCTAGCCATTCGGAAACTGATCGGACACTAGTGAAGTCCTATACTAGGACTTACCTAGTGGCATTGAGGGAAGCGAGGCGTAGCTACGCCTCCTCCCTCATTGCATCGGCAGATAACCGCCCAGCCGCCCTGTTTCGGGTGACTCGCTCCCTCCTACACCAGGGGGAGCGGGATGACCCGTTGCAGGGACGTGCTGAGGAGTTTAACGGTTATCTATACGATAAAATCGTTCAGCTTCGGGATGGTCTGGACCAAGATTGCGGTGACGCGGGTGAGACGGCTGAGGGTGGTCTTGGTGACATTCTATGGGATGAGTTTGACCCTGTCGCTCCCGAGGACATGGACAGGTTGTTGGGGAGGTTGAATGCCACCACGTGTTTACTGGACCCGTGCCCCTCCTGGTTGGTGCTGGCCACTCAGGAGGTGACACGAGGCTGGCTCCAGGCAATTACGAGCGCTTCCTTGGTGGAGGGAGTCTTCCCGACCGCCTTGAAAGAGGCGGTGGTGAGACCCCTCCTCAAGAAGCCTTCCCTGGACCTGGCTGTTTTAGGTAATTATCGTCCGGTCTCCAACCTTCACTTCGTGGCGAAGGTTGTAGAGAGTATGGTGGCATATCAGTTTCCCTTACACCTGGATGAAACTGTCTATCTAGACCCGTTCCAGTCCGGCTTCCGGCCCGGTTACAGCACTGAGACGGCTTTGGTCGCGTTGGTGGATGATCTCTGGAGGGCCAGGGATAGAGGATGTTCCTATTAGACCTCTCAGCGGCTTTCGATACCATCGACCATGGTATCCTGCTGCGCCGGTTGGGGGGATTGGGAGTGGGAGGCACCGTTTATCGGTGGTTCTCCTCCTATCTCTCCGATCGGTCGCAGACGGTGTTGACAGGGGGCAGAGGTCGGCTCCGATGTGCCTCACTTGTGGGGTGCCGCAGGGGTCGATCCTCTTGCCCCTTCTGTTCAACATCTATATGAAGCCGCTGGGTGAGATCATCAGTGGCTTCGGTGTGAGGTACCAGCTGTACGCTGATGACACCCAGCTGTACTTTTCCACACCGGGCCACCCCAACGAAGCTATCGAAGTGTTGTCCCGGTGCTTGGAGGCCGTATGGGTCTGGATGGGGAGAAACAGGCTCAAGCTCAATCCCTCCAAGACAGAGTGGCTGTGGATGCCGGCATCTCGGTACAGTCAGCTGAGTCCTCGGCTGACTGTTGGGGGCGAGTCATTGGCCCCGATGGAAGGGGTGCGCAACTTGGGCGTCCTCCTGGATGAACGGCTGTCTTTTGAAGATCATTTGACGGCCGTCTCCAGGAGAGCTTTTTACCAGGTTCGCCTGGTGCGCCAGTTGCGCCCCTTTCTAGACCGGGATGCCCTATGCACGGTCACTCACGCCCTCGTGACGTCTCGCCTGGATTACTGCAATGCTCTCTACATGGGGCTCCCCTTGAAGGGCATCCGGAGGCTGCAGTTAGTTCAGAATGCGGCTGCGCGGGTTATAGAGGGAGCCCCTCGTGGCTCCCGTATGACACCAATCCTGCGCAGGCTGCACTGGCTACCTGTGGCCTTCCGGGTGCGCTTCAAGGTTTTAGTAACCACCTTCAAAGCGCTCCATGGCATAGGGCCGGGTTATTTACGGGACCGCCTACTGCGACCGGATACCTCTCACCGACCCGTGCGCTCTCACAGAGAGGGACTCCTCAGGGTGCCGTCAGCTAGGCAGTGTCGTCTGGCGACGCCCAGGGGAAGGGCCTTCTCTGTGGGGGCTCCCACCCTCTGGAACGAACTCCCCCCAGGACTCCGTCAACTTCCGTACCTCCGTACCTTCCGTCGCGAGCTCAAGACACATTTATTCATCTGTGCAGGACTGGCTTAGATTTTAAATTTATAGGGGTTTTAAATTGGTTTTAATATTTATATTTCTATTTTTAATAATTGGGCATTAGAATAAGTTTTTTAATGTTTATTTTAATTTGTATATAAGTGTTTTATATGCCTGTGAACCTCCCTGAGTCCTTCGGGAGATAGGGCGGTATACAAATATGAATAATAAATAAATAAATAAACAATACAATTGATTTTTTTTTAAAAATCTAGTACAGCACAATTCGCTCACAGAATGTTCAAGAATGATGCATCTGTTTGCCATTTGGAATAGGAAAATAAGATCAAATTAAAATGATTAAAAAATTATATACATGGACATATACATATGCAGGCACATGCACACATATTTTCAACATGACATGTGAACACATTTTCAACAAGAGATATTTTCATCATGAGGTTTTCTCAATGGTGCTTATGAATCATGTATTCATACTTTTCAGAAATTAGGATAGTTACAACACACAACTTGGAAGCCTCTTGAGGTCTTGCCAACTGCTAATTTTAACCGAGTTTTTTGGACTGGTAATATAAAAACTGGATGAAGATGAAATTTACTGCAGTCACTTTTTAATACTGCTGGTCTAATTCACCCTTTGCTTTCAGCCTGATATGAAAAGGGATGGAGCGCGTCTGTGCCAGAAATGTCTGAGTATGTAGAGGTCAAAAAGGTATAAAATCTTTTTGACCTCTACAGTATACTTTATTAGAGGTGGACCAGGAGAATTAAAAACTAAGCTTCAATATGTAAAGGTTGTCCAGAAGGGACTTTGGAAAAAAGCTAGGCAAAGCTCTTTCCATGGGGCCAAGTAAGGTTGAGTGGTAGGATGTGAAAACACAAAATATTCTCACACTGTTCCCATCCCTCTCAGATGTTCCATATCTTCAATCATCTCTGGTGGCCTCTTAGTGTTTGTTCAGCCAACATTCACCCTTTAATTCCAGTCAGCTTCCCTTAATCTTGGATTTCTTTTCTTGTTTGTCCTATCAAAACAATCTTATTATCCTCTAAAGCAGGGGTCTCCAATGTTGGCCACTTGAAGACTTGTGGACTTCAATTCCCAGAATTCTGGGAATTGAATCTACAAGTCTTTAAGTGGCCAAGGTTGGAGATGCCTGGTCTAAAGCTCAGTTCTCCTTTGCAATAACTTCCAGCATGGTTTAGAAACAGACCAGATTTTGTTTCCTGGCTGCCTTCAAAATGTAATTTCAAATTTATTTATTTATTTATTTTATTTATTTATTTTATTTCTATACCGCCCTTCTCCCGAAGGACTCAGGGCGCTTTACAGCCAACATAAAACAGATTCATCAATAAATTAAAAATAATTTTAAAAATCTAATTGAATTAGGCCAAGTTCCATTAAAACTATTAATAAAACGATAATAAAACCCAAGTTAAAAGCTATATTACAATTAGGCCAGCGCTGCGCGGTAAAACAGAAAGGTCTTGAGCTCTCGTCGGAAGGTCCGGAGGTCGGGGAGCAAACATAACCCCAGAGGCAGCTCATTCCAAAGGGTAGGTGCCCCCACAGAGAAGGCTCTCCCCCTGGGGGTTGCCAGCCGACATTCTTTGGCTGACGGCACCCTGAGGAAACCCTCCGCACAGGACAATGGGAGGCTATTGGTGGCAGCAGGCGGTCCCGTAGATATCCCGGTCCTGTGCCATGGAGCGCCTTAAAGGTGGTAACCAACACCTTGAATTGCACCCGTGAAGTGCAGCTTGCGCAGGAGAGGTGATATATGGGAGCCATGAGTAGCTCCCTCTATTATCCGTGCAGCCGCATTCTGGACCAGTTGGAGCCTCCGGGTGCTCTTCAAGGGGAGCCCCATGTAGAGAGCATTACAGTTGTAGAAAGTAAATGAACTTTCCATGACTCCTTTGTTGTTTTTGGGGCATGACCTTTTGCCAAAACACAGGTATGGAGATAGATGAGATATAGATTTGCACCTCAATCTGTTGGGGTTGAGATTTTTCTTCTTTTCTCTTTTTTACTTTTAGAGTTTTCTATATTCAAACTAAGTGCCCTGGATATTTATCTCCACTGAGTTCATTACGAGGTACGCTCTTGAAGATCAGCAGGCATTGTCAGACTCAACGGAATTATGATCTTACTTTGGAAGGCAATTAACATTGTCATTTCCTAGTTCCCGAGTGTTAATATTTTGCTCTGTCTAATAACACCGCAGCTCAGAATTTAAACAAACTAAGATAATATTCTCCTTCTCTGCATGCTAATACATACATAATGCATACTAATCCAGATGATGTTGCTCTCTTTTCCTGATTCCATTCATATTTTCAGATGGCTGTCACAACAGTGGAAAATGAACCTATTTCTTTCCCAATGATTTTTTTTATGCTAAGAGTGATGCATTTTTTAGGGGGGGAGATTACACAATCAGTAATAGGACCCTAATTGTTGCCAATTTTGTGGATGAGATTTATTTCAATCCAGCAATATCATCATCATCATCTAGCATGAAACAGAGTCATGGAAACCTTATTTCCTAGCAAGTGCCATTCTTCAAAGACCAGCTGGTCCAAGCTAAGCCACATAGCCAACTCTCCCTATACCATTTCTCTTTCTATTATTGGCTAAAGAAAGAACCAAAGAAAGTTGAGGTGTTTCACTTTGTATACAGATAATCCTCTTCTTACGACCACAATTGAGTCCAAATTATCTGTTGCTAAATGACAGTTGATAAGTACGTTTTGCTCCATTTTATGACATTTCTTGCCATCCAAATTTTGATCACGTGACCAAAGGGATGCTGCAATGGTCATGTGAAAAACAAATTTCAGTGCTGTAGTAACTACAAATAGCCATTAAACCAAGGCAAGACCCTCTAAGACAAGGACTTCCCCTGAGCCTGAAGGATGGGTAAAATACGTCATCAGTTTGGAATTCCTTCACATCCACAAGAGATCTAATTCCAGCCCACCTCGAATTCCATTGACTCTTATCTACCACTAATTTGCCTTCATTGTTAGTACTTCAGGTTCTTGTTTACAGGTAGCATGGAATAAACCTGCACTCATTTGAATAAACTTGGTTCCTGATTTCTTGCACCTGACAGTACCTGTATTTATACAAATTTAGTTGTCACTGAAAGATTCTTGAAAGAAGGGTAGCTCCAGTCATCTCTTGAGGTCTTATGCCACATATGAAAGCTATAGGATGCTGATTGACATATATTTGAAAGTAATGGCCTTCATAAAAATGGAACCAGGGAAATCTGCCAAGGGCCCCAATATCTACAGCTACAACATCGCCTAAAATACCATATTTTGTTTCTTTCAGCTTATTATTTTTATGCTTTCTTTACAATAGTCAGCACTGGAACTCCATACTGGTCCCCTAATTTAATGGCTTTTAATTATGCTTGGATTCCAGCTCTGAGCATTCCCAATTAGGGATGTTTCCAACTGGAATTCTGAGTAATGTAATCATCACATGTCTGGAAGGCAGAAGAGTGAAGAAACATGAATTTGATCAAATGGACTGCTTTAATATTTCTTATAGCAATGAGCAGAGTTAAAACAGTTCAGAAGTAAGGCTCCAGATAGCTCTTGTTAGGGATTTATAGCTAAACATTTGTTTTTAGTGTATGAATCTAGAGAACCATAAACACATAAGTAAAGAGATAAATAGTCTAGCTATTTCAGAGTGCAATTACCTGTTAGAGGTGGATATGGATTACGAAATAAAAAGACCAACACAAATGAGAAACTCTGCACTTAATTTAAAAAAAATGCAAAGTGCTGAAGCAGTAATCAAAACTGGAATGCATTACATCATATGTACCATCAAATTTCAGATCAAATTAACCCAACTAAGACCAATAGATTATTACAATTATTTTGTAATAATAAGAGTAATAAAATTGGCTGTGTACTGAATGGTGGAAAAGGTAGTTTGTTTTAATTAAGTTAGAGTACCGGTAGCATTGCTACCTATAAATGGGTATAGATCTGAGTTAATCCTTCGATTGGCAGTAATTGGCAGTTCCTAGAAGAGAAGAAGGATCTTGAACCTAAAAGGCTCCCAGAATTAAACCAAACATTAAACACATGGATTCCCACCAAACCATCTGGTATTTGCAGCCAGACAAGCCATCTGCTTCTTTCAATGAAAAATGTTCAACCCTGGAGTAGAAAGGAAATATATTTCTCTACATTATTCCTGGTCTGCACCTAACTAAATTACAATATTGGGATGGACAATATTTGGGATTCAAAGATGCAAAGCAGCAACAGAGTGTGTGGGTGTTCTGATAACCCTTTTCTACAACTCTTTAAAGCAGCTGCATCTTCTCCTTGAATTGCAGAGGCAGAAAGTTTGGTTCAAGGTGTCAATTTTACAGCTATGCTCACCTCTGCTCCAAAGAACCCCCCACCAAATGCAAAGAGATTATGCAGCCCTATGAAACACGCAGTTTTAGGCTACTGTACCTGTGGCAGGTTTCACCTCTCCCTTGTGGCCTGGTGGAGGGTAACAGAATGATGCTAAGATCTCCACAGTCCCTTTCAGCCCTATGATTCTCTGATTGCTTTGTACAACATCATCAGAAAAGGCAGAGCCCCCAGTTTTAGCCCATCACCCACAATTTGGAAGGGAGGGAGTGCTCATCTCTTTATTACATCTATTTCTATACTCTACCCACAGTTCTCAAGCTTCTAGAGCAGGGTTCACCAACCTTTCAGACCTCAGGGATCACTAAATTCATAATTTTAAATCCCGAGGACCACTAATATGAGGGAGTCGGGCTGTTCTCCAAAGCACCTGAGGGTAGAACAAGAAGCAATGGGTGGAAACTGATCAAAGAAAGAAGCAACTTAGAACTAAGGAGAAATTTCCTGACAGTTAGAACAATTAATAAGTGGAACGACTTGCCTGCAGAAGTTGTGAATGCTCCAACACTGGAAATTTATAAGAAAATGTTGGATAACCATCTGACTGAGATGGTGTAGGGTTTCCTGCCTGGGCAGGGGGTTGGACTAGAAGGCCTCCAAGGTCCCTTCCAACTCTGTTGTTATGTTATGTTAATATAATTTTTTAAAAAAGTTAAATAGTATTTAGTGCAATATAAAAAATGCAAATAATTTTTCTGCGGACCACCAAAACAGACCATGGACCACTGGTTGGTACCCCCATTTTAGAGGGTGTTACAATGATAAGCTGGACAACATATCCTTAATCAAAATGTAAGATCTACAATAATATTGGAGTAAACAGTTTTAGTTGCTCCCATCTCCCATGCCAGAAAAGAAGAAAAAGGAAAACATTTAAATGACACATCATGTTTTATGCATTCTGACAGAGTTTACACCTTCAAAGCAGGATCACTTAACCACCAATTGCTTAGTGACTATTCAGTGTTACGATAGACTCACCCAAAAGTACTTACATCCTATTTTTGAAATTCCAACTGCTCCCCGTGATTATGTGATCGCATTTGGGGCACTTGGCAACCAGCTCACATGTTTATGGCTATTTGCAGTGTCCCACGATCACCTGACCAAAAATTTTGTATGTTTTCTTTTTTTACTGTTTCTGACATTTATTATATCTGGCTTCCAGCAAAAATAACCCATCTGTTAGATAAAACAGATTCACTTAGCAACCGTCATGTTTGCTTAATCAGCACAATAAAAGTCATAAAATTGGATGCAACCATGTGATAACTCACAATGACTAAAATGTAATTCCAGCCTCAAGTATGGTCATAAGTCAAGGAGTACCTGTAACCCAGGGGTAGTCAACCTTTATATCTACCGCCCACTTTTGTATTTCTGTTAGTAGTAAAATTTTCTAACCGCCCACCGGTTCCACAGTAATGCGCCGTGTATCGTCATCTGTGCATGCCTCTCGTGCATCGTGGATTGGGTTTGGGGGGCGCCAGCTACCAGCTCTGCTTGTCTATTACAGCTGGGTGGTGTGGGGGGAGATGCGCGAGCTATTCTGGGACGAGGCTCTTTTGTTTGCGGTCGCACTATAGCGCCATTTAGTTTCACTTACGTAACGTGAACTAAACTTACGCACGGGCGATGCAAATAGTATATTTTCAGAAATTTAAATTGTCACGGGGAGTTTTATGAAAACCTAATGAAAATGTTTTTAAATAATGCTATGAAATTTTTTTTAAAAAGTCAATTAAATTAAAAAAAAGGAAAGTGCTTCAGTATCGGACAAAACCCCTACCGCCCACCAACAAAGCTGGAACGCCCACTAGTGGGCGGTAGGGACCAGGTTGACTACCACTGCTGTAACCTCTTTATTCTCTCTCACTGTGCAAGAAAATGGAAAAGAAGCAGAAATGCTTGAGACTCCCGCCTAGTATAGTTCTGGTAAGTCATGCCCAATGCATTTTTACTTGAACCTCTTTCTTTTCTTTGAACTCTTTCATTCTGGATGTGTTTCAGGGCTCCTTTAACCCTCTGAACTAAACATTACTGGAGGTTGCAGCAAATAAAAAAATTGTAGTTCTCTTGAACAAAGTTACAACCAAAATAAATCTTCTGAGTAAATATGCATAGAATTGGACTTCAGAACACAAGGGATATATTTCAATTGAGCCTAATCATTCTGTTATTTTGCAGAGATATAGTTCTGTTTTTATTGCCTGTTGGACATAATGAGCTTTTCTTTTAAGCTAGCACAGAACCAGACTGTTTATAAACTAGTTGATTTTTTGTTATTATTCAGAAATCTGCAATTTAAGCTTATTTTTACATTACTAAGAATAGTTCCATTTTAAACTTTCTTTCCTTCCTAATTATACTGAATCATTGTTGCACAATAAAACAAATGAGCAATATTGGCAAACAAGGCAGTTTCCAACCTGTCCTTGTGCAAACACATACTTCTGTACTCTAAATTATCTCTTTATATCCCCAGAAGGGAACAAAAATATTCTATTCACACAAACATACACACACAGAGACATCTTTTTGTCTGTGTACCAAATCAAGCAGTATCATTTCGCTATTGTCATCAAAAAATCTAAATTGTGACAAGACAAAGCCATTGTGCCCATTATTGCAAAACAGAATTGAATCATCATTAGCTGGAGTCAATGAAATATGCTCTTTAAGCAATCATAAAGTCTTACTACTGCTAGAACAAACTGATTTCCAGTTGAAAGTGTGTAGGTTTCTAAAAAATGAACCAAGGAGAGAACCAATTTAGAAATAAGGTGAAATTTTCTGACAGTGAGAACAATTAATCGGTGGAACAGCTTGCCTCCAGAAATTATGAGTGCTCCAACACTGGAGGTGTTTAAGAAGAGACTGGACAACAGTTTGTCTGAAATGGTATAGGTTCTCCTACTTGAGCAAGGGTTGGACTAGAAGACCTCCAAGGCTCCTTCTGACACTATTCTGTAATTCTGTAAAAACTATACTACACTCTTGTCCATCATAATCAAAGTCAACAAACCAGAACACGTTTCATCAATCTTCTTTCCTGCAACTCCCATAAACTACCACACAGCATGGTGAAATTATTTGCAAAGACCACTGTAGAACTACCGTAAGCTTTGTAACATTGGTGTATTTAAATAAGAACCCTTTTTCTAATGAAGTTTCACATATCAGCTGTCCAAGACACAACAAAAATGGAAAGGACTCTTTCACACTCATATCTTACACCAGCAGTTACACTTCTTTCTAGGCTCTCCAGTTACTGGCCTTCTCTCTGGACTGGGCCCATAACCTGTCAGAGAGTTTGCAGTGTGACTAGTATTATAAGATAAACCCAGGAGCAAAACACAGCACACAGAGCCTCTAGATAATTAACAGTGGTTTATATACAACTAAATATATAAATACATATATGTGGTAGATACCTTGTCATACAGCTATGGACACAAGGAGACTAATGAGATTCATGATGAGAGAGAGATATATGCCCTCTAATGGTTACCTATATATAGACACCTCTTAAAATGGTAGCAGTCTTGTGTGGACCCCACCAGAGTCTTAAACAGACGTTTCCAAATGCTGAATCATTCCCATTGCATCAGCTTTCAGTTACTTTTTTTAAAATTTACATTTATATCCCGCGCTTCTCTGAAGACTCAGGGCGGTTTACAGTGTGTAAGGCAATAGTCTCATTCTATTTGTATATTTACAAAGTCAACTTATTGCCTCCCCAACAATCTGGGTCCTCATTTTACCTACCTTATAAAGGATGGAAGGCTGAGTCAACCTTCCACTTACAACCTTCCATCAGCTTACAACTATTAAATCTACATTCCCTGACACACATCTTAAATTAAGTCAACACATTCCATATTTTAATTCTGCATCGACTGTCCCAAAACTGCAACTCTACATAAATCTGTGTTTTACTGGGTAGATCAGACATGCTTTCAAAAAATTTTTTTAAAAAAAAGCTTATGGCTTAGGACTGTGGGAACCCAATTTGAATTCCTACATCATCAAGTCTGCCAGATATGTGTGTACAACACAAGTTTCCATGGTCTAAATAGCAGCAAAACCCTCTCTTGCTCTTGCTGCTATTTCGGAGCCAGTTGCATTTGAGTAGTTCAAATCAGGATGTTTTCCTCAATTGAACAGGAAGGTTGCAAATTATGATCATCTGACTGTAGGACGTTGCAACCATCTTAAAAGCAAGAATTGTGATTACATGAACTTGGGTGGTGGCACAACAGTCAGAACTTTGAGGATGGATTGTAAGTCACTTTTTCTAAGTCTGCTGTAACTCAGAACCATTGTTAAATGAATGGTTGTAAGCCGAGGACTACTAAACCAGGTAGTGGTGAGCTAAAGCAAGCTTGCACCGGCTCACAAGTGCTGATTGTTAAATTTTCTAGTATTTTGCAAGCCGGTTGAGAGCAGAGCAGAAGCCAATGCTTCTGGAAGCATTGGCTTCTGCTCTTCCATGGCTTCCATGGCTAGCAGCATAGTGGGACAACAGCAATGGAGCCTGAAGAGATAGTGCTTAAACATCTATTAGTACACCACTGGCATTTGGAAACACCAGCAGTTACATCTCTTACTAGGCATTAGTTTTTCAAAACTAAATTGCAACAGATTATTGAATAAACAACATTCTGTCTCATTGCTACATTTAACTGAGATCTTTCAGATGGTCCAGCCTTCTCTAACCGAACCCTGTAGACAACTGAGGTAACAGCCCATGAACCAAAACTGAGGAAGAATTAGCAGGAGATGCGGAGAAATGCTGTCCCTACTATATCAGACCTTGAGGGTCCGCCAAGAAACAGAAACAGGGTGAAAAAAGTTGTAACAAGAATCTTGCAATTGTGGCTCATAGAAAATTAAACTTTTGAAGGAATCATCAAAGAGATAATGAAAAAGAAGCACATAAGTAAGGACAGACTGATGTTGCCTTCCTTAATCTTGCATTGCATGCAATATATGAACCCTGCCAATCAATGCAAACAGTTTATTAATATTTTACTGAAAAAGGCTCTGATAAATCAAACTTCGGCTATCTTGATAAGATGTTGCTAAGCAACTTGCAGGATGGGTGAAAATTAGTTTTCACAGCAACCTTTCAGTCAAGGGAAATCAGAAAAGTTTCTCAATTCAAAAGCTATTTTTCCACCCAAAACTTACACAAAAAACCCACCGTTCCAAAATGTGTCTTTGGTCTACCTTCTTCAGATAACAGCAAAAGATATTCAGAAAAAAAGGAGGTGCAGAAAAAAGAAATAGAAAATCTTTTGAAATGAAACATGGCACTTACCATAATCACTGTCGTAGAAGACTATAAATTTTTGCCATCTCAGTTCAGTGACAAGCTTCAGCATCACGTCGTTGAGCCGAACAGGGGGCCGGGCTGCTAAGGTGTATTCCTCTTCCTCTGGGCTAGGATTTAGGTGGCATGCTGTCCGTGGAGAACCTCCTGTGTTGCGTTGGACAAAGAGGTGAGGGATGTGCATGGCATCTGTCAAAGACTGCAAGGCATTGGCGGAGGCACAACCAGTAGAAGTCACTAAGGCTAAAATCCCCAGGGTCATCAGGTCACAGGCTGGAAGAGAAGAAGGAAAGGAAGAGGATCGTCAGTGAGGTCAAAAAAGATGCAAGTAGTTGCTTAATTTGGAAGCGTCCTGTCTATAAGTGAGGAAACTTAGAAGTTACTCTGTGAGTCTTTCTTGGTCTTTGGAGCTTGACATTTAAAAAGGGTATGCAGTGATACTTAGAGCTGAAGCAAGTTATGCATTTATTTTATTTTGTCAATCATATATAAGATCACAGGTAAAAGTATAAACATAATTTGGATACATGAAAAGAGTAAGTGAAAAAGGAATATTAGGACAGGGACGATAGGCAAGCAGCTGCCTCTTGTTCAAAAATGCAATCTATGGCGTTTCATATTACACAATGAGAGTTTTAAATTGCTTAACTCCTGGTTTCTAGCCTGGTGCCTTAACCATTAATCCTATTTTACTATTGGTGAACTATCGAGTGCCAGTTGCAGTCTGGCAGTATCCAAATTGAATTAAACTTACAAATTACTATTAAATAATATTAAAAGGACAAAGTTTTAAAAATTGGAGGTCATGCATCCCATCACACTTAAATGTTATAAAGTCTACCAAGAAGTCCACCAGCTTAGAGTTGTGACAGCTTGACAAACCCTCACAGGATATGAATAAACCATCATTTAAAGCCAGAAAGACTGAAAACAATTAATCGAGCTAGCTGGTATTTACTGGTCTTAAATGTATTTTGGTGCAAATACGTTTTATCTCATAAAACAGCTAGATTCTTCCTTTGTCCGAAGCAATATTGAGCTGGAAGATATCTGAAACATGGAAAATTAGAATCCAGAATTTTCTGGAGCTGCTAAATGCCAATCAAGATTATGATCAACCCTTTCATTTTTCCCTTTGTTCAGAAAAATAATTCTACTAAGAATATTACAATTCCATCCAAAGTTTTCAAATTAATACATTTTCCCCATTTTTTCTTCAGAGGGGGTTAGATTGTGCAGCAAAAACCCGAAACCTTTTTCCAGCCTCATAGACCACTTTCAAAAGAAGTAAAGGGAGCTATTCCTTCTCTAAAATATCAAAGTAGATACTATATTTAATACTGAGTTGCATGGAAGAATAATTCTTAGAGAATGTACATAAAAAGACTTCTAGGAAACCTGACATTATAAATTAACATCACAAGACTTTGTGAAGTATTATTTGTTATTGTTAATGAATCATTAATGTTTTAAGATGTTAGTGGATAAAATATTTGGAGGCCAATTAATAATGCAGTTCAGGATATGTAAAGACATTGGGTTGTCTTTCAGCAGCTGGAGAGAACATAAACCTTAATCTCTTTACATTTTAGATTTTAGACTTAGTTTCTTGTATGCCTCCCAGAATCACTAACTTGTGAGATGGGGGGGGGGTGTTATATAAATTAGATAGTATAAATATATAAAGTTGGCAAAAGGTTTTCACTGCATCTCATTGAAGCCTACCCAGAGATAATTGGAGACCTGAATAATGATTTTAGTCAAATATATATTTAACCAAGTTAAATAACACTACATTGATGTTTGGGATATAAAAAATGCTCAGAAAAAATATTAATCTTGGGTCCACCCAGAAGCAGAAACCAAAGACGTGGATTTTTCTTTTATTTAGTACATTTGTGCAAGGAAGGAAGAAAAGCCCTTGGAAAAGCCCTTTTCACATCTTCATCAGCTTCGTTATTTAAATTTACTGATTTTTTAAAATACATATAGAGAGATGTTCTTCTCCTTTTCATCCCAAGATATGAGTCTGTAACATGAAAACACTACATCATCAAATTCAGGGTTAGGATAGGAACAGTTCTGATGTACTCAGTGGTGGGATTAAAATAATTTAACAGCCGGTTCTCTGCCCTAATGACCGGCTGGGTGGGCGTGGCCATAGTGGGCGTGGCCATAGTGTGTGACAGGCAGCACTCAGCCTCCTGCACCCCCATGGGAGCAAAAATGGGCTGCAAGGAGGGGAGCACCGTACCCCCCATGCCCCATTTTGGGCCTAGTAGGACTCCCTGCAGTCTCCTGGGAGAAAAAAATGGGCCATGGGAGGGGGCACCACACCCCCATGCCCCGTTTTGGGCCTAGTAGGTCTCCCTGAAGCCTCCTGGGAGCAAAACAGGATGCATGGGGACTCCTAGAAGGGGCAGAGAGGGGCTAGCCAACAATTTAACAACCAGTTCGCCTGAACCGGCCCAAACCAGCTGAACCCCACCACTGGATATACTCCTTGGTGGAAAAAGATTAAAATATTATGTAGCTAATAAATTTAATCTCATAAGGAGTGGACATAAAGATAAGGGAGAAAAAACAACAACCTAGGATCAGAGTGAATGTAGATGGCTATTTTGCCCAATCAGACTTTTCTATTTATCAATGGAGCAGAGATAAAATAGAGCAGAGATATAAACCTTTTTATATTTTCATTTTAGAACCACAGTTTCCTTCCTGTATCAAGTAACATAAGGATTTTAAGGGGATATTGTCGGGTTAATATTCCCTCACATATGTGGCATTTGGCTCAGGGATCAGCTAGCTAACAGAAATAGTTCTTTTAGCAGATCATGTTTCTCTTGAGTTACAACAGGCTGATGGCAGAAATAAATCTGGCATTTGACAAGTAGGCAATTTGAACTTAAAGCTGAAGAAAGTCCCTTCCAATTTGTGACTTTATAAAGGGTTAAAAATGAGATTTAGGAGTGGTGTAACAGTTTCTGGAAAGCCAAATAAAATAGCTGATAGAGAAAAAGTGACTACAATTGATCTGGAAATAACCCTTCTTGGAAAATATGTAAGAGCAAATCTCTAGATCTTGCTGTGGATTTGCTCCCCTTAAAAAATCACTTGATTTCTCCCCAGATCTCTTTGCATATCTGCCTTACCCTCAATCCCTGCCTCTTAATTCTTGAAGTTACAATTCTCAAAGCATTTTAGCAAAGCAGCAAATTTGCTGGGAAACTGAAGGAAAATAATTCATTGCCTTCAAACATGTAAACCTATAAGCCTGATACTTTATCAAATATGGATTGCACATGTCACAGCTATTTACAAATGTATGCAAATGTTTAGGCATATCTCAGCCTTCCTCCACCCCAGGTAGACCAGAATGATTAACATGGAAAAACTAGAACTCTCCTTTATTAAGATGGACTACTGAATATTAACAGTGTCTTGCAAGCTTGGCTGTGCTTTATTTTTTCTCCTTCTATCCTCGTGAATGTATTTGCCTGAGACACTTCCGAATATTATCTTCTTCCAGAACTTAAAGAAGTGTCATACGAAGTGTTAGTACCACCTTATAATGCGTTGGTAAGACTACCCTTGGAATACTGCATGCAGTTTTGGTCACCACAGTATAAAGAAGATGTTGAGACCCTAGAGTGCAGAGAAGAGCAACAACAATGATTAAGGGCCTGAAGACTAAAATAAATGAAGGATGGTTGCAGGAATTGCATATGTCTAGTCTAGTGAAAAGAAGAACTAGGGGCGAACACGTAACAGTATTCTCATATTTGAGGGGGTGCCACAAAGAAGAGGGGATCAACCTGTTCTCCAAAGCACCAGAAGGCAAAACAAGAAGCAATGGATAAAAGCTAATCAAGGAGAGAAGCAACCTAGAACTAAGGAGGAATTTCCTTACAGTGAGAACAATTAATGCTTGCCTTCTGAAGTTGTGGGTGCTCCATCACTGGTGGTTTTTAAGGAGCAGATTAGACAACCACTTGTCTGAAATGATATAGGGTCTCCTGCTTGAGCAGGATTAGAAGATTTGAATGGATTACTTATTACTTTATCTTTTCTATCCACCTAGCTCTCAGGAAAGGCTCTTATTGCTGGGAAAGACAGAAGGAAAGGAAAGAAGAGGGCAACCAGCATAGTTATAGTGGCGATTGGTACAAATTAGGGATAGATTACCATGGATCAAATTTTATCTATGCAGCTACTAGGAATAACTTGATGGCACATAATCAGTCACTTGCTATTTATTTGCAATTGTCTTAGTAATGCCTGTTTGTCTGAAATAACACCTTCCAAATATTTCTGTTTCTCACATAAAAGGCTTTGTATTCTTGCTTTTGAATTTTCTCCCCTATGCCTTGCAGAATTTTTCTAGCTCAGAAATATTCTTAGGTTTTCTTGCATGCCATGCACACAGAATTTCTCCACTGATCTCCACTGATTCCAAAAAGGTTATGAAGCAGATAAATCACTAGAATGCATGCCTTCTGGTTTATGTTGGTTAAAATAGTTTATCCATAATTCAGGACATGAGTATTTAAGACTGCAATCCATCATACATTCATTTTCTAGGTAATGAATATATTAAGGTTGAGTAAATATGCATAGGATTATATTTCATGTCTCTTTTTCTAAACATATTTACATGAAATTAAATCCCACAAAAACCAATGCAGAGGATTATTAGATCAGGTTGCAAGTTTCTTTAGAACCATTGAAAGAACATTGTGCTAATGTGTGCAGGGTTTCGGCTAAATTGCTAATTAAGAACAAAACTTTAGTAAATTTATTTCAATGAATTAAAGTCACTTCTGAAAATCTTAAATAATATTCATGTATAATATGATTTGGCCCTTGGAAATTTCCCAGCAGGAATTAAATTTGCTGGATTTGGATGGGCCTTGTGGTTCTTTTGGACACTTTCAGTATGCTGTGTTCATGGGGTAACAGTGATTAGCAGAAATGCCTCTGAGGAAGTATACCAAGTGTAGTTAATTCAGAACTCAGAAATTAAACAGGCCCAACAAAAAAACTGGAGAAATAATCCAAATGGGAAGGTAGATTTGAGAGCAACAAGAATACAATTTCACTTCAACTGCATCTGAATTGAAGGGAACTTCCATGGAGTTCTGAAACCAAATAACACTGTATATCAGGGATATTAGGGATACTTGAAACCTGCTACTTATTCTCAGTATCAGTGGTGAAATCTGAACTGGTTTGCTATCGGTTCACTGGCTGCACATGTGCACTACATGCCAAGCATATGCTTTGCACACATGTGCAGTGTGCACCAAAAGGAGGCTTGGGAAGGGGGGATCAGCTGTGCCAAGCGATTTAGCTTAGCTAGAAAGCAGGATTTCCTGCTTTCTAGCAAGGCTAAACCCTGCAGCACGGTTGATCGTCGGAAATACCGGTTCGAAGGAACCTGTAGCTTTTTTTAGCTACCGGTTCACCCGAACCAGTAACTTTTTAAACTATTGGTTCAACCGAAACAGTAGCTAACTACTTGTTTGCCCGAACCAGTAGCTTTTTTTAACTACCGGTTCGACTGAACCGGTATCTTTTTTTTAATTACCGGTTTGCCCAAACCAGTAGTTTTTATCACTACTGGTTCCCCCAAACTGGAGCGAACCGGTAGCATTTCAATCCTGGTCAATATATGTGTGTTTGTGCATAATATACAAACATGTGTATTATGTGAAGAACATCAGAAAGAGCAAGATGCTGTTTCCTAACACAAGCCTTTTATTAGGACTCTGTGACTAATTGAGCTGAAGCTCTACCAAGGCCTACACAACTGAACAAGACTAAGGAAGTAAAAGCTACACAGATTTCAGTAAGATTCATCTTTAATGCTCATCTGGGATAAATACAGACCATTAGAAACTGCAAGAGAAATTTCCCCAGCCTCTTCTTGAGAGTTCCTGAAGTTAGAGTCCCTCTGAATACCCTAAGATGTGTCTTCCCAGATTTCCTTCTACTTAGGCTGAGTTGCTATTTACAACATATGGCATCCAACTGACAGACCCACGGCTATCTCCTCCATTCCTTCCCAGCCTCCCCATAACTCACAATCAGGAATGGCCACCAACGTTCCCTAAATCCCTTCTTCCCCTGTGCCTCTTTACCTCTTAACCACAATTGTCTTTTTGAATATGGATGGGATGTCCCATCTCCACAGGGTTACTCTTCCTTCAGATTTCATACCAGTCTATCTCACAGTGATACAGTAGGTGTACATGCTGCTGCTTGCTAGGCAGGGAAAAAAATCTAAGATTGGATCATAAGTATTATATCTGTCAGGGTGCTGAGGTGCATCACTGCCGAAGACCATTATAACATTTTTTTTGCAAGAAGTCAAAAGAATCATCAAACTATATGTACCACTAATAACCCCCAAAACCAGGAAAAATAAATTATCCATAACAATAAGGAAGCTTCAGACCAAAAAAAAAAAGCCCTCTTTGGTGCAAAACAGAACTGGCTACGTAGCTAACTTCAAAAGTCGCTACAAAACCGTAGGCTGATAGATAAAGGCAGAATGCATCAGTTATCACAGCAAACAAGAAGAAAACCTAATATGCACTAAATCCACCCAGGCCTTCTCAATTTCGTAAACAACAAATTTAAAGACTCAAGATCCAGGACCAAACGGGAAAGACTGTAATGATGAAATTATTAAGGCCAGCCTCTTCAATACAGTTCAGTCTTTGTAAACAGCATTGATTGCCCTGATGGATTACTTGCCTACTTCCTAAAGAAGCTCTCAACCACCATAGCAGAACCACTTAGCATAATCTACGAAATATCTTTCAGAACCAGCTCCTTACCAAACTTATGGTCACTAGCCACAACCATCCCTATCTTCAAAAAGGGTGACCCCAGCCTAGTTGATAATTACAGATCAATCTCATTATGTTGTGTCACCTGCAAAGTCATGGAATCAATCATAAATCAATCCATTACTCTCTACTTAGAGACTAACAACCTACTCTCGAACAAGCAATTTGGCTTTAGAAAAGAAATTTCCTGCAATCTGCAACTATTACACTGCAAAAACATATGGACTTCAAAATTCGACCAGGGTAAATCAATAGTTGCAATTTTATATAGACTTCTGTAAAGCCTTTGATTCAGTGGTACATGACAACCTACTTCTAAAACTAAAATCTTATGGCATTTCTGGATTCCTGCATGAGTAGATAGCTATGTTCCTATCAAACAGGCAGCAAGTAGTCAAAATAGGGAACACCTTATTTAACCCTGCACCTGTTAACAGCAGTGTCCCCCAAGGCAGCGTTTTAGGACCCACACTCTATACTTTATATAAATGACCTTTGCAATCATATTATAAGCAACTGCATTCTCTTTACGGATAATGTAAAACTATTCAACACCACTGACAATGTGGCTACTCTACAATGCTACTACAAAAAGACCTTAACTATGTGTCAGAATGGTCAAACAATTGGCAACTCCAAATCTCAACCAACAAATGCTCTGTCTTACACATTGGCAAAAAAAAATCAGAACACAAAATACAAGCTGGACGGATACAACCTAACAGACGACCCTCATTCTGTCAAAGACTTTGGAGTACTCATCTCAAATGATCTAAGTGTCCGAGCTCACTATAACAGCATTGCTAAAAAAGCATTAAGAGTTGTTAACCTAATCTTGCATAGCTGCTTCTACAGTAATATTGAACTGCAAACTAGAGCATACAAAACTTTTGCCAGACCAGTTCTTGAATACAGCTCATCTGTCTGGAACCCGCACAGCATATTGAACATTAATACAATTGAATGAGTCCAGAGATATTTCACAAGAAGAGTCCTCCACTCCTCTGCTCGCAACAAAATACCTTATGCCACCAGAGTTGAAATTTTAGGCTTAGACAACTTAGAACTTTGCCGTCTTCAGTCTGACCTAAGCATAGTACATAAAACCATCTGCTTCAATGTCCTACCAGCCAATGATAATTTCAGCTTCAACCAAAACAATACAAGAGCACACAATAGATACAAACTCATGGTAAACCGATCCAAACTGGACTGCAGAAAATACAACTTCAGTAACAGAGTTGTCAATGCCTGGAATGTAATAATAATAATAATAATAATAATAATAATAATAATAATAATAATAATAATAATAATAATAATAATAATAATAATAATAATAATAATAATAATAATAATAATAATAATAATAATAATAATTTAATTTGTGTACCGCCCTTCTCCCGAAGGACTCAGGGTGGTTTACAGCCAAAATAAAATACAGCAACAAAACATACAATACGAAAAACAAACATTAAAAAACTTATTCAATTTGGCCCAATATTAAAATACAATCAACCCTATAAAATTAATAAAAATTACAAACCCATAAAATCAGCTAAAAATTTAAAAATTCAAGCCAGTCCAGCAAGACAGAATAAATAAGTCTTAAGTTCGCGGTGAAAGGTCCGGAGGTCAGGTAATTGTCGAAGTCCAGGGGGAAGTTCGTTCCACAGGGTAGGAGCCCCCACAGAGAAGGCCCTTCCCCTGGGAGCCGCCAGCCGACATTGCTTGGCTGATGGCACCCTAAGGAGTCCCTCTCTGTGAGAACGCACAGGTCGCTGGGAGATAGAAGATGGCAGTAGACGGTCCCATAAGTATCCCGGTCCTAAGCCATGGAGCGCTTTAAAGGTCGTCACCAATACCTTGAAGCGCACCCGGAAGACAACAGGCAGCCAGTGCAGTCTGTGCAGGATGGGTGTTACATGGGAGCTCCGAACCGCTCCCTCTATCACCCGCGCAGCTGCATTCTGGACCAACTGGAGCCTCCAGGTGCTCTTCAAGGGGAGCTCCATATAGAGAGCATTGCAGTAGTCCAAGCGAGAGGTAACAAGAGCATGAGTGACCGTGCATAGGGCATCCCGGTCCAGGAAGGGACGCAACTGGCGAATCAGGTGGACCTGATAAAAAGCTCTCCTGGAGACGGTCGTCAAGTGATCTTCGAAAGACAACCGCCCATCCAGGAGAACGCCCAAGTTGCGCACCCTTTCCATCAGGGCCAATGACTCGCCCCCAACAGTCAGCCGCGGCTGCAGCTGACTGTACCGGGGTGCCGGCATCCACAGCCACTCCGTCTTGGAGGGATTTGAGCCTGTTCCTCCCCATCCAGACCCGTACGGCTTCTAGACACCGGGATAGTACTTCAATAGCTTCATTGGGGTGGCCTGGAGTGGAAAAGTACAGCTGCGTATCATCAGCGTACAGTTGGTACCTCACCCCAAAGCCACTGATGATCTCACCCAGCGGCTTCATATAGATGTTGAACAGGAGAGGCGAGAGAATCGACCCCTGTGGCACCCCACACATGAGGCGCCTCGGGGTCGATCTCTGCCCCCCTGCCAACACTGTCTGCATTCGGTCAGAGAGATAGGAGGAGAACCACCGATAAACGGTGCCTCCCACTCCCAAACTCCCCAGCCGGCACAGCAGGATACCATGGTCGATGGTATCAAGAGCCGCTGAGAGGTCTAATAGGACCAGGGCAGAGGAATAACCCCTATCCCTGGCCCTCCAGAGATCATCAACCAACGCGACCAAAGCCGTCTCAGTGCTGTAACCGGGCCGGAAGCCGGACTGGAACAGGTCTAGATAGACAGTTTCATCCAGGTACTGGGGTAATTGACGTGCCACCGCACCCTCTACAACCTTCGCCATAAAGCGAAGGTTGGAGACCGGACAATAATTTCCTAAAACAGCTGGGTCCAGGGAAGGCTTCTTGAGGAGGGGTCTCACCACTGCCCCTTTCAAGGCAGCAGGAAAGACCCTCTCCCGCAAAGAAGCATTTGTAATCCCCCGGAGCCAGCCTCGTGTCACCTCCTGCATGGCCAGCACCAACCAGGAGGGGCACGGGTCCAGCAAAATGTGGTGGCATTCAACCTCCCCAGCAACCTGTCCATGTCCTCAGGAGTCACAGGGTCAAAACTATCCCAAACAGTCTCAACAAGACGTGTCTCGAACCTCTCGTCTGGATCTACCCAATTTTGATCCAATCCATCCCGAAGCTGAATGATTTTATCGTATAGATAACCATTAAACTCCTCAGCATGCCCTTGTAATGGGTCCTCCCGCCCCTCCTGTTGAAGGAGAGAGCGGGTCACCCGAAACAGGGTGGCCGGGCAGTTATTTGCCGATGCAATGAGAGAGGAAACGTAAGAACGTTTCGCATCCCTCAATGCCACTAGGTAGGTCCTACTACAGGACCTAACTAGTGTCCGGTCAGCTTCCGAACGGCTGGATCTCCAAGCACTCTCTAGGCGTCTTCTCCGGCATTTCATCTCCCTCAGCTCCTCGGAGAACCAAGGAGCTGGTTGAGACCTACGCTGGGTCAGAGGCCGCAAAGGCACGACACGGTCCAAAGCTCCAGCCGTGGCCTGTTCCCAGGCCGCGACTAGTTCTTCAGCCGTGCCGCGGGCCAGATTCTCGGGAAACGGCCCAAGCTCCATCAGGAACCTCTCTGGGTCCATCAGGCACCTGGGACGGAACCAACGCATTGGTTCCGTCTCCCTGCAGTGGTGAGTAGCGGTCCGAAAGTCCAGATGAAGAAGAGAATGATCTGACCATGACAAAGGCTCGACAACTAAATCATTTAAAATCAGATCATTCGACCACTGGCCAGAGATAAAAATCAGATCTAGAGTGCCTCCCCCGATGTGGGTAGGGCCGTCCACTAATTGAGTCAGGTCCATGGCCGTCATGGAAGCCATGAACTCCCGGGCCGTCGAGGATGCCACACCAGTTGATGGCAAATTGAAATCCCCCATGACCAACAGTCTAGGGGTTTCAACTGCCAACCCAGCCAGCAATTCCAACAGCTCGGGCAGGGCGTTGTCACACAGCAAGGAGCCAGGTACGTGATCAACAAGCCCACCTGAGTCCTACGACCCCACTTCACATAGAGGGATTCACAACCAGCTATCTGAGGCACAGTGGTCTCCCTCGGTTCCAGGCTTTCCTTAATAATAAACCGCCACCCCGCCACCCCTACCTTGGGTCCTCGGCTGATGGAATACTCGGAAACCTGATGGGCACATCTCCACTAGGGGGACCCCCCCCTTCCATGCTCAACCAGGTCTCTGTAATGCCCATAACGTCCGTGGTCCCCTCCTGAATTAGATTTGAAATCAGGGGGCTTTGTTAACCATGGACCTTGCATTGCATAACATCAGCCGGAGGCCCAAGTCCCGAGTACTCTGGCCACTTGGGGAACGGGAAAAATCTGGGGGGCCGGAGCACACGATCGCTCTTAAATAGTGAGGGCGTACCCCCAAAACCTGATATGCCCCCCCCCTTCCGCCATATCTGCCTCTCCCACTTACCGTGTCGATAGCACAACCCTGATAAACTGGAACGAAACCCTCCCCCACCACCTTCGGACCTGTTAACTTGACGCCTCGAACGCACATTGGACTTGGCTCCCTCCCCGATGGGTTTCCCCCCCACCCATCCTTCCCCTCCCCCCCAACCCAAACCCGTCAATTCCCACCCTCCCCTTAAAATTCCCATTAAAACTCCCCTTAAAAAATCGATTAAAACAGTTAATTAAAAATCCCCTAAGTCTCCTATTTTTGGCATGTACTATTCTGTGGTTTCTTCCCCAAATCCCCAAAACTTTAGCCTTAGACTGTCTACTGTGGACCTCACCCCATTCCTAAGAGGTCTCTAAGGGGCATGCATAAGCGCACCAGTGTGCCTACTGTCACTGTCCTAATGTTTTCTTTTATTCGTATCCTTTTCATGTATTTATAATTATGTTTACACTTATATCTGTCAGAAAATACATGCTTGACAAAAATAAATAAATAAATAAAAAATTATCCAGCAATTGGCCTCCTGATGTTTCAAAAACAACTTCCAACTGAAGAAATCAAAATTCTCCTCATGACTCAGCATAGATTAGTGCTTCTTGAAAAGGTGGACAGGAATTATTTTTATGTAATAACAACAATATAAATTCCATCCAAATTGTAATTGAGATTCCTGTCTAAGGTGAAGAAAGAGAATTACTGTAATTTTAGCCGTACTTGTAAATCCAAAGGCCTATCATTTCATGCCTGTATCTTCGAGGGTGAAGAATAGGCCATGGCACTTACTACTGCCAATGGCAGGACTTTTGTATGGGCTCTCATCTCTCCAAACATAAAACCTTTCAACCTTTTCAGCCCACGGATTCAATTGCCTAGCTTCATTGCTTGTTTGGCTTGAATGAATTTCCTGCTTCTGTTCTGCTGCTCTGAGCAACCATTGGCAGACATGAATGGATATAGCAAAGCTCAAGAAAAGAAAGGTTTCTCTTTTTCAGAGAGTCAAATTCCACTGTGACCTAGTGTAGAGATATTTGGAAATGTACACTTAAATGATGTAACCTCTAGATCGAGTTTCCCAAATCTTGGGGAGCTTTTCAAGGGGTGGAGTTCATCACATAGCCATGACTAAAGACTCTGGATTTAAATCTGCATGTTTATCCAGTCCCCAGATTGAGGGAGATGACTTAAACACTGCCCAATTTCATATCCTCCAACCTATCTAAAAGCATCTAAAAGAGCCGAGGTGGTACAGTGGTTAGGGTGCAGTAGTGCAGACTACTTCAGCTAGCTGCAGTTCAACAGTTCAAATCTCACTGGTTCAAGGTTGACTCAGCCTTCCATCTTCCTGAGGTGGGTAAAATGAGGACCCAGATTGTTGGGGGCAATATGCTGACTCTGTAAACTGCTTAGAAAGGGCTGTAAAAGCACTATGAAGCGGTATGTAAGTCTAAGTGCTATTGCTATTGCTATCTTAGGAGATTCATAGAAGAAGTTCTTCCCTGCCAAGATGCATCTAAATATAATCTATCATGTCTCAATATGTCATAATTTCTCCAAAATTAGGAATGGCTTTACTCACAAACATATAGCTCTGTCTTTTTCTAAGCTAAGCCCTCCAGTTATTTGGAACTAGAGATTCAAACTTAGAAGTTCCATCTTCATCTGAGACATTTCTTCATCAGCCAAAAATTCATGCCTGGATGTTGCATATCATGGAAAGTTAACAGCAGGATCACATTTCAACAAGCTACCTTAATATTTTCTACAGATTCTAGATGTGTATAGGCACACATGCACAATCCTTAGGCCCTTTTATAAACTGGGGGAGGGTGAAATATTTCACTTTTTTATATTTCAAGGAAGTTTCTCTTGAATGGGAACCTCAGCATTTGCTATCCAATGTTGCTTCAGGTGAAAAGTTAAAGAACTGATTTTAACCCCATGTTTAAAAACCAAGAAGTGAGTGAGTTAAGCAGAATTTCTTAGGTAAAGGAGCTCTAAAATGACCAGCATATGGTGTTCCTCTAACAAGCCACCATATGGACAAAGAAAATATTCTGAATTTATTATTTAAAAAGACAAATAGACAGTTCAGTTTCCCTGGGGAACTAAGGATATCTCTGGCCCAAACCACAATGACCATATGGCCAAGTCCAATAATGTTGAGTAACTTGAGGGATAATACTTCCTGTAAAATGCTACAGGAGGAATTTTATCTCATTTCCTTGCTTCTTCAAATTCCTGATTAAATCTGAATGCATGCTAAAATTCATTTTAGCACTTGTCAAAAAACATTAGCACGGCCTGCACTATTTACCTGCACTTGACACTTATTTGCCACAGAAAAATTGTGTTCTCTATGCCATCTGTCAGCCCTTCCCATCTGACATTTCCAAACCAAGTGGTACTTGCAAGAGAACTTTGCAGCCACACAAGCCTTACAAACAATTGAAAAGCAATTTTGGAAATTTGGCTCAGAGCTCCACTTCATTTCACACCTTCTTACCTCAGTGACATTCATCCTTTATGCTCCAGCATAGATGGTTAGGCTTTCAAATGCAGAGTTCTGAAGTTCTCTGTTGCAGCTCTTGAAATGTTTAATCTTGTACAGGCAATTATAGTTTCAGACTTACACATGGGGGGGAAAAGTATTGGATATTGGCCCAACACTGTGTCTAGGTATGAAGTACTCATACTGAGCAACCCATATGGTTTCATAAATCCTACCTTTTCAATGTGCCTTTTTTATTTCCCACTGAGATAAAAAAATAACAATTGTCATTGTTAATATTACTCACAAATCCCTGGCCATTCTCCCAATTTACCACAATATGTCCCATATCTCTGATACCTGGCATGGATGCTAGATATCCTATTTTACTTCATTAGGTTTAAATGACATATTCCAACTTTTTCCCCAAGACACTCTCAATTGTCTTTATTTTTATTTTAAATAATGACTTGTTAAGCGACTTGTTAAAATGGTGTTTCAGCTGCTCAGAATTCTGGCCTTGCTACATATATAGTAATATGTCATCAATATGGCACCCAGAAGATCTAACACAGGGATTAGTACCAACATAATGCCTGAAGTTGGTGTTTTACTGCCAGAGGCCACATATGTATCATCTTCATGCATTGAAAAAAATAGTCTGTAAGGACCTGCCTCTCCTTCTTTCCCAAGAAAATATACGCTCTTGAAACACAGTATTTCAAAAGGAATATTTTATTGAAAAGAAGTGATAGCAGAACAGGTGAAGCAGACTCTATATCCCCGCCCAAACTACACAGTTAGAAATAGGGCTTTAGAATCCCTCCCATCCGAATGTGGATTTACTCAATCCACAGGTGTGAAGATTTTATTGTAACTGCCATCTTGAGAAACAGATAAGGAGCTGTTCCTAGGATCTTCTTCTGCTTTCAGCAAACTGAAACAATCCACATGACCCTTCCTCCTTATTACATTCCAAAGAAGGTGAGAATACTGCAGGATGCTTAGACGCCAGGAAAAAGGTTATAAAAATACAGCTTATCCCCATGCTCCCAACTCCTCCATTTGAATGGCAGTATCACGTTAGGGATCTGACATGGTCAGAATTCCACAATATTATCTCTTGCAGAATTCGGGCCAGAAAAATATTTTTGAGATGAGATGTGAACTTTCACTAAAATTTAATGATCTTATAGGATTTGGACCATTGTTTTTTTATAACCAGCTTTGTTTATGTTGAAAAAACACTTTCTTTTTCAGCCTATCCATTGACTAGCTTTGTTGAGAGGAGAGCATGAAGGCGACAAATAGCTAGAGAGACAGACAGGCAAATTGTAAGAAACATCAGTACTCGAACTACACTACCAAAGCAAACATGTTGGCTTACAATTTTCAAACCACGCTTGGTCATCAGCCTCTCATGAACTACATTCCTACATTTTTCTTTGGAGAAATTGTAAAAATACAAGTGTTTGTCCAGAGCCCAGGCCTTGAAATTCAAACTGTTTGTCATGCCTGTGTCTCTTCCAACCAGAAATAAGCACTGGTTCGCAATTAAGGCTACAGCTTTACTACTGCTTTTGAAAAAAAGTCAGAAAGATGCTAATCTTTCAGCAAGCAAAGGGAAAGTCAAAATGTCAAACACGTCTTGCAAAATTAAAAGGTAATGGAAAGAAAAACCTAAATGGCTGTTTCACTGGATTTTAAGCAGGTGAATAAAATGAATAAGTCCCCTTAATCAACTAAGGAAAGGAAACAAGATTTGGTGAAATAGCATGGAAGCTTTCATTTCATTTACTGCGGTTGATTAATAAATGGCTCTTGTCCTCTGGCAGGCCGAACACAATTCTTGAATATGCTCACATGCCAAAGGAGAGAGCTGCCATTGGCATCTTGCACTCAATGCAGTGGCGCCATCAAGCTGTCAAGGGATGTATTGGATGATGCAGAATCTCAAAAGAGAGGTGCATCAAATCCAGACTAGTGATTCGAGAAGCAATATTGTCCATGGTGCTAGGAAATTCCTTTATTAAACAGAAAGTAAACCCCAAAATGCAAAGATCACTGTTTCCCAAAACAGCCAGAGAAACAAAAACATCCAAAGCTTCCTTCTTTGCTTACCAACAAGTGGAATTTATAACACACAATGCACTACAGGGGCCTCTTCCATAATTCTCTTCTATGAGGCCATTCCTTCTACTTAGTTCTTCTTGTTTTCTCCACCAGTTGCGCAGGTTAATTACAAGGTTCTTACAAGACAGGGTTTGAGACTATGCACTATTTTCAACCTGACATAAGATAGATACAGTACATCTTCATGTCCTCCAAATTTCAGACTATAAAAACAAAAATAAATGAGAAAGAGAGATTGTATGGGTTGGAGGTGAGGAACCAGTTCTCCTCAAGATGATCCCAAATGCCACTTGTCTCACCCCAAACAGTCAATGGTAAAAGATGCTGGCAGTTGTAACTTAGCACTGTGGAAGGCCACTGAGCTTTGAGGCCCTTGTGAATTTAAAGGAAGCATAACTAAGGGGGAATGTGATTCCAAGACCAAGCCTGTAGCCCGTCACTAAAGCCCAAGTCCATGTCTTTTGCAGCCAAATTATTAACGAGACAAAATAAACCATCAAATTCCTACAATGATTAAGTCTAAAGAAGAGAAGATAAGAGGAGAACAGTAAACAGTAAAATGGGAAAAAAAGAAGGGTTTATCTTTCAAGTCTAGCCTAGCAAAAAGAATGACCAGAAGTGAAATGATAGCAGTTTCCAATATTTGAGGGTCTTCCACAAAGAAGAGGGGGCGTCAACCTATTTTCCTAAGCACCTGAAGGTAGGACAAGAAGCAATTGATGGAAACTAATCAAGGAGAGAAGCAACCTAGAACTGAGGAGAAGTTTCCTGACAGTGAGAAAAATTAGTATCTGTGGAGTGACTTGCCTCCAGAAGTTGTGGGATTCCATCGCTGGAGGTTTTTAAGAAGAGATTGGACAACCATTGGTATAGGGCAGTGATGGCTAATCTTTTTGCCATTGCGTGCCAGGAGGCAGGGGGCAGGATTGTGCGCGCACATGCCCACACACATTCTATGCACCCCACCCCATGCATGGGCGCACGACGCCCCCACCCACCCCCGCTCCTGGCACACGATGGCCTGATAGGCCTGTTTTTCTCTTTCACCAGGCTCCAGAGCCTCTCTATGAGTCTGGCCTTCCCCACCCACCCACCCATAGGGTCTTCGGAGGCCAGAAACTTCCTGTTTGCCAACTTCTGGTTAAACAGGAAGTGATGTTTTTTGCTGTCCCTAGAGAGGCTCTGGAGCTCGCGTGCCCACTGATATGGCTACCCATGCCATCTGTGGCATGCATGCCATAGATTTGTCATCACGGGTATAGGGCCTCCTGCTGGTATAGGAGATTGGACTAGAAGGCTGCCAAGGTCCCTTCCGAGTCTGTTATTCTGTTATTCAACAGAATGTGGACCACATTTGAGGCCTTTGTTGTTGTTTTTTGGTGTCACTAGAACTCCTATCTGTGACAGACTCTTGGAAAACCGAATGAATTGAACATGTACTTCAATAAATGCAACTCCAACCAGCTATTGAGCAAGAATGCTTCAAAGAGGCCCCAACCTTCATTAGTTCCCTATTATTGAGCCTCAGAAATTCCTCTTACCCTTTTCAAGACGGATAAAACTGAGCAAACCAAGGAAACAAAAATCACATGGATATCTTTAATGCGAGTCAGGGATAAACACAGAACCTTGAAAACTGTAAGGGGAATTTTCCAGCCTTATCCAAGATAAAATTGTTCTTTTTTTTTCTTAAGAGCTACAACAAAAATCCTTCTGAAAGCTTCTAATGTGTAAAAAAAAAATCTGTTCCTCTCCACCAATAATGCCATTAATGCATTTGTTTTCTAACACATTTTTTTTAAAAAAAGTGCAATACCTAGAAGCTAAAAAAAGTGCTTCTCCCTCATTTAGAAGGTGGCAGATTTCAGTTAAACGTTAAGAGAAAATCTCAATCGCAACAGCAATTTGACAGGGCAGTTAATGATTTAAGAGAGGATTGCTTCTTCCTCACTGGATAACTTTAAGTGGGGACTGATACTCAGATTGCTGACTTTGTTCTAATTCAGTTTTTTCCTGCAATGAACAGAATATTAAGCATGTCCCAATGTATTGATTGTACATAATTACTACAAAATAAAGAATTCTCTATACTGCATAAATCTGCAGATGGAGTGATATGTCATGGCAAGCAACTTGGTGCTCCATTTTTGTGGCATCCTTCGAATTAGCTGCAGTGTGAAGCTGTCCATGCTTCGATCAGACAGATGCTGATTAAGAAGTGACACACACACTCACACATGGTTTGGGGAACCTGTAGAGGTTTTGACACTTAATCAAAAATACAATAATCTACTCAAGGCAGAAACAACTGTTAAGAGATCACAAGGAACAGTGCCAGGAAAAGAAACAGAATCATGGAGCTGGAAGAGACTTTGGAGGTCTTCTAGTCCAACCCCTGCCCAAGGCAGGAGACCCTATTCCATTCTGAACAAATATCTGTCCAATCTTTTCTTGCAAACCTCCAGGGAAGGAGCACCTACAACTCCAAGAGTCAATCAAAAAACTCTTTTTTGCTACTGGTAGAACTAACACTTTTATGTCTAACTGCTGGAGTCTTCCTGATATTTGCCTAGTTGACTTTTCTATTTAGGATTCTCCTTAACCAGCTTTCTGTACCTGAGAATTGCCAAGAGGCCTCAAGCGTGAGTTCCATATCCTGTCCCCTTGAACTGGGCCATTCTGCCCATGAAAGCCAGAAATCTACCTTTACAGCTTCTTAAGGGAAGAAAAGTCCTAGAAGATCCCTCAACAGTGTCAGACAGGTATTGGACCTGTGTTCTTGAGTGGTCTGGCAGAATCAAGCATCAAATCTGTGGTATCTTAAAAGAATCTTGCAAGGAACCATCAGGGATCCATAAAGTCAATTAAATCTGATGCCAAAGTTTTGTATGTCTTTTTCTGCAGTGCTCGGTTTACAAACTTAAAAGAAATTCTCCTTTCCACAAAAAAGCTAGAACATCCATACTAGTTATACTAGAATTAGTAAAAGAATAGTTAAAGAGCAGTCTCTACCACTCAAGCTCAACTCAACCACCTGAGCACTATACTTAGCTCCAGCTGCAACTTCTAGAGCAGGTACAAGGTATCCTACATTACAGATGATCCTCAACTTACAATCATTTGTTCAACAATATTTCAAAGTTATAACAGCCCCAGAAAAAGTGACTGACAATCTATATTCTATACTCACACTAATAACCACCTCTGCACTCATCTGATCACAAGTGGGGCCTTGGCAACCAACAATCACCATCCATCTCAGAGCAACAGGGCCAAAGAATAGCATGGTCAAGATGGTCAATCTTCCTTGAGAGATCCTGCAGATTCAATATACTTGCATTTTCTCAAAAGAAGTCATTCTTCAGGACAACCAAGGATGATTCTATCCTTAACACTAAGTAGGACTGAAACGGCAAAAATAATTGGCTTGTTCTGAGAACATCTGTAACTGCATTGATCCTGCCTTGGCAATACCTTGGCTCCCAAGGATTATTTAAACCTATTATGATATTTTTTTTAGATACAGAGAGTCTTGTTCCATGATTACACAGCAAGTTCCATCTCTTTTTAAAGCTGGTGGTTTTAATGCAGATATTTATTTACCAGTCCCTGAGTCTACCTAGTTCATCCTAGTTGACTAGTTTAAATAAATTAATATGGGCAAAGAATAAGATATTATGTGCTATGATGGATGGCCACAGGTGTCTTCTCCCCAACCTCAGTCCTTGATTTAATTAGAGAAAATGCAAAATGCATGAGTAAAGTAATCTTATTCTAGAAATCCCTTACCAATTTATCCAACAGGCAATTGTACAAAGTTTTGTAACAAATTTTCCTAATATTTTTTGTGCATAAAAATGTTTTTACACAGAAGAAGGTGGCATGTGTTCGCTTGTCATTATCTTAGCAATTTTCATTCAACAAAACTTTTCCATGCCATGGCACGTCCATTTTGACAGATTGTTCCAATCTGTCTCTACCAGATTTTTTAAACACCAATTGTAATTAATGTGAATGTTATGAGAGTGTTGGGACTCCATTCCTTGCCAGCTTTGATTTGCACAAGTGGTACAAGCTGGGCAAGTTAAATTCCTAGGGTGACTGTCACTTGTACAATTCCATATTAATGGCCACCTGGTTTGACAGGATTTATCTCTATAAACCACTTGAAGCTAACCTTTAGTTAATGAGCATTGGGCTTTCAAGCTAGTAGATGTACAGTACAAGCAGAAAGTCCAGAACACAAGGTTAATTAGAGGTGGTTTTTTTACAGATACAGAAAATCTGTAGTTATAGCATAGAGCCAGCAACTGCTAACTATAACATCTGAGCCACATAATTAACAGCCCGAGATTGTTTCCTATCTGTTGGCTCCAATAGAGGGAGATCTGGCTGTATTTTGGTGGAAGGTGGACTGTGCATTGCTACTTCAAGGGAACTGCCTGTATGGGCTCTTTGGTGTTCTCTGGGCTTGGTTGTTTTCTTGCAGAAGTTTTGCAGATGTGCAGCACTGATGATGTTACCTAGTTGGGTAATGAAACATCTGTAGGAAAACTAACAAGTGTCAGCATTCCAGAAAAACCCCTCGCCAAGTAAAAACTCTGAAGCACACATCTTTCAAAGTTCTTTTACTAGGATAGGTAAACTGGCACATCTGAGAAAATCCGAATCCGAAAGATCCGGGTTTTCCCTCAGTAAATCAAAATTCAAACACCAACCCCTGATTCCCCTGCTGATCACATGCTCCAATCGCCAACTGTCCCATCTCGAGACATCACTCTGACCACTCCTTTTCCAGATGCAGGATTGGCCTGACCTTGACGTGCAGGAAGAATGTTATTATGTCTAATGGCAACCCACTACTAAATCCCCCCTCCTACTTTCCCACACATGAGAAAGTGGCAGCACGGAAGCTTCCGGCCTAGTATGGCTTCCAAAGCTGATAGGCGTTCCCCCACCCCCCGCCCCGCAGAAGAAAACACACCCTGAAAAATAAAACAGACAAAATACAAAAGATAGGGTTAATGCCCTGTACACACTCTCTTAACCCTCTCTCCCCACTCCTGGAGAACCCTTAGGTTTCTCAGGGAATTAATCATGAAATTGCTTTACATTCACATCCCAACTTTTCACCCATGTAGCTTCAGAAACAGGTACCACTTCCAGTGGACCAAATATTGTAAATGACCCCTGTATGGTCTAGAGTCAAGGATCTTCTTAACTTCATAATAAGTCTCCCCTTGTACTATCAAATGAGGTGGGGAGCAGCTGGTAAAGGCCATAAGTTAGATCCTCTTGCTGGTTTCAATAAGCTACTGTGAAACACTGGGTGCACTTTCCCTAATATTCAAGGGAGGCTAAGTTGGACAGTCACTGGGTTAATCACCTTCACTATAGGAAAGGGATCTATGAATTTGGGTCCAAACGTCTTGCTAGGTAACCTCAATCTTAGGTATTTGGTTGACAAATACACCTTATCTCTTGTTTGGAAAGGTGGTTGGAGAGACCGGTGTTTGTCGGCCTGGTTGTCATGGAGTACATCCTGGGTTTTGGTAACTTGGCTCCTGGCTCTAATTCGATAGCACAATCTGTGGGCCGATGAGGGGGGGAGGATGTTGCATTCCTCCTCGCTAAATGCTTCGGCCAAGTCTGTATATGCCTTAGGAATCTGGGGTTCACTTGGAGGTCTGTCTGACCCAGTGCCTGCTGTTTCTGGCAGCTGGCCTTCATGGGTTGGCCGTTCCTTGGGAGGAGGGACAGGGGACAGTGGGCCGATATCCATTACAATTTTCTGGTATCCATCATCACACTTAATGGTGGGGGCCCATTTGTCCAGCCAAGCCAGGCCTAGTATGATAGATTGTGACATCTTTGGGGTTACTATAAATTGTATAAGTTCATGATGTCTTCCAATTTCTAGTCTAATCAGTTCTGTAATCTGGGTGGCTGGGACCTCCCCAATTAATGTCCCATCCACCTGGTGAAATTTAATTGGGTGCTTTAAGGCTCTTGTTTTGATCCCCAATTGTTTTACAATTGGAATTCCAATTAGACATCTGGTACAGCTTGTATCTATTATGGCCGGTAGTTCTCCTTGCTCCTCCGTCTCTGGCACTACTAGTCTCACTTTAATAGAAAAGGGGGGATGGATGCACTCACCATTGGATCTTTTTCCCTGCTAGCCTTGTCGGAAGGGGCTTCTTCAGCTGGAGGTTCCTCTCTCTCTCCAGTGGAGAAGGGAATCTCTACAGCTTGTCTGGCAAATCGACTGGTGTCTGGGCCCTTCCTTGGAGCCCTTTTCCCTCGGGTAGCTGTGGCTGGACGTTGTTGTGAAATTTGAGCAGGGGCCAGGCACTCAGAAGCTCGATGTCCCAATTGTCCAGACCGATAGCATTTAATCAACCCTGCCGGCTGAGGGGGGAAATCTTCAGCAGGCCTTGAAAGGGGC
This sequence comes from Ahaetulla prasina, assembly GCF_028640845.1. NCBI lineage: Eukaryota > Metazoa > Chordata > Lepidosauria > Squamata > Colubridae > Ahaetulla > Ahaetulla prasina. Next base: position 3,668,806 of record NC_080544.1, on the reverse strand, counting down.
CATCTGGCTAACATTCTCCAAGGAGGCTTTTCGGCTGGTGTTTTGCGGTGGGGATGAATTTCTCGGTCCAGAACTATGGACATGGTTAGGTTAGGTTAGGTTTATTAGATTTCTATACCGCCCTTCTCCCGAAGGACTCAGGGCGGTTCACAGCCAACATAAAAACAGAATTCACAATAGTCATAAATAAATTAAAAACAATATAAAAATCTAATTAAATTTTGGCTAACAATTAAGAATCTTTAAAATCAAATAATAAAACCCCAATTAAAGACAACACATTACACATTAGGCCAGCCCTGCGTGATGAAACAATAGGGTCTTGAGCTCGCGTTGGAGGGTCCGGAGGTCGGGGAGTGATCGTAACCCCGGAGGAAGCTTGTTCCAGAGGGTAGGAGCCCCCACAGAGAAAGCTCTCCCCCTAGGGGTCACCAGCTGACATTGTTTGGCTGACAGCACCCTGAGGAGACCCTCCCTATGGGAGTGTACAGGTCGATGGGAGGCTACCGGTGGCAGCAGGCGGTCCCGTAAGTCCCCAGCACCTCCCGGATCCCACAGGCTGTTCTGAATTCTTGATTAATGGCCTCTTTAAAATAGTGTGAAGTTTGTGGTCTGGCCAATGCCCCAGGTTCCCTGCAGCCCGTCTAAAGTCCAACACAAAGTCTTTTATGGGTCGATTACCTTGCTTCATCACCTTAATATTGGCTTCACATTCATTGTTATTGTCTGGGTCTTCAAATTTGGCCTGGAGCAGTGCAACAAACCCATTGGCATCATTTAATTCTGCAATGCCTTCATTATGCAGCTCGGCTATCCATTCAGAAGCCTCTCCTTCATTCAGCCCATCAAAAATTGCTGATATCAAGTCCCGCTCTGATTCATATCAATCTCCGTACTGATCTATATGAGCCCAGATCCTGCTGAGGAAGTAAGCCAGTTTGGCAGGTGTGCCATCAAACATTGCTCTGAAGCGGAGTGGAGTTGGTTGCCCAGGGGGAAGGGGCTCGGTGGCAGGCAGTTGAGGTAGAACCTGTGGTAAAGCTGCTGAAGGTTGCTGGGAGACCCCCCTGCTGAGGGAGAGGGGCAGGCGACGACGGAGCTGCTCACTGGGCTGAAGAGGGGGGTGAAACTCCAGCTGGCTGCTGGATTAGCCCCCGCTGCATTGCTGGGATCGTTGGGCCATACTGAGGCCAGCGGTATCCCTGGAAAATTGGAGCAGATGATGCTGGATGCCACTGGCACTGGACCCACCCCTGGCCAGGGTAGAATCCCCAGCCTGGGGGGATGGATTCAGCAGGAGGTAGCACAAAGGCAGGCAGGTGAGGGGGCTCTGCAGGGGGGTGTTGCATTCCCCATGCCAGGTGTGTCTGATGTCTCCCAGCTGCATAATATCCCTGCTGTGCTGGGAAGCTGATTGGTTCACCCCTGGCTGGGTAGAGATGTGCCTGAGTCCCACTAATTCCTCCTCCCAGTCCTGGAGGGGGGAAGATGAACGTAAGCTATGCTAAGCTCCATCTCACTTGAGGAGGTTGGGGGGGTGCATCGCTTCCCACTTCTTTCCATTCAAAGCTCTCAGGGGGCCCAGTCAAGGATCAGCTTCCCAATGAAGGCAACAGGCTCCCATCCCGGGACTCTCCAGATCTTATAGCTGTCCCCGTTCTCCACTCTGGCTCAGAGGGCAACTTTGTTGGGCTGGGACCAGCATGATATCCTGGCAGTCTTTCCTCTGGTCCCCTTTCAGGAGTTGGATCAAAGTGGCAACTTTTCGGGAAATCTGACTCCTTGGGCCAAGTGCCTAGCCTTTGGGCCTCCTCTGTAGCCTCAATGGCAAGCACCACTTCTTCAGAAGGAGAAAACTGGGTGTTGATAAATCCTTGAGTATCTGTCCCCACTGCCCCCTCTGTGGTCTCTTCTTTCTCCTCCATCTTCACTGAGTCTTCGCACCACCCAAGGTTTTCGGTGGATGCTGGGGCCCAGCACCCCTGACAACCCTCTTTTGGGTTGCCGCTATGCTTTAAAGGAGATTCAGATTAATGTCAGCATTCCAGAAAAATCCCTTGACAAGTAAAAACTGCGAAGCATGCATCTTTCAAAGTTCTTTTACTAGGATAGGTAAACTGGCACATCTGGGAAAACCCAAATCTGAGAGATCTGGGTTTTCCCTCAGTAAATCAAAAACTCCAAAACCACTGCTAACTTCTCTGCTGATCACATGCTCCAATCGTCAACTGTCCCATCTCGAGATATCACTCTGACCACTCCTTCTCCAAATGGAGCACAAAGCACTAAGCATCCCAGTTCAACCCTGAGTTACAAATATTTTCTTCTATTGGTACCTGTTTGTTCCAGGACTTTTGGTTCTCACCTGGTCAACTCTATTCTTTACACTTAATGTCAAAAGGTAGTGACTGATTTGATGCCTCTTTTCATCTGAGGCAATGTTGCCTACCACTACCATCTGAGGCTTGTGTGCTATCAATGTTGTTGTTGTTGCTGTTACTTGCAAAGTTGTGTCTGACCCATTGCAACCCCATGGACAATGCTCCTCCAGGCCTTCCTGTCTTCTACCATCTGCAGACCTCTGCAGACCTGGATGAATTCATAGATACTGTAACATCATATGTCAGTTTCTGTGAAGACCTATGTTTACCAACAAGGAACTTGCGAATGTACAGCAATAACACAGCTAAACATAAGCAGCCACGTCGTTCCAAAGAGGAAACCTACAGAAAAGGTGATAAAATGCTGTACAATCAGGCCAGAAATGTATTAACAAGGGAGATCATGGCAGCAAAAAGAGACTACTCTGAAAAGCTAAAAAATCAGTTTTCAACAAATGAACCAGCAAACATGTGGAAAACTTAAAAATATCACCGGCTATGGCAAGCCTCCTTCCCAGGCTGAAGGAAATCAACAACTGGCAGATGAACTGAATATGTTGAAAGGAAACTACAGCCACCTATCTCCACAACTCCCATCTCAGACCCCATCCCATTGGGTTCACAACCCCTAGTGATCACAGAAAAGGAAGTGCAAGACCTATTTCACAGACAAAAGCCAGGAAAAGCTCCAGGCCCAGACAAGATAACTCCTTCTTGCTTAAAAGTCTGTGCTGACCAATTGGCCCCCATCTTCACCAGTATCTTCAATAAATCACTAGAGATTTATGTTCCTTCTTGCCCTTCACGGATCCGCTGTTAGACCCTTTGCAATTTGCATACTGAGCAAATAGATCAACAGATGATGCTATTAATATGGCTTTGCACTACATCCTACAACATCTTGAATCTCCAAAGACCTATGCAAGGGTCCTCTTTGTAGACTTCAACTCAGCATTCAACACCATCATTCCAGACACTCTTCTAACTAAGCTAAACCAGCTACAGGTACCTGAACAGACTTACTGAACAGTAAGTGAATCACAAGCTTCCTAACAAACAGGAAGCAGGAGGTGAAGCTAAGCAACTTAGCTAACTAAACTTAGCTAAGTTAAGTGTGTGCCTTGGTAAGGCCACACTTGGAGTATTGCATTCAGTTTTGGTTGCCACGATGTAAAAAAGATGTTGAGACTCTAGAAAGAGTGCAGAGAAGAGCAACAAAGATGATTAGGGGACTGAAGGCTAAAACATATGAAGAATGGTTGCAGGAACTGGGTATGTCTAGTTTAATGAAAAGAAGGACTAGGGGAGACATGATAGCAGTGTTCCAATATCTCAGGGGTTGCCACAAAGAAAAGGGAGTCAAACTATTCTCCAAAGCACCTGAGGGTAGAACAAGAAGCAATGGGTGGAAACTAATCAAGGAGAGAAGCAACTTAGAACTAGGAGAAATTTCCTGACAGTTAGAAGAATCAATAAGTGGAAAGCTGTGAATGCTCCAACACTGGAAATTTTTAAGAAAATGTTGGATAGCCATTTGTCTGAAATGGTGTAGAGTTTCCTGCCTGGGCAGGGGGTTGTACTAGAAGACCTGCAAGGTCCCTTCCAACTCTGTTATTATGTTATGTTAGAATCACATCAGATATCTGTACAATTAGCACAGGGACCCCCCAAGGCTGTGTGCTCTCCCCACTTCTCTTCTCTCTGTATACCAATGATTGCATCTCTGATGATCCATCTGTTAAACTACTGAAGTTCACAGATGACACAACAGTGATCAGTCTCATTCGAGACAATGATGAATCCGCATACAGACTGGAGGTTGAACAATTAGCCTCGTGGTGCGACTGGAACAATCTGGAACTGAACACACTCAAAACCGTAGAAATGATGGTAGACTTTAGGAGAAACCCCTCCATACTTCCACCTCTCACAATACTAGACAACACAGTATCAACAGTAGAAACCTTCAAATTTCTAGGTTCTACCATTTCGCAAGATCTAAAATGGACACCTAACATCAAAAACGTCTTCAAAAAAGGACAACAGACTGTTCTTTCTGCGCCAACTCAGTAAGCTCAAACTGCCCAGGAGCTGCTGATCCAGTTCTATAGAGGAATTATTGAGTCTGTCATCTGCACCTCTATAACTGTCTGGTTTGGTTCTGCAACCCAACAAGACAGACACAGATTTCAAAGGATAATTAGAATTGCAGAAAAAACAGTTGCTACCAACCTGCCTTCCATTGAGGACCTGTATACTGCACGTGTCAAAAAGAGGGCTGTGAAAATATTTACAAACCCCTCACATCCTGGACATAAACTGTTTCAACTCCTACCCTCAAAATGATGCTATAGAGCACTGCATACCAGAACAACTAGACACAAGAACAGTTTTTCCCTGAACGCCATCACTCTGCTAAACAAATAATTCCCTCAACACTGTCAAACTATTTACTAAATCTGCATTACTATTGAACTTCTCATCATTCCCATTACCCATCCACTTGACTGTAACTTTGTTGCTTGTATCCTTACGATTTATACTGATATTTTTTTCCTGATTGCTTATTTGTAGCCTATGACTATCATTAAGTGTTGTAAGTGTTGAATCTTGATGAAGATATCTTTTCTTTTATGTACACTGAGAGCATATGCACCAAGATAAATTCCTTTTGGACTCCATCCAGCCACCTTGTTTTCTGTCGTCCCTTTCTTCTTTTGCCCTCAATCATTCCCAGCATTAGGCTCTTCTCCAGGGAGTCCAAGGGACTCGAAGGAGTCTTCTCCAGCACCAGAGTTCAAAGGCCTCAATTCTTTGGCACTCATCCTTTCTTATGGTCCAACTTTCACAGCCATACATTGCAACTGGAGAAACCATAGCCTTGACTATATGCACTTTTTTTGGCAGCGTGATAGTTCTGCTTTTTAGTATGCTGTCTAGATTTATCATAGCTTTCCTCCCCAGGAGCAAGCGTCTTTTAATTTCTTGGCTGCAGTCCCCATCTGCGGTGATCTTGGAGCCCAGGAAAATAAAATCTGTCACTATCTCCATTTCTTCACCATCTATTTGCCAGGAATTGAAAGGGCTGGACGCCGTGGTTTTAATTTCTTAATGTTGAGTTTTAAGCCAACTTTTGCACTCTCCTTCTTCACCTGCATCAAGAGGCTCTTTAGTTCCTCTTCACTTTCTGCCATTTGGGTGGTATCATCTGCATATCTGAGGTTGATGATGTTTCTCTCAGCAATCTTAATTCCAACTTTTGATTCATGATGTTCTCTGTTCTTTCTCATGATGTTCTCTGCATATAAGTTAAATAGGCAGGGTGACAGTATACAGCCTTACTGGATTCCTTTCTCAATTTTGAACCAAATCAGTGATTCCATGTCCAGTTCTCACTGTTGCTTCTTGACCTGCATACAGGTTTCTCAAGAGACAAATAAGATGGTCTGGTACTCCCATCTCTTTAAGAACTTGCCACAATTTGTTGCGTTACCAGGTAGGAATTGGTATTACCAGTTAGGAATTAACATAAATGCTTCTCTTATCTCCCTGAAGGTACTTGAAAGCAACCAAAAGTATTTTGATTACATCTTTCTTCTTACAGATGCCTTATAAGCATCTTCAAGATTGAAGTAGCACAAATCATGCTGCATGGATAGTGTTTTTTTTTACTACCACTAATCTAGCATGTTAAAATAATTACAGTTTTCTAGAATGTAGATGCAAAGTGAAAACAAAACCATTTACAGATAAGTAGGAGTGAACATGGGAGACAGATAGATATGAGAGGCCACTTATCTATCACTATTCCATCTGTTTTTTATGAATTGCATCAAGCATTCTATCACTTTCCCTTCTAGCCCAAGTGACAAGAAAAAAGATACCATGTGATGTTTATTCCTGAGCAAAGAGGTAGGGGCAAGGGAAATGTGGTTCAAATAGGACATCAAGTGGAGGAATGGTTAGAAATCCAGAAAGGATCATTTTCATCCAGTTTAGACCTGGCACTCTAACAAAAGCAGAGTAAAAATCTTACCTTCTCAGGGTTCAAGTGAGACTGTGTAGACTGTGTACTCATATCCAAAGGTTTTCACACATGCATGCACTATATAATGCCTGCATAAGAAATGTGGATGTGGGTTAAACCCATATATGCAATTGTGGCTTAAAGTTGCCATCTCTGAGAAACCAACCCAGTTCCTCCAAACTTTCCAGGGGGTTCCTGAGGAATTTAGACATATCCATTTCTCCATTCTAGCTAATTTTGACATTGCAGTTAAGTTTATGAAGGACAGAATTGCTGCAGTATTGGAGTTTTAAACTCAGAACACTTCCAGCTAGCTGTTGCTAGAGGACCAATAGTTGTTTTATTTATTACCTCAATTTAAAACATAATGAAAATCATGATAGAACGATACTGATACAAACAAAAAGACTTTCATAAAAGGGTTTAATAGAGGAGGAGGAGGCACTCTTTTACCACAAATTGCCAAAAAAGCATTAAGGGTTATAAACCTAATCTTCCGTAGCTTCTTCTCCGGTAATATTACACTACTAACCAGAGCATACAAAGCATTTGCTAGACCAATTCTTGCATACAGCTCATCGGACCCACACTGCATATCGGACATGAATACAATTGAACGTGTCCAGAAATATTTCACAAGAAGAGTCTTCATTCCTCTGCTTGCAACAAAATACCTTATGCCATCAGACTTGAAATTTTGGGCTTAAAAATTTAGAACTATGCCGCCTTCAGTATGACCTAAGCAGAGCTCATAAAATAATCTGTTACAATGTCCTACTTGTCAATAACTACTTCAGCTTCAACCACAACAATACAGGAGCACACAATAGATACAAACTTAAAGTGAACCGCTCCAAACTCGATTGCAGAAAATATGACTTCAGCAACAGAGTGGTCAATGCCTGGAATGCACTACGTAGTCTGTGGTTTCATCCCAAACCCCCCAAAATTTTAACCTTAGACTGTCTACTGTTGACCTCACCCCATTCCTAAGAGGTCTGTAAGGGGCATGCATAAGAGCGCCAGTGTTCCTACTGTCCCTGTCCTAATGTTCCCTTTGATTGTATTGATTTTTTGTATTCAATTTATGCTTATACTTATGTATATTATCTAATATGTACTTGACAAAATAAATAAATAAATAAAAAATGTTTAAAATCTCAAGAAGTAATAACCTCCTTAAGGATGGTTTATTTTTGGAAAAGTGAGGGATTCCATAGGAGAGATCAAGGAGATAAGAAAGAATATTGATTTATAAATTCAATTACCAAATTGTACAACAATGTATACAATGCATTGCAGGGGTCTCCACCTTTGGCAACTTTAAGCCTGGAGGACTTCAACTTCCAGAATTCCCCCAGCCATCTAGCTGGGGAATTCTGGGAGTTGAAGTCCTCCAGGCTTAAAGTTGCGAAGGTTGGAGACCCCTGCAATGCATGACTATGTACAGAAGGCCACCAAATTCACATGGTGTCTAGAAGTTACAAGCCCTGAGGAATTATTCTGGTGTTGGAGGATCGTCACCAAGAAAAGCCATTTCTAGTTTTTATTTGTATGACTTGAAAAGGTACATCAGAGATAATCCAAGCCATTTCAAGTCCAAGCCATACAAGTGGAACAAATGGGTGACTATTCATTTAATCCATTCAAAAAACATTTGTGTTCTACCTTCCACAAAGCAGCATAAACATTATTTTTTCCACATTACTCAAGATGCAAATGAGGTCTCTCCTGGCACCAATCTGGAGGCCTAAAAATCATTTGTACAAATATGTCTCAATTTACTGAACTCCCTTTTAAAAAATCATGCACTCATCTTTTTCCCTATGTTCTATTCTACAAATTCAAATGTTTAGAATTTCCTTGGAACACCGAAGATGTTTACTCTTACATTACCCACTTAAGATGTAATCGTACAATGTAACTGTGGAATAAGCTGGAACAGTGAAGCAATAGTTGGTAGACCACATCCATTTTACTCTCCCAATGATTCTTAGATTTCCAAAGATAAATATTTTGGGACTAATGTGTTGCTGTGTGAGCTCTTCGTCTGACAGGCATTTGTCAGGAACTCAGAACTATCTGGTTGCTGAAAAATGTTTTTTTTCAAGTTTTTTATTTTTTTATTTTTTACAAACAAATCAATGTGTGAACAGTGTGGCATCTGCCTGTCATACATTCTAATACGAATAACAGATGACAGATTGCAACTTATTATAATTGTGTATCATTATTAGAAATATATAAATTGATTGAATGTAATAATTATGATTAATTCTACTAGTTTTATTTGTTCTGAAAAATGTTTTTTAAGTGGATGACCATTGTAACCACTTGATGCAGTAATTCTTATTGCCTAGTTTTGCCGTCTCTATTCCTAAGATCTAAGCAGATGGCAGTTAGAAGAGATTTGGAAAGTGAAAAAAATATGTTTTATAAATGAAGGCTATAAAGTTTTTTTTTAAAAAAGCTACCTGAACTAAGATGGTATGGCTAATTGGGAAGGGAGCAAGAAGAAAATGTATAGGATTCACTGGTGGCTTTTTCTCTGTTGACTGAAATACATGTCAAGACTTGGTCATACATTTAGGAACCATAGAAAGACTTGGTAGCTGGTTTCATCCACTTGAATGAGCAGTAACTTTCCTGAGCCTTACACTATGCTAATTTCCAAGAACTTTTATATGAGTTCTCTTTAATAAAATTCAATATCACCACTAGATGAGAACAAAAAGTTGGTGTTCTGTATTTCTTACTAAAATTTAAAAGGGTCATTTGACATTTTGAAGTCCAGATCTGATGCATGGTGGGGTTGATAATATTCTAAATGTCTAGATCCAAGCAAAATTATTGTCTCCCCTCCCCATAACCATAGTTGAAAAGAAAGAGATTTAAAGTTAAAAGTAGTCCTGTAATCAGTAAAATAAGGATTATGGTAAGAAGTATAAAATCTAAAGATCTGGGAAGATAATCTAAATTTTCTAACGGTTAATATTCATTGAGCAGTAAAACTGTTCAGTGAAACTACTGACTGGGGAAGGGTAAAGTATTATATAATCTTTTCTAGTTCAAATATATTAATAGGAATCTATTATCAAAGGATTAGAAACAAGAGAATAAGAAATGATTTCCTTCACTATGAATGAATTCACTATGAATTCACTATGGATTTCAGAGAGAACCTATCTAGTGGGTTTTTACTGACCTTATATAAAACAGGATTGTACGGCACTTTGGATCTAGAAATGTGGTTTGTGGAGACCAAATGAACCTAAGTAATGACTCAGTGCTTTAAAGAATTTCAGACAAGTGCTATATTAGACATTACAACTACCAACACCCTAGCAGGGTTGAAAGTATCTCTTGCATTTGAAACTGAAGCACTTGCCGCTGTAACACAAATACACATGAACTAGGAGTATTGCAATTTGGCAGGTTTTTTTAAAAAAAGATTTCAGCTACAGTTTGCAATTTGAAGGCACAGAAAAATGTGTACATTGGAAGAGATAAGAGAGAAAGTATATATTAGGAGTAATGAGCACAAAAATGCTAATCAATTTTGGCACTTAAAAATGCAGATTTTAAAAATTGATTAGAATTTTGATTAGAAAATGAGACAGAAATGAGCAAGGATGAACTTACGGCTGAAAAAAGAAAAAAGAAAAATTGAGCCAGATCAGATTTGACAGGAATCCACTTGTCCCGCTCCTGCATCATAAAGTGAAGGCTTCTGGTACTTCATCAGCATTGCAAATAAGTCTGTAAAAAAGCACTAGACTACAAGTTGATGTGTGTATGTGAAAATAGTTTTGTGCCCAAGGGTAGCCCACTTTGTACAATCTTGCATTTCTCAGCACCTGGAGGAGATCTATGTTTTTATTTATTTTGTACAGATAATGAATTGAGGTTCTTTTTATAAGCCTGGATGAATCAACAAGGACTTCTTCCAGGGGTGAAATGTTACCGGTTCACATAGGTTTGGGCAAATCAGTAGTGGAAGCGGGTGGTTCGGAGAACCAGTAGCAGCAACAGCACAAGGCTCCGCCCACCCGCCCAGATGTCATTACTTCCTAGTTTTAACCAGGAAATAACCTGTTTTTTACCCTCTGCGCATGGGGTCCAAAATCGCATGTGACACATGCGCACACTTCCGAACCGGTAGGAAAGATAAGTATATTTCAACCCTGAGAAGAACCCATGTAAAATCTATGAAGAAGTCAGGGGTGAAATCTATTTACCTTACCTACCAGTTTGAAAGTGCACGCATGTATCACGTGCAATTTTGGACTCTATGCGCAAAGCCTTCTGCGCATGCGCAGAGGGTAAAAAACAGGTTACTTCCTGGTTAAAACCAAGAAATAATGACATCTGGGTGGGTGGGTGGAGCTTTGTGCTGCCGCCGCTACTGGTTCTCTGAACAACCCACCAACGCTGCTGCTGGTTCACCCAAACCGGTGAAAACCGATAGCATTTCACCCCTGATTCTTCTGCCAAATCAATCTGCACAAGTTTCTAATCTATCAGAGTAGAGTTGGAAGGAACCTTGGAGGTCTTCTAGTCCAACCCTCTGCTCAAGCAGGAAATCCTATACCATTTCAGAGAAGTGGCTGTCCAATCTCTTCTTAAAAATTTCCAGTGATGAAGTACCCACTATACATCCCAGTGCCTCCATTAAACTGGCCACTCACAGGAACAGAACTCTGAATGTTTAACCTGCCTGTTGAAGGTAAAGGTAGCCCACCATAAATCCAATAAGAAACATATGAAAACTTACACTTTCTGCTACTGTAAAAGAAAAGAAAGAAACATGTTCACGGCTTTCTTCAAATGTTGCAATAGGCAAATTTTAATCACATCCCTTTTAAAGCATTTCCATAGGGTGGTGACACCATAAAAAAAGGGTGTCTCCTCCCTTCCTGTGGTTCATCTTTCTCCAAAATCATTCGTTCCAGAAGTCCTAGTTGGCCTGGCAATTGACCTTGATAATGGTCAATTTTTCCTAAGTCACTGGAAAAACACCATGGAGGGAAATCCAGCATAAATTAAAGACTCCTTAGCTATGAAATACTCTATTCAAGGGATCCTACTTTTGCTCTGATCTTTCAGATAAGACCGTCAATATGTGGAGGTCAAGGCCATAGGAACATAGGGAGGCTTCTACAAGGCTCTGTGGCCCAAAATTCATCATCAACCACATCTGGCCCAAAATTCATCATCATGCACATCTGCATTCTTGCATATTTTTTCCTAAGGCAACATCTATCTATTTTGCATAATAGTATATATTTTATTGGTGTGATTTTGGAGGATATCTTTGTTTATGGATAAGATGGCTGGGTCCTGCCTCAATCTCTTACATCAATGAGGCACTGGCCTTCTCTATTTAAAGAGTCCATACTGATCTGAAAGGAAATCCTTTCAATATGAAGGTTTCATGAAATTCTGTTTATTTATTTATTTTTTATTTATTTGATTTGATTTTTATACTGCCCTTCTCCCGAAGGACTCAGGGCGGTTACAGCCAACATAAAACAATTTTATAAATAGAATTAAAAAACATTTTAAAAAAACTTATTCAAATTGGCTGACCCCATCTAAAAACTATAATTGAAAGATAATAAAAACCCCAATTAAAAAACGTAGTGTATTAGGCCAGCCCTGCGCAGTGAAACAAAAAGGTCTTGAGTTCACGGCGGAAAGTCCGGAGATCGGGAAGTAATTGTAACCCCAGAGGAAGCTCATTCCAGAGGGTAGGAGCCCCCACAGAGAAAGCTCTCCCCCTGGGGGTCGCCAGCCGACATTGTTTGGCTGACGGCACCCTGAGGAGACCCTCCCTGTGTGAGCACACAGGTCGGTGGGAGGCTATCGGTGGCAGCAGGTGGTCCTGTAAATAACCCGGTCCTATGCCATGGAGCGCTTTAAAGGTGGTAACCAGCACCTGTTGTCCTCCAAGCTTTAAGGAAATATCCAGATATACCAGCAATTGCATGATAAGTGCCTTCCCGTGATCTCTGAAGATTTAAAACATAGTTACAAAGACACACTACAGCATATTTTTCAGTTAAACCTGTTTATGTTTGTATCAGAATTAATGTTGCTTGTAGCCCCAAATGCAAATTATAATGGCCAGGTAGGATAGACACATAGACACAGACATCAATCTATCTATCTATCATCCATCTATCTATCTGTCTCTCTCTCTCTCTATATATATATATATATAATATTCCTCAGGAAAATAGAACATCAACAAAGAAGGAAGGAAGGAAGGAAGGAAGGAAGGAAGGAAGGAAGGAAGGAAGGAAGGAAGGAAGGAAGGAAGGAAGGAGGGAGGGAGGAAGGGGAAGGAGGGAGGGAGGATATGATAGTACTCTGTCTTATATGGTCTGATGGCAAGGCAATTGGCATACCTTTAATTTTATTTTAAGTAGTTGAAAGTTGCAAAAGGCAAAAACAATGGTCACATATTCACACAAATAGACTATTATACCCACCCAAATATTCTATTTGTCTTCACATGGAATCCTTTGAGAACTTTGATCAATAAAGGTTCGGTGCACAAGGAAGGCACAATTAACAAGCCTAAATCCACTCCAACCTCTATGCAGCCCACAAAGGGTAGGATTTCTTAAGTTATGAACCATTTAATCATTTTTCCTTCTCAGCTCTTTGTTAAGGCAGAGGAAGAACCTGTTATTGAAAATTCTGCAATTCATAAAAGCCCTAATTTATGTCACGATAAAAAGAATATTATGCAGGAAGAAAAGACAATGTATACTTTTAATGAAAATGATTCAACCTTGCTAAAGCTTTATGGCATCACAATTAATTCTATCATTTGTCTAATTTATTGGGCCGTTTCAAGGCAATGACAAAATTGATGTACAGTTTGAATTGTTAAATAGGAGGGCAATGATAAAGGAATGCTACGGCAGTGGGAGGGGGAAACACCCACAAATTAAACACAAATTAATAAGTCATTAAGAACCAGTTCCTGTTGATATGAAGTTTTGCATCTGCATGGAAATACTTATCCTTCTCACTTTCTCTTTAACTCCAGATACATCATCTCATCATCATCAGAATGACTATTAATTTTACCAAAGATTTATATCCAGAGAGGGCACGCAAGGTGGCTACTTCACATAAATCAATGTGTGGATTTTAAACACCCAAAAACAATATGTGTGTAAAGAATATAAATTGTGTGGTATAGGGTTGTTTGTTACAGGTAGCCCTTGACTTACTTACAACCACAATGGAGGCCAGAACTTTTATGGCTAAGCAATGTGGATCAGGGGTGAAATGCTCCCGAATCGGACGGGATCACGCGATCCGGTAGCGATGGTGGCTGCTGGTTCGGAGGACCGGTAGCAAAAATCCCTGGCCCCGCCCCCCCTGCCTCTGCTGATCCACACCATCTGCAGAGGTTTTTTTTTTTATTTTTAAAAGCCGGTTTTGCTTCAGCCGAAACAAGCCTTTAAAAGTAAAAAAAAAGCCTCCGCAGAATCTTACTTGTACTCTTACTTGTAGAAAACATGTTTTCTACAAGTAAGAGTAGAGATTCTAAGGCACTTACCCGATTACTGATGAACTCATGGTTCTCTTTCCAGCCCGAAAGCAGTTTCAGTTTCAGCCCAGACAGAATCAATCGCTCAGCTAATCTATTTCCTCGGTGATCAACTGGCTGGCTTTGCTGGCTGAGGAACTCTGGGATTTGAAGTCCACAATAAAATAAAATAAAATAATAAAGTAAAATATTTGTGCAGCTTTCTGAGATTTGGTGTGTTTCTGTAGTGTTTCTCTCTAACTACACACACAAAATCTCAGAAAGCTGTATGTGGCATATTGTGTGTGTGTGTGTGTGTGTGTGTGTGTGTGTGTGTGTTAGTTGTGTGTGTAAAGTGTGAAAGTTGGTTTTTGAGCTTTTTGTGGCTATGTGAAGTGTGAAGTGCAGCTGCTTTTACATTGTGTGTGAGTCAGTTGTGTTGTGTTGTGTTGTGTGTGTGTAAAGTATGAAAGTTGGTTTTTGGTACCTCTTATTTTTTTTACTTTGTTTATTATTTTTATTATTTATTGTTATTGGCCACACCCACCAAGCCACGCCCACCAATTAAGCCATGCCCACAGAACCGGTAGGGAAAATTTTTAGATTTCACCCCTGATGTAGATGTTAAATGAGACATGCCTGATTTTACAACCTTTTGGTTGTAGTCATTAAGCAAATCACATGGTCCATTATGTAAATCTGGCTTCCTCCCTTTGCAACCCAGATTGCAATGGCAATCACATGACCCCAGGACACTACAACCATTGTAAATATAAGTTTCCAAGTGCCCAAATTTTGACCACAGGATGTCTGCAACAATCAGAAGTTTGAGGACTGGTTATAAATTATTTTTTCAGCACTGTCATAACTTCAAACATTTGTCAAATAAATGGTTATATGTTGAGGACTACCAGCCACATCTCCAAGGAAATTGGATGATTTCTTCAAGTGAATACAATGAAGGTTTCTACAGACATGGCTGCACCATGGGTTCACCTGTGTCCCTCCCAATCTCTGCATGGAAGAGGTAGAAACCAAAGCCCTAGACCAGGGGTCTCAAACTCAATTTCATTGAGGGCTGCATCAAGGCTGTGGTTGAATGTGGGGGGCTGGCTGGGCATGGCCATCTGGGTAGGTGTGGCCAACTGGGTCGGTGTGAGCAACTGGATGAGCATGGCTAGCTTGAAGTTTACAGAAAATCCCCACACACAAATCAATATTCACATTTTGATTCCCACCACTGACTGGAGCACAAAAGGGGAGTTATCAGAACTCTACACCACAGAGCTGAAGGTCTGCCTATCTGCAAAGATGCAAAAGGAAAAGAACTAAAACACATCAAGGAAGCCTTCAGAACATGTGGCCATCCCAAATGGGCCATCATCAAATCTCAAAAAAGGTCCTACAGGAGCTTCCATAACAATGAAGAGAACAATAAAGAAGCAATGTTGTCATTCTGTATGTTGCAGAAATATCGGAAAAGCTCAGGAGGATCTTCAACCAACACAACATACGTGCACATTTCAAACCCAAGAATACACTAAGGCAGAAGCTTGACAACCTCAAGGATAAAACAACAAGTCACAAACTGAGCAATGTGGTATATGCAGTACAATGCAGTGAGCCATTTGCAGATCTGTACATTGGGGAAACAAAACAACCACTTCATAAATGCATGGCACAACATAGGGGAATAAACCCATCAGGTCTAGATTCCGCAATCTATCTGCATTTAAAAAACAAAGGCCACTCTTTTGAAGAAAGAAAAGTCCACATTTTGGACAGAGAGGACCACTGGTTTGAAAGAAGGGTCGAAGAGGCCATCTATGTCAAAATTGAACAGCCCTCTCTCAACAGAGAGGGAGGGCTACAGCACCATCTATCTCCAGTCTACAACACAGTCCTTTCAACTGTTCCAAGAATGCTCGACAGACATCTGCACCACTCAGGTGACCCTGATGACACAGATAAACCTCTAGGTGGCCTAAACAACTCACTAAAAGAATGCAAATGACCAGTCTACAAATAGTATAAATCCTTCCATTCCCCACCATCTAGTCAGAGCTGAAGAACCATCTTGGATGAGAACTGAAATGTCTTCAAAGAAAAACCAGCAAGTCCAGTTGCCTCTTGAAAAAGCACCTTTGGAACAATCATGACTTGGACGACTCTCTATAGATGTTCTTCAAGTGAAGTTCCCATGTTTATATGACCTCTGGAGAGGAGATGTTATTGTCTTCCATTTGAAAAACTCACCCTTTAAATCTCCCAGCTGCAACTATCACTTGCTATCTCCCTCTGGAGGTGTATCTGCACTCAGAAATTTTGAGAGTTGAAGTCCACACATCTGGCTGGGGAATTCTGGGAATTGAAGTCCATGTGCTTTAAAGTTGCTGGGTTTGAAAAATATTTACCTATTTGGTTAAATGGGGTTTAGCAAATGGTACAGGACTTATGGTGCCGCCTGAAGTCCCATCCTGATCTTCACTCGATTGCCTGCCAGTGCCGATGCCGGTGCCAATGTTGCTCACGGCCAGACCCGGCCAGGAAGACGGCCTGCTGATGAGCTTCAGGCCAGTGCTGTCCCGATGTGTCCCACCATTCTCCTGGCCTATCGCCGCCGTCACTGCCCTGTTTTTCGGGCTGGTCGAAGCTGCTAGGAAGGCAGCTGTCATAGCCTGTCCTTGCTACTTAAGAGTTTTCAAGGCAAAGAAGAACTTGGAGATTAAATGAAAATTTGTTTAGATATCAGGATAATGTAAATCAATGTAAAAAGCAGATGAAAGAATTTTTTGATTATAATTTGAATAATGAAACATCGATAGAAATGGTTTGGGATTGCAGTAAAGCTTTTATGAGAGGTGTATTAATATATCTTAATAATAGACAGAGAAATAAGCAACAAAGACAGCGTAGGTATTTAGAAGAGGAAATTTATAAGAAACAACAATTATTAATACATAACCCACATGATCAAAAACTTAAAGATGCAATAAAGTTACTACAGAATCAATTTAATATGATAATGGCTGATCAGGTGGCAACAAATATACAATATGCCAAACATAATACTTTTTGTAACGCAAATAGACCTGGTAGGTGGTTAGCATACACTTTAAGGAAAAGACAAAAACAACGTACTATAGAAAAAATAGAATACAAAGGTAAAGAGAGATATCAACAGGATAAAATTAAAAAAGCTTTTTTAGAATATTATACAAACTTATATCTTAAAGATAATATATCGAATAGGGATATTGATAAGTATTTGAAGGAATATAAGGTTAAAAATTTAACTTTAGAACAAACGGATGAATTGAATCGGCCTATAACCTCGGAAGAAATTATTTTGGTAATTAAACAATTAAAGATGGGGAAAACTCCTGGTACGGATGGGCTTACAGTTAGTTATTATAGGAATTTACAGGATGAGATGTTAGGTCCACTTAAGGAATTATTTAATCAGATACAACTAGGAGGGGAATTCTCATGGAGAACCTCTTTTATTTCATTGATACCAAAAGAGGAACAGGATTGTTCTAAACCTGGGAATTATAGGCCAATCTCACTTTTAAATAATGATTATAAGATTTTTGTTAAAATAATAGCTAATAGATTAATGTTGATTCTGCAGCGAAGAATTCATAATGATCAATCTGGATTTATAAAAGGGAGACAGATGAGGAATAATGTTAGGCAGATTATTAATTTACTGGAGTACTTAGAAAAGAAAAATTTTATTCCAGCAGCATTTATTTTTCTCGATGCAGAGAAAGCTTTTGATCGATTGCATTGGGATTTTTTATTTAAATTAATAGAAAAGATGCAATTTGGAGATGGTTTTTTAAGAATAATTAGGGCAATTTATGGAGAGCAAACAGCACAGATTATAATCAATGGTAGCTTAACAGAACCTTTTAAGAGGAACAAGACAGGGATGTCCTTTATCACCATTATTGTTTATTTTAACTCTAGAACCATTATTGGATAAAATACGAGAAGTAAAGGAGATAGAGGGAATTAGAGTTAGACAGTATGAATATAAGTTAAGAGCTTTTGCAGATGATTTGGTGATTACTTTAACAAACCCTATAAATTCTAGTAAATCTTTGTTGGAAATAATTGATCAATATGGGAATGTCTCAGGGTTTAAGGTAAATCAGAAAAAGACAAAAGTGATAATAAAAAATATGGCCAGACAACAGAAAGAAAAACTAGAGGAAGTAACAGGATTTGAAATTGTAAAGAAGGTTAAGTATTTAGGGGTTTATATTACGTCATCAAATGTGAAATTGTATAAGAATAACTATGAGGTTTTATGGCAAAAAGTTCAGAAGGAGTTGATTGTTTGGAAAAAATTGCAATTATCTTTGCTGGGAGAATTGCTGCTATTAAAATGAATGTTTTACCTAGATTTTTATTCCTCTTTCAGATGATACCAATAATTAAGAAAGATAAGAATCTTGAGGAATGGCAGAAGGAATTAACAAATTTATATGGGAAGGTAAAAAGCTAGGGTTAAAATGAAAATAATTCAAGATTCTCGGAAAGGGAGGTTTAAAATGCCTAATTTTAAATTATATTATGAAGCAGCTGCTCTCTCTGCAATAAGTGATTGGTTTAATTTAACAGAGGACAGAATTTTGAATATAGAAGGTTATGATTTGTTATATGGATGGCATGCATATTTAATTTATGACAAAAAAGTGGATAAGGCCTTTAAAAATCATGTGCTAAGAAATGCCCTTCTGTGTTTGGAAAAATACTCTTATAAACTAAATTATAAGGTTCCTATATGGGCAAGTCCTAGACATACAGTAGAAAATATAAACATAGAACAGAAGCAGGAAATGATTACATATAAAGATCTTTTGTATACTGAAAGAGGTAATTTGCAGTTAAAATCTCTGCAAGTATTAAGAGAGGAAGGGAAAAATTATACTTGGTTTCAATATGAGCAATTACATGCTAGATGGAAGGGAGATCAAAAGATTGGTATAGAGCAGAACGAGGGAAATTTGGTAAAGCAAATTAGAAATCAGTCTCAGGAGCATATAAAGAGATTGTATAATGTGTTACTTGAAATAGATTCTGAAAGGGACTTGGTAAAGGACTGTATGATAAAGTGGGCACAAAATTTTCAGGAGCCAATATTATTGGAAACGTGGGAAAGAATTTGGGTTAGAAATGTTAAATTCACGAGGCACAGAATCTGAGGAAAATTTTTATAAAATGTTTTATAGATGGCATCTAGATCCTAAAAAATTATCGTGTATGTATCCAGAAATGCAAGCAAAATGTTGGAGATGTAATTGTGATGACGCTACATATTTTCACATTTGGTGGACTTGTAAGGACATAAAGGCCTTTTGGATAAAAATTTGGTGGATTTTACAAAATGTTCTGAAAAAGAAGATAAAGTTCCTGCCGCAATTTTTCTTGTTGGGAATTATTACGGATTGTACAGTAATTGAGACTAAATTGATTTTAAATCTAATAACTGCAGCAAGATTACTAATAGGACAATATTGGAAGAAAAAAGAAGTACCAACAATACAAGAATGGATATTGAAAGTTGCCAATTTGGCTGAGATGGCGAAGATATCAGCCTTTTTGAAAGACAATACGCAAGAAAGATACTTAAAGGAATGGAAAAAATGGATTGACTATATTCAACGTAGATATCAGACTAAGAGTTATCAGACTGTTTTGAATGATTATGATGTATTATTTTGATTGCTTTTGGGGAAGTTAGGAATTGATGATTGTAGGGTATAATTAAGTTGGGACGAAAACTTTTAGCATATGTTTGTTTTACTTTTAACTATACCTTGTGCTCGTTCCGGGAAGTCGGGGGGGGGAGGGGGGTTGCGAAGGGTGGGAGGAGGAGGGGGGGAAAGGGGAAAAAAAAATTTTGTAAAACTTTTTGAATAAAAAAAATAAAAAAAAAAGAGTTTTCAAGGCAGGAAAAGTTCAGGCAAGTTGTCTCCTTCTCAGCTTGAAACACACAGAGAACATGCACACATCTCACAATGCCGGGATCTTCTGCAAGGAGACGGTGTGTGAGCACACACTGTCTCCTCACAGACGATCCTGGCATCATGAGGTGCATGTGCCTGTTTTTTTGAGGCCGAGAAGGAGGAAACGACTTGGATGAATTTTTCTGCCTCCCTCTCTTCTGATACTGGCCAGGCAGGTAAGCAGCACCCTGACCAGTGGGGCAAGTATCCTCCCAGCGGGGCCATGCTAGCTGGGACAGCGCTCTCTCCCCCCTGGCTGGGAACCATACGGCTATGCGGTTCCCAGCCAGGGGGAAAAAGTGTTCTCCTAGCTAGCATGGCCATGCAGCTTCTCAGCCAGCATTCAGAGGCAAGCAGGAAGCTCCAGGAAGCACAGAAATGGAGCTGCGGTGCTGGTGGCAAAGCAAGACAGGCAAGCCCTGGGATGGGGGGGGCAGCTAGCTACATAGGCTACAAGCGCCACGTGCAAGATGTGGTGGCGGCAGAGCTAGCCAGGCAAGGCCAAAGATGGAAGGGGCGGCAGCGCAGTGCAGCCAAGGCTGGCTCAGGAGTCAGCATATGACTGAGTTTTCTGTGGCGGCAGGAAGGCTGGAGGGGCTGGCCTGGGAATCAACTTGATCGGGACTTGTGCCGCAGGGCAGGGCGGGGCGAGGGGTGGGTGAGCCAGCAATTTAACAAATGGTTCGGTTCGGTGTGCTCTGAGGCCAGTAAGTTATAGTGACCAGATGTCCCGCTTTTGGTGGGACAGTCCCGCTTTTTCATAATTTGTCCTGCATTCGCATTTCAAAAAAGTCCCGATTTTTTTTCCCACTCCCATTCTGAAAATGGGAGGCGGCAACGCAAGAGGAGGAGGAGGAGGCGGAGAAGGGGGAGTGGTGGAGAAGGGGGCGTGAGATCGCCCGCTGCCTGGAAGAGCCGAGAGGAGAGCCGAGGAGAGCCGAGCCTGCCTGGAAGAGCCGAGAAGCAGCAGCCGCTCCTCCTCCTTCAGCCAGGTGGCAAGAGTCAGTGCGCATGCGCAGCCCCCCACTCCCCACCCCCGTCAATGGTGTCCCGCTTTGCCATCGCTGAAATCTGGTCACTTTACAGTAAGTAGTGGTGGGAGGGGCAGGGTGAGGGGCGGGTGAGCCAGCAATTTAACAAATGGTTCAGTTCAGTGTGCTGTGAGGCCAGTAAGCAGTGGTGGGGAGGGGAGGGGCAAGAGGCGGGGCAAGCCAGCAATTTAACAAACGGTTTGGCCGAATTGCCTAGAACCGGCAGAATCCCACCACTGCCTGGGACACTCCAACCATCCTAAATATGAGTCAGTTGCCAAGCATCCAAATTTTGATCACGTGACTCTGAGGATGCTGCAATGGTTGTAAGTATGAAAAATGGTCATAAGTCACTTTTTTCAGAGTCATTGTAACTTTGAATGGTCATTAAATGAATGGTTGCAAGCCGAGGACTACCTATGAAACATAAAATGAATATATGGGTCGTTAAGTAGAGTACAGTGTGTCTCCTGGGTGAGAGAGACATTGGAGGCCTCACCTGTCCCAGCCTTCCCAAGGTCTCCCCCACCCATGCTCTACTTCCTGTCCCTAGGGTCCTTTTCTCACTCCCAAAAGGTTTCAGAAGCTTCTTCAGCACTACAGAGAATCTCTCTAAGGCAGCAAAATGAAGGGGTGTGTCCGGCAGCCGCCATTTTGTCCCCACCTGTTTGCGGATGGGGCCTGCCCTCCTTCCACAACCTGAGGTCAGAGAGCTTCAAAATGAGGATGTGAAAGAAATCTAAATCCATCCAATATGCTTTTATTTATTTATTTTTATTTTATTTGCATTTATATCCCGCCCTTCTCCGAAGACTCAGGGCGGCTTACACTATGTCAAGCAATGCTGAGGGGCAAATAACATGGGTTTTGTTATTTGTTAACTAACACAGCTATCTTGTATTTTAATTTGATTTATTTTCCCTCTTTTAAAATGATGTTCAGATTTATTAGCTTTTAACATTCCTAAAGTGATAAACTAGCTGGAGACTACCTCCAGATAAGAAAAGTTTGTTAGTACAACTTGGGTCTGGCTTATCTCTTTCGTGAACTCTAAGCAACCCTTTTCCTTACAATTACCCACCCCTTCTGGTGCCAGACCTCATTTTAATGAACGTGTGTGATATTATGGGATACGATTATGTAACATGTTTGATTACACGTAACTGATTTCCTATGTAAAGGGGAGGTTACTTTTATTCTGTCCAATCAACTTTCCTCTTGCATTTTCTTTGTTGTGTTAACTATAAAAAGGAGGGAAGCATGTTCTCTCTCCTATTTTCATAGAGAGACCCACTTTATTAGGGTACCCTAATAAACTGCTTTTAAATGATCTTCCAAATCTGTTGCTTATTGGAAAGCAGTTTAGGCAGAACCTAGAGCCAAGAGCCTAGAGCTTTCAGTGCTGACTGACTGACTGACAATAAATAAATAAATACCAGTAAATAAATAAGTTGGCCAACATCTCCAGACAGAGTAGCACAAAATTGAACTGGTTTACCCTCAGCCTGAAAATTACATAACTAAATATATGTGCACGCATAACAACACATGCACGCACACACTGGGAAAGCATTTTGAACTGACCCATCAGCTTCCCCTTTGGAAAGGAGTTATATTTATTAAAAAGGTACCTTACAGAAAACCGTAAACTATGAAAGTTAGCAAACTAACCAGCTTCTAATCTTCCAGCAGGATTGCTTTTAAAAGCCAGTGACACACAGGATGACATCCAAAACTTCACCTTTCTAAAACACCATTAATCGTTTTTCTTTCTTTGAAGCCCTGGGGAAAATTGACTAAACTGCTGGCAAGATCCAGCAGCCTTCAGAGACTTGAAGGGGCCTGAAGCTGCAAGCAAATGAGGCAAAGAAAGGATATTCTCGAACCGTGATGGTGAACCTATGGCACGTGTGCCACAGGTGGCATGCGGAGCCATATCGGTGGGCACATGAGCGTTGCCCTAGCTTAGCTCCAGTGCACATGCGCGTGCTGTCCAGCTGATTTTCGGGCCTCCTGGGCCCACCGGACGTCTAGAAACAGGCCATGTCTGGCCTCCGGAGGGCCTCTGGGTGGGTGGGGAAGGCCATTTTTGCCCTCCCCAGGCTCCAAGAAAGCCTCTAGAGCATGGGGAGGGCAAAAAATAGGCCTACCGGGCCCACCTTACCATCATATGCCAAAAGTGGGGGGAGCATGGGGGGGTCACGTGCGCAGAGCGGGGTGGGTGGGGCTCATTTAATTATGTGTGTGGGCACACACGTGCGCAAACCCCCTCCCACACTCCCACCGCTTTTGGCACACGGCAGCAAAAAGGTTAGCCATCACTGGTCTAGAGCCATCTCTCATATCAGAAATGTGTGTAATATCATCCTAGACCTAAGACATGCTGGTTTATGTGGACATCCAGTTTCTAGAAGAGTTTTAATCTCTGGTTTGTCTTAACCAGCAGCCCCACAAGCGTGGGCATGAGAAATCTGGTGTCTTGGGACTGCATTGTTAAATAAAATAAATAAAAATTAAAATAAAATAAAAGACATGGGTTTCTAACTGCAATTTCAGATAAACATTGATAGTAGCCAAGTGTATGTTCTCTTGCATTTACATGTCACTGTTCCTTTTTAAAAAAATATTTTTACTAAAAAATTATAGTTGAAAGAAATAATAACCAATACAAAAAAACACAAACAGGAAAATACCAACAAGGAAAGGGGTATGTGAAAAAGGAGGTGGGGGGGGGGGAAGGAAAAGAAAGAAGTAATTTCTCCCTTCATCCCAACAAATAAAAACAGCTTTAATAACTTATCATAATCGCATAGTTCATCTCTTAAATTTTTCTAAAAAAGGAAAGAAACACCAAATGCTTTCTCAGTCGTTCTTTCTCAGCAAACATCCTGTAAGGGTAACCAGGTATAATTAGAGATTTGTACTTTCAGTCTTGCAAGTTTTTGTTAACATAATTTTATTTTAAAAAGTGGAATTAGCCCATCAGGTCATGTTACCTGTCAGGTCAGGTTTCAGTTGTTGTAATGAGAAGGTGGAACTCCCACCAGAATCACAGTTCATTTATTCCATTTATACTCTCTGTTGGAAAGGACATTCCAAGCAGTTTACGGTTAAAATAGTAAAAAGTAGTAGTGGTAATAGTAGTAGTAAAACAAAATATGGTTTATAAAACTATAAAAAAAAAACAATAGGGAGGTGAAGATCTAACCATATGTTCATCAATATCTTGTCTATATATGTCTGTGTCTTTCTGTGTATAGAGAGAGAGCTTCTCCAATTAGCAAATGGCTTAAAAAGCTACAACTAAAAATACTCCAATTAATATTATTAACAATACTAGCAAAATGATAGGATTCCAAACCAGGGTGGCAGTAGAAAGAGGAGAACTAGAAGCGATTTATGGGATAATCTTTAACGACTGCCTTCCTTCCTTTACGCTTAAAGCAGGAATCTCCAACCTTAGTAACTTTAAGACTTGTGGATTTCAACTCCCAGAATTCCCCAGCCAGTTACTTGGTAAACTGCCTCTCCCCTCACTTATTATTCAATGTTGAAAAAGGTGGAGCAGGATGCATAATTAACACAACACACAACTTGGTCTTCAGATGGCTCATCTATCTATCTATCTATCTATCTATCTATCTATCTATCTATCTATCTATCTATCTATCTATCTATCTATCTATCTATCTGTTTGCCAATTGAGCCTTTTGTAATTAAATTTGCCACACAATTTTGGATGCGTTTCACCCATCCAACACATCTCAACACGTGGCTTGGATCAATTGCTTCTGGTTGGTGTGGTTTTAACATAGCGTGATTGTACCCTTTTTAACATTCAGGACAAGATGTTCTCAATAAAACTGGACTTCACCAAGCTTTGGCGGCTGATTGGCTAGTGTGGTTTCCTAGCAACAAAAGTCAACCGAGATGCATTCATAGCCTTGGATGAGATAAGCAGCTAATAGCCTATTTATGCCCCAGAATGTGCTAATATGTTGGGAAACAGATACAGTTTCAAGGTAGAGAAAACCTCAATTGACACGGCTTTGTCGTTTGACTCTTCTCCAAATCATTTTAATGTAAAATCATCTCCTTTGGAGTAGATCCCTCTAAGGTCTGGTGGCAAGGACCTGGTGGAAACGTGATCTTATCCCAGACTCTGCTTGTTGAGCTTTAATATGTGAGAGGCATCACTTGCTCAAATTGTTCAGCGCCATGTTTGCACAAATGAAACAACAGAAAAAGTTGCAAAGAGCAAGCGGATTGGCTGGTTTTTAAAAGGTCTAAATCAAAACGAGGATAACGCAAATAGAATAGAACAGAACAGAACAGAACAGAACAGAACAGAATAGAATAGAATAGAATAGAATTTATTGGCCAAGTGTGATTGGACACACAAGGAATTTTGTTTTGGTGCATATGCTCTCAGTGTACATAAAAGAAAGAAAAGAAGTAATTTCTCCTTCATCCCAACAAATAAAAACAGCTTTAATAACTTATCATAATCGCATAGTTCATCTCTTAAATTTTTCTAAAAAAGGAAAGAAACACCAAATGCTTTCTCAGTCGTTCTTTCTCAGCAAACATCCTGTAAGGGTAACCAGGTATAATTAGAGATTTGTACTTTCAGTCTTGCAAGTTTTTGTTAACATAATTTTATTTTAAAAAGTGGAATTAGCCCATCAGGTCATGTTACCTGTCAGGTCAGGTTTCAGTTGTTGTAATGAGAAGGTGGAACTCCCACCAGAATCACAGTTCATTTATTCCATTTATACTCTCTGTTGGAAAGGACATTCCAAGCAGTTTACGGTTAAAATAGTAAAAAGTAGTAGTGGTAATAGTAGTAGTAAAACAAAATATGGTTTATAAAACTATAAAAAAAAAACAATAGGGAGGTGAAGATCTAACCATATGTTCATCAATATCTTGTCTATATATGTCTGTGTCTTTCTGTGTATAGAGAGAGCTTCTCCAATTAGCAAATGGCTTAAAAAGCTACAACTAAAAATACTCCAATTAATATTATTAACAATACTAGCAAAATGATAGGATTCCAAACCAGGGTGGCAGTAGAAAGAGGAGAACTAGAAGCGATTTATGGGATAATCTTTAACGACTGCCTTCCTTCCTTTACGCTTAAAGCAGGAATCTCCAACCTTAGTAACTTTAAGACTTGTGGATTTCAACTCCCAGAATTCCCCAGCCAGTTACTTGGTAAACTGCCTCTCCCCTCACTTATTATTCAATGTTGAAAAAGGTGGAGCAGGATGCATAATTAACACAACACACAACTTGGTCTTCAGATGGCTCATCTATCTATCTATCTATCTATCTATCTATCTATCTATCTATCTATCTATCTATCTATCTATCTATCTATCTATCTGTTTGCCAATTGAGCCTTTTGTAATTAAATTTGCCACACAATTTTGGATGCGTTTCACCCATCCAACACATCTCAACACGTGGCTTGGATCAATTGCTTCTGGTTGGTGTGGTTTTAACATAGCGTGATTGTACCCTTTTTAACATTCAGGACAAGATGTTCTCAATAAAACTGGACTTCACCAAGCTTTGGCGGCTGATTGGCTAGTGTGGTTTCCTAGCAACAAAAGTCAACCGAGATGCATTCATAGCCTTGGATGAGATAAGCAGCTAATAGCCTATTTATGCCCCAGAATGTGCTAATATGTTGGGAAACAGATACAGTTTCAAGGTAGAGAAAACCTCAATTGACACGGCTTTGTCGTTTGACTCTTCTCCAAATCATTTTAATGTAAAATCATCTCCTTTGGAGTAGATCCCTCTAAGGTCTGGTGGCAAGGACCTGGTGGAAACGTGATCTTATCCCAGACTCTGCTTGTTGAGCTTTAATATGTGAGAGGCATCACTTGCTCAAATTGTTCAGCGCCATGTTTGCACAAATGAAACAACAGAAAAAGTTGCAAAGAGCAAGCGGATTGGCTGGTTTTTAAAAGGTCTAAATCAAAACGAGGATAACGCAAATAGAATAGAACAGAACAGAACAGAACAGAACAGAACAGAATAGAATAGAATAGAATAGAATTTATTGGCCAAGTGTGATTGGACACACAAGGAATTTTGTTTTGGTGCATATGCTCTCAGTGTACATAAAAGAAAGAAAAAGAAAAAAAATACCTTCATCAAAGGTACAACATTACAACACAAATGATGGTCATAGGTTGCAATTTAACCCTTAATTATAGCAACAAAAAGTTATAGTCATACAGTCATAAGTGGAAAGAGATTGGTGATATAATATGATAGAACAGAACAGAACAGAACAGAATAGAATAGAAGAGAAGAGAAGAGAAGAGAAGAGAAGAGAAGAGGTATTCTTCATATTATCACCACAATTGAGCCCAAAATTTCTGTTGCTAAGAGAGATAAGTTGTGAAGTAAATTTCATTCCATTTTACAACCTTTCTTGCCACAATTATTAAGTGAATCACTGCTGTTGTTAAATTACTGTTTCCCTGAAAATAAGACCTGACCGGAAAATAAGTCCTAGCATGATTTTTCAAGATGCTCATAATATAAGCCCTACCCCCAAAATAAGCCCCAGTTAAGATTGTCAACCTGATGGATGCATTTAGTACCGTATTTCCCCCAAAATAAGCCCTAACCAAAAAATAAGCCCTAATGCATCTTTTGGAGCAAAAATTAATATAAGACCCAGTCTTATTTTCGGGGAAACACGGTAGTAATACAGTTGTTCAGCGACTCTGGCTTCCCGATTGACTTAGCTTGCTGGGAAATTGCAAAAGAGGTTCACACAGAGCTGGGCTGCTGCCGATTCAGGCTGGTTCAGGAAAACTGGTAGTTCTAACCAGCGGCTGAGCCTGACTACCCACCCCAGTGCTATCCCATCCTATATAATTGCCATGTGTTTGCTGCTGCACACATGCATGGTAAGGCACATGTACAAACGAAGCAAGTGCACACGCACTCTCATGTTTCTGGTTCTGGGTGAATTGGTTGTTACAGTATGTGACGCCCATGTGACGGTTCACATGACCATGGGACACTGCAACTCTCATAAATATGAGTCAGTTTCCAAGCATCCAAATTTTGGCCACATGACCACAGGGATGCTACAACAGTCATAAGGCATGGAAAAATGGTCATATAAGTGACTTTTTTCAGTGCCCTTATAAATGAATGGTTGTAAGTCAAGGACTACCTGTATCTTTGACCATAGTTTCATGTCTTTTTCCCTGTCTGTCTATTCCTCAAAGTAAAGCCCTTTGATTCAATTTGAAGGAAAAATAATTATTACACATATGGTTTCTCTCCACCTCCGTCTTCATCTTCACCTCCACCCATAGACCTAGAACACTGTGAGTCTGTTTAGGAAGCAGAAGAAAGAAACAGCTGTTTATTCCTTCATCCTCCATCTGTTTGTTCTGCTCAGGTTCACCCAGGGGTATACAGGGGTATCCATGTGTAGGAGACATACTAAAATAGATAGGATCATGGGGCTCTGATTGCAATCTTAGATTTTGAGACCTCCTCCCCTCTCCCTCTGGATGTCCCCAGCCTCACCCTTACAATTAATTTCTTCCCCCTGCATAATTTACTGGTATTGTATCCCTATCTCTAAGAGGAGGAGAAAATGAAAGAAATGAAAGAAACAAGTTGAGAGAAAGTTCAACAACCACTCCCCAATATTTTATCTTTATAAAGTTTTTATGGACCTAAGAATGAGTTAAATAGACCCACTGAGAACAACCAACTCAACTTCTTTAGTAGACCAGAGAACTAACTCCAATTCCAGACCAGCCAGATCTGGGTGGCAAAAATCCAGATGACCATAAAACAATAGCAGGGAGATTGTCCAATTTTTGTAATCCACACTGGAAATCTTAATCAATGGTTGGTACAGAAGGCAGGAAAGACCTCAGTTTTTCCAGCTATTGCGGGAAAAGAACATTGGTGCAGAACATGTTCAAACTCTTAGCTCATGGCAACAGGGCTATTAGTGGTCAGCGTTCATGTAATGTTCGAGACTAGCCTTCATCACTTTAGTGTTCACCAATTGGGTTGGCGACTCACGATCATCATTCTCAGCCAATAAAAGGGAAGTTTCTTTATAAGTTGTGATGAAGGAGCACAATTTCTTCTTCCTTTCCTGGGGGCCATTAGTCCACGATTTGATACCTCCCTTTAAAACCAGGGTGAGATTTGGCATACAGCATGGGGAGTTAACTTTATATCCCAAAGCCAAGCTCAGCAACATGCCTGTTTTGACTGCAGTGTGAAAAGATGTAAAGACTCTTGAGTGTGACTGTCACTTATATGTCTTTGGGTGTTCTGACCTAGGCATCCTTAAGTAGCAAGAAGCAGAATCTTAATCCCGGTAAAAACCCTTTTATTTACACGACTGTGAATTATGTTCATTCAGAGTCAACAAGGCTTTACAAACAGTCTTTAAAAGGCATATTTATTAACACACCTTATCTCACTGGGAAAGCTGCCAGATAACTAGTTTCCAACTGCAGATAGGCAAAACTTGGTACAGAGACTTTTAAAGTTACATACAGACCTTTTCCACTTTGGTAACAATTGACTGAACAAATTGCTTCCTGCAAAAGCCCCGTCGCCATTTGCCCCTCTTTTGTTTCCTATGGAAGGGGCCAATCACCTCCAAGGTGTGGCTTTATTCCCAAATCAACCCTGCTTACTTAGTTAATCTTGTCTTCTGGCAGCTCTGTGCATGCGCATACTGGGAACAGGATCCAACTCTTCTTCTGCCTCACTGATGTCTAGCTCCCTCTCTGCCTCCAATGCAGAGCCCTCGCCCAAGCTTTCCCCAGCCCTGGCCCATGTTCCTCCCCAACTTCCTCATTGTCCAACTCTGCTGCCAGCTCCACAGGCCCCTGGGGGGCCACAACACTGGGTGACTTCGTGGAGGACAGAAGTACCAGTGGTCCAGACACCTATTTAGATATTGCATTTTCTTCCCAATATTTTCCAACGCATTATTTAAGCACTCTACTCTTTTAATACAGACCTTATTCAAGTCACCTGGTCAGCTGTTTTCAGCTTCAGATCATTTAAACACCTCCTTCATAATTCAAATTTTCACTTGACAAGACAAGGATTTAAACAGATAACAAGGATCAGTGGAAAACGATGGAGGAGACTTGCTCATTCAATACAACATCAACTCCTGGGACTGATATTTCAGAACACTGATGGATGTGCGCTCAACCGAGAGAACAAAACATATAATTTATACCACCATGTTTTCCAGTTAAAGCAAAACAGAGCAATTTTGTCCTGATAATAGATTTTGCTTGAGTGTATACAGAATGGAAAAATTGTCTTTTATCCACAGAATATAGCCCTTGTACAGCAGTAGTAAGCATATGCATATATATGCATGTGTGTATATATATATATATATATTCTATAGATACTATCATGTTATGTTTCTCTGCCACCTATCTAAATACACAAATATTCTTTAAAGATTCCTAGTGTAACTGATCTTTCAACAAGCATAGCAATTGGCCAATGTTCAGAAAAGGTTAAGGCAGTATTGCTGAATTTGCATTAAGTCTGTCAAGTTTAAACAAGAAGCGCAACTAGGATGAGTAGCTGTATTTCTATTGCAAAGGTACGTTAAAATAATATTTTGCAAGTCTGAAAGTATTTTCCCCCTTCTTTGGTTTTGCTCCTGAGAAAACTAGGGAGGGTCCCTTTAACAGTAACAGAAGAGTTGGAAGGGATCTTGGAGGTCATCTAGTCCAACTCCCTGCTCATGCAAGAAACCTGTAGTAGGGATTCAAGTCATTGAACTGCTGAACTTTCTGATCGATAAGTTCAGTGTCTTAGCCACTGAGCCACCTAGTCACCTATTGAGATTTTCCTTCTGAGGGCTAAGATACCTTTTACATGATGATCTGTGGCTCTTCCTTCTGTTTCTCAGGGTCAAACTTGATGGACCACTAGGTCTTTTTCTGCCGTTAGTTTTTTATGTTTCTATTCCCAAATAAGGAATGTAGTGGCCTAGTGGTTAAGACTGCCACTGGAGACCCAAGTGACTGGGTAAGCTCCAGTTCTTGACCCAGGACCTGCTAACCTAGCAGTTGGAAAGCATTCAAATGCAAGTAGATAAATAGGTACCACGTCAATGGGAAGGTAACAGCATTCCGTGATCCTCAGCATATAGCCATGCTGGCCACAGGACCAAGGAATATTTCGGACAATGCTGGATCCCTTGGCTAAGAAACAGATATGAGCACTACCTCCTAGAGTCAGACATCATTAAACAGGTGAAATCTTTATCTTTTTATTCTCATATACAATTTTAGCTTCATGTTGCCCAAACCCTCATTTGTCTCTGCAATCAGTTTCATGGGTTGTTTCTTCTCTAACAAGCCAGGGTTTCAAGTTGGCTTGCTGACCGAAATAGTAAATTTTTGTCCAGAGACAAAATATTGTGAACTTTTAACTTTTTTTTTCTCATGGGAAATCTGTTAAGTTTTTTAAGCACCTGACCTAATACAAATCAGAAAGCTGTCATGTTACTTCTTACCAATGAATCAGAATCACATAGAATATCTTCTGCAAAGTAGTTTAAAGATCAGGATAAATGACCTCCTAAATAAGAGAATACCATGATCATGCTGGTTTCCTGTATCCTACTGCAATTATCTCCCTCCTTCTCTGACACTCTTCATTGGTTCATTGAACAAACTACATTGGTTTATTGGTTCATTGAAGAAGCCAGGCTTGTTTAATCAGCAAAATCTGGAACTGGCATGATTCTGAATCTGGTATTTCAGAGGCCAGTGTGCAATTCACATCATTTACAAAAAGATATCAAATTGGACATCATCATGGTTTTTTTTTTTTTACAGGTTGCCTATAATCTTTTCCCATCAATGATGTCAGTGCAGACATATCGTTGTACCCCATGGAAAACAGCAAAGAGCGTTGAAGGGAAGGTACGAACACCACTGCCAAACACCGCATCAAAAATTGAAACATCAGAGAAGACAAGATTATGGCTGTATCGGACCATGGTTGCAAAGAGCGAGGAACTTTGGCAAGGGAGAAAAGGCACTCGCAGTCAAATTCCAACTTGAAATGAAGCAGTGCCTTGATAAATTCTACAACGCATTGCTCCGTGTTCCTGATATTCTCTCATTTGCAGCCAATTTAGGAACGCTGTCATGCCAGATGAGAATCAGGGTAGCATAGTGGTTAAAGATGCTGCATAATTTCAGTTTTTACCTGAGGCACAAAGTCCTTTGGCCAGTCACTCTTGCTCTGCCCTAGGAAGGAGGCAATGGTAAATAAGCCCCTACTGAAATATGGCCATGAAAATCACAGGGCCTTGTCCATGTCAAGACTGACACTGAGGAACATACATAATGCTGTAACAAGCACATAACGGGCGTTATTGGATACTATTCTCTTCGCACAGAACAGCTTTGTTGCTGTTTTCCAGTTGTTGATTTCGAGCATCTACGATTCCATTTGGCTCCTTTATTTGATTTCACAGACTTGTCCTCTCCAATTATATGACCAAATGGAGACTGATTTCTTTTCTGTTATTTCTCACCCTTTACTGGGCTTTCATTCCTTCACCAGACTTCAGTCAGACTCCTGACTCCAGGGGGGGAAATAAAAATAAAACCTCTATATAAACACCGGCTGACTGCAGGTTGTTGGGGTGAAACCTTCCAGGACACAGAAAGAAAGTAATCCATCTGGACATTAAAGGGCCAGTGAATGAGTAGGCAGAATGGCATTAGACATTAGGGGTGTGTGTGTGTGTGTGTGTGTGTGTGTGTGTGTGTGTGTGTGTGTGTATGTGTGTGTGTGCATCCACACGCTCTCAAATCAAGCCTTGTCTGATTTTTTAATGCAGTCTTGGAGAACTAATCTCCATTTTAGTGGGAATATTCAATGTTTTCTGTAGCTCTTTTCTCCCCTCTAGTGGTACATGGAAGTTTTTCAGCTAAACGAAGAGAACATTGCTTTAAATACTATTTAGAACAGTTGTATTTAATGCCAATTTACATCCTGGGGTTTATAATCTGGTAACATACCTCAGAAGGCCTATTGTTACAAGGTGCCCTTGCATGCCTTCATTAGTATAAGAGAGAGGTCTCTTCTTTTGGCCCAACTCCCATAATCCTGGTTGGGGAAAGGAAAACTTTGACAAAAAATAGAAGCCGAAGGAAATGATTGCTGCATCACATGTTGAGTGGGTGAGAGAGTCTTTATATCTGCTGAATAGGGAATTCTGGGAGTTGCAGTCCCATCCATCTTAAAACTACCAAGACTGAGAAACACTGCTTTAAGCTCAACAAAAAGAAATTTATTTTCAAAGCTGCCAAAGCAAGATTATTGGATTATGGTGTTTGTTTTTTGTTTTCTTTAAAAAAACCAAATAGGTTGCAGGTTGTACAAAGGATCTAAACTTGTCCTGAGCCACAAATTGCCAGAAATTCAGCTAATGGTGTAGTAGATTGAACTCTTGTTTACTCACTGGCTCCAAAAGGACTTAACTCAATAGTTTATTAAAGATGAGGTTGCAAGTCTCCATGTAGGAGTAGAGTAAACGAGTCTAAAAGACAAGGAAAATGGAGTGGGTTTGGTTTGAGTGACAAAGCAAGTATGGCTTCTGCTATATTAAGGATTGGACAAGAAATTCACCTTTGCTTCAAAAAGTCGAATGTCAGAAACCAGCATTGCCTCCCTCCCTTGAAATGAATGTGCAAAATAAAAATCCTTTGAAAGATGAAATCTACAATGGAAAGGGAATAGAAAAGGGGCCCAGTGCCACACTCACAAATTCTCCCCACTGTGGTTTGGGAAGAACCTCTGGTCTATCCACCATGAGGAACACTTGCCTTCTAAACCAAGGATGTCCAACCTTGGCCACTTTAAGACTTGTGGACTTCAGTTCCCAAAATTCCCCAGCCAGCTGGGGAATTCTGAGAATAGAAGTCCACAAATCTTAAAGTTGCCAAGGTTGGACATTCCTATTCTAAGCAGAAGCTATGGACAATTCTAGTGAAGCACCTCATTAGATGGCGTAATTAGATAACATTCACTTGCGTATCCCATCTCAGAAGCATCATGGCTCCATCTTACTGTAAAGTATCTTGGGATTGTTCTGTTGACCAGAGATCCCAGAAACCCGAGTGGGTTTAGATGGGGAGAGTTTATCCTTAATTGACTGAAAAGTCGCAAGAATGTTCTTTCAATGCTATTACTGAGAATAGAATAGAATAGAATAGAATAGAATAGAATAGAATAGAATAGAATAGAATAGAATAGAGCTGGAAAGGACCTTGGAGGTCTTCTAGTCCAGCCCCCTGCTCAAGCAGGAGACCCTTATACCATTTCAGACAAGTGGCTGTCCAGTCTTTTCTTAAAAACCTCCAGTGACGAAGCTCCCACAGCTTCTGAAAGCAAGCTATTCCACTGGTTAATTGTCCTCACTGTCAGGAAATTTCTCTTTAATTCCAGATTATCTCCTTGATTAATTTCCAACCATTGTTTCTTGTCCTGCCCTCTGTTGCTTTGGAGAATAATTTGACCCCCTCTTCTTTGTGGCAGCCCCTCAAATATTGGAATTCCGCTATCATATCATCTCTAGTTCTTCTTTTTTCTAGACTAGCCAAACCCAAATCCTGCAAAGGTTCTTCATATGTTTTAATCTCGGAATAATCTGAGGATGCAAAATTGAATTACCCAAATAAAAGACACCAGCCTTTCTTGGTCCTTGTGTGAATGGGGAGTTCTGAATCTCACATAAGCTGCTTTGAGCGCTTCATAGGAATTTGGGTGTGGCGGGGGGGGGGGTGGGGGGGGAGGAGAGGAAGCAGCAGGACAACTAATAAAGTGAATAGCTTTTGAGATAACAAAAAATTATCTCAACTGGACCATCTGCTTTTGTGTCAAAACAGGGAGAGGACTCCTAAGAAGGCTTGTAATCCTGTTGCCATCAAACTGTGTCTGCCAAGTGAAACGTGCTTATTAAATATCAGTTAATGAGAAGTACAGGGGGAAAAGAATCTGCCTGAAACTTTTAAATGAGATGAATAATAGCAGAGGGACAAGGGGAATATACGGCCATACGGTGTCGATAAGGACATTTGTTTGAGAGGAAGGAAATATTACATTTCAATTTGGGATGTTAATCAATTTTACTGCAACAATCACACACTGTGTAAACAGAGGGACTAGCCTGTCTTACTTTTCATGGCTTCCATGACCTTGCTTGTCATTTCAATCAATGCTACAATTTAAAGTCTTGATTAAGCATTATCTGAGTTAGAACTCAATGGTGCAGGAAAACACACACTCCTATTTTGTTTCCCCCTGCTGTTCTTTGGGCTTAACACCCATGGCCTCTTATAGGAGTGAAAGACAAAAGTCACCTGGCACAGGGGTCTCCAACCTTGGCAACTTTAAGACTTGTGGACTTCAACTCCCAGAGTTCCTCAACCAGCAAAGCTCTTTAGTACAGGGGTCTCTAAATTTGGCAAATTTAAGACTTCTGGACTTCCTCCCAGAATTCCCTGGCTGAGGAAGTCATGGCCGGCTGAGGAATTCTGGGAGTTGACGTCCACAAATCTTAAAGTTGCCAAGGTTGGAGACCCCTGATCTGGCAGACAGCACCGAAAACAGACAAACACAAATTTGATCCCAGAAATACATATTCGCAAACATCCTTCCTGGCAATTAACTTCAATTCTCCCTGCTATGAAACGTATCTGTACCTCTTTAAATCTAGTGCAGGGGTGTCCAAACTTGGCAACTTTCAGACTTGTGGACTTTAACTCCCAGAATTCCCTGTGCTGGCTGGTGCATTCTGGGAGTTGAAGTCCACAAGTCTGAAATTTGCCAAGGTTGGAGAGCACTGGTCTAGTGATAAGTCCATTATTTATTTATAATTTAACCACTGCCACAGAATTATTGTACATGACAGAAAACAATCCATTGCAATTGATTTATTGTCACAGTGAAGGCATGATATGCTCAATGCATTGAACCCTCTGTGCCTTCATCTATACATGTAGACTATGTATCTTTACATCCATCCATTTATCCTAACTGCATTGCAATTTATCTGCTGCTGACCTTCTGGGTTATTAATACTTCTTTGCTTAATTGCCAGGTTTAAAAAAAAAAAAACTCTGCACACGTGTTCTGCTTTATAAGATTGCAATATATATGCTGGAACTCACACACAAACACAAGGAGTGGTGGTGATAGACGTAGGTCATTGAGAATAACAAGGCTTAAATCCTGTGGGACTTCAGATCCAAGTCTTGGCCAATCAACCAGACACTGTGATCTGGTTGAAGGACCAGATCTAGTACTGCCTAGTGACAGCAACATTAGGAAGAAGGATGAGAGGCTTAAGAGAAGTGTAAGGTCACACTTGGAATACTGCATTCAGTTTTAGTTGCCATGATGTAAAAAAGATGTTGAGACTCTAGAAAGGGTGCAGAGATGAGCAACAAAGATGATTAGGGGACTGGAGGCTAAAGACTGAAGAATGGCTGAAGGAACTGGGTATGTCAAGTTTAATGAAAAAAAGGATTAGGGGAGACATGATAGCAGTGTTCCAATATCTCAGGGGCTGCCACAAAGAAAAGGGAGTCAAGCTATTCTCCAAAGCACCAGAAGGCAGGACAAGAAACAATGGGTGGGTGGAAACCAATCCAACTAATCCATATCTCAGGTAACTGTGTTCTCTTTGCTGACGATGTCAAACTTTTTAACACCACTGACAATACATCTACAATTCAAAAAGACCTTGATCATCTAACCGCTTGGTCTAAAATTTGGCAACTACAAATCTCAACCAGCAAATGCTCAATCTTACATATTGGAAAAAAGAACCCAATCACTAAGTACATGCTTGATGGACATTACCTTACAGATGACCCCCACCCTGTCAAAGACCTTGGAGTTTTTATATCTAATGATCTAAGTGCCAAAGCCCACTGCAACTACATAGCAAAAAAGGCTAAAAAACAACTCTTGTTAACTTAATTCTATGTAACTTCTTTTCCAAAAACACCACACTACTGACCAGAGCATATAAAACATTTACTAGGCCAATTCTTGATTACTGCTCGCCTGTCTGGAATCCATACCATATTTCTGACATCAATACAGTTGAGCGTGTCCAAAGGTATTTTACGAGAAGAGTTCTCCACTCCTCCGTAACCAATAAAATACCTTATTCCACCAGACTTGATATCCTGGGTTTAGAAAACTTGGAACTCCATCGCCTTCGACAGGACCTGGGTTTAGCTCATAGAATCATCTGTTGTAATGTCCTTCCTACCAATGACTACTTCAGTTTCAACTACAATAACACAGGAGCTACCAACAGATTTAAACTTAATGTCAACCGCTCCAGTTTGGATTGTAGAAAACACGATTTCTGTAACAGAATTATCTGTGCTTGGAATGCATTACCTGACTCTTTGGTCTCTTCTCATAACCCCAAAAGCTTTAATCAAAATCTATCCACTGTTGACCTCACCCCATTCCTAAGAGGACTCTAGGGGCGTACATAAGAGCACAAACGTGCCTACCGTTCCTGTCCTATTGTTTCTTATATATACTTATACTTCTTTGTTTCTCCTCATATATATGTTTATATATTATATAATCTTTTGTGTTATGCTTGTGTATATTGTTACGACAAAATTAAATAAATAAATAAATAATCAAGGAGAGAAGCAACTTAGAACTAAGGAGAAACCAGGGCCTCTGGTGGCGCAACAGGCTAATGCAGCCTATTATTAACAGCAACTGCTTGCAATATTGCAGGTTCAAGTCCCACCAGGCCCAAGGTTGACTTAGCCTTCCATCCTTTATAAGGTAGGTAAAATGAGGACCCAGATTGTTGGGGGGCAATAAGTTGACTTTGTATATAGTATACAAATGGATGAAGACTATTGCTTGACATAGTGTAAGCCGCCCTGAGTCTTCGGAGAAGGGCGGGATATAAATGCAAAAAAAAGAAGAAGAAAAGAAATCTCCTGACAGTTAGAACAATTAATCAGTGGAACAACTTGCCTCCAGAAGTTGTGAATGCTCCAACACTGGAAGTTTTTAAGAAGATGTTGGATAACCATTTATCTGAAGTGGAGTAGGGTTTCCTGCCTAAACAGGGGGGTTGGACTACAAGACCTCCAAGGTCCTTTCCAACTTTGTTATTTTATTCTATTCTAGGTTGTAGGAGGAACTGGAGAGGATGTGGAAAGTCAAGGCCAAAGTGGTCATAGGAACACCTATGGCTGTGATTCCTAAACTGGGCAAGTGGCTCCAAAAGATTCCAGGAATGACATCAGAACTCTTTGTCCAGAAGAATGCAATGCTAGGAACAGTTAAGATCCTGTGCAGAACCCTCAATCTCCAGGTCTCTGGTAGAGGATCTACCATTGAGGGCGATACAAGCCAACCATACAGTAATGGTTAAAATTGTGGAAACCTTTTGGGAAAAGTATATTTTCTAAAACTAGCTAATAGCACAACATTTTTTGGGAGTAGTACCATAAAATTATATATCAATGGAAAGATAATGTAATCAAGAATGTAATGCAATAACTTTTATGAAGGATTTGCTATTAGAATAGCAGTTACAGTATAATGAAGAAAAGTGAAACAGGTAGAAAAAATGAGATATAAAAAATTATCACCATGTCAGTTAATTCTTTGTTGGGTAACCTTTAGCATGAATTACGGCCTTACAACGTCTTCCCATGGAATGAACCAAGTCTTTTAGTTCTGCAGCTGTTCTTATGGGAAACCAAGGTTGAAGGATTGCTTCTATTAACTGGGTTTTATTGCTGGGTCGCTTCTGACTAACAAGTTTCTTCGGTCGGCTCCATAGATTTTCAGTTGGATTAAGGGCTATTTCCAGCCATTCCAGCCTGGAAATAGCCCTTATGAAACTCCCAAAAGTGATGTTATTAGCCATCAAACCTCAAAAGTACACTTTTCCCAAAAGGTTTCCACAATTTTGGCCACTATTGTAGTTATGAGAAGAGTTTATTATATTATTTTTTTTATTTTAAACACACAGGCATTCTTTTCTTACTAATAATCATTTATCTGGCCTGATCATACAGTTAACAAGCATTATGTTGAATATAAAAACAATGTGAATTTAGTCTAGGAGAGGATTACCATCACTGTCACTAATTCCACGTTCTCAGAATTATAATATTGAGCCTCCAGTCTTTGCAATTTCAAATTAGGGTACGATATAGGAAAAAGATCTGGACAGTAGAATGAAAAGTAAATTTAATTAACAATTAAATTCAACTTCTTCTATTTGATTATATGTACAGCCTCAGTAGATTTAATACTCATTAAAAGTATTAAATACTTTAAATTTCTTTGTAGAAAGAATAATCCATCCAGAATACATTTATTCAGATCAAGGGAAAATATCTGATGAAATAGCATGCAATTTTAACATATCCGAACAAATTAGAAATCCCAATTTGGGTCCCCCCCACTTTCTGTAACTGTCATATATTCAACAACTGAATAAATTGCATCAATTGTGTAAGATTCTATTTCCATTTGTATTACAACAAGCAAGGTGCTAATATTCTTGTTAATTTTATTGGAGAGCTAATAGGAAGATCATGTCGAAAGTGCATGGCTTATTGTTACAAACCAAAACAACTTGTGTATTAAATATATCAATTTAGCTTAAACTGAAATGCTAGAAAGCCAGATAAATAAATCTGGGATTGAGGATGCCAGAGGCTGAGCTGGAAGGTGGGGTTGAACATGTCATCAGTTTAGAGTCATTGCGTTGTCCCAAAAAACCTAAGTCCAGCCCCACATGAATTCCATTAACCCTTAAAAGTAAAGGTTCCCCTTGCACATATGTGCTAGTCATTCCTGACTCTAGGGGGGCGGTGCTCATCTCTGTGTCAAAGCCAAAGAGCCAGCGCTGTCTGAAGATGTCTCCGTGGACATGTAGCCAGCATGGCTAAATGCCAAAGGTGCACAGAACTCTGTTATCTTCCCACCAAAGGTGGTCCCTATTTTCTTACTTGCATTTTTATGTGCTTTCGAACTGCTAGGTTGGCAGAAGCTGGGACAAGTAACGGGAGCTCACCCCGTTACGTGACACTAGAGATTTGAACTGCTGAACTGCCAGCCTTTTGTTCAACAAGCTCAGTGTCTTAGCCACTGAGCCACTACATCTCTTATCTAGAGCCAATGTAGCTTTGACTATTAGTTGACTAGATTCTTGAATTAGAGATAGCAATAATAAACTTTTCTGTGCTTTGATCTCAACAGATGCTCCTGGTTATTTGTGCCTAACATTAATCTCAATGACTCTAAACTGATAACACTTTTGACCCTGCCTTCCAGTTCAACTTCTTCCTCTCCTAAACGTAATCATAATTGTAATGTGCTTTCTCTCACAACCCAATTTTAGCTCCTGTACCAAATATATCACAATTCCAACATTTAGGATAAATTTATCTTTAACTCAATTTAATGGTCTCCCCACAGAAGAGACATATAGGAAATCCCCTTATGAAACTCCACACTGCCCCATGACATGAGTCTTATGGAAACTACATTCCTTATTCTTTTGAATTGTCAACTCTACAGGGAGATTCACCACAAGTTGATTGTCCCAAAAGTGATCTTTTCAAGAGGCAACTGGACTTTCTGGTTTTCCTTTGAAGATGTTCCGCTTGTCATCCAAGAAGCTTCTTCAGCTCTGACTGGATGGTGGGGAATGGAAGAATGTTCAACAGTGAAGAGACGCAGGGTAGAAAACTTCCTGCAGAAAGCACAGTTCCACAACACAGTCTTTCCAGCAGTTCCAAGAAGGGTCCACACCAGAGGTGGGTTTCAGCAGATTCTGACCAGTTCGGGAGAACTGGTAGCGGAAATTTTGAGTAGTTCGGAGAACTGGTAGTAAAAATTCTGACTGGCCCTGTCCCCATCTATTCTCTGCCTCTCAAATCCCAGCTGATCGGGAGGAAATGGGGATTTTGAAGTAACCTTCCCCTGGATTGGGGGGGGGGGGAATTGAGATTTTACAGTATCCTTCCCCTGCCACACCCACCAAGCCATGCCATGCCCACCAAGCCATACCCACAGAACTGGTAGTAAAAAATTTTGAAACCCACCACTGGTCCACACCCATTTGCACTATTCAGGTGACCCTGAGGACACAGACAAACCTCCAAGTGGCCTCAACGGCTCTCTAAAAAGAACGCAAATGACCAGCTGTCTGCAAGGAGTATAAATCATTCCCTTCCCCATTATCCAGTCAGAGCTGAAGAAGCTTCTTGGATGAAAAGAGCAACATCTTCATAGGAAAACAAGAAAGTCCAGTTGCTTCTTGAAAAAAGCACCTTTGGGACAACCATGATCTGAATGACTGAGAATCTCCATAGCCACAAGTTGATTATTTAAAATTTTATC
The DNA here is from genome assembly GCF_028640845.1 of Ahaetulla prasina. Lineage (NCBI taxonomy): Eukaryota > Metazoa > Chordata > Lepidosauria > Squamata > Colubridae > Ahaetulla > Ahaetulla prasina. Next base: position 3,627,311 of record NC_080544.1, on the reverse strand, counting down.
TAAATTTCCAGGTCACTGCAATAATTGTTATTTGCATTATATGTTTGATAACCATAAATTTATCATGCTAGAAGTAGCAAAATTCGGCTACATTATATTAAGCTTCAGCCACAAATGGCTGCCAGTAGTCACTGATGTTATGGGTTAACTTTGCTTTGTTTTGCTAAATGTCAATGACCATAAAAAATTATTTCCGTTCATCCCTCTGAATTAAGGATTCACTTCTATTTAACTTTATTTTATTCAATATGTGAATGAAAATCTGCAGAAAACACCAATAGGATAAGCTAGAATGAGAAACTGAAAAACGTCCCACAGAGGGAATATTTCTACCAAAATTCAACTCACATGTATCCATGAATTGACCAAAATCTGAATTCTTTTAGTTCAATATTTACTTTTATTCCTATGGCAATAAGAGAAAAGTTATACTAATTTACTACCTCTGATGAGTAACAGCTTTTTAACATGCTGACCTCTATTTGTGTGGGATGCAAATTGACATGTAATTCATTGAAAAACAAGCAACAAATAACTGATAAGTTACAATTATTTAGCCAATGGAATCTATTAGGAATTACAATTCTTGTAGTTATTGAAATTGTCGTTTCGAGGATGCAGCTTAGACTAAAACAGTTCAAACCACAGCTTGCGAAATAATTAATGCACCCATCATTTATAATTTCCCCCTCATTTAATAACTAAATAAAACTTAGGGTGATATATAAACAAGAATCATGGTTTTTCAGTAATTTCATACTGTGCTTATAGAAACAACCAGAATGACAAGTTGGAAGGTACCTTGGAGGTCTTCTAGTTGAACCCCCTGCTCAAGTTAGAAACCCTATACCTTTTCAGACAAATGGTTGCCCAGTCTCTTCTTGAAAACTTCCAGTAATGGAACATCCACAACTTCTGGAGGCAGGTTGTTCCACTGGTTAATTGTCCTTACCGTAAGGAAGTTTCTCCTTAATTCCAGGTTGCTTCTCTCCTTGATTAGTTTCCATTTATTGCTTCTTGTCTGGCCTTCAGGTGCTTTTGAGAATAGGTTGACCCCCTTTTCTTCGTGACCCTTCACATATTGGAACACTGCTATCATTGTCACCCCTAGTCCTTCTTTTCAGTAGACTAAACATATCCAATGTTTACTTGTTGCCAACAATAACAAATCCTTTGAAAGGTAGGAGAAAGAGCACCTATTGTCCAAGACCCCGAGCAAAACTAAACCATCAAAGTGGTGCCCAAATCTAGTCTACGGCCTGAGTCATGAACATGTTCAACACTTTATCGGCTTTGTTGCTTTTATCCTTACGATTTATACTGATATTGTTTTCTGATTGCTTAATTGTAGCCCTTAAGTGTTGTATCATTAAGTGTTAAATTTGTACCCTATGACTATCATTAAGTGTTGTAAGTGTTGTACCTTGATGAAGGTATCTTTTTGTTTATGTACACTAAGAGCATATGCACCAAGACATATTCCTTGTGTGTCCAATCACACTTGGCCAATAAAAAAATTCTATTCTATTCTGTTCTGTTCTGTTCTGTTCTGTTCTGTTCTGTTCTGTTCTATTCTATTCTATTCTATTCTATTCTATTCTATTCTATTCTATCCTATCCTATCCTATCCTATCCTATCCTATCCTATCCTATCCTATCCTATCTCTTGGAGACCCAGATAGCCTGACCCAGTGGCCTTTTGTAAGGAATTAAAGACCTGGGGTCTTCCCATAGACCTTTTGAGCAGAAGGTTAAGTGAGCCCCATTGCTTGGTTTATTCAATTACTCTTTTAGTGATGCCGAGTGGAAGGATTTTTAGATCCTGTGCATGTGTTGCATTGCAGGGTTGATTGCTTGTTGGCAGGGAGGAAGGGGGGCAGGATGACCAAGAGAGGCTAAACAGTGAACATGAGAGACAGAGCTCAGGCGATGAGCAAGGACCACCCTCTCCTGATCCTCCAGTACAGAGAGTGGAGAGAAGGCAAGAACTGCGCAGACTGACCCAATGTCTTGGGAGGAGAGTGCCCCGCCCCTCTTCATAAGGCACACCTGGGGACTGAGACTTAAGGAGATGGTATTTGTAGGGAGAGGCATTTGTCGGGAGCAAATGCTGAATACGTGGAATGATGAGTGCCATTACCAACGTTTGAAGTCTTCTGGATTTCTTGCTTTCTTTCTGGCTTCCTGGATTAATTGCCTTTTTCCTTTGCTTCCTAGACTCATTGACTTGCCCTGCTGGGTTTCTTGTTTTGGAGCCATTGTGTTCACAGCGTTGTGCTGGACTACTTGCAGCCAGAGGCTGCTGGAGGTGTGAGTGTGTGGGTGACATCACTTTGCTCTGGGACTTGCCAGAAATGTGGGAGCGTTTGGGGAAATTTGGAGCAATAAAGGGGCAGTTTGAATTGTCCACTGACTGTGTTGCCTCTATTCCATGCCCTGGGTCATCACAAACCCTCTGAATGCCACTTAAGAGTCATTGAGATGAGCGGCTATATTAACTGTATGTATAATACTGCATTCAGTTTTGGTCACCACGATGTAAAAAAGATGCTGAGACTCTAGAAAGAGTGCAGAGAAGAGCAACAAAGATGATTAGGGGACTGGAGGCTAAAACATATGAAGAACGATTGCAGGAACTGGGTATGTCTAGTTTAATGAAAAGAAGGACTAGGGGAGACATGATAGCAGTGTTCCAATATCTCAGGGGCTGCCACAGAGAAGTGGGAGTTGGGCTGTTCTCCAAACCACCTGAGGGTAGAACAAGAAGCAATGGGTGGAAACTGATCAAGGAAAGAAGCAACTTATTTATTTATTTATTATTTATTATTTAAATTTTTTTATTTAAATATTAAATTTAAAATTTAATTTTAAAATTTTTTTAAAATTTTTTATTATTTAAATAAAAATAAATAAATAAATAAATAAAACAAAGCAGTCGCTAAGTCAACTGTGCTTACTTACATTTACTGCAGTTTTCCTTTGCTTTATAGACCTGTGAAGGTCATAAAGACAAGGATTGGTCACAAAGTCACTTTTTCATCAGTTACAACTGCGAATGGTCACTGTACGAAGCCACTAAATGAAAACTATCTGTAAGTGCTTCTTGATCCCAAGTCGCAGCTCAGTTACAGAAGACCCTCTAGAGCAGGGGTCTCCAACCTTGGCAACTTTAAGCCTGGAGGACCAACTGGCTGGGGGATTCTGGGAGTTGGTCCTCAGGCTTAAAGTTGCCAAGGTTGGAGACCCCTGCTCTAGAGAGGCAGAGATGTCAATGGAAGGCTCCCAATTTTTTCTGTTCGCATTTGTAGACTTTAATGGATCAGAAAGTAAGTTAGAAACAAGAGGACATATTCATGAACTCAGGAGCGGGCCTCAACTTGAATACTACCTTACATTTACTGCAGTTTTCCTTTGCTTTATAGACCTGTGAAGGTCATAAAGACAAGGATTGGTCACAAAGTCACTTTTTCATCAGTTACAACTGCGAATGGTCACTGTACGAAGCCACTAAATGAAAACTATCTGTAAGTGCTTCTTGATCCCAAGTCGCAGCTCAGTTACAGAAGACCCTCTAGAGCAGGGGTCTCCAACCTTGGCAACTTTAAGCCTGGAGGACCAACTGGCTGGGGGATTCTGGGAGTTGGTCCTCCAGGCTTAAAGTTGCCAAGGTTGGAGACCCCTGCTCTAGAGAGGCAGAGATGTCAATGGAAGGCTCCCAATTTTTTCTGTTCGCATTTGTAGACTTTAATGGATCAGAAAGTAAGTTAGAAACAAGAGGACATATTCATGAACTCAGGAGCGGGCCTCAACTTGAATACTACCTTACATTTACTGCAGTTTTCCTTTGCTTTATAGACCTGTGAAGGTCATAAAGACAAGGATTGGTCACAAAGTCACTTTTTCATCAGTTACAACTGCGAATGGTCACTGTACGAAGCCACTAAATGAAAACTATCTGTAAGTGCTTCTTGATCCCAAGTCGCAGCTCAGTTACAGAAGACCCTCTAGGGCAGGGGTCTCAACCTTGGCAACTTTAAGCCTGGAGGACCAACTGGCTGGGGGATTCTGGGAGTTGGTCCTCCAGGCTTAAAGTTGCCAAGGTTGGAGACCCCTGCTCTAGAGAGGCAGAGATGTCAATGGAAGGCTCCCAATTTTTTCTGTTCGCATTTGTAGACTTTAATGGATCAGAAAGTAAGTTAGAAACAAGAGGACATATTCATGAACTTAGGACTAAGGAGAAATTTCCTGACAGTTAGAACAATTAATAAGTGGAACGACTTGCCTGCAGAAGTTGTGAATGCTCCAACACTGGAAATTTTTAAGAAAATGTTGGATAACCATCTGTCTGAGATGATGTAGGGTTTCCTGCCTGGGCAGGGGGTTGGACTAGAAGGCCTCCAAGGTCCCTTCCAACTCTGTTGTTATTATTATTATAAATAAATAGCAAGGATGAAGTACTTTCCTTTTAGGGATTAATAGAGGGCTGAACAAGAGCTGAAGGCTCAAGGGAGCAAACATGGATATAGTAGATATTTTTCTCCTCTTTTGACACCCCAATATATTCTACCTCCTTCTTTTCTTCTCCCTTTTCTTCCTTTCTCCAACCCAAGCAAGCTGCTATAAAAGAGATAGATTCCCCATGCTGCATAGAGAAACTATTCAGAACTACAAACTCATGTTTCTTCCTTAGACTTTGCTTTCAACAGCTGCATTCAATAATGCAGTGAATACCAAAGAGCTGATATCCCTAAGATTTTAAGCAGCACATGTCACATTGAATTGGATTACTACAGGTGGTCCTTGACTTACAACTGGCTACTTAATGGCTATCAGGCCTCAGAAAAGGATCTTTAGAACTTGTAAAGCACTTTTATCCATCGCCATACACTGTACACATATACACAAGCCACAGTCATTTGATCCTGATCTGGGTACTTGGCATCCTGTTTACAATTACAATCAGTTGCCAAGTGCCCCAGGATCATGTGATCACCATTTGCAATCTTCTATGCCAGCTTTCCCAAAAAGTCAGTGGGGAAACCAGCAAGAGATTGCAAGCTGTTTCTGCCTGCTGAGAAGACTTTCTCTAGTCTCTGGGTGCTGGCTAAAAGAGCTCCCTGCCAAAAGATTTCAGCTCTGTGCTGCCTTGGATATTGACAACCAAAATCTAAGCAAGCAAGGAACTCAAATCCTTATTTCTCTGCCTCTCCATGCCTACAGACCTGCAGGATTTCAGAAGGATTTCAGCTGCATTACTACTTCAATTGCTCAAATCCAGGCAGACACCAAGCTGAAATCCTTCACAGGCAGCTCTTTCGGCCAACCTCCAGAGACCAGAGACGAGCCAAAGTCCAAACAGGATTTTCAGTTCCTGACCAAAGAGGCAGTGCAGTACGGTATGTGGGATGTTTCCATGAGTAGGGAGACCCCGGGATGTCAGGCGAGGCCACATACAAATTTGGCCAGGAGGATTTTCAGCTCCTGAGCAGACAGACACTTGCATGAAGCATCGTCTAAGATCCAACGGTCTTCACCACTCCCTGAGAGGCCCCGAGCTCCTTACCTAGAACTCCATCCACTTAACAACTCATAAGGTCACTTAATGACAGTTTCTAGGATTGCAGTTGTTGAGCAAAGCAGATGCATGATGTTTTGCTTAATGACTGCTTCACTAAACCACTGAGATTCTGGCCCCAATAGTGGTTGTAAGTCAAAGACTACCTGCATATACACATGGAGGGAGCTCATATTCATGTTTTAATACTTACTTAGTTATTAAATGCTTTAAAAATCAGCTCCTTGGGACATGATGGAGTAGTAAAGTAATACAAATGAGACTATAACTATCATACTCATTAAAACCTAGTATTGGCATTATATTCTAGCAGCATAAAACAGCACACAATTTGCCAAAGCTGAAACCAACCAAATGTAATAGCTTAAAAACCACTCCTCAGAGATTAACACATCAAATCTAACAAAATACTTCAGATGCTAAAATGTTTAACATGTTTTTTTTTTCTTTGCAACGCTTGTTCCTCCTCTGACTGAAAGATCTAAGTCCTTTGGGAACATCTTAATGCTTCAATTCCAGGAAGAATCTTACCGAAGGAGAACCTGCTCTCTCTTTATTTGTTGAACCCAAAAAACTGCACAGCACTTGGTAGCTTGCTGGATTAATCCTACATGCATCCAGCAACCCAGAGACTTCCTAAAATATTGCTAAATATTGGGAATGGATCAGGTTACCTGGACCTGAGTTAATGCATATTGTTTCCAATTAAATATCTATACAAAATTAGGTCTATGAAAATATTTAGAGATCCCTCACATCCTGAACATAAATTGTGTCAACTTCTACCCTCAAAACGATGCTATAGGGCACTGCACACCAGAACAACTAGACTCAAGGACAGTTTTTCCCCGAATGCCATCACTCTGCTTAACAACTAATTCCCTCCACACTGTCAAATAATTTACTAAGACTATATTACTATTATTCTTCTCTTCCTTACTAGTATCTATCTCTTCCCATTTATTACTATAACTCTGTGCTTGTATCTTTCAATGATATTGTTTTTATTTGTTTCCTAGTAATCTGGTAAAAAGAAGGGAGGTGGCTTATGCTTATATATTAACAGCTGGTCTCAGGATATAACTGTAATATACGAATTCTGTGATGAAAACTTAGAAACATTAATTATCAACTGTAAACCATACTATTTGCCTCGTGAATTTTCCTCATTTCTTCTAATTGCTGTTTATGTCCCACCATAAGCCTGTGTAAATTATGGAGGCTGAAGCCAAATACCCTGATTCACTGGCCATTATTTTGGGAGATCTAAACAAGGCAAAATTAAGGAAAGAGCTACCAAAATACTTTCAGCATGTCAATTGTCCCACTAGAGGCAAGAATACTTTAGACCATTGCTACACAACACTAAAAGATGCTTATTAGTCCTTACCACGAGCAGCTGTGGGACACTCTGATCATTGCATGATTCACCTTGCACCTGCTTACAGGCAAAGACTTAAAACCACAAAACCAACAATTAAATCAATGAAGACCTGGACTGAGGAGGCAAAATTAAAGCTACATGCTTGCTTTGACTGCACTGATTGAAATATTTTTGAAGATACCTCTGCAGACCTGGATGAACTCACAGATACTGTAACATCATCTGTCAGCTTCTGTGAAGACCTGTCTATCAACAAGAAACTTGCAAATATACAGTAACAACAAACCTTGGTTCACAGCTAAACTTAAGCAGCTACATCATTCCAAAGAGGAAGCCTACAGAAAAGGTGTTAAAATGCTGTACAATCAGGCCAGAAATGTATTAACAAGGGAGATCAGAGCAGCAAAAAGAGACTACTCTGAAAAGCTAAAGAATCAGTTCTCAACAAATGAACCAGCAAACATGTGGAAAACTGTAACAATATCACCGGCTATGGCAAACCTCTTTCCCAGGCTGAAGGAAATCAACAACTGGCAGATGACCTGCATGCTTTACTGCAGTTTTGAAAGGAAACTACAGCCACCTACCTCCACAACCCCATCGCAGACACACCAACAACAGCCAAGCCTCCTACAACTGACCCCATCCCATTGGGTTCACAACCCCTAGTGATCACAGAAAAGGAAGTGCAAGACCTATTTCACAGACAAAAGCTAGGAAAAGCTCCAGGCCCAGACAAGATAACTCCTTCTTGCTTAAAAGTCTGTGCTGACCAATTGGCCCCCATCTTCACCAGTATCTTCAATAAATCACTAGAGATTTATATTCCTTCTTGCTTCAAAAGCACTACTATCATCCCAATGCAGAAGAAGCCCACCATCAAGGAACTGAATGACTACAGACCAGTTGATCTAACATCTGTAGTCATGAAAACCTTTGAAAGGCTAGTGCTGTCTCACTTGAAAACCATCACGGATCCGCTGTTAGACCCCTTGCAATTTGCATACCGAGCAAATAGATCAACAGATGATGCTGTTAATATGGCTTTGCACTACATCCTACAACATCTTGAATCTCCAAAGACCTAGGCAACGGTCCTCTTTGTAGACTTCAACTCAGCATTCAACACCTCATTCCAGACACTCTTCTAACTAAGCTAAACCAGACTTACTGAACAGTAAGTGGATCACAAGCTTCCTAACAAACAGGAAGCAGGAGGTGAAGCTAAGCAACTTAGCTAACTAAACTTAGCTAAGCTAAGTGTGTGCCTTGGTAAGGCCACATTTGGAGTATTGCATTCAGTTTTGGTTGCCACGATGTAAAAAAGATGTTGAGACTCTAGAAAGAGTGCAGAGAAGAGCAACAAAGATGATTAGGGGACTGGAGGCTAAAACATATGAAGAACGGTTGCAGGAACTGGGTACGTCTAGTTTAATGAAAATAAGGACTAGGGGAGACACGATAGCAGTGTTCCAATATCTCAGGGGTTGTCACAAAGAAGAGGGAGTCAAAATATTCTCCAAAGCACCTGAGGGTAGAACAAGAAGCAATGGGTGGAAACTAATCAAGGAGAGAAGCAACTTAGAACTAAAGAGAAATTTCCTGACAGTTAGAACAATCAATAAGTGGAACAACTTGCCTGCAGAAGTTGTGAATGCTCCAACACTGGAAATTTTTAAGAAAATGTTGGATAGCCATTTGTCTGAAATGGTGTAGAGTTTCCTGCCTGGGCAGTGGGTTGTACTAGAAGACCTGCAAGGTCCCTTCCAACTCTGTTATTATGTTATGTTAGAATCACATCAGATATCTGTACAATTAGCACAGCCCCCCCCCCCCGTGTGCTCTCCCCACTTCTCTTCTCTCTGTATACCAATGATTGCATCTCTAATGATCCATCTGTTAAACTACTGAAGTTCACAGATGACACAACAGTGATCAGTCTCATTCAAGACAATGATGAATCCGCATACAGACTGGAGGTTGAACAATTAGCCTCGTGGTGCGACCGGAACAATCTGGAACTGAACACACACAAAACCATAGAAATGATGGTAGACTTTAGGAGAAACCCCTCCATACTTCCACCTTCACAGTACTAGAGAGTATCAACAGTAGAAACCTTCAAATTACTAGGTTCTACCATATCACAAGATCTAAAATGGACACCTAACATCAAAACGTCTTCAAAAAAGGACAACAAAGACTGTTCTTTCTGCGCCAGCTCAGAAAGCTCAAACTGCCCAAGGAGCTACTGATTCAGTTCTATAGAGGAATTATTGAGTCTATCATCTACACCTCTATAACTGTCTGGTTTGGTTCTGCAACCCAACAAGACAGACACAGACTTCAGAGGATAATTAGAACTGCAGAAAAAACAATTGCTACCAACCTGCCTTCCATTGAGGACCTGTATACTGCATGAATCAAAAAGAGGGCTGTAAAAATATTTACAGATCCCTCACATCATGGACATAAATTGTTTCAACTCCTACCCTCAAAACAACACTATAGAGCACTGCACACTGGAACAACTAGACACAAGAACAGTTTCTTCCTGAACACCATCACTCTGCTAAACAAATAATTCCCTGAACACTGTCAAACTATTTACTAAATCTGCACTACTATTAATCTTCTCATCGTTCCCATCACCCATCTCCTTCCACTTATGACTGTAACTTTGTTGCTGGTATCCTTACAATTTATATTGATATTGATTGTTTCCTGATTGCTTATTTGTATCCTATGACTATCGTTAAGGATTGTATCATTCTTAAATTTGTACCCTGTGACTATCATTAAGTGTTGTAAGTGTTGTACCTTGATGAAGGTATCTTTTCTTTATGTACACTGAGAGCATATGCACCAAGACAAATTCCTTGTGTGTCCAATCACACTTGGTCAATAAAAAATTCTATTCTATTCTATTCTAAATGTATCTTTTTATTCTTGATGAATGTATTTTATTCTCCTTATGTACATGAGACCATATACACTAAAGACAAATTCCTTGTGTTTCCAATCACACTTGGCCAATAAAGAATTAAGTTCTTAAAAAAATAGCATTGTTTTCTGACCTTTTAGCTGGAGACAATGCAACCTGATTGAAGCTTCTTTAATGTTTCTCTACATATGGGACAATAGAGAAATCTCATTATTATAATTATTATTGTAGACACTCTCTCTGGGCAGAGTTAAAGAACAGGAAAAGGGTTGATCTAATAATCCAAAACTTTATTGTGAGGTTTATGTTTTGTTAACTGTAGAATCGGTAAAGAAAAACTTTTCAAACCCCGATGCAAGAATTTTGCTTAAATTTGAAATCAAGAAGCAATGAGTGGAACCAAGAAGCAACAGATGGAAAGCTGTCAGAGAAGATCCAATTTGGAACTAAGGAGGACTTTCCTGATAATGAGAATTAATCTATAGAACAGCTTGCCTTCTGAAGTTGTGGGTGCTTCATTGACTGAAGGTGTCAAGAAAAGATTGGACAACCACTTATCTAGGATGGAATAAGGACTTCTGCCTTGGCCAAGGGGTTGGATTCAAGAGTCCTTCCAGTCCTGTGACTCTATCCTTCTATGACTGCACAAGTATGCAATATATATTTTCAGCTTTCAACAGAAAACAAGGCAACATCAAGATTTACCCATAACTTCAAACGACAATTATATTTTGAGAAAGAATTTTTCAATTAAACCAAATACAATTTCTTACAGATTGTTCAGGAATAACCTGATGGCCACATGATGGCTAAAAAAGAGACCACATTGTATAACTCAGCAATAAAAGGAATGTTTAAGAAACACTCTACTTCTTTTAACTTGGTCAGCAGCTGAGTGTGCACACCACACGTTTTGGATTGATGAGTTAACATTAAGAGAAATTTAGCCAAAATGCACATTCTCCTGGGTAGGACAAAAAAGGGGGTATTAAATGAAAGTCAATAATTTAGGAAAAGGAATCCTACTTCCCAATTTTTTTTTTTCTCCCTATCTACTCTGTTCTGCTGAATGCATTCTACTTTTCCTTGTTCCAGAGAACATCTTAATTATTGTGGATTAAAAAGTAATTGAGCAAACATATGAAGGATATTTCTCTCTAAGAAAACTTTTTAATCTCTCATGGTGGTAGTTACCAAGGCTGAAGCAATAGTCTTCATGCAAGATCCAGCAGACTTTCAGAGTTTTAGTGCTGGACCAAGATAGGTCAAAGCTAAAGTCTAATCTCTAAACAACTATATTGGGTCCAGACCTGTCCCTATCTCTCTGCCCAATTTACTTCATAAAGTTCTAGCAATAAAAATAAAATAAAAGTTGATATCCCTCTTCCCCTTGTGCATTTTAGGATAGAAATGCAATAATATGTACATTTAAAAAAACATAGCTCTAATTCTGAATATTGAGTTTGAGCATTGCTTCTGAATTATGGATTTATTAAATGTACATTGCTTTAATAGATCTGTTTGTTGTGATTAATACATAAAACTGTCTAAAATTCCACCTGTTGTTCTGCTTCTCCCCCATGTGTCTGGAAATTGGGGTGGGGGGTGGGGAAATGGCCACAGAGAAATGATGTTTGCTACTAAGTTATGACGCTTGATACTTTCAGACCCCAAATGCAGATGAAGGATGAACTAAAGAATGTGGGAAAACGAGAGAAGATGAGTAAAGGAAGATTGTTACACTGGAAACATTTTTTTCCAGTCCACATGCTTCAAAATTGTCATATCACACAAACACGAAGAATGATCGAGGGCATAGCTGAGTTTAATAGCTTCCCACAAGTCAAGATGAAAGTGGAAATGAGAGATTATTATCCGAAGATTGGAGAAGAAATTTTGCTCATATCTAATGACAGGCGGGTCATTAGCCAGATGTGGTTTTAGATTCATGGGGGAGGGGGGATGACAGATAACATCTCTTGTTGATTGGGCAGTGCTCTTTTCTAGAACTCCAACTTCTGCTTTCCTCCTGTTTGCAAGATTGTGTTGGCATCTTGACTTCGCAGCAAGAGAAATTGGAATCCAGTTTGCTGAAAGACACCCAGCGGCACAAGGATTTGCTTCCTACACTGGTCTGAATCCAGAGATCTCCATGCCCAGAAGAGCAAGGTGTATGATTGTTTGAAAGGGGACACACAAACATGGAAATGAGGAACCAAAACTAGTGAGAACTGGAACATTTATACTAGTTTTTAAGTTACAAACTATGAAGTTCAGTGTTGAAACTCATTGATGGTCTAAACCAGGGGTGTCAAACTCATGGCCCGGGGGTCGGATCCGGCCCATGGGGTGCTTAGATCTGCCCTGCGGGGCTGCCATTGAAACAGCAAAAGACTGGCCTGCAGTGCCTCTGCCAGCAAAAAATGGAGCTTGGGAGGGCTGCACATGGCAAGATTTGTTCTTGGCTACGACCGCCTCCTGCAAGCCTCTGCCAGAGAAAATGGAGCTTGGGAAAAATGGAGCTCAGAAGAAAATGTGGCCCTCCCGAGCTCCAATTTTGGAGCAGAGCATTCAGGTCACCAGAGGCAACCCTAACATGAGTGACATTGAGATGGCCATGCCCACCCTGGCCACTCCCCCCTGCCTCCCACCCCCGAAGTCAAACACAACCCTGAAGCAGCCCTCAATGAAATCAAGTTTGACTCCGCTGGTCTAAAAACTTTTGTTCCCCATGCCCTGTAATTGTTCTGTCTTTACCCCTGCTGTTTCATAACAATGTTGTCCCCCTCTAGCTATTTGTGTGTGTGTGTGTGTGTGTATGTGTGTGTGTGTGTATGTGTGTGTGTGTGTGTGTGTGTGTGTGAAAATTAAAAGCTTTCCAAAGAACATAAGAATTAGACAATAGAGAGACAAGGAAGGGAGGGAGGGAGGGAGGATTGGAAAGAAAAAGTAAAAAGAAAGAATAATTTCCTTTCCAGTAAGATAAATGTAATTACAACATTATCTCTTCCTTACTATAAAGGTTAAGCTAAAGGTTCCCCTCGCACATACGTGCTAGTTGTTCCTGACTCTAGGGGGCGGTGCTCATCTCCGTTTCAGAGCCGAAGAGTCAGTGCTGTCTGAAGATGTCTCTGTGGTCATGTGGCTGGCATGACTAAATGCCAAAGGTGCACAGAACGCTGGTACCTTCCCACCAAAGGTGGTCCCTATTTTTCTACTTGCATTTTTTATGTGCTTTCAAACTGCTAGGTTGGCAGAAGCTGGAACAAATAATGGGAGCTCGCCCTGTTACGTGGCACTAGGGATTCAAACTTCTGAACTGCCAACCTTTCGATAGATAAGCTCAGCATCTTAGCCACTGAGCCACCCTGAGTGTCCTTTTTCTTCCTTACTATAAGATTGCAAAAAACAACTTACTTTTTCTGTCATCCAGGTGTTTTTTTTTACTAATCATCAAAACCACAAATCATAAATGATTTTTTCTACTGCAAAGATAAGTGCATTTTATTTATATGAACATTTTTATCCATGTAGATAATTGGTTTCTTTCCCTCTGATCAAAGAAATTAACCTAGCCATCTCTGCAAATTCCATCACCCTTATGGACAAGCACTGAAGTCCTCCCAGGCTTCATTAACTGGTCATGCAGAGAACTTTCTCAACCCTTTTGGTTTAAAATCAAGCAAGTTAATAAACAAACAAACAAAAACAACAGAATCTTAGTATATTCCCTTTAAAAAACTGTCTTAACCATTCCCATCAGGAAGAATCTTCAACCATTCAACCCCCTGCAGACAAATCACCCTTCCCTTTAGCCCCGGTGCCAAAAGTTCAACTCTTTGTTTTTTTCAATAGTTTTGTGTTAGAAGGCACATCATAGCACACATTTGAAGAGGCACCACAGAGACTTTAAAAAAAAAGTTTGTCTCCTTTCTGTCAGTTTTGGAAGCCATTTTTTTCTTTTTAGCTTCCTAACTGCCACATATTTTAGCCTGGGAAATTGGGAGGGTTTTTTTTTTTTTGTTGTTGTTGGAGCATGGAAGATTAGCCATAACAACATTCCTTATTCTGGGACTCAAGGACATTTGCCTGCACCTGGATTGGAGTGACTGAGGATTGTCTTCAGTTGAGCCTGAAGTATGGATTGGACCATGTGATGAGCTTGTGGTGTGGAGCCAGGATTGTGAACTTTCAACTGGGTGCGGAAAACCTGGAAGCTTTCAGATTCGGGTTTTCCCAAATGTGCCAACATGACCTCTCTAATAAAGTGGAACTTTGAGGAATCTATTGCCTTGGAGTTTTATTTTGTTGGGGGTGTTTCTTGGAACCCTGACCTTTCCATCTTGTCCTCTGCACGATGAAGCCAATTCACATGAAAAAGTGTGCCAAGGTTGCTGTAAAATAACTCTAAATATTAGGTTGGTGCCACATTCCTGAGCCAGCCAAGTAACATTACTCCACAGACTCTATTAACTTTCTATCATATCCAAAATTCCAATCTATTTAAGATTCAATTTCACACTTCTCCTTTCCAAATCAGGGCCTGCCTTACTTTATTTTTTTACTGTTAATTGTAAATATTTGTTTCAATCTGCAAAGGGTCATGGTTTGTAAGCACATTTACAAACATAAAATGTTGCTTACAATAATGATAAAAATGTGTTTTCTGTTTTTAACTATACCCTGTGTTTGTTCTGGGAAGTCGGGGGGGGGAGGAGGGTGGTTTTGGAGGAGGGAGGGAGGAGTGGGAGGGAGGGGGGAAAAGGGGGGGTGAAAATTTTTGTAAAAACTTTTTCAATAAAAAAAATGTGTTTTCTGGAAAAGAATGCTGGAAGTTTATTTAACTAATGTGGAGGTAACAATAATATTCTGATCCAATAATTGGATCAGTGATAGGATTCAAAAATGTTTACTATTAGTTCTGCTTGGTGGACGTGGCTTAGTGGGCATGCCTTAGTGGGCATGTGACTGGGTGAGCATGGCTGGGTGGTCATGTGGGGGTGGTCTGCAGAGGGCCGGTCAGAGGTGGTATTTGCCTGGTCTCCGAACTACTCACAATTACCATTACCGGTTCGCCTGAACCAGTCTGAACCAACTGAATACCACCTCTGGATTGGATGTAGCAAATATTTCATCATTCCATAATACATTGTCTAGAATTCTAATTGGTCCATAGTCTAAAAATCACTATAAATTGAGTTACAAAAATCAGCATTAAACCACCTCTAAAACCATGACTACTGTACAGGACTACAATTGTTAAGACAAGCAATTCATCCAAGAGATGGTTAGATTCCCAAGAGGAAACAAGTGAGAAAGTGTACTTTTTAAAAATTATTTGATGAATAATTAACTGTGGAGTACTAAGTCACATCCTTGGTGGTAGGGTGTTGCATTTTAATATTTTTATTAAATTTCTGCATTAAATCTGCAGAGGGCAATTATTACTTTAGTTATTGATTCAGATTTTATTTGTTTTTATGTCTAAGCAGTATATACAAAATACCACTTGGAAAAAAAGGTGTTTATCAAAATATAGCAGTTAAAGTGTCATTTCTTAACTCAGAAGCAAACATTTAACAAACTTAACACGACTCAAACAAGGTTTAGATTTTAAAACAAGCAAAACTTGAAATTGCATTGACATTTTTAACTAAAGCACACATGTACATATAATAAAGAATATCAAGTATTGCTTTAAGGCTGAAAAGCTGTGATTCTAGAAGATTCAAGGCAACTTTAAGGTTACTTGAGAGATAAATAATTAATCAGTTACACTACTTAAAGATTTGAATGTTTTATTAATTAGGAACTAATTTATCCTTATCTGTGACAATAATAGAAACATAACTTGATACAAATTGGGAAAATGTTCAGAAAAATAGATGTTCTCTCCCTCTCCCTCCCACCCTGCAACACCTGGTCTTCTGAAGTCAGTAAAATAGAAGGAAAACAAGTTGCAAGAAAAGTAAAGAGGTAGAAAAGATAGGGAGATAGGAAAGGACTTAAGTCCGAACAACATTGGCATAGTGAAAGTTTTCTTTAAATGGAAAATATTCCAAGCTAGTCACATCCAAATGGCATCCTAAAAGCCCTTGGGAGAAAATCAGGCAGAGTGAGTCACCTCAATCTCGGGACCCCAAAAAATGCAGCTCCTCCCTGACAGAGTATGGCCTTGGAATGAATTCTCCATCTTCTCCACTGAAAAGTGGGTGGAGGCTTCACACAGAACTCCTCCAAGGACCAAGTTGATCCAAGTTTAGGTACTAAGACAAAACCTCAGCTGTTTTTAGCATGTTATAGAGGTGGGACCTTCTTAACTTTCAGGAGAAGCTCTTGTACAATGTTGCGAACCTCCATCCATAGTTCTTCAGGCACTCTGTCTATCAGATCTAATTCCTTAAATTTATTTGTCACGTCTACTGTATATTCTTCAGGGATATGATTTAGTTCATACCTGAGTGTGCCTGGTGCTTTTCCCTACTTTCTTCGGTTTAAGCCTAAATTTTGCAAGGAGAAGCTCATGATCTAAGCCACAGTCAGTTCCTGGTCTTGTTTTTACTGACTGTATAGAGCTTCTCCATCTTTGGCTGCAGAGCACATAGTCAATCTGATTTCTGTGTTGACCGTCTGGTGATGTCCATGTGTAGAGTCATCTCTTGGTTTGTTGGAAAAGAGTGTTTGCTATGACCATCATATTATCTTGACAGAATTCTATCAGCCTGTGCCCTGCTTCATTTTGTACTCCAAGGCCAAACTTGCCTGTTATTCTGGTTATCTTTTGGCTTCCTACTTTAGCCTTCCAATCCTCCATGATGATAAGGGCATCATTTTTTGGTGTTAATTCTATAAGGTGATGTAGGGCTTCATAGAACCGGTCAATTTCATCTTCTTCAGCACCAATGGTTGGGGCATAGACTTGGACTACTGTGATATTGAATGGTTTGCCTTGGATTCAAACTGAGATCATTCTGTCATTTTGGGGATTGTATCCCAGTATTGCTTTTCCTACTCTTTTATTGATTATGAAGGCTACTCCATTTCTTCTGAGGGATTCTTGCCCTCAGTAGTATAACTGATGGTCATCTGAATTAAATCCGCCCATTCCTGCCCACTTTAGTTCACTGATTCCTAAGATGTCAATGTTCAGTATTGACATCTCTTGTTTGACCACATTCAGTTTACCTTGATTCATGGATCTTACATTCCAGGTTCCTATGGAGAAAAAATCTTTACAGCATTGGACTTTCCTTTCACCACCAGATGAGCATCCTTTTGGCTTTGGCCCAGTCACTTCATTCTTTCTGGCGCTAGTAGTACTAGCCCTCCGCTCTTTGGACACCTTCTGACCTGAGGGGCTCATCTTCCGGCATTGTATCTTTTTTCCTTTTTGTACTGTCCATGGGGTTTTCATGGCAAAGATACTGGTTGCCATTTCCACATTTTGTCAGAACTCTCTGCTATGACCTGTCTGTCTTGGGTGTCCCTGCACGGCATAGCTCATAGCTTCATTGAGCTATGCAAGCCCCTTCACTATGACAAGGCAGTAATCCATGAAGGGGATGATAGTCATAGGCTACAATTAAGCAATCAGGAAACAATCAATTACAGTATAAATCATAAGGATACAAGCAACAAAGTTACAGTCATAAGTGGAAGGAGATGAGTGATGGGAACGATGAGAAGATTAATATTAGTGCAGACTTTGTAAATAGTTTGACAGTGTTCAGGGAATTATTTGTTTAGCAGAGTGATGGTGTTCGGGAAGAAACTGTTCTTGTGTCTAGTTGTTCTGGTGTGCAGTGCTCTATAGTCTTGTTTTGAGGGTAGGAGTTGAAACAGTTTATGTCCAGGATGTGAGGGATCTGTAAATATTTTTACAGCCCTCTTTTTGATTCGTGCAGTATACAGGTCCTCAATGTAGCAATTGTTTTTTCTGGAGTTCTAATTATCCTCTGAAGTCTGTGTCTGTCTTGTTGGGTTGCAGAACCAAACCAGACAGTTACAGAGGTGCAGATGACAGACTCAATAATTCCTCTATAGAACTGGATCAGCAGCTCCTTGGGCAGTTTGAGCTTTCTGAGTTGGGGCAGAAAGAACATTCTTTGTTGTCCTTTTTTGATGACATTTTTGATGTTAGGTGTCCATTTTAGATCTTGCGATATGGTAGAACCTAGTAATTTGAAGGTTTCTACTTTTGATACTGTGTTGTCTAGTATTGTGAGAGGTGGAAGTATGGAGGGGTTTCTCCTAAAGTCTACCATCATTTCTACGGTTTTGAGTGTGTTCAGTTCCAGATTGTTCCGGTCGCACTACGAGGCTAGTCGTTCAACCTCCAGTCTGTATGTGGATTGATCATTGTCTCGAATGAGACAGATCACTTTTGTGTCATCTGCGTACTTCAGTAGTTTAACAGATGGATTGTTAGAGATGCAGTCATCGGTATACAGAGAGAAGTGGGGAGAGCACACAGCCTTGGGGGGGCCTTGTGCTAATTGTACAGGTATCTGATGTGATTCAGCTTAGCTTCACCTTTATCATCATTAGATAGTGATAAAGAGGTAGGGCCTTCTGTAGCTTGTTGAAGCCATCTAGTGGCCATCCATAGATTTTAGCCAAGATTAGATCTGGAAATTGCATCTTCCTAAGGAAGATGACTTGCATTGCTTAAAAGCTTCTTCCCTGATTATAGAAGACGTAACAAGCTGAAGTGGAACTGTTGACAGCTGAGGTTCACGAATTATGGTAAAGCAACATTGATTAGCCAGGACAACCTGAGTTTGAGGGAAGCTGCATCTCCTGAGGAAAATTATGTTGATTTACTCCTTATTTTCAAACATTATGGACCATAAAACTTTATTATGTAATTATTGGTCAATCCATTTTTCCAGGATTTTTGAAACTCAGACTTATTTACCAAAGACATTCACGATAAGATATAATTTACTAGCAAAACCGTAGATGAATTTTGCATCAACTAACCAAGGGAATTATTCAGTTGTGATCAGTCGTCCGACTGACTGAACTACAGGTTCAGCTAAAGTTTACCAGTTTTTTTCCTTGAAATTGGAATATATGCCTACGCTTATTAGAACAGATGGTTGAAGAGAGACAGACCAAGCCAGGGGGAGGAGTCAAGTGGGGAATCAGCCTAGAATCATTAATAGGCACAAAAAGGCAAAGTCCCATCCATTTTCTAAACCTTATCTAATCTGGCACAGGTGCAAACTGCCAGTCTGAAAAGATTCCTGTGTTATAGATATAGAACAATAAAGTAGCTAATTTGAACTCTTCATATGTGGGTCTGGCTGACATAGATGCAGCCACATACAAAGTGGTGGGATTCAGCCAGTTTGGGCTGGTTCAGGCAAACTGGTAGTTAAATTGCTGGCTGGCTCCACCGCTTCCCTTCCAAGGGGCCCCACGTGCCCCATTTTGGCTCCCAGATAAGTACAGAGAGGCTGTTAGCCTCCGCATGCTACCTTTATTGTTTTATTACTGTTACTTAATTGTTTTATTGCTGTCTTTTAGTGCTAGGCATTGGGAAGGGGTAATGTTTCCTTAATTAAGGGCTAGCTGCTTCAGCTGTCATGTAATGGAGGGTGAGGGGAGGGGGTTAAGGCAGAAATGAAACTTAACTTGCTACAGATAAATAGAATGTATTCAAAGTCTAGAAAGCGGGCTGATAACTCTCGCAGCTAACGGTCCATGCATACCAGAGAAATGAAACCATCTGAAGATGACCCTCATGTGACACCTGAGGAAAAAGTGGATTGGACACAACTGCCTGACCTTTGGGGGGAGGAGGGATTAATGTAGGAACTTGTATGTGTAAGACACACCTATTATTCAGAACTTGCTTTACTTTCATTGCAATCAGTTCATTCTCAGTAAAAGATACCTTTCTCTACAAACAATGGAGTTGGGGGTTTTCTTTCTTGAGTTTTGAAAGGAGGCATGATTGACATTAAGCAAGTTTGGAATCATCAGCCATCCAGGAAAACATACCGTGGGGGCTGAGAAAATAAAAGAAAGGAATGTTGGACACTGGAAGCGACCAGGAAGAGATGGGGGGGCAGCTCATTGCACAATCAACAGACTGACTGGGAGACCTCAGAGTGGTTGGATAAATTGCAGCTTGAAGAAAAAAGGGAGAAACCCAAATGGTCCGTGGGGGTTGGAAGGTTGCCAGAGCCAGGAGAGGCCCTTCCAGGAGTTACAACAAGAAGGAGAAAAAGAGGACACCTTGTCCGGCAGGAAGAAAAAATGAAAGAAGACCTTCAAATTGCACAAGCTGTGAGGCTGTATAAAGATGCTATTGAGAGTCGAAGAGCTTGTGAGAGGTATGAATTATCTACTCAGGGTGTCTCTGGAAGGGAGGAGAAGAGTCAAACCTGGGGGGTGCTGAAGAGGCTGCTTACACCAAAGAAGCAGCTAGAGACGAAGAGGATGCAGGTCAGTCCCCGGGGATCTTAGCATCCAGTAGAGGCCTGGTTCCCCCTTCTGGGCAGGCGTCGCCACGCAGGCAGAAAAAGCCAAAGATTCCCCCTCTTCCTGGAAAATATAGCAGGGAGTCAAAGGAACTTGGACTTTTCCTAGCTCAAGTTGGAATCACATGCAAGATTGGGGAGAGGATTTTCTATCTGATGCGGTTCATGTGAGGTGCGTGACCAGAGCTTTGGAAGGGGTGGCATTAGATTGGTTTGTGACCCTTCATAATGAGGACTTCCCCTTACTAAGTAATTATGACCAGTTTATGGCAGCCCTCAGAGCCAGATTTGAGGATCCTTTGGCTGAGTGAAAGGCGAGAATCCAGATGAAATTCATCCAGCAGGGGAGAAGGCCAGTAGCAGAATACACCCAAGAATTTCGTGAGTTGGTACCTCACTTGAGCGGGTGGTTGGAAGTTGCTTTGTTGGAAAACTAGAAAGATGGCTTGAATGAAGAAATTTATACGAATTGCCAGGCGTGTGAGGCTCCCCATACCCTGCACAGCTGGTATGTTCTGGCGGCGGAGGTGGAGATCGACCTGGCCAAATATCGCATCCCGGGCGGTCGCATCAGGAGGCAGGCCCCTCTCTTGCCCCATAAGGGAGCTCCAAAAGGTACTGGGGTTACCGCCAGCATGAAACAGAGTTCTACGGCATGTTTCAGATGTGGAAAGGAAGGCCATCGGGCAGCCGATTGTGTGGCCAAGTCGGCATCCAAGGTGACTCCTGGTGGTGGAAAGGAGTTGTGAAGGCTTGAGAGGTCGCCTAAAGCGGGGCACAGGGGGTATGATGCACCCCCCCCTCCGTGGCCCATTTTCACTCCCAGGAGGCTGCAGGGAGGCCTACTAGGGACAAAACAGGGCACGCGGGGCACGTCTCTCCCCCCCCCACACTCTGTTTTTGCTCCCAGGAGGTGCAGGAGACCGAGTGCTGCCTGTCACACTCCCTGGCCACACCCAACCAGCTGGTCATTAGGGCAGAGAGCCGGTTGTCAAATTACTTAAATCCCACCACTGTATAGAACAATAAAGTAGCTAATTTAAACTCTTCATATGTGGGTCTGGTTGTTTATGCCTGACATAGATGCAGCCACACACACACACACACACACACGCATATATATATGCGTATATGAGACTGTGCGTATGTATGGGCAAGAAATAAAGGGAATAAACATGTATATGTGTTTATGTATTTTAAGGCTTGATAAGTCCAATCTCTTGGACTCCAAAACCTTCACAAATACTTGAAGGGTGTTTTATGGCTGCCAGAAGCGAATGTTCCTGGTGGCTTTTTTCCACTACTAGACTTCTCCATTTGTCAAAATCCACTTCTCAGATGACCTCTCACAGTGGTGTTAAGAGTTTTAAGACACATTTTCCAGCTTTAATCCACCTGATAGTAGATTTGAAATTAAAATGGGTTTGATTTTTTTTAATATGCTGCTATTAATTTATTTTTAAATATGGTAAAGGTAATTGGATAACGTACTTGGGATTTTTACTTGCCATTTCCATAGGCAGTAATTAAAATGAGGTGTTATTTTATGGGATTTAGCTTTTCTGGCCTTTCCTGGTGATTTTAAGGAGAGGGAGAATAAAAATAATTGAAGCCAAACAAAACATGTTTTACTACTCCTATCAGTCTGTAGAGAATCCCATTGCATGAGAATTAGGAGTATTATTGTTCATTGGACAAAATAATTATTTGAGCCCTTGGCAACAAGCATGCATTTACAACAGTTGCAGTGCTCTGGGGTCATGTGATCTCCATTAGTTGGTTTCTAAGATGCCAAGTCAATGTGGAAGCCAGATTCAACTTCACAATCACATGATTCACTTAAAAACTGCTCAAGAATTTTGACAAACAGATCGTAAAATCAGGTTCGTCACACATAGCAATTGTCTTGTTGGGCAATGGAAAACCTGGTCCGATTTGTGATCATGGGTCAGGGGTCTGCAAACTTGGCTCTTTTAAGACTTGTGGACTTCAACTCCCAGCAAAGCTGGCTGAGGAACTCTGGGAGTTGAAGTCCACAAGTCTTAAAAGAGTCAAGTTTGCAGACCCCTGTCATAGGTCAAGGGCTTACCTGGAGTGGTTTTGTACTTTATGTATGAGATCTGCTTCACAGATGGATCACTACAATAATTAGCAGTGAACGGACCATCTAAAGACACTGGAGAAGCATCTTTACTTGCCAGAAAACTAGAATCACCCACGTTGGGTTTTTTTTGTTCAGTCTAACAAGGGAAAATTAAGCAGTTAAGCTCCAACTGAAATAAAAATGACTGATAATCACCACCAGCTGTAAAATTCCAGGAAGAAGTTATTGATTTAATTAATTATTAGATTTACAGGGCCACCCAAGTTCCAAAACGAAACCCTGGATGACATAGAATTTGTAGCAGCATAAAAACAAGGAGCTAGAAAATGAAATGCAGTAAACAACCAGCACAGAAAATAGAGCAGCAGAGAAGCCGAATAATGGAAGTAGCAAAAATAACAGAATTCACCAAGGCCAACCGACATGTACCTCATACATATGTGTCACTCATCCTGCATTCTGACTTAAGACCCAGAGGGAAGCATTCAGAGACTTAGAGTAGAATCAGGGCCAAGTTTCCTTAAGAAAACAAAACTTGCAGTGCATAGAACATCTTTTAGAAGATGCTAAATATAATCTTGGACCACATAAGAAAATTCTCATTTAAAAATAAACTAATAGAAGAAGAAAAGAAAAACAGGTTCAGAATTCCCACAGAAGAAGTGATGGCTGAGCTATAATAATCTCAGATATGAACAATTTACTTGCAATGCCAGTAAACACTAAATATGAACGATTATCAACACATGATTGTATGTAACACAATAAACTTTTTTTGATGTGGGACTATCAAACTTTGGCATTACCCAGATATTTTCACCATGAAAAACACAAAAGAACTGAATAATAGAGTTGAAAGGGACCTTGGAGGTCTTCTAGTCCAACCCCCTGCTCAAGCAGGAAACCCTCAACCATTTCAAACAAATGGTTGTCCAATCTCTTCTTAAAAACTTCCAGTGCTGGAGCATTCACAACTTCTGGAGGCAAGTTGTTCCACTGGTTAATTGTTCTAACTGTCAGGATATTTCTCCTTAGTTCTAAGTTGCTTCTCTCCTTGATTAGTTTCCATCTACTGCTTCTTGTCCTGCCCTCAAGTGCTTTGGAGAATAGGTGCCTCAAGAGGCAGTAGTTTGTGGAGAAAAGTTGGAGATTCAACTAAACGTTGCATTTACCAATGTGTAAGACAACCCTAAGTACTAATTTAAAAAAAAAAACAAAGTCCAGAAAACAAACATAGTTCTGCACAAACCAAATGAGTAAAACCTGATAAAAACAGATCTTGCAAATAGACCTTCTTTGCAGAACTACCGCCACAAAGGAAGGTCTCCTCCAACCCCTCTGAGATACCCCCTATTACCTAGCTGAGACTCTAGAAAAAATGCAGAGAAGAGCAACCAGGATGATTAGCAGACTGGAGGCTAAAACATATGAAGAACAGTTACAGGAACTGGGCATGGCTAGTCTAGTGAAGAGAAGGACCAGGAAGACATGAGAGCCATCTTTCAATATTTGAGGGGCTGCCACAGAGAGGAAGGGGTCAAGCTATTTTCCAAGGCACCCAAAGGCCAGACAAGGAATAATGGATGGAAACTGAACAAGGAGATTCAACCTGGAAATAAGGAGAAATTTTCTGACAGTGAGAACAATCAACCAATGAACAGAAGTTGCCTTTGGAAGTTGTGGGAGCTTCATCTTTGGAGGCTTTCAAGAAGAGATTAGACTGCCATTTTTCAGAAATGGTGTAGTATCTCCTACTTGGGCAGGGGGTTGGACTAGATGATCTATAAGGTCCCTTCCAACTCTGTTATCTAATCTAATCTAATCTAATCTAATCTAATCTAATCTAATCTAATCTAATCTAATCTAATCTAATCTAATCTAATCTAAAACCTTTGCAAGTAAATTAAAACCTCTCCCCTTTGCTTTTTGTTTCCCCTTCTCTTCTAATCGATGTCTTTTGACACCATTGTAACCTATTGCTTTTATTATTGTATTGTGTAATTTTATTGCAGACTGCTTTCAGATGCATTTCTATGGGAAACGGAATAGAATTATATTAAAAACATAAATAATAGGCTTTTGTCTGTTTCAATCACAGAATTGTAGAGCTGGCCCCACTCTCAATAACAAAGTTTAGGGAGCCTGAACAGTGTGGCTTGGAAGTTTCCAGCCTTCATTCAAATCAAAGTTGGAGCAGCTTTCTTCTAGGACTGCAGTCACCTGAATGAAGTGGTGTGGGACAATTGGTGGCTATCTCTGGAGGATGGGTGGAGATGAAAACAGCTGAAGTCACAGCAAAAATGGGCAGAACCACAACTTTTCTCCATTTGTTGGTTTGGATCAAATAACCCTTTCTTTGCCTTGGAGATTCTCTATCATCCAGATCATGGTTGTCCCAAAAGTGCTTTTTGCAAAAAGCATTTAGACTTTCTTGGGTTTTTTCCTTGAAAATGTTTCACTTCTTATCTATGAAACTTCTTCAGTTCTGACTGAATAGTAGGGAATGGAAGGATCGCAAAGGACTGCAAATAATATAAATCCTTCCATTCCCCACCATTCAGTCAGAACTGAAGAAGCTTCTTGGATGAGAAGCAAAATGTTTTCAAGGAAAAAGCCAAGAAAATCCAGTTGTCTTTTGAAAAAGGTCCTTCAGGACAATCCTTTCTCTTATTTTTCTCTTCCCCATCCATTGTTTCTCTTTCTCCTGCTATGCAGGCAGCCACACCACCCACTGCATCTCCTAGCCATGAGTCTGATCAGGTTGCCAACTGAAAGCCATGGCTCCTAATGTCCATGTGTGATTTAGATGCATTGCCTTTCCTATTTTGAGGCCAGGTGGTAGATGATATTCCTGCAAAAGCTATCCCTGCCTTTGTAGCTGCTAACAAAGAAGATTCACCAATACTTTAGCTTTTGCTGAAAGGATACATTAATACAGGTCTGCAAAGACTGGCTTCCAGCCCTGCCTAATATGTACTTTACCGCTAAAAAAAACTGAATGGCCAACAGGCACCTATGGCTAAGTGGCAGAGTGTATCTTATCTCTCTTGCACACTTTTCTTTACACCCATTTACCATATTTTTTGGAGTATAAGACACACTTTTTTCTCCCATAAAAGAGGGTGAAAATTTGGGTGTGTCTTATATACCGAATGTAGCCAAAAACGCAAGGTACGGAGGCGGCAATGGTCTGTGGCAATCCCTCCAGCCTGGAACAGATGATTGGGGGTATTCTGGGAGGCTGATCCATCCGCCAATCAGCTGCTTGTGCTGAATCAGGCTGCAATAATGTGCTGAAGTTGACCTGGCTGTTCGCTATTTGCTGCAAGGATTGTCAAAGTTTGCAGTAGCAATCTACATCCAGAAAGCCCACACAAGTAACTGATTCAGCAGGATTAAATAAATTCTCTTTATATATAATATAAATATACAATACCAAAAGCAGGTTTTCCAATACAAGCAAAACACATGCAGAGGAGAGGAATTTCAGTTTCCGTATTAGTTTCAGGGATCAACACAGCATGCAGCTTTAGAACAGTTGAGCTAAGCCACACCCAGGCTCCTTGCTGTCTCCTTCCTTGTTGCTCACACAGCAAATACTGTTTCAGTTTCCAAAGAGCTCTCAACTTCTCAACAGACAGATGAACGGACTCTAGCCAGATGAATACTGATGGATGCTGATATGCAGAGGCAGAATTTTTTTTCTTATTTTCCTCCCCAAAAACTAAGGTGCGTCTTATACTCCAGAGCATCTTATATTCTGATAAATATGGTAGTTTGTAAACTGGATGGAAATTAAATTCGTAAACACCTTCACAGAAGATTGTATGCTTGAATTGACCCTATGTAGACACTTACCCATTCTCTGACCCATTACATGGACATCAAGTATTGAAAAAGACACAAAAAAGACATTTCTCTGTGTCCCATCTATATACATCGTGGTACAGCAACGTGCAGCTTCTGCTGAAGTCATTAAGTGCATACTATGAGGCAGAAACAATTTGCTCCTTTGATGTCCTTTATTGATTATGCACCTGCTTTTTTATTTAATTAGTTAGCTTGGGCACTTAGATATCCAATACATATAGATAATAGATGGGCGACCAGACTGGAGAGCTTCTCTTTGCAAGAGCAATTTGCCAAATGACTTTCTAAGAACAGAGCTGAATCAGATGCTTTATAAGGCCTCTCCCAACTATACAGTCTTCCAAACTTCTAGAAGCAGGACATGACCATCTCTAGAAGCATTAAGAAGCATAAGGAGCAGTTTATGCAGAATCTGAGAGAGCCCAGGAGTGGTGGAACACATACGCTGAAGAAGATGCAGGGGAAAAATGTGCTTGAATCCTAAGGGAATACACCTTCCAATCTACTCCCATTGCTTGAAATCCAGAGAGAAAATTGTCCAACGTCAATAATAGCACGCCACAGTAACTACAGTAGTAGCCAAAATTGTGGAAACCTTTTGGGAAAAGTGTATTGCCTAAAACTAGCTAAAAACACCACTTTTTGTGTGTGTGTAGTACTACAAAATTATATATGGGACATGGTGGCTCAGTGGCTAGGATGCTGAGCTTATCGATCGAAAGGTCGGCAGTTCAGTGATTCGAATCCCTAGTGCCGCATAATGGGGTAAGCTCCAGTTACTTGTCCCAGCTTCTGCCAACCTAGCAGTTCGAAAACACATAAAAAATGCAAATAGAGAAATAGGGACCACCTTTGGTGGGAAGGTAACAGCGTTTTGTGCGCCTTTGGCATTGAGTCATGCTGGCCGCATGACCATGGAGACTTCTTTGGACAGCGCTGGCTCTTCGGCTTTGAAACGGAGATGAGCACCGCCCCCTAGAGTTGGGAACGACTAGCACATATGTGCAAGGGGAACCTTTATCTTTACCTTTTTATAAAATTATATATCAATGGAAATATAATTTAATCAAGAATGTAATGCAATAACCTTTATGAAGGATTTGCTATTAGAATAGCAGTTACAATATAAAGAAGAAAAGTGAAACACGTAGGAAAAACTGAGATATACAAAATCACCATAGAAAAAATGAGAAATACAAAAATGATCCCCATAGAAAAAATGAGATACACAAAAATCATCACCATCTCAGTTAATACTTAGTTGGGTAACCTTTAGCATAAATTACGGCCTTACAATGTCTTCCCATGGAGTGAACCAAGTCTTTGAGTTCTGCAGCTGTTATAATGTGAAAGCAAGATTGAAGGATTGCTTCTATTAACTGCGTTTTATTGCTGGGTTGCTTCTGACTAACAAGTCTCTTTAGTCGGCTCCATCGATTTTCAATTGAGTTCAGGTCTGGGCTATTCCCAGGCCATTCCAGCAGTGGAATATGATTATCCTGAAACTCCCCCCCCCCCAAAAAAAGGGGATGTTACTAGCCACCAAACCTCAAAAATACACTTTTGCGAAAAGGTTTCCACAATTTTGGCCACTACTGTATGAATGAATTACTCCTTAACTGCCTTGTTTCTATATAGTGCCACAAGAGTATTATTGTCACAGGAATTTTACTCAAGATTCAGGGCATTTTGTTCCCAGGAAAATCTTTTCGAACAATCAGAATGTCTGACTAAACCACTGTCTAAGATCAAAACATAAAATTAAGTTATGTTCCAGAAATACAGTCTTTCAAAGTGATCCCTCAGTTCAATACAACGGTATGGATTTCAGTGATTAAAAACAAACAGAGCCTTAACGCATAATCTATATTTTTCAAAGAAAGTCTTAACTGCTCTTTAAATTTCATCTTGTGCTTTATCTCAAATTGGAGAAAAAATAAAAACTGTGGGGGTGCAAATATGGGGTATTCAGTGAAACTGCACAATTGTTTTGAAAGCCTCTTATTTGCATTGTCCTGAGGGAGTCCACTAGCCCAAATGCTAGGAAGCCACAATATTTTCTATATTCCCAGCAAACCCAAAAGAACCTTGCGAAACCACACAATTTTCTTCTTTGGTGCGACAGCCTCAGTCCCTGAACTACAACAGTAATTTAGGTAAAGGAAACGACTCTTTCATGAAAATCACCAGCTCTCTGTTAAAACCGGTTTTAATGGTAAAGCATCTTGGTCATGTTTAACAGATTAACAGAGTTGGAAGGGACCTTGTAGATCATCTAGTCCAACCCCCAGTCCAAGTAGGAGACACTACATCATTTCTGGCAAGTGGCAGTCCAGTCTTTTCTTGAAAGCCTCCAAAGATGAAGCTCCCACAACTTCCGAAGGCAACTTCTGTTCCATTGGTTGATGGTTGTCACTGTCAGAAAATTTCTCCTTATTTCCAGGCTGAATCTCTCCTTGTTCAATTTCCATCCATTATTCCTTGTCTGG
The DNA here is from genome assembly GCF_028640845.1 of Ahaetulla prasina. Classification (NCBI taxonomy): domain Eukaryota; kingdom Metazoa; phylum Chordata; class Lepidosauria; order Squamata; family Colubridae; genus Ahaetulla; species Ahaetulla prasina. The sequence goes on along the minus strand of NC_080544.1, from coordinate 3,598,455 downwards.
CCTTCAAGTGCCTTGGGAAATAGCTTGACCCCTTCCTCTCTGTGGCAGCCCCTCAAATATTGGAAGACTGCTATCCTGTCTCCCTGGTTCTTCTCTTCACTAGACTAGTCATGCCCAGTTCCTATAACTGTTCTTCATGTTTTAGCCTCCAGTCCCCTAATCATCTTGGTTGCTCTCCTCTGCACTTTTTCTAGAGTCTCAACCTCTTTTTTATAGTGTGGTGACCAAAACTGGATGCAGTACTCTAGGTTGGTCTTACTAAGCCTCTATAGAGTGTCTTACAAAGGCTTTATAAGGCTTTATTTTTCCAAGAGCTCCATGTGTCATTTAGAGTGGCCAGCATTTATTTATTTATTTATTTATTTATTTGATCGTAGTTATATACCGCCCTATCTCCCGAAGGACTCAGGGAGTCCTTTGAAGATCACCTCCTCTCAACGTATCTCCTTGGCTGCATTAATCAAACCAGGCCAGCAAAATGGATCATGTACAGTGACCATGAGTGTGGTCAAAAATGTCAAGTCACGATGGTCACAGATAAAAACAAGAAGAGCTTTCATCAAACCATTATGACCATCTTGAGTCTTGTGACCGCACGCTGGTAACATAGAATAACAATTTCATGTTTTTAATGTTTTCATCCATCTTAACAATAAAGTGTCTTTTCTTCCCAATTGTTGCATTTTACAATAGATGCAGACTCCATGCTGCTTTGCTGAAAAAAAGACAATATCCAGAGTCAATCTGGACTTCAGAGCAGGCGTGAAATGCTCCCGGATCAGACGGGATCATGCGATCTGGTAGCGATGGTGGCTGCTGGTTCGGAGGACCGGTAGCAAAAATCCCTGGCCCCACCCCCCTGCCTCTGCTGAGCCACACCATCAGCAGAGGTTTTTTTATTTTTTATTTTTAAAAGCTGGTTTTGCTTCAGCCGAAACAGGCCTTTAAAAGTAAAAAAAAAAGCCTCAGCAGAATCTTACTTGTACTCTTACTTGTAGAAAACATGTTTTCTACAAGTAAGAGTAGAGATTCTAAGGCACTTACCTGATTACTGATGAACACATGGCTCTCTTTCCAGCCCAAAAGCTCTAGTTTCACTTTCAGTCAGACAGCATCAATCGCTCAGCTAATCTATTTCCTCGGTGATCAACTGGCTGGCTTTGCTGGCTAAGGAACTCTGGGATTTGAAGTCCACAATAAAATAAAATAAAATAATAAAATAAAATATTTGTGCAGCTTTCTGAGATTTGGTGTGTTTCTGTAGTGTTTCACTCTAACTACACACACAAAATCTCAGAAAGCTGTATGTGGCATATTGTGTGTGTGTGTGTGTTAGTTGTGTGTGTGTAAAGTGTGAAAGTTGGTTTTTGAGCTTTTTGTGGCTGTGTGAAGTGTGAAGTGCAGCTGCTTTTACATTGTAAGTCAGTTGTGTTGTGTTGTGGTGTGTGTGTGTAAAGTGTGAAAGTTGGTTTTTGAGCTTTTTGTGGCTATGTGAAGTGTGAAGTGCAGCTGCTTTTACATTGTGTGTGAGTCAATTGTGTTGTGCTGTGTGTGTGTAAAGTGTGAAAGTTGGTTTTTGGTACCTCTTATTGTTTTTTATACTTTGTTTATTATTTTTATTATTTATTGTTATTGGCCACGCCCACCAAGCCATCTGACCACCAAGCCATGCCCACCAATTAAGCCATGCCCACAGAACCGGTAGGGAAAATTTTTAGATTTCACCCCTGCTTCAGAGGATTAGCAAGTCAATGGAGGTGATGAGGCAGGGCTATTTGAAGGTCACACTTGAAAATCAAAAAAGTGTAGAGCGCTCAGATTCCTGGCCCACGCTAGACAAGGGGATTACAATGCCAACTATTCTTAGTTGCAGTGGGTTGGGAAAAGCTATCACTGTTGCTTTCTCACTGATTCTTTATTGTTAGAATTTGCATTTCCCTATTATAAACTCTGCTGTTGTTGTTGTTTTAAATACCCCGTTCCTTGAGTAGGCTTTTTTAAACAGGCCTTATTCACCCCTAATTTCAATAGGATGGAATAAAAAGCCACTCACAAGAGTTACAATGCAAGATAAAGCAAGCCAAAGTCAATGGGCCCTTCAAAATAGGCTGTGCACACATTTATGAGTAAATTCTCCATTGATGTCTTGCCAGGTTCCCATAAAATCCCAATATTTGGCAAAGGCCATTCCTTTTACCGTTTTAACTTCCCTTGGCAGAATTTGTCATGTTTTAATTGAAAGGAGAATGCAAAGTTCATCTTCATTAGTTCATGTATACAGCTTCATCTCTTCATAATATAATTTCCAGGGCAAAATGTCTCTGAATAGGTTGGGAAACACTGGTTTATTCAGGATAGAACTATGAAAAATGGCATGGTGGCCATTAAGTTCAGCACAAGGTCTTCAGGACAACAAGCCATGCATAAAGATTCACTTTACCTGCAACAACTTGATATTTATAAAGTAACAAAGGTGGGATAAAAACTAACTAAAAACTAACAAATCATTAAAATAAATTAAATGAAGGAGGGCAAAAATTGAACTGTCTTCACTAACAGCCATTGGTAGACCATGCCTTCATGATTTTCTCTAAACCTTCCTTAAAATCATCCAATCCTGTTGCCAATGCCATAGATTGTACCAAACAATTCCATCAATTAGCTAATCAGAAAAGGTCAACAAATTAACTTTCACTGACTCTTACTCTCCATTCACATTTCCCACACTTACTTGAATAGAAAGGCAATAGGAAACCAATTAGATACATAAGAATAAAAGAAAGTATGGGAAAGACAAAAAAGGAGACTCTTCCTTCCTTCCTTCCTTCTTTCCTTCCTTCCTTCTTCCCTCCCTCCCTCCCTCCCTTGACCTTCCTTTCTTCAACTTTCTTGACCGTCTTTCCTTGACCTTCCTCGGTCTCCTTTGACTTTCTTTGACTTTCCCTCTTTGACTTTTCTTGACCTTCCTTCCTACATCTTCCTTCCTTCAACTTTCTTGACATTCCTTCCCTCCTTTCTTCCCCTTCCTTTTTTCCTCCCTCGACTTTCCTTCCTTCACCTTCCATCCATCCATCCTTCCTTCCTTGCTTGCTTCCTTCCTCACTCTTAATTCTTCTTCAGTAAATACTCCCCCCCTCTTCAGTAAATACTCCCCCCACTCTTAATTCTTCTTCAGTAAATACCCCCCTCTAGCTGATCCTGTGATTTCTGGAAACCATAGGAGAATGTCTGGGCCTATTGCTAGGAAACTCTCTTCCAAGTCTGACACAGAACTAAAATATTTGAATTTGATAGTGTTCAAGCATAAACTGAATAATCATGTCAAAATATAGTCTCAGAATACCTTGAAGACCATAGTCCTGCAATCAAACTACACATTCAGGAAATAGTCAGATCAGTTTATGAAAATAAGCAGTTCATAGTCTGAATGAACAAAGTTGAACTATCTTGAACTTCATTGCCCAGGTGGATTGAAAGCCCTTTTTAGTATTGTAAAATAAATTAATGCAGCACTGACACATTCCTAATCTACATACTATTTAAAAGATAAACTTTTTCCTTATAGTGCCGATTTCCAAGCATATGAAATATCTTTTTTTTTTTATTTTACATTTATATCCCGCCCTTTTCTGAAGACTCAGGGCGGCTTACAGTGTATAAGGCAATAGTCTCATTCTATTTGTATATTTACAAAGTCAACTTATTGCCCCCCCAACAATCTGGGTCCTCATTTTACCTACCTTATAAAGGATGGAAGGCTGAGTCAACCTTGGGCCTGGTGGGACTAGAACCTGCAGTAATTGCAGGCAGCTGTGTTTTAATAACAGGCTATCTTACAGCCTGAGCCACCACGGATCTTCTTCCTAAAACAATATTTATTTCATTTTACAAAGTCAATTCACCAAACTGGTAATGAGGCCAGTCCTAAAAGTGCTCTGTCGCTCATTAAAATCACAGTTTCTTCTAGAAGGCAGATTTAAAGACTGATTTTGTCTTTAAATCGTTCACTGGATTTTGGGGAGACATAAAAGTTTTAGCCATGAATTTCAAAGTTTCAAAGAGATGAATGTTCAATGTTCAGAGTTTTCTTCTGTCGCAGCTCCATCTTTGATGCCCAAGAGTCAACTTGCCTTTTAGTGCTGACTTAGGTACAGGGAAGTCTGTACTGATAAAAATCCATAAGATCACACATTTTCTCTGACTAGCCACGATGTAAAAAAGATGCTGAGACTCTAGAAAGAGTGCAGAGAAGAGCAACGAAGATGATGAGGGGACTGGAGGCTAAAACATATGAAGAACGGTTGCAGGAACTGGGTATGTCTAGTTTAATAAAAAGAAGGACTAGGGGAGACATGATAGCTGTGTTCCAATATCTCAGGGGTTGCTACAAAGAAGAGGGAGTCAAACTCTTCTCCAAAGCACCTGAGAGTAGAACAAGAAGCAATGGGTGGAAACTAATCAAGGAAAGAAGCAACTTAGAACTAAGGAGAAATTTCCTGACAGTTAGAATAATTAATAAGTGGAACGACTTGCCTGCAGAAGTTGTGAATGCTCCAACACTGGAAATTTTTAAGTAAATGTTGGATAACCATCTGACTGAGATGGTGTAGGGTTTCCTGCCTGGGCAGGGGGTTGGACTAGAAGGCCTCCAAGGTCCCTTCCAACTCTGTTGTTATGTTATGTTATGTTATCAAAATAAATGTTTTAGGCATTTCCTAGAAAGCTAAAATCAGCTGATCAAAAAAGCTAAATTTCTAAAGCTAAAAGCATCAGAGGAAGCTTTCCCAAAGGAAAGACAGAACCAAAATTATAAGAGATCGTATCAATCTTCCTCAAGTTTGTACTCTTAAAATACCGGGAACTAGATTACAGAAGGCTTCATTACAGGGGTGGGATTCAGAAATTTTAGCAACCGGTTCTCTGCCCAGTTGTTGGGTGGGTGTGGCCATGGTGGGTGTGGCCTACTTGGCCTCCTGCACCATGGGGTGGTGGTGTTTTCAGCCTCTCCAGACTCCGGAGGCCCTCCAGAGGCTGGAAACGGGCCCATTTTTGGACTACTGGTACTTCTGGTAGGCTAATTTTTTGCCCTTCCCAGGCTCTGGAGGCTTTCCTTGAGTCTCTGAGAGGGCAAAAATGGCCTTCCCCAGGCTCCGGAGGCCAGAAATGAGTCTATTTTCAGACTTCCAGAACTTCTGGTAGGCCCATTTTTCACTCTCCCAGAGCCTCCATGTGGGCCCTGCACTTACCTGGCATTCAAAACAGGCTGTGTAGAGACTCTTGGGAGGGGTGGGGCAGGGTGGGTGGGGTCAACCAGTCCTTGCAACAACCGGTTCGGAGAAGCAGATTAAAATTATCATCTGGTTCGCCCGAATTGGTCCAACCTGGCTGAATCTAACCCCTACTTCATTATGACATTACCACGTTTTTAAAAAGTTACATCTTATTCATATCAGAGATCCAGAAACAGCATCTCCATCAAGGAGAATCTTTTTGGCAGGAAATCACAAAGTGCTAATTCATAGTAAGATTTTTTTTCCCCCATGGAAACCAAGTAAGCAGGCTAAACTCTCTAAATATAGCTATATAATAATGTGGACTGAAACATAGAAAGAACTTTTTTGGGGCCGCAATGTAGAAATTGAATTGGCTATTTCTCCCAAAACTTGCAGGGTTCAGCAGAATTCTACAGAAATTCCAAACCTATATTTATTTCCTAGCAATGGAATGTGTTTTGATCACTTTGCTAGCACATGGAACTGTGCAGCAATAATTATATGCTGCAGATGATTAAAACTGTCCTAAATACATACAGAAAAATGACTTTATTTTGCTTGGAGCAGAACTGTAGCATATATATATACATACATACACATATATATATACATACATACATACACACACACACACACACACACACACACACACACACACACACACACACACACACACACACACATATATATATATATATATATATATATATATATATATATATATATATATATATATATATATATATATGTTTTCTGAGGTTTTCGCGGGTGTTTGTATGTAGGTCTTTGGTTATTCAGGTTTCCTCCCACGTAAAATTTTACGTGGGAGAAAACCCGAATAACCGAAGACATACATATATATATATATATATATATATATATATATATATATATATATATATATATATATATATATATATATATATATATACACACACACATACATACGTATAAAATTTGAAGCATAACTGACACGCTGGTTTGTTTCCTGGTATAATTCCTAGTGTAAATCTTCTTAATTTCATTTGCTGCCCTTGGAACTCCAACCTCCGTTGTATTCCATAAATATTTAGACAGTTTCCTTCTAACTTCCCCCCTTTTTGAATACTGAAGCAGGCAGCAGAGAATAAAATGAACTATTGCAATAATGGAATTTAGGACTGGCCATGAATACCTAAAATCCTCTATTTGTCAAGCAATGTTAACCGGAATTAAAGAAATCGTTACTGAGCTCCACAGGACCCTACTGTGTTTCTTAATGAGTAGTAAAGCTATACAATGATGGTAACAAATACGGTTAATCAAATAAGCTTTAATGTTTTAACAACCAGGAAAATCAATAGTTGAACAAATCCTAGACTCGAAGGAAAAAATTTAAGAAGTAGGAGGATAAAGATAACTTTTATGATGGAAGCCTGATTTCTACTACAATCCCTGATCTTAAGGTTCTTATCATATCCTATCATATCTTAAGGTATTTATCATATCCTAGAAATATTTCCCCATATTTTCATCCAGGCAGCATTTCTCAAACTTGGCACCCTTAAAACATGTGGACTGGAACAAGTTGACTGGGGAATTATGGGAATTGAAGAATGGGTATGTCTAGTCTAGTGAAAAGAAGGAGTAGGGGGATGACATGATAGTAGTGTTCAATATTTCAGGGACTGTCACAAAGAGAAGGAGGTCAACCTATTTTCCAAAGCACATGAAGACAGAACAAGAAGCAAAGGATGGAAACTAATCAAGGAGAGAACCAATCTAGATCTAAGGAGAAATTTCCAGACAGTAAGAACAATCTATCAGTGGAACGCAGTGGTGGGTTGCTTTGGTTTGCCCCGGGTCAGGCGAACCGGTAGTGGCGGTGGGAGGCTCCACCCACCCACCTGGATGCTTCTGCACATGTGCAGCAGCATCGTGTGTGCACACAAGTGCATGTGCACCCACGAGTGAACCAGTAGCAACAAGTTTTGAAACCCGCCCCTGGTGGAATGGCTTGTCTCCAGAAGTTATGGATGCTCCATCACTGGATGTTTTCAAGAAGAGTCTGGATGGCCATTTGTCTGGAATGGTATAGAGCCTAACTTTTTCTGGACTGAGTGCCCAAACCAATTGCACCTGAACCCCCAAAATGCAATGCACGTGCAGCCCCCCCATGACCCCCTCCACCCCCCGTGCATGCGCAGCAGAGACCCAATGACTAGCTGGCCAGAGGGAGGCACAAGAGCATGTGTGACAGAGCTGAACTGGAGCAACAGCTCACGTGCCCACAGAGGGCACTGCATGCCACCTGTGGCATGCATGCCATAGGTTCACCATCCACGGGTATAGGATCTCCTGCTTGAGCAGAGGATTGGACTCCAAGGTCCCTTCCAAGTCTATTATTCTGTTAAGTCCACATGTCTTAAGGTTGCCAAGTTTGAGAAACTGTGATGTAACGGATTTTGGGACAGTATAAAAAGGCACAGCTAACATAAAACATGCCACCAGTTATTAAAATCTAGCAGACGCTTTTCTTCTGGTAATCAGTTGAAAACCAAGAACCACTTTATGTCCAAAAGGAGATCAAAAGTCCATGGGATGGGGCACCAATCACAGGTAAAAGTGTTGATTTAAGGATCTTTTTCTGGAATGAATTTTAGATTTTTTCTGGAATGAATATATATTTAGCTTGAAAATGTCCTAAGTTTATCTGGCTTCCAAGGAAGTGGTTTTGCATTAACACTGTTGGCACCGAAGGACTGGGAGGCTTCCCAGTGCTTCACACCAAGCCAGTTGCAGTCTTGAGATGACAAGCATGCACAGCGTGACCCTCATCTACCAAGTCAGCAAATGCAGGCTCCACGTTCACACTCAGATAGGGTTGTTGGCCCTCCAAGGTTCCTCTGCTGCCAGCTGGCCAGACTGAACCAGAATCTCCAGATGTAAAAGCAATGGTTCACCAATCAGAGCAAAAACAAAGGGACGCTGCCCTCCAAAATGCCAGCATTTGTTCTACCTCCCTTGGAAGCTGCTAAGAACCATTGTCCTTGTTTGGGTTCAAGCAGCCATTGCTAACAACAGCTCACAACTTCTCAGGAAGGGGATGTGGGTGTGGCTTTCTGTATGGGATTTCTGTTGCTGAACATATGCACAGGGGATGGAACCGGGTATTGAGTAGGGGCAGATAATCCTGGATAAGGGCTATTTAAGTGACTGCTAAGAGTCAACATTGCTCTGATGTCAATTCTTCATCACTACCACCACCATATCATACCTATCTGAATGTTCAACAAAATAAGAAGTAGAGTTCATCTTTACTTGGATCAAACACACTGCGGATAAGCGGGGGAGACACCTGTTATTTTTTCTTCATCAAATAACCCTCATTTTTGCAACCTAACTTGGGACATCCTGTTCAGGATTTAACAGAGCTTGCAAATCACAGCTCTATCCCTGTTTTGAGTTAAACTTCAAAATATGAAGAGAGAAGTAGAATCTTAATGGTCAGGGAAATTAACCAGACCAGAAAGATTTCAAGTAAAAATGAGAAAACTTTGGAGACCACATTACAAGAATCGGCAAATAGGACAAAAGATAATACGGCTCCTATTGAAATGGTTACTTGACTCTCCTTACTCTCAGTTTCAACTTCAGCTTACACCATGAAATCCTCATTCTCTCCCTCTCTCCCTACCTACTTACCCATCTGCCTATCTACCTATCTATCTCCACCTCAAAAGGGCAGAATGGAGGTTCCCAACAGGATCTAGATTGAGAACAAATATGGCAATTTTCTAAAGCAGCAGCTTGGCTTCAAAAGTGACCAGTTGTCAAACTGAAGCACTGTAGTCTTCTTCTCTAGACCCTCCACTGATGAGAGGCAACAGGCTGCCCCTATGTTTTCCAGTATGGCATTAAAAAAAGTCCCCATCAAATAAATCCCCAGCATGAAGGGACTTTGCTAAATGCCTGCTGCCATTTTCATTAGTTATTGAGAGGCAGATGTCAAAATACTGTACCAGGTTGATGGTCTCCTAAATTATTCCAATGGGTTTCAACCCTGTGAAATATGCTGCTAATAGAGAGAACAGCGCTATTTTATTATATATTAAGGCAGCAACCATACAATTTTATTGTATATGAAGGCAGAAATTACTCTGGTTGTCACTTTTGACACACACACACACCCAAAAATTGCAATGGAACTAGAAAAGTGAGGCAGAAGGCAACACAAAAACTTTGTTTAGAATACATGACTAACATATTTGGGCTTCTTTAGTTCAGAAAGAAGATAATTGATGAAGGACACAACAGGTATATAAAATCATGAGTGGAATGGAGAACATGGACAACAAGAAATGTTGGATGAAATTTTGGCTTCTCACAAAAACAAGTGATGGTTTTATCATGTGGACAGAATGAAAGATGCTGGAAGATGGGAAGGGAAGGTGAATGAAAAGAATGAGAAGAAAAGGAAGACCAAGAAAGCTGTGGTTGCATGGAGTTGACAAGATCCTCAAAAAGAAAGAAGTGAGAATTTAAGAAAACAAAAGGTAAGGTGGATAATGTTGGAAGCAAGAACAGAAAGGCGCAAAAACTTATAGAAAACAGTGTTGGTAGAAACAAATGGTGCAGTTCTTTTTCTCTTCTCTCCCACTATAATTTTATTTTCCATAGTTTGTCTGAACTTTGCAAAACGTTGCTTACATTTGTACAAGTTTTGTTCTCAAGCATTGAGTAGAAGTGATTGGGCAGGGAGCCCATCAACCTTATCAGGGGTGAAATCCTCTGAGGTCTGCTACCATTTCGGTGAGTCTGCTATCAAGTGCTCGCTTTACGTGCACATGCACACTTCATGCACATACGCACTTGAGGCACACCTAAAGGTAAAGGTTCCCCTCGCAGATTAGTGCTAGTTGTTGCCGACTCTAGGGAGTGGTACTCATCTCTGTTTCAAAGCCGAAGAGCCAGTGCTGTCCGAAGATGTCTCCGTAGTCATGTGGCCGGCATGATTCAATGCCAAAGGCACACAGAACGTTGTTACCTTCCCACCAAAGGTGGTCTCTATTTTTTCTTTTTTCTTTTATTGAAAAAGTTTTAGAAAACAAACAAACATTTTCCCCTTTCCCTCAAAACCCCTTCCCCTCCTTCCCCGGCTTCCCGGGTCAATCACAAGGTATTATCCTATTTTTTCTACTTACATTTTTACGTGCTTTCGAAACTGCTAGGTTGGCAGAAGCTGGGACAAGTAACGGGAGCTCACCCCGTTATACGGCAGCACTAGGGATTCGAACCGCCGAGCTGCCGACCTTTCGATCGACAAGCTCAATGTCCTAGCCCCTGAGCCACCTTTGAGGCGCACCTATGCAGGACTAAAAAAAGGAACATTTTGAAGCCTTCCGAGTCTGCAAAGGTAAGTAGAACAGCAAGGGGGGGGGAATCCACTGTGCCATGTGATTTAGATTAGCTAGTGCCATGTGATTTAGATTAGCTAGTTTATTTATTTATTTATTTATTTATTTACATTTATATCCCGCCCTTCTCCGAAGATTCAAGGCGGCTTACAGTGTGTAAGGCAATAGTCTCATTCTATTTGTATATTTACAAAGTCAACTTATTGCCTCCCCAACAATCTGGGTCCTCATTTTACCTACCTTATAAAGGATGGAAGGCTGAGTCAACCTTGGGCCTGGTGGGATTCGAGCCTGCAGTAATTGCAGGCTGTTGTGTTTTAATAACAGGCTATCTTACAGCCTGAGCCACCACGGCCATGTGATTTAGATTAGCTAGAAAGCAGGAAATCTGACAATTCTAGCTAATTGCATATCACAGCTGATTGTTACCCAGCTGATCATCGGAAATACCTGTTTGCCCAAACTGGTAGCATTTTATACTACCAGTTTGGGAGAACCGGTCTGAACCAGTAGCATTTCACTCCTGAGCCTTATGCTGGCCATTCATAACCCTAACCCTAACCAGGTCACTCAGCCATCAAAGAAAACATGCGCTTTTAAATCCTGCCACAGGGTGCTGCAAAGAGCTGTTCCTAATTAATCTTTTCCTTTAGCTGGTTTCAAAAACTGCAACAGCCATCTTGCTCAGCTATTTTCCTTCCCAATAATAATAATGGCTTTGCAAGAGGTGTCAAAGATGTCTACTAAAGGGTGCTTTCCGGTTTTGTCTTTAAGATGCACCAAGAGAGGTGCAAACAACAGTTGACACATATCCAGAGTTTTCATATGTGCTGACTATCAAAACAGCTCAACAAAGCTCAACAAAGAAAGTTCTTTCTCCGCAAACTCAGAAAGCTCAAACTGCTCAAAGAGCTGCTGATCCAGTTCTACAGTGGAATTATTGAGCCTGTCATCTGCACCTCTATAACTGTCTGGTTTTGTTCTGCAACCAACCAAGACAAACACAGACTTCAACAAATAATTAGAACTGTAGAAAAAACAATTGCCACCAAACTGCCTTCCATTGAGGATCTATATACTGCACGAGTCAAAAAGAGGGCTGTGAAAATATCTACAGACCCCTCACATCTGGACATAAATTGTTTCAACTTCTACCCTCAAAATGACACTACAGAGCACTGCACACCAGAACAACTAGGCACAAGAACAGTTTCTTCCCGAACGCCATCACTCTGCTTAACAACTAATTCCCTCCACACTGTCAAATAATTTACTAAAACTGTATTACTATTATTCTTCTCTTCCTTGCTAGTATCTATCTCTTCCCACTTATTATTATAATCATGTTACTTGTATCTTTTAATTATATTGTTTTTTATTTGTTTCTTAGTACGATTTGATAGCTTATTAGTAACCTTGACTATCACTGTTGTATCTTTTTATTCTTGATTAATGTATTTTATTCTCCTTATGTAGACTAAGAGCATATACACCAAAGACAAATTCCTTGTGTGTCCAATCATACTTGGCCAATAAAGAATTCTGTTCTATTCTATTCTATTCTATTCTATTCTATTCTATTCTATTCTATTCTATTCTATTCTATTCTATTCTATTCTAATCATGTATGAACAACCAGGTCCATATGCAAAGGATTCAACAGACTGTCCCTGTTCCAATTGCCCCTCCCTCCTCCAATATAAGAGGAGAGAGGATAAAAAAAGGAACTTATTTAACATAAACAATCTCTTCCCTGAAATGTCTCAAAACTTAATTCCTAAGTTTCTCATTTGGTTTTATAACCCATGTCCAAAGAAAGGTAAATCAGATAACACATTTCCAGTTATGCTTTTAAGGATATTTGTAAACACAGGTATATTCTGAAAATAATAAAAATAGAATGTGATATACGGGTGTCTTAGCGGGAAAGGATTTTTCTACTATACAATTAACTGTTCTCCCTTTCCAGCTATTTTAAAGATGCTATGAGTAAAATTAAGCAGATAACATTCATCAGCTAAATGCTGTAATTCGGGGAAGCATCATTTAAGGTTGTGCATGCCACTGTGATTTTTATTATTATTATTTATTCTTGGATGCAGAGTGCAAGAAGCAAAAACAAAGACTACAAGCTATTAGTTTTACTGAGTCTCATAATGACCACAAATTACTAGAAGTACAACATTGGAGTCCCAGAGTTGGGACTGAATCTTTACTTATTATCATCAGTAATTGCCGTAAAGTATTGAACAGATCCTTTGAAGTCAGAAGAGCCAAGTGCCTCAAACCTTTCACCAACAGAAAATTAGCCATGTGTGTTGGGGATTATGAAAGTCATAGCCCAGCTCTTCTGCAGAGTCTAAACTGGGAAGGGCCAATCTGAAATGATTCCATGTGGCATAAGTATGATTTGGATTTAATAAAACTCTCACTTCCCTTTGACCTCCCAAATCAATTCAACCTATTCTTCTGGGACTGGCTAATTAAACTCTCTTCACCTACTGCCAAAATGAATGTTTATTTCCATCAAAATTGTTCTGAATTTTCTCGGACTCTTTTAATCTTAACCAAACCTTGCTCGTTTGGACTACATTATTTGCATCTATCCTTTTGTCTCTATACAAATTATTCACTAGCTTCAGCCTATCCTCATTTTTGCAACATTCCCTTATGTATATTTTTCTTCATCCAGAGTCTCTTTTGCTTCATCAACCCACCAAACATCTTTTTTCTTATTTCCCTCTAGGGCTGCATTGCTATTATCCTTCTCATCTTCTCATCTATCCCACTACCTTCTCCTATTGATTTCTTATGAAATTATTACTTATTGTTTGTATCTTATGATTTATGATCTGTGACTTATCACACACACACACACACACACATCTCTCTCTCTCTTTGAAGGAAGCAGTTAGGTCTTTGCTAATATCACATAGATTTTTTAGGGATGGGATGACTTAGCACAAGATCAAAAGAATGTAGTCAGAAAAGAGGAAAACGCTAGAATGCTCCTGCAAAGTGGTATGTACATATTTTAGATACAGAATGTAAAAAGAAGCCAGAAATTTTAAATGCATTTTATATTTCAGATGCTGCAGATCACGCTGCTGAAGAGAATGTCGCATTAATTTGGCTAATATGAACTGGACAAATGATCTAGCCTAGGTCACATACAGCATTTCAAGAAATTGCAGCTTCCTGCAATAAGAGCAGCAGAACTGCAAAAAACTGAGCTACTCGGAACATCGTATATCTTAAAGATATTTTTAAAGATACCTCTGCAGACCTGGATGAACTCACAGATACTGTAACATCATATGTCAGCTTCTGTGAAGACCTATGTGTACCTACAAGGAACTTGCGAATACACAGTAATAACAAACCTTGGTTTACACCTAAACTTAAGCAGCTACGACATTCCAAAGAGGAAGCCTACAGAAAAGGTGATAAAATGCTGTACAATCAGGCCAGAAATGCACTAACAAGGGAGATAAGAGCAGCAAAAAGAAGCTACTCTGAAAAGCTAAAGAATCAATTTTCAGCAAATGAACCAGCAAACATGTGGAAAACTCTTAAAAATATCCCCGGCTATGGCAAACCTCCTTCCCAGGCTGAAGGTAATCAACAACTGGCAGATGACCTGAATGAGTTTTACTGCAGGTTTGAAAGGAAACTACAGCCACCTATCTCCACAACCCCCATCTCAGACACACCAACAACAGCCAAGCCTCCTACAACTGACCCCATTTCATTGGGTTCACAACCCTAGTGATCACAGAAAAGGAAGTGCAGGACCTATTTCACAGACAAAAGCCAGGAAAAGCTCCAGGCCCAGACAAGATAACTCCTTCTTGCTTAAAAGTCTGTGCTGACCAATTGGCCCCATCTTCACCCATATTTTCAATAAATCGCTAGAGATGTGCTATGTTCCTTCTTGCTTCAAACGCTCTACCATCATCCCAGTGCCGAAGAAGCCCACCATCAAGGAACTGAATGACTACAGACCAGTTGCTCTAACATCTGTAGTCATGAAAACCTTTGAAAGGCTAGTGCTTTCCTACCTGAAAACCATCACGAATCCGCTTTTAGACCCCTTGCAATTTGCATACCGAGCAAATAGATCAACAGATGATGCTGTTAATATGGCTCTGCACTACATCCTACAACATCTTGAGTCTCCAAAGACCTATGCAAGGGTCCTTTTGTAGACTTTAGTTCAGCATTCAATACCATCATTCCAGACATTCTTCTAACTAAGCTAAACCAGCTACAGGTACCGGAACAGACTTGTAAGTGGATCACAAGCTTCCTAACAAACAGGAAGCAGCAGGTGAAGCTAAGCAAGATCACATCAAATACCTGTACAATTAGCACAGGGGCCCCCCAAGGCTGTGTGCTCTCCCCACTTCTCTTCTCTCTGTATACCAATGACTGCATCTCCAATGATCCATTTGTTAAGCTACTGAAGTTCGCAGATGACACAACAGTGATTGGTCTCATTCGAGACAATGACGAATCCGCATATAGACGAGAGGTCGAACGACTAGCCTTGTGGTGCAACCAAAACAATCTGGAACTGAACACACTCAAAACCGTAGAAATGGTGGTAGACTTTAGGAAAAACCCTTCCATACTTCCACCTCTCACAATACTTGACAACACAGTATCAACAGTAGAAACCTTCAAATTTCTGGGTTCTATCATATCGCAAGATCTCAAATGGACAGCTAATATCAAAAACATCATTAGAAAAGGACAACAAAGAATGTTCTTTCTGCGCCAACTCAGTAAGCTCAAACTGCCCAAGGAGCTGCTGATCCAATTCTACAGAGGAATTATTGAGTCTGTCATTTGCACCTCTATAACTGTCTGGTTCGGTTCTGCAACCCAACAAGAAAAACACAGACTTCAGAGGATAATTAGAACTGCAGAAAAATAATTGCTACCAACCTGCCTTCCATTGAGGACCTGTATACTGCACGAATCAAGAAGAGGGCCGTGAAAATATTTGCAGATCCTCGCATCCTGGACATAAACTGTTTCAACTCCTACCCTCAAAACGACGCTATAGAGCACTGCACACCAGAACAACTAGACACAAGAACAGTTTTTTCCCGAAGGCCATCACTCTGCTAAACAAATAATTCCCTCAACACTGTCAGACTATTTACTGAATCTGCACTACTATTAATCGTTTCATAGTTCCCATCACCAATCTCTTTCCACTTATGACTGTATGACTATAACTTGTTGCTGGCAATCCTTATGATTTACATTGATATATTGACCATCAATTGTGTTGTAAATGTTGTACCTTGATGAACGTATCTTTTCTTTTATGTACACTGAGAGCATATGCACCAAGACAAATTCCTTGTGTGTCCAATCACACTTGGCCAATAAAAAATTCTATTCTATTCTATTCTATTCTATTCTATTAAGAAGGTATTTGGTTGATACCTAGGACACTGGCAGCAATCCATATCAACCATTAGCACCAGCCAATGGTATTTGTGATGTATTTTTGAATGTTCAGTTGACTGAGTTTCATATTTAATCAATAAAGTAAATACTAATAATACTAATACTAATATTAATACTAATATTAATACTAATAATACTAATAATACTAATAATACTAATACTACTACTACTACTACTACTACTACTACTACTAATAATAATAATAATAATAATAATAATAATAATAATAATAATAATAATTCAAATTTACAGACCTGGTAATACATGCATTGAATGCTTAGTTTATAAAGATCTGATTCACACCGCCACATGCTAGAGTTAGATGTAGCCACAATATGCAACTTGTTTCCAGCAAAATAAAAGTGTTAAATCTCATCCTTCTGCTGTGTGAAGGGGGAGGAACCCATGAACCCATGGCTTAGACTTGCAATATCCAATCCTGATTTATTATTGCATCTGAGCCAGGTGCAGAGATCCATCATAAAGCCTACAGTCAACACTGTGGTGCTGCAGCAGAATAATGTGCATTTTTCCCAAGGACAACTCAAATACTGTTCTCTATTAAATCAGGACTGCTTCTTTCAGTTGGTTCTTGTCTACAACCTTAATTATTTAAAAAAAACAAAATCAGAGTGGGATGGATAATGAAAGTAGGAAAATACTCAGACAATATCGTGTATATTTTAAAAAAGGAAGATAATCTATAAAGAGAAGGGTAGCAGAAGCCAAGTTCTATTTCATTTGGATATTGAAAGAAAAAATTGGCAAATATTTGTAATCCGGAAACATAGAAGTCTGGGTTTGATGGCGATGTCTTCAAAGGGTGAACCCAGTCCTTGGGTATTGACTAAAATGTTTGAGTTGCAGGAAAAAATATCCTGTATTTCTTTATCTTCAAAAGCAAAGATTATATATTAGTTGATATTTAGCAGAAATAGGAATATTTTTTTAAGAAGAAGGGATAAATATCAGCATATACTCTAGGATTTCTGTTTTTGGATTGGTTCTAAACAGTGGTGAGTTTCTACCGGTTTGCCCTGGTTCAGGTGAACTGATAGCAGTGGTGGGAGGCTCCGCCCACCTGCCCGGACATCATCATGGATACCCTGCACATGTCAGAAGGTTCTGCAGATGTGCAGAAGTGCCGCATGTGAGCGAAGCAAGCGCATGCACACATGCGTTCACAGTTCCAACCGGTAGCGAAAGTAAGTGAAACCCACTACTGGTTCTAAATGCTAGGATTAAGATTCTGAATGCTAGGAATAAGATTTTGAAGTTATATCAGAGCTGGTCCTAGGACCGCCCAGAATCTCAGCACTGATATGGTTAAGTATGTTGGAAGAAAAATCCAGGTCCAGTTCCAAACAGGGAATAAAATGGAGGCTGCTTAAGAAAGAAAGGTCTGTTTATTGATGAGCCAACACAACCAACACAAACACACACACAGTGCAGTTCTGAGACAGCTGACCAAATGGAGTTGAGAATGAGGTTTTTTTATACCTTCTTGATTTCTATGGGATCATGTAGGA
Source organism: Ahaetulla prasina (assembly GCF_028640845.1). Lineage (NCBI taxonomy): Eukaryota > Metazoa > Chordata > Lepidosauria > Squamata > Colubridae > Ahaetulla > Ahaetulla prasina. Next base: position 3,580,773 of record NC_080544.1, on the reverse strand, counting down.
GTCATGGTTGGCTCTATAGGCACAAGGGGAAATGCAAATCCTAGATGTTTGTCTGAGCTAATCTTGTCAACCTTTAGCTTGCCTAACTGTGTTGCTTATCTGGAGTTTCTGTCTGACCCAGACTTTCTGAACGGATTACCAAATCTGCATTTCTAAAAAGCTGGCTTCCTCAGTTTCTGCTTGGGGCAGGGAGACTGGGACTGGTTTCTGCCTCCCTTAAGATTTTCCCCCATTTCTCCTTTAGGGGAAACATTCTATCCTGCCTTTTTAAATATCCCCCAAAATATTTCACTCTCTAGGGGAGTGGGTGAGTGCTGACTTTCTACAAGTAATATTTATTTTACTCATTTCCCTAGTACCTGTTTAAACAATTCACCATCTGTCATGACATTTCCTGAAGATACCTTCACCAGACAGATGACTCCTTTTGTCAAAAGTTATTCAGTTCAGTTCCAAGAAAGAATGGTAATTAAGAAGTAGGAAAAATAGATGAGAGGATGGATGGATAGATGAAGAGAGAGAGAGAGAGAGAGATGATAGATAGATAGATGATAGACAGATAAAGAGATAGATAGAGACAGACAGACAGAGATGGATGGATGGATGGATGGAAGGATGGATGGATAGATGGATGTTGAGCTGAGAGAGAGGCCATGACTCAAAGTCATACAGCTGGTTTTCCTTGCCTAAAGCAGAACTGGAATTCAGCATCTTCTGATTTCTAGGTTGCTGCCTTCACCACTAGACCAAACTGGTTCTAAATGGTATCAGATTGCAGGGATCGGAGGATATTGTTTCTGTCTTTATGGAACCTTGAGTCTACTTTTTCTGCTGCCAGGAAGCAATCTGTGTTGAGCTTTTGAATGATTTTTACTGCTGCAAGTCCTTTAAAAGTAGCACTTTAAACATCTGAAGAGTGTTCTCACTCATCTCATTTAATCTAAATAACTTGAAATGTAGATTATTGTTCATAGGCAAAGACTTATGAATATACAGAAGTAATTTTCATCTTTAAAAAGCCCCAAATCCCCAAAACATGTTCATCCAGTAGCTTTATTTTACTGTGAAGGTTAGGCAGAATAGAAAAAAAAAACTACCAACACCTTTGCATGATGTCAGAAGAGCTAGCATAACATACCGATATGGATGTAAATGTGAGTGAAGAGCATTGCTAGGTGAAGTTAAGGGGCGTGCATAAGAGCACAAAAGTGCCTACCGTTCCTGTCCTATTGTTCTCTTCATTATAGTATTATATGCATACTTTTACTTATATATACTTTTTCTCTCATGATGAATTATTGTTTATGTTGATGATTGTATATACTGTTGTGACAAAATAAATAAATAAATAAAAAAGTTCGAATCAGAATTGAAAAAGAGAAGAAACCTGTGAATTGTCTTGAATGGAAAGAGGATTCATGACTCACTCTAATAACTGTATCGGACATTCCCATTTGGAAGACCAGACCAGAAATCAACCTCCCTTTTACTGAGATAGGCCAGGGGTGTCAAATTTGATTTCATTGAGGGTCGTGTTGTGATCCAGGCCCAAGTAGGTAGTAGTAAACTCAGTCAGTCTAAAAACAAACAAACTTTATTAGAACAGCTGAGAATTAACTCATTCTCAGTGTAATCCAAACGAAAACAAAGCAAATTCTTCCCAACACAAATCCTCAGTCTTATCACCAACCTTGGTCTTAATTAGGCAAACTGGCAAAGGCCTTTCTTGGCAAAAGTTCAAGAGCAGAAGACGCCGATAAGAAACAAATGTAACAAGATGAAGCTATCAACTTTGTTTTCCGGCAAAGAGCCCAAACGCCTTTGCTGGTATTTTAAGCCTTATGGGAGGGGCCAATCATTTCTTGGCCCTGCACCCGAGTCGTCCTCTTTGCTTTAGATGCTTTTGCCTTCTGGCAGCTCTTCTCATGCATGCATTAGGAACAGGCTCCTCCTGTTCCTCTGCCTCACTACTGTCAGCCTTTAAAGGCTCTGGAGTCTGCACATCACTCTCCAATGGCCCTGGCCCCACCTCTACCTCCGACACAGAGCCCTCATCTGGGTCTTTCTCAGCCTCCAGGACTGGCCCAGTTCTTCCTCAGCCTCATCGCTGTCTGACTTGGTTGCCAGCTCCGCAGGTTGCTTGCAAACCACAACAGGCCGCATCAGGTTATGTGTTTAACCTTGGGGGCCAGGATGGGTGTGGCCAGGATGGGTGTGACCAGCTCAACATCACCTCGGGATGCCTGTGGTGGTCTGTTTTCTGCCAGTGAAATGGGTTCCATTTTCAGCTGTGACGGCCTCCTGCAACCTTCTGCCAGCGAAAAAGGAGCTTGGGAGTGCCACCCGTCCCCCTTGCAAGCTCCATTTTCGGCTGTGATGGCTCCCTGCAACCCTCTGCCAAGCTCCATTTTTCTTGGCAGAGACACTGTGGGCTGGTCCTTCATTATTTTGGGGGCAGGCCAGGGGTGGGTTCCAAATTTTTTTATTACAGGTTCTGTGGGCGTGGCTTATTTGGTGGGCATGGCTTGGTGGTCATATGACTGAGTGGGCGTGGCCAACTTGAAGTCACTCAGGGCAAGGTGGGGTGACACCTTGCTGTGAATGACATCAAGTTGGCCCTGCCCATTCAGTCACATGACCAATGCTGCAGAGACAGGGCGATTTCTCCCGGGGGACAGCCAGAGCTTCGCTGCCTCCTCTTTTCCTCAGAGGAGCTGCCTCCAAGTCCTTGCGAAGGGTCACACACAAAACGCCTCTGGTGGCTCAACAGACTAAGCAGTCTGTTAGTAACACAGCTTCTTGCAATTACTGCAAGTTCAAATCCCACCAGGCCCAAGGTTGACTCAGCCTTCCATCCTTCATAAGGTAGGTAAAATGAGGACCCAGATTGTTGGGGGCAATAAAAGTTGACTTTGTATATAATATACAAATGGATGAAGACTATTGCTTAACACAATGTAAGCCGCCTGAGTCTTCGGAGAAGGGCGGGATATAAATTCAAAAACAAAACAAAACACAACACAACACACACAATGTAAAAGCAGCTGCACTTCACCCAAAATGGCCCCTGCAACAAGCAGGAACCTTACATAGCCACAAAAAGCTCAAAAACCAACTTTCACACTTTACACACACACAAAACACAACATAACTGACTCACTCACTCTCACACACACACAAAATGCCACATACAGCTTTGTGAGATTCTGTGTGTTTGTGTAGTTAGAATGAAACACTACAGAAACACACCAAATCTCAGAAAGCTGCACAAATATTTTATTATTTTATTTTATTTATGTTTTTTAGATCAGGAGTCTCCAACCTTAGTAACTTTAAGGTTTGTGGACTTCAGTTCCCAGAGTTCCCAGCCAGCAAAGGTAATGAGGTAAGTGAGGAGGGGGGATTGGGTGGGCCAGAGGAAAAAAAAGATTTTAAAAGGCTCCTCTGAGGATCCCAGCTGACTTTGCCTAATGGCAGCCCAGAAGCTCTTAACTCAGCTGGGATCGCCAGAGGAGCCTTTTAAAACCTTTTGTTTTAACAACCTCTTTGGCCGAAGTGACCCCCCAGGACACAGATAAACCTCCAAGTGGCCTCAATGACTCTCAGAAAAAGTGCTAACGACTGCAAGGAATATAAATCCTTCCATCCTCAACCATTCATCCAGAACTGAAGAATCTTCTTGGATGAGAAGTGGAACCTCTTCAAGGAAAAACAAAGTCTAGTTGCCTTTTGAAAAAACACTTTTGGGATTACCTAAGTAATATCATCAGGGGACGCAGTGGCTCAGGGGCTAGGACATTGAGCTTGTTGATCGAAAGGTCGGCAGCTCAGCGGTTCGAATCCCTAGTGCTGCCGTGTAACGGGGTGAGCTCCCGTTACTTGTCCCAGCTTCTGCCAACCTAGCAGTTTCGAAAGCACGTAAAAATGCAAATAGAAAAAATAGGGACCACCTTTGGTAGGAAGTTAACAGGGGTTCCGTGTGCCTTTGGCATTGAGTCATGCCAGCCACATGACCATGGAGACGTCTTCAGACAGTGCTGGCTCTTTGGCTTTGAAACGGAGATGAGCACCACCCTCTAGAGTCGGCAACGACTAGCACGTATGTCCGAGGGGAACCTTTACCTTTTACCTTTAAGTAATATCATCAGTGCTAGTATAAACAAACCCTGATGGTGTTAGCTAGTTTGTGTCATGAAATGTCTGCACGAAAACAACCAAGCTCAGAGAGCACCAAGTACCCCTCATTTCAATCCTGAGCTACAAATATTCTCCTTTATTGGAAGATTAAATATATTGTTTTTATTCTAACCAGGGAAATATTGTCATAATCTAAATGGTTAACAATTCTGGTAGAGTATAACAAGAGCTACTTCTAAGGATAGTGACTCAAAAGAAAATGTGAAAAGATTAGGGGAAAAAAATACTTTTCAGGAATACTGTATAGACCAGTGTTGATGAACCTTTTCAGCACAGAGTGCTGAAATGGGAACATGCGCACGGGAGAGAGCACCGAACCCGGAAGAGCAGGTCCCTGGCGTGTACGCATTCACGCATGGGAGTGCTGGAAACCGGAAGATCAGTTCCCCGGTGCACAGATGCACGCCAGGAAGCTGAGCTTCCGGTTTCTGGCATGTGTATGCATGCCGGTCACCTGGTCTTCCAGTTTGTGGTGCATATGCACACACAAAGACCAGCTGGCTGGCGCTCGTGCACGCAGCAGAAACCGGAAGCTCAGCTACTTCTGGCAAGCATGCCATAGGTTCGCCATCATGGGTATCGACAATACCGTATAGAGAAAAAACTGAAAACTGAAGCAAAGCATCCCATTTGCTTATTCCAATATATCTTCATAATCTCAATTACAGTTCTTTTAACATTTTTAGATAACTATAAGAGAATAGTAAATTATGTGGGTTGAGCTAATCATATAGCCAGGCATGCACATTTCCAATTCTATAGAAATAAAGTTGAATGAATTTAGAATGTAACCCAACCAAAATATTATTTCACTTCTTCCATTTTTGGTACAGTGTGTATTTTAAGTTCAGATGAAATGAAAGAATGGCAACAATGCTGAAAATCAGAGATTTCATCCACAGGAAAAGGCTCTTGCTTATTTAATTAGGGGCCTAATTCAATGTTTTATTTCACATACTACACAAGAAACTGTGTAGGAGCTGTTGTTGCAGAGTGGTTAGAATGCAGTATTGCAGGCAAACTCTGCCCACGGTTCTGAATTTCGATGCTGACTGGCTCAAGGTTGACTCAGCCTTCCATCCTTTATAAGGTAGGTAAAATGAGGACCCCGATTGTTGGGGGGGGGCAATAAGTTGACTTTGTATATAAATATACAAATAGAATGAAGACTATTGCTAACATAGTGTAAGCCGCCCTGAGTCTTCGGAGAAGGGCGGGATATAAATGCAAATTTTAAAAAAATGCAAATACTTCCTTTATGAGAAATATTTGATCCTCACATCCACCCCCCATTCTCTCTCACACACACACACCTCAAGCCTTTAAATTGGACTGACTGGAATCAAATTGCCATCTGAATATCTTGTGTTGGTACTCGCAAGAACAGGGGGACCCATTTATATGACTGGGAATGTTCCTTCAAGTCCTCAAAATCCAGCCTCATGATGAGATACGGGCCTCCATTTTGCATTGGTAAAATGAGTGGCCAACATACCTGGCTGGATCTGCAGTCCTCCATGAAATTATTCAGTGAAAACTTTTGCATGCTGTTCTTCAACTTTGCAAAGAGATACCTTCAAAGCAGCGGAAAAACATTGAAAACACTGGGGGGTTTGAAGCAGCTTGTCTGAAAGCATTAAGCAACCACATTCTCCAGGAGGACCTCAAAGGGCTTTTCCTCTTTTTTTGTGTGTTTCTCTGCAAGTGTGTTTGCAGAGCTGTTTCCCAAGTGGCCACGCATGCACACCCAATCACAGGCCACCAGGAAGCTCTTCAAAGGAGCTGAGCTAAGCCAAGCCTTCCACGTGAGTCAGCCTACTGCAATGCTCCAAGAAGGATTCCTCGTGGACATCCACCAGCTTTGTCAAGCCTCCTCTGAATGTTTTGCACTATAAATTATTAGCAAAATTATTTTTAGATTTACCCTCCAAAAGCCATTCAACATCGGAGATAAGCTGGGCTCAAAACAGAGCAACTCTGTTAGGTTAAGTTTCATCAGCCAGTAACGGCTGCCTAGCTATTGATCTAATTCACAGCAAAATAATTGAACTTTTAAAGGTGAACGTGGGAGTATTATGGCTTGTCACATGACCTATTACAGCCAACCAGTCCCTGTGAAAGGTTTCATGTACTATAACAATTGATATTGATTTATTTAAGTTTTGTGAGTCCCCAACGTACAGCCTTAGGGCATAACTCTGCTTCCATTTATTTTATTTTATTTTTTGGGATGAAAAGTATATTGTGCCTTTCCATGGAGTTTTCCTTCACTTGACTTATATGTCCTGAGCTGGAAACAATTCTGAAACAGGCTTCGTTCAGGTTAGCATATCTCTGAATCTAAACTGGATTTAAAAACCTTTTCAATTTCTAATCAATGCACCCTAGAGGTTTTTCTTATTTTATTTCATTTACGTTTAGAGCGATTTTAAAACCATTGCTTTTCAAAGAGAAGCAATGAGACTCATTTGCACAGCATTCGGCTGGTTGGTCTGCTGGAAATGGGACATCTCAGTTCAAATCACACAGGTCAGCCAGTAACTCATTAGAGAAGAAGTCTTCAAACTTGGCAGCTTTAAGACTTCAGCTCCCAAAATTCTCCAGCATAGTTATTGGCCCCAATGGAAAGGGTGCGCAACTTGGGCGTCCTCCTGGATGGGCGGCTGTCGTTTGATGATCATTTGGCGTCCGTCTCCAGGAGGGCTTTTTACCAAGTACGCTTGGTTCGCCAGTTGCGCCCCTTCCTTGACCGGGATGCCTTATGGACTGTCACTCACGCTCTTGTCACTTCCCGTTTGGATTATTGCAATGCTCTTTACATGGGGCTGCCCTTGAAGTGCACCCGGAGGCTGCAGTTAGTCCAGAATGCAGCTGCGCGGGTAATAGTGGGAGCAACTCGCTGCTCCCATATAACACCGATCCTGCGCGGCTTGCACTGGCTTCCTGTGGTCTTTCGGGTGCGCTTTAAGATTTTGGTTACCACCTTCAAAGCGCTCCATGGCTTAGGGCCCGGGTACTTACGGGACCGCCTGCTGCTACCTCATGCCTCCCACCGACCCGTACGCTCACACAGAGAGGGTCTTCTCAGGGTGCCGTCCGCCAAACAATGTCGGCTGGCGGCCCCCAGGGGTAGGGCCTTCTCTGTGGGAGCTCCTACGCTCTGGAACGAACTTCCCCCTGGATTGCGTCAATTGCCTGATCTTCGGACCTTTCGCCATGAGCTGAAAACACATCTATTTATTCAAGCGGGACTGGCTTAATATTTTTTAATATCTTTAAATAATTTTAAATTTTTTAACCGGGGTTTTATTATTTTAGGGTTGTAATTTTAAATTTTAAATTTTAATTGGCCATTTTCTAATATGCTCGGTTTTAAATTGTTGTTTTAATTGCATATTTCTTATTTTTTATCTTCTGGCTGTACACCGCCCTGAGTCCCTAGGGAGAAGAGCGGTATAAAAATTTAATAAATAAATAAATAAATAGCATGGCTGTCTGGAGAATTCTGGGAGTTGAAGTCCACAAGTCCTAAAGCTGCCAAGTTTGAAGATCTCTGCATTAGAGGTTGTAAACCGCATCATCCCTCCCTTTTCTGAATGGGATTTTGATTGCAGCAATGGAGAGAAATGACCGGACAAACAGAGAGAGAGGAAGGGGGAAAAAATTAGAAGAGGGAGAGAGATAACATTAATTTTACATGACATTAAGTATACTTTTTCCCCTTTGAAAATCATCAACATTGAGACCAAGAGAGAAAAATGAGATGCTTCGTTATCTTCTCCATATAAGATTAGAACTTTAGGCCATTTAATTAAACTGACTGATATACACTTAGGGACAGACAAAAGAAATTACGGCTTCACACCATGCATTCTAAACACAGTAATTTGTCACCATAAGGTGACAAGAGCTGATACATTCACCTCTAGCTTAGGCAGCTTTGGAAAGGATTAAACAAATCCATGCCGGCTAACAATCTCACTAGCCATCACAGCAAGCGAAAGCAAGGTGAGCTCAAAGAGGTGGGCTTCTTGGAGAAGCCAGAAGGGTTCTGTTTCCTTCACTGCTGTGCTAAGTGTGTGTTCTGGCTGGCTGAAAGTCCTTTGAAGTGGGTCAAGATCAGGATCAAGTCAGCAGGAACCGGTAACGAAGTAAGCTGTTCTTGAGGGATTTCAAGGAAATAAGATTCACCAGGGGTCAAGGAAAGGGCCATGAGCACCAGGCATTGAAAAGGTTCCAAGACATTCTATTCATTCTATTTATCTGCATATTCTGGTAGAAAGAAATTCCCTGAGGATGGGCTCCAGCATGAGTCCAAAAGCTCCAGGGATCTGGTCCCAGTGATCCACCCAGATTGGATCCTGCAACATTATCCTGGGACACCTATATTTGCCTTCATTCACTCTATTTATTGTTTATAGAGCATTCTATGTCATTCTATCCAAGGATGAAATCTGAGGTTCTTGAGAAGCTTGTTCACAAGGAAAGTTTTTAAGGAGTCTTTTTACTCTCAAGAAAACTTTCTCCTAGGCGTTGGACATTTTTCCAGGCTTTTTCCAGAGACTATAACTGGTCTCTGTAGAATTCAGAGCTAGCTCAAATCTCCCTTCCTACCCAGATGGGATACCCTAAATTGTGTTTTTTCAAATTATGAAAACACCCGTGGTGGGATTCAGCCGGTTCTGTCCGGTTCGGACGGATTGGTAGTGGCGACTGCGGGAGGCTCTGCCCACCCACCTGGATGTAATGCATGAGCAGTGCGCATGCACTCACATTTGCAAACCGGTAGGGAGGGTAAGTGAATCCCACCTCTGGAAGTCATGCTGTGCAATTAGCAGAAATAGTAATAACAAAACTAATCTTAAACATTTTGAACTCGGTACAAAGAGAAGAATTGTTTGAAAAATCAAAGGCAAACAAATAGAGGCTGAGCGTTGACAAGGTAGATTCCACTAGTGATGGCAGAATCATGAGCCTACAAGAACTCAACATGGCAGCCACTGAATGACAGTCCAGATGAAACAATGTTAATCGGATTATGAAACTTCTGAACCAACTCAACAACAAAGGACTGTATTTAGCACAGAAAGTCCCTGGAGTTGAAGTGGGATATCATGCTTTATGAGAAGACATTATAACCTTCCAGCAGTAAAAAAAAAAATCAGTCCAGATTGCATGGACAGCATCAAAAGGCACCATTCTATGTAGTGAAATGATCTTCCATTCTTAGGACAATCTGCCAAACTGAAGGTGACCTAGTGAATCAGTTACGTTAATGTCCCTAGGCATTCAAATCAATCTGAGCAAAGGTAACATTTAAGGGGAAAACCCCACTCAAATAACCGTTAGTCATCAATTGCTGCTTCCAAAGTTTTTTTTTTCTATTTTGGTCAATCTATTGGGAAGAAAAAAAAATGCATCCTCCGTGATTCATTTTGAAAAAGCCCTCAGTTATATGCAAAAAGGAGGAAGTAGGAATGCTAAGGAAATCACACTGATTCAAAGGAGGTTGAATGAAAGTAAAGGTTGCTTGTCAGGCCCACGTCCAGAGATGAGGTAGCAAAATCCAATCCAGTTCGATCGTTCATTTGCTTGCTCCTGATGGACAGAATCTTGCTAGACTAAACTTATAACTTTTTAATCTTATTAGATATACCCTGAGATATTCTAGATTGTGGGTCTCCTGAATCTCCCCACTCCCTCCCCCCATACAACTCAAAACTGCACAGTCTCTTAATCGTGTTGGCTGGGGAATCCTGGAAATTGACATCCACCCATCTTAAAGTTGTCCAGGTTGAGAAATACTGCATGTGGGAATCACTATTACTGTGTTTCCCCGAAAATAAAACCCTGTCTTTTATTTTTTTGAACCCTGAAATAAATGCTTGGCCTTATTGCCGTGCGCTCAAAAGCCCGATTGGGCTTATTATCAGGGGATGTCTTATTTTGGGGAAAACAGGGTATTTATTGTATTATTTCTTTGCTATAGTCCTTCAGGTGGAAGGCCTGATTTCTTTCTGAAAATATCAAAGGCTGCATTTGAATTTTGTCCCTTTTAAGGTCTTAATTTCAATCAGAGCCTAATATATAGATCCTGTTGAAATAATTGTTAAGCCAAGCCCAGAGACAAGACAGTGAGAGCCGATCAAGTTCAATCTTTTATTTGCTTACATCTAATGTCTAATTACATCTAATGTAATATAATATAATATTACATATAATATATTATAATATAATATAATATAATATAATAATTATATTATATAATTTTTTATTATATATTTATTATATATATTATTTTATATATTTATATATATATTATATATTATATATTATATATATATATAATTTTATATTATATAATTATATAATAATTATAATACATATAATATATTATAATATAATATAATATAATAATTACATAGAATAGAATAGAATAGAATTTTTTATTGGCCAAGTGTGATTGGACACACAAGGAATTTGTCTTGGTGCATATGCTCTCAGTGTACATAAAAGAAAAGATACGTTCATCAAGGTACAACATTTACAACATCTAATGTAATATAATATAATATCAAATGACATTACATCTAATGTCATTTGCACCTCTATAACTGTCTGGTTCGGTTCTGCAACCCAACAAGAAAAACACAGACTTCAGAGGATAATTAGAACTGCAGAAAAAATAATTGCTACCAACCTGCCTTCCATTGAGGACCTGTATACTGCACGAATCAAGAAGAGGGCCGTGAAAATATTTACAGATCTCTCACATCCAGGACATAAACTGTTTCAACTCCTACCCTCAAAACGATGCTATAGAGCACTGCACACCAGAACAACTAGGCACAAGAACAGTTTTTTCCCGAAGGCCATCACTCTGCTAAACAAATAATTCCATCAACACTGTCAGACTATTTACTGAATCTGCACTACTATTAATCGTCTCATAGTTCCCATCACCAATCTCTTTCCACTTATGACTGTATGACTATAACTTGTGGCTGGCAATCCTTATGATTTATATTGATATATTGACCATCAATTGTGTTGTAAATGTTGTACCTTGATGAACGTATCTTTTCTTTTATGTACACTGAGAGCATATGCACCAAGACAAATTCCTTGTGTGTCCAATCACACTTGGCCAATAAAATTCTATTCTATTCTATTCTATTCTACTCTATTCTATTCTATTCTAATGGATAAAAACTTGCTAGTCTAAAGCTATAACTTTTTTACCTACTAAATATATCCTGATGGATTCTAGGATGTAGAACATAGATTCATAAGGCTGGCAGAGACCTTGGAGCAGTGGTGGATTGCCCTCAGTTCGGACCGGTTCTTGCGAACCGGTAGTAAAACCGGGGGGGAGGCTCCGCCCACCGACCCCGACGTCATCAGGAAGCTTCTGCGCATGCATAGAAGCAAGTGCACGAGTGAAGCAAGCGTGTGAGCGTGATCTCACTATGAACTGGTAGTAAAGATAAGTAGAACCCACCCCTCCCTTGGAGGTCTTCTACTTCAACCCCCAGTCCAAAGCAGGAATCCTCATCCTATCATGGATAGTTGTCCAATCTTTTCTTGAAAATATAGCTCCCTTGAACCTCTTCCCCCCACCCTTCCCCTATCCAGCTCAAGAATGCTCAGACCCTTAATCTGAGTCTCTTTCTGGGAAGGCTCTGAGCTAGCAAAATGTACTCCTCTCTGCTACTGCAGGTGCACAGTCCAGCACACTGCTCCCCTCCTTTGCTTGCAGAGAGTAACTCATCTTAGATTTGACAAATCAACTGTGGACCATTTTAACTGGAGTCTGAATTGGGCAGATGCAGCAGCCCTCCAGCAACAATCCAAGAGATACACAAAGGTGCACTTCCAGAACCAAAGAGGGCCATAAATTCAAGGAGAGAAAAATGGCATTATTTGAATAATTTAATAAAGAAGTGGCTAGATCTTTCTTCATCTCTCATCTTTGGACACAAATGCAGTATGCATACTATAACATACATGATAGACATATGCCCTGTATTGGAGATCTTCTACACCACACACATTAGACAGAATGCCAGGTCTGTCTGTAACAAAAACAAGCTTCGTCTACAATTTAATCATGGATGAGCCTCCTAATGGAAAGCTTCAAACAATTAAGAGGCTTCCTAAGATACTTGCAAAGCTCTCTTCATTATGCAAATAAGGTGACTTGAGATGAGGATGGTCCATATAAAAGGCTGTTTATTGAGCTGGTCTCAAATGGCAAACTATACTTCAATCCAGACTTCTGTCTCAGGATCCTCAAATTGGGTGACTTGAAGGAACCTGGAGTACCCATACAGCAAAGAGAATAAATTAAAACTTTCTGAGTGAATTGAGATGGCAGTTCCCCAGATGAGAACTTGGTCCACCGAACTGGAAAACATCAGTCTGAGTAAGGATGGAGGGTTGCTTTGTTGAGCAAAAATTTAGACTCTTCCTTGCTACATCATGTACCGATAGAATTGCTTTAGTATGTATGGTGTTTAAAAAAGGAACATATTTTCTCATGGCTCTTTCCTCCAATTCTCAGTCTATTTAAATGTGCTAAAATGTTTGCTGTTTCCTTTCAATCCCCCAAATTTCCTTCAGACACCACTTTATATCAGGAATCCTTAAACCCAGATTTTGTTCATTCCCTCCACAACTAAGGAAACCAAATTAATAACTTTGCATTAAATCTAAACTGGGGATTAAATCTAAACTGGGGATTAAATCTAAACTGGGGATCTAAACTAAAATCTAAACTGGGGATTAAATCTAAACTGGGGATTAAATCTAAACTGGGGATTGCATTAAATCTAAACTGGGACTTAAATGGCACCTTTAAAGTAAATGGTTATGCTGGGTTGTAAACTTTCTGAATCTAGCCCAGATTTTTCCCTTTATTAAAAGAGAGGAATAGAACGGTGCAGCCAGACTAACACTACAGCAGGGGTGTCAAACTCTTTTTTTTTTATTTCTTTTTGTCACAACAGTATACACAAACATTGTCATAAATAAAACAACATATCTTGAAGAAAATATATATATATATAAGTAAAAAAAATATGTATCAACTATATTAAATTGATATAATGAAGGGAACAATAGGACAGGAACGGTAGGCACTTTTGTGCTCTTATGCATGCCCCTTATAGTCCTCTTAGGAATGGGGTGAGGTCAATAGTAGACAGTTTTTGGTTGAAGATTTTGGGATTTTGAGTAGAGACTATGGAGTCAGGTAATGAGTTCCAAGCATTAACAACTCTGTTACAGAAGTCATATTTTCTGCAATCAAGTTTGAAGTGGTTGACATTAAGCTTGAATCTATTTTTTGCTCTTGTAATATTGCGATTGAAGCTGAAGTAGTCTTTTACAGGAAGGATATTGCAATAGATGATTTTGTGTGTTAAACACAGGTCATGTCGAAGTCGACGGAGTTGTAAGTTTTCTAATCCCAGGATTTCAAGTCTGGTGGTATAAGGTATTTTGTTGTTTTCGGAGGAGCGAAGAACTCTTCTAGTAAAATATTTCTGGATTCGTTCTATTGTATTCATTATTTATTTATTTTATTTATTTATTTCGATTTTTATACCGCCCTTCTCCCGGAGGACTCAGGGCGGTGTACAGCCAAGTAAAAATTCAATATATAAACATTAAAAAGAAGTTAAAAAGAAATATTATAATGTGGCCGAAATTTTAAAACCATTTAAAATCTTAAAACATAAATACCCCAATAAAATTTCAATCCAGTCCCGCTTGAATAAATAGGTGCGTTTTCAGCTCACGCCGAAAGGTCCGAAGATCAGACAATTGACGTAAACCGGGGGGAAGTTCATTCCAGAGCGTAGGAGCTCCAACAGAGAAGGCCCTTCCCCTGGGGGCCACCAGCCGACATTGCTTGGTGGACGGCACCCTGAGAAGGCCCTCTCTGTGTGAGCGTACGGGTCGGTGGGAGGCACAAGGTAACAGCATGCGGTCCCGTAAGTACCCGGGTCCTAAGCCATGGAGCGCTTTAAAGGTGGTAACCAAAATCTTGAAGCGCACCCGAAAGACCACAGGAAGCCAGTGCAAGCTGCGCAGGATTGGTGTTACATGGGAGCAACGAGTTGCCCCCACTATTACCAGCAGCTGCATTCTGGACTAGCTGCAGCCTCCGGGTGCACTTCAAGGGCAGCCCCATGTAGAGAGCATTGCAATAGTCCAAGCGGAAGTGACAAGGGCATGAGTGACCGTGCATAAGGCATCCCGGTCAAGAAAGGCGCAACTGGCGCACCAAGCACAGTGGAAGGCCCTCTTGGAGACGGCCGCCAAATGATCGCCAAACGACAGTCGCCCATCCAAGAGGACACCCAAGTTGCGCACCTCTCCGTTGGGGCCAATAACTCGCCCCACAGCCAGCTGCGGCTGCAGCTGACTGTACCGGGTGCCGCATCCACAGCCACTCCGTCTTGGAGGGATTGAGCTTGAGTCTGTTTCTCCCCATCCAGACCCGTACAGCTTCCAGACACCGGGACAGCACTTCGACAGCTTCGTTGGGGTGGTTTGGGGTGGAAAAGTACAGCTGAGTATCATCAGCGTACAGATGATAACTCACCCCGAAACCACTGATGACCTCACCCAGCGGCTTCATGTAGATGTTGAACAGGAGGGGCGAGAGAATCGACCCCTGAGGCACCCCACAAGTAAGGTGCCTCGCGGTCGACCTCTGCCCCCCTGTCAACACCGTCTGCGACCGGTCGGAGAGATAGGAGGAGAACCACCGATAAACGGTGCCTCCTACTCCCAACCCTTCCAACCGGTGCAGCAAGATACCATGGTCGATGGTATCAAACGCCGCTGAGAGATCTAATAGGACCAGGGCAGAGGAACAACCCCTATCCCTGGCCCTCCAGAGGTCATCCACCAACGTGACCAAAGCTGTCTCCGTACTGTGACTGGCCCGGAAGCCGGACTGGAACGGGTCTAGATAGACAGCTTCATCCAGGTACCGGGGAAGCTGCCATGCAACCACACTCTCTACAACCTTCGCCACAAAGTGAAGGTTGGAGACAGGACGATAATTTCCCAAAATAGCTGGGTCCAGGGAAGGCTTCTTGAGGAGGGGTCTCACCACTGCCTCTTTCAAAGCAGCGGGGAAAACCCCTTCCATCAATGAAGCCTTTATAATTCCCCGGAGCCAGCCTCATGTCACTTCCTGAGTAGCCAGCACTAGCCCGGAAGGACACGGGTCCAGTAAACATGTGGTCGCATGTAGCCTCCCCAGTAACCTGTCCACGTCCTCGAGAGCCACAGTCCCAAACTCATCCCAAATAACCTCAACAAGACGTGCCTCTGCCATCCCACTTGGATCATCGCAATTTTGGTCTAGACTATCCCGAAGCTGAACGATTTTATCGTATAGATAACCGTTAAACTCCTCAGCACGTCCCTGTAGGGGGTCATCCCACCCCTCCTGATGAAGGAGGGAGCGAGTCACCCAGAACAGGGCGGCCGGGCGGTTATCTGCCGATGCAATGAGGGTGGAAACGTAGGAACGTTTCGCCTCCCTCATTGCCACTAGGTAGGTCTTAGTAAAAGATCTCACTAGTGTCCGATCAGCCTCGGAATGGCTAGACCTCCAGGTACTCTCTAGGCATCTTCTCCGGCGTTTCATCTCCCTCAGCTCCTCAGAGAACCAAGGAGCCAAGTGAGATCTGCGCCGGGTCAGAGGCCGCAAAGGCACGACACGGTCCAAAGCCCTCGTCGCGGAGATGTCAGAGATGTGGTATGGGTTCCAGACGGATGAGCTGTATTCAAGAATAGGTCTAGCAAATGTTTTGTATGCTCTAGTTAATAGTGTAGAGTTTTTGGAAAAGAAGCTGCGTAAAATTAGGTTTACAACTCTTAGAGCCTTTTTTGCTATGTAGTTGCAGTGGGCTTTGGCATTAAGGTCATTTGATATGAGAACTCCAAGATCTTTGACAGGGTGGGGTTTCGTCAGTAAGGTAATGACCATCAAGTTTGTACTTGTTGATAGGATTCTTTTTTCCAATATGTAAGACTGAGCATTTGCTGGTTGAGATTTGGAGTTGCCAAATGCTCTATTTCATTCAGGGCCACATCAGGGTTGTGTTTGACCTCAGGGGGGGCATGGCCAGTTTGATATCACTCAAGGGCGCCTGTGGTAGCCCGAGCACTCTGCCAGCGAAAATGGGCTCCTGAGCTCTGTCTTTGGCTGACGCGACCTCCTGCAACCCTCTGCCAGTGAAAACAGAGCTTGGGAGTCCCACCCCCTGGGCTACATGAGCTCTGTTTTTGGCTGAAATGACTTTCTACACCCCTCTGCCACTGTAAAAAGAGCTTGGGAGGGCCGCACACAGCCATCTCAAACTCCGTTTTCACTGGCAGAAACACCGCAGGCCAGTCCTTGGCTGTTTCCAGGGCAGCCCCGCAGGCCAGATCTAAGCACCCCATCCCCCCCCCGGGCCCTGCATTTGACACCCCTGCACTACAGCATTCTTTAATAAGCCAGGATTGCTGGCTTTAAGTAACACATGAACCAGCCTTTCAATCAATAAGCCGAAAACCATCTGCATCATAATTCCTTGGAAATTTCAATCACACGAACCATTTCATGATCCAGCATTCCTGATCTCCTTTAATTCTTTGATAGAGATTTTTGTAGATGCTTCCAGGTACACAGATTCATTTACTTCTCTTCCCTAAGAAAAGGCATTCAGGGCCCTCCCGCCTCAAATAAAAGTCTTTTTCCCTCCTCTTTTAACCCGCGGAACAATCACAAAGCAGCCAAGGGGAACATCATTTTGCAGACAAAAGGGGGAAAATCTGCATTTTTTTGCCTAAGCTTTCTTTTGTCAATAACAAAACTGTACACACAGCTCTACTTTGCCAAGTCTGTATTTGCACGGTGTTTATTCCAAGAGATAATACTCTGTTTCTCCAAGGTATATAAGAAATGCGAGGATAATATGAATGATCAACTGCAGAGATTTCATGCCAAATTTGCTATCCAGCAAACAGTATAAAAAATTGGAGAGAGAAAAGCTTTCTCCAAGCAGCTCAGGTTGCAGTATCTTTCCCCCAGAAAATGAGGAGTAATAACATTTGTAATATATTTACAGATACAACCTGAAGCTCTGCATCCATGAGTTATGAAATAAAATACTTAACTAAGATGGAAAACAGCATTGATTCAATTTCAAATCAGAAATAATAATTGTTTGTTCCGGATCGCAGAGGGCAACTTGAGGGGTGGGAGGGACCGAACCGAGCAAGGAGTAAAATGTCAGTAATGATCTGAGGTTACGATAAAATTTCCAGAGAGGCAATCTGGGAGTAATTGCATTTGTGGTAGCTATAGAAACTAGAAAGCTCAGCTGCACTGACAGATCTCTGTACCCCCAAACTGGGTAGCTTAACAAATGCTCAGTTAACACAAGGCCCGATTGGCACAATATTTTCCTTCCACTTAGAAATGCCATCCTAAACTTTTTGGCATGTGGGTGTGCAGCGCCGAGCTATGAGGCACTGTGACCATGTGAGATATAAGAGATACATCTTCTCCATGGCTGCACCTGCCTTGCGTACCTGCAGCATTTCCCTAGAGTCCATAAGATCCCATCGCGGTTGAGCTGTGCCAAAGAGGTAAATGCTTGTCTTTTTCAAGGAGGCCCTGAGGAAGAGGGAATGGTGGAAGTGAGGTGCTTCCAGTTAGCACATCTTGGTTTTCAGACTGTGATTGAATTTGGTTTGATCGCTCCCCAAGGTATTGCTGTTTTTCCTGACTCTTCTTTTTCCTGACTCTGTTATTATTTTGCTCTCTGAAAGGCCAAATGTGTTTGAGGCAGCATACAAGGAAGTAAGTAGTAGGTGGGTGGATAGGTGGAGAGATGGAGAGAAGGAAATATAGATAGAATGGATAATGGGAAGAAAGAGAAACAGAAGAAGGGAGAAAGAAATAGCTTACATGGATGGATGGATGGATGGATGGATGGATGGATGGATGGATGGATGTCAGGTAGGCAAACATGATTGACGCCATGCACAGAAAAAGAATGAAGACATACATTCATGAATGTATTCAGTTGATAAAAAATAGAAGTGACGGCAAGAGATCTGAAGAGAATGTTTCCATCATTCTCCATTTTAATATTATCTTTGCTTATGGACAAATATATTCAGCAGAAACAGAGCCAACTAGCCTGGAGGGGTATGGATGAAATCCCATATCAGACAATCTAGGATCCACTATTTTTAAGTGATTCATGGAATATGAGTCAGAATAAAACAAGAGATGGCTATTTATGGATAGGCTAGCACAGTGAATGTGTCATCCCTGCTAAATAAAGGAACAGTTAATAACAAAACAGATCAGATTAGATCATCTCAGATATCAGCTCTCACAACCAAAGACCATCTACCTATCCAAGGGGAATGAAGAGAAGATGGGTTGAGGATTCTAGAGAAACAACCCATTGAAGATGCCTAAGAATCCTGTATCTAACATACTCCAATTTCCTTCAGGAGGCTAGGACAGTGATAGTTAACCAATGAGGGAGCGCCGGAACCCGGAAGAGAGCAGCTGGCTGGTACACATGCACATGACGGAACCCAGAAGAGCAGCTGGCAACGGTGCTACCTCTGGTATGCGTGCCATAGATTCACCATCACTGGGCTAGGAGAAGCTGCAATAAATCTACGAGTAAATCAGAACTATTCCGTCTTGCTAGTGTTATTGCACCTACTAGTGAGACCTCTTGAATCATTCAGGCCCAACTCTTATGAGCAGGACTCTCTTCCTTTGAGCCATGTCTTGGAGTGGCAAAGGTGCAGTGTCTGTTGTTTTAGAACAACTAAAACTTCTCAATCCCTAACAATCCACCCTTGGCCATTTCTCCTCATATTCTGTCGCATCCTACTTTGATCTTGAACTGATAAGCTTGTGTGGAACCTTCCTACTGCTGAGATACAGTGTTGAGCTCTGCTTCCTATTGGTGGACAAGAGACAGCCTATTGACCCCATGCCATTCTGGGTTTGGTTTGGTTTTACCTGCCTCCTTCCAGACATCATCCTTGGCCTAGTTGTGAAGCATTCACCTGGTGAATGCTTCACATAGCAGCAACAATTGCTTACATGACTTTCCATTAGTTATACTTTTACCCTTGAAATTGCCCACAAGAGATTTGAAATGTATCCTCTGTAAAATTCAGTTGTTTCTATTCAAACCTTAAAAATCCCATGTGAAACTTCTACAGTAGGTTTAGAAGTAGGCTTCCTAGTGCAAATACTGTATTTTTTTGGACTATAAGACACACTTAACCGCCCCCAAACATAGATGGAAATGTCTGTGTGTCTTATAGAGTGAATATTGCAGTGGGAGGAGGGGTTGGTGCAGTGCCAATCAGCTGTTCAAGGTGGGATCACTGCCACCCATTCGTGGCAACGGTGCTACCTCTGGTATGCGTGCCATAGATTCACCATCACTGGGCTAGGAGAAGCTGCAATAAATCTACGAGTAAATCAGAACTATTCCGTCTTGCTAGTGTTATTGCACCTACTAGTGAGACCTCTTGAATCATTCAGGCCCAACTCTTATGAGCAGGACTCTCTTCCTTTGAGCCATGTCTTGGAGTGGCAAAGGTGCAGTGTCTGTTGTTTTAGAACAACTAAAACTTCTCAATCCCTAACAATCCACCCTTGGCCATTTCTCCTCATATTCTGTCGCATCCTACTTTGATCTTGAACTGATAAGCTTGTGTGGAACCTTCCTACTGCTGAGATACAGTGTTGAGCTCTGCTTCCTATTGGTGGACAAGAGACAGCCTATTGACCCCATGCCATTCTGGGTTTGGTTTGGTTTTACCTGCCTCCTTCCAGACATCATCCTTGGCCTAGTTGTGAAGCATTCACCTGGTGAATGCTTCACATAGCAGCAACAATTGCTTACATGACTTTCCATTAGTTATACTTTTACCCTTGAAATTGCCCACAAGAGAGATTTGAAATGTATCCTCTGTAAAATTCAGTTGTTTCTATTCAAACCTTAAAAATCCCATGTGAAACTTCTACAGTAGGTTTAGAAGTAGGCTTCCTAGTGCAAATACTGTATTTTTTTGGACTATAAGACACACTTAACCGCCCCCAAACATAGATGGAAATGTCTGTGTGTCTTATAGAGTGAATATTGCAGTGGGAGGAGGGGGGTTGGTGCAGTGCCAATCAGCTGTTCAAGGTGGGGATCACTGCCACCCATTCGTGGCAAACGGTGGCGAACAGGCGGCAGCAAATGGGTTGCAGTGAATGGGCCGCAACAGCAGGGAACAGGCCATGGTGAATGGGAGGTGGTGAATGGGTGGCAGCGGCGAATGGGGGGTGGCAGCAGCGAACGGGCGGTGGCGGCAGAGGCAGATTTTTTTGTTGTTTTCCTCCTCTAAAGTTAATGTGCGTCTTTTAGTCTGGAGCATCTTATAGTCCGAAAAATATGGTAAATGGCAAGTGGTACAAAGATCCCAGTCAATCATTAATAGATGTTCTGTGTCACAGAACAATGTATTGAAAGTAAATTTTAAGAATTGTCACTTTCATTGTTCTTTTGCAAAAAAATAAAGTGCAATAAGAGCTGCCTAATGAAGCAAAACATTGCGGGAACATTTTTAAACATTCCCACTGCAATTGGAAAGGGAAAGCAGCAGAGGACGAAGAGCTCCTGACTCAGCAGAACTAGTGATAATAGAGAAAAACAGAACTTTTTATGAATCCATATGGGGGCCGTACACACATTACATTTTGGGGATTCAGGCACGCACACTTTGGGCACTTGGTCTGGAAAAGGTAGAGCCATCACTGACCTAGTATATGACCCATCACAGAAATGCACTCATTACCAAAAGACTAGTCAAGTGTGCAGACCACACATTGTTACATGCTGTTGAAATGGCCAGCCATAAGGTTCTTTCTCCTCTAGTTACAACATTCACAACTGAACTAGCACGATATGTAAGATGGAGATGTTGCTGTATTTGGTAATTTTAATTTAAATTAATCAATTAAATAAATAAATAAATAAATAAATAAATAAATAAATAATGCGTGAAGACTGACTACCTTTTTTGTCTGGTGAGCATTCATAGAGAAAAGGACTTATCCCAGGGGTGAAATCTAAAAATTTTCCCTACTGGTTCTGTGGGCGTGGCTTAATTGGTGGGCATGGCTTGGTGGTCAGATGGCTGGGTGGGCGTGGCCAATAACAATAAATAATAAAAATAATAAACAAAGTATAAAAAAACAATAAGAGGTACCAAAAACCAACTTTCACACTTTACACACACACAACACAACACAACTGACTCAGACACAATGTAAAAGCAGCTGCACTTCACACTTCACATAGCCACAAAAAGCTCAAAAACCAACTTTCACACTTTACACACACAACACAGCTGACTCACACACTATGTAAAAGCAGCTGCACTTCACACTTCACACAGCCACAAAAAGCTCAACTAACACACACACAACTAACACACACACACACACACACACACAATGTGCCACATACAGCTTTCTGAGATTTTGTGTGTTTGTGTAGTTAGAGTGAAACACTACAGAAACACACCAAATCTCAGAAAGCTGCACA
Organism: Ahaetulla prasina; assembly: GCF_028640845.1. Lineage (NCBI taxonomy): Eukaryota > Metazoa > Chordata > Lepidosauria > Squamata > Colubridae > Ahaetulla > Ahaetulla prasina. The sequence goes on along the minus strand of NC_080544.1, from coordinate 3,558,925 downwards.
AATATTTTATTATTTTATTTTATTTTATTTTATTGTGGACTTCAAATCCCAGAGTTCCTCAGCCAGCAAAGTCAGCCAGTTGATCACCGGGGAAATAGATTAGCTGAGCGATTGATTCTGTCTGGCTGAAACTGAAACTGCTTTCGGGCTGGAAAGAGAGCCATGCGTTCATCAGTAATCAGGTAAGTGCCTTAGAATCTCTTCTCTTACTTGTAGAAAACATGTTTTCTACAAGTAAGAGTACAAGTAAGGTTCTGCTGAGGCTTTTTTTTTTTACTTTTAACCAACCGGCTTTTAAAAGTAAAAAAAAACAAAAAACACCTCTGCAGATGGTACGGTTCAGCAGAGGCAGGGGGGGTGGAGCCAGGGATTTTTGCTACCGGTCCTCCGAACCAGCAGCCACCATCGCTACTGGATCGCGCAATCCGGTCCGATCCGGGAGCATTTCACCCCTGACTTATCCAGAGGAAAAGATCCATGGAACTAATGTTCAATAGTTTTGACAAAATATTTGAAACTTCTAGTTCTGTCCTGCTTATACCATCACATATATAGTTGCTATGGCAATCAGCAGTCTGTTGAAAGTCAAGGAGATAACACCAGACAAGAAATGCTAACCAAAACAAAGTCTCTGAAAGAAATTTACAGGAGTGGTTTTAGTTTTAACAGTAGTTAAAATTTATTTCCACATATCTTATAGGATGCAATGTATCTGGCAAAAATTGTGCCATTGTCAACAATCTTTCATCATTCTGCAGTCAAAGTAACCAGAGGTGGGATTAACATACTGTGGTAACTGGTTCATCCAGCAAAGGAAATGTGAGCGTGCGGCATCAGAAAGCACAGCAATTTGCCCCCGCACACCATCCATACGTGTGTTATATCAAACAACACAGCAATTTGCTTATACACGCTGTCTGCACATGCATGTGGCATCAAAAACCCAGCAATATAGGACAGGATTGAGCCCAGGTCGCCACTACCGGTTCATCCAAACTGGTCTGAACCAGCTGAATACCACCTCTGAAAGTAACCCCATTCAAACACTATTCCCCTCTAAACTGATTTTATTGTCAGAAGCCAACTCAGTATGTCAGGGGCGAAATCCACTGTTTTGATGAGACAACTATCTAATGATGATAAAACTGAGATTATTGACATTCTGTCAATGGCTACAAATTAAACATTTTCCTTTGTTTTGGTACTGTCTTACAGGTCTATAGTATGCATATATGCATAGATAAATGTGTACATCTGTGTGTTTTTGTGAATGTAACTCATGTGTATGCATATAGTCCAGCTTGCTAATATAACATTAAGGTTTGCAAGTAAAAAAAAAAAAACACAATAAAAACATTAATATTTGGAAAGATGCCAACAGTTAATCTATATCAAAGCTCAGGAAATTAATGAGTGTTATATGCAGCCAAAGCTTCAGATGAAATATAATTATTTACAAACAAATAAAAAGAAATGGTCCTTGCTGCCAAGCTTACCATTTAGAAAGTCATGAAAGGAGGAATAGGATCATACAAATTCAGGATGCTATATGGAACTTAAAATGGCTAAATATAAATAAATATAAATAACTAAGAAGCTGTTCTATTCAAAGATCATAATAAAATTTGGTTCGATCTGAACCACCAAAATGTAAATGCAAGATGTAAATCATCTTATCCCAGACCTGTATAAAATTCTTAAAATTTTAAACAGACCCTCTAAAAATTACTGCCAAACTGGACTTTTTTATACAACTGAATGGGAACAATATGATACCCTGTTTCCCCCAAAATAAGACATCCCCTGATAATAAGACCAATCAGGCTTTTGAGTGCATAGCAATAAGGCCAAGTGCTTATTTCAGGGTTCAAAAAAATATGACAGGGTCTTATTTTCGGGGAAATGCGGTGTATATATACATACATACATACACGCATACATACATACATACATATATGAGGAATAATCCTTTAATTAAATAATTTACAAAATATTTTGCTGGGAAGGGAAGGGGCCCAAGCCACTTGTGTGTGTGTTGAAAATAATCTGTTTGGAGAGTAAGGTAGCCCTTAGTGTTAAAACAACAATGCCTCCCTGTTGTATATTCCAATGTTTATGAGACTTGAGTAGAGAAATTGTGAAATTCAGCATTTCTTAGTTCCTCTGCTAAGCTGAATGCCTCGCCCTCCCTGTTCCTGTCTCAGCCCAGTGGGAGAGCTGCAAGGGGATCTCTGGGGAAGCAGCCCATTTGGGCTTTGTCTGAGGGAAATGATGGCCTTGTTTTCTTCCTAGTAAAATGGTTGTTGGATAACCTTTAAAGCATGACCAAAATCAATTCTCCTGAAATTGGTTAATGTCAACTATTTACAGAAAAACTCAAGTCTTCCTTGATTCAAACCTAATCTTTGGCGGCTTCAAAGTTTTTTTTTCCCCCAGTGGCAATTCAGAAGACGTTTGCCACTGTCTTCTTCCATGAAATATTGTCAAATTTTCTGTATAGCCAATAGCTCTGGAATATCTTGATGGTTTCCCATTCAGCATTAACTAGGTCTTGCCCTACATAGTTTTGGAGACCACCTGCCATCAACTAACTGGCTAATTAAGGGCAACCTACAATCATAATTCTGCAACAGTCTTACATATAAACTTTTAGTATTCCCTCAATGCTTAGGTTTATAATCTGTGGTGTGGAGGATTAAATATTTTATTATTATTATTCATGAGAACTGGGTCATGCCCCACAAATGAAGAATGAATGATGCTCCATCAACCTCTCATTCTTGAGGGTGCATTATTATTCAAGTCATGGTACCAAAACATCTGCCAATTGCTTTTATGTATGTAAATGACCTTCCAAAATATTGTGAAGTCATAATAATAAGGGCAGCCAAGGCCTAAAGTCCATGGATGATATTAAGCACTAAATGGCAGTCACCAACATCCTATTGCCAGCCCAAAATTCAGTAAAGTGAAAGCACATAAGGAACAGTCTGGACTAAGTAGAGATTTACAATCTGATATTTGATTGTTCCAGTCCACTGAGTAAAACACTAGTAGACATAATTGAAAAAAATCAGACTGAGTTAATTTTAAGGCACAAAGTTTGCTTCTGAGTTTTTAATTGAGCCAAAAGAGCCAGCCAGAATCCAGGTCTTTCCTATTCTGGGTAGGACATCCAGCATCTCAGCCCCATGGAGTCTAGTTCTAGTTCTTCAGTGGTTGAGGAGGTCAAGATGTCTTTGAACGAACACCAAATCCATCTTGGTCAAGTTTAATCTCATCTGGTGTTTATTTGTCTTGCTAAAAATTTATCTCCAAATGAAAATACTTTTTCATGCAAAAAAATAAGCTGAACTGTATGTTCGGTTTATGTCACAATAAATTGTTTAGTCATTAAGATTCTGAAGGATGTTTTGCCGATTGTTTTACGCACAAGTTGATAATGTCTCAGCACCTTTATTTGTTTAACTATGAGTAATTCCATTTGTATTTTGTGTTCATGTCTTTCAATAATAAATTAGCTGCTCAAAAATTGGAACCCTTTAGATTGTATGTTAACTTTTTATCATCCTTCTTAAATCATGCAGTTTCCTGTTTATGTGAAACGGAGAAGTGTGTCTCAATCAAAGCAATTCTTAACTTTCTGAAAGCCTATAAAATCCTGAGGTAACATTTCCATTCAGCTGAGCTAATGCCAACTTCAAATCTCCTTCTCCATGCAAGGAAAATTTATTCCATTCTCAATTTTATGTGACACCAGCTAGATTTTTCCCCAAATCTAGCTTTTGATTTCCCTGATCTCTTCCAAGATTTGCAGGTAAAGACCTCAGAACAAAAAGCCAGATTAGTGGTGCCAAGTCAACAGAAGAACCTTTAACACAATAGTGAAAACGATGGTCTATGTGACATGGAGGCTAAAATGTTGGACTACCTGAAGATGGTGGGACATGGTGGCTCAGTGGCTAAGATGCTGAGCTTGTCAATTGAAAGGTCAGCACTTCAGCAGTTTGAATCCCTAGTGCCGCGTAACAGGATGAGCTCCCGTGACTTGTCCCAGCTTCGGCCAACCTAGCAGTTCGAAAGCACGTAAAAAATGCAAGTAGAAAAATAGGGACCACCTTTAGTGGGAAGGTAACAGCGTTCCGTGCACCTTTGGCGTTTAGTCATGCCGGCCACATGACCATGGAGACGTCTTCAGACAACGTCTTTGGCTCTGAAACGGAGATGAGCATCAGCCCCTAGAGTCGGGAACAACTAGCACATATGTGCAAGGGAAACCTTTACCTTTACTTTTACCTGAAGATGAAGTTGGGTTCAAGTCCCGTTTCCCCAATCATGGCAGCTCCCTGAGTTACTTTGCTTGGGAGAGATTAAAACCAAATTGCCTTGAGCTCTTGGAGAAAATGCAGGAGTTAAAATAAAACAAGGGACTTCCAGTGCTTTGAGGGTTACTACAATGAAAGGTTTGAAATGGCAATTTTTTTAAAAAATTGTGGGTTTTTTTACATTTACACTAATGAGCACCTCTGAAACCTAAAGATGGACCTTAAACACACCTGAGATTCTGTCTAGACATGATAAGTATCCTAAAAGAGAATTACTCCTTTCCCCCAAATGCTGCAGTTCCCCCCCCCATTCAACTTGGACATGTTCCTGCAGTTTTCTTGATGAAGATGAAGGAGGAGAAGGAGAAGGAAAAGGAAGATGGAGACAGGAAGAGAGGGACGAAAGGAGAAGAAGGAGAAGGCTGGGAAATGCATATACAAAAGAACTTTCAAATATCCAAGTACAACTTTCAGGGTTCCGATGGATGCCCTACTTAAATCATGAACTTCGAGCCAAGCTTCAAAAGAAATCCAGTTATTTATTAGGAGCTTCATGTTGTAATTTATGCCCCAATCATGACCCTGTTTCTCCCTCCCCCCCCCCAGGGTGTGTCATCAATCACATTCACTAATGGAGCAATTTTGCAGATTGTAGAGCTGCCCCTATAGCTGCTGTGGGTAACCCTGGGATACAGCCTTGAGAGAGTCTGGAATGTGCACCTGTCTTTGGCTGCTGTGCCATTTCATCAGTTTCCCATCCCCCCTTGCTTATAGCAACTCGAGAGCAGGCCATGGATGTCAATGTACATTTTTTTTAGTTTTTTTCTGCAGTGGCTGCTGTTGTTTCCCTGTTAATTTGTAAACTGATGCAGAAAACAGACTGAAACAACCTTATGATGTGCAAATTGAAAATTGTGATCACAGATATTAAACCGGATGTGAGAGATACTTTACCTCTTGTCATCTCTGCAGTAGACGCTTTCCTCAGAGAGCAGTGGGGAAACGAGGATGTTTTAAATTACAGACGTCTATAAGTTTGTCCACCTTGGCAAGCAATATGTTCTCCTTTAATATAAATTAAAATCAATAGGTCCAGATACTTTCCCACCCAGCATGATTATATTATCCCCAATAGAAGTAACACTCCATGCATTGTTACAGCCTCCACACACACAATACAGATAGTCCTTAACTTATGACCACAATTGAGCCCAAAAATTTATATTGATAAGTGAGACCATTCTTAAGTGAATTTCATCCCATTCTTGCCACAATGATTAACTGCAGCTGTTAAGTATGTAACAAGGTTGTTAAGTACACAACCTGGCCTCCCCATTGCCAGAAGGTTGCGAAAGGGAATCACGTGACCGCAAACCATCATAAATATGAGTCAACTGCCAAGCATCTGAATTTTGATCACATGATCATGGAGATGCTACAACAGTCACATGTGTGAAAACTCATCATGAGTCGCTTTTTTCAGCGCTTTTGTAACTGAATGGTCATAAATGAACTGTTATAAGTTGTGGGCTAACTGTACTTCCTTGAAAATCTTGTGCTTGTCTCACAAGCGCAGTGTCAGTCCTGGAAGCCATCTTTTTTGTTGGATCTTCAGGCCTGCCACATTTCCTACTGCGGGAAACTGGGAGGGGGGATTGTATGGAGCCAGGGTGATATAGTGTAATAATAACATTCCTTTCTCAGAGAGTCAAGGACATCTTGCCCTGCACCTGGGAGCCTGGAACTGGGAGGCATCTCCAGTTGGGACGATGCTTTGATTGGACGATGTGATGGATATGTGGGTGTTGGGCAGGGACTTGAAGTTTCCTTTGGGTGGGGAAAACCTGGAAGCTTTCAGATTCGGGTTTTCCCAGATGTGCCAATATGACATCTTCAATAAAATGGAACTTTGAGGAAACTCAAGCCTTGGAGTCTTCTTTCATTGGGGGTGTTATTTGGAACCCTGACACGCAATGCATTACATCCTCAAAGTCCAGGTGATCTCTGGAAACCTCCACAAACTTGGGAAGTGAACAGAACATTTCGAACCATCACACACAGGAAGGAGAAAACATGGGTGGATATCCAATTTCACAGTTACATTTTCACTCCCGCTTCATTCTCTTTAGAACAACAGGTGACAATCCCCCCATGTTTTCAGTTGCAGCTCCTGTCATGCTCTGCCAGGTTGTCTGAAATCCCCATCAGTCAAGAATGGCATAATTTACATTGTGAAATGACTAAAAAGTACTAGCAGATGGAAGACTCTAAGGCTCGGTGTGCTTTATTTTATATTTGTTTATTGGCACTGAATCCCATCTTTCTGTTTGGAAAGAATGCTCAGCAAATGTTACACAGTGGGAGGACTTGAGAAAGTCACCTTCAGAGGTGGTATTCAGCCGGTTCGGACTGGTTCACTCAAATCGGGAGCGGAAATCATGGGTGGGCATGCCCACGCGCCCCGGCTCTATGCCATCCTATTCAGGCACATTTTTGAGGCCAGGCGCATGTACAGAAGGCGTGTGCACAAGCAAAGCGCATGCACGGAAGGCTGTGCACATGTGTGGAAGGCAGGTGCATGCACGAACATAATCCGAAACCCACCGCTGGTCACCTTCCCCATCCAGCCAAGTAAGCTACTGAAGATGTTCTGAAGAATATCTTGAGAAGATCCTCTTTTGTAGAAGGCCCAAAAAGGTTCTTAATAAAAGATGAGGTCTCTTCACAGGTCCAAATGTGATTACGGTTTTAAAGGCAAATGCTAACACCACCAGTTATGCAGAGTAACCAGCTGGCCATTAATAAAGATCTTTTAGCATCAATTTTTTTATTTATTTATTAAATCTGCATTCCACTTTTCAGGATACAGGGTGCTTCCTTCTCTGGTTTTTCCCTACAGGGACAAACTAGCAAAGTGGATTGGACTGAAAAAGAGACTGACTGGCCCCAATCACCCCAATGGCACACTCGACCTTGCATCTCCTTTCTCCTAAATCCACAAGAACTGCATTTTCCAGGCTCTCTGATCATCAGGCTGTTGCGCCTTATATCAAATGTGTAAGATTCTAGTCCATGGTGGCTTTAAGCACAGCTGATTGCAATATTTAGGGCAGTAGCAAAGTAGGGATGAATATTGATTAATCTGATTTTAAGATAAAGGGGTAGCAATGCTGACATCACTTTTGTTTTTGGCATATCTGAAATACAAACTCATATAAATAAAAAAAATAGCCTCTTGGTCGGGTAAATGTATAGGAACTGACTAGAATGTTCTGACCTGGCTCCCAAACATGATAAACCCTCTAGTTAAATAAATGTTCCCTTTATTAGGAGTGCCTGCAACCCCCGCAAAAGTCTCTCTCTACACAGCAGGCTAACAAGTCTGTCCAGCAGGGGAATGAATAGTTGTCTGCCACACCTATTCATCTCCACCCCCTGCCTTTTATCCCCAGAGCTAGGGTGAGGCTTCGCTTGCAGTGGTGGCGCTTCCATCCCAAGGATCAGCCCACGGATTTCCACTGCTCTTATCTCCTCTGCCTTCTGTGCATCGACACCTCAGGCACTGGACCCAGCTGTTCCTCCTCTTCCTCATCAGCTACCATCAGACCTGGGGGCTGTTGACTCTCCATCTGAGGGCTGATGGGCGGCCCGGGCCCGGGCCAGGCTCTGCCTTTGTCTCTCTTTCTGCCAGCTCCATTCCTTCTTCCCTATTGGAGCTCTCAGACTGCCTTGATGTTGGCCCTGACTCCCACGCCTCCTCATCATTTGATTCGGCTGCTGGAGGGGCCAGCAGTCGACAGGCCACAACATAGAAGCAGGCTCTAGTTCAGTTTGGCTGATTGAAGAATGCTAAAAATTTAGTTATGGGCCCAAAATAGGTTTAGCGTCATTATGTAGTAAGACAACTCAAAGAACTGAAAACATAAATGATCAATTTGCTGCTGTGAAGTTGGCTATTGCACAATACTGGAAAATACTGGAAAAACAGAACCACAAATCATTAGATGTCTGATGTGAAAATTTGTTATTATGGGAAAAGATTACTTTTGATTCCATTAGAGGAAAAATATCCTTTTTGCGAAACGTAATAGTCTAACTTCTTTAACGCAGATTATACAAAATTCGTTGGAGTTGTGGTTTGTTTTTAGATCTTTTTAATGTGTTTGTTAACTGCTGCGATATTTTTGAATTTTAATTACCCTTATTTAATTCTCTATTATTGTTTTTACTGAATAAAAGGGGAGAGGGAGAATTATATCTGGTTAATACTTGGATGAAGAACACCCACCAGGTTAAAGGCTGGGAAATTAAAAAGAAGACGCTGAAAGAGCAAATCACTTCCATCCTGCTGCCAATAAAACTACACAGAGGTCAGCAAGATTCAAGGTCATTCAATTAAGGGTTGTCTGCTTTCTGGATAATGAATGGATGGATGGATGGATGGATGGATGGATGGATGGATGGATGGATGGATGGATGAATGAATGAATGACAGAGTAAGTCTTTTCTTAAGGGATCCAGGTGAATCATTGATGCAAACAGCGTGAATGTGCAGATCAGGCTTCATAACTAAAGAATGGCAAACTCGCTCTGCTCCTGCAAAAGAGATCACTGCAAAGCTGTGGATATTTTACATTTTTTAAAATAGTTACAGGGGGACTTTAAACCTGGACATTTTAAGCCTAGATTTTTTTTTCACTGCCACATATATCTGCCTGTGCTTGTTTCTCAGCAGGGTCAGGCATTATACTGTTATGCTTTGTCACCAGTGCTCACTGCAGGAGAGGCCTTGATTTTAAGATGCAGGAGACGGAGTCCCTGCTTTTCACAGGAGGGCATGGAAGCTTTGTTTCTTGCCAGATTCTTTTTTTATTTATTGAATGAAGTTTTATTACACATATATTAAAACATTGGACACGGTGTAACCGTCCTAGCATTCTCTTTGCCATATATACTAAGATGAAAGATAAATATCATATATACCTTATTACTGTTCTGCAACCCAACAAGAAAGACACAGACTTCAGAGGATAATTAGAACTGCAGAAAAAATTATTGCTACCAACCTGCCTTCCATTGAGGACCTGTATACTGCACGAATCAAGAAGAGGGCCGTGAAAATATTTGCAGATCCCTCGCATCCTGGACATAAACTGTTTCAACTCCTACCCTCAAAATGACGCTATAGAGCACTGCACAACAGAACAACAAGACACAAGAACAGTTTTTCCCCAAAGGCCATCACTCTGCTAAATAAATAATTCCCTCAACACTGTCAAACTATTTACTAAATCTGCACTACTATTAATCTTCTCATCGTTCCCATCACCAATCTTTTTCCACTTATGACTGTATGACTGTAACTTTGTTGCTGGCAATCCTTATGATTTATATTGATATATTGATCATCAATTGTGTTGTAAATGTTGTACCTTGATGAAGGTATCTTTTCTTTTATGTACACTGAGAGCATATGCACCAAGACAAATTCCTTGTGTGTCCAATCACACTTGGCCAATAAAAATTCTATTCTATTCTATTCTTATGTACAATTAGTCTGTTCAGTATTTACATATCTATCCTTCTTCTATCTATATTACTTACACATTTGTTTTATCCGTTATCATTCTATTGTAGTTACATACAAAACTTTAATTCTCCATTTTATGAATTCTAGTCAGTTCTTGTTTTTCAATCCTCTTTTCTGTTCCAACCATTAACATTTATTCCATATCTTGTGGTATTCTGACTCGCCTTTATTTCTCAATTCCAAGGTTAGTTCTACCCATTTCCACACATGTCAAAAAAAAAAAAATCACTTCACCTTCTAGAGGAGTGTCCTTATTTTTCCAATTTTGGGCAAAACTCATTCTTGCTGCTGTTATAATATGCATTATTAAGTAAGTTACCCCTTTACTGTATTTCGTTTCCTGCCAGATTCTTGTTGCAACCTTTGTACACACACACACACACCCACAAGCACAAATACAGGCCTCTGCTAATGTGGCCAACATTTTCCTGGCAGAGTTCTTAAGTCTTGGAGAAACTGTGGCAGCTTTAACTTTACCATGTCTGCAGATAGAAAGTGGAAGAATTCATGAGTGCCTATTGGACACTTGTGATATCTGCAGCACACTTGCCAGAAAAAAGGAGAAGATGTTGGTCGTCTTATTCCCAACCCATTGACATTTTGACAGCTCGGGAAGAAAACAAACCTCTGCCAAAAAAAAATGCCTCCCCCCCCACATCAGCCTGGGGATCAAAGGGTGGGTTTCTTGTGCTGCCTTTTAGTTGTTTTCTTGCAGACATTTTATTACCTAACTAGTTAACATCATCAGTGCAACGGGTAATAAAATGTCCGCCCTGAGCTACAAATGTTGTCTTCTATTGGAAGTCATATTTTGTTGTGACCCAGGTTCCTGGACCCGGACTCCTGGACTCGGATGATTCAGAAAGTGAGGGAGAAGACCTGGCAAGCCCTGCTTCTCTTGAGCCCTCTCCCTCCCTGGCACCCACTCAAAGGGAGGAGGAGGGGCCAGCAAGGCCTGATTCTCTCGAGCCTTCTTCTGATTTGGCAACGCCCCAAGAACAGTTTTGGAGTGATGCAAGGCTGCGCAGACGTGACCGGCACGCGCAGCAGAAGCAGCATTGGGATAAAGCCAAGAAATGATTGTCATGCAGTGACATCTGCAGAGACTATAAATAGGAGGCGGGACTTCCTGGTTTTTTGTCTTGGACAAAGCAATGAATTTGCGCGGGCAAACTGTATCAATGGAGGGAAGAATATATTCGTGAGTAATTCTGGCCTTATCTATAATTTCCTCGTTATCTCCAGAAACTTGGCAGGCCCGTGGGTAGATGTGGCCAGGACATATATCTATGTAAATAAAAGGAGAAAAGGAGGCCTCTGACTGATTCTTTGCTGGGAGTATTGGGGGGAGGGAAACAGAACATATTTTCACACATCTGGGTACCCCACTTTTTGTAGCCACATTTGAGGATTCTGTCCCTTTTATTTTGGGTTCTAAATGCTGCATCATACCAAAGCCACAATAATCTAATGGATTAAAATAGCACAATCTTACTGTAGTGGTATTGAACAGCAGGTTTCTAGTCCCTTGGACTCCATCATAAAACTGGGAGACAGCAATGCTGGAAAATCTAAGCCCCAGAGCTCACTGTAACAGCATTGCCAAAAAGGCATTAAGAGTTGTTAACCTAATTTTGCGAAGCTTCTTCTCCGGTAACATCGAACTGCAAACTAAGGCATATAAAACCTTTGCCAGACCAATTCTCGAATACAGCTTGTCTGCCTGGAATCCACATTGTATATCAGATATTAATACAATTGAGCGGGTCCAGAGATATTTCACGAGAAGAGTACCCCTCTACTCATTCCTCTACTCACAATAAAATCCCTTATGCCACCAGGCTTGAAATATTGTGCTTGGACAATCTGGAACTGTGCTAAGCATGGCCTGTCCCTAAGCATAGTGCATAAAATTGTCTGCTACAATGTCCTACAACTGTCAACTTCTTCAGCTTCAACATCAATAATACTCAGGCAAACAATAGATACAAACTCAAGGTAAATCGCTCTAAACTCGATTGTAGAAAATTTGACTTTAGCAACAGAGTGGTCAATGCCTGGAATGCTCTACCTGACTCCGTTGTTACATCTTCAAACTCTCACAGTTTCAACCTTAAACTGTCTACCCCATTCCTAAGAAGTCCCTAAAGAGGGCGTGCATAAGCGCACCAGCATGCCTACCATCCCTGTCCTACTATCCCCATTTATTTGTATTCATTACCTGGGCTCATGTCCATGTTTATACTTATACCTATTATCACGTACATGTTTGACAAACTAAATAAAAAAATCGTTGATTTTGCACAAGTTTGTGTACCATCAAACAACATGAAAAAGAGTGCATACTGTATATGCAGTCCTATAAAAACAGTTATTCCAGTTCCTAGATATCAGGAGTTTTTTTATTTATTTACAATTCCAGGAACAATTACTAGCTTCAGTTGCAAGATTTCCTTCATATAGTCATTGTTTGAGTTATAACTTTCAGTCTCCGCATCCCTGTTGCAAGTGAGGCTGCCATAAACAACTGTAACTGAGCGTGCTTTGAGGTGTTAACAATTTAAGTATTTCTTATGTTAGCACTTTATCTTTCCCTTGCATTTTCTACAGTAGCACAGCAGTCATTTGTTTACTTCCTTGAACGCCGATTGTGTTTTCTCTTCTCTTCCTCTGATACATCCAAGAGCTAAAGCAGAACCAAATACAAGAAACAAAAGAAAAATGGGAGATAAGCTTATTCAAGAATCATTTTGTTGATGTTTTGCTTACCATCTCTACATACTGTGTTTCCCCGAAAATAAGATGCTTTCTTATATTTTTTTGAACCCTGAAATAAGCACTTGGCCTTATTTTCGGGAAGGTCTTATTATTTTGGGGCACGTAGAGCAAGATGGGCTCCTCTTGCCATCTTACCTGATTTCCAGCTCTGTCTCCATAACCCTAACCAGAGGAAATAGTGGGGACCATCTGCCCATGCTTTTAAATATTTTCGGGGAGGGCTTATGTTAGGAGAAGGGCTTATTTTTGGAGGAGGGCTTATTTTCAGGGGAGGGCTTCTTTTCGGGGGAGGGGTTATTTTCAGGGAAACATGGTAGTCTCTCCAAGTTCCTCTCCATAACTGTCAACAAAGGAGGAAGGTCTTCTAGGAAAATACAACCCAAAGGATCATCTCGACAGTGTATGTCAACCTTGGCAAGTTGAGGAAGTGTGTACTTCAACTCCCAGACTTGAAGATATCTTTTAAATGACCTCTTCATTCCTTGCGGGGTAGAGTCTGGGCTACCGAATGGAGCTGAGTGTTTACTAGCTGGATGCCCTTCCTTTTGCCAATGCGGACTTTTGTTCAGCAGATATATTTGCAGTGTGCCCAGAGAGAGAACTATCTGCCTTTACCTAGGATTGAACTCACAGCCTCCTGATTGTGAAGTGAGAGCTCCACCTCTAGGCCACCGCACCGCTCCCCATGCTGTCTGGGGAATTCTGGGAGTCGAAGTCCACACATCTTCAATTTGTCAAGGTTGCGAGACACTGCCTCAACCAGTGTTACTGGTTACAAACGGGGGTGTCTTTTGGGGAGTCAAAATAGTGTCTGCAACTATTTGGAGATTCCCCCCCCCCACCTCATAGTCCTGGCCTCAAAAGACTCACTAGAGGCAAATTCCTCTTAATTTTCCTAAAACTGCAGTTCTAGAACTTTTGTTGCCTCCTGGTGCAACATATGCTGAGGAATTGAAAGCTTTTTGCAATAAATATAAGAGTCTTAAGTATTATCGCTGTGGTTCCCAAGAACCACCCCCAGCAAAAGATGCAGAGTTCCCTTCCTAAATTCACCGGGAGCTTCAAAAAACCAGCTGTCAAGTGCAAGAAACAGAACCGTTTTATGATACGAATGCAAGCTCTCCCTATAATGGAACAATTGTCTCGATGCCATTAATTTTTATTTTACTACCAATCACTGTAGCAACCAGAAGCTGAGTCTCTATAATGGTATTGTTTCTTCTGCTGAAAAAAGTCAAGCAAGTGACACAACAGGCAGTCCCTTGAATGTTTTTCCTTCTACTGTACATATTTTTCTGCCCCTCTGAAGCCAAATCTTTACTGAACTGTGGGAAAATATGAGAGCGTTTAGCAAGGCCACATCAGTTCTGTGTCAACAGAAGTCATTCCATTGGAAAGCCTCCAGGCAAAATTAGCAGTAAGTAAATCAGCCCTTGCATGGGGAACATGGGAGAAATTTATGTTCTCAAAGAGAAGATCCCAGGAGACCGATGGGGCATTAACGCATGTATTGTGTATGTGTAGCTGGGACTCCTTAGGAAGAGCTGAATTTCTGAAAATCTCTTCCACAAAAAAACTGGCCGAAAAGAATGAAAGGGAGAAGGGGCCGCTTTCAGTGGTGGATTTCAAAATTTTTTGCTACTGATTCTGTGGACGTGGCTTGGTGGGTGTGGCATGGATTGGTGGGCGTGGCAGGGGAAGGATACTGTAAAATCTCCATTCACACCCCATTCCAGGGGAAGGATACTGTAAAATCTCCATTCCCACCCTACTCCAGGGGAAGGTTACTGCAAAATCCCTATTTCCTCCTGATCATCTGGGACTCAGGAGGCAGAGAATAGATGAGGGTTGGGCCAGGCAGAGGTGGTATTTGCCGGTTCTCCGAACTACTCGAACTATCTCAAGCATGATAAAATCTATACACACTACTTTCCCATTTCTGCAGAAAACTGTTCAGAAGGTGGCTACATCACAGCATTCAGATATTACAAAAGCGAAGAGGAAAGGGTACAGGAAGTCACCACCATAGCAGTGACTTTTGTGCACACACACACACGGGGATGGGGGAGAGATCATTCCAAAAGTCAAGGGGTCTACTATTATATTGCACATCTTCGGAAACACTTATTTCTATAGCCAAAGCCTTGCAAATAGGCTGTCTCCCTCCAACCCAGAATCAGTCCTGGGGTGTATTGTTGTTATTGTTAGTTGCGAAGTCATTCCGACCCATCGTTACCCCATGCACAATGTTTTTCCAGGCCTTCCTGTCCTCTACCATCCTCTGGAGTCCATTTAAGCTCCCACCTACTGCTTCAGTGACTCCATCCAGCCACCTCATTCTCTGCCGTCCCCTTCTTCTTTTGCCCTCAATCGTTCCCAGCATTAGGCTCTTCTCCAGTGAGTCCTTCCTTCTCATTAGGTAGCCAAAATATTTGAGTTTCATCTTCAGGATCTGGCCTTCTAAAGAGCAGTCAGGGTTGATCTCCTCTAGGACTGACCGGTTTGTCTTGAAAGAAGAATAAATATTCATACTTCCCAGAATAATCCCTACCTACCTACTCTTCTCAGAGATTTTAGACACCAGCGCTGAGCTACCCAAAGCTGATCTCAAAAAGTTAAGCAGAAAGAGACTGAATTAGAATTGGGAAGGAGACCAGTAGGAAATCCCAGGGAAGGAGGGTAGACCTTGGAAGGAGGAGGAAGAGAAAGTGGATATGGAAAACTATAGCCATACTGTAGGCAAGAAAAACATACATGCATTTGTGTTTAGGTGATAGGTAGGTAGATAGATTGATGATAGATAGATAGATAGATAGATAGATAGATAGATAGATAGATAGATAGATAGACAGACAGACAGACAGACAGACAGACAGACAGACAGACAGACAGACAGACAGACAGACAGGAGAAAGAGAGGAGTGAGAGAGAGAGATGATATATATGATTCTGGACAGCATACAATTGAAATAAACATAAGAACAAAAAGAATAATACCACAATTTAAATAAAAGGAAAACAATATAAAGGCATATAAAACCTTTCGTAAAACTTACAGCACATAACCCCATTCATCAAGGCAACCCATACAATCACTGCCCCACACTCCTTTCATGAAATCATGTCTTCAGGGCCTTGCAGAACCTTACCAAACAGTTTTTTTCCACCTATCCCAGGAATTAGAAGCTTGCCTTCCCTTTGACCTGGTGCCTGGGAAAGGAGGCCTACGCAGGGCGAGGCCAGCCTCCCATTTTGGCATCCCCCTTGCAAGGCAAGAGAGGGTTAAGCAACTTTTTTCCTCCTGGCCCCCAAAGACAGACCCCTTTGTGGACACGCACAGCGGGCCGTTGACGGGAGCTACAGATTCTTTACTGAAGTTGCCCAGCAAACGGCAATGTCTGCTTCAGGGGACGTTGCCAGCCTCACACAGCTGACTCCATCTCTATGGTAACTCTGTTGCTGGGTTCTTTCAACAACAAGCCAGTCCTTGTCCTGACATCAAAAAATGCTGAAAAGTAAAATTCAGCCAAGTTGGGCAGTGACCATCAGGGCTTCACCCTGTAAAAGCGTCTGTTATCCTTTGCTTTTTAGATCAGCTCTGGGCCCAACAGAGCACCCACTTACTGCAACGCCAGCAAAATCTGAATTCCAAGATCTGAATTTTGCTGAGGGTTCAGGGGCAACAGAGCAAAAGAGGCCAGATCAGGAGGCAGCTCTGCTCCCTGATCCTTGTTGGTAGCCTTTGTCTTGGATCTGGCTTTTGAGGAAGGCTGGTGGTTTTTTTCATGTGGCTAATTCATAAGGCACAAATCCATTTCTTTTCACTGACCTTTCACTGGGTCTGAAAACCATATGGTGGAAATGAAACGGGAACAGAAATTCACAGCGTATCCTCCACCGTTTCTAAGCTGCCACTTGGCTAAACCAAGTGTTCACTGTTTTGTAGAGAAGTTAAAATCACGTCTACTTACAAAATGTTCCCATCACAATTCACACAAGTTTAGTTGCTGTGTCTTCCGCTGAAATAATTCAGTTCCTTCATTTGGTATCAACACAGCTGTGCACTAGACCTTGTTTTTTGAAATGTACTTCGTGCTTTCTGAGCTTGGTTGCTTTCTAACTGCTAGTTGAACTACTGAAGTTCGCAAATGACACAAAAGTGATTGGTCTCATTTGAGACAATGACAAATCCGCATATAGATGTGAGGTCGAACAACTGGCCTTGTGATGCGACCGTAACAATCTGGAACTGAACACACTCAAAACCGTAGAAATGGTGGTAGACTTTAGGAGAAACCCTTCCATACTTCCACCTCTCACAATACTAGACAACACAGTATCAACAGTAGAAACCTTCAAATTTCTAGGTTCTATCATATTGCAAGATCTAAAATGGACACCTAACATCAAAAATGTCTTCAAAAAAGGACAACAATGTTCTTTCTGTGCCAACTCAGAAAGCTCAAACTGCCCATGGAGTTGCTGATCCAGTTCTACAGAGGAATTATTGACTCTGTCATTTGCACCTCTATAACTGTCTGGTTTGGTTCTGCAACCCAACAAGAAAGACACAGAATTCAGAGGATAATTAGAACTGCAGAAAAAATTATTGCTACCAATCTGCCTTCCATTGAGGACCTGTATACTGCATGAATCAAGAAGAGGGCCATGAAAATATTTACAGATCCCTCATATCCTGGACATAAACTGTTTCAACTCCTACCCTCAAAACGACGCTATAGAGCACTGAACACCCGAACAACTAGACACAAGAACAGTTTTTTCTGAATGCCATCACTCTGCTAAACAAATAATTCCCTGAACACTGTCAAACAATTACTAAATCTGCCCTACTATTAATCTTCTCATAGTTCCCATCACCAATCTCTTTCCACTTATGACTGTATGACTGTAACTTTGTTGCTGGTAATCCTTATGATTTATATTGATATTGATTGTTCCTGATTGCTTATTTGTACCCTATGATTATCATTAAGTGTTGTGTCATTAAGTATTAAATTGTACCCTATGACCATCATTTGTGTTGTAAATGTTGTACCTTGATGAAGGTATCTTTTCTTTTGTGTAACTGAGAGCATATGTACCAAGACAAATTCCTTGTGTGTCCAATCACACTTGGCCAATAAAAAATTCTATTCTATTCTATTCTATTCTATTCTATTCTATTCTATTCTATTCTATTCTATTCTATTCTATTTCTTGCAGATGTTTCAGTACCCAACTAGGGAACATCATTGGTGCTAGAAGGGAGAAGGATTTGTAGAGAGGAAGAGGAGGAGGAGGAAGAAGAAGAGGAGGAGGACTGTGGGGTCCTTGGTGTTCTATGAGTTTAGTGGTTTTCTTGCAGATGTTTCATTACCCAAACTAGGTAACATCATCAGTGTTGTGCAATATATCCTAAAACATTTACTAATTCCCTTGTCATTTAAAATATTGAGTGTCATTACAAATACAGCTGGACCCTATTTTGTTTTTCCCTATGGCTTGTTTCATAATTTACAGCAGGTTTGTGGGAGGGGTGCATTAGAAAGTTTATTCTATTTTTAATCTGCTTAATAAGTAGAGTTCTTGGATGAAAAGAATCCTAAAATAATACACAGGCAGTAAAAGTCAATAATAATTATTGGGGGTTGGGCAAGGGGAAGAATCTCACAAAAAATGAAGCCTCTCCATCTGGATTCTCCATCTAGTTTTGTTTGGTGAAATCCAAAAAACAATTTTTTTTTTAGAATAGAATAGAATAGAATTTTATTGGCCAAGTGTGATTGGACACACAAGGAATTTGTCTTGGTGCATATGCTCTCAGTGTACATAAAAGAAAAGATACGTTCATCAAGGTACAACATTTACAACACAATTGATGATCAATATATCAATATAAATCATAAGGATTGCCAGCAACAAGTTATAGTCATACAGTCATAAGTGGAAGGAGATTGGTGATGGGAACTATGAAACGATTAATAGTAGTGCAGATTCAGTAAATAGTCTGACAGTGTTGAGGGAATTATTTGTTTAGCAGAGTGATGGCCTTTGGGAAAAAACTGTTCTTGTGTCTAGTTGTTCTGGTGTGCAGTGCTCTATAGCGTCGTTTTGAGGGTAGGAGTTGAAACAGTTTATGTCCAGGATGCGAGGGATCTCGCATTTTGGGATTTGTGTCCCAAAAAGAAAACATTATAGATCCTCTTCAGATTAGCCAAGATAAACATTTGCACCCTGCTTTTTAAGTTCATCTGCCGCCTGAATCCATTCATGGCTGTTTGCAGCATCCCGTAGTCATAGAACGATGATTTATTACATAACAGAGTAACAAAGTTGGAAGGGACCTTGGAGATCTTCTAGTCAGAAGAAGACCTCCTTCCAGTCCACTTTTGCCCCAAACTTCTGTTTACTTCTGATTTTCAGAAAAAGCATCCTACAGTGAACAATAAGCTTACTTAACAACCATGGAGTTTGCTTAACAACTGCAGTTCACAGGGTGATTGCAGGGTCCATTAGGGTCATAAGTCAAGTACTACCTGTATATAAAATATTAGCTAATATACATCTACCGAAATGTATATGTAAATTCTCAGTCATCCAGATCATGATTGTCCCAAAGGTGCTTTTTCAAGAGGATACTGGACTTTCTGGTTTTTCTTTGAAGATGTTTCACTTCTCATCCAAAAAGCTTCTTCAGAGCATCTCGAATGAGAAGTGAAACACCTTCAAAGAAAAATCTACCCACCTTTCTTGATTGCTGGTGGATGAAAAGAGACCTAGTCCAGAGATATTTCACAAGAAGAGTCCTCTATTCCTCTCTGCTCACAACAAAATATCTTATGCCACCAGATTCGAAATTTTGGGCTTAGATAACTTAGAACTTCGTTGTCTTTGGTCTGACCTAAGCATAATACATAAAATCATCTGCTGCAATGTCCTACGAGCCAATGAATACTTCAGCTTCAACCAAAGCAATACAAGAGCACACAATAGATACAAACTCATGGTAAACCAATCCAAACTAGATTGCAGAAAATACGACTTCAGTAACAGAATTGTCAATGCCTACCTGACTGTGATTTCTTCCCCAAATCCCCAAAACTTTAGCCTTAGACTGTCTACTGTAGACCTCACCCCATTCCTAAGAGGTCTGTAAGGGCATGCATAAGCGGACCAGCATGCCTACCATCCCTGTCCGAATGTTTTCTTTTATTTGTATCCTTTTCGTGTATTTATAATTATGTTTACACTTGTATCTGTCATAAAATACATGCTTGACAAAATAAATAAATAAAATATATAAAACAATGCAGCTAAAAATAATCTGGGCATGCAGACACATTCAATTGCTCCTAGACTTAGACTACTTCTAAGTAGACAATGCAGTAATTGTTGTTCACTTGCTGAGTCATGTCTAACTCTTCATGATGCCATGGACCACAGCATGCCAGACTCCCCTATTCTCCACTGTCTCCCAGAGTTTGACCAAATTCATACTCATTGCATTGATGACACTATCTAACTACCTAGTCCTCCACCATCCCCTTCTCCTTTTGCCTTCCATCTTTCCCAACATCAGGATCTTCTCCAAGGAGTCCTCTCTTCTCATTTGGTGGCCAAAGGATTTGAGCTTCAGCATCTGTTCTTCCAAAGAACAATCAGGGTTTGATTTCCTTTAGGATTGACTGATTGGATCTCCTTGCAGATCAAGGGACTCTCAAGAGTCTTCCCCAACGCCAATGCAGTGGAAGACCTGCTACGTTGTGCATGCATTGCAGCAACCCAAACAATAACATCCCAATTAAATATAGCAGCAATGACAATGGCAGCATTTCAGGAGACAGAGAGGTACAGTGAAATCTGTGATTGATAGCTGCAACCTCAAGTTCCATACCTTTCCCTTCATCAAAGTGAGATGCTGCAATCAAGTTAATTGAAATGTAAAATCCAAAGCAAAATTTCAAATTATGATGGCATGTTCCCATTAAGAAAATACGTTAGCGTTCGACATAGCTTTATCCAGTTCAGAGACAATAATGCATTCCCATAGTACTTTTGGCTCCATTAAAAGCAGTCCAGAAAGCAAGCAAAGTTATAGGATAAATTTGAATGCCGGTTATTAATGCCCAAAGATGTCCTTCAAACTCTGCAGACAGCAGACAAAAACTCAAGGGGAAACAGGGCACAGTTCTTTTCCATCCTCTGGAAGCATTATTCAAGATTGGCTCCAGAGGACAATCTTTGGATCACATGCAGCTGGTCCATAGGCCATGATCTAAGAAGAAGATCTAACAGCAAGAGATTGAGAATAGGAGCCATGAAGGAGAACCAACAATTTATCTTCCAAGCCAAGTTCAACTCCAATCCAAATTTTCTAGCTTGGTTAGCCCGGAAGTTCCTGGGTAGGTAGATAAAGTTGGAAGCCAGAAGGATGTGTTATTTCGGTCAGATCTTTGAAAGAATCTCTATACCTAGCAGTAATAAATCCAGTTCTAAAATTTTACATTGCTTGGAATATGGATTCCCTCCCCCCCCTTTTAAACCAGTAGTCTATTTGGTAGAATACAAAAAACATGGATTCATAAATTGTATTAAATCAAGGATCTCCAAACTTGGCAACTTTAAGACTTGTGGACCAATTCCCAGAATTCCTCAGCCAGCCATGACTTCCTCAGCCAGGGAATTCTGGGAGGAAGTCCAGAAGTCTTAAATTTGCCAAATTTAGAGACCCCTGTACTAAAGAGTTGGATAAATCAGGGTCAACTAAATTTGCGGAATAGTAAGCCATAAATCATACCAATGATTTCTGAACAACAATGGATGCAGAGCAAAACTTTGCAATGCTTCTAGAAATTCGACCAATTTAAATTGGCTGTTTCCAGTTCTTCCAAACTCTTTTACACCTCCTATACCAACAACCTTTATTTAGAAAGGAAGAGACCAGTATTTGAGTGGGTAGCAATTTCAACCAAGTAAGTGAGAATCAAAATAATGCATTTCATGTTTCCTAAAGGTCATCGTGAGATGGCTGCTGCACATACATTCAGATTTAATCACCACCTCTTCCAATTGCAAAACAAAGCTTCCTGTTAGCACACAGATGTTCAATTCACACAAGCCAACCTTCCAGTGGTAACTGGAACAGTAGGAAGCAGCTGGTCCAGAATGCAGGGGAAGGCTTGCTGGAGGCTTAGAATGCCCAAGCAGTCAAAAACAACCAATGGCATCGGTTTGACCCTTCACCAAAAGTACCTAGCCTGCTACTGTAAAAAGTACAGAAGAATCTTTGGAGAGTGGCCCTGGTTGAGAGGTAGTTCAAACACATTGAATCCTAGAGTCCAGGTTTCAACCTGTGGCTTAGATTGTGGAATGACAAAGCAACCTATCCCAATAACTATTGAATACAATGGTCTATCCAGTGGTTGAATTCAAATTTTTTTACTACCGGTTCTGTGGGTGTGGCTTGGTGGGTGTGGTGTGGCTTGGTGGGCGTGGCAGGGGAAGGATATTGCAAAATCTCCATTCCCTCCCCACTCCTGGGGGAAGGAAATTGCAAAATCTCCATTCCTACCCCACTCTGGGGCCAGCCAGATGTGGTATTTGCTGGTTCTCTGAACTGTTCAAAATTTCTGCTACCGGTTCTCCAGAATCTGTCAGAACCTGGTGAATTTCACACCTGGGTCTATCTCCACCTATCATTTAATGTGATTGTTGCTAACATAAAAAATAGGCCCAGTTATCCTTCAATCTTCCCAAAGTCAACTTTTTCTTGTCCAAATGCAAGAAATCTTCCAGATTCAACCTCCAAGCAACTGTTATTTTTTTAAAAAAACAGTAAAGATAACTTTGATTTGCCAATATTTAATATTGGAGCCGATTCTTGCCATAAGGAAGACCTTAAAGTAGAGGTCTTCAAACTTGGCAGCTTTAAGACTTGTGGACTTCAACTCCCAGAATTCTCCAGCCAGCTGTGCTGGAGCTATACAAGTCTTAAAGCTGCTAGGTTTGGGGACCCCTGCATTAAAGGATCTATCTCAAAGACAGACTCAGGATGAACGGAAATAAATTGTTTCAGGATATGAAGGGGATGCTTTCCTAATTTCTATCATACAAGATGTCCTTGGCATCCTTAGTAACTTTCGCACACCTGCTGATGGGTTTACCTCTATTCTTTTCTGTACCGCTGTCTTTATTTGAAGAAAGAAAAATAAAATGAATTGTTCAAAGCAGTTTATTTTGTGTATGTATGGGAACAATTAAGTGGCTGTCTGTTTACTAATGGAAATTGAAATGCTTCTTAGAATATCAACACTGACAACACAATTCCTCCAAGAGATGTCTAAATATTGAATATACACATAACAGCAATACATTAATAATGCTGAATTGCATTGGTTCGGCCGTCAGGCACCACATTTTAAGGAAAGAGATTGACAATATGGTTTGTCATGATGACAAACTATGCCCTAAGACAGGGATGTCAAACTGGCAGCCCCAGGGCCAGATGCATTACACACAGACCCTGCACCTATCCCAGATCCATGAATGGGAAAAGCGTCATGAAACGTCACAAGACTGTGACATGACGCTGCGAGTTTGACATCCATGTCTTAAGAGGAACATAGATAGTCCTCACTTAACAACCATTTGAAATCATGACACACTCCCCCAAAGATACTTATGACTCAGTTTAGAAGTACTCTAGAACTACGTTATGGTCCTATTTTCCCTCTCACTCTAGAAAAGCAAATCAAGATGAAGTAAGCATATAAAGACATCCTTAAGATAATTCTTAATGATCACAGCCAGCAAAAGGTAGAAAGCAGAATTAGGTAACCAGAAAGATTTTCCTTAATACAACTCCCCATTCTTCCAAATTTTTGATGCCATGCAATTTCTATCCCCTCTAAAGATTAGAGATTGCCACCTTTGCTTTCTAAACATTAATATTCTGGGTGGTGAGAATGAAATGTAGGAGATGACCAGACTGAGCCCAAGGGAGGGATTAAATACTTCATAAATCATTAGTCCCTGCGTACCTTGAACACCTGTCTTATCTCCCGCTCATTTCCCTTGACCAGCAGTAGTCAGATTCTTGTAGAGAACTTAAATTTGCGATAAATCTTTAGATTATATTTTTAGATTATAAGAGCCGTGGTGACGCAGTGGTGAGAATCAGTACTGCAGGCTACTTCTGCTGATCACCGGCTGCCAGCAGTTTGGCAGATCAAATCTCACCAGGCTCAAGGTTGACAGCCTTCCATCCTTTTGATGTCAGTAAAATGAGGACCCAGATTGTTGGGGGCAATAGGCTGACTCTGAAAACTGCTTAGAGAGGGCTGTAAAGAACCATGAAGCGGTATATAAGTCTAAGTGCTATTGCTATTGCTATATTCATTTGAACTGTCAGAATCTGATTTTTACGGCGCTTGACACAAAAGAGGTCCTTCAGCTCTTGAAATGGGCGTAAGTCTGGCCTAAGAAATAGGGGATCCCAAATGAAGAGATCTCAACGATTATGGGTACTCCTGAGCAACAATTGCTGTGTCTGGTTGCCAACAGAGATAACAACCCTCTTTTCAGAGCAATGCTGTAATCAGCTAAAAATATGCATACATTCCTCTTGCAAAAGGCAACCCACATTAGCTCTGAGACACGACACTCGACTCTTGTTTTTCAGTAGCATCAATTAGCAAACCATGTTAGGATTTGCTTTTCATAACGGCACTGAAACAATAGCCTGGAATGATATAATATAAAAATGCACTTGTATACGCTTGCCCGTTTGGCTTTATAAAGTCCTCCCTATGATAATTAGCATATTTGCTAAAGGTTTGTGCATGAGACCACAACCAAGTCATCAATGTTGGTTTTCCCACCTGTTTCCTCCCCCCCCCGCCCCGCCACATTTCTACACCATTGCTTTTTTAAAAATTAAAAACAACATAATGATTATCTCCAGCACTAAATCCCCAATCTAGAGAACACTTGGTTGTTAATCCAGTTGTAAATAAGTATATATCTCTTAACAGTAACAGAGTTGGAAGGGACCTTGGAGGTCATCTAGTCCAACCCCCTGCTCACGCAGGAGACCTGTACTAGGGATTCGAACCGCTGAACTGCCAACCTTTCTGATCGACAAACTCAGTGTCTTAGCCACTGAGCCACCTAGCCAGGCATCTCAACTAACAGGTCAGTGTTTCCACCAGATTGAAGGAAGTAGAGATGGTGTGTTCTACAGACTGTCCTTGAAGAGAATCTGGAAGCTTTAGCTGGTTATGAGAATGAGCGGCATGGGTAGTTATGTGTGTTTCCAGAAGATGTTCTGACCCGGCCTTTGCAGAAGCAAGAAACAGATTTCCCGCAAAGAAAAACCTCCTCTTTATGTACACATTGGGAATTCACTGCATTCCCTAACAGAAAGTCCAGGCAAGAGTCCTGTAAGAAGTAAACTGAAACAATAGTCCTTATCAGCTCATTATGATAAATGCAAGGTTGTGAGCCCCCAGCCGGGAGGCTGCAAATTAAGTCAGAGAAATAGACAAACCTTAGTTCTGGCAAGGCAGTCTTTGTCCCATGAAACACACGAGGAGCAAACTTTCCAAAAATGACAATGGTTGTCTGTGACAACCAAACCACTCCCTTTTCCTCCTATTTATTCCCCAGCCAGGGAGGGGCCAGTCAGCATCCAGGTTTGTTTTGCTTCCTGAGCCAGCTCATTGTCCTCCATTGTTCACCTCTCTTATCTGCTCTGTGCATACATGCATATGGAACAGGCCCCAGCTGTTCCTCCTCCTCACTCATCTCTGACTCCAAAGGCAGCTGCCTCTCTGGCTGGGAAATGTCAGACAGCCCTGACTCTATCTCTGTGTCCCACGCTGAGCATCCATCAGAGCCTTCCCCAGGCTCCAGAACTGGCCCAAGTTCTTCCCCAACCTCCTCATCGTCTGAGTCTGCTGCCAGCTCTGTTGGCAGCTGGAGGGCAACAATACTAAAATGGAACATGTTACATCTCTGCCTCATGAGCTGCATTGGTCTGTTCCAGGTGATGATGTTGACCTTTAAAGTTGCACATGACATGGGCCATCCCCTGCTCATCCCACCAGATCCAGCAGAGACTCATCGTTGACTAGGGAGTTTCATTGGGGAGGTCCTAAGTGATGGGCTTTTTCTACTGTGGTCTCTGCATTATGGAAAATCCTCAGTGGTGAGATGTAAAATTTGTTACTGCCAGTTCTGTGGGCGTGGCTTGGTGGTGGTGACCAAGGTGTGACTGGGTGGGCATGGCCAACTTTTTTTTTTACTTTTAAAAGCCTTTTTTCTACAACCCCTTTGGCCGAAGAGGTTGTAAAAAAATGCTTTTAAAAGGCTTTGACGATCCCAGCTGAGTTGCCTGATTGTCAGAAGTTTTTCTTTTCTTTTAAAAGCTTTATTTTTTGCCTTTAAAAGAAAAAAAAGCCTCTTATAATCAGGCAACTCAGTTGGGATTGCCAGATCCTTTTAAAAGCATTTTTTCTACAGCCTCTTTGGCTGAAGAGGTTGTAGAAAAAAATGTTTTTAAAAGGCTCTGACGATCCCAGCTGAGCCATGTGATCATCAGAAGCTTTTTTTTTTACTTTTTAAAGCATTTTTTCGGCCGAAGAAAAAATGCTTTTAAAAGTAAAAAAAAAACCTCTGATGATCGTGCGGCTCAACTGGACATGGGGGGGAGGGCAGGGATTTTTGCTACTGGTTCTCCAAACCACCCGCCGCCATCACTACTGGATCGGGCAATCCAGTCCGAACCGGCAACATTTCACTCCTGAACATCCTTCTCCTGAAGTGAGACTGGCTCATCCCCATTATTATTATTATTATTATTATTATTATTATTATTATTATTATTATTATTATTATTATTATTATTATTATTATTATTATTATTATTATTATTATTATTTATTAATTAATTAAAATTTTATACCGCCCTTCTCCCGAGGGACTCAGGGCGGTTTACAGCCAAAATAAAACTACAGCAATATACACATAAAACCATGAGTTAAAAAACTTATTACACAAATGGCCGAATTAAAACATTAAAATAAAACCCCATAAATTATAAAATATTAAAACATTAAAACTAATTAAAATCCTATGCCAGTCCTGCGTGAACAAACAAATAGGTCTTCAGCTCGCGGCGGAAAATCTGAAGATCCGGCAGTTGACGAAGTCCAGGGGGAAGTTCGTTCCAAAGGGTGGGAGCCCCCACAGAGAAGGCCCTCCCCCTGGGGGCCGCCAGCCGACATTGCTTGGCGGACAGCACCCTATGGAGTCCCTCTCTGTGCGAGCGTACAGGTCAGTGGGAGGCATTCGGTAACAGCAGGCGGTCCCGTAAATACCCTGGCCCTAAGCCATGGAGTGCTTTAAAGGTAGTCACCAAAACCTTGAAGTGCACCCGAAAGACCACAGGTAGCCAGTGCAGACTGTGCAGGAGTGGTGTTACATGGGAGCAACGTGTGGCTCCCACTATCACCTGTGCAGCTGGATTCTGAACCAACTGGAGCCTCCGGGTGCTCTTCAAGGGGAGCCCCATGTAGAGAGCATTGCAGTAATCCAAGCGAGAGGTAACCAGAGCATGAGTGACCGTGCATAAGGCATCCCGGTCAAGGAAGGGGTGCAACTGGCGAAAAAGGCGAACCTGGTAAAAAGCCCTTCTGGCGACGGTCGTCAGATGATCTTCGAAAGACAACCGCCCATTCAGGAGGACGCCCAAGTTGCGCACCCTTTCCACTGGGGCCAGTGATTCGCCCCCAACAGTCAGCCGCGGCTGCAGCTGACTATACCGGGGTGCCGGCATCCACAGCCACTCCGTCTTGGAGGGATTGAGTTTGAGCCTGTTTCTCCCCATCCAGACCCGTACAGCTTCCAGACACCGGGACAGCACTTCGATAGCTTCGTTGGGATGGCCTGGGGTGGAAAAGTACAGCTGCGTATCGTCAGCGTACAGTTGGTACCTCACCCCAAAGCCATTGATGATCTCACCCAGCGGCTTCATATAGATGTTGAACAGGAGAGGTGAGAGAATCGACCCCTGTGGCACCCCACATGTGAGGGGCCTCGCGGTCGATCTCTGCCCTCCTGCCAACACCGTCTGCGACCGGTCAGAGAGATAGGAGGAGAATCACCAATAAACGGTGCCTCCCATTCCCAAACTCCCTAACCGGTGCAGCAGGATACCATGATCGATGGTATCAAAAGCCGCTGAGAGATCTAATAGGACCAGGGCAGAGGAGTAACCCCTGTCCCTGGCCCTCCAGAGATCATCAACCAACGGGACCAAAGCCGTCTCCGTACTGTACCCGGGCCGGAAGCCAGACTGGAACGGGTCTAGATAGACAGATTCATCCAGGTATTGGGGTAATTGACGTGCCACCACACTCTCAACAACCTTCGCCACAAAGCGAAGGTTGGAGACCGGACGATAATTTCCTAAAACAGCCGGGTCCAGGGAGGGCTTCTTGAGGAGGGGGCCTCACCACCGCCTCTTTCAAGCTTTGCAGAAGTCCCTCAAGACCTGGTTGTGATAGTAAGCCTGGGAGCCCTGTTGAAATATTGAGATAAGCTCCTGAATAATTAATACTTCCTCTTAGTCCAATCTCTTTTAATTCTGGTTTGTGTGTGCGTGTGTGCTTTTTATAATTTAAAAGTTTTTTAATATGAATTTTAATCTGTATCTGTTGTTTTTTACTTTGTTGTATGCCAGTCAGAGACACTTGACTGAGAGATGGGTGGTTATATAAATATGGTTTATAAGTAAAATCAGTGACTACTTAAAATATTTCATTCTCTGTTACGGTGCTTTAAGCTAAGCTAAGGTGTTACCAATCCTTAATATCAATACCCATAAATATGGTGATTGTTTCGAGATCTGTGTTAACATATATAATTTTGCATGTGTAAAATTCAAACTTTTGTCCTCTCTTTTTACATTTTGTCCTCTTTTTAGAGTCTGCTTCCTCTTTTATTTATTTTAATAATGCACAACAAGTCAAGTTAATGATTGGCCTTGACAAGGAAGGAGAAGGCATATAAAAAAAAACATCACACTGTCCCAATGAAACTACCACAATGTTAATGTCCCTGTGTAAGACATCAGGATGCATATGGGCCAGTGGTGGAATTCAATTTTTTTTGCTACCGGTTCTGTGGACATGGCTTGGTGGGCATGATGTGGCTTGGTGGGCATGGCAGGGGAAGGATACTGCAAAATCCCCATTCCCTCCCCAGTCCTGGGGGAAGGATATTGCAAAATCTCCATCCCCACCCCCACTCTGGGGCCAGTCAAAGGTGGTATTTGCTGGTTCTCTGAACTACTCAAAATTTCTGCTACCAGTTCTCCAGAACCTGTCAGAACCTGCTGAATTTCACCCCTGATATGGGCAGAGTTGGCATCATAATCTCATTGCGTATACAGCTCGTGTGTGTATGTTGTCACAGCTTGTCACAAACACCAGCATAAATTGGGGAAAAAAGCACAAACATATGTTTTAGATTTATAAACTATACTGGGAAGATGAGATGCTTAAACCTTATCTTAAACCAAAAGTGGATGGATAGAAATACCTCAACAAGGAGCATATATTTCATGGGCTGATCCTAAGAAGATATTTTTACTAAACTTTACTTGATTATTGTAATGTACAAGGTGACACAATCTAATTTAATGAAGGATATTTTTAACAAAGAATAATCTGACAAATCAATATAACAATTCACTCCGAGGTGTTTTCAAATGGCTGTTTTGAATCCAGAGAAAACACTGAAAGCCATTGATGGTGATATAATGTGAACAACCTTTTTTTAAATTTATTCATACACTCAGAATCTCTGGGCAGCATTTCAGTTTAATTTTTAGGAATACAGACACATATACGCACCGGGGTGAAATTTGATTGGATCAGACCAGCTTGGGCGAACCAGTAGGGACGATTTGAATTGGTTTGCTGAACTGGTAAAAATCACCCCTGGTTGGCCCCGTCCACACCCGCCTGCTCGCCGCTCACCTCTTCCGGCCACTGCAGCCTGATCCTTTAAGGTAGTCCCCAGGAAGGAGGGGGCCAGGGGGGACCATAAATGGAGCAGCAGCTCTGCTGTGAATGGAGGGAGAAAGTTCAGCTTCTCTCTGCCACAGCATTCACTATGAGCCCTTCTTGTGCTCATACACACATTTTTTCCTACTAGGTTCTGTGGGCGTGGCTTGGTGGTGGGGTTCATGTGGGCATGGCCATGAGTGACATTGAGTTGGCCATGCCCACTCAGTCACAGGACCCACCACCACCAAGCCACACCCACAGAACCGGTAGGGAAAAATTTGAATGCCATCACCGATACACATACTCCTCAACAGGTAGATCTGCTCAGCATTGGGGAAGAAGTGTGGTGGAGAATTTGCATTGGGTTATAAATTACACATCAAGAGAGCTGAATATCCTTTCTCCTAAAATTCCCGGTTGTACATCCTTCACAAACTAAAGCAAGAAAGCCAGTTCCCCTATTTAATTGGCTTTTCAACGCCACCTTTCAATCTCAAAGAACCCTGAAGGTGACTCAAATAGTAAAATACAATTAAAGGGTTTTTTTCTTTGACCAGCGGACAGCCAACATAGCTCTAAGGCAGGGGTGTCCAAACTACGGCCCGCGGGCCAACTGCGGCCCGCGGGTCAGTTTTTATTGGCCCGCAGCAAATTCTGGAAGTATAATTTAATATGGCCCTTTTAAGGCCAAGTAGGCTCATGCTCCTCCCCATGGGCGGGGAATAATGAAGGGAGGGGGCAGAGGAGGCGGCAAGCGGGAAAGAGGCTGCTGGCCGTGCCTGCCCCCAGCAGTTCTACCCTCGCCTTCCTCGGGCAGGGAATAACCTCCCCATGTCGGACACGCGTGGCGGCAGTGACAGCCATCGAGAAACAGGTGAGGAGGCGGCAAGCGCGAAAGAGGCTGCTGGCCGTGCCCGGCCCAGCAGTTCTATCCTCGCCTTCCTTGGGCAGGGAATAACGAAGGGAGGGGGGGAGGAGGCGGCGGCAAGCGCGAAAGAGGCTGCTGGCCGTGCCCGGCCCAGCAGTTCTATCCTCGCCTTCCTCGGGCAGGGAATAACGAAGGAGGGGAGGAGGCGGCAAGGGGGAAAGAGGCTGCTGGCCGTGCCTGGCCCAGCAGTTCTATCCTCGCCTTCCTCGGGCAGGGAATAACGAAGGGAGGGGGGGAGGAGGCGGCGGCAAGCGCGAAAGAGGCTGCTGGCCGTGCCCTGCCCAGCAGTTCTATCCTCGCCTTCCTCGGGCAGGGAATAACGAAGGGAGGGGGGGAGGAGGCGGTGGCAAGCGCCTTGTGTGTCCAATCACACTTGGCCAATAAAAAATTCTATTCTAGTCTATTCTATTCTATTCTATTCTATACTATATACCACTTCACAGTGCTTTTATAGCCCTCTCTAAGTGGTTTACAGAGTCAGCATATTGCCCCCAACAATCTGGCTCCTCATTTTACCCACCTTGGAAGGCTGGAAGGCTGAGTCAACCTTGAGCCTGGTGGGATTCAAACTTGCCAAATTGCAGTTAGCTGGCAGTCAGCAGAAGTAGCCTGCATACTGCACTCTAACCCCTGAACCACCGTGGCTTACAGAAGTTCCCTTCACTCTGTAGCCTGACAAGAAGTTTAGATGAGGTGAGTGAATGTTACACGGTCCTTCCTCCTTTCCATTTTTCTCTAGTCTTGTTGGGACTACAGAATTGCATCTGGCAGTATCTTAAAGCAGGAATCTCCAACCTGTGGACTTCAACTCTCAGACTTCTGGGGTTGAAGTCCACAAGTCTTAAAGTTGCTAAGGTTGGAGAGCCCTGTCTTAGACTACTGCAGGCTGACAATTCAATCTGATTGCAGCTTCACAAATCTTCTGGGAAGATTTCAGAATAACAGAGTTAGAAGGGACATTGGAGGTCTTCTAGTCAACCCCTGTGCTAGGGCAGGTGACCCTATGCCATTCTGGACTAATGGCTGTCCAATCTTTTCTTTAAAAGCCTTAAAAGCTTTAGTTTAAGCCTGAAGGCAAAGCACAGACCAACCTGTTGGATTGAGCAACCCATCAATATGTCTTAGACCCTTTGGGGTCATTGCCACTAGTTTTAAAATGTTTTCTTTCTAAATTACATTCCAGTTTCCTTTCTCCCAACAAACAAAGCAGAAATAACTATCTTTTAGAAGTGTTTTGTGGGTTCACATGCTGGGTCCAACAGGGAAATTAAATTAAGAACATTAAGCCCAGAGTTACTCAACAGTGAGATGGGCGACCTATACATTAAATAAATATTATTTCACCAATACACAAAGAATGTAGCCAATATAGGCCATTAAATGGATTATTCCCCATCCAACATCTACCCACCCTGCCCCATTCTATTCTGCTGGAATGTTTTGAACTTTCGTAAAAGATTTCGCAAAAGAGGAAAGAATGAAAATACCAGGACATTTCTCCTGGCAAAAAACAAGTCGTAATCAATGATTAATGATCAATGTTCTCACTTGAGAGTCATTGCAGACTTAAAAGCAATATCCACATTGATTTCTAATATGGAGAAGGCTTCCCCTTTAACAAAAACTACACAAGCTAATGATTATGTAATAATTAAACAGCAGCCATCTAAAATGTACTAATGCTATAAGAAGTGCTTATCCTACTGTGAATTAAGTTGTCACCACCATTTTTTTTTTTAGGGAAAGGAAGATGCTGATCTGGATTAAGAAGAAACAATCGCAGATTCAGGCCATTGTTTCTCTCGATAGTTCTTGCGACAATCCTCAACCTGGAATTACAACAGTCACTCTCCACAGATAGAAAACTACCACCTCTCTGTACAAGAAAGATGTTTCTCTCTTCTTGTTGTTCAGTACCCAAGTCCGACTCTTTGTGACCCCACAAAGCACAGCAAACCAGCCCCCCGACCGCCACTGTTTCCCCGAATCTGCCCAAACTCATGCTCACTGTGTCAATGTAACCAGTAGTGGGATTCAAGTAATTTAACAACCGGTTCTATGCCCTAATGATTTCTTCCAACAACTAATTTGCCAAACTGCTCAGAAAGTTAACAACCGGTTCTCCCGAAGTGGTACAAACTGGCTGAATCCAACCACTGAATGTAACCCTCTCTGCTTTCCCCTTTTCCTTTTGCCATCCATCTTTCCCAACATCAAGGTCTTTTTCCAATGAGCAAGGTATTCTCTAGTTGTATATTATCAGCTGACTTCAAACCTGAATTTGATTGGCTCACCTCATATACTGTACCAGTGCCAAAACTGTGGATGCTAGAGAAAGTTCCATCAAAACAATTTTCTAAGCCTATACAACTTGTCCAGATAAAGTTCTGAAGATTTTCTAGTCTCATCTAGTCTCATCTCATCTAGTCTCATCAATATCTGAGGGGTTGCCTAAGAGAGGAAGGGGTCAAACTATTTTCTAAAGCACCTGTAGGCCAGACAAGGAATAATGGATGGAAACTGAACAAGGAGAGATTTAACTTGGAAACAAGGAGAAATTTTCTGACAGTGAGAACAGTCAACCAATGGAACAGAAGTTGCCTTCGGAAGTTGTGGGAGGTTCATCACTGGAAGCTTTCAAGAAGACACTGGACTGCTATTTGTCAGAAATGGTGTAGGGTCTCCTGCTTGGGCAGGGAGTTGGACTAGATGACCTACAAGGTCCCTTCCAACTCTGTTAATCTGTAATCATCTGATCAGTTCAGTATTCTGACTTCTAGCCTGTTCATTTCTATAGGTTATTTTTCCCTCTGGCCTATTTGATCGTTACTCACCAAAGTCAAAAGAGATCCTTACAAACCTTCTTTGGCTCTGGCTCTCATGCCAGAATCCACCAAATCTGAGGCCCAAAAAACATTTAGTCCTTTGTTTTGAAACACAAATCTACAGCTGACAGCTGAGTGTCCTCCAGGTGCTTTCATCTACACCCCCAATAAGTACAGAGAAGGCAGCAGGACACGGCTGGGAGATGAATATGATGAATAGGTTCCACTTTCAGAAGAGACTCAAAATATTTTTCTCATACACACCGGAGTGTCTTTCTTTTTTCCTCACCTCCTGCTGAGTGGGTATAAAAGAGGGGATCATCCACAGGTGTCAAGCGTTCTTTTAAAAGCATGACAGAAAAATCAACAATGATAGATAGATTCCGCCCTCTGGCAACCAGGTGTCCCAACCTTTAATTGTGAAGTTTTTCTTTGCGATGGCTGGTCATGCCAACAAACTCTCTGCCTTAGGATGGATGTCAAGTACGGGTGGCAATTTATTTATTTTTTGGGTTGGGAGAGGGGGGATAAGAACAACCTTCAGAAGACTTCTTGAGGTTGACCTTCCGAACAAACTTGAAAAGTGACATTTCACAGTAAAAATCTGCACTGCAGCATAACGGATTAAGCTTCTCCGTCTTATTTATAATTGTGCCATGCAAACTCAGTGCAAACACAAATGTAGCTGATCAAGTATTTTATCTAGAAGTTCAACTCTTTTTTGCTTCCTGTGCACGATGCAACCCAACTAATCAGAGAAAGAAACCAAACGAAAAGAATAGGGACATCATTTCTGTGCAAGCACATATTCGGGCAGGCACAAAGCATAATAATTTGCAAAACCTTCAAGCTACCTTGAACACAGATGAAGTTTTACATGCTCAACTATCTCTAGAATAACCTTTTCAGTATCCATGCTGCTTGGTTGTTTTCAAATGCCACTTTCACAAAATAAGCTGAATTGGAGGACGTTCTTGTTTGCTTTCATGTTTGGGAATAGAACTTGAAGTAGATCCTTTGTCGGTGGGTTCTACAGTAATGAGCAGATAATTATGGCACAATATCAGAACCTCACATGGCAAAGGACTGCAGTCTTTTTCCTGCCTCTCCCCCCACCACCTTTTAAAGATCGTAAAGAGGTGATGAATCTCTACACATAACATCTCCTGAGCTAAATTAAGCTCGGAAATGCCTTCAAATGGATGTTGACTCATTCATTCTATATGTTATCACCCAGCAAGGTGGCAGCATGGAATTGATTTTGGCTGGGGTTGAAAAGCAGAGCAGAATCCATCCTTATTAGGATGATAGATCTCAAGGAAGAGCTGACTTGTTGGAAAGGTTTTTTAAAAAATATATTCCAGAAGAAGACCATACCTGATGGATTAAACCAATCCATATAGACGAGAGGTCGAACGACTAGCCTTGTGGTGCAACCAAAACAATCTGGAACTGAACATGCTCAAAACCGTAGAAATGGTGGTAGACTTTAGGAGAAGCCCTTCCATGCTTCCACCTCTCACAATACTAGACAATACAGTGTCAACAGTAGAAACCTTTAAATTTCTAGGTTCTATCCTATCACAAGATCTAAAATGGACAGCTAACATCAAAAACATCATCAAAAAAGGACAACAAAGAATGTTCTTTCTGCGCCAATTCAGTAAGCTCAAACTGCCCAAGGAGCTGCTGATTCAGTTCTACAGAGGAATTATTGAGTCTGTCATTTGCACCTCTATAACTGTCTGGTTCGGTTCTGCAACCCAACAAGAAAGACACAGACTTCAGAGGATAATTAGAACTGCAGAAAAAATAATTGCTACCAACCTGCCTTCCATTGAGGACCTGTATACTGCATGAATCAAGAAGAGGGCCGTGAAAATATTTACAGATCCCTCACATCCAGGACT
This sequence comes from Ahaetulla prasina, assembly GCF_028640845.1. Lineage (NCBI taxonomy): Eukaryota > Metazoa > Chordata > Lepidosauria > Squamata > Colubridae > Ahaetulla > Ahaetulla prasina. The sequence continues at coordinate 3,523,494 of NC_080544.1, read as the reverse complement.
TAAACTGTTTCAACTCCTACCCTCAAAACGACGCTATAGAACACTGCATACCAGAATAACTAGACACAAGAACAGTTTTTTCCCGAAGGCCATCACTCTGCTAAACAAATAATTCCCTCAACACTGTCAAACCATTTACTAAGTCTGCACTACTATTAATCTTCTCATTGTTCCCATCGCCAATCTCTTTCCACTTATGACTGTATGACTGTAACTTTGTTGCTGGCAATCCTTATGATTTATATTGATATATTGACCATCATTTGTTTTGTAAATGTTGTACCTTGATGAACGTAGCTTTTCTTTTATGTACACTGAGAGCATATGCACCAAGACAAATTCCTTATGTGTCCAATCATACTTGGCCAATAAAAAAATAAAAAAATTCTATTCTATTCTAAAACCAATGGATCTGTTTCGATATTTGTGGCAGAGTACATAATAAACTTTATAAACTTTATTCATAAAGTTTATTTTACTCTGGGGTAGGACAGAAGGCTCACTACAAGTACTAAAGTTAAACAGAGGCGACGATATCGTGACTATTAATTCTGAGTTTATTTTCATTCCTTTTTCTCTGCTTTTTTCAAATGGCCACATCCCTTTCTGGATTGCGATTCCTGAGGCAGGTAGTCCTTGACTTAGGACCATAATGGAGTCTGCCCAGAAGTCAATGTAAAGTGGGTCACCCATGTGATTGGCCCAATTTTAAAACCATGTTTGCAGCAGTCATTAAGCAAACGGCATGGAGACATCAAGCAAACCCCTGGCTTGCTCTGGGCTGCTTTTGCAAAAAGAAAAAAACAACAACCCAGAAGTAAATGCTGGTTTGGAGCAAATGTATTGTAAAACATGGCCATAGACTGTGGGTCATTGGAAAGGGCATAGATGCAGCCAATTACTGAATGCCTGAGATGCAACCACATGACTGCAGGGTGGCACGGCCATCCAAACTTCAGAACCAGTCATAAGTACTCCCAGGGAGGCACATCATAACACTGAATGGTTGTTAATTAAGGATTACCTTTATATCAGCGGTTCTCAACCTGTGGGTTGGGACCCCATTGGGGGGTCGAAGGACGATTTGCCAGGGGTCACCTAAGACCATCGGAAATATGGGAAGTATACTTGCGAGTCGAAGAATCGCGCTCCAATGGTTGACTCCACAAGCCAACTGGAGGCTCTTCAAATCGCTAGCCAAATTCGGCTTCAGGCGCGATGAATTTAAAAAGAGAGAAATCTTTGCTCTGATGTCTCCCTCTCAAGCCAGCTGCAATCACTCCCAATCGCGAGCCTAAACTGGCTTCAGGCACGATAAACTTAATAGGGGAGGAGTCTCCGCTTTAATGTCTCCGTCCTCAAGGCAATCGCAAGCAGTTCAGATCGCTAGCCAATACGGCTTCAGGCACGATAAATTCAAAACAAAAATAATTTTATGGTTGGGGTCGCCACATCATGGGAAATTGTATTAAAGGGGTCTCAGCACTATAAAGGTTGAGAACCACTGCTTTATATCATTTAAAGCAGGGGTGTCAAACTCAAGGCCCATGGGGCAGATCCAGGGTGCAGGGTCACAGGGCGGATCCAGCCTGTGGGGTGCTTGGATCTGGCCCACGGGGCCACCTTGGAAACAGCAAAGGACTGGCCAACGGTTCCTCTGCTGGCAAAAACGGCGCTTGGGAGGACGACACACAGCCCTCCTGAGCTCCATTTTCGGCTGTGATGGCCTCCAGCAACCCTCTGCTAGCAAAAATGGAGCTTGGGAGAGCCACGAACGGCCCTCCTGAGTTCCGTTTTCCCTGGCAGAGTGCTCAGGCCACCACAGATGCCCCAAACACGAGTGACATTAAGCTGGTCACGCCCATCCTGACCATGCCCACCTGAACACACACACACACCCTGAGGTCAAACACAACCCGGATGTGGCCCTCAGTGAAATCGAGTTTGACACCTCTGGTTTAAAGGCTGGGGAATCCTTCAACTCAGTGAAACTTCAGCACTTAGTTGTAAGACTATATAAAAAGTTTAGAAAGTGACGAGTGAAGTTGATGGATTATTCCATTTAAAATGATTTCCCTCCCAAATTTAGACTGTTTTGCAAAGTTAGAGTCTTGCAAAGATGAAAGGAGGAGGGAAATTTAACTTAATTCAAAATGGGAGAACAGAATCCTCTCCAATCACTGAGTGAGGCAGTGCATTTCATTTTACTTTGAAGAAAGCTGGCCTTTCTCCCCGTCTTAAAGATCCCTGTATCTTCACCATAAGGGTTCTTTGAATGCGAGTCCACTCTTCAGTTTTGTGTCAGTTTTCAGAAATCAGTGGGATGGCAGATGGAATAAAGAAGAGAGATCATGAAACAATGTGAATTCCAGAGGGATCTTTTTCAAGCAAAGTAGCTTTTGTAGTTGCTCTCCTCTCTCTCTCTCTCTCCCTCTCTTGCTCTTTCTCTCTCTCTCTCTTTCTCCCTCTCTCTCCCTTTCTCTCTCGCTCTCTTTCTCTCCCTTGTTCTTTCTCTCTCTCTCCCTCTTGCTCTTTATCACTCTTTCTCTCTTTCTCTTTCTCTTTCTTTCCCTCTCACTTTTTCTCTTTCTCCCTCGCTCCCTTTCCCCCTCTCTCTCTCTTTCTCGCTCGCTCTCACTCTCTCTTTCTCCCTCTCTCCCTCTCTCTTTCTCTTTCTCTCCTCTCACTTTTCTCTTTCTCCCTCGCTCCCCCTCTCTCTCTTTCTCTATCTCTCTCCCTCTCCCTCGCTCCCTCTCTCTCCCTCTTTCTCTCTCTTTCTCTCCCTCATTCGCTCTCTCTCTCTTTCTTGCTCTTTCTCTCTTTCTCCCCCCTCTCTTTCTCTCTCCCTCCCTCTCACTTTTCTCTTACTCCCTCTCTCCCCTTTTCTCTCTCTTTCTCTCTCTTCCTCTTTCTCTCTCTCATTCTTTCTCTCTCTCGTTCTTTCTCTCTCACTCCCTCTCTCTCTCTTTTGCTCTTTCTGTCTCTCTACCTCTTTCTTTCTCTCTTTCTCCCTCTCCCTCTCCCTCTTTCTCTCCCTCTTTCTCTCTCTCTCTTTCTCCCTCTCTTTCTCCCCCCCTCTCTCTCTCTTTCTCCCTCCCTCTCTCTCTCTTCTTCTCTCTTTCTCTCTCCCTCCCTCTTTCTCTCTCCCCCCCTCTCTTTCTCTTTCTCTCTCTCTCTCTCCCTCTCTCCCCCTCCCTCCCTGCCTCTGTCTCTCTCACCTTTGTGGAGAACAATAAGAGCTTCTGCAGTAGTTCTTTAGTAGGAATGGAGCAATGCAAGATTAATTGGGTACCTTGAGACAATGGAGGAAAACAAAGCAGTTGAAAGAAATATGTAATGGTGAAAAATGGAAAAAGATTAATCTTCTTTGCTTGTCTATCCATCACCGGAGTGAACCATGCAGGCCTACTATAGCATTGCAAAGCGTGTTCTTCCAAATGTATTCTTGGATCTTGGAAAGAGCCTCATGCTCATTTGAGGGGGGAGGATGGGATAGCTGGAATCAGCCACAATTTCTGGGTTCCATTTGCTCTGAAAAATCCCTTTTCCTCATTTCCATTCCTGAATTGTGGGGAGAACTCTAATGCATTAAAACATTTTTAAAGGAGACTGAACAGATGTTCCCAAATCAGATCATGGCCAAGCAAGTAAATTCAACACAAGACCAGATTTAGGTAAATAAGAGCCAATCCAGCTGCAATCTTTGGTATTAACCAATTTTTGAACACCAAGAAGAAATACATGTTGTGTAAAAAAAAAGAAAAAAAGAAATTTATTTCAAATAAATACAGTAAATAAGTAAGTATAGGTATTGTATAAGTATAAGTATTATGACCACAACTGACCCCAAAATTTATGTTGCTAAGTGAGAAATTTGTTAAGTTAGTTTTGCCCCATTTTATGACTTTCCTTGCCACATTTGTTAAGTGAGTCACTGCAATTCTTAAATTAATAACACTTTTTTTTGTTTTTGTTTTTATTTACATTTATATCCCGCCCTTCTCCGAAGACTCAGGGCGGTTTACAGTGTATAAGGCAATAGTCTCATTCTATTTGTATATTTACAAAGTCAACTTATTGCCCCCCCAACAATCTGGGTCCTCATTTTACCTACCTTATAAAGGATGGAAGGCTGAGTCAACCTTGGACCTGGTGGGACTAGAACCTGCAGTAATTGCAGGCAGCTGTGTTTTAATAACAGGCTTCTTACAGCCTGAGCTACCACGGCCCTTAAGTTAAGTGAATCTGGTTTCCCCATTGACTTTGTTTCTCAGAAGATTGCAAAAGGAGATCATGTGACACCAGGACATTGCAACCATCACAAATGTCAGTTATCAAGCATCTGAATGTACACAACGTGACCATGGGGATCCGGCAACGGTCATAAGTGTGAAAACGGTCATAAGTCCCTTTTTTCAGGGCTGTTGTAACTTTCAAACGGTCACTAAATGAACTGTTGTAAGTTGAGGACTTCCTGTAAGTAGCTGGACTACTTTTGAGGCATAGTTTCATACAACCCTGGCTGCTCCTGCCTTTCTTTTAACTACAGTATTATTACTACTATTAACAGTAGAAGCAAATGAAATACATGTGTCTATGAGATCTTGAATATCACTGATTCTTTTCCATTATGTTACCGCCTTTAAAGCACTCCATGGCTTAGGACCCGGGTACTTACGAGACCGCCTGCTGTTACCTTATGCCTCCCATCGACCCGTACGCTCTCACAGAGAGGGCCTTCTCAGGGTGCTGTCCGCCAAACAGTGTCGGCTGGCGGCCTCCAGGAGTAGGGCCTTCTCTGTTGGAGCACCGACGCTCTGGAACGAACTCCCCCCTGGCTTACGTCAAGTGCCTGATCTCCGGACCTTTCGTCGTGAGCTAAAAACATATTTATTCATTCAAGCAGGACTGGCATAAATAGTTGATTTTAAATTGGGGTTTTAGTAATATTTTAAATTTTTAAATTTTTTAAATTATCAGCCGTTTAGTAATAGTTCATTTTAAATTCTTTTAATTGTATATATTCTGTATTTTATTTTGGCTGTAGTCCTTCCCTGAGTCCTTCCCTGTAGTCCTTCCCTGAGTCCTTCAGGAGAAGGGCAGTATAAAAATTTAATAAAATAAATAAATAAATAAATATACAGCTGCTCTGTGGACCTGAAGCTCCATTCTGTTTTCACCCGACACCTCTGGCTCTTTAATTTCTATTACGTCAATAGACTAGGCCAGGGGTGTCAAACACAATTTCATTGAGGGCCACATCAGGGTTGTATTTGATGTCGGGGGGCTAGGCTGGGTATGGCCAGAGTGGGTGTGGCCATTCCTGTCGGCGCCTGTGCCCAAGTGTTCTGCCAGCAAAAACAGGTTCCCGAGCTCCATTTTCGGCTACCACAGCTTCCTGCAACCATATGCCAATGAAAACGAAGGTCAGGAGGGCCGCATGCAGAGGGTTGCAGCTGTGGCAACCAAAAACAGAGCTTGGGAGCCCGTTTTCGCTGGCAGAAGCACCGCAAGCTGGTCCTTTGCTGTTTCCAGGGTGGCCCCACAGGCCAGATCTAAGTACTCCACGGGTCAGTTCCAGCCACTGGGCCTTGAGTTTGACACCCCTGGACTAGGCTAATGTTTCTCAACCTCTGCAATATTAAGCTCAGGGATGGGATTCAGCTGGTTCAGACTGGATCAGGCAAACCGGATGCTAATTTTACATCTGGTTTGCCAAACTGGTAATAGCAAGGACTGGCTGGCCCCACCCAGCCTGCCCCACCCAGAAGTCTCCACAAGGCCCATTTTGGATGCCAGGTAAGTGAAGAGCCTGTGTGGAGGCTCTGCGAGGGTGAAAAATGGGCTTCCTGGACGTTCCAGAAGTCTGGAAATGGGCCCATTTCTGGCCTCCGGAGCCCAGTGGAGGCTGTTTTTGACCTTCTGGAGGCTTGAGAAAAGGGGAGTTTAACCCTGGGGAGGGTTAAAAACGGGTCTCCCAGAAGTTTCGGAAGTCCTGAAATGGGCCTGTTTCCAGCCTCCAGAGGGCCTCCAGAGCCTGTAGGAGGATGTTTTTGCCCTCCTGGAGGCTCAAGGAAAAGCTCCAGAGCTCAGGGAGGGCAAAAACGCCCCCTGCTGTGGTGCAGGAGGCTGACTAGGCCATGGCCACCATGGCCACACCCACCCAGCAACTGAGCAGAGAACCCCTTGTTAAAATTTTTGAAACCCACCCCTGGCTGACAGGTTTGCAGGACCTCAGTGGTCAAACATCCAATGGATCAAAGGGAAAGTCTCATCCCCACTAAGAGTAATCTAAGTCCCACAGAGACCTAAACTTGATCCATAAAGCCATTACCAGCATCTAAATTTTGGTTCTTGGGAGAGGGGAAGTTGGTTTGGCTGATTTGAATCTATTCCCACACCCTGGCTCACACTACTACCCAAGGGAAAGGTGACAATGCACAATCGTAAAAGATGGTTGAGCTGAAATAGACTACTGAGCTCGGAACAAACCTACAAATATATCTACATCTACCTTTGTGGTTTATTATCCAACAGGCTTGTATGTGAAATTAAATCAAAATTGCCCTGTAAGACCAAATTTGTCTTGGGAAAATATATAACAAAGTTAGTAAGTTTTAATGCAGAATGAGCAACGTGAAAGCAAAAGCATTGGAAAAGGAAAGAAATTAGTGGAAGATTAACATTTTAAGCAGGCTCACAGTTAAAAGAGTGAGTAAAGAGAGATTTTTAACCATGAGATAATGTCAAAGAAAATGTGGGAAACAGGTTTATATGTAACCTGTAAACCAGTGGTGGGATACAACCAGTTTAACAACCAGTTTGGTGAGTGTGCATGCATCTAACACGCTTGCACACAGCGTTCAAAATACAGTAATTTGAAGCTCAGCTGCTTACCTTCTAAGGCAGCCCCGGTAAGTAGAACAGCGGAGGAGCAGAAATCAGCTGTATCGCACAAATCAACTGAGCCAGAAAGAAGGAAATATAGGACAGGATAGGGTGGAGCCAGCTGATCACCACCCGAACCAGTCTGAACCGGCTGAATCCCACTCCTGCTGTAAACCCAGTGGTGGGATTCAAATAAATTAACAACCGGTTCTGTGCCTTAATGATTTCTTCCAACAACCAGTTCACCAAACTGCTCAGAAAGTTAACAACCGGTTCTCCCGAAGTGGTGTGAACTGGCTGAATCCCACCACTGTGTAAACCCAATTCATTCATTTAGCTCAGTATCATCACTGTTTTTTTTTTCCAAAACATGGAACATCTTTCCAAAAAACTTTCCAAGCAAAACTAAAACAAAATTATGAAATAAACAATCCAAGCAATACCAACCTCAGGCCTACTTTCAACAGCTCTTATGGTTTCTGCACCCAAGACAATAATGCACATTATTATTTTCACTGATTACCCTGAAATGAAATTGTGGTTCTGGGGAAAGTTTAAAGACATTTTAAATTCATGTAGCAATATTCAGGATTCCCAACCGGCTTGTTTTTGAACCAGTCTGGCTGGCATTTTGTTGATCCCATTTGATTTTCCAAAGGAAAGTTCAAGGTGGGATTTATGGAATTAATTGGAGAAGGGGGGTAAGTTCTCTTACAGATCAGCACAATTACCATATTGATGAGAGAGTAAGCCAGATTTTTCCTCAAATAATTCCTTCTGAATTAAGGCAGGGTAATAAGAATTGAAGAACTTGTTAAAAATAAAGTAATGAGTGAGATGTTCAAATGGTGTTCAAATAGTGACTAATCTCATCCTATGTAAGTTTGGCTGACTTTGAAGCTAGCTGTTCTTGGGGCTGTTTCCTTGGTGAATTTAACCCTTTGTGTAAGGCCCAAAGAAAATTTCGGTCTCTTTCCTTTCCTGTTCAGTTCTCCTCCCTTTACAAAATCCAGTTTGATCACCATTGGGATATTTCTTTTCCCTCCCAATGTGGCTATCGTCCATTTCCTCCTCCTCTGCTTTTTATTTTAATTATATAAATATGCAAAACATATAAAGTCACTAGCTTATTAAAAAGCAGAGATATCACCCTGCCAACAAAAGTGTATATAGTCAAGGCTATGGTTTTCTCAGTCGCAATGCATGGCTGTGAAAGTTGGACCATAAGGAAGGCTGAGCGCCAAAGAATTGTGCTGAAGAAGACTCCTGTGAATCCCTTGGATTGCAAGGCGATCCAACCGGTCAATCCTAGAGGAGATCAACCCTGGCTGCTCTTTAGAAGGCCAGATCCTGAAGATGAAACTCAAATACTTTGGCTCCCTAATGAGAAGAAAGGACTAACTGGAGAAGAATCTAATGCTGGGAACAATTGAGGGCAAAAGAAGAAGGAGATGACAGAGAATGAGGAGAGAACTAGGGATGAAATGCTCCCAGTTCGGACTGGATCACCTGATGGCAGGGGGTGGTTCAGAGAACCAGTGGCAAAAATCCCTGCCCCCCTCCATGCCCAGCTGAGCCGCACAATCATCAGAGGGTTTTTTTTTTTACTTTTAAAAGCATTTTTTCTTTGGCCGAAAAAATGCTTTTAAAAGTAAAAAAAAAGCCTCTGATGATTGCGCGGCTCAGCTAGGATCGTCAGAGCCTTTTAAAAGCATTTTTTCTACAACCTATTCAGCCGAAGAGGTTATAAAAATGCTTTTTAAAGGCTCTGACGATCCCATCTGAGTTGCCTGATCGTCAGAGCTTTTTAAAAGCATTTTTTACAACCTCTTTGGCTGAAAAAATGCTTTTAAATTTTTTTTTAAAAGTTGGTCATGCCCACCCAGTCACATTACCTCCACCACCACCAAGCCACGCCCATAGAACCAGTAGTAACAAATTATACATTTCACCACTGGAGAGAACCAACCTAGAACTAAGGAGAAATTTCCTGACAGTTAGAACCATTAATCAGTGGAACAACTTGCCTTCAAAAGTTGTGGGTAGTACAAGAGTGGAGTTTTTATGAAGAAATTGGGCAACCATTTCTCTGAAATGGAATAGGGTCTCCTGGTTGTGCAGAGGGTAGGACTAGAAGATCTCCAAGCCCCTTCCAACTCTTTCATTCTGTTATTCTGCTATGTAAATGTTAATAGGTAATAAGATTATTTAGCTTTTTCATTCATAACTCAATATGACTTTGAAAGACTGTTGCAGATTACATCAAAAATGTTTTGCAATAAGGGTTTCTGTCTTGAACTGATTATTTTATATTAATGCTTCCACAATATTATGATTTATTATTATCTGTGTATGCTAAAAAGCAAATTTAATAATGACTAAAAAGAAAAAAGAAAAAGAAAGGGAAAGACTATTTAGTTGTGAGTTTGTTTGGTTTTTAATTTGCTGCTTCTGTTGGAAGAATGGAAAAATAAGTTGTGTGTTGTATGTATTTGTGTGCGAGAACGATCATTTTTGGTATATGGAAAAGGAGTTCCATTGAAGTACATTATCTTGCAGGAATAATCATCCATCCATCCATCCTTAGAACATCTGGGATTACAACTCCTAGGTCTAACTTACGGGTACTTACGGGACCGCCTGCTGTTACCTTATGCCTCCCATCAACCCGTACGCTCCCACAGAGAGGGTCTTCTCAGGGTGCTGTCCACCAAGCAATGCCGGCTGGCGGCCCCCAGGGAAAGGGCCTTCTCTGTTGGAGCACCTACCCTCTGGAATGAACTTCCCCCCGGTTTGCGCCAAATATCTGACCTTCGGACCTTTCGCCGGGAATTAAAAACTTACTTATTCATCCAAGCGGGACTGGCCTGATTTTTAAATTTAAATTTTAAATTTTAAATTTTTGTAATTTTATATGGGTTATTTTAGGTTGGGTCAATTGACGGTTTTAATTCGGCCATTATTGAATATGTTTTTTAAATTGTTATTTTAACTTTGTATATTTTATTGTTTTTATCTTTGGCTGTACACCACCCTGAGTCCTTCAGGAGAAGGGCGGTATAAAAATTTAAATAAATAAATAAATAAATAAATAAATAAAAACTTTTCAGTTGTAGTTGCTCAACAAGCTGGGGAATTTTGGCCTTTGTTTACTTTAGAATAGAATAGGGTAGGGTAGAATAGAATAGAATAGAATAGAATAGAATAGAATAGAATAGAATAGAATAGAATAGAATAGAATAGAATAGAATAGAATTCTTTATTGGCCAAGTGTGATTGGACACATAAGGAATTTATCTTTGGTGTATATACATACATAAGGAGAATAAAATACATTCATCAAGAATAAAAACAATACAACATTTAGTAATAGTCAAGGTTACTAATAAGTTATCAAATTGTACTAGGAAACAAATAAAAACAATATAAATTGAAAGATAAAGCGACATTGTTATAGTAATAAGTGGGAAGAGATAGATACTAGTAAGGAAGAGAATAATAATAGTAATACACTCTTAGTAAATTATTTGACAATGGGCCATTAAGGCCTGTGTCAGTCTATTCTACATAACAAAGATCTACCTCCTGTAGGCAGAGCCATAGTAGGAATTACCCTCACCCAAGATACAACAAAGATAAAATTAGCCCTCTACCAGTAGTGAAATCCTAATTTTTTACTACTGTGTTCTGTGTTCTTTGTGTGCGTGGTGTGGCTTCATGGGTATGGCTTGGTGGATGTGGCAGGGGAAGGATATTGCAAAATCCCCATTCCCACCCCACTCCGGGGCCAGCCAGAAGTGGTATTTGCTGGTTCTCCAAACTACTCAAATTTTCCACTACCACTTCTCCAGAACCTGTCAGAACCTGCTGGATTTGAACTGCCCTCTACCCATCTAGCAACAGAACTCACCACCTGGGCACCTGGGGAGATTGCATCACCCAGCAAGGCTCAACCAAACTTAGCACACAGACAGACTACAGAGTTGCCCCTGCATGGCCCCATGGGAGTCTGACAACCAATCAGAACATAAGCTCAAATTCAAAGCCCAACAATGGGCGTAAAACCAAAGCACTCTCAGCATCTCTGCCCTTTTCTGCTCAGGATTTCAAGCCATGTGATCCTGTTCATCAATAAACCTTCTTTCCAAACAGTTTCCATGAATCCAGTGTCTTTTTCCCCGCTTGGAACAGAACCCAGAAGGATATTTCTTCCAACACTTCTTTTCCTCCCTTTAACCAGAGTTGGAAGAGGAAGACCAACAGACAGAAACCATCTTCCCTTCACCTAGTTGAAAAACAGAGATCCCTCAAGGCCAGAACTTGAAAGCCAGTCTGAAGATGCTCAGTGCTCATCCTGTTTACCAAACTGCAATGTCCCAAATCACAGCCTGGAAAAGGAAACCTTTAAAACAGAAGTGTTTTTAGCCATTTGGTTTTATTTTGCTAAAGTAGCAGAATGTACAAACAACACGCAACAGCAAAGAAACACACTTGAACCTTAAACTTGCCGGGATCAAAAGCAGAGACAGGCCTAATGGATGGGCTCATTCAACATGGTGACTAGGCTTCAGAGAAAGATGACATTTGAAGGAAAATCCATGAGGCTTACCTTGAGCGCAAACAAATAAAAGAGAACCAATCTACTGTGGTTACTCACTGACCTAGAAGTCTGTCTGGGTTAAATTCCTTCTTTGAATCTGGGAAAGTTTCACTCCAAAAGTTGCTCTCTTTTTTTTTTGCATAGTCAGCTGTAAGGACATTCAAAGGAACAGAATCGTTCAACAGTTCCATTCTTTGCTATTTAACCTCAAAATGCATGTGAGTGAGGATGTTACTCTCTAGATTTATTATCAATGATGGGTATGTTTCTGATCTAACAGGACTCAAGGCACATATTCCATGAACGAATATTAGTTTTGCAATAAGAAGCTCATGATCTGAGCCACAGTGAGCTCCAGGTCTTGTTTTTTAGTAGATAGCATACTAAACAGCAGAGACATCACTTTGCCGACAAAAGTCCATATCCTCACATCCTGGATGTAAATTGTTTCAACTCCTACTCAAAACGATGCTATAGAGAACTGCACACCAGAGCAACTAGTCACAAGAACAGCTTTTTTCCAAACACCATCACTCTGCTAAACAACTAATTCCCTCAACGCTGTCAAACTATTCACTAAGTCTGCATTACTATTACTATTAATCTTCCCATTGTTCCTATCACCCATCTCCTCTCACTTATGACTGCATGACTGTTAACTTTGCTGCTTGTATCCTTACGACTATGATTTGATTGCTTATTTGTATCCTATGACTATCATTAAGTATTGTTCCTTATGATTCTTGATGAACGTATCTTGTCTTTTTATGTACAGTGAGAGTATGTGCACCAAAGACAATTTCCTTGTGTGTCCAATGACACTTGGCCAATAAAGAATTCTATTCTATTCTATTCTATTCTATTCTATTCTATTCTATTCTATTCTATGGTTTTCCTAGCAGTATTCTATGGCTGTCAAAGTTGGACCATAAAGAAGGCTGAGCGCCAAAGAATTGATGCTTTCAAACTATGGTGTTGGGGAAGACTCTTGAAAGTCCTTTAGTCTTCAAGAAGTTCAGATCAGTTAAGGAAATCAACCCTGATTGTTCTTTGGAGGGACAGATGTTGAAGGAGAAGCTCAAATACTTTGGCCACCAAATGAGAAGAGAGGACTCCTTGGAGAAGATCCTGATGTTGGGGAAGATGGAAGGCAAAAGGAAAAGGGGATGGTAGAGGAGATGGTTAGATATTGTCATTAATGCAATGAACGTGAAATTGGGCAAACTCTGGGAGATAGTGGAGGATGGGGAGTAGCTGATGTGCTGTGGTCCATGGGGTTGCGAAGAGTCGGACATGACTTAGCAACTGGACAAAAATTATATTTTATGCTCCTCTAATCTTGGAAAATGATATGAAGTCTTTAAAAACATGTGTTATATATGTAATGCTGTGAACAGTGTAAAGTTCTTTGGTAGATTATGTTAAGACTGTTGTAAATCATTTTGTCTCATTTCCAGAAATTGCATTTTTAAAGGATTTCAATTACAGGGGAACTTTCTAACTGGATTAAATTCCCAGTAATTAACACTGAAGGTGAACAAGTTATTAATTGCAAGAGATAGCAGGAGGATTGTCATTATTTCCAAGTCACAAGATTAATCTAGTATGAGATTTCTTTGTTAAAAAAAACAACCCCAAATCATGGGAGAAGTGGATTTAAAAAGAAAAATATCCAAAATTAATAGAATTCTAATGGAAATTAACTCTCAGAAGGCAATCTGCAAAATAAAACCAGTGAGGCTGCAGACATCCAAATATAATTAGAAGCTGGAGCTTTTTCTTACCCGGTGGAACTATGCAAATAATATTTTAAAGTGAGATCGGGATTAAAAGGCTTTCTTGGAATTTTCACAAAATGACAGGCGACAGTTTGGTTTGCAGGGAAATCAGATGGGAAGGTAGGAAAACATTGGAGGAGAACATGCCAGTATCAAAATATTTCCAAACTCCACCGTTAACAAAATAACCAAGTACTCTCCTACAGTGTGATACATAAAATAGGAAGGAAAAGAGATGTACAGGTCATTCCCCCACTTACAACCATTTATTTGGTAATTGTTTGAAGTGATAACTGCACTGAAAAAATAGTGACTTAAAACTGGTTTTCATGCTTAGGACTGTTGCAGTATTTCCATGGTCATGTGATCAAATGCTGACCATGGCAAGCATTGCTATCATGTCAGCCCTAGACCTTCTTTTCACTAGACTAGCCGTACCCAATTCCTGAAACTGCTCCTCATATGTTTTAGTCTCCAGTCCCTTAGTTGCTCTTCTCCGCACTCTTTCCGAACTCTTAACATCTTTTTTATAATGTGGTGATCAAATACATTTAGGAATAAATGGAGATTCTTCCTCATCTGCAGCTTATGCTTTTAAGAATGGTTTTAGAGATTCTGTTTTGGAAATGTATAAACCTTCTGCTTTACTATATTCATTGGAATTAATTACCTGAGAAGTACTGTACTGCGAATTCTAATTTGTTTTTCATGCTTTAATTTTTGAAAAACTAATTTCTAATTTGAAAAGCTGCAAAATGTCAATTACGTGATGTCACAGTGGCAATTAAAATATGAAACAACAATTAGATTAAAACTAACAATGAGCTGGATTTCATCAAAGCTTTCTATTTATTAATTAGCATATACAATATTAAAACTAAGTAGTACATTAGTCTTTAAAGCACAACAAAAGGAAAATATTCTCTAAAAAACTATTTATAAGTTTTGGAGGTCTTTTCTATAAATTAAAAACCACATAGCTTAAATCACAATTCAGTATAAAAGATCTGATGTCTGAAACAGCTGGTACTGAGTGTGTGGGTATTTAAAATAACACTTTGTATTTTGGTGTTTTGGTTTTTAAATATAATTAAAAGATCTAGAGAAAATGAAGATGGTTATGATCAGTTTCTTCTGCTTGATTGCATGAAGTGGTAGAATTATATCTGCTAGTTTTATTATTACTATTTCAATATTTTTATTACTGAATTTCACTCTGCCATTCTGTCAAATCAGGAGTGTCCAATCTTGGCAATTTTAAGACCTGTGGACTTCAACTTCCATGCTAGCTGGGGAATTCTGGGAGTTGAAGTCCACTAGTCTTAAAGTTGCCAAGGGTGGACACCCCTGATTTAAACATTCAAAACAGCCATTGACAACCAGGATGAGTCAAAACTGTGACCAGCAAAACAGCTGCTAATATTGTTGTTGTTTAAAGCAAATGCATCAAAGCAGCATTGCAGGTGATAGCAGCTCTCCAGCATGGCTGTTCTCTGAAAAGGCTGATGATCCTTGGAGCATCAAGACATCCAGAGAAGCTGAGAAACCACCTAAAGAAGACAGTGGCAAACCACTTAGGGATTGGCACCAAGAGAGCTACAGCCAGCATATCCCAGGGTTTCAGATTCAACGATCAGATAGAATTGCAGAAACATCTAGTAAAAAGAAGGGAGGAGGCTTATGCTTATATATCAACAACAGCTGGTCTCAGGATATAAAACTTAGAGACATTAATTATCAACTGCAAACCATACTATTCACCTCGTGATTTTTCCTCATTTCTTCTAATTGTTGTTTTTGTCCCACCATAAGCCTGTGTAAACAAGGCATTACGAACTCTAGCTGACCAAATTATGGAGGCTGAAGCCAAATACCCTGATTCACTGGCCATTACTTTGGGAGATCTAAACAAGGCAAACTTAAGAAAAGAGCTACCAAAATACTTATAGTATATCAATTGTTCCACTAGAGGCAAGAATACTTTAGACCATTGCTACACTAAACACTAAAAGATGCTTATTGGTCCTTACCACAAGCAGCTATGGACACTGATCATTGCATGATTCACCTTGTACCTGCTTACAGGCAAAGACTTAAAACCACAAAACCACCAATTAAATCAGTGAAGACCTGGACAGAGGAGGCAAAGTTAAAGCTACAGGCCTGCCTTAACTGCACTGATTGGAATATTTTTGAAAGTACCTCTGCAGACTTAGATGAACTCAAAGAGACTGTAACATCATATGTCAGCTTCTGTGAAGACTTATGTGTACCCACCAGGAACTTGAGAATATATAGCAACAATAAACCTTGATTCGCAGCTAAACTTAAGCAGCTACATCATTCCAAATAGGAAGCCTACAGAAAAGGATAAAATGCTGTACAATTAGGCCAGAAATGTATTAACAAGGGAGATCAGAGCAGCAAAAAGAGAGTACTCTGAAAAGCTAAAGAATCAGTTCTCAACAAATGAACCAGCAAACATGTGGAAAACTCTTAAAAATATCACCAGCTACAGCAAATCTCCTTCCCAAGCTGAAGGAAATCAGCAACTGGCAGATAACCTGAACGTGTTTTACTGCAGATTTGAAAGGAAACTATAGCCACCTATCTCCACAACCCCCATCTCAGACACACCAACAACAGCAAGCCTCCTACAACTGACCCCATCCCATTGGGTTCACAACCCCTAGTGATCACAGAAAAGGAAGTGCAAGACCTATTTCACAGACAAAAGCCAGGAAAAGCTCCAGGCCCAGACAAGGTAACTCCTTCTTGCTTAAAAGTCTGTGCTGACCAATTGGCCCTCATCTTCACCCGTATCTACAATAAATCACTAGAGATGTGCTATATTCCTTCTTGCTTCAAATACTCTAATATCATTCCAGTGCAGAAGAAGCCCACCATCAAGGAACTGAATGACTACAGACCAGATGCTCTAACATCGGTAGTCATGAAAACCTTTGAAAGGCTAGTGCTGTCCCACTTGAAAACCATCACGGATCCACTGTTAGACCCCTTGCAATTTGCATACCAAGCAAATAGATCAACAGATGATGCTGTTAATATGGCTTTGCACTACATCCTACAACATCTTGAATCTCCAAAGATCTATGCAAGGGTCCTCTTTGTAGACTTTAGTTCAGCATTCAATACCATCATTCCAGACACTCTTCTAACTAAGCTAAACCAGCTACAGGTACCTGAACAGCCTTGTAAGTGGATCACAAGCTTCCTAACAAACAGGAAGCAGCAGGGGAAGCTAAGCAGAATCACATCAGATACCTATACAATTAGCACAGAGCCCCCCAAGGCTTTGTGCTCTCCCCACTTCTCTTCTCTCTGTATACCAATGATTGCTTCTCTAACCATCCATCTGTTAAACTACTGAAGTTCACAGATGACACAACAGTGATTGGTCTCATTCGAGAAATGATGAATCCGCATATAGATGGGAGGTTGAGCGACTAGCCTCGTGGTGCAACTGGAACAATCTGGAACTGAACACATTCAAAACCATAGAAATGGGTAGACTTTAGGAGAAACCCTCCCATACTTCCACCTCTCACCATGCTAGACCACACAGTATCAACAGTAGAAACCTTCAAATTTCTAGGTTCTACCATATCACAAGATCTAAAATGGACACCTAACATCAAAAATGTCATCAAAAAAAGACAAAAAAGAATGTCCTTTTTGCACCAACTCAGAAAGCTCAAACTGCCCAAGGAGCTGCTGATCCAGTTCTATAGAGGAATTATTGAGTCTGTCATCTGCACCTCTATAACTGTCTGGTTTGGTTCTGCAACCCAACAAGATAGACACAGACTTCAGAGGATAATTAGAACTGCAGAAAAAACAATTGCTATCAACCTGCTTTCCATTGAGGACCTTATACTGCAGAATCAAAAACAGCTTTGAAAATATTTACAGATCCCTCACATCCTGGGCATAAACTATTTCAACTCCTACCCTCAAAACGACACTATAGAGCACTGAAAACCAGAACAACTAGACACAAGAACACTTTCTTCCCGAACACCATCACTCTGCTAAACAAATAATTCCCTCAACACTGTTAAACTATTGACTAAATCTGCACTACTATTAATCTTCTCATCGTTCCAATCAGCCATCCCCTTCCACTTATAACTGTAACTTTGTTGCTTGTATCCTTATGATTTATACTGATTTTGATTGTTTCCCGATTGCTTATTTGTACCCTATGACTATCATTAAGTGTTGTACTTTAGAATTCTCGATGAACGTATCTTTTCTTTTATGTACACTGAGACCGTATGCACCAAGACAAATTCCTTGTGTGTCCAATCACATTTGGCCAATAAAAATTCTATTCTATTCTATTCTATTCTATTCTATTCTATTCTATTCTATTCTATTCTATTCTATTCTATTCTATTCTACTCTACTCTACTCTACTCTACCAGGACCATGCCACTATGAGGCATAGAAAGCATCTTTGTTGAGATGGCTCCATCTTGCCTCCAATTCCATTTGCATTAAGAATTTTTTTTTTAATAAATAAACATCTGAGCCAGATTGGAGCTTTCTCATCCCTCTGGAAGTCTGATGAGGTTTCTTCCCTTAAATGCCAAAGGGAGTTAAGTCTTGAGATTCTCTCTCATATTTTCTTGCTTTCTTGAGTAAATTAAAGTTTTATGACATGGTTTCTGCAAGGTCATATCCCTGAACTTTCTAGATTAGTGATGACTAACCTTTTCTGGACTGAGTGCCCAAAAGTGCGCATGAATGCATATGCATGAATCCCCAAAATGCAATGCGTGTGCAGCCCTGCGCATGCATGCATGGCCCCGCACATGCACCCCACCCCACCCTGTGCATGCCTGCGCAACCCAGCAGATGTGTGAACAGCCCCCCGCATGTGCTCTGCCCCCACACATGTGTCAGAGACTCGAAGACTAGCTGGCTGGCGGGAGGCATGCGCACGTGCACAACAGAGCTGAGCTGGAGTGACAGCTCATGTGCCCACAGAGAGGGTGCTGCATGCCAACTATGCTCTAGACTGTCTCTTCTCCCATGTGAAATTGAAACAATGGTACTATGCGAATAAACTTCAGACTTGCTCCCCTCCCCAAGTCTTACAGTGAAAACTTGCTGATGAGTCCACCTCTCTTCTTGCTGGACAATGATTGATTTTGTGCAGCATGCTGGGAAATTTACTGTCCTCTTCAACCTGGAGCATGCTATCTATTGGTAAGGATGAGGCTATAAGGGAATTTCAGATGGGAGAGATGCAAAAAGCATGTGGCATGGATATCTGATCACTTCCTCACCTTTCAAGGTGGCTCTTCCAGTGATTACATTTCCCCTTAGAACCCAGAATATATTTTCCTTCAACCTGGTTGGTATCTCAATTATACAACATTAAGAAGTCTTAGGGCCATTGGCTGGTCTAAGGAATTTAAAGAAGGGCCCAAACCTAACCTCTCCCTTCATACTGACAAGAGAATGAGTTGGAGATATTCATGTTGGGTTTCCTTCTCATTCCATAACAGAGTGGTTTGTGGCACTTTAAAGGGTCATCAACTTATTTCTGTAGAAATTCAAGATCGCAGTCACATCTTCAGGCCTGTTCAAGTGGACTGATGAACTGGACTGTCAGCCACAAGAAATCATTCCATTTTAAGGGGCCACAAGAAAGTAGTAAGATATATATTAGCCAGTAAAACAACATTACTCTAATGGCTTTCGCTATATATTTGTGAACAAAGAGGGATTGCAAAAAGAGGCCAGTCATCAAATAGGTTTAATGAAGAAGACTATGTATATCCTTGGTGCTCTCTGAGCTTGGTTGTTTTCTTGCAAGAATCATCAGTGCTTGGAACACTTTACCTGACTCTGTGGTCTCTTGCCATAATCCCAAAAGCTTTAACCAAAAACTTTCTACTATTGACCTCACCCCATTCCTAAGAGGACCATAAGGGGCGTGCATAAGAGCACAAACGTGCCTACCGTTCCTGTCCTATTGTTTTTCTTTTTCTTCTTAATATATATATATATATATATATATATATATATATATATATATATATATATATATATATATATATATATATATATATATATATATATATATGCTTATACCTCCTAATATTTACTTATATATATGTTTATATACTATATAATCTTTTGTATGATACCTATATATATTGTTGTGACAAAATAAAATAAATAAATAAAGATGTTCCATTATCAAACCAGGTAACATCATCGATGCAATGACTATGTTAGCCAGTTTGGGTAATGAAACATCTGCATGAAAACAACCAAGGTCAGAAACCACCAAGGTCCCCCCTCATTTCAACCCCGAGCTACAAATATTCTTCTTTATCAGGAAGAGGATTTCATTCAGCAGGAATCTGAGTCTATGGACATTTTCAAGGATGATTGCTTATATCACCTTTCCTCAACCTGGTGCCTTGTAGTTGCATTGAGTTTCAACCTCTGTAATCCTCCAGGCAGAAAGGGGGAAAAAATCTGGTTCATCCTCCCAATCTCTTCCAGCAAATAAATTAAAGTTGACCTTTTCTAACATAGAGGGAATTTGAAACGTAGCGATACAGCTTTTTTTTTTTTTTAAGAGAGAGATCAGAGGTTACTGCTTCGCAATGCTGATAAGGTTACGAGGGATTCTGGAAGCAGCCAAGATAACAAAATGAATCAGTCAGAATGTACTGATGGAAGACATCACTTTCGTCCCAGTTATATTTCACAACTGTTAAATTAAAAACAACCTCAAAATGTTAAATTTATCTGTTGTGTCATCCCCTATTTGGTAAGAATTGTTACAACTATATATATATATATATATATAAAAAGGAGGAATAGCCAAGAAAATGGTAAATGTAGAACTGAATAGAAAAAAAGTATGAAGCTAGTACATTAAAATGTACTTGAAATATATGAATGGAAAAGGTCAAAACAGGACTATAATCATGGGCAAAAATTTTGCAAGTTTGCAAAAGTGTTGCAGCACCTTGAATATTATACATGAGCCTCTTACATAGCAGGTAATTTAAAAAAAAAAAAAGATAATATGTCCACTAAATATAGTGCGCTGTAAACCACAAATGACAAGTTTGCTGCTCCAACATGCTTATACTTCAAAATCAATTTTTCATTGTATTTACATGGAGATGTTGATATTTTATACAGTATATTCTATTGTCCTTTCACAGAAAAATAGCGGTAACATTCATATTTAGTACAACCAGTAATAGTTTAACAGGGCTAGATAACTCCTTGCAAGAATTTAGATTTATATTTTGAAATGTATCTAAGTAAAACATTAAAAGAAGATGGTTAAGCATATCTTAGACTTTGAAATATAAGCATGCTTTATTTCACAATCGTTTCAAGCTGTTTTCTGACCCTATCTTACTATAAATAAATCAATTTCTAAACCTTTAGAAGCCCTTGTATCAGAAGTCAAGGTGAACCTTGGAAAGCAACCTTTAATTTAATTGATTTGCTAAATGGCACGGGGAAAGAAATTCTAGGCTTATTGGTAATGAAAAGTGGGACTTGGCAGAATGAAAGCATCCCATTACATCAATCCCAGAAGCACAGCTCCCTTTCAAACTGGCCTCTTGGTATGGACCACTCAGTAATCAATATTCATAACTATTCTGAGATCCATCATAACAACGATATCAATCTTTGTTGGTGGATACAGAATGGATCTTCTTTAGAACTTTAAGTCAAGAAGCAATCAAACACTTCTTTGACGAGCGAAGCACATTTCCAGTGACTTCCAGAAGTCCAGTGACTTCCAGAAGGACCAATATTGCAATTTTGTTTGGGTTCAAGCCAATTTGACTTTTGTGGTGTCTGTCAGAGAATACCACTGGACCAAGAGAACTGATTTCACTGCACCACAAGTTGCCACTTCTTTCCTCAGGAAAGAAGGTCCCTGCAATAGCTGGAGTTTGTGAGAGACTTCACTGCGTCCTGGCCCCAATCCAGTTTCAGGGGTGGGCTGCTGGGGGTTCACAGAGGTTCAGGAGAACCTCTAGCTAAGATTCTGTGCAGTTCGGAGAACCCCCAAATCCCACTCCTGGCTAGCCCCGCCCACCCCTCCCCTCCGTGGAGTCACATTGTTGCCTGTTTTGGATGCAGGTAAGTGCAGGGCATGCGCAGAGTGAAAAACGGGCCTATTGGAAGTTTCCGTTTCCGGCCTCCAAAGCCTCTATCTCCCTCCCAGAGGCTCAACAAAAGCCTTCGGAGCCCGTGGAGGGCAAAAGCGCCCCCCTTGCCATGGTGCAGGAGGCTGACTAGGCTACACCTACCATGGCCATGCCCACCCAGCAACCAGGCAGAAAACCCCTTGCTAAAATTTTTGAAGCCCATCCCTGTCACATTTCATAAGAGTTAACATGAAAAAAAAACCTGCTGGGGTTGGTGAAGAAAAAAGGTTGCATCAGCTTGGCCTATTAAAGAACTTGTCTGTGTGTTTTAGACAAGTTCTTTAATAGGATTAAAAAGAATGAACAAAGAATTCAGAAAATGGAAGATAAAACAGAAGAAATGGGAAAAAATATGGAAGAAATAAAAGAAGAAGACATATAGATTTTAAACCTGAACTGTTTTTATTAGGCATAATACCAGAAAAAAAAATTGATAAGCAAAGTATACATTTAATATTGCATGTTTTAACAGCAGTGAGGATTATATTTGCACAATATTGGAAAAATGAAGAAACGCCGCAAAATGAAGAGATAATCAGGAAGATACTAGATTGTGCAGGAATGAATAGACACTGAAAATTAAACAGAAGGAAGGAATGTTGGCTTACCTGAAGATTCCTTCTATGTGTGCTGCATGAGAATCCAAAGCAATGGGTGTTAACTTCATCTGATTGGCCAGAGACTGAGTTGAATTTGTTTAAACACACCTCCTCTTCCTGCATAACTCCAGTTTATTAACGAAGGTCCAGAACTTGAGAAGACAAAATCAAATTTAATCTGGAATGAAAACAAGGCTATCCAGGCTCCTGAACTCAACGGAACATTGGGAGGTGTTTGGACTCTCATGCAGCGCACATAGAAGGAACCTTCAGATAAACCAACGTTCCTTCTCCTGTGCGCTGCTTAGAGAGTCCAAAGCAATGGAATATATCCAAGCTAAATATGCCTAGGACAGGGAACAGAAGAGTCCGAAGTCTCTGCAACAGGAAGAACCTGTTGAAGCACTCGTTTCCCACATGCAGCCTCGGCCAAGGCAAACTGGTTCATCTTGTAATTTTGAATGAAGGGCGAAGGAGAAGCCCACATGGCCGCTCTGCAGATGTCTAGGATTGAGGCCTGAGTGGCCCATGCAGCCGCACTTCAGATCAAATGGGCAGTGATGTGGCCTGGTAGGCGTTGTTTCTCCTGTTCATAGACCATAGAAATGCAGGCCTTGATCCACCTGCCAATGGTGGATGGAGTTACTTTAGTGCCCAGGGATCTGGGTTGAAATGAAATGAATAATGATTCCGTTTTCCTAAAGGGAGCCATTCTGTCAATGTATTTATGCAGAGCCCTGCGTACATCCAAAGAGTGCCAGCAACGGTCTCTTGGATATTTGGGATTAGGACAAAAGTCAGGTAAAATGACTTCCTGTGCTCTGTGGAACCAGGTATTTATTTTTTGGAAGAAACTTTGGGTCTAGATGAAGGATGAGTCTGTTGGAATGAAAAATGCACAAGTCCTTTCTCACTGAAAGCGCTGCCAGTTCTGAAATTCTGCGAGCAGAAGTTATTGCTATAAGAAAGGCGACCTTGAAGGTCAAGAATTTGAGACTGGTGGAGCTCAATGGTTCAAATGGTGATGATGTGAGCATCTGAAGGACAAGACTCAGATCCCAGGAAGGATATCTATGGACCAGAGGGGGGTGCAGGTTGGAGTCCCTTTCAGGAAACTATGAACATGGGGATGTTGCAAAAGAGTGGTAGCCCCATTGCAAGACAGAACTGTTGCTAGTGCAGCAACATGTCAATGTAGTGTGTTAGTGGCTAATCCTCTGTCCAGTCCTTCCTAGAGGAAGTCCAGAATCTGTGGGACCAATGCAAATGTGGGGGTTATTCAATGTCTGGAGCACCAGCGATGGAAGGAAGACCATGTGGCATCATATATACGAGTTGTCGATGGACGTTGTGAGGCCAGGATGGTAGAGATCACTTTCCTGGAAAAGTGGTCCTTTCTCAGCATCTCCCGTTCAAGTGCCAGGCGGCCAATTGGAACCATTGGGGTTCCAGATAGAGAATGGCCCCCTGGCATAGAGAGATCTGATCTGGTGGAATTCTCCAAGGGGGAATGATAGACAGACTCATGAGGTCCGTGAACCAGCTCCGTCGTGGCCAGTAAGGGGCTATGAGAAGGACCTCCGCTTCCTGCTGTAGGATCTTTCAGATGACCCTTGGTTAGGAGGGAGGTTGAAGGGAAGGCATAGAGGAGGCTTCAGGGCCACTGGCATCGAAGGGCATAGGTGTCTTTGGCTGCTGGTGTCCAGAACCTGGTGAAGAATCACAAAAGTTGTGTGCTGATCGGGCTGGTGAATAGGTCTATTAGTGGCAGGCCAAATTTGGTTGTTATGAGAAGGAACAGGTCTGGATGCAACTGCCATTCTGACTGATCGATGGTAGTTCTGCTCAGCGAATCCTCCTGTGTGTTGGAGACTCTGGATATGTAGTCCACCTGTAGAGAGAGATGTTTCTCTGCCCACAGGCCCATCTCTGCTGCTCATGCATCAGAAGGTGGGAGCAAGTACCTCCCTGATGGTTCACATGTGCTTTTTTCATCACATTGTCTGTCAGCAGTAATACGTGGTGACCTGGTAGTTGGTTCTTGAAGTGCCTGAGAGCCAGGTGGGCAGGTCTCAGTTCTAACCAGTTGATGTCATTCTTTAGGTCCTTTGGTGACCATCAACCCTGGGTCACTTGATCTAGGAGGTGAGCACCCCAGGTGTAAAGGCTGGCATCCATGGTGAGGACCAGATGATGATGTTCCTAAAACAAGCAGCCCTTCTCCAGGGCTAGGGACAGCCACCACTGCATGGATTTCATGACCTTCTGGGGAACCAGAATCCTGGTATCGGTGTTGCTGGTGCCTGCTCTTTGGCTTGACAGAAGCAGCCATTGTAGAGGCTGTGAATGAAGCCTTGCCTACAGCACAATCGCCAGAGAGGAGATCATTTTTCCCAGTAATTGGGAAAGCAACAATAGGGGAGCTCTTTTGAGGGTCCTTACCTTTTTTACCGTGGCTCTGATGTTGGAGAGGCGGATCCAAGAAAGAAAGACTTGGCAGGTCTGTATGTTGATCCATGCGCCCAGATGGACAATGTCGGTTGATGGCACAAGGTGACTCTTTTCCATGTTCAAGGAGCGTCCGTGAATCTGTAGCATGTGAATTATTACCTGGAGGTCCTGCATTGCCTGTTGGAAGGCGATGCAGGATTAATATGTTGTCCAGGTAACACTGCATTCTTATGGGAGTCACTCGCAAGAGGGCCGCCACTGCATCCAGAATTTTGGTGAAGGTGCATGGGATGGAAGAGAGTCCAAAGGGCAGGGCCCGGTATTAAAAGTGGGCACCCACATAACAGAACCTGAGGAACCGCCTGTGAGCTGGCCTGATGGGAACATGCAGGTAGGCTTCCCTGAGATCGATGGATGTTAGAAAATCTCCCTGTCTGATGCATCCCAGGATAGAATGCAGGGATTGCATCTTGAATCGCTTGTGCTTGATGTGCAAGTTTAGTTGTTTTATGTCCAGAATGGATCTGCTTCCTCCGAATTTTTTCTGCACCAAAAAGAGAATCGAATAGAAGCCAGATCCCTGGTGAGGTGGAGGTACCGGTTCCATGGCCCTGATAGACAGCAGGTGCAGAATCTCAGCTTCCATTAGAGCTCTCTTGCTGGGGTCTCTGGAAACAAAGCATTGAATGAACCTCCTTGGGGATTCGGAGCTGAATTCTAGGGAAAGTCCTAGTGTGATGGTTTGAAGTACCCAGGCATCGGTGGTCGTGCTTTGCCAACTGCTGGCAAACATGGTGAGGCAACCGTCGATGGGATCCTGATCCGAACAGTCATTTGTTCCTGCAATAGGGCTAAAAGCCAGATCCTCAGAAGGGGCGTCTGGCCTGAGATTGTCTGGCTCTGTCCCAAAAGGACTGTCTGTCTTGTGCTCTATCTGAAGATGGCTGGAAAGATCTTTGATAAGCCCGGGCTTGAAACCCAGGATCCTGAGCATGAAAAGGCTGCCTGCGATAAGGGAAGGTGGATCTTCTGTCTTATTTCCTGGAAACATAAGGAACGACCTTCCTCTTATCCTTTCCCTCAACTAATATAGGATCCAGGACCTCCCCAAAAAGGGAACCACTTTTGAAGGGGGAAGCCGCCAACCTCCATTTGGTCTTCATGTCCGCTTGCCAATGTCTAATACATAATAAGCGTCTGGAGGTGAAGTTGGATGCAAGCGCTCGGGATGCAAATTTAGCTGAATTGAGAGTGGCATCTGTGGAGAACTTGGCTGCTGCAATCAATTTGTTGATATCCTGGTATAATCGGGAATCATCCTGAGGAGCCCTTGCCTGTATTTGTCTGAGCCAGATCAAGGACGTTCTGGCGAAGAATGAGGCTGCCGTAGCTGATCTAATAGCCCATGCAGCCTCTTGATGAGTCTTGCGGGTGGAAAGTTCTGCCCTCCTGTCTTCAGTTTGGAGGCCTTCTGCTGCATCTGAAGGCAAGATGTTAGAAGAGGCCAAGGTGGCCATGGGAGCATCTATGGTTGAAACCTTAAGAAGGTCTTTGAGCTCCTGGTCTGTCATCTACATCTTTTTGTCTGAACCACTGGGAGCAGAGATGGCTCCAGGTTAACCCCACTGACGCTGTATGACATCAATAAAGAGCTTAGGCAATGGTATTGCCTCCTGCTCCAAAACAGGTTCGGTGAAAAGGAATTTGGTGGGATCTGAAGGGTCCGGAGCTCGCTCCGAGTGCCTTATGGCAGCCCCCATATTGGCCGTGGTTTTGGCCTTATGCAATAAGGTGTGAAAAAGCTCATGATAAAAAGCCCTGCAGAAGTAGGTTTGCCGGGGGCAAGTTCATCATCGTCAGAGAGGTTGTAGCCTGTCATGTCCTCATCACCCATTAGTGATGCCTCGCTATGGTGAGAGGGAGTA
The DNA here is from genome assembly GCF_028640845.1 of Ahaetulla prasina. Taxonomy (NCBI): domain Eukaryota; kingdom Metazoa; phylum Chordata; class Lepidosauria; order Squamata; family Colubridae; genus Ahaetulla; species Ahaetulla prasina. The sequence continues at coordinate 3,497,025 of NC_080544.1, read as the reverse complement.
GAAGAACGGGCTCTCTGTACATGTTCCCTGGATCGTTAGCTCTCAGAACGGAGGGCTCTTTGGTCTGGACTGCTAGATGTGGACGGAGTCAGGATGCCCCTTTGAGCAAAGACTGCCTCAATGCTTTGAGAAACAATTTGCATAATGAGATTGCAGATTTCCTGAGCAATGTCCGGGTTGCTGTCGTCCTCTTGGCGGATTCCTGCCACAGTAGGAGTGAAGGTGGCAGATGGTGGAGTAGGCCTGACCTGATGGGATGGTCCTGGAAGTTCCCTAGAAGCCTCTCCAAATACTGCACTGACCACTTCCTGGGTTTCCCCTCTATCACTCGGGATGTTGGGAGACCAACCAGGTTGATTCAGCTGGGGCTGAAGAGAGATTCCAGCCTGGAAGGCTGTGCCTAACCCTCTACTGTCCTTATAAGGAGCAGGATCTTCCCTGCAGGACTCTGTCATTCTCTTAGCTTTGTCAAATTGCCTGTACAGGGCATGTTGCCTTCTTAAGGCATCCTTCTCTGCAGCTGCAGAGTGTGGAGGGGCGCGCATGAAGATTTGAATCTGGTGGAGGGTCCCTTTGAACTAGATCTGCTCCTTTGAGCAGGAGCCATTGAGGATTGGTGCCCAAGGGAAGAGGAACCAGAACCCAGGAAGAAGACACCTTGAAATAGAGGCCTGGTTGATTAAGAAGAAACCCCTGCTCTTTATCCTAAAATGAAAAGCAGAAGAAAAGGATCCATAAGCACCAAGCCGGCACGACGGCTTGTAAGCGTTATGGGGTGGGGAATGGGGTGTGTGATCCAAAATGGCGCGAAGATGACAACACAGCTTCTAGGCGCATATCTACCATATGTCGTGTCCCACTCCTCCACTGACGACCGGGTCAGGGAAATCCGAATCAGGCATGCCTCTGCAGCTCTGCCAAAGTCCTAGCAAAGTTCTCAAGGCAGGCAGGAGACCAGAAAGTGACTTCAGCAAGATATATTAGACTTTGCCTGACTCAGAGAATGCCAGAAAGCAGATCCTTTATATAGGCCATGGGGTGTGGCTCCATGACTCAGCACTTATCCAGGCCTGCCCCTCCCCTCCTTCTGTCGCCACCGCCTATCAATTCTTCTGAAGGAGGGTCACTCCAGTCTGCAGCTGTTGGCAATTGACCTTCCTCAGGCTCACATGCTGTGGAGGAGGGGGAGGGGTCTAGTTGCTCCGTTTGCCTGGGCATGGAGCCAGAGCTGGGGGCTGGAGGTACTTCTTCCTCCTCAGCCTGTCTGGGCATGGAGCCAGGGCTGGGGCCGGGAGGCATACTAGGACATTCCTCAGCGTTCGGAAGCAGATAAGAAGGCCCCGGCTGTGGTGAAAACACCATAGTATAGGCAGGGAGAGCTTGCATCCGACACCACAGATCATTTCTCTATCCCCACTAGCACGAAGCCAACACCACAGCTTCTCCTGTGCTCCACCGGTCGCAACTTACAATTTAGAAGTCCCAACGATCTGCGATCTTGTGTTCTGGCGATCCCACGTGAAGTGATGGCCAGAGAATCGGGCGAAAATGCCGCTGCTGCTCTAGCTCAGCGCAAAGCATGAGTCTCTGCAGTCCGGACTTCACAGCAACAAAGTCAGAATTTTAAAGATTTTTTTGAAGATTTTTTCCTAATTGTGCTGACTGAAGAGTCCAGGCAATGGAGCAAAAGAGGATAAGTCTCTCTAGGCCGACTGAGTTAATAAACTGGAGCTATGCAGGAAGAGGAGGCATGTTTAAAAAATTCAACTCAGTCTCTGGCCAATCAGATGAAGTTAACACCCATTGCTTTGGATTCTCATGCAGCACACATAGAAGGAATCTTCAGGTAAGCCAACATTCCTTCCTTCTGTTTAATTTTCAGTGTAAATCTATTCATTCCTGCACAATCTAGTATCTTCCTGATTATCTCTTCATTTTGCGGCGTTTCTTCATTTTTCCAATATTGTGCAAATATAATCCTCACTGCTGTTAAAACATGCAATAAAACATGCTTTGTACTCTCTAAGCAGCACACAGGAGAAGACACAGAATATTATCAAACATGGAACTTATTTTACCAGTGGCTGGAAAAAAAGGGTGGAGATTAAGAATAGAATATGTGTTGTTAAACAAATTAAATATCCCGACAACATGGTGTTTATTAAGCCTTGGACTGCTATGCAATTCTGTATTTTATTAATGAGCCATGGTGGCGCAGTGGTTAGAGTGCAGTACTGCAGGCTACTTCTGCTCTGGCTACCTGAAATTTGGCAGTTCAAATCTCACCAGGCTCAAGGTTGATTCGTCCTTCCGAGGTGGGTAAAATGAGGAGCCAGTTTGTTGGGGCCGAGCAAGGGCTGTAAACCGCTTTGTAAACTGCTTAGAGAGGGATGTAAAGCCCTGTGAAGCGGTATATAAGCCTAAGTGCTATTGCTTTATTATGTACAGTTTATACTTTGCAATTTTCTAAAAACAATTTAATCCCCTTTTTGTCTTGGCCTGTATAGGACAGCTGCACTTCTTTACTATCAGCCATTTTGTACAGTGATTATTGGCACATTTCTGCACTACAATACTCCTAGGCTTAATTAATGCACTATTCAGCTGTGATTTAATTGCTCTCTCCGTACTGGTAAAACACACAGTGTTTACAATTAGTAAAGGCAATAATTAAGTCTGATTTGTTAACAAATAACTAGATATGCTTAGTAAAAAGAGTAGTTGTTTTTTTAATAAAAAGGAGGGGGTGACATGTAATTCTTGAATATGCAATTTTTGATATGTAATTATTGAACATGACTTTACATATCATGCCAAGTTCTGCATTCGAGATGCTTGCTGTGACAATTTCAAGCAAATGGGATTTGAGACATACTTTTCAAAGCTTTGAGATTTAGTGGCTGGCATGCTTTTTTTCTTATTGCTTCATTACGTTTTGGTTAAACCTAGCGGAAGAGTCTGGATCTGTTAAGCCATCAGTTCAAGAAGTAACTTATTCTTCTTGAATCAGTAACTATTCATTCCTCTGACCTTCAGTTGCCAACAGTTGAAGTCCTTCTCAAATCTGATGTCTTCCTACAAATCTCTACAATTCCTACCTACTACCACTTGAAGTCCATCAACTTGGGGAGACCATTGAATAGTATGCAAATCCAGGCATTAATTCCAATCTAAATTTGCAATGTTCTTACATTTCAAAGAGAAATCAAAGGTTAATTCATTCTCTAACATTGCCGTATGCAGATGGAAATCCGGTCTGTTTTTCATCCTTCTTATCTTACTAAATACAGAATTTTATTAAATAATTTCCTCAAACAGAATGCAATATTTATATTATATAATATATTATATTATAATATGTTATATTATATTATATTTAGACCCTGGTTATGGATCCTGTTAATTTAACTGTATTGTTTTTTAAATACTTTTTAATATGAGGTTGGGGTTTGTCTTTTGTAGTTTTTAAATTGTAAGCTTGCTAGAGGCATGCAGTTGGGTGGTAACATAAATTGAGCTAACCAATAAAATAAATAAATATTCAGCTATCTATTTGTTCTCTTCTCTCTCTTTCAGTTCCCCCTCTTCCTTTTTCTTTCTCTAACCACTTTCTAATTTTGCACTATATACCAAGTCAGCATAATATGCCACATTATCCTATTCAAGATCACAACACATCTTGATTAGATTGCACCATAAGGAAGAGTGGGATCAACCTATGTTCCAAAGCAAGGCAAGACAAGAAACAATGGATGGAAACTAATCAAGGTGAGAAGCAACCTAGAACTAAGGAGAAATCTTCTGACAGTTAGAACAATTAATCAATGGAACAGCTTGCCTGCACAAGTAGCAGGTTCTCCAATACTGGAGATTTTTAAGAAGAGACTACAGCAGTGGCCAGAATTTTGGAAACCTTTTGGGAAAAGTGTATTTTCTAAAACTAGCTAATAACACCACTTTTTTTTGGAGTAATACCATAAAATTATATCTCAATGGAAAGATAATTTAATCAAGAATGTTATGTAGTAACTATTATGAAAGATTTGGTATTAGAATAGCAGTTACAGTATAAAGAAGAAAAGCGAAACACATATAAAAAATGAGATATACAGTACAAAAATTATCATCATGTCAGTCAATACTTAGTTGGGTAACCTTTAGCACGAATTACGGCCTTACAACATCTTAAAGTCTTTTAGTTCTGCAGGTGTTATAATGTGAAACCAAGATTGAATGATTGCTTCTATTAACTGGGTTTTATTGCTGGGTCGCTTCTGACTAACAAGTTTCTTTAGTCGGCTCCATAGATTTTCAATTGGGTTAAGGTCTGGGCTATTTCCAGGCCATTCCAGCAGTAGAATATGATTATCCTGAAACTCCCCCCAAAAAGTGATGTTATTAGCCATCAAATTTCAAAAATACACTTTCCCCAAAAGGTTTCCACAATTTTGGCCACTACTGTAGAGTGGATATCCACTTGTCTGAAATGGCACAGGGTCTCCTGCTTGAGCAGGAGGTTGGACTAGAAGACCTCCAAGGTCCCTTCCAACTCTGATATTCTGTTACCTCTGACACTTTTTAGTAATTATTATTTTTAAGACATCTGTTAATATAATCAACATTCCTACCCTTCAGTTTTTAAGATCCAAATGGCTCCAATTTCAAAGAAAAAAAATATGGCAGAATTTCAAGTTTTGCAGACATTCAACAAATGCCTGAGAAGATGGAAAAATTCTAATGGCAGAGTTGAGAGGAGAAAGATTTTAAAACAGCCTAGTGATGGCTGAGCATGCTCAGAGGGCATGAAACGGAGACTGCTAGAGAATCTAAAATAATAACAACAACAACAACAACAACAACAACAACAACATCAACAATAACAGCACTTGAAAAACATTGAAGGAAAATGTGATGACAACTTGACATGGGCATGGCTTAAGCTGGGAACCATCAAGAAAGAAACGGAAGGATTAATACTCGCTGCTTAAGAACAAGCACTACAAACTAATGCCATGAAAGCAAAGATACAAAAATCTATCGACAATCCAAATTGCCAACTTTGCAACAACAAAGTCGAAACTGTTTCACATTTAATATGTGAATGCAGCAAAATCGCACAAACTGATTACAAAGCTAAACACGACCGAGTTGCTATATTAATCCACTGATCATTATGTAAAAAATACAACTTACCTGTATCCAAAAAGTCATGGGAACATAAAGTGGAAAAAGTTATAGAAAATGAGAAGGTGAAGATCTTGTGGGACTTTCGAATACAGACAGATCATCATTTGGAACACAACATGCCAGATATCACAGTTGTCGAAAACCGAAATGTACAATTTATTGACATTGCGGTACCAGGAGATGCCAGAGTCGAAGAAAAAGAACTGGGAAAAAAATGAAATATAGTGACCTGGCCATCGAAATTACATGGCTATGGATGAAACATGTAACAGTGATACCCATTGTCATCGGGGCACTTGGTACCATGTCCAAGAATTTTATAAGATACATCAACAAATTGCAGCTTCCTGCAATAACACCAGTGGAACTGCAAAGAACTGCGCTACCTGGAACATCGTATATCTTAAGAAGGTACTTGGTTGATACCTGAGATGCTGGCAGCAACCCATTAGCACCAGTCAGTAGTATTTGTGATGCCTTTTTGAATGTTCAGTTGACTGAGTTTCATGTTTAAAGAATAAAGTAAATAATGAGGATGAGGATGATGAGGATGGGAAACAGGATTGAGTGTTTAAATATGTGTGCTTGGGATCGATATTCTCCCAAGGATGTGTCTAATTCCTTAAATCCATCAAGGTCACCTTCTCGCTCCAAGCTCCAGATTCTTTTTGCTTGTCTTACCAATGCTCCTTCCTGTTCCTTTCCCACAAAATCGTTTTCTCTGAACTGAAACTTTTCTTCCTGCACGTCCATAAACAAAGCCAGGTTTTCTCCCTATCCAGCGGAACAGATTTAGGAAGGTGACTCAGCAGTTATTTTGCCTGTTGGTTCTGGAGAGGTGTGTCACTACACTGATGAAAAGAAAACTGCCTTTTTTTCATGAAGAAACTGGTCACTTACATAGCATTTGCTGATTTGGGGGGAAATAAACCACAGACTACTGGTATGGAGGCTGTGGGAATAAAACAGTATTTCTCAACCTCAGCAACTTTAAGATGTGTGAACATAAACTGTTTCAACTCCTACCCGCAAAACAACACTATAGAGCATTGCACACCAGAACAACTAGACACAAGAACAGTTTTTTCCCGAAGGCCATCACTCTGCTAAACAAATAATTCTCTCAACACTGTCAAACTATTTACTAAATCTGCACTACTATTAATCTTCTCATCGTTCCCATCACCCATCTCCTTCCACTTATGACTGTATGACTGTAACTTTGTTGCTGGTAATCCTTATGATTTATATTGATATTGATTGTTTCCTGATTGCTTATTTATACCCTATGACCATCATTAAGTGTTGTACCTTTTCTTTTATGTACACTGAGAACATATGCACCAAGACAAATTTCTTGTGTGTCCAATCACACTTGGCCAATAAAAAATTCTATTCTATTCTATTCTATTCTTCAATCCCCAGAATTCTGGGAGTTGAAGTCCACACATCTTAAAATTGCTGAGGTCGAGAAATATTTCTCTAAAAAAAGAAGTGCAAGAATTATTGAGATAAACTCCAGGAATCAGGTAGAAGCTCTAAGAAAGATAGGAGAAAATGCATAGGTAATTAAAATATACCAACAAAGGCTATTCAGCAGGGGTGTCAAACTCAAGGCCAGATCTGGGCCAGATCCGGCCTCGGGGTGCTTAGATCTGGCCAGCCCTGGAAATAGCGAAGGACTGGCCCACAGTGCCTCTGCCAGAGAAAATGGAGCTTGTGAAGGCCACATGTGCCCCCCCTCCCAATTCTGTTTTCACTGGCAAATGGTTGCGGGAGGCTGTCGCAGCCAAAAACAGAGCTCAGGAGCCCGTTTTTGCTGGCAGAGCGCTTGGGCCACCATAGTTGCCCCCAGTGGTGGGATTCAAGTAATTTAACAACCAGTTCTCTGCCATAATGATTTCTTCCAACAACCAGTTTGCCAAACTGCTCAGAAAGTTAACAACCGGTTCTCCCGAAGTGGTGCAAACTGGCTGAATCCCACCACTGGGTGCCCCCCACTCTGACACAAGTGATGTCATACTGGCCACCCCCACCCTGGCAACCCTAAGGTCAAACACAACTCTGATGCAGCCCTCAATGAAACTGAGTTTGACACCCCCAGCTATACAGTTATACATCCCAATGTCAAATATATGAAGATACATAAGGATTACAGTAATTTTGAGAGCCAAAGGTCAGGAGAAAGACATCTGCAGTTTTGCCTTCTGCCTTTTATTATTTAATTGAACTGATCTATAATTGGGTGAACACTAAACTAAGAAGAGGGAGAGCCAACCCACATCCATAAACCTCAGCAGAAACTTATTAATTTAATTCAAAGCTTCAGCTAATGGAAAATCAATAGCAGCCAACCTGTGTAATATCAAGTCCTTCAAGAAGCAACTCCCTTTTAATTAAAAAAAAAAGGTCCACATTTGCAATGATTACCAGAAGGTCAGAAGGAAGAGAGAGATGAACGTTTCAGGTCACAAAAGGGAAGATGTAGCCTGCTTCTGAACCAAGAGCCTTCGCGCCACAAAAATCAATTTGGAGAAGAGAAAACCAGCACAGTATCTAAGGATATAAAGCAGAAGCTGAATAAAAGCCTGACTTTTCTTGAATCATGCATGAGGAACAATGGCTGGTGGGGTATGAATGAGAGAAATTTACCCATATTTTCTTCATTCGTCATCCAAGCGAGAGCCAACTTTGCTTTCTTTCCCAGAAAATGAAGAGAGCTAGACATACACAGGCACAGTTCAAAAGTTCCCTAGCCTTGCTGCCATTGAATCAGCTTGGAGTGAAGCCTGAAAAGATGATTGACACAGATATGTAATGCAAAAGTATGCCTTCAAGGCAATTGCTAGACACAAGTGTAGCTGCTGGAGAGCCACCATCCCAGGCAGGAAGATGGGTCTAACAGGGAATTAGCATGGACTCATTAAAAGGTAACAGTAAAGGTTCCCCTCGCACATACATGCTAGTCATTGTCGACTCTAGGGGGCGGTGCTCATCTCCATTTCAAAGCCGAAGAGCCAGCGCTGTCCGAAGACGTCTCTGTGGTCATGTGGCCGGCATGACTAAACGCCAAAGGCGCACGGAACGCTGTTACCTTCCCACCAAAGATGGTTCCTATTTTTTCTACTTGCATTTTTACGTGCTTTCGAAACTGCTAGATTGGCAGAAGCTGGGACAAGTAATGGGAGCTCACCCCGTTACACGGCAGCACTAGGGATTTGAACCGCTGAGCTGCCGACCTTTCGATCGACAAGCTCAATGTCTCATGAGTCCATTGACAAGCTCAATGGACTCATTACATAAACACAAAAGGCAAAATCTGATTAGTGCCTTGCATGTCTTTGATGTGGGCAAGGAGAGTATGGGAATGCCTCTAAAACAGTGCTTTTCAATCTCAGCAACTACCAGAGGTAGTATTCAGCTGGTCCGAGTGAACCAGTAGCAGAGATCGTGGGTGGGCCTACCCACCCACCCAGGCTCTATGCCGTCCTATTTAGGCACAGTTTTAAGGCCGGGTGCATGCGTGGAAGGTGTACGTGTGAAGTGAACCAGTGGCAACAAAATGTGAAACCCACCACTGATTTCAACTCGTAGAATTCCCCTGTGCTGGCTAGGGAATTCTGGGAGTTGAACGACACACATCTTAAAGTTGCTGAAATTGAGAAGCACTGTTCTAAAAGAAGAAATGCAAGAATTACTAAGATGGGCAGCAGGAAACAGCCAAAAGCTCTAAGAAAGATAGCAACACAGAGTCAAAGAGTAGTTTTTCCCAGACATATCTGTCAGTCTGGGAAGATTCCTGTAAAATGGGCATAGAGCAATAAAGTAGCTAGTTTGAAGTCTATTTATGTGAATCTGGTTGTTCGTGCCTGACACTGGCTTATCAAAGATAAACAGATTCCTCTGTCCAAGATTTTGTACAGAAGCAAAGGTATCTTATCTTACTCCCACTCTGCACTCTTCTAAAAAAAAACTACAACGATGTGCAAGCACAGAGAAGAGCACTTAAGCAAAAAACAGCACTGGAACACTTTGAGAGTTGATGGCCACCTGTGTTCCAAATTCATAAACAAAATCTTCAAAACTCCATTTTTTTGACTATAGTGACTATTAAGCCCCATGAACATTTTATCTGCTTTCACATAAATGTATATAGGTACATACTTAGGGAGAGATTGCGGGGAGTGAAAAAAGCCTATGAAGACGTTCTAGAAAACACATCTATATTAAAATATTCAGAAGAACGAATACATCAGAATAATTGTCTAGGTGAGTCATATTAACAAGACAGATAGCCGCTTTATCCCTTGCTACCTCCGTAGAGGAGAAAGGTGAATAATTTGTTGTCTTTTCCTCACATCCCATTTAGGCTCTACCAAAGGACTCAAAGTTCTGACAGATGCAATACTTCATGACTTTTTAAATCTGTAGATGCATGAGCTGGGAATGCGTCTACACTAAGACAGTCAAACTCCTCAGCAAATTTTAGGAATTGCAGGTGTTGGCATCTAGGGAGGGAAAACAGAGATGAGAAAGCGTTAAGAAAATTACAGTTGACTTGAGACAACATTGGAAAATTAGAAGCAGAACCATCTACATTTAGCCTGCACAAGAGGCAGCAAACAATACCTCATTTCAGAAGGTCAATGACTGTATGTAAACATTTAGGGACCATCGCACACATTCCTTTCCTGAACTGAAGGGACCCATGTATTTATACTGTAATTTTAAAGGCTGGATGTTGACAACCTATACACTGGCTTCTAATGCAATGCTACAGAATCCACTACCTTCCCTTTTTCCTCTGGATATGTCTTTTAAAGGAACTGAGTGGAAAAAAAAGGTACATAAAAAGTAGAATCCATGGAAGAAAACATAAATAATGCAGCACTGAAGAATTTCTTGTTAGCATTCAATACTGACCCAAACCTTCTATTTTAGTTTTTTACTTTATTCTCTGCAGGATTGAGGATTTCTTTAGGAGGCATTTTGAATTTTCTTGGTTAGTAAAAGAGGGCCAGCAACAGAGGACAGAGAGAATGGCCTTGAGGGGTAGGAGGAACAGCCGCTACCAAGACAACAATCAGATAAAAGGCATTTGAGTCTAGAGCAAGACTGTAGCATGGCTACATGCCTTATATATATTCCCTAGTTCTTGCAAAGTTGGGTGAGGGGAGTACACAATAGTGAGACGGGTTCTGTCAAGCCCTGGAAATCAGAAGAACCAGGCACTTTAAATGAGTATAAAGATTTATTGCAAGGTTAAGCTCTCTACAAGACTCTGAACTACTAATGGTCAAAGCAAATTGGTGGTAGACAAGAATCAAAAGAATTCATGGTGGGCTGGACTTCGATCTCTTGTGGGTGCAAAGGGACTCATAACAGATTATGTGTTTGACTCTCCCTTGGGCTCAGCCTGGTCATCTCCCATAGGTTCCTCAAAAACCATTAAGTACAGCCACTAAGACAAGAAACCACTTCTGATTACATATAAAGACCTTTTGTATACTGAAAGAGGTAATTTGCAATTAAAATCTCTGCACGTACTAAAAGAAGAAGGGAAAAATTATACTTGGTTTCAATATGAGCAACTACTTGCTAGATGGAAGGAAGATCAGAAAATTGGTATAGAGCAGAACGAGGGAAATTTGGTAAAGCAAATTAGAAATCAGTCTTAGGAGCATATAAAGAGATTGTATAATGTGTTACTTGAAATAGATTCTGAAAGGGACTTGGTAAAGGATTGTACGATAAAGTGGGGACAAAATTTTCAGGAGCCAATATTATTGGAAACTTGGGGAAAAAATTGGGTTAGAAATGTTAAATTCACGCAGGCACAGAATCTGAGGGAAAACTTTTATAAAATGTTTTATAGATGGCATTTAGATCCTAAAAAATTATCATGTATGTATCCAGATATGCAAGAAAAATGTTGGAGATGCAATTGTGATGACGCTACATATTTTCACATTTGGTGGATTTGTAAGGATATAAAGGCCTTTTGGATAAAAATTTGGTGGATTTTACAAAATGTTTTGAAAAAGAAGATAAAGTTCCTGCCGCAATTTTTTCTGTTGGGAATTATTACGGACTGTACAGTAATTGAGACTAAATTGATTTTAAATCTAATAACAGCAAGATTACTAATAGGACAATACTGGAAGAAAAAGAAGTACCTACAATAGAAGAATGGATATTGAAAGTTGCCAATTTGGCTGAGATGGCGAAGATATCAGCCTTTTGAAAGACAATACAAGAAAGATACTTAAAGGAATGGAAAAATGGATTGACTATATTCAAAGTAGATATCAGACTAAGAGTTATCAGACTGTTTTGAATGATTATGATGTATTATTTTGATTGTTTTCGGGGAAGTTAGGAATTGATGATTGTAGGGAATAATTAAGTTGGGACGAAATTTTTTAGCATATGTTTGTTTTATTTTTAACTATACATTGTGCTCGTTCCGGGAAGTCGGGGGGGGGGGAGGGGGGTTGTGAAGGGAGGGGGGAGGGGAGGTGGGGGGAAAGGGGAAAAAAAATTTCTGTAAAACTTTTTGAATAAAAAAAAAGAAACCACTTCTGCTCAGAAGGTTGCAATCAGTAGCTTGTTGCTCATCAGGTGAAGCCAAGTTGCTGACTAATCCAGAAATAGGATGGAAGTAACCTTGCAGGTCTAAAACCCGTAACTGTTCTGCAGATTTCAGAATTGAAATATTGTTCGGAACCCTTATTTTAGAGAAGTCCTCATTCTGGAATCATTTCCTTCTTAGTGTATTTGAAATCAATTTGCTGAACATCTCTTTTTAATCTTTGTCATCACATTGTCACACATTTATTGGGGCTATCCATGAAATAAATAAAAGCGTCACTTTGGTTTAAAACTTTAAAGTCACTTTTGCAAAGTGCATCTGACTCTTTTCCCTTGGTGGTGCCCCGTGAGCATTGCTTATTGCAAGAAACCAATTCTGACAACTATAAATAAATCTCATATTAATGTTTCTGAAAAGCACTCAAGGAAAGGCATGCAGCCTTTAAAGCGCTCATACCAAAGGTGCTCCATAGTTTTCCAAATTCTCCTCTTATGCTTTTCACCCAGATATACAGGATTATTTGACCTGATCCTCGACCTGATCCTCGTTTCCCTGCTTGACCCAGTGCCAGGATGGACCTCTACCATTTCAGGAGGAGAAAAATGGATAGTTATGGAGCAGGGGTGAAATGCTCCTGGTTTGGACCGGATCAGCTGATCTGGTAGTGATGGCGGCGGGTGGTTCAGAGAAGCGGTAGCAAAACTCCCTGGCCCCGCCACCCATGCCCAGCTGAGCTGTGCGATTGTCAGAGCCTTTTTGTTTTTTTGCTTTTAAAAGCATTTTTTTACAGCCTCTTCGGCTGCAGAGGTTATAAAAAAAATGCTTTTAAAAGTTAAAAAAAAAGATCATGCGCCACAGCTGATCCCTCCCCCACATGCGCTGTTCTACTTACCCATACTTCCTTTTGGCATGCACTGCGGGTGTGTGCACCTTGCATTTCGTGCACGGTGTGTACTGCACATGTGTGCACAGCACGCATGCGCAGCCAGCAAACAGCTAGTAAACTGGTTCAGATTTCCCCATTGCTATGGAGGAATCTTGTCCAGATTCCCAGGTGGGAGAGGGTGCATTCCAGAGGAGCAAGAGACAGCAAAGTTTAGACAGTTTGTGTGGGAGAAAGAGGATAAAGATGTTTCCTTCATAATAGTTCCCACAGAACATGTTTTATGGAGCATATTGTCTCCTTTAGTTTAGTAAAACTTCTGTCTATACATGAGGAACAATAAAGCAAGTGGCTTAGAAATTCTTAAAATGTCTTTCTTGGTTTTTGAGGTCATACAATAATGACTTTCTCAGCTTATTTCTAGTCAGCTAGGAAGGCAACTTCCACCCAACATTTCCTTCCCTGTTTTAAAAGTAGTATTCCCTCTGCTGTGCTAGCAGGTTCACACTACCCACTGCACTTCATTGCCTGCTCAAATGCCTTCATTTTTGTTGGCTGAGGGGTCCTCTATGGATGCCCCTCTCTGCCTTTGACAGCCACAAAACAACCCTGAATGGGTGGTCATATGGGTTTGTTTCAGAGGTAGGTTTCAGTAGGTTCAAAGTGTGGACAGACCACAAGAACCTCGAGACCCTAAAGACCCCTCCTAAGCTTGAGAACCGGCAGCGGAAATTTTGAGTAGTTTGGAGAACCGGTAAATACCACCTCTGGCTGGCCCCACCCCATCTATTCTCTGCCTCCCAAGTCCCAGTTGATTGGGAGGGAATGGGGATTTTACAGTATCCTTCCCCTGCCACACCCATCAAGCCACACCCACCAAGCCATGCCACATTCACCAAGCCACACCCACAGAACCGGTAGTAAAAAAATTTGAAACCCACCACTGTGTTTTTTTTTGCTCTCCTGGCTTCAGTGTGGGAATGAAATAGCATCCTTTGTATTGTGGGTTTGCCTAATTAACAAAACTGTTAGGAGTTTTGTATGGCTCCTGTCTTCCCCGTGACACAAGGACTCTAAACCTTTGTGTTTTTCTCATCAGGGTCCACAAGACTTTCTCCCAAGCATTTGGTGTTAACCACAATCCTAACTGCTGGCCATCACTCTGGCCAAAACAAAGACAGATGATGTAAAACACCTAAAATGATTTTTAAGCTAGCTGATACATGGGAGACAGGCAGCTGAAGTTTGCAGAGAAGAAAAACTCATAGGTCGAATGAAACTTTTTTCTTCCACAAACTAGCAAGTAATGTTGCCATTGTAATCTCATTCCTTAGTCGTTAAGCAAAAAACCAAAAAAAAAAATAATTCAAGAGTTTCAATGAATATTAAATTAAACAGCTCTGAATTAATTGCAACAAATCTAAGACCTCAATCCAAATGCAAGGAATTGCTTGTGGTCACAAAGGTTGCGGATATTAATGGCAGCTTTCTGCCCTTTTAATAGGTACAACGTAAAATCCTTAGAAAATAATCATTCCGGAGCTTAGGAATACATCCCATGTGCACACCCATGAACACAGCCTTTCAGAATTGGCATGAACAGACATTAATTGGCATTGGGGGTTTTGCAGTTCGATTCGTAATTCCTTGATTAAAATTAGTTATTTGGGGTGTTTATTCTTGGGAAGTAAAGTGAAGGGATGTATTTATAGCCAAAAAGCTAAAGAGACGTGTCTCTATACCTCTCCTAAAATATTTTCAAATATACAAGAAGAATATTTGCCACAAATATTTAGGAGCCTGAACTAAAAGGGACATTTTGATTCTTATTGCTATTGTAACCATTGATCCTTAATAGAACAGACATATTTCTAAATGAGTTTACACACTTGTAAATGGAAAAAGAGTTCACATACTCCAGTCCAAAGCTGCCATTCTTAGCTGCTTACTCCATTCATTTGTTTAATTCTTCCAAGCCCTATGTCAGCGTTCCAAAAAAAACCCCAACTCCAAGTAAAAACTCTGAAGCAAGCATCTTTCAAAGTTCTATTTACTAGGATAGGTAAACTGGCACATCTGGGAAAACCCGAATCTGAGAGGTCTGGGTTTTCCCTCAGTAAATCAAAACCCCCAAAACTATCCCCTGACTCCGCAGTTGATCACATGCTCCAATCACCAACCATCCTATCATAAAAATTCAATAAATAATAAAATAATAATAATAATATCGAGACAGCACTCCGACCACTCCTTCTCTAGAGGCAGGATTGGCCTGACCTTGACCGACAGGAAGAATGCTATTATGTCTAAACCCCTCTACTAAATCCCCCCCTCCTACTTTCCCACACATGAGAAAGTGGCAGCACAGAAGCTTCCGACCGAATATGGCTTCCAAAGCTGACAGGCATCCCTCCCCCCCCCCTGCAGAAAAAAACACACCCTTGAAAATAAAACAGACAAAAGACAAAAGATGGGGTTAACGCCATGTACATAACCTCTTAACAACGCCCCCCCAGGAGGACCCTTTGGTTTCTCAAGGAATTTATCATGAAATTGCTTTACTAGAGTATCAGCATTCACATCCCAACTTTTCACTCAAGTAGCTTCAGACAACGGGTACCCCTTCCAGTGGATCAAATATTGTAAATGACCCCTGTATAGTCTAGAGTCAAGGATCTTCTTAACTTCATAATAAGTCTCCCCCTGTACTATCAAAGGAGGAGGGGGAGCAGCTGGTAAGGGCCTTAAGTTAGATCCTCTTGCTGGTTTCAATAAGCTACTGTGAAAAACTGGGTGCACTTTCCCTAATATTGGAGGGAAACTAAGTTGGACAGTCACTGGGTTAATCACTTTCACTATAGGGAAGGGACCTATGATTTTGGGTTCAAACTTCTTGCTAGGTAACCTCAATCTTAGGTATTTGGTTGACAAATACACCTTATCTCCTTTTCAGAAAGGTGGTCGGAGAGACCGGTGTTTGTCGGCCTGGTCCTTATATTTTTCCGCCGACTCAGCCAAAGCTTTCTTAGTGTTCTCCCAACGCCTTTTTAATGAGTTCATCCATTCTGCAAGGGACATGGAAGTGGGTGGCTCTCTAGGCAACTCAGGCATTGGCACAAAATCCATGCCCATATTTATTTGAAAAGGAGTCAACCCAGTACTACTGTGTACTGCATTGTTATAAGCCACTTCTGTGAACTTCTGCCCAGTTTTCTTGTTGATAATTTACATAGCATCTAATGTATTGTTCCACCATGGCGTTCACTTTTTCAACAGATCCATTAGTCGATGGGTGGAAAGCTGAGCTAAGCCCCTGGGATGACCCAATGGACCACAGGAATTCCTTCCAGAACTTAGCAGTAAATTGGACCCCACAATCTGATATTATTCTCCTTGGAACCCCCTGTAGTCTGTAGATATGCTTCACGAACAGTTTTGCCAGCTTCTTGGCTGAGAATAGTCCATTGCAGGCAGTGAAGTGTGCTTGTTTGGAGAATAAATCACCTGGTTCCCTCTGCTGTTAGGAGTTTGACTACGAAGTCCATTGCAATCTCCTCCCAGGGCTTTGTGGGTTCAGCCACGGTCTGGAGAAGCCCAGGGGGCTTCCCTGGTCTTGACTTCATGGTGGCACAGGTGGCACATATTTTAACATAGTCCTCTACATCGGCCTTCATCCTTGGCCACCAGAATTGTCTTCTAGCCATATGGAGGGTTTTTAAAAATCCAAAGTGGCCCCCTAGTTGAGAATCATGACTCCGCTGTAGCACTCTGAGTCACATACTGCTGGGTACATAAATCTTACTCCCCTTCCAAGCCAATCCGTCTCTTAGGGTCAGGTCCATTAGGTTCTCCTTGAACCAGGCATCGGCTGAGAGTGCTGATTTTAGCTCTGCTGTCAACTTGTCTTCGGGGAGGTCGGAACCACGGCACATTTGTGCTGTAGTGCGAGCTTGGGCCACTGGTTGGGTTTCAGAGATCCTAATCCCGGTCCTAATTTGATGGCACAATCCATGGGCCGATGAGGGGGGAGGATGTTACATTCCTCCTTGCTAAATGTTTCAGCCAAATCTGTATATGCCTTAGGAATCTGGGCTTCACCTGGCAGCCTGTCTGACTCAGCGGCTGCTTTTTCTGGCAACTGGCCTTTCTGGGTTGGCCGTTCCTTGGAAGGAGGGACAGGGGCAGTGGGCTGATACCCATTATGATTTTCTGGTATCCATCTTCCCATTTAATGGTGGGGGCCCATTTGTCCAGCCAAGCCAGGCCCAGTATGACAGATTCTGGCATCTTTGGGGTTACTATAAATTGGATGAGTTCATGATATCTTCCAATTTCTAATCTAATCAGTTCTGTAATCTGAGTGGCTGGGACTGCCCCAATTAACGTCCCATCCACCTGGTGAAATTTAATTGGGTGCTTTAAGGCTCTTGTTTTGATCCCCAATTGTTCAACAATTGGAAGTCCAATTAGATATCTGGTAAAGCCTGTATCTATTATTGCTGGTAGTTCTCCTTGCTCCTCCGTCTCTGGCACCACCAGTCTCACTTTAATTGAAAAGGGGGGGATGGGTGTACTGACCATAGGTCGTCTTCTCTGCTAGCCTCATCCAGAGGGGCTTCTTCGGCTGGAGGTTCCTCGCTCTCTTCAGTGGGGAGGGGAACCTCTACAGCTTGTCTGGCAAATTGACTGGTATCTGGGCCCTTCCTTGGAGCCCTTTTCCCTTGGGTAGCCATGGCTGGTTGTTGCTGTGGAACTGGAGCAGGGGCCAGGCACTCAGAAGCTCAATATCCCAGTTGTCCACACCAATAGCATTTAATCACCCCTGCCAGTTGAGGGGGGGAGACTTCAGCAGGTTTTGTAAGGGGCCGTCTGGCTAACACTCTCCGAGGAGGCTTTTCGGCTGGGGTTTTGCAGTGGGAGTGAATTTCTCTGTCCAGATCTATGGACATGGTGTGCCAGTTGTGCAGTTGCTCGGGCACCCCCCCGGATCCCACAGTTGCTCGGGCACCCCCCGGATCCCAAAGGCTGTTCTGACTGATGGCCTCTGTTCTGATTAATGGCCTCTTTAAAATAGTGTAGAAGTTTGTGGTCTGGCCAATGCCCCAGGTTCCCTGCAACCCGTCTAAAGTCTCATACAAAGTCTTTATGGGTCAATTACCTTGCTTCATCACCTTTATGGTGGCTTCACTTTCATTGATTTGATCTGGGTCTTCAAATCTAGCCTGGAGCAGTGCAACAAACCCATCGGCATCATTTAATTCTGCAGCACCTTCATTGTGCAGCCTTACCTTCATTCATCCCATCGGAAATTGTCGATACCGATTTGATTCGTATTGTTCTCCATACTGATCTCAGTTTGGCAGGCATGCCATCAAATGTTGCTCTGAAGCAGAGTAGCATTGGCCGTGCAGGTGGAATGGGCAACAAGCAGTTGAGCTGGAACCTGTGGTGGAGCTACTGCAGGTTGATGGGAGGCCCTCTGCTGAGGGAGAGGGACCAGTGCTGAGCTGCTTGTTGGGCTGCAGGGAATAGAGTTCCAGCCAGCTGCTGGATTAGCCACCACCACCACCACCCCGCAGTATTGGAATCGTTGGGCCATACTGGGGACAGGGGGATCCCTGGAAAACTGGAGCAGATGATCCTGGATGCCACTGGCACTGGACCCACCCCTGGCCGGGATAGAATTCCCAGCCTGGGGGGATGGATTCAGCAGGAGGTAGCACAAAGGCAGGCAGGCAAGGGGGCCTAGCAGAGAGTTTCTCCCAGCTGCATAATATCCCTGCTGTGCTGGGGAGTTGATCGTTTCGCCCCTAGTCGGATAGGGCAGTGCCTGCACCCTGCTAATTCCTCTGCCCAGTCCTGGATGGGGGAAGGTGAACATAGGCTATGCTAAGCTCCATCTCACTTGAGGAGGTTGGCGGGGAGTACGTAACTTCCCATGTTCTGTCCTCCTTCGCTTCCGTCCGAGTGATGGCTTAATTAGCCAGCACTATCAGCTCTGGCAGCAAAATAGCGAGCATCTGCCAAGTGTCTCTGTTATCTCCCTCGACGCCAATGAGTCACCCAGGAACAAACTTCAGCTCTTCGTTACTCAGTTGACTTGCCTGCTACGAAGAGGCACAGCAGCCCAGAGCCATCCAACTGGGCAAACGCTATGGGCCTACTTAGGGTTCTCAATCTTAGTTCCATTTTTCCTACTAGTTCGGGACTGACCATACATCTAGTGCACCCAGAATCGAGTAGTGCTAGCAGTTCCCCCTTATTACCCGAAGAGGGTACATGTAAATTGACTGGAATGTCCAAGGGGCCCCGTGCCCAACTCACCAGAAGGTCTTCATCAGACTCTGATGTGGTTTTGCTGTCGTCAGTATCGGTCGACGCTTCGCCATCCTCCTTGATGGGCGTGCCCTTCTTGGCAACGCCCTCCCCCACTTTTGCCGGTTTACGCGCCTTAGCCGCTGGTTTCACTGGTTCCTTTTCACCACCAGAGGTCGCGCTTGGTATCAACTTAACCCTACAGTCGGCTGCTCGGTGGCCTTCTTTTCCACATCTGTAGCACGCAAACGAACGTGGTCTTCCTCCCTCCAATCTAGGGACGTCCCTATAGGTGCCTTCTGGAGAACGGCCAAGGGATGGCCCTCCAGTGCGCTGTCTTCTGCCACGGTCCTTCACTAGCTCGGATATACTGTGGGGTGTGGCTCCATGACTCAGCACTTCCTAGGCCTGCCCCACCCCTGCTTCTGTTGTTCCCTCCTCTCCTGCCTACAAAACTTAGGGTCCAACCAAGCCTGATTGCCATCAGCTGGGTCTGAAGGCGTGGCCTGGGGGGGGAAAGAGTCAGGGGACGAAGGCCTCATTATCTCTTCCACCTGGCCTGCCTCTGGCTCCTGGAGCTGAGCCAGGAAAGCTGGTGGTCCCGAGGTAAGTCTTGACGGCCCTTCCCCCTCACTTTCCAAGTCACTTTCTGGCAGGAGGCCCGGCTCCAAGTCACTTTCTGGCAGGAGGCCCGGCTCCAAGTCACTTTCTGGCAGGAGGCCTGGCTCCAAGTCACTTTCTGACAGGAGGCCCGTCTCGGGGGGCGCAGACACAACATCCTTCTTCCATCCACTCAAAATGCTCAGGGAGCTCAATCAATGATCAGCTTCACAATGTGGGCAACAGGTTCCAGTCCTGGGAATCTCCAAATCCCACAGCTGTCCCCTTTCTCCACTCAGGCTCATGGGGTAACTTCGCTGGGCTGGGAATGACATAATATCCAGGCGGTCTCTCCTCTGGTCCCCTTTCTGGATTTGGATTGGACTGGCAACTTTTTCAGGAATCCGACTCCTTGGGGCAAGTGCCTAGCCTTCGGGCCTTGTCTGCAACCTCAATGGAATGTACCTTTCTTCAGAAGGAGAAAACAGGGTGTCGATAAATCATTGAGTATCTGTCCCCACAGGCCCCTCTGTGATCTCTTCTTTCTCCTCCATCTTCATTGAGTCTTTGCACCACCAGAGGTGTTGGTAGATGCTGGGGCTCAGCACCTCTGACAGCCCCCTTTTGGGGTGCCGTTATGCGTTAAGGGAGATTCAGGTTAATGTCAGCATTTCAGAAAATTCCCAACTCCAAGTAAAAACTCCGAAGCAAGCATCTTTCAAAGTTCTATTTACTAGGATAGGTAAACTGGCACATCTGGGAAAACTCAAATCTGAGAGGTCCGGGTTTTCCCTCAGTAAATCAAAACCCCCAAAACAATCCCCTCACTCCTGAGTTGATCACATGCTCCAATCACCAACCATCCCATCTTGAGACAGCACTCCGACCACGACTTCTCCAGATGCAGGATCGGCCTGACATTGACTGACAGGAAGAATGCTATTATGTCTAAAGACAACACCTCTACTAAATTCCCCCTCCTACTTTCCCACAGATGAGAAAGTGGCAGCACAGAAGCTTCCGGCCTAATATGGCTTCCAAAGCTTACACCCTTAATAATTGGCAGAAATTTGACAATTGTAAAATCTGTTCTATAGTTCTCCCTTTTAGGATCAGACCTCATCATGCCTCCATGCCTCACTCCCACAACCCAAGACTTACTCAGTTCTTACACACATATCGTCTTTTTTCTTCCTACACCCCAATTAAGTTGCCCACTAGGTTTTCCTAGACCAGCCCCACCAATATATCCTGGTCTCTCTATTTCCTCTTACGACATTAGCATAACTGCTACAACTTTATGCAAACTATCATTATGATATGTCAGACATGAAGATTTTATATGATTACTTATTTTAATGAGGAAGCTTGTGAAGTGTTATAAGTAACAGAGACCTTTGAAGACCACTGGAAAGGATCTGAATTTTGTCTGCTTGGCGTCACTGTATGTAATTCTAAATATATGTCTGAAGTTGTGTGGTTTTGAAAAATTCAAAAGAGATGGAATATAAATTTTAATACTTTTCCCTCACCATGCCCTCCCTCCATGATCCTAAGCAAACTCCTTCCCTCTTGAAGATCCTATCTGTCTAGGAAATGAAGCCCCTGCTGTTTTAAATGCTGTTTTCCTTTCAATGAATAAAGCTGCCTTACAAAGTCCTAGAAATAAATGAGAGCTACAAAGACTTCACAGTCCTATTCAAGGGGAAATAGAATATCTTACAACCAATAGTAGGATCCAGGTTCTTCTACTGAGTTCTCTCTAATCTCAGATCTATCAGTCATCGATCTCAATCACAACCAAATTGCCAAAGAAAAAAAGAACTAGGTTGTATCTCATCTCATCTACAATACAATGTTCTATAATCCACAAAACTGCAACAGTCGAGTTACTACAAACCTGAGCATTATTTAAAAATACATTGTATATCAAATGCCATTTCTCTCATTTTATGTCTGTGTAATGTAAAAAGCATGGGTTTTTTTTATTCAGTAACTGCTCATTCAATGTACTGTATTTTCCTATATTGTCCTTCAGCTATACATCTTCAGAGCCTCCTGTTGTTTGTCTATATCCATCTTTCAAGGAGCATTTATCGTATGCTTTTAATGTCACCACACAGCTATGACATAATCAAATTACATGGCTGTCAATTATAAAACTTTGGTTTCTTGAAGTTGCAATCTTGGATTGGCAGTCCATCGTTCCTCCGATTATTATAAGGACAAAAGCTTTTCTCTGGGAGCTGCTTAATGCATTTGTAATCCCGCTGTTGCGTTTGATTCAACAGCCACCAGTTCTTCCTGGGCATTCTGCCAAGCGAAGTTACCCTCCTGCTTAGAGTCGGTTTGAATCCGGTGCTTAAGAGCAGATTCTTGATAGCAGGTTGAAAAATGAGGTCCAAAAATAAAAGAGAAGTCTGCACCAGAGAAGCTGGTTGCAATTAAATGTGGGATGAAATCTCCCTTCCTTCTGGAGGAGGAAGAGGAAGAGGAAGAAATGTTCAGGGAAGAAAGCGGCCTTTCTCAGAACTTCTGAGGATGGTTTAACTCAGGCAGGAGTATTTCTACACATGTATCAAAATCCAATGAAACTTTGCAGCTGCTTCAAGCCACAACCAGATCTTTCTCAGCAGCCTTTCTTTCTCATTTGGAACAATTTGTGTTCCCAAACAGAAGGAAGTCTCCTCCCCGTTGCCAGTTCCTCCACCCATTTCTCTTTCTCTTCCACAGAAATTACAGTAGACATTTGTGAGCAACCAAAGGAATATAGAACTGGAAGTACATCGCTCAAGGTGTTAAGAATATTTGCCTTGAGCAACTATTCTTAGTTCTTCTCTTCCAGATTGATGACCTGAGTGATTTCAAGCAGAAATTTAACCTGTGTATGACACCTAGCTCGGGGCAAAAGGGAGAAAGCGCAAGAAGAAAGTCATATTATTTCAGGAAGTCTAAAATGACTCTCGGAGATCACTTACCAAAAGTGTACTTAATGGGAGGCATAACAGAGAAATGGACAACCTGCACTTTTTTTGATCCTATGTTCTAGTACATGCTCACCTAAATACTGATTCTGATCCTGCACATACCACCAATCTCATTTAATAAAGTATTTATTCTTGCAGAACACTCCTTAAGAAGACCAAGTGTTTTCCCAAAAGCTACCTTTATGCTTCTCTATATAAAATTATTGTTATTATGTCCCTCAAATAAGGAAGAGTCATTCAAAAGTCCAAGATTCAAGAGTCCAAGAAGCGTAACATTTTGCCTTTCTTTGTCTTTATCAATAGAAGCTTCCTTCTCCTCTACCTTCTCTTGCAGCCTTCCAATCATCTTGTTCTCCTTCTTATACCTTTGAAACAAAGCCTTCTCCTCAAACTGGTTGGATCTTTCTTTCCCATTGATCAATTGATGATGGGCCATCAAGTCACTGTCAACTCCTAGCAACCACATGGAACTTCTTCGTAACAATGTGTCCCTCCCCTTCCAGGTCTTCCAATAGTGCACCCCATTCTTGTCCAAAGGCCATCATTTCCCCCTTCCTCTCCATGAACCCTGCACCATCACCCTTGGTATTCTCTTGGGCCATCCTGTTTGTTCTAATGGTCCTTTCTCCTATTCCCCTCTTGGACTGTTTAATCCATCCACAACTGCCAAGCTTTTTCTATGCTTTTAATTGCACATTTCAGACTAGTTTCTGGAGGAACTGGAAAGATACCAGACCCATTAGCTGTCTGAAGATGTCTCACATTACACTTACAAACCAAAGGCAAGGTTGTTGTTGACAGAGTCCCACCAGTTAAGGATTTTCCATGTTTTGTCTGCTGCACATATCCCTTCTTGTACAACATGTACTGTGGAAATGTGCTGCAAAATCCTAAAATCTTTTGCCAATCTTCAGAAAGTAGGCCATCTCCCTCTCACTTTCTGATGAGGTCATTCTGTATCCATTTGGCAGCACTGCCTGACCTACCCTAAACCTCACTTCCAAGCTCCGTTTCACACAGCCAAGCTGAAGAAACAAGCATGGGACACGACAAAACATCGCAGGAATGTTAACACAGTGATCAGAAGACTTTTGGGCTTCTCTTATTGTTCTGCAAAGTTCTGTAAACTTAGGGTGGGAGACAATAAACTCAGAGCTGATTGGCTGACATTTCATGGTTCCTGATTAACCACCGCAGGCTAAGCAACGGTTGCCTAAATGTATAGCCAATCCAACTCCTGATTAAATCCATGAATAATGGGGGTGGGGAGAGAAGCAGATGAGTCGCAGGTTGGCTTTAAAACGTTTTGCAAATTATTTGCAAAAGGAACAGATGGCAATTTCATATTGCTTACAATTCTTTAATTTTTTTCTCTCATTTGATTAAATTTCTCACTGAAGTGAATTTAAAAAGGTGTCCACCACCTGTTTTGTCCCTTCTTCTTATATTTCAAATCCATTGAACTCTACAATTTTCTGCTTTAACCTGGGGGTGGGGTGGTGGTGTTCCTATTTGTAATAGAAAGAAGGACTATCCCTTTAATAAATACAATCAAAGAAGGGGAATTAGAAGCCACATCAAGGGTGCTTGACATTTGCCACAAAGAAGTGATTCCATTTTCCTTATTTTCCTCTTGCTTGGTCTCAGGTCACAACTTAACAAGGGTAGTTCTTGCCCAGTACCCTATCTCAAATCACCTATTTTCAGATTGCTGTGTAAATGGTCTGTAGGGCAGTTGATTAGCTGAAAAATCCAGTGTGCCGCCCACTCAGATTAAAGGGGTTGAAAGGATTTATCCACAGATAGATATTACATAATGCCTTTACTTAACATGGATATACACAGTTTTTAAAAAACGCTTTAAATTTTTCTTCCTTGGTGGGGAGCATTTTCTGTATGAGGCCTGCTGTTATTAAAGGCTCAGATAGTGCTAGAAATGAAGCTTACATACATGCACAGAGATTACATCCATCTGCCTATTCAGATGCTCAGTCACCATAATTACAGACAATTGTTTGTTTGATGTAGGAAAAGAGCAGAGACTGGGGGTGGAGTCAAGAGAGGACTCAGCCTAGAAACATTATATTCCCACAAGTAATCTAAGTCCAGCTCCCCTTGAATTCAATTAGTCTCATCTAGTGCCAATTTAGCACTGACCATTAGTTGACTAGATCCGTGTGTATAGGCTTAAGCAATAAATTTTCTGAAGTGGAAATTAAGTGTGATCTGTATTCTTCATGCCTGACAGCTGTGCTGTTAAGACTAACTAATGCCAGTGGACTAGTACCATATTTTTCAAAGTATAAGATGCACCTTCCCCCCCCCAAAAAAAAGAGGGTGAAAATCTGGGTGTGTCTTATATTCCGAATGTAGCCCTGCCCAGCCTCTCAAACAGAGATTTCAGAGGCTGAAAAAAGCCTCTGAAAGAAGCTTCAGAAAAAAAGCCTCGGAGGCTTTCAGAGGCAGGAAAAGAAGTTTTTTCTGAAACAGAGTTTCAGAAGTTTCAGAGACAGAAAAAAAAGCAAGGCACAGAGCTCACAACCAACAAACCTGTTGCTAAAATTCACCTCTAGGAACAGCTGATTGGGGGTATTCTGGGAAGCCGATCCACCTGCCAATCAGCTTTTTTCTTATTTTCCTCCCCAAAAACTAAGGTGTGTCTTATACTCTGGTGCCTCTTATACTCCCGTGCGTCTTATACTCCGAAAAATATGGTAAGTTCCCAACTACAGGAACTGATGAAAGTTGAGGGGTTTACTGGTTGAGGAAAACAGTAACCCAAATGGAAATTGTATCGTTATAGGTAGCTTCCATTTTTTTAACTTCAGGAAAAGTTTGGGGTGGATTCTGCACTGTGTGCATGACAAGAGCTTTTGTCAATTGTAAAATAAAATCTCTTCCTGTTGGCATTTATTGTGCAACCAAAGTTATCTCATATTTTGCTCACTGTATCCCATGCAAAAAGAACAAGTGCACAGCAGTAGGAACACAACAAGAATCTGAACAGAATGTAGCACAAGGGGGATAAGACACAGGAATCAATTTAAAAAGTTTTCCTGTAGTTCATATTAAAGCTATTCCTTTCCAACCAAACACTTTTTACAAATAAAAATATCCCTGTTGTATTATACTATTTTAAAGCAAACATACTTAAAATCAAAGCAAACGAAAAACAAACTTGGTGCCTCTATTACCCTGTTTCCCTGAAAATAAGACCCAACC
This sequence comes from Ahaetulla prasina, assembly GCF_028640845.1. NCBI lineage: Eukaryota > Metazoa > Chordata > Lepidosauria > Squamata > Colubridae > Ahaetulla > Ahaetulla prasina. The sequence goes on along the minus strand of NC_080544.1, from coordinate 3,471,239 downwards.
AGAAAATAAGCCCTAGCATGATTTTTCAGGATGCTCTAAATTTAACCCCTATCCCAAAAATAAGCCCCAATTAAGATCGTCAATCAGATAGATGCATTTAGTACCGTATTTTCCCAAAAATAAGACCTAACACGAAAATAAGCCCTAATGCATCTTTTGGAACAAAAATTAATATAAGACTCGGTCTTATTTTCAGGGAAACATGGGTAGGAACTATATTGTAATAAGACATTTAGGACTGACGCTTCATTTCTGTGAAGCACTGGGTAGAAACAAATTCAAGCTGAATGCCAGATACAGTCCTGATGTCAACTTTAGACTGGTTGAAGGAACAAGTGCATGATGTGAGGACCTTCTTGGTCACTCAGCAGGTGGAAAGTACGGTCAAGATTGTCCTTACTCAGAAAGACTGTGGCAACTGCAGGACTACCTTGGCTAGAAGCCCACCAACAATAACTCATCTCTTCTCTACAGGGGTGAATTCAAAATTTTTCCCTTGTGGACATGGCTTGGTGGGCATGGCAGGGAAAGGATATTGCAAAATCTCCATTCTAACCCCACTCTGAGGCCAGCCAGCGGTGATATTTGCTGTTTCTCCAAACTATTCAAAATTTCTGCTACCAGTTCTCCAGAATCTGTTAGAACCTGCTGGATTTCACCCCTGCTTCTCCACCATATTAGAGTACAGCAATCTGCTCGGGATTACAATTGAAGATGATCTGGAAACTACTATTGGTGCAAAATATAATGGCTAGCGATGTTATTGTGTTCTGTGGATTATTTTTTTAAAATGTTTAAAATGTTGAATGTTATTCTTATACATAGGGCAATACTACTGAATTTTAGCTCAAAGCATGAATTCTGTACTTTTGTGTTACTGTAAATAGCCTGCAACTGGATAATATATAAGTATTGTAAGATAAATAACTAAATAAATCTTTTTAAAATCTCGTGATAATTACACCTTCCAGCATTTAGGTAGAAAGAGTGTAAGCTGTAGCAGTGACATTCTTTACTGTCACATTTTTATAATCTAAATACATTCTGCAATGTTGCCCTAAAAAGCTAACTTCGTTTTCTCAATTGAAATACACCTAAAAAAACCTTTCAAATTGTCATCCTTTGGTTCTCTCCCATTGGAAAGATTAACTGATTTTGGTGTTGTGTTTGTGCTAATGACATTAGCAATATCCTAAAAGCTAAAACACCAAATTGAAAGCAAAAGTGAAAAACAATAACATTCTTTGAAGACCAGTTTATCTTCTTGAATATTATTTAAAATAACTGATCCTTGTTGGGTGAAATAACATGCAGTTTTCAAATGTAAGCTCTTTAGAAAACTTCTAAATTATAGTGAATTAGAATTTTTCCCACAGGAGAAGCTATAAAGTTATTTGCCAGAATAGCAAAGAGGTGTTTTTCCCCCCAATCTGATAAGTACCAAGCTTTCAGAGAAGAAGAAGAAATAAAGAAAAATATCAAATAGTAGGTGGATACATTTTTTAAACTTGGCTTTGAAGAGATCAATATTAAATGGAAAATTTAGTAACACCTTTATTTAGCAAACTAAATAAAAACACTTGGCTACAACATTCTTAATATTATTTATGTTTTTAAACAAAAGCTAAAATATAATTTAAGTTACCTTCTGACAATGTTTTATTTTAAAGATCAAGCATCTTGTACTTTAATAGTCAAAAGGAAACAACACTAATTGAGACCTCAATTATGATTTCCAGATTTTGAATCTCTGTTTTATGATAGTGCTTTCATTCTAAGAGATAATCATTTCAATATAAATTGTATTAAAGCATATTTTGTTCTTCTTTTAACTCACAGATTGATATGATGACTGTTATGTGCCAGAGATGGTGGGAATCTCTCATTTTAACCCCAGAGTAAATAGAATAGAATAGAATAGAATAGAATAGAATAGAATAGAATAGAATAGAATAGAATAGAATAGAATAGAATAGAATAGACCTTGAGGTCTACGAGTCCAGCCCCCTGCTCAAACAGGAGAACCTATACCAATTTAGATAAGTGACTGTCCAGTCTCTTCTTAAAAACCTCCAGTGATGGAGTGCCCATGATTCTGGAGGCCAACTGTTCCACTGGTTAATTATCCTCACTGTTAGGAAGTTTCTCCTTAATTCCAGTTGCTCTTCTTTGAACTTTTTCCAAAGTCTCAGCATCGTCTTTGCAATATGGTGACCAAAATTGGTTGCAGTATTCCAGGTGTGGTCTTACTAGGGTTTTATAAAGTAGCACTAATATTTCATGTGATCTTGATTCTATGCCTCTTTCTTTTTTTATAATATATTATATTTCTCTTTACATACAATATGTGCTTGCATATACAACCCAGGATTGTATTGACTGCTGCTGCACATTGCTGGCTCATAGTCATCCACTAGGACTCCAAGGTCCCTCTGTTGTTTTGAAGACATGGGACAAATGCACCAAGACAAATTCCTTGTGTGTCCAATCACACTTGGCCAATAAAAAATTCTATTCTATTCTATTCTATTCAAATCTGAAAAAGAATAGCTGTAGCCTATTGACTCAAAACAAAAAAGCTGTAAAAAGAGACATGGGTCTAAGATACCTAACAGCAGGATTTTTGAACCTTGTAAAATGGAAAAGCTTATATGAATAGCTTCAAAGTTTCCTGCAATGGGTTATCTCACCTTTCTGAATCTAAGAAAGTAGAGAGAAGACAAAGTCTAATCATTAAACCCAATAAATACAATCGCTCACTATTGCTGCTAATGGGTTCCCCAGAAGGATCTGAAGTTGGTTGAATGATTGAGAATTTGGGGAAGTGAAATCCAACTGAGGAGGTATCCTGTTGGAGGAAGCCACAGTGGAGGACATTACTTCAAAGGCTGTGAACTTCCAGAAACAAATGTTGGCCCAACTGTGGACCTGAACCTTGCAGACAAGGTAGGCTTGGTTTAATGTAGCATAATAATGCATGGTCTCCAGGGGTGAAATCTAAAAATTTTCCCTACCGGTTCTGTGGGCGTGGCTTAATTGATGGGTGTGGCTTGGTGGTCAGGTGACTGAATGGGCATGGCCAATAATAATAAATAATAAAAATAATAAAGTATACAAAACTTGGGAGTCTACCTTCTTTAAAAATACAGGCACCGGTCTACCAATTGCCTTTTTTTGGGAGGCACCAGTCTACCTTCTTTAAAAATGCAGGCACCGGTCTACTAGCTGCCTACAGCGCTGATCAGCTGTAGTATGGCCCTTTGATGCGCCACGGCAGTCATTTAAGGCCATTTGCAGCTATATCACCACCGAGAGCTTCAGGGACAGAGAAGAGGAACAGCGAGGCATGGGTGATGTGGGGGGGCAGAGATTTTTGCTACCGGTTCGCCGAACTACCAGCCCCCATCATTACCAGATTGCGCGATCCGGTCCAAACCGGGAGCATTTCACCCCTGATGCTTTCCCATTCTTAGTACTGAAAAGACCTACCACTACTGCCCCCCATTATCTATATATATAAAAATGGCTGTGTGTGTGTGTGTGTGTGTGTGCGTGTGCGTGTGTGTATGTTCCAGCATAACTATGGAACACCTTGAGCAGTTTCAACCAAACTTGGTACACAGACGACTTACTCTCTGGAAAGAAATACTGTGAGGGTAAGACACCCCTAACACCCCTCAGGGTGTGTGTTCTGTTAAGATACAGCCTGTTGTAACTTAAAATGGCTTCTACTGGACTGCCTTAAAATGCCCAGTGGAGTTGCCATGGTAACGGCTTCACAATACTCCACAAGGGGGCTCCCTCTGGTAAGTGGGAAAATCCAAGATTAGAAATTACATTTGGTCTGGACATTTTCAACAAGGCTTTGATTATTCTTGAGGACAAATGTATGGCCATGATCAATAAAACATTACTGTAACTCAGCCTGCCTGCACCACTATGAGACCGACACAACATACTTCACACATTACATACGAGAAAGGAACTATAATGTCAAACAGCTTAGTACATATATCGCGGACAAGAAGCCACTTCTAAATCAAGATCAAAAAAGCATACCAAATGATCATGGATCAGCTAGCAAAACAACAAGGTGGTATCATTTTACCTGACGATTTTGGAGGCACAGGGAAGACATTTTTAACTAATTTAATTCTCACCAAAATCAGGGCTCAGGATGAAGTTGCTCTTCCTGTCTAATATAGGATTGGGATAAATAAATACCCAGGCAACAGCTAGTATCACATAAAGAAGTGAAGATATTTCTGATCCTTCCAGTTAAAATGTCTTTAATGGACATTCTTTACATCTTGAGGCTTTTCAAAAAAACTCCTAGATTCTACCAGTTTTAGCCTCTATGGATTTGGAAGTCACCAAGATACTCCACAAAGCTAGATAACCAGTCGTATTATTTTAAGAAATCACAAGTGTACTAAAGTTTCTGGACAATAAAAAGGTAATTCTCAAACGAACCAAATTTGAAGAAAGAAAACATGACGTTTCCCAACATCATTGTCATAAATATATATTAGTAAAATCATTCCAGACAAGATTTTTTCCCCTCTATAAACCATGCAATTAATAAAATGGATTATTTTCGCTCATTTATATTCAGATGCAAAATATCAGGAAATGCAAGAGATTTCTCATCCAGAATGTGTTTTGCAGACCTTTTAAAAACTTAAGTGTGCCCTTTTCCATATGCCCAGCACTCCTGCAGCAGTTTTAGATAATGGATGCTATTGAAGTCTAAACTTGCTGACATCTTTCTCTGCATCAGAAAAAATAAAGAAATTGCTTTTAAATAAATGATAGTAGTTTTATTTATTTGCTTTATTTTGATTCCCTTGCAGTATTTCTTTATACAAGTTATATTGTGTTCAAACTTTTTTTTTTTTGCTTCAGCTCTATTCAATTCATCCAGCCTGCCATTATCAGGGAAAGCATCAGTAGTCCTGCTGAATATCCCTGGTTACATTTGGCCAAACCAAGGAAATTCACACATTTTTTTATTGCTTCAATTCCTGTGCTTTCCTCTTTAATTTCTGGTGGAATCTCCATGGCTGACCATCAACACACACTCTCGGGATGACTCACAGATGTCTTTTAAAGATAACCCAACACTTAGAATATGTTTCTAGCTAATTTCCCTTCCTTTGGTACAATTGTGTAAATTTCCCCAATCCTGAATTTAATCAAGCTGAAAATACAGGGAACAACACTTTTTGATGTTTATCCAGATTAGTCACTGAAAGCTCATTCTCCCAGGCCTAGAAGCGCATAATGAAAAGGGCTGCCAGCAACCACGCCGGCTTGTAAAGATGGAGGGAGAGAACTGGATAAGTGAGCACTTAAGGAGGTTTATGCGACTCCAGGGACCAAAAAGGAATATTGTTCCAACACCCTGAAAATCTCTGTCATCAATGCGGATTTCAAGTCAAGAGCTCTTTAGCAACCAGTCCCTTAAAGGCCTCAGGGCTAAGCACCCAGAAAGTCCTGCTAAATAGCACAACATGTCTGCATGGGCATTTAGATCCCTCACTGTTGTGAAGTAGCATCGATCTCCATCTCTGTCTTCTGGTTTCTTAGGTTGTTCTGAAGCCTCCTCAGTTGAGCTGGGAGGCTATGAAGAACATTTCTGTTCCGATCTAGGCTTCCCCAAACCACAAAGCAGACTCCTTGTCTCGACAAAACTCCTTTTATTTAATTTACAGTGAATTCCTCTTCAGCAAAGTCTTTCCTCTCCCATAGTCTTTCAAGATAGTTCACAATTACTGACTTTTATCAGGCTTGGAGAGTGGCCAGACACCGCAATACTTGACAAGAATGCAGGAATGAACTTATTGTCTCCTGCAAACTCCACTCCCCTTTTGCTCCTCTTTTATTCCCTCAGGGAGGGGCCATTCATCATCCACCTGTGGCCTTACTCCCAAGTCGACCCTTGTTCTTTGGCTGTTCCCTTCATCTGGCAACTCTGTGCATGTGCACAATGAGAACAGTCTCCAGCTGTTTATCTGCCTCACTGATGTCTGACTCTGAAGGCAGCTGATAACTGGCATACGGCTCTGGCCCCCACTCTGTCTCCGATGCAGAGCCTTTCCCAGCCATCAGGACTGGCCCATGTTCCTCCCCAACCTCCTCACTGTCTGAATCTGCTGCCAGATCTTCTGGCCACTGTGGGCCACAACAAGTTCCAGGCCCGCCTCTTTAGATGTTTCTACACCATGACCTTCAGCTCTGACACCCAGAGTTCCTCTGGGCCTGCACAGGTAGTCCTTGAGTAATAACCACAATTGAGCCCAAAATTTATGTTGCTTGCTAAGCGAGAGACTCGTTAAATGAGTTTTGTCCCATTTTATGACCTTTCTTGCCACAGTTGTTGTTAAGTTTGGGCAATGAAGAGGCAGGAGACAGTCTTTGGTGACAACAGCTCTGTCGTGTCCCACTCCTCCGCTGACGGCCGGGTCAGGGAAATCCGAATCAGGCTTGCCTCTGCAGCTCTGCCCAAAGTCCTAGCAAAGTCCTCAGAGCAGGCAGGAGACCAGAAAGTGACTTCAGCAAGATAAGTTCGACTTTGCCTGACTCAGAGACTGCCAGAAAGCAGATCCTTTATATAGGCCATGGGGTGTGGCTCCATGACTCAGCACTCATTAAGGCCTGCCCCTCCCTTCCTTCTGTTGCCTCCGCCTATCCAGTCTTCTGATGTGAGGGTCACTCCAATCAGCAGCTGTTGGAAATAAACCTTCCTCAGGCTCACATGCTGTGGAGGAGGGGGAGGGGTCTAGCTGCTCCGTTTGCCTGGGCATGGAGCCAGGGCTGGGGCCGGGGGGTGCTCCCTCCTCTGCAGCCTGCTTGGGCATGGAGCCAGGGCTGGGACCGGGAGGTGCCACCTCCTCTTCAGCTTGTCTGGGCATGGAGCCAGGACTGGGGCCGGGAGGCATACATTCCTCCGTGTTCGGGAGCAGATAAGAAGGCCCCGGCTGCTGTGAGAGCGGGCAAGACACAACAAGCTCTTTGGTTTATTGTGAGAAACCAGCAAAAGCAATTGGCAAACAGCCCTCTTTATATAGTCTTTTGGATGAGGCACCAGCCAATCAGAAACGTGCTTTTTCCCGCCCAAATTTCCCTCCAGAAATTCAAATACATAACAGTTGTTAAGTGAATCACTGCAGTTGTTAAATTAGTAACATGATCGTTGAGTGAATCTAGGGTCCCCATTGATTTTGCTTGTCAGAAGGTTGCAAAAGGGGATCACATGACCCTGGGACACTCCAACTGTCCTAAACATGAGTCAGTGGCCAAGCATCCAAATTTTGATCACAAGACCACGAGGATACCACAACAGTTCTAAGTGTGGAAAATTGTCATAAATCACTTTTTTCAGTGCCTTTGTAACTTTAAATGGTCATTAAATGAATTATAAGTAGAGGTCTACCGTATTATATTGTTTTCTTATTTTGCTTTTATTGCTTCCCTTATTTACGAATCATTCTGATTCCTCACAGCAGGCAACAAAATTAATTGCAGTTAAAAACACCATCCCCTAAGAAAATGAAAAATAAATATAATAAGCTCTCCATGATATAAAAATGTAAAATAATAGTGAAAAAGTAAATATTCACCCCTCAAGGACCATAATACCCACAGTCAGAATAACTCAAGAAACCCAAATCAATGGTGGCAGAACAAAGCAAAACAAAACAATAATAGGAAAACAAAAATAAAACAAATAGGGATGGTGAAAGATCAGATCCCAGACTCCATTTGTGTTGTTGTGAAGGAACGCTGCTCAGTGTCTGGGGCAGCCTACAAATATTGCAAGGAAATAAAATTAAAATACAGCAAATTCCTTCATTCATTTTTGAGGAGACTTTGAACAAGTGGCTTTATTATTATGACAGACCTGTAGTCATGTTTGTTTTAAAGCAGGGGTCTCCAACCTTGGTCCCTTTAAGACTTGTGGACTTCAACTCCCAGAGTCCCTCAGCCAGCAAAGCTGGGAGTTGAAGTCCGCAAGTCTTAAAGGGACCAAGGTTGGAGACCCCTGTTTTAAAGGTTCTTACGAATTTTATTAGGCATGTATGTGGGTGCGTCTAGATCAGCCAGAGGAGTCTGCAAGCACATGATCAAAGACGGTCCCCTTTTCACATGAGCCACTAATTCATTCTCAAATAGCATAATATTAGCCATGCTGTCTGTGATGATCAGCTTTGAAGTCCAACATACCTAGAAGACTCCAATCCAAGCTAACAAATACTTTAGATCAGGGGTCTCCAACCTTGGTCCCTTTAAGACTTGTGGACTTCAATTCCCAGAGTTCCTCAGCCAGCTTTGCTGGCTGAGGGACTCTGGGAGTTGAAGTCCACAAGTCTTAAAGGGACCAAGGTTGGAGACCCCTGCTTTAGATTGAGACCACAGGAAAAAGAGACAAATCTCCTCAAAGGGAAATCCCATTTGGGACAAAAGGGAATAGATGATAGAGATAAAGTTTCTGAAGAACTTCTCCATCCCAGGATGGCACCTGATGACTTATGTAGCATTGCTTGGCCATTTTCATAGTGCACAACCAAAATTAGGTGGCATGAGATTAGAGAAGATTAGCAAGAGTAATAACTTTTATGTCTATGGAAACAAAGCCAAGGCAAGCTCTCTTCCAAATTTTATCATAGAGGAAAGTAAGAGAAAGGACATGAGGATTACATGGGGTTAAGAAAAGGGGGGAGAGATGGAGGAGGAGGAGGAGGAGAAGCAGCAACAGGACAAGAGGATGAATGGGATGATAGAAGACAGGGAAATAGAGGTGTGAGCTGAGATTTGGAAAGGAAAGGGAAAGGAAAGGAAAGAAAAAGAAACCCAAAGGTGGAAACAAGCCAGCAATAAAAATGTGAATGCAATTGGGACTTGGTAATGTTCTCCAACTGAACTACGATTCTTCTTTTTAATGTTACTTCTTTACGCATTCCCACTATATGATGGATAGCTTTTCCAGTGGCTCAATTAAAAATACTAACACTACGTACAAGCAGTGGGTGTGCAAAGGGTTTCATTTTTCATGCCAAATGTTTAATTTCAAGCCTTTCTATATGCTTCACAAGGCAATTTCTAGAACAACTAACCAAATGCCCAAAGTTCTGCAGCCAAATATCATCATCAAAGAGGCTACTATTTTGCTTAGGCTGTCGATAAAGCTTAATATTCCTCAATGCCAAGATATGATTAGAAGAGCTCTATCATGGCAACACTACTCAAGCTTTCTTATTGACCATGCTCTTTTTGCCTCCAAATAATCATAGAAACATGAAATCATAGGGCTGAAAGGGACCTCAGAGGTCTTCTAGTCTAGCCCCCTGCTCAAAGCCATCCCTTATGCCATCCCAGTCAAATGGTTTTTCAGTCTATTTTTGAAAACCTCCAGCAATGGAACATCCACAAGTCCAGGAGGCAAGCCATTCCATTGATTAATTATTGTACAGTTCCTATCAGGAAATTTCTCCTTAGTTCCAAGTTCTCTCTTTGGGTCTATCTTTTCTCAAACTAATGCATCACCCCTCCCAGCCCCATGTTCTTCTCTTCTTCGGAGACAGAGAGAGAGAGAGATTTCCAAATTATGAATAAATGTTTGTTCCCAAGGATGACAGCCCTTTGTGTATTATTTGATTATTTCGCTTGTTAATTATTAACACTGCCCACATATTTTGTACTTCCTAAAAGGAGTGTACATTCTGTGTAGTGCTAAACTAATTACATATCAGTTTCTGTTGTTACAATCATTGTACCTAACACAATGATTTTGAAAGATGCTACATTCTATGAAACCTTTCAAACATAAGAAGGAGTTGTCTCTATCTTTCTCTCTCTTTCTCTATCTCTTTTTATCTATCATCTATCTATCTATCTTGAAATAACCTTGATTAAAATTGTCAGGTTGGAAACATACAGAAAAGGCCTTCATCCTGCACTGGATAGACAATGGCTAAGATGATGATGGTGGTATGTATCATCGTGATGATAATGATGCACGAGGAAAGATTACTGTAATTTATTTCTTGTTTTTTTCTCCACAGACTAATACACAGTTAAAAAACACAGTTAAAAGAAAGAAAATATACCTCTGTTCAGATGTTGATCCCAATAAGAAAAGTACATATTTCTTTATTTAAAAAAAAAGGTATTTCCAAAGCCGTCTTGAAAACTCTCAAGGTAAATCACAACTTACAAACTTTAAACATCACAGACTGGAAAATTAAAAGCAAGAGAACAACTATCCTGTAAAAAAAAAACAGATGGTGGGGCAACAATATTAAAACTGAGAAGATTGAAAAAGTTTTGCAAAAGCCTGCCAAAAACTAAACACTGAACATGCTCTCAGATCTTATTTAGGGAATATGTTCTATAGCAAAGGCTCTATCATCTGTTTCTACCTTGCAAAACTTGGGAAAAAAATATTATGGGACACATAGAAGGGTGGGTGAAGCAACCACAAACAGATGGAAAACTTGAATAGGATAAAAAGGTATTTTGGATATTGTTCCAGAACCTTTAGATTTAACAAATGACAATCAATACCTCACCTTACAACCAGGGACATATTCCTCCTTCCTGGATGATATATAAGAACACAAAAAGAGAGACTAGTGGCCATCTAGACCAGCATTCTGGATCCCCTGAAGGCCATTGGGTACATTTGGAAGCTCTCAAGTTGACCTGGATAAAGATGGCCCTCTCTCATGATGCTTCCAAGCACCAGCATTTCATGGCTGGAATTTAGGAGATAGCAAAGAACCATCTGTATTTGTAGCTCTTATAGCCTGATCCCTACAAAGCACTCCAGTCCTCTTTGAAAACCATCCAAATTGTCTACCTTCACCCCAATGGCTGGCAGCAGATTTCACAGCAGAACTACATGCTACATGAAAAAGCATCTCCTTCTTTCAGTCTGCTCTTAGTTTCAATGAACTCAGAGTTCATATACTGGATTGACATTCACATTGATTTCCACTATTTCCTCTTCACAACAAACTAAAGCATCCAAGCACCATTGTCTTTCCTTGAAAGGAAAACTGCTCTACACCTCTAGTTGTTTAGGTTGACTTTTTTGCATTCTTCCTTCTCCTTGCCCATTCTTTGCAACTTAAAGGGCTTCTTAAAATGTATTTCAGGCTAACCCAAAGTGGGATAGATCTTATGGCATGATCATAATGATGCAGAGCTTAGCATTCAACCCAAAGATAGTCAATTTCTCCCAATGTTTTGGAGTTTTGCCTTTGACAGTCCAAGGGAAGCAAAGTCAACCCTTATTTTAGAAAAATTAATCAAAGCATTATAGAGTAGCTATAAAATTACAAGTACCGTCAAACTAAATTCTCTGCAATGTGTTTTAAAACACATCACCAAGAGATAACTGTCCAGAATCTCCTGAAAAACTTCTCGAAATGAAAAGAAAATCCCACACAACTTTCAAAGGGAAACTGTTGTACAAATTATACCATTAAGTAGTTATTCCTTATATTTAAATGAAATCTAATCTAGATAGTTGCAACTTGTTACACTGCCTTTGTATTCTATTTTTTGTGGCATGGGAAAATAGTTCTCCATGGCAGAGATGACCATCCTGTCTCCATTTGGTTTTCTCCAGATGAACATTTCCAGTTCCTTCAACCTGTCTTTATGAAGCCTGACCTCAAATCCCTCTATCAGCTTTGTGACACACCTCTGAAGCTGTTCTAATCTGTTCATATCCTTCTGGAAATGTGATGCCAGAATCCTACACTGAACTCCAGGTGTGACTAGAGTAGAAGAAAGAAAGAACTTCACACAAGTCTGATATCTTCTACCATGCTGATTCACACAAGACTGATATCATGCTAATGCAGCCCGGGACAGGTTCAGCCCTTCTGTGCTACATTCCTGGATCATGTTCAGCTTGTTGTCAATGTTCACACCCAAGGCCCTTTTCTGGCATACGCTTCCAACTATGAATCTTCCTGCATGGAGGGCATGTAAGTATGGCCTATAGCTATATAATCTCTTACATTTCTTCTTGTTGAAGGATAAATGAAAATCAGAACCCCAGATAATCTTGGAAACAGAAAGAACATTCTTCAGATGAAATATAGGAGCATGTTTTTCCTATCACTGGGAGCACCTTCTCATTTCTATGGGCCACCCTTAAAGGAAGTCCCAGGGACAAAATACCCTCTTACAAATACTGCACCAATTTTTTAAAAAAGTTCTGCATTATTTTCTCTGCTGCGCTAAGTTAATAAGGTGATCTATTAAAATGTGCTGAAGTATTTCTCCTATATTATTATTCTACATAATGAATATTACCTTAGTAAATATTTAAACTTCCTAAATCATTTTTAATTGCTAACTTTCCTCCCACTGGCCCATATTGGCAATAACCACCAATTCAGAAAAAAAAAATCTATTTGGATTGCAGCTAGCCCACCAAAGAACTCCCAAAGACATCAATCTTTCCCTGAAAGTCATGCCTCCCCCTGAGATAATTCCAGGTTTATTTGAAGAGGGTCACTCCCTCCCATATGCTCTGGGGGGCAGGATCAAATAGACTCCGATTTGAATTCCTGCAGAAGAGATGGTTTCCTTCCATCCCTAGTTGCAGAATGACAAGCCAGAAAGCTTGTCAGAGCTCAGAGAAATAACATTTGAGAAGGGAGGAAAAACAGGATGAATATATTAGATTCCATAGGTTGCAAATATCAGTGGGGTCCTAATGTACACCTTCTTTTCTTTTTTCCTGAAAAAGCATAGGTGGCAGGATGTCCTATCTCTATTACAGAAAATGGACCTCTCCATTTTATTTATAGCTGAGTCTAGTCATTCTAAAGTGGGATGTGCCAGAGTCATCTCTGAGGGTGGGATGCTATGTGAATGAGTGGGAGGGCAGGAGAATTCTTTGTGGGAATTATATTCTGCCGTACAAATGTTTTGGTGCCAAGAAAAGAGACTCTCTTAGTGCAGTGTTGAACTGTAAAGTTCTTGATGCACTTTGATAGTGATAAGGATTCCGACATGTTCCTAGCTGGAACATCTGAAGGCAAGACAAAAAGCAACAGATGGAAACTAATCAAGGAGAGAACCACCCTAGAATTAAGGAGAAATTTCCTGACAAAGAGAACAATTAATCAGTGGAACAGCTTGCCTCCAGAAGTTGTGGTGGCTTCAACACTGGAGGTTTGCAAGAAGAGATTGGACAACCATTTGTTCAGAATGGTATAGGGCAATGGTGAAATCCCCCTGGTTCTATCCGGCTTGCCGAACTAGTAGTGCCAGTGGCAGGAGGCTCCACCCACCTGCTGGGATGTCATTACGTCCCAGTTTTTTTATCATCCCATGCGCTCCTGTTCCTGAACCAGTAGTGAAGGTAGGTGGATTTCACCACTGTTATAGGGACTCCTGATTGAACAGGGGTTGGATAAGAAGACCTCCAAGGTCCCCCTGACTCTGTTATTCTGCCAGCAAACAACCAAGCACAGAGAGCACCCAGAACTCCACTCCAAGACGGAGTGGCTGTGGATGCCGGCACCCCGATTCAGTCAGCTGCAGCCGCGGCTGACTGTTGGAGGCGAGTTATTGGCCCCAAAGGATAGGGTGCGCAACTTAGGTGTCCTCCTGGATGAACGGCTGTCATTTGAAGATCATTTGACGGCCGTCTCCAGGGGGGCCTTCCACCAGGTTTGCCTGGTTCGGCAGTTGCGCCCCTTCCTTGATCGGGATGCCTTGTGCACGGTCACTCATGCGCTCGTTACTCTCGCTTGGATTATTGTAATGCTCTCTACATGGGGCTCCCCTTGAAGTGCACTCGGAGGCTTCAGTTAGTCCAGAATGCAGCTGCGCGGGTGATAGAAGGAGCTCCGCGTAGCTCCCATATAACACCGCTCCTGCGCAGACTGCACTGGCTACCTGTGGCCTTTCGAGTGCACTTTAAGGTGTTGGTTACTACCTTTAAAGCGCTCCATGGCTTAGGGCCTGGGTACTTACGGGACCGCCTGCTGTTACCACATGCCTCCCACCGACCAGACGCCTCACAGAGAGGGACTTCTCAGGGTGCCGTCTGCCAAGCAATGTCGGCTGGCGGCCCCAGGAAGGTCCTTCTCTGTGGGGCTCCACCTCTGGAACGAACTTCCCCCGGGTTTACGCCAAATACCTGACCTTCGGACATTCCGTCGCGAACTGAAGACACATCTTTTTATTCGCGCGGGGCTGGCTTAAATTGATTTTAACAAATTTTTAAATTCTTCGAAATTAATTTTAAATGGGGTTTTTTAGCTTATTATATATTTTACTTCTCAGGCCAATTTTAAAATAAGTTTTTTAACTGCATTTTAAATTTGTATATTGTACCGTCTGTTTTATTCTTGCCTGTACACCGCCCTGAGTCCTTCGGGAGAAGGGCGGTATAGAAATCAAATAAATAAATAAATAAATAAATAAATAAAAATGTTTGGCTATGCTACATGAATAAATCTCATAAAGGTAGTCCTAACTTAATGAATGTTCAAAATTACAACAGACCAGCTGTGGATTTCACTTTTAGTTACCACCAGTTCTCCATGCGTACGCACAGTCGCTTCATGTGCATGCGCCCGGCCTCAAAAACATGCCTAAATAGGACGGCATAGAGCTGTGGTGGGTGAGTGGACCTATCTGTGATTTCCACTACCGGTTTCCCGAACCGGTCCAAACCGGCTGAATACCACCTCTGCAACAGACCCCTCCAAAAGTTACAACACAGTTCAGCGGTTTCAATGATGCCCACATTTTGGTTGTTTGGCAACCAGCTCTACTTTAAGGCTGGTTGTAGAAGTCTGTGGTCACATGATGAGATTTAAAACTCTTTTGCCTTTTCTCCTGGTTTCTGACAAAAAAATACTCATAGGAGGGCATTGATTCATTTAGCAACTGCCCAAAAAAATCAGGTTGGTCACATGGGTGCTTCAAGTTATGACTGTAATGACTTACAATGAAAATTTGGGTTTCCCTTAGGGTCATAAGTCAAGGACTACCTGTGGTAATTTACAAAGGAAGAGGTAGAAGGCCGCAGGGCAGACCTACAGATGCTTCCTAGAGATTATGAAACAGTCAAGTTGATTACACTGAAGATAATCCAATTATTAGTATTCAATCACAAGCAAAATGCTGCATCTCCTATTGTGGAACCAGCGTTTGCCTCTTCCTTTTAAATTCTATGTCTCTGTGATAGTATCTGTGTGTCAAAGCACACTAGCAGTCACCTTGGCTGAGTTTGTGTAGCTCGGTACACATTACATAACTACACATTCTTTTCATCCTGACTCAAAGATGGGAGAGAGAAGGCACAGAAGTTTAAATTCAAGGCATACCCGATCCCTTTGTGATCTACTCCCACCTACCAGAGGAGAGGTCATGACAAAGTCATTTTCTTCCTGTCTGGCAGAATGTGCTGCAGGCAACTTCTGTATGTAAAAATAAAATGGAGAAAGAACTTAATCTGTCCTAACAGGTACTTGGAATAATAAACCAGCCAACAATGTTTAAGCATCTTAGGGATATAATGGAATGGCTTCAGAGCCCCGACAACATTTAGCTCAAGTGACAGGTTCACTGTGTCCTATTCAGAGCCACACTTTTCCAGAGAAATAATGTTTTGCTGCTGAAGAAAAGAGCTGCCACAAAATGGCAACCCAGCTTATGGAAAGTAGAATCTGATTCATCCCGAAAAAGAGTAGCTTGCTTAAAAAGAGATTAACAGCAGAAGGAAAAGCTTAATAGTGAAATAATAAGAAAGGTGTCTGAAAAAACATGCATTTTCATGGGATTTTCTTTTAAAGTTGGCAAATGGTGGTAGAGGTGGGACACTATAAATAAAAAGAAGTGGTAACAGGACAATATTGAACCTGAGAAACTCACATATAGGGTACAGGGTATATAGGGTACATCCAAACCACCACTACAATCAGTGTAGTGATTGCCTCCAGAAATTGCAGGCGCTCCATCACTGGAAGTTTTTAAGAAGAGACTAGACAGTCACTTTTCTGAAATGGTATAGATTCTCCGGCTTGAGCAGGGGGCTAGACTAGAAGACCTCCAAGGTCCCTTCCAGCTCTATTCTAATAACCTCTTTGATATTAAGTCATTGTTTATATTTGAGTTCACCCATAGTTTGCAGCTTCTCTAGTGTAGTTTACGTTCTTGGAAAATTAAGAACAGCAAAACCCACAAACTTCAGACTGGGAAATGAGTAAATTAATCTGAGAGTCATACATTTTATCCTAAAGGAAATCAACCCTGACTGTTCTTTGGGCAGAGACTGAAGCCGAAGCTCAAATACTTTGGCCACCAAATGAGAAGAGCGGACTTCTTGGAAAAGACCCTGATGTTGGGAAAGATGGAAGGCAAAAGGAGAAGAAGATGGCGGAGGATGAGATGGTTAGTGTCATCAACACAACAAACATGAAAATTAGATAGTGGAGGACGGGGGGGAGGGGGGCTGGTGTGCTGTGGTCCATGGGGTCTCAAAGAGTCAGAGATGACTTAGTAACTAAACAACAAAATTAGATTTTAATATGAAAGCTGACACTCTTTCTGCTTCCCCAAAGGATTCCCATATTTTACCTCTTAATGCTGCAGTCTGAAGTCCAATTATCAAACAGCCAAATCGTTTTAGTTTATGTGGACTTCTAAATCTTACAGGACCGTCTGCTGCTACCGAATACCTCTCACCGACCTGTGCGCTCTCACAGAGAGGGACTCCTCAGGGTGCCGTCGGCCAGACAGTGCCGGCTGGCGACACCCAGGGGAAGGGCCTTCTCTGTGGGGGCCCCCACCCTCTGGAACAAGCTTCCCCCAGGACATCGCCAACTTCCCGACCTTCGAACCTTTCGCCGCGAGCTTAAGACACATCTATTTATTTGCGCAGGACTGGACTAGATTTTAAATTCGAATTGGTTTTAATGGGGATTTTATTATTTTTATTGTCATTTTTAAATATTCGGCCATTTGTAATAAGTTTTTTAATGGATGTTTTAATTGTATTTATATGTATATTTTTATCTGGCTGTGAACTGCCCTGAATCCCTAGGGAGATAGGGCGGTATAAAAATACGAAAAATAAATAAATAAATAAAATAAATAAATAAATAGATGTGCAAAAAATTGGGAATACAGAATGTAATGGGTGTTAATTGAAAGCTGATCACTGTACTATATAGAGATTAGAAAATAAATAAAAAGCTCCAAATCAATGGTTGGACATTCGCTTGAGGTTAAAAAGTTCTCCGATTCAGTCCATGGCATGTCAGGTTTATAAAAGAGATTAGCAGGAGAAAATATGGATTGAGAAATCCTACCTCTACTCCAGATATGTCCTAGTCAGCAACTCTATAGCATATTTTGTCTACTGTTCCCTCTGGAAGCCACAAAAACAGTTGTGATTAGGGGTGGCCTGCTGAGAGTTTGCAGGGGTTTGGGAGAACCTCTAGCTAAGATTCTGTGCAGTTCAGAGAACCCCCAAATCCCACTCCTGGCTGGCTCTGCCCACCCCGCCCCACTCTTCCCAGGAGTCCCCACGTGGTCTGTTTTGAATGCAGGTAAGTGCAGGAGGATCGGGGAAGGTGAAAAATGGGTCTACCGGAACTTCAGGAAGGCCAGAAATGGGCTTGGAAGCCTGGGAAGGCTATTTTCACCCTCCTGGAGGCTCAAGAAAAGCCTCCGGAGCCCAGGGAGGGCAAAAATGCCCCCCATGGTGCAGGAGGCTGACTAGGTCATGCTCACCATGGCCATGCCCACCCAGCAACCAGGCAGAGAACCCCTTGCTAAAATTTTGAAGCCCACCCCTGGTTGTGATTTACAACCTGCGAATGATTTGCACACTCTGGGATGCACCTGGATCTAACTGAGGAGGATGAAAATGTAGTCATGCACATTCTGAAATTGGGAAAGACTGCTTTCGGTTGTAAGGCACACTCAGCCATCGGTACTTCGAAGAAGCCATTGAGATGCTAGCCTCTGAAACTTCTGAAGTAGTATCAGAAGTGCAGCTCTCTAACTTTCCCCCACGCACACAATATGGAGTATTGCCTTGCAGCTCAGGAAAACCAAAATACAGGCACTAGGCAAAATGAATCATTTCATGTTGACAGGAAGACAACAAGTTTGTAAATACGAGTCTCTTTGGCATGTGGATAAGCTTTTAACATTTCAATTGTCTCACGGATCATCCGCTATCTCTAAGGAGATGGTATCTAAACTTTTGCATGCTGAAGTGTCACTTTAAAGCTTTCCGCTGGCAGTTCACACAGAGGTCAGCATAAAGGCAAAGGATGTCTCTCATCTAAGGCTTGCCTGGGGACTCAGTCCTGCTTGAAAGGCAGTGACACCCCTTACAGATGCTGTACAGTTACTGCCACAGGACAGGATGCAGTCAAATATTCATGAATCCCATCGAAATATGAATATGCTCTATAGAACATGGGGCAGAGTTTTAAATTCTGTCCAGCGTAGTTTCAGATTATTGTTATTTTTAAGACTTATTCCCTAATGAGGTATCATGGCAGGTTTTACAGTCTTTCTGGGTTTTTTTCCTTCTCAATCTAGAAGAGGGCCGTGAAAATATTTACAGACCCCTCGCATCCTGGACATAAACTGTTTCAACTCCTACCCTCAAAACGACGCTACAGAGCACTGCACACCAGAACAACTAGACACAAGGACAGTTTTTTCCCGAAGGCCATTACTCTGCTAAACAAATAATTCCATCAACACTGTCAAACTATTTACTGAATCTGCACTACTATTAATCGTCTCATAGTTCTCATCACCAATCTATTTCCACTTATCATTGTATGACTATAACTTGTTGCTGGCAATCCTTATGATTTATATTGATATATTGACCATCAATTGTGTTGTAAATGTTGTACCTTGATGAAGGTATCTTTTCTTTTATGTACACTGAGAGCGTATGCACCAAGACAAATTCCTTGTGTGTCCAATCACACTTGGCCAATAAAATTCTATTCTATTCTATTCTATTCTATTCTATTCTATTCTATTCTATTCTATTCTATTCTATTCTATTCTATTCTAGATACCTAGTGGCATACAAGAAGGAGTATCCTTTCCAAAGATTATGTGGGAAGCCACTATGAAGTACTTCCCCAAGTTTCTATATTCTTCAGAAGAGCAAGCAGCTTGCACAGACAGCTTTTTTTTTTTTTTGGTCTTTAAATGACCCCATAATCCCTTGCATCAGAGTGGATTCGGGACAACTGAATGGAGCAGTGTGTTTACTGGCCGGATGCCTTTCCTGTCGCCAATGCAGAGTTCACAGCAGATATTTATTCATTGTGCCCAGAAAGATAAATATCTGCCAGTACCTAGGATCGAACTCACAGCCTTGCACAGACAGCAATGCATCAGCAGAATTAAATCAGCATCAGCTCTATTCAGCGAATAACCAGCTATATGTCACACCAAAAGCTATTTAGTCCGTCATGCCCTATCTTGAATTGCTCAACCAATGTTTTCGGGGAAGCCCACAAACCTGAGAGAAGGATTGTTGTTTGCTGTCTTTTTTTTTCTTTTGCCCATCTGATATTCCATTGAATGAATTGATTAATTATGTGCCATCAAATTGGTAACATTTAGCAATCATATACATTTTTTCCTAGCTGGCTGAGGAATTCTGAGAGTTGAAATCCACAAGTCTTAAACTTGCCAAGGTTGGAGACCCCTGCTGTAGAGAACAATTTGAATGTTTTGCAGGGACAGTGCCAAATGAAGACGCTTGGCTCCCACTCAGAAGGTTGAGAGTTCAATCCTAGGTAGCAGCAGAGGTTTCTCTCTCCTGGGGTGCAAAGAAAAAATATTTGCTGCAAATTCCACATGGTGTCAGGAAGTAAGTGCTCAGTTCCATGACTCCATGACTGAGAATCTCCACAGACTTTTAGCTATGCAATTTGGGATGAACATCCTTTGAATGGGGTGGGAGTAGGAATGTATTTCCAGAGGAAAAATTGCAGACTCCAGGAACTTCTCAGGTGACCCTGAGGACATAGATAAACCTCCAAGTGCTTCAAGGACCCTCTGAAAGGATGCAAATGGCCATTGTCTGCAAAGAATACAAATCTTTCCATTCCTTACTAGCCTGTCAGAGCTGAAGAAGCTTCTTGGATGAGAAGTGAAACATCTTCAAAGAAAAACCAGAAACTCCAGTTGCCTCCTGAAAAAGCACTTTTGGGTCAACTGTGTCCTGGATGACTAAGAATCACTACAGATGCTCAGTTCCAACAGTCGCCCCAACTCTACCCCAATTAAGGGATTACAGGATTGTAAAAAGGGAGTTTAGTACCAAGGAAACAATAGTTGTGATATTTGATAGGCATGGGCTATAAAGTCATTATAGCGAAATAAGAAATGCATTTTAATAAAAAAAAAAAAACCATTGAAATCAATAGGTCAAAGCCTAATTTCAATGTTCCTTTTTCTTTTTTCATTATCTCAATAAAACCAAAATGGATGCAAGAAAAGGAGTTGTGCATGAAATCTGTGTCAAATTATTTATTATGCATAACCCTAATTAATCTCAATTTTTAATACCAGACATATTGGAGAATTCTTCGTTATAGGTCAAGTGCCTGTTCTGAATATTTGTAGCCAGCGTGCTAATAAAAAGTTATTAAAGAACAAGAAAATGTTAAGGGAGATATGCCTTGCTATTGGAATTGCCAAATATCAAAAATTACAGCAGTGCTAAAGAAAATGACGTTGGAAAAGCAGGTGGCACTGGGTTATTTGGAGGACTTATGAAATTTTCAGAACTATGCATAGATGAGAAGGGACACGGTGGCTCAGTGGCTAAGACACTGAACTTGTCGATTGAAAGGTTGGCAGTTCAGCAGTTCAAATCCCTAGTGCCATGTAATGGAGTAATGGAGTGAGCTCCCCTTACTTGTCCCAGCTTCTGCCAACCTAGCAGTTGGAAACCACGTAAAAAATGCAAGTAGAAAAACAGGAACCACCTTTGGTGGGAAGGTAACAGCATTCTGTGTGCCTCTGGCATTTAGTCATGCTGGCCACATGACCATGGAGACGTCTTCGGATAGCGCTGGCTCTTCAGCTTTGAAACGGAGATGAGCACCGCCCCCTAGAGTCGGGAACGACTAGCACAAATGTGCGAGGGGAACCTTTACCTTTACCTTTTATGCATAGATAAATCCAGCACTGAGAATATCCAGAAACTGTACACTCACAGATTGTAGAAAAGCCCTCTTGTAGAGGAAGCATCAGCAGAGAGCCAGTCACCAAGTTTTCAATGTGTGTTATTATACACAGTGCCGTATTTGAATTTTGCTTCCCATCAGCTCCAACTGTTTTGCCACAGTTATTAAGTGAATGATGTGGTCATTAAATGAATCCAACTTCCCCCGTTGACTTCACTTATCAGAAGCCAATTGGGAAGGCCACAAATGGCCATCATTTCCCCCTGAGATGCTGCAACTGTAATAAACAAATGCCAGTTGTCAAGTGCCCGAATTTTGATCATGTGCCCAGGGTAAGATGCTGAGACAGTCATTATCGAGATTGTGAGTCACTTTTTTCAGTGCCGTTGTAACGTTGCACAGTTGCTAAACGAACAAGTTGAGAACTATCTTGTGAAGAACCACTTTGAGGTATTTATTCATCCTGGACATTCACTTTCGTATTATCACCCATTATCACCCTACCTCTTCTTGTTGTACCAAACACAATTTCCACCACAACCAGTTTACTATCACTTCTGTATAACAAAAGGAACTTATGCACATGTTGCCTCTTTTCACAGGCATTTAGAGATCTTAAAATGTCTCCACCTTCCCATCTTTTGTAAACAATTTAGCATGGTAGTGAAATTCATCTACTTGCTCCAGAATGTCCTTATTTTAGATGTAATTGGTGTCCATTGAAATGAATTTGAGCTCCAGCAGGTTCATTCCAACAATGGGTTTTTTAAACACCTTTGCAAAACATTACTTAATAGGAACTTTGTGTTTCCATCTGATATTTTCCATCCAACGCCAGGGAACACAGTAAGTCTTGCAAAACTTTTGAAAGATGCTTTGTTTCATTTGTGCTGTCTGGCAATGTGGGATTAACCTTCCAGAGCTGCATTAACACTTTGATCTCATGCTAACAAGCTCTTCCAAAAGCTCGAAAGTGCCAGTTTGCCTATTTACAGTTATCTGAAAGGTTTAAAATGGATAAAAAGACTTATGGTTTAGAGCAAAGTAAGTCAGAACTTAAAAACAATTGTGTGCTGATGACGAACATGTAATTGCTAAAATGTACAAACTTCAGTTGATAAATGAAACAGAAGGAAAAATAAGTTGAAGAACATAGTGGGCTTAGAATTTTGGTTATAATACACCAGTGGATCAATGGGAAAATATGTGGCTGAAAGGGTTGAAATTCACATTGTGTTATGATCTAAAACAGAATGTTTATAAAATGATGTTTCATTGGTACATGATGCCAGAGAAATTATGTTGATTGCATAAAGGCACTTATAATGTATGTTGAAAAGGTGAACAATGTGATGGGACATTCTGTCATGCTTGATGGATACGTAAAAAAGCTACACAAATTTGGATCCAAATGCTAGTTTGATACAGAGGATTTTAAAGATTAATACTCAATTGAAGCCAGAACTTTTCCTTTTAGGATTAATGGATAAACAGAAAAAAAGCCACAGAAGATTATTTCAATATATGATAGCAGCAGAGTGATTATTATATGCCCAGAGATGGGCAGATTCAACGCTACCTGCTATGGAAGAATGGTTGGTGAAGTTGACAAATTTTGCTGAAATGTATAAAATGACTTCTTTGATTAGAATAGAATAGAATTTTATTTTTTTTTATTGGCCAAGTGTGATTGGACACACAAGGAATTTGTCTTGGTGCATATGCTCTCAGTGTACATAAAAGAAAAGATACGTTCATCAAGGTACAACATTTACAACACAATTGATGATCAATATATCAATATAAATCATAAGGATTGCCAGCAACAAGTTATAGTCATACAGTCATAAGTGGAAAGAGATTGGTGATGGAACTATGAGACGATTAATAGTAGTGCAGATTCAGTAAATAGTTTGACAGTGTTGATGGAATTATTTGTTTAGCAGAGTGATGGCCTTCGGGAAAAAACTGTTCTTGTGTCCAGTTGTTCTGGTGTGCAGTGCTCTATAGCGTCGTTTTGAGGGTAGGAGTTGAAACAGTTTATGTCCAGGATGCGAGGGATCTGCAAATATTTTCACGGCCCTCTTCTTGATTCGTGCAGTATACAGGTCCTCAATGGAAGGCAAGTTGGTAGCAATTATTTTTTCTGCAGTTCTAATTATCCTCTGAAGTCTGTGTTTTTCTTGTTGGGTTGCAGAACCGAACCAGACAGTTATAGAGGTGCAAATGACAGACTCAATAATTCCTCTGTAGAATTGGATCAGCAGCTCCTTGGGCAGTTTGGCTTCCGACCCGGTTATAGCATGGAGGCGGCTTTGGTCGCGTTGGTGGATGACCTCTGGAGGGCCAGGGACAGGGTTGTTCCTCTGCCTTGGTCCTATTAGATCTCTCAGCGGCCTTGATACCATCGACCATGGTACCCTGCTGCGCCGGTTGGAGGGATTGGGAGTGGGGGGCACCGTTTATCGGTGGTTCTCCTCCTATCTCTCTGACCAGACGGTGTTGACAGGGGGGCAGAGGTCGTCCTCGAGGCGCCTCACTTGTGGGGTGCCTCAGGGGTCGATTCTCTCCCCTACCCTGTTCAACATCTATATGAAGCCGCTGGGTGAGGTCATCAGTGGTTTCGGGGTGAGGTACCATCTGTCGCTGATGATACTCAGCTGTACTTTTCCACCCGGACCACCCCAGCAGGCGGTTGAAGTGCTGTCCCGGTGCTTGGAAGCTGTCCGGGGCTGGATGGGGAGAAACAGACCCAAGCTCAATCCCTCCAAGACGGAGTGGCTGTGGATGCCGGCATCCCGGTACAGTCAGCTGCATCCGCAGCTGACTGTTGAGCAGTTAGTGGCCCCAAAGGAGGTGGTTCGCAACTTGGGCGTCCTCCTGGATGGACGGCTGTCTTTTGATGAACATCTGGCGGCCGTCGCCAGGAGGGCCTTTTACCAAGTTCGCTTGGTTCGCCAGTTGCGTCCCTTCCTTGACCGGGATGCCTTATGCACGGTCACTCACGCTCTGGTTACGTCTAGGCTGGATTATTGCAATGCTCTCTACATGGGGCTGCCCTTGAGGTGCACCCGGAGGCTGCAGTTAGTCCAGAATGCGGCTGCGCGAGTAGTAATGGGAGCCGCTCGTGGCTCCCACGTGACATCGCTGCTCCGTAGCTTGCACTGGCTTCCTGTGGTCTTTCGGGTGCGCTTCAAGATTCTGGTAACTATCTTTAAAGCGCTCCATGGCTTAGGACCCAGGTACTTACGAGACCGCCTGCTGTACCCTTTGCCTCCCACCGACCCGTACGCTCTCACAGAGAGGGTCTCCTCAGGGTGCCGTCCGCCAAACAATGTCGGCTGGCGGCCCCAGGAGTAGGGCCTTCTCTGTGGGGGCAGTGACGCCTGGAACGAACTTCCCCTGGCCTCGTCAAGTGCCTGATCTTCGGACCTTCCGTCGTGAGCTCAAAACATATTTATTTATTAAAGCGGGACTGGCATAATTATTGATGAATTTTAATTGGGTATTCTTATATTTTTAAATTTTAAATCTAAATTTTAATAATTCAGCCTTTTAAAATTTGCTCTTTTTAACTGTTGTTTTAAATTGTATATATTTTGTTCTTATTCCGGCTGTACACCGCCCTGAGTCCTTCGGGAGAAGGGCGGTATAAAAATCTAATAAACCAAACCAAGCATCAGCAGAGAGCCAGTCACCAAGTTTTCAATGTGTGTTATTATACACAGTGCCGTATTTGAATTTTGCTTCCCATCAGCTCCAACTGTTTTGCCACAGTTATTAAGTGAATGATGTGGTCATTAAATGAATCCAACTTCCCCCGTTGACTTCACTTATCAGAAGCCAATTGGGAAGGCCACAAATGGCCATCATTTCCCCCTGAGATGCTGCAACTGTAATAAACAAATGCCAGTTGTCAAGTGCCCGAATTTTGATCATGTGCCCAGGGTAAGATGCTGAGACAGTCATTATCGAGATTGTGAGTCACTTTTTTCAGTGCCGTTGTAACGTTGCACAGTTGCTAAACGAACAAGTTGAGAACTATCTTGTGAAGAACCACTTTGAGGTATTTATTCATCCTGGACATTCACTTTCGTATTATCACCCATTATCACCCTACCTCTTCTTGTTGTACCAAACACAATTTCCACCACAACCAGTTTACTATCACTTCTGTATAACAAAAGGAACTTATGCACATGTTGCCTCTTTTCACAGGCATTTAGAGATCTTAAAATGTCTCCACCTTCCCATCTTTTGTAAACAATTTAGCATGGTAGTGAAATTCATCTACTTGCTCCAGAATGTCCTTATTTTAGATGTAATTGGTGTCCATTGAAATGAATTTGAGCTCCAGCAGGTTCATTCCAACAATGGGTTTTTTAAACACCTTTGCAAAACATTACTTAATAGGAACTTTGTGTTTCCATCTGATATTTTCCATCCAACGCCAGGGAACACAGTAAGTCTTGCAAAACTTTTGAAAGATGCTTTGTTTCATTTGTGCTGTCTGGCAATGTGGGATTAACCTTCCAGAGCTGCATTAACACTTTGATCTCATGCTAACAAGCTCTTCCAAAAGCTCGAAAGTGCCAGTTTGCCTATTTACAGTTATCTGAAAGGTTTAAAATGGATAAAAAGACTTATGGTTTAGAGCAAAGTAAGTCAGAACTTAAAAAACAATTGTGTGCTGATGACGAACATGTAATTGCTAAAATGTACAAACTTCAGTTGATAAATGAAACAGAAGGAAAAAAATAAGTTGAAGAACATAGTGGGCTTAGAATTTTGGTTATAATACACCAGTGGATCAATGGGAAAATATGTGGCTGAAAGGGTTGAAATTCACATTGTGTTATGATCTAAAACAGAATGTTTATAAAATGATGTTTCATTGGTACATGATGCCAGAGAAATTATGTTGATTGCATAAAGGCACTTATAATGTATGTTGAAAAGGTGAACAATGTGATGGGACATTCTGTCATGCTTGATGGATACGTAAAAAAGCTACACAAATTTGGATCCAAATGCTAGTTTGATACAGAGGATTTTAAAGATTAATACTCAATTGAAGCCAGAACTTTTCCTTTTAGGATTAATGGATAAACAGAAAAAAAGCCACAGAAGATTATTTCAATATATGATAGCAGCAGAGTGATTATTATATGCCCAGAGATGGGCAGATTCAACGCTACCTGCTATGGAAGAATGGTTGGTGAAGTTGACAAATTTTGCTGAAATGTATAAAATGACTTCTTTGATTAGAATAGAATAGAATTTATTTATTTTTTATTGGCCAAGTGTGATTGGACACACAAAGAATTTGTCTTGGTGCATATGCTCTCAGTGTACATAAAAGAAAAGATACGTTCATCAAGGTACAACATTTACAACACAATTGATGATCAATATATCAATATAAATCATAAGGATTGCCAGCAACAAGTTATAGTCATACAGTCATAAGTGGAAAGAGATTGGTGATGGGAACTATGAGACGATTAATAGTAGTGCAGATTCAGTAAATAGTTTGACAGTATTGATGGAATTATTTTATTTATTTATTTATTTATTTATTTATTTATTTATTTATTTATTTATTTATTTATTTTATTTGATTTTTATACCGCCCTTCTCCCGAAGGACTCAGGGCGGTGTACAGGCATAATAAAACCGACAATACAATATACAGGTTTAAAATACGATTTAAAAAACTTATTAAATTAGCCCAGCAATTAAAATTTACCATACTAAAAAACCCCGTTCAAAATTAATAAATTCAACATTTAAAAACCCAATTTAAGCCAGCCCCGCGCGAATAAAAAGATGAGTCTTGAGTTCGCGACGAAATGTCCGAAGGTCAGGTATTTGGCGTAGACCCGGGGGAAGCTCGTTCCAGAGTGTGGGGCCCCACAGAAGGCCCTTCCTGGGGCCGCCAGCCGACATTGTTTGGCGGACGGCACCCTGAGAAGTCCCTCTCTATGGGAGCGTACGGGTCGGTGGGAGGCGTGTGGTAACAGCAGGCGGGCCCGTAAGTACCCAGGTCCTAAGCCATGGGCGCTTTAAAGGTCATAACCAACACCTTAAAGTGCACCCGGAAGGCCACAGGCAGCCAGTGCAGTCTGCGCAGGGGCGGTGTTACATGGGAGCTACGCGTAGCTCCCTCTATTACCCGCGCAGCTGCATTCTGGTCTAACTGTAGGCTCCGTGCGCACTTCAAGGGAGCCCCATGTAGAGAGCATTACAGTAATCCAAGCGAGAGGTAACGAGATGAGTGACTGTGCATAAGGCATCCCGATCAAGGAAGGCGCAACTGCGAACCAGGCGAACCTGGTGGAAGGCCCTCCTGGACGGCCGTCAAATGGTCTTCAAACGACAGCCGGTCATCCAGGAGGACACCCAAGTTGCGCACCCTATCCTTTGGGGCCAGTAACTCGCCTCCAACAGCCAGCCGCAGCTGCAGCTGACTGAATCGGGGTGCCGGCATCCACAGCCACTCCGTCTTGGAGGGATTAAGCTTGAGCCTGTTTCTCCCCATCCAGACCCGTACAGCCTCCAAACACCGGGACAGCACTTCAACAACTTCATTGGGGTGGTCCGGGGTGGAAAAGTACAGCTGAGTATCGTCAGCGTACTGCTGGTATCTCACCCCGAAACCACTGATGATCTCACCCAACGGCTTCATGTAGATGTTGAACAGCAGGGGCGAGAGAATCGACCCCTGTGGGACCCCACAAGTGAGGCCCCTCGCGGTCGACCTCTGCCCCCCTGTCAACACCGTCTGCGACCGGTCGGAGAGATAGGAGGAGAACCACCGATATACGGTGCCTCCCACTCCCAATCCCTCCAACCGGCGCAGCAGGATACCATGATCGATGGTATCGAAAGCCGCTGAGAGGTCTAATAGGACCAGGGCAGAGGAATATCCCCTGTCCCTGGCCCTCCAGAGATCATCCACCAATGGACAATTATTTGTTTAGCAGAGTGATGGCCTTCGGGAAAAAACTGTTCTTGTGTCTAGTTGTTCTGGTGTGCAGTGCTCTATAGCGTTGTTTTGAGGGTAGGAGTTGAAACAGTTTATGTCCAGGATGCGAGGGATCTGCAAATATTTTCACGGCCCTCTTCTTGATTCGTGCAGTATACAGGTCCTCAATGGAAGGCAAGTTGGTAGCAATTATTTTTTCTGCAGTTCTAATTATCCTCTGAAGTCTGTGTTTTTCTTGTTGGGTTGCAGAACCGAACCGGACAGTTATAGAGGTGCAAATGACAGACTCAATAATTCCTCTGTAGAATTGGATCAGCAGCTCCTTGGGCAGTTTGAGCTTACTGAATTGGCGCAGAAAGAACATTCTTTGTTGTCCTTTTTTAATGATGTTTTTGATGTTAGCTGTCCATTTGAGATCTTGCGATATGATAGAACCCAGAAATTAGAGAAAAGACACCAGCTATATTAATTGCTGACTGGAATCCTGCTATGGACTCTTTGCATAATTTTTTTTAAAAAATGACTTATGACTTGTGGTTTTTTTGATGATCGGAAAAATAGATTACAGAAAGTTGAGCATCACAGAGTAACTTTACAGAGATCAAAATATATTTGTACTTGTAACTGCTGTGAAGAATATCAGAAGCCATGTCTTTATTTTATTTTTTATTTTTTTATTGTATTGTATTTTTCTTTAACTTCTCGTCCTGCACTTTTCACTTTCTCTTTGCTTTCTCTTTTTTATGCTTCCTTTCTTACTGTCTATTAGATTATGTTGGTTATTTAGACATTTATCCCTTTATTATGAGCCATCCATGCCGGCACAGATATTGGCCCTTCCTTACCTTGCATTTTGTATGAGCATAGGCCTAACACACATTACAGTAGTGGCCAAAATTATGGAAACCTTTTGGGAAAAGTGTATTTTTGAGGTTTGATGGCTAATAACACCACTTATTTTTTTGGAATTTCAAGATAATTATATTCCACTGCTGGAATGGTCTGGGAATAGCCCAGGCCTTAACTCAATTAAGCAATGTCGGCTGGCGGCCCCCAGGGGAAGGTCCTTCTCTGTGGGGGCTCCCACACTCTGGAACGAGCTTCCCCCGGGCTTACGCCAAATACCTGACCTTCGGACCTTCCGCCGCGAACTGAAGACACATCTTTTTACTCGCGCGGGGCTGGCTTAAATTTTATAAATTTTATAAATTTTATAATTTTATCGATTTTAAATTTCTTACTACTAATTTTAAATGGGGTTTTAGTTTTTTATATATTTTAAAGTTTCTAGGCTAATTATAATAAGTTTTTTAACTTGTATTTTAAATTGTATATTGTATTGTTTGTTTTTACTTTTGCCTGTACACCGCCCTGAGTCCTTCGGGAGAAGGGCGGTATAAAAATCAAATAAATAATAATAATAATAATAATAATAATAATAATAATAATAATAATAATAATAATAATAATAATAATAATAATAATAATAATTGAAAATCTATGGAGCAGACTAAAGAAACTTGTGTCATGGTTCCAGAAAAACCTCTTCTGCATAAAAAAAACTCAGAAGCCATTGTCTTTCAGAGTTCTTTACTAGCATGAGGAAACTGGCACACGATGAGTGAAATTCCAAAACTGAGCTTCCGGATTCTTTTCCCAGTTATACAAACCCCAAGAGTCCCACCCCCCTGACCCCTTTGCTGATCACATGGTCCCACGTTCTCCCAGTTCATTCGAATATCTTCTCGCCACTCTTCCTGCAGATGTGAACACCATCTGACCTTGACCGCTTGAAGAATGTTACCATACCCCTCAACCCCCCTTCTTCCCCTCAGGGGAAAAATGTGGCAGCGTCTGGAACCCTAAAGTCTAGTATGGTTTCCAGGCCTGACAACTTGTTAGTCAGAAGCGACCCAGCAATAAAACCCAGTTAATAGAAGCAATCATTCAATCGTGACGTCTCGCCTGGATTACTGCAATGCTCTTTACATGGGGCTCCCCTTGAAGGGCATCCGGAGGCTGCAGTTAGTCCAGAATGCGGCTGCGCGGGTGATAGAGGGAGCCCCCCGTGGCTCCCGCATGACACCTATCCTGCGCAGACTGCACTGGCTACCTGTGGCCTTCCGGGTGCGCTTCAAGGTTTTGGTGACCATCTTTAAAGCGCTCCATGGCATAGGGCCGGGCTACTTACGGGACCGCCTGCTGCTACCGAATACCTCTCTCCGACCCGTGCGCTCTCATAGAGAGGGACTCCTCAGGGTGCCGTCAGCGAGGCAATGTCGTCTGGCGGCGCCCAGGGGAAGGGCCTTCTCTGTGGGGGCTCCCACCCTTTGGAACGAACTACCCCCAGGACTTCGTCAGCTTCCGGACCTTCGGACCTTCCGCCGCGAGCTTAAAACACACTTATTTATTTGCGCAGGACTGAGTTAGATTTTAAATTTACGGGTTTTAAACTGGGTTTTATTTTTTATATTTTTAAATATTTGGCGTTTAGAATAAGTTTTTTAATTGTTTTTTACTCTGTATTTATGTGTTTTTAAGTGCCTGTTAACCGCCCTGAATCCCTCGGGAGATAGGGCGGTATATAAATATGATTAAATAAATAAATAAATAAATAAATCTTGGTTTCACATTATAACAGCTGCAGAATTAAAAGACTTGGTTCACTCCATGGGAAGACATTGTAAGGCCGAAATTCAAGCTAAAGGTTACCCAACTAAGTATTAACTGACATGGTGATAATTTTTGTATGTCTTGTTTTTTCTATAATGATAATTTTGTATATCTTATTTTTTCTATGTGTTTCACTTTTCTTCTTTATACTGGAACTGCTATTCTAATAGCAAATCCTTCATAAAAGTTATTGCATTACATTCTTAATTAAATTATCTTTCCATTGAGATATAATTTTATGGTACTACTCCCCAAAAATGTGGTGTTATTAGCTAGTTTTAGAAAATACACTTTTTCCAAAAGGTTTCCACAATTTTGGCCACTGTATAGTAAACCTAACAATCTCAACATGCCATCATATAAAAGAGGAACCATGGTTTTACAGGGTGTTTACTGCAGTATTCAGAGCTTTTAAAAAGTTAATTATCTACGCTCAGCACATTGATTCAAAACTGAATCAATGCCAGCTTCTTTGAAAAGTCCTTAGAGACACACGAGAATTTTTCTGAGGTTCCTGCACTTATGTGTTCAGGTGTGTAAATTTTTCCCCTCCATCAACCTTGTTGAGAGCTGAAGAGATTTCTTAGAGTTAAAATTTGACCTCTGAAAATAAAAAAAAAATCTACTTCATCTAATAGAGCACATTAGCTAAGAACATCACAGGAGGCAAAATCCAGTTGATTTATAGTTCAGATTACATCTCTGCCTGAATGCCACAGGAATTTAGAACAAATCCTAAAGTATTGTGAAGAAGAGATAATTTAAACTCAAAAAGATCTGCAAGGAAAAGCTGTTCCATACCAGAAAATGTAAGTGGTGAACTGTTGTTGGGGTGCTCCCATCTTTTGGTTGTGGGCCAATAAACTGAGTGTGAATCCAGAATGAAGATGAACTACCTGGTGGAACATGGGCCTGGGAATTCAGCAAATTTCTAACTCTGAATGGGATGCCACCCTACAGAAAAACATCAGCAGATTTGCTGCTTTGAGGGCTCAGTTCTGCCATTTATAGTCTCTTACATTTTCTCAAGGTCCTGGAATGCTGGTGACCAGCAATGGCTGGCCCACCAAATGTCTCCTGGACAGGGAGGGTTGACAACAGATGATTGACATCTTTCCTGCTAGTCTTTACTATTGCATACTTTATGTGGGTCTGTTCTTTGAAATGACTCAGTAACTGAATTCAGCTGGTGCAGATTGTGTGTAGAATTTTGGTGCCTGAAACAAATCCTACAGACTGTATAAAACCATTCCTAAAGAAACTGCATCAGTTGATTATAAACTAACTAGTTAAGACTTCCAAAATATATATTTATAGCCCTGAACAGCTTAGGGCCTTGATACTTGGGTGGATAGCCCCCAAATATGTTCCAAGTAAGTATATATAAAAAGCACCAGAGGGCAGGATCAGAAACAATGCTTGGAAATTAAACAAAGAGAGAAGCAACTTAAGGAGAAACTTCCTAACAGTGAGGACAATTAACCAGTGGAACAGCTGCTCTCCAGAAGTTGTGGGTGCTCCATCACTGGAGGTTTTTAAGAAGAAACTAGATAATCACTTATCGGAAATAGTATAGGTTCTCCTGCTTGAGCAAGGGGCTGGACTAGAAGACTTTCAAGGTCCTTTCCAGCTCTATTCTATTCATTCATTTATATCTGCTCGGAAGCTTCCTCAATATTCTACACTGGAAAAACCAGATAACATTGGACAAGGCATCTGTGGTCTTACCCCAGCTCTTACCTGGCACCAGATCAGTTCTTAAAATCATTGTTTATTTTAATGATTGATGGCCTCAGTCCCATGAGATTCTAATGGTATGTAAAATAAACATGATTGCAAAATAATAATAATAATTATTATTATTATTATTATTATGCAAATAATAATAATGGAATTCTTAGTGGAAGCAAAGTATGAAAATATGCATATGCCTACTGAATAACTCGGTAGTCTGTGATGTGATTTTGGGAGTGGAATGGGGGTGGGAGAGAATGAGGTTTATGATTTAAACTTTAATGAATCCAAAATTATCTGCTCATCTTTTATTATAAATCTAACTGGAATAGGGCTAGACAGCTCATTCTACTTTCAGTTGGTGTCAAATTTGCATGTATTCATCCATAACTCTATTGTATCTTCTCTCCATTGTCAGCAGATATTTTTAAACTCTCCTTGAAGTTTTATATGTGAATATTTAAATACAGCGCTAATAGTTTCTCTCTCTCTCCAAAAGTGTATTTATAGATACTTTAAAATTTATATTTCCAGATATATTTTACCTTAAAATGCATCTCAGTAGATAGATAGGATAGGGGTAGGGTGCGCAACTTAGGTGTCCTCCTAGATGAACGGCTGTCGTTTGAAGATCATTTGATGGCCGTCTCCAGGAGGGCCTTCCACCAGGTTCGCCTGGTTCGGCAGTTGCGCCCCTTCCTTGATCGGGATGCCTTGTGCACAGTCACTCATGCGCTCGGAGGCTTCAGTTAGTCCAGAATGCAGCTGCGCGGGTGATAGAGGGAGCTTCGCGTAGCTCCCGTGTAACACCGCTCCTGCGCAGACTGCACTGGCTACCTGTGGCCTTTCGGGTGCACTTTAAGGTTTTGGTTACGACCTTTAAAGCGCTCCATGGCTTAGGGCCTGGGTACTTATGGGACCGCCTGCTGTTACCACATGCCTCCCACCGACCCGTACGCTCTCACAGAGAGGGACTTCTCAGGGTGCCGTCCACCAAGCAATGTCGGCTGGCAGCCCCCAGGGGAAGGTCCTTCTCTGTGGGGGCTCCCACACTCTGGAACGAGCTTCCCCTGGGTTTACGCCAAATACCTGACCTTCGGACCTTTTGCCGCAAACTGAAGACATATCTTTTCATTCGCGCGGGGCTGGCTTAAATTTTATTGATTTTAAATTTTCTACTACTAATTTTTAAATGGGGTTTTAGTTTTTTATATATTTTAAAGTTTTAGGCCAATTATAATAAGTTTTTTAATTTGCATTTTAAATTGTATATTGTATTGTCTGTTTTTACTTTTGCCTGTACACCGCCCTGAGTCCTTCGGGAGAAGGGCGGTATAAAAATCAAATAAATAAATAAATAGATAGATAGATAGATAGATAGATAGATAGATAGATAGATAGATAGATAGATATAGATTATATAGATATAGATAATACATATATAGATGAGATATATAGATATAGATATAGATGATATAGATATAGATATAGATGATATAGATGATATAGAGATATAGATATATATTCAGCCATAATTGAGTCATGGAAGATAGTGCAAAATCTAAGTCATAGTGCCATAAATCAGCCATCCTTGGTTTAGTCAGATCAAGAACTGGAGAAAGTTGTTCAAAAAGACTCCTAAAAATGAAGGTTAATAGGGAGCAACTTTCTTGCTCAAGCCGAAATGGAAAGATATGTCAAACCTCCACAAAAGAAGAATGGATGGGGAAAGTGATGGGCAAAATTGACTGTTTTAATTCCAAAAAAGACAATACCTTTCTTTGTTTCTACCTAGAAATGGCTACTGGACTTTGTGCTTGAAAGATTTTTAAAAATGACATTTTGATTTTGGGTTTTGCAGATTAAGTTAGTTTGTCATTATAGAAATGGCTAGTACTTGTAAACAGTTGGGGGCGCAATTCTATTTTGCATTTACTACATTGAAAAAAGTTGAAGGTCAATTTTTTTCTTTCCCCCTTTTCCCTACATTTCTCCTTCCCCTTTCTTTCCCTTTTCTCTACTTTCTTTATTTTCATTTGCATTTAATTTGATAATCCTAATTAAAAAAATTTAAAAGGCAAAATATGGAGGAGGGTCTTTATCCTAGCTAGCCAAAGTTACTGGGGTTTAGAAAATCTGACTAGGCCCAAGTCCTTGAAAGGGAAGAAGAGATAAACATGCCGAGCTTTAGTCATCACTGCTGAAAATCTTTCTAAGTGATTGCTAGGAATCAAAATGACTTGATGACACAGAAACAATCAATCAATCAATCAATCAATTTTAAAAGAATAAGAGTTGAAAGTTTAGTTTAGTTTAGTTTAGTTTAGTTGGAAGTTCAGTTTAGTTTAGTGTCATTGCACCTCATACAACAAAGTTAAGTGCCATCTTCAGTGTATATTATAACTATAAAAATAAAAAACAAACACACATCCTCCACATTCTATACCACTGAACTGAAAACCCGATGTTGCATTAATATAGGACTATACAGTAGAATTCAGTATAGTTACTGCCCTGGGATAGAAGCTGTTTTTCAGCCTATTGCTTTTATTGAGATGGATCTTTAAGAATGTTTTGAACTTTCTTAAGGCAGGCTCTTCCTAAGAGGGGAGAGGGCAACCAGTGATCCTCTGGGCAATGACGTTAACTCTCTGGAATGCTGTCCTATCTGCCACTGTGCAATTGGCAAGAGACTGTGCAAGGGACCCTGGAGGTCTTCTAGTCCAACCTCCTCCTCAAGTAGGAGATCCTATATCATTTCAGACAAATGGCTGTCCAATCAATCAATCAATCAAAGGTTTAGAAAGACAATGCAGATCATGGATGGAACAACCCTTCCTTATAAGCACCCTTTCAGAGCTGGTGCTGGCTTTCATTTCCATGTTCCTCTGTCCTTTAGCTATCTCCTTGTTAAAACTGTGCACAGCATCTGATTTACAATTTGGCTTATCTCACCCTTTTGCTCCCAGTCCTGCTGCTGAACAGAAAACAAAACTGTGACCTTCTTCATTACTGTGCAGTTCTTGGTGAAATTTCACCAGAGCTCTCTGCAGCTCTGGGCAGGAGGAGAAATAATTACATTCTGATCTGCACTTTAATCTGGGAGCTCATTGGATCAGTTTGTTTCAGAACTCACAAAGGTCAAATTGCACAAGCATTGCTAAACTGGAATGGAGACACTTTGGGTTTGAAAGAGCCTTGTTCACTGAATGGGTTCACATGGGTTTATTTTCAGGGCTACTGAGACAATAAAATGGAATCATTTCCATGGTTGTCACCATCAGCAGTTGGAAGAAAGGCTGGGATATAAATATGATTTTATTAAGAAGGAAAAAGGAATCCCTTCTAATTATACAAATCTGTTATAGAATTGCTTTCTTAGCACAACGTCTTGCCAGCCACAATACAGAGTTCCATGTTTGAAAATATGCATCTCTCTTAAGACGCATAAGCTTCATCAAGGCAATATAACTTCTTGCCATTTATGGAGAATGTTCAGCAAAATGAAAAGTATCAAGACTATGAAATCAATACCCTCATTAATCAACCTACAACAGCAAAAAAACCAAAACAAACCCTCAAAAATAAAAAAGAGACTTGCCACAGGGGAGGAAATCAACTTGAAATAACATTTGGAAAAGTCCAAGAAAATGAACTGTTGTTTGGCACCAGAGGGATTTTGACAGGCAGGACACCCACCCAAAATACCTCCTCTAATCTTGAAGGCAGAGCCAAGTGGGACAGGGCCTCCTGAGACCTACTGGTCCATATGCTAAAGATAAATTGGTGATAAAATTCAGGGTCCTTCCTCCCAAGTCACACACACTCTTAAGGTAAATAACAATTTCATGGTGAACTGAGTTTAGAGATAAAAGTATCTGGAGATGGATCAATTTTTGAAACCAGAAGAGACACATATCTCCAGTGATTTTACTGGTTAGTAATCTAAGTCAGGGATGAACTCCAGCAGGTTCTGACAGGTTCTGGAGAACCGGTAGCAGAAATTTTGAGTATTTTGGAGAACTGGCAAATACCACCTCTGGCTGGCCCCAGAGTGGGGTGGGAATGGAGATTTTGCAATATCCTTCCCCCAGGAGTGGAGGGAATGGGGATTTTGCAGTATCCTTCCCCTGGAGTGGGGTGAGAATGGAAATTTTGCAGTATCCTTCCCCTGCCACACCCACCAAGCCACACCCACCACGCCCACCAAGCCATGCCCACAAAACCGGTAGTAAAAAAAATTGGATTTCACCACTGATCTAATTGCTTTTTAATGGACTGACCACAATTTCCAAGGCACTTCCAAAGAAACTTCCATAGATTTTTAGTTGTCCAGCGAAATTAGTAGACCAGCGAAATGCTGTGGACATAGTATATTTAGATTTCAGCAAGGCATTTGACGAAGTAGAGCACAACCTACTTCTTGGTAAGCTAGAAAAATATGGGATAGACAGCCTCACCACCAGATGGATTTGTAACTGGCTGACAAATCGTATGTCAACTCGCAAAGCTTCCCTAACCTGCTCCCAAGTTGCTATAGGCACGGGGACTGGGAATCGAGACTTGCAGATGCACCGAGGAATTTGCACCTCAGTCAAAACAACACATATCCTAGCACATGTTAGCCAGCCAAAGTCAAGGCCATCTCCACAGAAACTAGTAACAGCTGGAGGGAGTGATTTCTATGACCCGCAAAATTGCTTTGTTGAGGAATTTGACTGATGACCCACCTTGTGGGGAGGGGGAAAGAGGGTCAGAGGCAAGGCGCTGAGTGGGGTCAGAGCTGGCTTCATTAGGTCGACATGACACTCCTAATAAATAACTGTTTTTTTCTTGAAAGCTGGCTTGCGAGTCCCGCTTTTATTAGGGCATAGGTCAAAACTCTGACAACCGTATTCAACAAGTAGTCCCTAATGATACTACAACTACATGGAGGGAAGTAAGCAGTGGGGTACCACAAGGTTTTGTCTAAGGCCCAGTACTCTTCAATATCTTCACAGACAACTTAGATAAGAGAATAGAAAGAGAACTCATCAAATGGCAGATGACACTAAGCTTTCAGGAATAGCCAACATCACAGAAGACAAGCTCAGGATCCAAAAAGATCTTGATAGACTTAAAATAAAATTTAAGGTGGAGAAAAGCAAGTTTTTACACATGGGCAGGAAAAACTAAAGGTGTAAGTATAGATTAGTTGAAACCTGGCTCAAAAACAGTAATTGTGAGAGGGACTTTGGAGTCAATCACTTAAACATGAGTTAGCAGTGTGGAGAAGCAACCAAAAATGTGAATACAGTCCTTGGTTGTATAAACAGAGGCAGAGAATCAAAATTATGTGCAGTATTAGCATCACTTTATAAAGCCTTAGTAAGGCCACACCTGGAATACTGCATCCAGTTTTGGTCACCACGTTACCAAATGGAAAAGGGGCAAAGAAGAGCAACTAAGATGATTAAAGGCCTGGAGACTAAAACATATGAAGAACGGTTGCAGGATTTGGGTTTGGCTAGTCTAGAGAAACGAAGGACTAGAGGTGAAATGATAGCAGTACTCCAGTGTTTGAGAAGCTGGCACAAAGAAGAGGGGGGTCAACTTATTTTCCAAAGCACTAGAAGGCAAAACAAGAAACAATTGAGAAGCAACCTGGAATTAAGGAGAAACTTCCTAACAGTGAGAATAATTAACCAGTGAAACGGCTTGCCTTCAGAAATTATGGGTGCTCTATCACTGGAGGTTTTTAAGAGATTGGAGAGTCATTTGTCTGAAATAGTATAGGGCAGCAGTTCTCAACCTGTGGGTCGGGACCCCATTGGGGGTCGAAGGACAATTTGCCAGGGGTCGCCTAAGACCATCGGAAATATGGGAAGTATACTTGCGAGTCGAAGAATCGCGCTCCAATGGTTGACTCCACAAGCCAGCTGCAGGCTCTTCAAATCGCTAGCCGAATCCGGCTTCAGGCGCGATGAATTCAAAAAGAGAGAAACCTTTGCTCTGATGTCTCCCTCTCAAGCCAGCTGCAATCACTCCCAATCGCTAGACTAATCTGGCTTCAGGCGCAATCAACTTAATAGGGGAGGAGTCTCCGCTTTAATGCCTCTGTCCTCAAGGCAATCGCAAGCAGTTCAGATCGCTAGCCAATACGGCTTCAGGCGCGATAAATTCAAAACGAAAATAATTTTATGGTTGGGGGTCGCCACATCGTGGGGAATTGTATTAAAGGGGTCGCAGCACTATAAAGGTTGAGAACCACTGTTATAGGGTCTCCTGATTGAACAGGGGATAGGCCTAGAAGACTTCCAAGGTACCTTCCAGCTGTATTCTAATTGATTGATTGATTGATTGAAGGCAAGATAGTCGTTTGAATTCCGAAATCACAATAAATAACTGTAGAAGTTACACTCTGGCCAGGAGTGTGCAAGGTCTTTGCTTGCATTCCCTATCTAACTGTGAGTGTTTGTGTTTATGCATGCATAGAGATATTTTGGGAATTAATCTGAACAGTAATCCCAACTCTCTTCTTTGCCTCCTGACTCTGAATTTTGAGAACTAAGCCTTTGATGAGAATTTAGGAAGGCTTAATATTCGTGCTAAGCTATGAAAAGTCTCCAGTGAAATGTTCCATGTGAAAAGGGAAGGAAAATAAGACATGAAACTGCATATAAAACTGGCCTATCATTTTAGATTATTTGAATAAACAAACAGGCCATTCAACTCAGACTAGTAACTGAGAAGGAAGGAATACACTCCTAGCTGAAAACTCTCGGTTTCCCCTCTGCAGCACAGATGTTAGCAATTGTAGTCCAATGCATTAGGTATCATAGCATTGTTGGCATAAACTCTCAGCATCCAACAATAGAAACCAATGTTTGCAATTATCCCTGTGTTTAGGAAAATGCAGATTATGGAAAATGGCCAAGGCATCTTTATACATGTCAACTTTAGGTCAGTCTCTGGTCTTTCTTAAGAGCCTTAAGACCTGGGTCTGCCAGTTGGCCTGGAAACCCAATTGTGGGAGCTTCACACTGGAGGTGGTTAAATTTTAAGGTGGTTAAAATTTAATTTCCCGCTCTCCCTCACCATCCAGCTCCTTCCTTTGCTACCTTGTGTTAATCATTTTATCTGCTGTGTTATTTTAGAGATGATTATTTTACTGTTTGGGATTCATACCAAGAGATCACAAAGTCACACCCATCCTTTGCAGTTATCATACAAAATAAGTAATCTTCATCACACCAGCTCCACTTACAAGTATTCATGGACAATGCAACCTCACCCATTGTGTCTGTTCATCCCATCATGTGAGGAGCTAGACCAACTGCCTTGTCAGGAAAAGAACCTTCTCCCCCAAATTGTCCTCACCTCAGGTTCAATTCAGCCATGGATCCAGTGATCAAGTTGGAAAGAACTGTCTTTGAAGACTGATGTAATGAATGTTTGCCAAAAACAAATGGAGAATAAATACTTGCAGGTTTTTTTTAGAATTTCACAATTCAGGGGCTATAGTTCTAACAATGATAGGTTGGTTCTAAACCAGGCAACTTTAAGATGGGTGGACTTCAATTCTAGAAGCCAATACATGTTAAAGTCTAGACCCTCCAAAGAGCAGAAAATAAAGACATCTCTAGAGAACTTGGGAGAATAGTTTGGTTGCAGTGGTGGGATTCAAATAATTTAACAACTGGTTCTCTGCCCTAATGACCAGCTGGGTAGGTGTGGCTTGGTGGTCATGTGACTGTAGGGTCATGGCCAACTCAACATCACTTCGCCTTAGCTGGTACAATTAATAAGGGTTAACCAGAGAGGCAGTTTCTGTAAGCAGGGCAATAAAGATTAGGCTAGAAACACCACCAGAATGTTTCCTTCCTGCCTTCCTTACAGGATTAGCCTTGTAAAGTGGAAAAAAAACAAAATAAGATTTCTTCCAACAACCGGTTCTCTGAACTGATTAGAAAGTTAACAACCGGTTTTCCCAAATAGGTGCGAACTGGCTGAATCCCACCACTGCTTGGTTGTATTAGTAGAGTTGGTGAGGCAGGAACCAGCAGATTCTAAGCTAGAAAGGGATATTATGTAGATATATCTTGCCCCTCCCCCCAAAGCAACTTGGCAAGCATCTTTTACTTCCAAAGGGCTGAGGAAGCAGCCAAGTGTTAAAGCCTTAGAGCCTGGATATAAAAATCTCAGCTGTCTTGGGCAATCAGTTGTTGCTTTGAAGGCTTGACTCCCCTCCACAATAAACTTTTTAACCTTGTCAAATCTTGAGAGTTTTCCACCTATCTAGGTGAGTGCTGAATTAAGGGTTGCACATCTGTAGTTCAGGGGTGAAATCCAGCAGGTTCTGACAGGTTCTGGAGAACCAATAGTGGAAATTCTGAGCAGTTTGGAGAATCAGAAAATGCCACCTTTGGCTGGCCCCAGAGTGGGGTGGGAATGGCGATTTTGCAATATCCTTCCCCCAGGAGTGAGGAGGGAATGGAAGTTTTGCAGTATCCTTCCCCTGCCATGCCCACCAAGCCACGCCCACCAAGCCACACCACGCCCACCAAGCCACGCCTACAGAACTAGTAGTAAAAAAAATTGGATTTCACCACTGCTGTAGTTTATTGCCAAACCCAGGTGTGAAACCTAACAATTAGACCACCTCCTTAACTTAGGCTAAAAGTTACAGGTCGGAAAGGAAATCTCCTTGTGCTCACAAACAGGCTGACTCTCATCTTTCTGAATAATAATTTTGGGAACAATTTTCAACAATTGAAACCAGACATAATTTGCAGTTCTCTGCTTTCCTTTCCTCTTCCCCCCCCTCCCTCTCTGAGCTAGACGGAAACCCATTTCACTGCTTCCTTAATGGGAATCAATCTGGAAAACTGTTAGGAAAAAAATGTAGTACTGGATGGCTGAGAGCGGTGACAAAGCTGTATTTTAATAACAACAAAGTTACTCAATTTCATGCTTTATTTTGCATTCATTGCACTCTGCCTTTGGTCATATTTTCAGACATTTTTCTGTATCACACAATAACACACCCAATTAAACTTTACTGTTCATTAACTATGGAAAAATGGTTTATCAAAAGCCACATGGACTGTTTCAAAAACACAACAGGTGCTTAACTTTTAATTATGAAAGGCGGTTCTGAACCATTTGCCAGGGAGGACATAAATGAAGAAGTAGTAAGGCGCAGAAGACCACCATAGATGAGCTAGTAGGACATTTATAGATGGCTATCTGCTTAACATTGAGTCCATGCCCAGCTTTGGAGAGCAGCCCTAACACACAATACAAAATCTGGCACAGTCCTCAGCCCAAAGGAAGTAGAAATCTGCATTATGGGTCAACAAAAGAATGGCCCTCCAAGCATTCCTGGCAGCAATTACTATGGAAATTAAGAGGCAGAATTTCTCAGGGCTGCCTTCTCCACTGTGTCAACCCCAAACAGCCACCTTGGGAAGGATAAGAGGAAGATGTGGCAGATTTAAATTTAACACAGTCATAAAACAGTTATTGCGCCACTGCATACCCAGACAACTAGACACAAGAACAGTTTTTTCCTGAATGCCATCACTCTGCTAAACAAATAATTCCCTCAACACTGTCAAACTATTCACTAAGTCTGTATGACTATTACTATTATTCTTCTCATCGTTCCCATCACCCATCTCCTCCCACTTATGACTGCATGACTGTAACTTTGTTGCTTGTATCCTTACGATTTATATTGATATTGTTTCCTGATTGCTTATTTGTACCCTAGGAGTATCACTAAGTGTTGTACCTTATGATTCTTGACGAATGTATCTTGTCTTTTTATGTACACTGAGAGCATATGCACCAAAGACAAATTCCTTGTGTGTCCAATCACACTTGGCCAATAAAGAATTCTATTCTATTCTATTCTATTCTATTCTATTCTATTCTATTCTATTCTATTCTATTCTATTCTATTCTATTATTTATTTTATTAGATTTTTATACCGCCCTTCTCCCGAAGAACTCAGGGCGGTGTACAGCCAAATAGTAAAAAAACTCACAACATAAACATTAAAACGAAACTAAAACCAAGCATATTACAAGAA
Organism: Ahaetulla prasina; assembly: GCF_028640845.1. Taxonomy (NCBI): domain Eukaryota; kingdom Metazoa; phylum Chordata; class Lepidosauria; order Squamata; family Colubridae; genus Ahaetulla; species Ahaetulla prasina. The sequence continues at coordinate 3,428,544 of NC_080544.1, read as the reverse complement.
TGGCTAAAATTTAAAACAATTTAAAAACCCTAAAATTTATAAATAACCCCAATTAAAAATTTAGTAAAGCTTTTAAGCCAGTCCCGCTTGAATAAATAGGTGCGTTTTCATCTCACGGCGAAAAGTCCGAAGATCAGGCACTTGACGTAAACCAGGGGGAAGTTCGTTCCAAAGCGTAGGAGCTCCGACAGAGAAGGCCCTACCCCTGGGGGCTGCCAGCCGACATTGTTTGGCAGACGGCATCCTGAGAAGGCCCTCTCTGTGTGAGCGTACGGGTCGGTGGGAGACATAAGGTAACAGCAGCCAGTCCCGTAAGTACCCGGGCCACTGTGTTCCTAATATGCAATGAAGATTCTTACCAGATTGTTGCATTCAGTGACTGATAACCTTAAGTCAAGCCATGGAAAGTTGAGGGTCTGAAATATTGGGTTAGGGTTAGGGTTAGGGTTAGGGTTAAGGCAAATAAATCAAGCAGCCCCAATCCAGTTGCACCAGGCAGAGGAAAAGAGAAGCATGGAAGGCCACACATATTTTGGTTCATGGTAATCAGGAGGAATGGCTCGGTTCAAATGTGAACAAAAGATTGAGTAGGAGAAAGCTTTCCTCATGATTAGGCAGCCCTTCAGACTAAACAACCTAATGGAGTTTTGAAGGACAGGAAATCATGAAAACAACCTTCTCTTTCTAAGTCTTTAAAGCACCAGGCTTACATTCTATGCAGTATCTATAGAAGATGGCCGATCCTTTGGGACAATGGGAGGCTTTAGGAAGCCTATATCCCTGCATACCTCAAAGGCATTTTTAGGTGACCAAATCCAATGTTTTGCCCAGCTTTGTGATTTAGGATTAAAATTTGACCAATCATAAAAGTTTGTTGAAATGTTTTCATTATTAACAATTTGAGAAACAAAGAGAATGTTGCCAAATTGTAAAGCCTCCTGCGGAGTAAAACACAGGTAGCTTGACTTGAGATTTGTGTCCCTGCAATGACAACTAATTAGGACTGTGACTATAATTTACATAAGAACACAGTTGATTGTGTGGAATACTTGACTGTGTGTGATAATAGGCTTCTCCCACTCAACTTGCATTGTTCAGTGGTGGGACTTTCCCCTCCCCAGCGAATCAATGGAGAGATGCCATCACTTGCAGAGAGGGGAAAAGTTGGCAGCAATGAACATCTGACAGATGCCTTGGCATCATAACATCTCAGCTATAGCGACAAAGGCAGATGCCATGTTGGAACTGCCAATAAAATGTAATCACTTAACAACAGCTCCATCAGTCAACTGACCAGCATCCTGAACTAACCTAAACAATTAATTCACATTGCAATAATATTCAAAAGGGACTGAGAAGTATTATTAAATGAAGAAAAATATAATTCCTTTACGACAGATACTTTTTTTCCCTCCAATTCAGCATCCTTCCGAATTTTCTTGGTGACTGTAGAATATTTTCATAATAAAAGTATATGTTATCAATCTGGGAGAAGAATGGTCCCTTAGAAGCTAAGTAATCTGAATTATTACTGTCCAATTATTAATATTTTAGTACATATCTCCGAGGAAAGGAACCACTTCCATTTTGCTGCCAAAACCCCTACAAGTATATCACCACTGAGTCACCAGTAATGAAATACAACTTTGTCTTTTTAAAAGCTACCATAGTTCCTTTTCCCTTTTGGTCTTAACACTTCCAGTTTAACCACCAAATTAATTATCTGTGCAGTATCAACTACCTATACCAGTGATGGATAATCTTTTTGCCGTCACGTGCCAAAAGCCGGGATCTCACGGGGGGGGGGGGTTGCGCACGTGCCCACACCCATAATGCAATGCATGCGCACATGACTCCTGCGTGCTCCCCACGCATGCAAACGTGACCCCCTGCAGCTCGTTTTGGGCCTAGTAGGCTTCCCTGAAACCCCCATGGAACCAAAAATGCCATGCCACACAACCCTGCGGCCCATTTTGGTGCAGGGGGTGCCACTCCCCCTGCACTCCCCCACCCCCATGCAGGTGCAAATGACCTCCTCGCCTCTGTGCATGCGTGCGCAACTCCCGCGTGCGCCCTGCCCCTGTGCCAGAGACAGCTGGCCAGCAGGAGGTGCGCATGCATGCGTGGTGAAGCTGAGCTGAGCAATAGCTCACATGCCCACAGAGAGGGTTCCATGTTCACCATCACAGACTATACCTTTTAACATCCTTCCAATGGGGGCTTCTGTGAAGAAACCTTCCCCAACTTCAAAGCGCTCCATGGCTTAGGACCGGGTTACTTACGGGACCGCCTACTGCTTCCAATTGCCTCCCACTGACCTGTACGCTCTCACAGAGAGGGACTCCTCAGAGTGCCGTCCGCCAAGCAATGCCGGCTGGCGGCCCCCAGGGGAAGGGCCTTCTATGTGGGGGCTCCCACCCTCTGGAATGAACTTCCCCCAGGACTCCGTCAACTGCCTGACCTTCGGACCTTTCGCCATGAGTTGAAGACTTACCTATTTATTCGCGCAGGACTGGCATAGAAATTTTTAGTAGCTTTTAATATTTTGATGTAAATTATATGAGGTTTTTATGGTTTTAACTGGTTTTAATTTGGCCTGATATCTAATAAGTTTTTTAATAATTGTTTTATTGTGTATATAGTTATTGTTTTTATTTTGGCTATGAACCGCCTTGAGTCCTCCGGGAGAAGGGTGGTATAAAAATCTAAATAATAAATAAATAAATAAATAAGCTGAGAACCTTCCCAGTGTGTTGAACAACTCCCTTCATTACTTCAGTTCTAATAATTTGTAAACTATCATCGCTTCCAAGGGCTGAACATCATGTGGCTGTGACAACAAATTGCAGGTTAGCATGATGTGTCAATCTGAGAATTTAGCTGAGATGTTAAGATGGTCTGGAGGTCAAGTCTGATTCTTGGTGTGGATGACTGCAGAGAGAACATTGGCAAAGGAACGCAAAACTTGTTCAGACATAAGAAAGGTAAAGAAATGTGCTCAACGCATACATTTAATAAATAAATAAAACAACAGCTCAACTCTGGGAATGGAGGGAGCATGAAAATAAGATTCAAAACAACTCTGCCTTCATTTTGTATGGTATAAGAAGCAGATGGAAACTCTGGCAGGTTTTTAAAAAATTATTTATTATACCCTAAAACGGTAAAGTGGATTTCAAGTCGTTCTTGTAGTATGTTTTCTGATCTAGTTTTATCTGACAGGTTGTCATTTGGTAGCATTATGAGAGATTACAGCTTTGCCTTCTTCCAAAATTATTTATTTCAGCCTCCCAGGGGTTATGGAATTCCCTGGAATTCCCAAGTGATCTATCATCTATGTAGTAACTGGCCCAATCCTGCTTAGCTTCTAAGATCAACCAAGTCATTCAGAACAATAAATGTCTTTGCACAGAAGATGTGACTTAACTTAACTTAACTTAACTCATATATATGCTTATATATTATATAGTTATTTCATGTTAATGCTTATATATACTATATATAGACAAAAATAAATAAATAAATAAAAATAATTTCTCCAGCTGTCAAATTCTGTGATTCTATAACATTGTTCCTTCTTTAGCATTTTCTTGCTTAGCATAAACCTTGGTCATATGTCATATTGTACATAGTTGTCAGTTGAAGTTCTCAGTCTGGTCCTCTTTGGGAGCGGGAAATACTCTCTCCTGATTGGTTGTGGGCTGATCAGCTTCTCTATAAAAGGAGCTGTATCAGCTGGGGAGCAACAGTTGCCTGACAGGCAGTACTGAATAGAGAGCTATTAGAAATCACTCTGGCCTCACCTCCATTCTTCATCCAGAACATAACATCATAGACTTACTTAATGTCATTATTGAACTTAATGACCATTCTTAACGACTTTCTCCAAAATGATCTGTCCCCAGTCTGGTCCTACAGACCTTCCAATGATGTACTCTTCATCTGCTATAATCTTGCTGATTGTCTCCTCCTTCTCTTTCCTTCCATCTTTCAAAACATGATGGACTTTTCAAAGTAGACCTTTTCGACGTCTTCACATTATGGAGCCAAGATATGATGGATCAAGACTGGTCCTTTGTGCCTCAAAGGAGAACTATGGATTTATATGTTCTATGATTTGTTTGGATTGCTATCATACTCTTTATCTATACATTCCTCTCAGAAAGCATGGGCAATATGCTGAAAAGTAAACAATCTGGCTTGCTTTTGATATGATATGTGTGTGTGTGGGGGGCAGTTTTTGGTCTCCATTGAGAGCATATGTGATTTTTCTAATTTACAGCTCCATTTTGTCCTGGAACCACCAACCGTTTTCCACATGAAGGTTAGTTTAACTGATGGCATAATTTTCTAACTCTTTAATGAAAGAAAAGTGTTGGTTGGTTTGCCAGATTTAGACAGGCAGACGGCTCAGCATTACTTCGCAGTGAGCTGTTTTCTAAGTATGAAAGCACCCAAATCTCCAGACGCACAGAGCTGCATGAAAGCACAGGCTTCTTACAAAATGTTTCAAACACCTTTGCCAAACTCACCTCCAAAATGCCTTGTTAGATAGCAGCAGCAGGATACAAGTCAAATAAATAAACGAGCAAGCAGAAATCCTTTTACTTCTGAATTCTATAGTATATTCTGCCTTTTCATCACTTCACTGTGTGAAGTGAATGTTCCACCAAGGATGTGGCTATGCAAGGGTTACAATTTAGTACTCTTTGAAAAAAACTGAAAATAATCTTCTAATTCAATGTAGCAGAGTATTAAATTCTTAAATTTTATTCATATATATACATATATATATATATGAATGAAAGAGACAGAGGTGCAGTCATGTTAGACAGCTGTCTTCTTATTAATAAAGAAAAGGTCATATTCCTTTCTCCTAATTTATTAATATTTTACAAATAAATGTTTAAAAAGAATATGAATGTTTTATTCCCTGTGCAAAGTTGAGCCTTAACATTTGCTCTATGATAACACTTCAAGCTTAATATTACAAGAATAAAAGGTTTGCCTGTTTTAAGAGGGCGTGTTTTCATTCTGCAAACTCTGATGCTGTTAATTTAATTGCACACATGATGGGCAATCACGATTTCCACCTCCCAATATTTAGACTGAATGTTTCAATATCAACATGATAGATGTATGATGAAGTGGATTTACTTTATGGAATTACAAATTGGATATATGAGTGAATGTAAAAAAGATGGAATGAATCCTTAGATAGTGCACTCACTATCAACCTCCTTTTTTTACCCTTTTTCACTACTGTAAGACATTGACACTACTGATTTTTCACTAAAAGTAGAAACTTGAGATTGAATATTCCAAGTTTTCACAACAAAATCTCATTAAAAATGATAGATTTGAATAGTTCCACACTACTGATAGGAAGGGAGCAGCAACTAAGAAGGGGTGAACATAAAAATGAAAAGAGCCTGAAGCAAGAAAGGACAAATCAGAGATTTTTACAATTTTTTACAATTTTTACAAGAAGAATTCGCCACTCCTCCGAATACAACAAAATACGTTATGCCACAGACTTGAAATCCTGGGTTTAGAAAATATAGAACTCCGCTGCCTTCGACAGGACCTGATTTTAACTCATAGAATCATCTATTGCAATGTCCTTCCTGTTAAAGACTACTTCGGCTTCAATCACAACCATACAAGAGCAAACAATAGATTTAAACTTAATGTTAACCGTTTCAATCTTGATTGCAGAAAATATGACTTCTGTAACAGAGTTGTTAATGCTTGGAACATATTACCTGACTCTGTGGTCTCTTCTCAAAATCCCAAAATCTTTAACCAAAAACTATCTACTATTGACCTCACCCCATTCCTAAGAGATCTATAAGGGGCGTGCATAAGAGCACAAATGTGCCTACGATTCCCTGTCCTATTGCTCCTCTTCATTATTCCAATTAATACAGTTATTACATACTTATGCTCATATATATGCTTATATATTGTATAGTTATTTCATGTTAATGCTTATATATACTGTTATGACAAAAATTAAATTAAAAAAAATAGTTGAAACTAATCATTTGAACTTTGGCTACAGGACAATGAGAGAAGTCAAGAAGAATCCAGCTGGGTGGTTATTTTATTATTGAATTGCATACAGGTGAAACTCAAAAAATTAGAAAATCGTGCAAAAGTTCATTTATTTCAGTAATGCAACTTAAAAGGTAAAACTAATATATGAGATAGACTCATTACATGCAAAGCGAGATAGTTCATGCCTTGATTTGTCATAATTTTGATGATTATGGCTCATGAAAACCCCAAATTCACAATCTCAGAAAATTAGAATATTGTGAAAAGGTTCAATATTCTAGCCTCAAAGTGCCCCACTCTAATCAGCTAATTAAGCCATAACACCTGCAAAGGGTTCCTGAGCCTTTAAATGTTTTCCCAGTCTGGTTCAGTAGGAGTCACAATCATGGGAAAGACTGCTGACCTGAAAGTTGTGCAGAAAACCATCATTGACACCCTCTATAAGGAGGGAAAGCCTCAAAAGATAATTGCAAAAAAAGTTGGATGTTCCCAAAGTGCTGTATCAAAGCACATTAATAGAAAGTCATGTGGAAGGGAAAAGTGTGGAAGAAAAAGGTGCACAAGCAGCAGGGATGATCGCAGCCTGGAGAGGATTGTCAGGAAAAGGCCATTCAAAAGTGTTGGGGACTTTCACAAGGAGTGGACTGAGGCTGGAGTCAGTGTATCAAGAGCCACCATACACAGACAGATCCTGGACATGGGCTTCAAATGTCGTATTCCTCTTGTCAAGCTGCTCCTGAACAACAAACAACGTCAGAAGCATCTTACCTGGGCTAAAGGAAAAAAGAACTGGTCTGTTGCTCAGTGGTCCAAAGTCCTCTTTTCTGATGAGAGCAACTTTTGCATCTCATTTGGAAACCAAGGACCCAGAGTCTGGAGGAAGAATGGAGAGCCACACACTGCAAGATGCTTGAAGTTCAGTGTGAAGTTTCCACAGTTTGTGTTGATTTGGGGAGCCATGACATCTGCTGCTGTTGGTCCACTGTGCTTCATTAAGTCCAGGGTCAACACAGCCATCTAACCAGGAGTTTTTGGAGCACTTCATGCTTCCTTCTGCAGACGAGCTTTATGGGGATGCTGACTTCATTTTCCAGCAGGAGTTGGCACCTGCCCACACTGCCAAAAGTACCAAAACCTGGTTCAATGCCCATGGGATTACTGTGCTTGATTGGCCAGCAAGCTCACCTGACCTGAACCCCATAGAGAATCTATGGGGCATTGCCAAGAGAAAGATGAGAGACATGAGACCAAACAATGCAGAAGAGCTGAAGGCCGCTATTGAAGTATCCTGGTCTTCCATAACACCTCAGCAGTGCCACAGGATGATAGCATCCATGCTATGCTTCATTGAGGCAGTAATTGATGCAAAAGGGGCCCAAACCAAGTACTGAGTACATATGCATGCTTATACTTTTCAGAGGTCCGATATTGTTCTATGTACAATCCTTGTTTTATTGATTTCATGTAATATTCTAATTTTCTGATTGTGAATTTGGGGTTTTCATGAGCTGTCAGCCATCATCATCAAAATTATGACAAATCAAGGCATGAACTATCTCGCTTTGTATGTAATGAGTCTTTCTCCCTTGATCCCATTCTTAATAGTTAATGATAGAGATTTCAAGAATATGGCAGAACTAGGTAGATGAATAGGTTTTATTATTGATATCAAAGAAGTCATGTGTAGAGCATATGGATCAAGTCCAATAGGTCGGTATGCATGTTTCTGTGTGTCGGTTCCAGGGTTTAAATCCTATGTATTGTGTGCCACCTGCCTGAATTAACAGATCCCTAGCCATTATTTCCCTAGCTTTGGATCTGGTCACGCTGACACAACAGCTCTGTCTGGCTTCTCTTCCCACTTCACTACCATCAGGTCTTGCAATTAAGCATACAAGCTATATTAAAATCAAAATCATGAAAGTAGCAAGGCGTTCCATCCTCAGAAGATGTAACAAATAAATATTTTAAAAAACCCTTCTTGTTGTCTCTACCCATTATGAAATTAAGGAATGTGCATGCATCTCTGTCAGACAGCTGGTCTTCGGGTCTCTGCTGGGCATGCATGTGGGGTGGCCACATGCACATGTGCGGGGAGAGGGTGCATGTGGGGGGATGCGCATGTGCAGGGGATGGTTGTACAGGCAAGGGCCATGCGTGCATTCATGTGGGGGCAGGGGGCATGCACAGAGGTGCATACGTATTGCATTTGGGGGGGTTTGGACACACGCACGCTTTGGGCACTCGGTCCAGAAAAGCTTAGCCATCACTGGTATAGACTCTCCTCCTTGTGTAGGGAATTAGACTAGATGACCTCCAAGGTCCCTTCCAACTCTATTATTCTATGTTCTCCTACATTACTAATTCCAAGTACTTCATGCTTGTTTGACGTTACAACTTCCAAAATTACCTCTTGATGTCCACCAGTCAGTTCCTATGGCCAATTTCCCCGTGAGCTCCAGCCAAGAAGTAGTTTCCCAGGCTACTGTCTTAGCTGTACTTCCAAAGGGAACAGCAAAATCCATCAAAAATAAATAAGCTCTAAACAGCTAGGTGGAAACTTTGGCCACTGGTACAGGATTAAAGTATTTCCCAACAGGGTTCTTGAAACTGTAATAGTTTTCTCTGCTCAGAGCCAGGTGTTACGCAGGAAAGATTAATTAATATTTTGGTTTGGGTTTTGCTCCACCTGGAACTCACAGGGCTTTATACCAACCACAACAGAGCAATCTGGAAACTGAGAAGAAAAGCAAGGATGCTCTCGATAGGGCCGAGACTTTTCTCTTTAAGAAATATTTCTGCTCAAAAAATGTTCCAAGAACTGGTGGGAAACCACAAACCTGTATTTATCTTTGGAAAAGTCAAGAGTATTTATGATTCCACCATCTCAAAGCTCCTGTGTGTGCGTTTTCAATTACAATTTTTGCTAGTGACTCTGCTCTAGCAGGAGGGTACATTGATAAGCCAACTTTGACCATTTCTTCTCATCACTGCCTCATCTTCTATTTTCCAGTTTTAACTGCCAGTACAATTTTATAGAACAAGAATAAAAGATGATATTCTGATTTTCTAACAAAGGTCTATTCAGCTTCGCTTCTGAATAATTTTGGCTTTCAACCTTGCTCATTCATGGCTAGAGTTTACAAGGGTTTACATATTTCTTATGAGCAAGTGATAACTCGTACAAGACTCAAGGTGCAGCTACGTACAAACTGGACCCAGGGTTCAACACTAAAGAACAACCACATAATGCCTTATTTGGCTCCCATCCCTGTCTTTCATAAGTAGTTGATTTTCACTCTTATACAGGAAATTAAAATGCTGTGCTTTTGTGACAATGTTCTGGGGACAGTTTTATTAGAGAACTATAATTATTATTCTAGTTCAGATTCACAGAGACAAGCTGATGAGTAAAATTAATGGAGAAATTATGGTTTGAACTGCCATTAAATAAACTGGCCTTGACTACAGATTCTTCCAAATCAAAGTATACAGATTTGCATAGAAATATTCTGCAGAAGAGTGGAAGAGATAAATATCATACTGTAGGAAGAGAAATGCACTGTCATACCAAGAATAAAGTACTGAAGTTCAATTGTCCAGAAAGATCTTTTGAGATGATAGACAGACAGACAGACAGACATAGAGACAGGCAGACATAGAGATAGATAGATAGATAGATAGATAGATAGATAGATAGATAGATAGATAGATAGATAGATAGATAGATAGATAGGCAGGCAGGCAGGCAGGCAGGCAGGCAGGCAGGCAGAGATAGATAGATAGATAGATAGATAGATAGATAGATAGATAGATAGATAGATAGATAGATAGATAGATAGATAGATAGATAGATAGATAGATAGATAGATAGATAGATAGGCAGGGAGGCAGAGATAGATAGATGATAGATAGATAGATAGATAGATAGATAGATAGATAGATAGATAGATAGATAGATAGATAGATAGATAGATAGATAGATAGATAGATAGATAGGCAGGCAGAGATAGATAGATAGATAGATAGATAGATAGATAGATAGATAGATAGATAGATAGACAGACAGAGACATACTGTATACACATACACACATATAAATACACAGATATAAAGAGATAGATAGATAGATAGATAGATAGATAGATAGATAGATAGATAGATAGATAGATAGATAGATAGATAGATAGGCAGGGAGGCAGAGATAGATAGATAGATAGATAGATAGATAGATAGATAGATAGATAGATAGATAGATAGATAGATAGATAGATAGATAGATAGATAGATAGATAGACACACAGAGAGAGAGATATGGATGGATGATGATGGATGGATGAATGGGTGGATGGAAAGGGACAGACAGACTTCTGGGAGAGAGAGGTATAGATGTAGATGTATAGAGGCACAGACAGACAGAGATAGAGCAGAAAGAGAGAGAGAGATTTGTTAGAATTATGTTTCATTGAGATAAGTTTGGGATAGAAAACACTTAAAAACTAGTGTAACATATAAATAAGCTTACTATTTAAAAAGACGGTTTAAAACAAGCAAACTATCCAGAATCTCCCTCAGCAAAGGAAACAAAAGATAGAAAAGATGAAACCATCTATCTGTCAACAATACCTATGCCCTGCACACCCATCTCCCAGAGAATGTCCAACATACTGTAACCCCATAATTACTGGGTGAATGTGCAAGATAGTCAAGATGGTGGGTGAAACTGCATGATTGAAGCATGTCTTTAACATGTATTGGTAGGATTTTGATTGTGTGGTTGTGCTATCAGTCAGAGATGTTTACCTGCCCCTCAGCTATCCTACCCATGGCCATCAAAAGGTTGCCCCCTTTCTCCATTAGCTCTGCTCCCTTCTACATCTTTGCAAAAATAATTCATGATTAATTCTCCCAAACTATTTTTCAAGTGAAAACAGGATTGACAACCATTTAGATGTTAACAGAGCAAATTGGCATCCAGAATCTCTTAACTTCATAGATACTCAAAGGGAGAAAGGAAAATGTAAATGATTTAGAAATTCCAGGCCATGATAACCAAAGGGGCTCCAACAAGAGAATAAAGTTTGGACTTTAAAACCGAGTTTCCTTCAAACATTAAACTAGTTGTACCCATTTCTTCTCAGAAAATGGATTTTTTCCTTATTCGTTCATAAGTTCATAATGCTTTGGATACTCACATATTCCTGTCATTTGTAAAAGAAACAATCATTTTTATCTATAATCATTTTTATTTTGTGTAAAATTTCCAGACAGGAAAAATTAAAGAGCCAAAACTTCTATTCAGAGAACTTAATAAAGGCTCCGTTTCATATATTAATCCTCAAGAGTTACAGGCCAAATGTTTATGAAGAGACTTACTGGCTAATTCTCACTCTGATAACAGAGTGCACAACACTGATGTTCACTGCAAACTTTACACAGCATGTCAATATTCCAATATTGGGTGGTATTAAGAGTCTACTTTGAGACCAAGGAAGGGGCTTCCAGTTTTGAACAAGTAAATTTAGAACTCCAGCAACTTTTTCCAAAGACAGCAGCTAATTACTGCAGGTTTGAAAGGAAACTACAGCCACCTATCTCCACAACCCCCATCTCAGACACAGCAACAACAGCCAAGCCTCCTACAACTGACCCCATTTCATTGGGTTCACAACCCCTAGTGATCACAGAAAAGGAAGTGCAGGACCTATTTCACAGACAAAAGCCAGGAAAAGCGCCAGGCCCAGACAAGATAACTCCTTCTTGCTTAAAAGTCTGTGCTGACCAATTGGCCCCCATCTTCACCCATATTTTCAATAAATCACTAGAGATGTGCTATGTTCCTTCTTGCTTCAAACGCTCTACCATCATCCCAGTGCCGAAGAAGCCCACCATCAAGGAACTGAATGACTACAGACCAGTTGCTCTAACATCTGTAGTCATGAAAACCTTTGAAAGGCTAGTGCTTTCCTACCTGAAAACCATCACGAATCCGCTTTTAGACCCCTTGCAATTTGCATACCGAGCAAATAGATCAACAGATGATGCTGTTAATATGGCTCTGCACTACATCCTACAACATCTTGAGTCTCCAAAGACCTATGCAAGGGTCCTCTTTGTAGACTTTAGTTCAGCATTCAATACCATCATTCCAAACATTCTTCTAACTAAGCTAAACCAGCTACAGGTACCGGAACAGACTTGTAAGTGGATCACAAGCTTCCTAACAAACAGGAAGCAGCAGGTGAAGCTAAGCAAGATCACATCAAATACATGTACAATTAGCACAGGGGCCCCCCAAGGCTGTGTGCTCTCCCCACTTCTCTTCTCTCTGTATACCAATGACTGCATCTCCAATGATCCATTTGTTAAGCTACTGAAGTTCGCAGATGACACAACAGTGATTGGTCTCATTCGAGACAATGACGAATCCGCATATAGATGAGAAGTCGAACGACTAGCCTTGTGGTGCAACCAAAACAATCTGGAACTGAACACACTCAAAACCGTAGAAATGGTGGTAGACTTTAGGAAAAACCCTTCCATACTTCCACCTCTCACAATACTTGACAACACAGTATCAACAGTAGAAACCTTCAAATTTCTGGGTTCTATCATATCTAAGATCTCAAATGGACAGCTAACATCAAAACATCATTAAAAAGGACAACAAAGAATGTTCTTTCTGCGCCAACTCAGTAAGCTCAAACTGCCCAAGGAGCTGCTGATCCAGTTCTACAGAGGAATTATTGAGTCTGTCATTTGCACCTCTATAACTGTCTGGTTCGGTTCTGCAACCCAACAAGAAAAACACAGACTTCAGAGGATAATTAGAACTGCAGAAAAAATAATTGCTACCAACTTGCCTTCCATTGAGGACCTGTATACTGCACGAATCAAGAAGAGAGCCGTGAAAATATTTGCAGATCCCTCGCATCCTGGACATAAACTGTTTCAACTCCTACCCTCCCAACCACGCCACAAAGCACTGCACCCCACCACAACCAGACACAAGAACAGTTTTTCCCGAAGGCCATCACTCTGCTAAACAAATAATTCCCTCAACACTGTCAGACTATTTACTGAATCTGCACTACTATTAATCGTTTCATAGTTCCCATCACCAATCTCTTTCCACTTATGACTGTATGACTATAACTTGTTGCTGGCAATCCTTATGATTTATATTGATATATTGATCATCAATTGTGTTGTAAATGTTGTACCTTGATGAACGTATCTTTTCTTTTATGTACACTGAGAGCACATGCACCAAGACAAATTCCTTGTGTGTCCAATCACACTTGGCCAATAAAATTCTATTCTATTCTATTCTAATTTTGGTCACTGTGGGTAGACCTTGGTCAATAATAGAATAGAATAACAGAGTTGAAAAGGACCTTGGAGGTGTTCTAGTCCAACCCCTTGCTTAGGCAGGAAACCTTACACCACTTCAGGCAAATGATTGTCCAACATCTTCTTAAAAACTTCTAGTGTTGGAGCATTTACAACTTCTGGAGGCAAGTTGTTCCACTGATTAATTGTTCTAATTTTCAGGAAATTTCTCCTTAGTTCTAAGTTGCTTCTCTCCTTGATTAGTTTCCACCCATTGCTTCTTGTCCTACGTTCAGGTGCTTTGGAGAATAGCTTGACTCCTTTTTTTTGTGGCAGCTCCTGATATATTGGAAGACTGCTATCATGTCACCCCAAGTCCTTCTTTTCATCAGACTAGACATACCTAATTCCAGCAACCATTCTCTATGTTTTAGCCTCCAGTCCAGAGGTGGGTTTCAGCAGGTTCTGTTGTGTCTCGTCCGATCTCACCACCACAGCCGGGATCTGCTTATCTGCTTCCGAACGCTGAAGAATGTCCTAGCATGCCTCCCGGCCCCAGCCCTGGCTCCATGCCCAGACAGGCTGAAGAAGAACAAGTATCTCCAGCCCCCAGCTCTGGCTCCATGCCCAGGCAAACGGAGCAGCTAGACCCCTTCCCCTCCTCCACAGCATGTGAGCCTGAGGAAGGTCAATTACCAACAGCTGCCGATTGGAGTGACCCTCGCGTCAGAAGACTTGATAGGCGGAGGCAACAGAAGGAAGGGAGGGGCAGGCCTGGATAAGTGCTGAGTCATGGAGCCACACCCCATGGCCTATATAAAGGATCTGCTTTCTGGCATTCTCTGAGTCAGGCAAAGTCTAAACATATCTTGCTGAAGTCACTTTCTGGTCTCCTGCCTGCCCTGAGGACTTTGCTAGGACTTTGGCAGAGCTGCAGAGGCACATCTGATTCGGATTTCCCTGACCCGGCCGTCAGCGGAGGAGTGGGACACGACAGGTTCTGACTAATTCTGGAGAACTGGTAGTGGAAATTTTGAGTAGTTCGGAGAACCAGTTGTAAAAATTCTGACTGGCTTTGCCCCCATCTATTCTCTGCCTCCCAAGTCCCAGCTGATTGGGAGAAAATGGGGATTTTGCAGTAACTTTCCCCTGGATTGGTGAGGGAATGGAGATTTTGCAGTATCCTTCCCCTGGAGTGGGGTGGGAATGGAGATTTTACAGTATCCTTTCCCTGCCATGCCCACCAAGCCATACCCACAGAACCAGTAGTAAAAAAATTTGAAACCCACCACTGCTCCAGTCCCCTAATCATCTTTGTTGCTCTTCTCTGCACTCTTTCTAGAGTCTCAACATCTTTTTTACATCGTGGCGACTAGAACTGCATGCAGTATTCCAAGTGTGGCCTTACCAAAGCATTATAAACTGATATTAACACTTCATGTGATCTTGAGTCTATCCCTCTGTTTATGTAGCCTAGAACTGTATTGACTTTTTTGGCAGCTGCTGCACACTGCTGGCTCATATTTAAATGGTTGTCCACTAGGACTCCAAGATCCCTCTCACAGTTACTACTATTGAGCAAGGTACCACGTATAGTATACCTATGCATTTTGTTTTTCCATGTTGCTGGTTTCATTTTTGCACCCCAGACTTAAAACATGCAAGAGGCAGTAATGCATACATTTTTTGTAGGCAGGCCCAAACGTTCTTTAAACGATTATCAAATTTGCAATATATTATATGGATGGCATATATCTCTTAATGGTGCTGGCATATCTCCCTTTCTTTTAAATAATCTTAATGTCGGCTTTGGAAGCCATACGAGGCCGAAGGCTTCCACACGCTGCCACTTTCTCCTGTGTGGGAAAGTAGGGGAGGGGGGTGGTGGTACAAGGGATTATTAGACATAACAACATTCTTCCTGCCGGTCAAGGTCAGATTGGGCTCGCATCTGGAGAAGGAGTGGCTGGAGTGATGTCTCGAGATGGGACGGTTGAAGATTGGAGCATGTGATCGGCAGAGGGGTCATGAGGGTGGGGATTTTGGGGTTTGTATTACTGAGGGAGCAACCCGGATCCCCAGATTCGGATTTCCACCAACTGTGCCAGCTTACCTATGCTAGTAAAAGAACTTTGAAAGACGTTTGCTTTGGAATCTTTTCTGCCAGGAGGGTTTTCTGGAACGCTGACACTTAAGTCTTTAAGAATTACTCTTCAGGGGTTTTCTTTAAGCGAAGAAAAATTAAGTAGCAAACAACATACCATTGAAATGGCTTTCTTATTTTTTTCGCCTATGATAAAATTCTTGATGTCTGCCATAATGGCATTCAAGAATTTTTCCATCTCTCTTTATCCACATACGTTCTGCTACTACACCTTGCAGTAGAAGAATTTAAACAGTAATAAAATATTGCTGCTCCACACTGCCATTTTTTAAGTTGACAAATATGCACTGTAACAAGTCTCGTCCTCATTATGGGGCAAAGTCAGTATTACAGGGTGATAGCATTAAAGAGGTTACAGGGCTATGTAAGTTAGTGAGAATTTCCCCAATTCACTGAAAAATATCTCTCCACTTTGGCAAACTTTCAGCATGTCACTGATTACAGAACAGAGTGTTTCAAAAGCTATTTTGCTAAGAAATAAAATATTCTAGGAATCAACGCTTTGATCTTGTGCTCTCTATCTCTCAAGGTTTACAAAGACACAGACCAGACAACCACCTCTCAGGAACAGTTTAATTGGTTTTTCTACACATTGTAGAGGGTTGACTAGTGATCCATGCTGTACCTACAATTCGATGTCCTACATCTTAAAGTCAGAAACATCAAAATTTACAATGTCCAAATTGTCAACTTGCTAGAAATGAAAACTTAATTTCTGAATTCCTTGGACGCACAGGGAATTAACACAGAAATCCAGAAAAGATTTTTCTTAAATGCTACCCACACCATCAACAATCACTAAAGCAGATCATCATACATAAGCACTGAAACTAGAATAAACATTCCAGTTGGTAGAAGCTGGTCAGCATCTTGGATGCTTCCATCTTGGAAACCAACGCTTCTGATGGAGGTACAAGAAACTCTCTTCATTTATATATATATCACCTTTCAACACAATACAGGTTGTGCATTGTATTATACAACATAACTTACAACTAAAATTGAGCCGAAAACTACTGTTGCTGAGTTTTGTCCCATTTTATGATCTTTCTTGCCACAGTTGTTAAGTGAATTATTACAGTTGTTAAATTAGTAACACATCTGTTAAGTGAATTTGGCTTCCCCATTGACTTTGCTTGTCAGAAGGTGACAAAAGGACCTCTGGACACTGCAACCATCATAAATATGAAGCAGCTGCTAAGTAACTGAATTTTGATTACATGACTATGAGGATGCGGCAATGGTCGTAAGTTTGAAAAACAGTCGTAAGTCACTTTTTTTTCAGTGCTGTTGTAGCTTTGAATGGCCACTAAACAAACTACTGTAAGTTGAGGACTACCTGTAGCAACTATCATTTAAAGGCAAACAAAAGAAACATTTTGGGTCCATTCAACAGGGAAGTTGGTAGTGGGAATTCTATGGGATGGAGAAAAGAGACCAGCTGAACAGACTTCTGGAATGGTTTTACTTCACTTCCACTCCCTTCTTTCAGAAATACTTCTCACAGGACTGCCGATAGTCCTGAAAGTCCCAGAAGACAACTGAAGAGTCCAACCAAGCATATTTCTTCTTCCCATAGGACAACTGGTGATAACACAGTGGTAGGATTCTGCCGGTTCTAGGCGGTTCGGCCGAACCATTTGTTAAATTGCCGGTTTGCCCCGCCCCTTGTCCCTCCCCTCCCCACCATTACTTACCGGTGTCACGGCACCATTTGTAAAATTGCTGGCTCGCACTCTCCTCCCGCCTGGGAGCACACCCAAACCGTTTGTTAAATGTCTGGCTCAGCCACCTACCACTCTGTTCCCCATCTCGGACTGCCCACCTCGGACTGCCCTGACCGCTCCAGCAGCAGAAGGCAAGTACAGCCAAGTGCTGCCCCTGGGGAAGTGGGACTGGGAAAGGTGGTTGGCCTGCGCCCGCCCGGCTGCCGACCATGACCTACCCCCATCCAAGCACCTCACTGGCCACGCAGCCGCCGACCGAAGCCTGCCTCCATCCAAGTGTCTCGCTGCCCACCCAATCCAAGCCTCTTGCTAGTCATCTCTCTAGCCAGCGATTAAAGCACTTCGCTGGCCACATGGCCAGCGAGGAGTTTGAATCGGCTGACTAGCAAGAGGCTTGGATGCAGGCAGGCTTCAGTCGGCGGCCGCGTGGTGCTTGGCTTGGGTGGGCAGCAGCTTGTGGCCGCTGCCCACCCGATCCATTCACCTCGCTGCCCACCCGAGCCAAGCACCATGCAGCCGCCGACCGAAGCCTGCCTGTATCCAAGCGTTTCTCTAGCCAGAGATTAAAGCACCTCGCTGGCCACGTGGCCAGCGAGGAGCTTGGATCGGGTGGGCAGCAAAGTGTGTGTCAATCGCCTTGGCCTGCCGCCCACCCAGCAGGACTGTCCTGCGTCTGCCTCCCACCCATGCAGCACCAGCCTACCCTAACCCATCTGAAGAAAGAGTAGTGGAGAGAAAGAGGGGGGCAGAAAATGATGAAGGAGAGAAAGAGAGATGAAGGATAGAAGAGGGAGAAAGATGAAGAAGAGAAAGGGGGGGAGAAAGATGGAGAGAAAGATGGAGAGAAAGAGAGGGAGGGAGAAGGAGAGATTAAGGAGTGAAAGATTGAGAGAAAGAGGGGGGAGAAAGATGAAGGAGAGAAAGAGGGAGGGAGAAAGAGATTAAGGAGAGAAAGAGAGAAAGAGGGAGGGAGAAAGAGATTAAGGAGAGAAAGAGAGAAAGGGGGAGGGAGAATGGATTTGTTCTGGTAATTGGTTTAACGAGCATGGCACTGAAAAAGTGACTTATGACCGTTTTTCACACTTATGAACATTGCAGCAAACAGTCATTAGGGCAAAGAAGCTATGTCACATGACCATCTGGACATGCCCACCCGGTCACATGAAGCACTGCAGTTGTGACATGAATGACATGGTTATTAAAAATGCTGCAACAGGGATAAATGATGACCGGTCATAAGTGTGAGGATTGATCAAAAGTGCGAGAACCTGTCAGAAATTACTTCTTTCAGTCCTCTGGGTAGTCCCTATATGTATAGGGACTACCCAGATGGCTGAAAAAAGTGATTTCTGACAGGTTCTCACACTTTTGACCAGTCCTCACACTTATGACCGGTCATCATTTATGCCTGTTGCAGGATTTTGTGCATAGGGACTACTCAGAGGGCTGAAAAAGTTATTTTTGACCTGTCCTCACATTTTTGACCGGTCCTCACACCTACATCTGTCCTCACATTTTACATTTTGCACCATATCTTGTAACCGTGGTGAAGAGAAGCAGTTGTGAAATGAGTGACATGGTTGTTAAAAATGCTGCAATGGGCATAAATGTGAGGATGGTCATCAGTGCGAGGACCGGTCAGAAATGACTTTTTTTTAGCCCTCTGAGTAGTTTCTATGCCCATAGCCAGGGCCACCCGGTCACATGAGCAGCTAGCCACGCCCACCCAGTCACATGACCACCAAGCCACACCCCAAAATAAGCCACGCCCACAGAACTGGTTGTTAAAAAAATTGAATCCCACCACTGTGATAACAGCTCAGTGGGGGCAGATGAGGAGTCCATCTGAGTAGAGATTCAGGGTGTTGATCTTAGCCTTGTAGAAGTTCTATTGCCAGTTCTATTACTGGCTCCTACTCTTTTTTCTTATCCGAGGAAACCTATAAATCAAACAAAACTCAAAAAGGCCTCTCTTATCTCCAGAAGAGGCCATTTTCCATTGAAGTAAAGACTATTCACCAGCCAATTATTGTCTTACCACAGGAGGGTGGCAGCAAATACGCTAGAAGGAAATAATGATCCCTCGGAACTGTGTTTAAATGATTATACTTGAAACTAGAAATGGGACAATAGTTACTTATAGCTAAAGGTCATTATAGCCCTTTTTATCAATATGAAATGACTCCCTTCACCCCAAAAAGCAGACGTGTGTTTATTTCTACAAAAGTAGTTATTCTTACATTACAGGGGGGTGGGGGGTGGTTGTTGTTCTTTTGCTGTATAGATATTTTTAAAAATGTAGTTTTGGGAACATAATCCAGTTCAAAATATAATAAATAAATAAAATATTCCCATTTTACCTCACAACCTTCATCCAATTCAAATGACGACCAGCCCGTGAGAAAACTGAAAAAGATGGAAACCTCTCTTGTTTTTAGTTCTTTTTGGTTCCTTTCCTAGCTGACCTCATCCAATCTCCAGACTAAAATGCCAATACTTTTTAAGGTTCTTGGCAGAGAATCATGCAATTTATGCACCGGTTCAGAACACCTGAAAGTCGCACTGTGGCTATTTCCTCATACACATCTTAGTTTGATCAGCCATTTAAGTTATTTCCCAATCTTTGCTGGCCTGCAGGAGAGATATTTGTAATGGAACCTAACACCCTAGACCAGGGGTCACCAACCTTTTGGATCTCAGGGACCACTAAATTCATAATTTTAAATCCCATGGACCATTAATATGATCTGCCTAATGACTGGCTGGGTCGGCGTGGCCAACTCAATGTCACTCATGTCGAGGGGTGCCTTGTTTTTTGTTTTTTTTAATTTTATTTGCATTTATATCCCGCCCTTCTCCGAAGACTCAGGGCGGCTTACACTATGTCAAGCAATAGTCTTCATCCATTTGTATATTATATACAAAGTCAACTTATTGCCCCCAACAATCTGGGTCCTCATTTTACCTACCTTATAAAGGATGGAAGGCTGAGTCAACCTTGGGCCTGGTGGGACTTGAACCTGCAGTAATTGCAAGCAGCTGTGTTAATAACAGACTGTCTTAGCAGTCTGAGCCACCAGAGGCCCCTATTCGCCCCTCCCCTCCCCACCCGGGCTCCTTAGGGCCCCAACAGGAAGCAGGAGTTGGAGCTAAGAGAAAGAGTTGGCAAAACAGTTCAGTTCAAATTGGATCTGACCGAGAAGGAGGCTCAGTAGAAGCACCTCACGGAGGACTAGGAGCATAGGTTTTCCAAGCAGCGGGAAGACCTGCAGGAGTGCAAAGCCAGGTACAGACGCCTGGAGGCTCAGTGGGCTGAGATGGTCAGCCAGTTCCAGGCCATGAGGCAGTCCCACTGGAACAAGGCCCTCCGGCTTTTCGCCACCAGTGACATTTTCCTTTAGTCTTCGCCCAAAGCCCCGCACCAGGAGGCTGAAGCAGACCCCAAGTCGGAATTTCTGCCCCCTCCGCCCCACACAAAAAGACCCAAAAGGGGTCATTGCACAAACGTTCATTGCACGTATCTGTCCCAGGGGCCATAGTTTTTTTTAAAAAAACAAGTTTTTATTGATTTTTCAATTCTCCACCCCCCCACACACACATATACATAGTTTATGAACAGAGTATTGGCCATATCATATCTTATACAATTTAACATATCCAAATACATTTCACTTTATTTCAATTTCTGCCAAAGTATTATTTTTCCATATTTTAATCGGGTCTTAATATTTCCATGCTCGATTATATAAAGCACATCTTCCTTCGCCCTCCAGTTCTAATTTCTCCATTTTTACTAATATTTATTCTCTTTTATAATTTTTAGGTATTTCAATTTTTATCCTGATATATTCAAACATATTCGGGGTTGTCTTTCTTCCATTTCATCTTTTCCATTTTACAGCAATCTTTTTTCTCCTCATTCCTCTCCCTCCCTTCTTTTATCCTTCCTACTTTCTTCTCTCGTCTCCTACTCCTTCTCTACTTCCCCTTCCTTTATCCCCTTCCTACTTTATTCCTCCCTATCTAACTTTATCTCCTACTCTTATTTCCCTTCCCTTTCTTCCTCTCCTCTTCCCTTTCTTCTTTCTCTCTCCCTCCTTCCCTCTTTCCGTCTCTCTCCTTCTTATCTCTTTCTATTGGTGTATTCATTTTCATTTCAATATTTTTAACAATGGTGTCCAGACAACCCTGATTTTCCTATTTATCAAGTATATTTCTCAACATTCCCCTCATATGTTTTAATTATTAACATTGTCTTCATCTTATTCCATTTTTATCTAACAACCTTTTAATTAGTACAATCTTCCATCTCTTATTTTCTTTAAATTCTTATTCACAATTCAATAATTATTTTTCTCTTCCAATAGGATACATCATTTACTAACATTCCAATTTTATTCCATTTTACATCTCAGTTTCAGTTATTTTCACTTATACACATACTGTCTTTCATATCTCATCTGCTGGATTATTTTTCTTTAAACAATATACTTCTTTTTTACTTCTTCTCAGTTTTATATCTTAATTTCAATCGATTTCTTTATTCTTTTCCATATTTATAATATATTTCTTTACCATCCACTATAATTTTCTCACATTCCATGCATTCTCAAACAATAAAACCTATATCCCATTATATCTTTCACATTTCATCTACTTCTCCATTTTGCATTAAACAGCATATTTCTTCTTTTTTATTTCTTACATTCACTTCATTTCAACCTTCTTTACTTCCCTTTTACAATAATATATATATTTCTTCTAAATTACATCTTGCCTAAAATTTCTACAACTATTTTAATTTCTTTTCTGCTACTCATTTTTCTACTTCTTTTAACCATTTTCTTTCAGTCTCTCCAAAATCCCATTTCTTAGTATTTTTCTCCCTTTCTCCCATTCTCTTATCTTCTTTTTCTCTTTCTTATTTCTTCCTTTCCATCTCCTTTCTCTAATTTTTATTCTTTTGGTTTTCCCCTTCAATCTTTCCCCACTTCCTCCTCTTCTCTTTAGTCTGTCACTGCCAATCCCAGTGTAATCATCTATTTTTTACTCTTTTAATTTCCCCCCTCAATCTTTTCCCATTTCTTTTTTTCTTTTCTTTTTTGAAATATCCTTCCCCCTCTCCATTTCTATTCCATCACTGTCAATCCCAGTATAATCATCTATGTTTTTATCTTCAATTATTTCCTTTTCAGCTGTGTATTCTTGTTGCTCGTCTCTTCCTCATAATTTCTTCATCTTTTAATTTCTTAGTTTTTAACCACATCTCTGCTTCTTTGTTTCCCTTAAAGGATTCTCTCACCATTTGAAGCATCTCCCTTAGTTCCTCATACTTGTCCTGCCAACTCTCCATATTCTCAATTTAAGGAGAAAGGATTTTTAAATTTATTATTTTAACTTATATATAGTTCAAATTCAAGTCCAAATATTGTCTCTTTTTTTTCTTTTCAGTTCAGATGTTTCTTTAAGCCGTTCCAATTCAAATCTTTAATCTTCCCAATCCCTTTTTGAAGTTATAATGCAGCTGTTTAAACAATCACTCCTCCAGCTTTTCCCATGAAAGCCTAAGCAATACAATGTTTTTTTCTCTCTCCTCCACCCAATGTTTCTCTCCAATACACAAATCCCTAGCAACAAAATATTGCTTGTTAATCCACAAAAATAATTACTCCGTCTTCCTCGATTAAGTCCTTTTGTTAGTAAAAGACGCTTTCCCTCAATTTTCTTCTTCTTTTAATATTTTTCTTCCAAATTTTAAATCCAGATGGAAAGTTATTTCTTTTAGGGCTTTAGTCTTAGAGTTCCTCTTTGCTTTTTGTTTCCCTTCACTTTAAATTTCTGCGTGCCAATTAGCTGCTAATTTCAAGTTAGAAAGTCTTTTCAGCTTTAAAATTATTTTTCTTCTTAACTGTGAGTTGGCCAATCACACAGCTGGTAACAATACTCCATTCAAATCACCGCTCCTGTTCAATTCTTTTGTGTGACTGCCTCGACTTTGACAGCTCCTAATGGCTGCCTTTCCTTGCCACTGGGTCAAAGGCTAATGCTGGTGCTCCAGGGAATTTGCAATTTCCCTGTTTGCACCGGCCGGTGCCTCCTTTCTTCATTGTCCCTCCAGGACAGCTATGGTCCATAAAGGATCCCCAAAACAACTGGAATTTTGGCGTTTTCGGCACCGGGGCATGCCATCCTGTTGCGACGCTGGCCACACCTCTCCTCCAGGGGCCATAGTTTGAGGACCCCTGATTTAGTGCAATATAAAAAATGCAAATAATTTTTCTGTTGACCACCAAAATTTTCTCGCGGATCACCAGTGGTCCACGGACCACCAGTTGGTGACTGCTGCCCTAGACAATAGAGAATTGGCATTCCAATATAAAAATGACTTAGCTTATTGGTAAAATGCCTTGTGAAAAACGAGATAGTCAGATTCACTCACATAATTTCACTCAGAAAAAAAAATCCTTTACTGAATGGCATACACACATCCACAGACACAAAAATTTACTTACCTTTTCCTTCCTTCCTTCCTTCCTTCCTCCCTTCCTTCCTTCCTTCCTCCCTCCCTCCCTCCCTCCCTCCCTCCCTCCCTTTTGTAGAATGGTTACAGGAACTGGGCATGGCTAGTCTAGTGAAGAGGACCGGGGGAGACATGACAGCAGTCTTCCAATATTTGAGGGGCTGCCACAGAGAGGAGGGAGTCAAGCTATTTTCCAAGCACCTGAAGGCCAGACAAGGAATAATGGATGGAAACTGATCAAGGAGAAATTTAACCTGGAAATAAGGAGACATTTTCTGATAGAACAATCAACAGAAGTTGCCTTCGGAAGTTGTGGGAGCTTCATCACTTGAGCCTTTCAAGAAGAGATTGGACTGTCATTTGTCAGAAATGGTGTAGGGTCTCCTGCTTGGATGGGGAGTTGGACTAGATGACCTATAAAGTCCCTTCCAACTCTGTTAATCTGTTAATCTTTTTTTCTTCCTCCCACCCTCCCTCCCCACAGAATCTGTGAATTAACAGGGCACTACACTGCAGTGTTGGTAAATGCTTCTCATCTCTAGATAGAATTAGATTTGTAAATTTCTGAGCTGCAAATCTATTGCCCAGATAATTGATCAAAATCTTGATGGGCCTTTATAATGAATTGTATCAAATGAGGTGGATATTTGAACACCCAGTTAATTTTTTAAAGATGAAAAGGAAGCTTCCCTGTTTGATATTTAAAACACCACCTCAGATGTTAAGGAAGGTTGATATTGGAGGAAGCAATTACAGAGTCTCCAAAACTGGGATTAATTCACACTATCCTTTCCATTACCAAGGCACCAGCAGTAATTTTAATGACTTTTAACAACTTGTTTCCTTTATAAACAGAATTTACTTGTCCTGCTACAAATAAGGTTCTCAAATATTAAGGTCATGCATGGAAGTAAGGGCTTGGGACAAAGGAATATGCATAATCTCAATAAACTAAGAAGATTAAGATTATTATTGCTAATTACAAAGCTTTTGATGTTTTAGAAAGAAAATCTTGCTGAAAAATAAAAGACATAATGAGCTTTTTATGAACATATATGAATGCAATGTGTAGCATCCAAAGCAGTGGTAGGCTGCTGCCAGTTGTAACAACTGGTTTGCCCAGCACCAAAAATTTGAGAATGCGTAGCCTTCTGCGCATGTGCACAGCTTCAAAAACATGGTGATATAGGATGGAATAGCACTGGGATGGGTGGGCAGGCCCACCCGTGGGTCACAACCAGGGGTGAAATGCTCCCGGTTTGGACCGGATCGTTCAATCTGGTAGTGATAGCAGCGGGTGGTTCAGAGAACCAATAGCAAAAATCCCTCCCCCACCACATGCCCAGCTGAGCTGTGCTTTTAAAAGTAAAAAAAAGCCCCTGATGATCGCACGGCTCAGTTGGGATCGTCAGAGTCTTTTAAAAGCATATTTTCTACAACCTCTTCAGCCAAAATGGTTGTAGACAAAATGCTTTTAAAAGTAAAAAAAAAAGTTGGTCATGCCCACCCAGTTACTTTACCCCACCACCATCAAGCCACGCCCACAGAACTGGTAGTAACAAATTTTATATTTCACCATTGGTCACAACTACTGGTTTGCCCAAACCAGTCTGAACTGGCAGCAGCCCAGGCTGCTATTTTTAAATATTCCGACTGACTAGAGAATTAGAGAAGATGGCTTTAAATGTGTACAGGAAAACATCCCCTTCGTCAGGTTCCTTCGTGCTAATGAAATTCTTTTCAAGACTCCTTACAAATCTGCTCTTCCTATCTAAACAGAAGCCATCTGGCATTTAGCAGGATAATGAAATCTCAAAATTCCTGCCAGTTCCATATAAGAGGTGGTATGGTGCAGTGACTAGGAGATTAAGGTAAGACTGCAGTAATGATTTCAGCTCATCCTCAGCCATGGAAATTCACTACTGGACCTTGGGTTTTTCTCCCCACACAAGATATTTATGGAGCAGATAACATGAAGGGAAGGAAGCTCTCTTGGGATGGAAATCTAACCAATGAGCCAAATGAATGAAGATAGCCTCCTGTTTGTGCTACAAGAATGGTTTTGCCTCTCCCAAGCAGAAGATTAACTTTTTTAAAAAGTAACTCATTTTAGCAGGCTGAAATAAGACTGCTGGATTTCCAAGGAGAGGCTGACCTGAGAGCATAATCTCTGCATACAGTTGGTTCACAAAGACCTCCAAGCAGGATTGAGACAGTCTCATGGTCATAAGCTTAAAGATGCTGAGACTCTAGAAAGAGTGCAGAGAAGAGCAACAAAGATGATTAGGGGACTGGAGGCTAAAACATATGAAGAACGATTGCAGGAACTGGGTACGTCTAGTTTAATAAAAAGAAGGACAAGGGGAGACATGATAGCAGCCTTCCAATATCTCAGGGGCTGCCACAAAGAAGAGGAAGTCAAGCTATTCTCCAAAGCACTTGAGGGTAGGACAAGAAGCAATGGGTGGAAACTGATCAAGGAAAGAAGCAACTTAGAACTAAGGAGAAATTTCCTGACAGTTAGAACAATTAATCAGTGGAACTACTTGCCCTTAGAAGTTGTAAATGCTCCAACACTGGAAGTTTTTAAGAAGATGTTGGATAACCATCTGTCTGAGATGGTGTAGGGTTTCCTGCCTGGGCAGGGGGTTGGACTAGAAGGCCTCCAAGGTCCCTTCCAACTCTGTTGTTATTATTATTATTAGCTTCATGGTTCACACCTCATGGTCATAAGCTTCACAATTAACCATGAGCTTCATGGTCTTGTGGTCCCGAGCTTCATGGTCAACCTGGAATGTCAGGACTGGCAACCTGAGTCAAATGAATCAAAATTCTAACAAGAGATTTATTTTCTTTTCCTTCAGGGATACCTCAATGTGTCAGACAAAAAGAAAGAACAGATACCGGAGGCATAAAAACCACCAGTTCAGTCTTCACCCCTGTATATAAATCACCAAGAAGCACATTTTATCCATTTTCTCCCTGATCAAATCAGCAATTGAACAAATATATTTCTAACACAGGTATCCCTGATCTCCATCAAGGTGCAGTATTAAAAAAAAAAAAAGGTAGAAGAATCACAGCAAAAACTGACTCTGCTTCCCAGTGTCCTTAAAGAAAATTGTTCCAGGATCATGGTGGTGGCACAGAGTGGAATGACAGGTGTAATATCTCATTTGTTCCTATTTTGCAAAGGAAAAACCCAATTCAAAGTATTTTTTGCATTGTACCTGGTGAACTGCTGCAGTTATACATATGCTATTTCCTGCAGACCCAGGCAGACATGACAGTTAAACAGAAGTCTGACAGCCTTAACTAAATGCATCAGGGGGAAAAAAACAACTCGTTTAGCATGTTATCCGTTTTGCCTAGAATGAGAAACTGATAGCAACATCAAAAATATTCTGGCTTCTGTTTAAGGGACGGGTCTCCGAACTTGGCAACTTTAAGACTTGTGGACTTCACCTCTCAGAATTCCAATTTTAATTACTAATCCCAGTGTGGAAGATTGGGGTTTATCCATAAATATTAAGAAAAGGGATGAAGGGAAAACGAAGCTTAAGAAATTGAAGGAAGACTGGATTGCAATTTTTGGCAGCACATCAACCAAGGCAGAATAAATGAAAAGTGCCATCCATTTTACATGAACACATTCTATTTGTGTGGCAAATCGTGTCCCAGTCACAGCACGGATGAAATCAAATATCATTACTTAGACTTGAGCACCACTCACTCTTAACAATCTTTTTTCTATTCTGTTTATTTGTCATTTCAAAAATTCAGGCCTTACTATGTGATGCTTCTGGGGAAAAAAACTATAAATTAACAACAATCAATGAAAAAAAATAGAAAAGATAAGCTGCTCTCTTTTTTCCCATTAAATCTACACATTCAAGTGCTTATAATGCACAAATCAGCCCTCTGGGAAGAATTAATGAATTTACGCAATGCAACTTAGGGTAATTAATTTATTCCCTTCACTGTCATATTATTTAGATACACCTAAAGATCAAGCGGGATGATAAACCAGAAAATGGCACCTTTCTTTCTAAAAGCTTTTTTTAAAAAATATTTTTGACAGCTTTGTCACTGAAGATATAATCAACAGCAACTAAAGGCTATAAACAAGATTGTACAGTACAAATCCTTCCAAAGGCAACTTTGTCAAACTTTACATTTTCAAGTTCACACACATACATGAAGAGATAAATATGCAGGGAAGCTCTAAGCGTGAATTTGAATGGGGTTTTCCTCATATCGAATCAACAGTTCTTGAAGTGGTGTAGCATTAAAAAATTGTTAAAAATAAACATTCCAGCCATTTTCATACACATGAATTGTAAGTCAAACGTCTCTACCAATATCTTCTGGAGATAATAAGAAAATGACTTCAGCAACTCGATGCTTGGAAATATTGTAAAGAATTTTTGATATAGGACATCATGTGTGTTTGGTTTTCAAAATGGTTTTTATTTTTCTTCTTCTTCTATTTTTAAGAGAATGCCAATCATAAAGCATTCATTGACTA
Organism: Ahaetulla prasina; assembly: GCF_028640845.1. Classification (NCBI taxonomy): domain Eukaryota; kingdom Metazoa; phylum Chordata; class Lepidosauria; order Squamata; family Colubridae; genus Ahaetulla; species Ahaetulla prasina. Next base: position 3,400,213 of record NC_080544.1, on the reverse strand, counting down.
GGTGACTAGGTGGCTCAGTGGCTAAGACACTAAGCTTGTCAATCAGAATGGTCAGCAGTTCGGCGGTTCAAATCCCTAGGACAGGTCTCCTGCATGAGCAGGAGGTTGGACTAGATGACCTCCAAGGTCCCTTCCAACTCTGTTATTGTTAAATTTAGATAATATTTAAGCATGCATGGTCAATCTCTCCAAAAAAACTTATATTGTAAACTACTGGAAGTTTCTTCTGAGTCCAGAAAGGTATTTTGAATTGGAAACATGAGACTGTTTTCCAGGAAGAGAGTAAAAAGAAAACCCTGCAATGGAATATGTGATTTTTAATTTCTGCATATATTGCGTACCTTTAAAAGCCACACACACACATTTATCATTGGTGTTTAATGTTATATTCCATGACAAAAAAAGAAAGTTTTACAAGAATGTGTTAGAAAAGACAGATGTTTGGCTATTCAAAAGGGGGAAAAAAGGATGCCTTGACTGTTGTTTAGGAAGACAAAATACAAGACAAAATAAATCATTAGATTAGACAAATTAATCAATTTTAGTTTGTAATCCTGTTTCTTCCAGTCTTGCAGTCACTCCTTGCTCTTTGGTAATGAAAAGAAGGCTCCATTATCTACATAGCAAACTTCTGTACAAAACAGGGGTTTCCAACCTTGGCAACTTTAAGACTTGTGGACTTCAACTCCCAGAATTCCTCAGCCAGCAGAGCTCTGAGGAATTCTGGGAGTTGAAGTCCACAAGAGTTAAAGTTGCCAAGGTTGAAGACCCCTGGTACAAAAGACAAGAGAAAGCATTGCACCAAACCTGGTTGATTAGAGAAACCTGTAGGAGATGATCAGTTTGCACCTAAGGAAGAGGCCAAACATATCATTAGCCATGAGTCTCTTCATACCCAGAAAAGATCTAAGTCCAGCCCACCTTGAATTCCATGGACTCTTATCTACTGCCAATTTGCTTGGAGACTTAGTAGTTCAGATTCTTTTTTTTTATTAAAGAGTTTTACAAATAATTTTTTCAATACATCCCACTCCCCTCCCCACACCCATCTTCACACACACACCCGACTTCCCAGAGCAAAATACAGGGTATAAGATCTAACAATCATAAGCTAAAATACACTAATTATCCACAAATTCCCATCCCTCCCCTATAACCTCAACTCTCCTTCTCCATAATAAAGAAAAAAAAGGAAATGTTCATTCATAAGATATTTGATATTTCTTCATCCAATAATTGTTCTAATTGTAGTCAATCCATCTTATTCATTCCAGTATATTTTCTTGTGGGTATTCATTCACCACTTCCAACAGTTCAGTACTTATAGCATCCATACCCAATAACATCAATTACTAAATAAACATTATCTTCTTCTAGATTTTTTTTATATAATCAACCAAACTTTAACATTTTATAAAATTTTCTCTCTTAACTTTTTAACTTATATACAATTAACATTTAACCCAATTTTTTCCTCCCCCATATTTCCATATCAATGAATTACCAAATACTTTATAACCATTTTGTCATATAAGCCTTAACCCATTCCATTTCTTTTTTTTAAATTTTTTCCCAACACTTTATATGACCCAACATCTGTTTTTGTCCAACATAACTAAGTCCACCATATATAATAAAATAACATCAATATAATATATCTCCCACATTTAAATTACAGATTAAGACATATACATCCCAATTTAATTTCCAAATACCATCTATAAAGCATTTTATATAAGAAAAAAAATTTTCCCCTGAGTTTTATACTTATCTAATTAACTACTTACTAAAGCCAATTTTAATTATCCTTTCTACTTTTTATATCCAAAAATTTTGCTGTGATTTACCCTTTCCCATAAAAAGAAGCTCTTTTCATTTGAAATTGTTGCTTCTTTACTCCTTGTTCTTTACCTTTAGTAATTGCAATCATTCTTTGCTCTTCCCCTGCTGCTTTCAACCTTTCTTCCTTAGTCACAGCCTCTACTTTAGATTGTATTTGCTTTGCTACCTTCTCACACTTTTTAACCACATCCACTTCTCTTCCCATTTTAACTTCTAGCAGTGGTGGAGTTCCAGCCTTCAATACGTTAAAAAATCTGTATAAAAATCTCTTGCTTTAAACACCGTATTAAGTCGATATTTCTCTCCTGCATAATTTACTGTTAGTCCAGCTGGAACGTCCCATCTAAACTGTATCTGATGATTTCTAAATTGGTCCACCAAAAAAGCAAACTCTTTTCTATTTCTTAAAATTTTTGAGGGAATTTCTTTTAACACTAATACCTCTTGTCCTAATATTTGAGTTTTATTTTTATAAGAAGCTTGTAAAATCTCAGTCCTAATCTTCCTAGTTGTAAAATAAATCACTACATCTCTTGGTAACTGTCTTTCTCTTGCAACCCATGAATTAACATGATAGATTTTTTTCAATTTGTGTTTTAAGATCTACAGGTTTCTGTCCAATCATCTGTGCAAAAACCTCTGCAAAGACATCTTTTAAATTCTCTTGCTTATTTTCTTTCAAACCTCTCACTCTCAATGCAGATTCCATTATTCTATATTGCAACAAAACTCGTTCTTCATCTGCAGTGTCTACCTTAGTCTGAAGCTCCTCTATTTTATTTTTTAAGTCCAAATTAACTTGATTAACTTCTTCAACTCTTTCATCCAGCTGATTTGTATATTCAAGAAAACTTTTAAATGCTGCCACCATATCTTCTTTTATTTCTTTGTCCTGAGCTTCAAGAGTATCTTTAACTTTCATTACTTTCTCTTCAATTTCCTTTTGGTCTATAGCAAAAATTTGAGCCTTTAGAAATTCCTTCAACTCTTCTTGTAATTTATATATTTGAGCTAACGAGGCACCAGTTTCCTTAAAAACAGCAGGCTTTAATTGCACAGAAGCCATCTTACTTAAACTTTATACTTTGCAACAAAGTCAAATCTGTTCATAAATTCCTTATTTGGGTTGGGTAAATCAATTCTGCAATCCTTCAACTTTTCTCTTTAACATTTCTTCACATAAGTATAAAATCCAGCAAGTTTAAACAGAGTTAAGGGCGCTAACGATGCTAACGAGGACTTCCTTAACTTTCATTTCATGCCCTATTAAGCAGAGGCACCATTTCCTTTCTTCTCAAGTACTGTTCAAAGATCGAGTTGAGGTCTGGTGCTTACATCAGCCTGTCCTCTTGCCTTTGCTCCGTCTGCGTAAAGTAAATTAAGATTGATCTTTATCTTGATAGCAGAGATGGTCACGGCATTTTGTTCTGCATTAATAAATTAATTAATAATAAATTAATGCAGAGGATCCTAGATCCAGAGCTTTCGCCAGGCTTAAATAGGGAGCTCTCACCCTTTTTGCCCCTATAATTTTTTCTGGGGCTCTCGGGGAGCTCTACCTCCGCCTGGCAGCTCACCTTTCCCTCTTCTCCCAAAGGAAAGGTTTCCAAGCTGTCAGACTATCTGAACGACTTTAACGAGATCACGGGGCTGATGGTCCGAAAGGGCCATCTCCAATGCCTGCGGCGCCACCGGAAGTCTCCAGTAGTTCAGATTCTTATAGAAAGCATGAGCTTGCAACAAATCATTATATTCATTTGAACTGCCTGGACTTCTGATTTTCCCGTGCTTGACAGACCACAAGCAGTAGGAAAAAGGGGGTGGGAATTGCAGCCATATTTAATGCTGATTATGCATACTTCACAACCCCCTCCAGTCCTAATGAATTAATATATTCATTAAATAAGCAAGAAAATCTCAAAATTCTGGGGCAATCTTCTTCCATCTCCTTTTTAAAGATTTGGTCAGCTCTGGATGGCCAAGAAATTCGTCTTGCAAAGCAATGGAGTCCCTATGTTTTTCCAAGTAAATACTTACCTTTGCAGTGGCTAAGACGCTGAGCTTGTCAATCAAAAGATAAGCAGTTCAGCGGTTCAAATCCCTAGTGCCACGTAACAGGGTGAGCGCCTGTTACTTGTCCTAACTTCTACCAACCTAGCAGTTCAAAAGCAGGCAAAAAATGCAAGTAGAAAAAATAGGACCACCTTTGGTGGGAAGTTAACAGCATTCTGTGTGCCTTTGGCATTGAGTCATGCCGGCCACATGACTATGGAGACGTCTTCAGACAGCACTGGCTCTTTGGCTTTGAAACGGAGATGAGCATCGGCCCCTAGAGTCGGCAACTACTAGCACGTATGTGAGAGGGGAACATTTACCTTACTATACAAACTTTAACAAAGTAAGCAGATTAAGTGGAAAGGAATCATTCAGAAGAACTAGTATACAGTTAACTTTGTCCTATATATAAAAGTAATAATTATCTCTACATACTTTACAGATAAATTAGGCTGGAAAGTTGGGTAGGAATGCGGGGGTGGGGACATAGTCAGAAATATAAATGGCAAAGTGCCTTTGTTTTTGCTAAGAAAAGAAGATGGATATCTTCACAAAGACACCAGGAATTGGACCAGATATAAGGAAGAGTTATTTTTTCAGACTGTCAGGTCACAGCTACATCAAACCTTTAAATTTTAGAATTATATTTTTATAAAGCAACCATAACCAGCAAATGTATTTTTTTTAAAGAAAAAAATTTGAACTTTTCTAGACATTATGTATGCCAATTATTATGTAAAAGTATGTATGCAACCTCAAATTAAGGAGAAACTTCCTAACAGTGAGGACAATTAACCAGTGGAACAGCTTGCCTTCAGAAATTGTGGGTCACTGGAGGTTTTTAAGAAGAGACTGGACAACCACCTATCTGAAATGGTATAGGGCTGTGTTGGTAAACCTATGGTGAAGGCAGAACCATCCTGTGAGGAATCTGCAGTCTTGCTGGCTTGTCCACGTTCCTATGCACACACCTGTCAGCTAGCCTTCACGCACGCGGGATCACTGAAACCTGGAAGAGCATGGTTCTGTCGCACATGCGTGAGCTGCCACCTGAACTTCCAGGTTTACATCACATGCATGTGCAATGGCCAGCTGTTTGTCGGGTGTGCATCCGTGCTGAAAACTGAAAATTTGGGTACTGGCTCGCTCATCTGCTCTTTCGGGTTTCAGCACTCCTGTGCACACGAAGGCCAGTGAGGCTGGGTTGGTCCAGGCAGGAGGCTTTTGCGTGCCATTTCCAGCAGGCAGGCTGGCACACAGTGATGTAAAAGGTTAACCATCACTGGTATAGGGTCTCCTGCTTGAGCAGGGGGCTGTACTAGAAGACCCCCAAGATCCCTTCCAGTTCTATTCTGATTGATTGATTGAAGGCAAGATTGTTGTTTGAATTCCAAAATCACAGTGAATAACTGTAGAAAGACACTCTTGCCAGGAAATTAAGGTCTCTGCTTGAAAAGGAGGGATGAGAAGAGAGTTTTATTTCAGGTTCTAAAAGCTTTGAAGTGGAGTCAAGGGACTCCAATTTGCTTCCAGTTCAGATGCCCAGAACTTTACTGCCTCTCTTCTGACTGACCTAATGTTGTGCTGAAGAGCCTCATGAAGCATCTGAGAATTTTGAATTTCAGGAAGACTGAATGCCCTTGCACAGGACTCTGGAAAAACATGATGGTGAAGGAGAGTGGAGGAGGCCAGTTGTTGGTCATGCCAAGAAACAGACCTCCAAAAGAGAAAATGAAAAGAAAAAACAGAAGAACATCTGCAGATTAAGGCAGTTGGATTATTACTCTTTGGAGAAAGCTATCTAGACCCATTCCAGTCCAGCTTCCGACCTGGATATAGCACGGAGACAGCTTTGGTCGCGTTGGTGGATGATCTCTGGAGGGCCAGAGACAGGGGTTATTCCTCTGCTCTGGTCCTGTTAGATCTCTCAGTGGCTTTTGATACCATCGACCATGGTATCTTGCTGTGCTGGTTGGGGGGGTTGGGAGTGGGAGGCACCGTTTATCAGTGGTTCTCCTCCTATCTCTCTGACCGGTCGCAGACGATGTTGACATGGGGGCAGAGGTCGACCGCGAGGCACTTTACTTGTGGGGTGCCGCAGGGGTCGATTCTCTCGCCCCTCCCGTTCAACATCTATATGAAGCCGTTGGGTAAGATCATCAGTGGCTTCGGGGTGAGATATCAGCTGTACGCTGAAGACACTCAGCTGTACTTTTCCACCCCGGGCCACCCCAATGAAGCTGTCGAAGTGCTGTCCCGGTGTTTGGAAGCCGTACGGGTCTGGATGGGGAGGAACAGGCTCAAGCTCAATCCCTCCAAGACGGAGTGGCTGTGGATGCCGGCACCCCAATACAGTCAGCTGCAGCCGCAGCTGACTGTCGGGGGCGAGTTATTGGCCCCAAGGGAAAGGGTGCGCAACTTGGGTGTTCTCCTGGATGCACGGCTGTCGTTTGAAGATCATTTGACGGCCGTCTCCAGGAGAGCCTTTCACCAGGTTTACCTGGTTTGCCAGTTGCGCCCCTTCCTCGATCAGGATGCCTTATGCAGTCACTCATGCTCTCGTTACCTCTCGCCTGGATTATTGCAATGCTCTCTACATGGGGCTCCCCTTGAGGTGCACTCGAAGGCTTCAGTTGGTCCAGAATGCAGCTGCGCGGGTGATAGAGGGAGTCCCACGTAGCTCCCATGTAACACCTCTCCTGCGCAGACTGCACTGGCTACCTGTTGCCTTTCGGGTGCATTTCAAGGTTTTGGTTACCACCTTCAAAGCGCTCCATGGCTTGGGGCCTGGGTACTTATGGGACCGCTGTTACCTCATGCCTCCCACCGACCCGTACGCTCATACAGAGAAGGACTTCTCAGGGTGCCGTCCGCCAAACAATGTCGGCTGGCGGCCCCCAGGGGAAGATCCTTCTTTGTGGGGGCTCCTACTCTCTGGAATGAACTTCCCCCTGGTTTACGCCAAATACCTGACCTTTGGACCTTTCGCCGCGAATTGAAAACACATTTGTTCATTCGCGTGGGGCTGGCTTAAGTTTTTTCTTAAACTGCTTAAATTTTTAAATTCTAAATTCTATTCATGTTTTAAATTGGGGTTTTTAGATTTTAAATATTTTAATTTTTCGGCCAATTGTATAATAAGTTTCTTAATTTAGTTTTTAATTGTACATTGTTTATGTTTTATCCTGGCTGTACACCGCCCTGAGTCCTTCGGGAGAAGGGCGGTCTAGAAATCCAATAAATAATAATAATAATTAAAAAAAATACATATTGTGTAGTAGTGGAATCAATCACCTTGTGAGAGCATTGGATATACCAGCAGATATTTGGGAATTATTTTGGGAAAACAATGCTCAAAATATAGATCGGAGCCACAGATCCAGCAGATCCTTACACCCCCATCAGTGACAAGGAAGTAAAGCTACTACTTTATATTAAAGAGATGGTTGTAAGGATAACTGAGATGCTGAAATGCATGAAGCACTCCAGACACTGGAAGCATGCTATTGTGGGTACCAAGTATCCTTCAAATATTTTTTTTAGTGTTGCTTATCAATGGGTTTTCTATAAATGATCCAGTGCCAGGAATGCTGAACTCACCACTGTAAGTGATTCAAGTCAACCAATGGAGGTTTTGAAACTGGGTAGAAAAAAAAACACACTTCGCACTTCGGTTCTCATCCACCAACGCAAAGTCCTTGTTAGGTGCACATTCACACTGTTTACTTGCCAGGCTACCTCATTCAGCTGAGCGGAGGTGCTACCACATCAAGAAATGAAATGTTTTGCACACAGATGGCACACTAGAAATATAGAAGTTGTCTCAAAACACCCAGGCTGGTGTTTTCTAAGCTGCTTGAATCTGCCAAGGATTAACACTGGAAACTTCAGCATATATATCACTTGTTAAGCCCCAGATCCCACCAATGGTTTGATGAAGCCACGACTTCAGTTCCTCTGTTAATCAGTGTCCTTACGTTCTCATGAGTTCAGGAAAAAAAATTGATGGCAATACTTTTTAAAGGGCATCCTAAAATATAGGACAAGGAAAAGAAGTTAAATTTGTTTATAATTTTAATCAAATAGAGAGAATTCTCGCCTTCATGGATTACTGCCTTGTCATGGCAAAGGCTGGTCAGTCCTAGAGGAGATCAACCCTGACTGCTCTTTAGAAGGCCAGATCCTGAAGATGAAACTCAAATACTTTGGCCACCTAATGAGAAGGAAGGATTCACTGGAGAAGAGCCTAATGCTGGGAAAGATTGAGGGCAAAAGAAGAAGGGGGCAACAGAGAACAAGGTGGCTGGATGGAGTCACTGAAGCAGTTGGCATGAGCTTAAATGGACTCCAGAGGATGGTAGAGGACAGGAAGGCCTGGAGGAACCTTGTTCATGGGATCGCGATGGGTCGGACACAACTTTGCAACTAATAACAAGAAGAGAGAGTTCTTCTCTGTATTAAATAATTGTTTTTTGTGGGTGACTAACTTATAATTCACTAACAAGCTTGAAGCACCTCTGAAAGCCTCACCAAAGGCTTTGAAATTATAACACTTGAGACCACAAGCATTTTATTCAATCAATGCTCAGGGGAATAATCAGGGGAAACCACCCTTAATTCACGCCAGTCCAAACAGTTGAGTTATCAAGCAGCGACTGACATATACAAGAGATGTAGAACTTCTTCGTACTGCAGTTAGAATTTACATCTCACAAAATGCACAATCCCTTCCAGTTGCCAATCAGCAAATGCTGTTGAACAAATAAAGTGCACATTTTAAAAGATGAGATGAATCCACTGTTATAATGGCCTCTTCCCCAAAAGAGTTGAAGACTCTGGAATCAAAGTTTATAATCCAAAGTGGGAGTAATGCTTATTTGCTTATACACCACTCTCCTGCTGATTAGCTTTTAAAGTCACTGCAGAACAGCCACAATAAATCCCACAAAAAATACCCCTACAAATCTTAAAGCGGAGATGTTTTCATCATTCAATCTGGATCAAACGTTCTATGTTGTACTGTACTATAATATTGTTATTTTTTAAAAAACCAATGCCCCAAAACAGAGCAACGATTTCCTTCTCTTTACAGGGGATGGTAATGGCTTCTGTTTATCGGCAATGTCATTAAGAACCCCTGTGTGCAAAATGGGTTTTAAGCTTCAAAAGCTTTTGCTAAAAGCATTGAACGGGATTTGAAAAATCAAACACTGAATGTCAGTTGAAGTTCTTAGTGGAAAAGCAAACTCCCCAGAAAGCACAAATATTATAGCACTTGAAACAGCGAACTTCAGACAAATAAAAGCTCAATGATCTGGAGACATTATTAAAAATACTCATGGCTGCTCTTCAATATTAACTGTAAAGTGCAAAAAGTTGCTGCCAGGGTTCCAAGTAACACCCCCAACAAAAAAAGACTTTGAGGCTTGAAGTTCCTCAAAGTTCCATTTTATTAGAGATGTCATATTGGCACATCTGGGAAAACCCGAATCTGAGAGATTCCAGGTTTTCCCACCCAAAAAAAAGTCCAAGTCCCTGCCAACACCCACATATCCATCACATCGTCCAATCAAAGCATCGTCCCAACTGGAGATGCCTCCCAGTTCCAGCCCTCCAGGTACAGGGCAAGATGTCCTTGATTCTCTGAGAAAGGAATGTTATTATGATTATATATCACTCTTGCTCCACAGAATCGCCCCTCCCAGTTTCCCACGGTAGTAAATGTAGCAATCCTGAAAATCCAATGCAAAAGATGGCTTCCAGGCCGGACAGCTGCTTGGTTTCCATAGTTTGACATTTCAGTCATTTTCTGAATAATACGCCCAGGCATAGCAAATGTTCCATTCGACTTTCTTCCAATGGTTGACCCAAGAATATTTACCAGAGGATCCTTGAACATTTCTGGCTTTAAATGGCTTACGTGAGATTAGTACTTTCAGATTGAAAACTATAGTTTTAGATCAAGCAAGAGATTTCATTTAATTCTTCTAAAACTATGAAAAAAGGCAATAAACCCTAGCATAGGGGCCAAAACATTATTTCTGCGAACACCCTGGAAACCCTAAACTTCAAAAGAAACTGAAGGTGCCCCTCTTGGTTTATCACTGTAATATAAAACTTCAAGAAAACTGAGAAAGTCTAGGATAACATCCCTTCTGAGCACAGCTTATAAGATCAAACAAACATTTAACTATCCACATTTTTCCAATTTTTTAATGCCCAAACAAGATTAGCATCAAATAGAAAAACAAAAGAAGAAATGCCTTAAAGGTGTTCTGATAAGGTAGATCTTCTGATGCAATCTACTCCCAAATGGGAAATACCAAATTCTGGAACTTCACTGTCTCATATGAAGGGCATCCAGGCTGCCAAATTCCTGTTCTGTGTGTCAGATTAACTAAAACAAGTTAATACGGAATTAGGTGCACTTGTATACAAAGCAAAGTAATTCCTTCTAAATTAGCTTGAGAGCATCAGGTGGCCTAGGAAAAATATAAATAATACAATAGGTATTATTATGATGATAGGCAGACTGGCACATTGCAAAGATCCATTACATGTTGCTCTCCATGCTAAGATTATTTTAGCTAAAAACCAACACACTGGATGCTGATGTATTCCAAAGCAAAATAGCAACCTTCAGCATAATTTTTATTTGAAATAATATATCTAGGCCACCATAGATAGAAGCCGAAATTCCCCTTCCAATAAGTATTTTAACTTTACATCCCCACAAAGTATACCACACGGCCTAACTACTGTAAGGATACTTTATATTTGTTATTGGAAATTATATGTAATTCATTTTGTCTGTAGCACAATTGAAATTTGGGTTCCTCTTAGCATAAAGTGATAAAGTTCTAATCCACAATACTTTGTAAAATAAGGATAGCTCTTCCAGAAATTACAGTAATTCTTCATTTTACTTCATAGTTAATATTGTGGTGGTTATTGCTATGGCTATTCATGTACTGGTTGGATTTCAACAATGACCCTATAGATTTAAAAAAGGTTTAAGATGTAAAACCAATGAAATATTGCAAATTACTACCTGACAAGTTAAGTTTTACTTAATTTTTAGTTTTTATTTAATTTTATTCAAAATTATAGTGCTTAAAAAAATAGTGTTTTTTTTCTCTTCAGTTCTTTCTTTCCCTTTTCTGGTTTGTCTTTTCTGTATCCCCTTTCTCAAAAAATGCTAAAATAAATAAGTAATTTTTTTTTTTAAATTCTTTCTAAAAAGACAGCACTGTTTTAGGCAGCCATCAGCAATTCCTGATAATTCTCCAAAATTGAATGTGTTGCCTCCAAAATTTAAAATTTGCCCTCTCTGTGAAGAGAAGTTCAAACCTTTCTGTTTTTCTGGGTCATGTAGATGAGTTCCAAAACTATGTTAAAGTTTAAGAGATTTAATGTCTGCAATATAATGAGGAGTCAAGACCTTTTAATATTTAATGCAGCTGGTACAACAGTAACATGGCCAAATCATGATAATTTATAGCAGCCTGTATAGTTAATAGGAGTCTGGGATGAGTAACATAACTATATACCTCCTTCAACAGATTTATAACTTAATATATAATGCAGCATATGATTGTTACAAATTAAATAGGCATGAATCTGAAGCATATGCCATTTTGCTTCCAAAACAAGCTATCAGTTTCGGAGTATTTATATATCATTAGAGTAAGTAGAATAAGTATGTACTTTATTCCAGTCAGAAAAAGAGACATCTCATTGAGTAAACTTCTGTTCAATCTGTTTTTCCCTGGTTCATACCTGTAAGAGGTGAAAATTGCATTTTCAAGGGTTGGCCTTTAAATATGAATGGAGAATAGAAACTCAACTTAGCCACGAGTGGAAAAAAAATGTATTAGGAAATAAGAACATCTTTTTCAACCTTAACTGACTTTTGTCTATTTAAGCTGATTGGGAAAGGCTGGATGGCATTAGAAAGGAAGAAGTATATAATAACAGAGTTGGAAGGGACCTTGGAGGTCTTCCAGTCCAACCCCCTGCTTAGGCAAGAAGCCCTACACCACTTCAGACAAATGATTATCTAACATCTTCTTAAAAACTTCCATTGTTGGAACATACACAACTTCTGGAGGCAAGCTGTTCCACTGATGAATTGTTCTCACTGTCAGGACATTTCTCCTTAGTTCTAAGTTGCTTCTCTCCTTGATTAGTTTCCACCCGTTGCTTCTTGTCTTGCCCTCAGGTACTTTGGAGAATAGCTTGACTCCCTCTTCTTTGTGGCAGCCCCTGAGATATTGGAAGACTGCTATCATGTCTCCCCTAGTCCTTCTTTTCATTAAACTAGACATACCCAGTTCCTGCAACTGTTCTTCATGTGTTTTAGCCTCCAGTCCCCTAATCATTTTTGTTGCTCTTCTCTGCACTCTTTCTAGAGTCGCCACATCTTTTTTACATTGTGGCGACCAAAACTGAATGCAGTATTCCAAGTGTAAGGTGATTTAAAAGTGTCATCAATTACCTGTTCTTCCCCAATTAACATTCATTTCCCCTCCATAACCAAGGACGTTATTGGAAACACAAACATTTCCCCTCTTAAAATTCGTATTTGAAAAAAGTGTCCAAGGATCTTTTTCAGGAAAACAATAGAAACACTCAGCAAAACAAATTAGAAGGCACAAGAAAGATTTTTTTAAAAAAATCCTTCACAATCACCAATTCTTCTACAGAAGGAATTGCTAAAATATGTAATCTTCCCTCTTAGATGCATTTTTTTCTGCGGCCCTTTTTTCTCTAGCCAGTATTTTCTGAGACCAAAGTAAGAATTTATAAGAGTACACCTAATAGTCTTGCTAACTACCAACACAGTTTCATTGTACAGTTAAAAGTTGGCATTACCTGATATCACAAGTGATTGATCATAAACATAAACATATATACCAGGTATGCTGGGCAGAATGTGTCAAGAAACCTGTTCTTGATAAGGACAGAAATTCCTAGTTTGAAACCTGCATTGCTCACACAATTTGTTATTTTCAATATTTTAATAATATACATACATACATACATACATACATACATACATACATACATACATGCATGTATTGAAACGATTATAAAAAAACTTTTTAATTGAGTGGTGCGGTGACCTAGCCTCACAATCAGGAGGCTGTGAGTTCAATCCTAGGTAGAGGCAGATATTTCTCTCTCTGGGCACACCGAGAGTATATCTGCTGAATATAATTCCATATTGGTGACAGGAAGGGCATCCGACCAGTAAACACTCAGCTCCATTCAGTTGCCCAGACTCCACCCCACAAGGGATTATGGGGTCATTAAAAGAATATGTTTTTTTTTAATTGTAAGCAGCCTAGAATCATTGACTGAAATGGGCAGCTATAGAAATTCAAAAATAAATAAGCACTAGCAATAAAGAGCCCATCTGATACAAGGAAACATCTGTAGTGGAAGTTTCTGAAAATACAACAAATGAATATTGTTTCTTCAGATCCACAATTTTCTGGGGAAACTACAGATCACCCAACTACTGAAATCCACCACCCATCAATAACAGGAAATGGATTAGATCCTACGGCAGACACCATTTTTGTCTCTCTGTGTACTTTGACAATTCCATTACATACTCTAATGAATTCATCTACAATATCAAAAATCATCATAACCAGCTGTCATTCAATACAATGTGTGTCATAATTTTCTAACTACAAATTACTGTTCTCCTCTACATTAGTCAATCGCTAGACAAATTAATACCACAATATATAAATGACTTTTTCCTATTTCATCTGATATGGTGTAGGTAGGATTGTCAGCCCTCACAGATACACAAGACAGGAAACACAACTAGATGAGCTAAATCTACTTTATTCTAAGGATACAGTGACAGAATCTTGCAAGTCTGAAGGGACAAATTTCCCAACATTACGTTTATCTACCTGATCCATTAGGCCAGGTCCTTCTTAAGTTTCATTCTCTGTCCATTAAAATCATAATAATGGAGCTACACCATGGCCATAAACAGTATTGAGTAGAAGACCAATTGCCCAAATTGGCACACAAGACATTTATAAGCTAAGGAGAATAGGACAAGAAAATCCTGCTGATAATGTTACCTAGTCTGGTAAAGGTTCCCCTCGCACATATGTTCTAGTTGTTCCCGACTCTAAAGGGCGGTGCTCATCTCTGTTTCAAAGCTGAAGAGCCAGCACTGTCCGAAGACGTCTCTGTGGTCATGTGGCTGGCATGACTAATTGCCAAAGGCACACAGAACACTGTTACCTTCCCACCAAAGGTGGTCCCTACTTTTCTACTTCCATTTTTTATGTGCTTTCGAACTGCTAGGTTGGCAGAAGCTGGGACAAGTAATGGGAGCTCACCCCGTTACGCAGCACTAGGGATTCAAACCGCTGAACTGCCAACCTTTCGATCAACAAGCTCAGTGTCTTAGCCACTGAGCCACCATATCCCTTCTACCTAGTCTGATAACCATTGCCAAAATCGAAAACCCCAGCTACAAGTATTTTCTATTATTTCAAAGTATTGAGTACTGTTTGAGGCCATGGTATAGCTCAGTTACATCAAGGATCATTATGTGAGTTTCTTCATTTAACTTCCATTACAAAAAGCTAAAATGTATAGTATGCTGGTTTACTTAAGCTGTTGAATTATGAGATGCAATGGATCATCACGTGTTGAAGCCAACGTGTTATCACAAAAATCTGTTTTTATGTATTCATTTCCTATGAACAAAAAAAGCACCTAAGAGCTATGCTTCTTCTCTGTTTTCCCAACACACCCTGCAGAGAGACTGAACAGTGCCAGGCTTGGTAACATATTACTTTTACTGTAATGGCTTGATTTGTTAATTATCTGGAATTTCAATTGACTACTTTATTTGTTTTATTGCTTTAATAAGCATTGTATTGTTTGGAATATGCCTCTCAGCTCTTCCTGACTTCAGTTCTCTTGAGAAGAGCATGAAATGTTTGTAATAATATTCTTGTTCCAGAATGGGGCAAATCAATGCACTGGTTAGATGTTTACTCTCTAGGAAGTGTGACTCCTCTGAAAACTTGATCAGATTTCCTATTAAAATATTTTTGTTCTATGTTAAAAATTAAATTATTTCTTAGAAGGGTGTGTGGCTTTTTCATGAAGGTTAGTTTATCCCAAATAAAGCAGGAAAGTTCTGAAAAAAATGAGTAGCATCTCGATGGATCAATTCTGGTAGACTTTGTCTTTTAGAGAAGAGACAGTCTGAGGTCTCTCCCCATTCCTTGAATGAAAATCAACCAAAATAGCAACTGAAACTGGTGATCAGTCAACAGTGTGTGGAGTACCTTAGATAGTGGAGACCTAGCTGCAAAGGTTCTTTTTCAGGAAGCAACTGGACTTTCTTGTTTTTTTCTTTTGAAGATGTTTCACTTCTCATCCAAGGAGCTTCTTTAGCTCTGACAGGATAGTGGGGAATGGAAGGATTTATACTCCTTGCAGACAGCTGGTCATTTGCATCTTTTTAGGGGGTCATTGAAGCACTTGGAGGTTTAACTGTGACCTCAGGGTCACCTGAGTGGTGCTCCTGGTTCCTGTAGTCTGCAGTTTTTTCCCTCTGGAAATCCATTCCTACTCCCACACCATTCAAAGGGTCTTCATCCCAAATTGTTGGATGAGAAGAGAAACATCTTCAAAAGGAAAAAACGAGAAAGTCTAGTTGCCGCCTGAAAAAGCACCTTTGGGACAACCATGACCTGGATGATCTATAGACTTCTAGCCGCATGGTGCACCAAGTTGTTTTCTCCAAGTTTCTCCTTGCTTCTCACTGTCAGTTTTCTCTATACGTTACAAACTGGCAGCGCTATCTTAATTTCTTAACGTACATTCAAAAAAACAAGAAATCACCACCAACATCTCCAGGAAAAGCTGGGAAACATTTCTCTCTAAAATCCTGGAGAACCATTGGTGGGCAGAGATGATGACCCTATTAGATCACTGGCTTCCTATATTCCTATTGCAGGGATTAAAAAAAGATCCCACTCCAATGTTAATCTAATATTCTGCCTTGCTTAGGGCCTAATCATTCGAAGTACAATGAAGACCTGGAATCAGACTTAAAGATTGATATAGGACAGTGATGGGTAACCATTTTGCCATTGCGTGCCAAAAGTGGGGGGACTGCAGGGGATTTGCACGCGCACATGTGCCCACACCCATAATTCCATACCCCCCCCCGTGCCCTGCCTCACCGCGCATGTGTACGTGACCCTGCGTGCTCCCCCCACTTTTAGCACATGACAGCAAAAAGGTTACTGGTGGGCCCAGTAGGCACATTTTTCGCCCTCCCCAGGCTTCAAGAAAGCCTCTGGAGCCTGGGAAGAGAGAAAATGGCCAAGGCCTTTCAGACGCCAGAAACGGCCCATTTCCTGACTTCCGGTAGGCCTGGAAGGCCTATTTTTCACTCTCAAAGCCTTCCCCCGCCCCTGGAGGCCCTCTGGAGGCCAGAAATAGCCTGTTTCCCAACTTCCAGTGGGAAAAAATCAGCTGGCCAGCACGTGCATGCGTACTGGAGCTGAGCTAGGGCAATGCTCACGTGCCAACAGATATGGTGCCATAGGTTTGCCATCACAGATATAGGATGTATCAATAAATATGATAAGATAAAGGTAAAGGTTCCCCTCGCACAGATGTGCTAGTCATTGCCAACTCTAGGGGGCGGTGCTCATCTCCATTTCAAAGCCGAAGAGCCAGTGCTGTCCGAAGATGTCTCTGTGGTCATGTGGCCGGCAAGACTCAACACCAAAGGTGCACGGAACGCTGTTACCTTCCCACCAAAGTGGTCCCTATTTTTCTACTTGCATTTTTACATGCTTTTGAAACTGCTAGGTTGGCAGAAGCTGGGATAAGTAACGGGAGCTTACCCCATTACACGGCAGCACTAGGGATTTGAACCGCTGAGCTGCCGACCTTTCAATCAGCAAGCTCAACATCCTAGCCCCTGAGCCACCGCGTCCCCCATAAATATGATATATATTGATAAATATGGCACTGTCTGTTGAGTAAAGAAAGAAGAAATTATATTTTATCTACTGAAAATGCTGTAATACTCTCCAAAAGATCACCTAGAAGTTTTCTGAACATTCTGGAGCAATTCATGAATTGCCTTTGATAAATTGTTCTTAGAAGTATTGCAACCACTCTATTATTTCAGAATAACTATTTTTTAAAAAAGATGTGTTGAGATGGGCTGTTTTTCTCTCTGAACGACACAAAGAGACTCATGTTTCTCTGTTGTTCAGAGACTGTCTGGCCTCTGGCTCTGCAATGAACTGTTAATCCACCCATCACCCTTACTTCAATTCCTTTCTTTTTTCTAGAAACTCTTAAAAACACACTAAGAAAACACAATTAACTAAAATTGAAGGACTCAAGGCTAGAAATGTTGGATTTCAGCAAGTCCCTCATTCCTCACTTCATCTTTTTTTTTTTTTATGATCCAATTTTTCCTAATGGCACAAGGAAGTGACCTAAAGGCAAAAAAAAGGAGGAAGGGCGGTGAAACTTTAGGTATGGAGCAAAAACTTCTTTCAGTAGTATTTATTTAATCCTGGCTGAGCACCCCGACACATCCCAATAAAGCTAAGCAGGTTTAGTCCAGGTTGGAACTTGAATAGGAAACCAAGAAATCCCAGAACTGTAGAGTAGACTGAGAAAGTTTTTAAAAAATCAATCCATGTGTCCTGGATAGTAATGATAAACTACCTTGTGCCAAGAAAACAAAATGGATATATACTATTTGTGTGTGTGTGTGTGTGTGTGTGTGTGTGTGTGTGTGTGTGTAGATAGATAGATAGATAGATAGATAGATAGATAGATAGATAGATAGATAGATAGATAGATAGATAGATGATAGATAGATAGATAGATAGATAGATAGATAGATAGATAGATAGATAGATAGATAGATAGATAGATAGATAGAGTGGTGGGATTCAGCCAGTTTGCACCACTTCGGGAGAACCAGTTGTTAACTTTCTGAGCAGTTTGGTGAACTGGTTGTTGGAAGAAATCATTAGGGCAGAAAACCGGTTGTTAAATTATTTGAATCCCACCACTGGATAGATAGATAGATAGACAGATAGATGTAGAGATACAGACATTCAAAAGTATCTCGTCTTTTATCTTTGTCACCTTGTGTAACACTTGCCTGTCCCAGAATTTCTTATTAAGATTAGAATTATGAAAACACAGGAAAAAAGATAGAATTTAGCCAAATTATATAATTGTGGGGTCTGAGCTCGATTGTTTTCTTGAAGATGTTTCATTACCCAACTAGGTAACATCATCAGTGCTGAAAACAGTCAAGCTCAGAGAATATCAAGGATCCCAATAATTCAACCCTGAACTACAAATATTCTCTTCTGTTTGGTGCAATCATATAATTCTGTATTTTCACCCCTTTGAGTAAAAGTAACAGGTTACAATAGGAGAGACATAACATGAAGACACAACCATCTAATCACTTATGAATGGAGAGGTTATTTATTTTATTTTATTTATTTATTTTGTCACAACAATATATGTAGGTATCATACAAAAAGATTATATAGTAAATAAACATATATATATGTATATATGTATATATATATATATATATAAACAAAAAACAAAAAACAATAGGACAGGAACGGTAGGCACGTTTGTGCGCTTATGCACGCCCCTTATTATTATTATTATTATTATTATTATTATTATTATTATTATTATTATTATTATTATTATTATTATTATTATTAATGGAATGAAAAGGCATTTTCCATTCACCTCCAACATCAGTACTGATAATTATTACAGCAATAGATTGATTTTATCTCTGAATGCCCCAAATCCATTACAAAGCCAGGCATTTGCTGTAAAAATAGTTTAAAAGTGGTTCTTCACAAGGCAAACATGCCATATAAAGTACCTCTTGACAATGTTTTGTAAAGGTCTATATTTTGCTATTTATGCCAGAATAGATCAAGTGAAAAAAATGATTAATATACTGACCTGACCTATTGTTATTCATTCACTTTTATGCCACTTTTTGGCCTGAAGACACTCACAGATTGCTTAAAGACATTTTAAAAAATCAGTTATAGAAATACAATAATAAATCAACAGGTTAAAAACATCTAAAAACGAAATACATTATTTGGAGAATACTTTAAAACCAAGCACCAACCCAAAGATATTAATTTATTGGAGTATGTTGTTATCCTACGAAAAAATGTTTTATGTAATTTTCAAAGAGGAGGGAAAACAATAACAACATCATTTGGATCCATGCAAATTATTTCCTTCTATTTTTTATTCCTATGCCCTATATAGATGATATCCTCAGAAACATATCTGCAATTCAGAATTCAGAGCTGATTTCCTTATATACTTGACATCACTGTTCAGCATTCTATGGAAAAGACAAAAATTGTTCCATTCAAGTGAAACTTGGTAGCTGAGCAGCTCAAGAGATCAACTATTTTTGCACTAATCAAATTATCAATATTTTGGCTAGTAGGACCATATTACTATTATCCTTCTCATCTTTCCTATTACCTATTTCCTTAGCTTCTTATGATTATAACTTTGTTGTTTATTTTATTTATTTATTGTATTTATTTATTTTGTTAAACACAACAATATATATTAGTATAAGCATGAAATAACCACACAAATTGAATACAACCAAAAGGAACATTAGGACAGGAACGGTAGGCACGCTGGTGCTCTTATGCATGCCCCTTACAGACCTCTTAGGAATGGGGTGAGGTCAACAGTAGACAGTCTTTGATTAAAGTTTTGGGGAATTTGGGATGAGACCACGGAGTCAGGTAGTGCATTCCAGGCATTAACAACTCTGTTACAGAAGTCATATTTTCTACAATCAAGATTGGAGCGGTTCACTTTAAGTTTAAATCTATTGTGTGCTCATGTATTATTGTGGTTGAAGCTGAAGTAGTCTTCAACAGGAAGGACATTGTAACAGATTTTATGAGGATTTTATGAGTTAT
This sequence comes from Ahaetulla prasina, assembly GCF_028640845.1. NCBI lineage: Eukaryota > Metazoa > Chordata > Lepidosauria > Squamata > Colubridae > Ahaetulla > Ahaetulla prasina. The sequence goes on along the minus strand of NC_080544.1, from coordinate 3,380,276 downwards.
GTTCAGGTCATGCCGAAGGCGTAGTTCTAAATTTTCTAAATCCAGAATTTCAAGTCTGATGGCATAAAGTATTTTGTTGTGATCAGAGGAGTGAAGGACTCTTCTTGTAAAATATTTCTGGACACGCTCAATTGTATTAATGTCCAAAATGAAGTGTGGGTTCCAGACAGGTGAGCTGTAATCGAGAATTGGTCTAGCAAATGTTTTGTACGCTCTGGTTAGTAGCGTAGTATTACCAGAGGAGAAGCTACACAAGATTAGGTTTACAACTCTTCATGTCTTTTTGGCGATGTAGTTGCAGTGGGCTTTAACACTTAGATCATTTGATATGAGAACTCCAAGGTCTTTGACGGAGTGAGGGTCATCTACAAGGTCATGTTCATTAAGCTTGTATTTAGTGTTCTGATTCTTTTTTCCAATGTGTAAGACAGAGCATTTGTTGGTTGAACAGAGCATTATGTTGATTGCTTTTATTTAGTAACCAGTTATGATTTATATTGGTTGCTTATTTAGTATCCTATGATTATCACTGAGTGTTGTATCTTATGATTTATGATGATTGTATTTTATGATTAGGATCATGATTTATTATTTGTTGCTTATATGTACACTGAGGGCTCATGTACTAGAGACAAATTTCTTATGTGTTCAATCACACTTGGCCAATAAAGAATTCTATTCTATTCTATTTAATGCTGAGGTTGGATTGCACAGTCAAAGAATAACTTTTGTAGAACATTTTCTGTATTCATATCCTAAAGGGCCTCCCCATCATTTTCCGCTGTCCATGGCACAGTCTTCAACCATTATTGTTAATCAATGAACAAAGGCTCAAACACATTTTCATCACAATGCTTTCCGGTATCTCTGCTTCGGCTTTATCCAGAGTCCTTAACACTTCAAAGCCTAACTTTCAAAATACTTTGGTGCCTAAAATATCATAGATTGATTCAATGCTGCAGGTGGAAAAGGGAAAAAATTAATTTAGTTTACATTGGAACAAAAACACCTAAAAGTCCTTAAATGAACTGGAATTCAACATTTTCAAATTTTGTATGCATTATTCAACAGAATGGGCATATACCCAAACATATGTATGGTAGGAAGTGCATGCAGCAATATGTCATATTTGCTTATTACATGTGCTTATTAAAAATATCAAACTGTGCAGCAATCAGGATGTGAAAGAGAAAGGTGATTTGACATATGTGTGGGTGTGGATGGGACATCAACCAGCATCCATCAAATGTGTCATTTCCTGTGGAGCCACAGTTCTTCTAGGAATGGTTCATTGACATTTCTATGTAGTACTCCAAATCACACTTACCCACTGAATTCTAGATCACTACACAGTTGTATAAAATCATGACAGCAATGTTAAAAATGTTCTACGTTGCCAAAAAATATAAATGACACATACCTAAAACATTGGTCTAAGATTAGGTTTAGATGGTACCGTATTTCCCTAAAAATACGACCTACTCTGATTTTTACATGTGTGCCCAATATAAGCCCTACCCCCAAAAAAATAAGTCCTAATTAAGACCCCACCCACTTCAGGGTGCACAGGTAAAAATAAGGCTAGGGTGGGGATGGAGATAGAGCTGTCCTACCACTTACTTTCAGACAGTTGCACCCAGACCTCACACACCCTGAGACCTGACACCTGCCTTGCCAACCTATTTCTTCCGCAGCCAGCAAGACCAGCAAGGCTTTCCTGAAGGCCTCTGCAGCCAATAACAGAGCTCCAGATTGATCCGGAGGTCTGTTATTGGCTGCAGAGGCCTTCAGGAAAGCCTTGCCAGCCGCAGAAGGAGTTCTTGAAGGCCTCTGACAGCGAAAAGGAGGCCAGGGGTGATGCACGCAAGTGAGATGAGTCAGCGGATGACATCCCCCCCTGAAAATAACACCTGATGCCTTTTTTGGTGCCAAAAAAAATAAAATAAGACAGGGTCTTATTTTGGGGGAAACACAATATCAGTCCATCTGACAAAATGGTCATCAGCTGCCAGGCAAAAGAGACAGGCAGAGCCCAAGTCGACCATTAAGAAGCAAATTCTGAGAAAATGCCAGAGAAATAAACACAGGACTGGAGATATCATGTGAGACCATAAATAATGCATGTGCGCAGCAAGGATGTCAACCATTAATTCACAATGGCAAAACAACACAATTAATAAATGAATCATTAATTCAACTGTGGCAAAACAACACAAGTGACTGATCAGGAGAGGAATAATTTCCCAAATAAACAGGGGAGGATCTGGAACAGAATATGCAGCAAGGCATTCTAACCCTTGGAAAGAGTAATTACATGGATGGGCACACAGTGTAGACTAGAAGAAAGCCTGTTTTTGACATTGGTCCAGGGATGAAATCCAGCAGGTTCTGACAGGTTCTGGAGAACCGGTAGCGGAAATTTTGAGCAGTTCGGAGAACTGACAAATACCATCTCTGGCTGACCCCAGAATGGGGTGGGAATGGAGATTTTGCAATATCCTTCCCCCAGGAATAGGGAGGGAATGGAGATTTTGCAGTATCTTTCCCCTGCCATGCCCACCACACTACGCCCACAGAACCAGTAGTAAAAAAAATTAGATTTCACCACTGCATTGGTCCCTCAGTTGTCTATCTCTGCTGGGACTTAACCTATATCTGTTCCCATCAATTCAGAGTATCTCATTTACAATACTGGATAAATGTTTATTATAATGTCATGACTTTCAAAAATACCTACTGCTATTGGACATCAGTGTTTTATTGTTTTGTGGGTCCAGAGCCTTATCCAAGAAGCTGCCATTTAAGAGCAGCTTAAAATCATTTTATATTAATGAACTGAAAGCAAAGGGGAATGGCCATATACTTAAAGAAGAAAAAACACTCAAATTTGCTGTTGAGTTCAAGGTTCTGGCTAGATTTCACAAGACTTTGATGTGGTATCCATATGTCCTTTCACATGCCTACCTCCTATCAAAGTCAAGTTCTGAATAGCATTACTGAATGTAGATTGAAAAGAATATTTACAGTAGTTATGTGAAGCCCAAGTCAAGCTTTGCCAACTCTGCACTGTTTTTATACATTACCTCAAAGTACATGATCCCCTCCAGTTTTTCTAAGAACATGATGGGGATTCAGCAAGCTTGCTATCCTGGCTATAAGCAGGAGATGAAATATACTATAATATCAGTGCAATAAGCAGTGAGATGCTGTCTAAAATATATCATTGCTACCTGAAGCAGTATCAATCACAGCCACAGAATATATTGAAAGAGAAGGAAATTAAAGTCACCAGCTTTTTTCCCCAGATATTCTGAAAACATCAGGTTGGTTTCATAACTCTCCTTTTTGGTAAGAAATGCCAAAGTTGATGACGCATTGTAATAAAATGGCTATATATCTCGAGCAGAAATTTTCACCGACACACATTTTGCGGTGGGGAAGAAATGTCCTTTAAGCTCCCTCTCCAAATGACTGTGAACACACAGAGCTCTTCTTGACTGACCCTTTTAAGAGGAAAATCCATTCTTCTGGTGACATTGCTGCAGTTTCCATAATACATATTGACATTATGCAGGCATGAGTTTGCAGGCATACAAAAGAGAAAAGGAGAAGCCCACCATCAGCACCTTCTCCCAGTCTAAAGAAAGTGTGAAGTAACTAATCCTCCAGCACAATCCTTCTGGTTAATGTTATGTGCATTTCAAACTCCGGTAAGGAAACAAAAATTTTCCTTGCTATGCAGCAATGCACTGTTCTTAAGGATTGTATGCCCTAATTAGCAGGCAATAAAAAGGGGGTTAATAAGAAAATTCAAAACTTCCAACATAATTTATTACATTATTTTTCTGGATTATGTCCACCTATAAAGCTAACATGCCAACACAAAAAGCACTGCAACCCTAAGATCACAATGCAAAGTGTGTCCTTATTATAAAAACAATCCTAGAAGACTTTGGAAAGACTGATTGGAGACTGCTGTCCATGGTCCTGACCAGCTTAATGGCTTTTGTTGGTAGATCAAGATCACACAAGGCAAGGACAAGTCTCAAGGAAGTTAATTCAACTACATGCACCATTCAGATAATCTCAAAAGATTATGGCAACTGTAGTGCTAAGTAGTGGGTTGGAAGTTCCACATAATCATATGACACTTATGGGTTCATCTACTTGCTTCCAAGAGAAGCAAGTAAATATTCTACTCTGCCATTCAGAAATTAAGACTGGAAATATGTTCATGGTAGGCTGCACAGTTTGTACTTCTTGACAACGCCTTAGCAAGTGCAAGTACAAGAAACAGATATTCAAGGTCAACCTATTGTAGATGTCATTCCTTCATCTGACTCTTCTTGGGGTGAAACTTAGAAATCAGAAGCTCTAGGCCTGCGCATAACATAGCTAGAATAATCAGAATCAGTTGCCAAAATGAAGCTACTCAGAAATAAAATATATTCTGATTCGCACCTTACTTTCAACTAGCCTGCAACATCCAAAGAGATATTCCAACCAAACTGACATTTCTTCATTTTTCTACAGTTTCATTTTCAACTTGACAGGAATAATATACTTTTGACCATGGTGGATTTGGCCTGATTGCTACTAGGATGGGAAACTTCAGAACTGTAAGATAGATTGAAAAGTTAAAGAACACCCAGAAAAAGATGGAGGCCAATGTCCTCTGTCCATAAGTCCTTAAAAATTTGGCTATACACCTAGGGCCCTGGATTGGATGATCTACTGAGCTCTTGTTGGTCTGGGGAAGACATGGGATTGCTTGATTAGAGAAGGGGTCTCCAACCTTGGCAATTTGAAGATTCATGGACTTCAAGTCTTCCCTATGCTGACTGGGGAATTCTGGAAGTTCACAAGTCTTCAAGTTGCCAAGGCTGGAGACTCCTGCATTAGGGGACAGCAATATTGTCAGTGTTATTCTGGGTGTTCATCATCCTTTGCCTTTTTTTATTGTCTATAACATTTCACAGGTAAGCCACCCAGAGTATTTAAATGAACAAACAAATTCCTGTCAAACAGACAACAAGTGGTCCAAATAGGGTCCAAATTTTGCACCTGTTAATAGCGGTGTCCCCCAGGGCAGCGTTCTAGGACCAACGCTCTTCATAAATGACCTTTGTGATCATATTATAAGTAACTGCATTCTCTTCGCTGATGATGTTAAACTATTTAACACTACCAACAATGCTGCTATCCTTCAAAAAGTCCTTGACTTTGTGTCGGAATGGTCAAAAAATTGGCAACTCCAAATCTCAACCAACAAATACCCTGTCTTACACATTGACAAAAAGAATCAGAACACAAAATATAAGCGGACATGACCTTTTAAAGGACCCTCACTCTGTCAAGGACCTTGGAGTACTCATATCAAATGATCTAAGTGCCAAAGCCCACTGTAACAACATCGCCAAAAAGGCATGAAGAGTTGTAAACCTAATCTTGCGTAGCTTCTCCTCTGGTAATATTACTGTTGTGACCCAGGTTCTGGACTCGGACTCCTGGAGGAGGAGGATTCAGAAAGTGAGGAAGAGGAACTGGCAAGGCCTGCTTCCCCTGGGCCCTCTCCCCCTCTGGCACCCACCCAGGAGGAGGAGGAGGGGCTGGCAAGGCCTGATTCCCCTGAGCCTTCTTCTGATTTGGCAATGCCCCAAGAACAATCTTGGCTTGATGCAAGACTGTGCAGACGTGACCAGCGCACGCAGCAGAGGAGGCGTTGGGACAAAGTCAAAGAATGATGAATCACGGAGTGACACCCACAGGGGCTATAAAGCAGGAGGCGGAACTTCCTGGCTTTTTGTCTTGTACAAAGCAATGAATTTGCGCGGGCAAACTGTGTCATGGATAGAAGAATCTGTTTGTGAGTGAATCGTGCTTTATCTAAATTTCCTAATAAATTGGGAAAAGGCCTTTGACTGACTTTTTGTGGGGAGTGGTGGGAGGGGGAAACAGAACAATTACACTACTAACTAGAGCATACAAAACATTTGCTAGACCAATTCTCAAATACAGCTCATCTGTCTGGAACCCACACTGCATATCGGATATTAATACAATTGAGCGCGTCCAGAAATATTTCACAAGAAGAATCCTCCACTCCTCTGATCACAACAAAATACCTTATGCCACCAGACTTGAAATTCTGGGTTTAGAAAATTTAGAACTATGCCGCCTTTGGTATGACCTGAGCATAGCTCATAAAATCATCTTCTACAATGTCCTACCTGTCAATGACTACTTCAGCTTCAACCACATCAATACATGAGCACACAAAAGATACAAACCTAAAGTGAACTGCACCAAACTCGATTGCAGAAAATATGACTTCAGTAACAGAGTTGTTAATGCCTGGAATGCACTACCTGACTCCATGGTCTCATCCCAAAATCCCCAAAACTTTAACCTAAGACTGTCTACTGTTGACCTCACCCCATTCCTAAGAGGTCTGTAAAGGGGCATGCTTAAGAGCACCATCGTGCCTAGCGTCCCTGTCCTAATGTTCCCTTTAATTGTATTCATTTTATGTATTCAGTTCATGCTTATACTTATATATATTATCTAATATTTACAAGACAAAATAAATAAATAAATGTAGCTTATGAAAATCAAGCTTGGCTAGAAGATATGGAATAGACAGAGCATCACTCTTTTGAACCTACATTCCAGAACTGATGCCATTGCAGACTACGTGCCAGGCAAATATAATCAAAATGGAAGACTGACATTTAAAAAGCAATGGCAAAAGGATGGGATTTTTTTTTAATATTGTGGGTCCCACTGGAAAAGACTGATCAAAGCAGATATTTGATAATAAATGAAAGACTAAAGTGACAACCTAGCACAGTTAACACATTGTGCACCTGACCTATCTGGGCCAGGAAGCTAAGCAGACTTCGGCTTGATTAGTACATGGATGGGGCCATCAGGAAATCCTCAGGGTATAAGTTGGACCAGGAAGTAAAAAGAGGGAAAAAATCCCAAAGAATATTCAAAGCACTTTCATCTGTGACAAAGAAAATACATCAACTGATTTTCCAAAGCTCTAGAAGGCAAGACAAGAAACAATGGATCGAAACTAATCAAGGTGTCAGGGTTCCAAGTAACACCCCCAATGAAAAAAAGACTTCGAGGCTTGAAGTTCCTCAAAGTTCTATTTTATTAGAGATGTCATACTGGCACATCTGGGAAAACCCGAATCTGAAACCTTCCAGGGTTTCCGCACCCAAAGGAAAGTCCAAGTCCCTGCCCAGCACCCACATGTCCATCACATGGTCCAATCAAAGCACCGTCCCAACTGGAGATACCTCCCAGTTCCAGCCATACAGGTGCAGGGCAAGATGTCCTTGACTGTCTGAGAAAGGAATGTTATTATGACTATATATCACCTAGATCCATACAATCCCTCCTCCCAGTTTCCCACATAAGTAAATGTGGCAGGCCTGAAGATTCAGTGCAAAAGATGGCTTCCAGGCCTGACACAAGGAGCGAAGCAAACCTAGAACTAACGAGAAATTTCCTGATAGTTCGAACAATTAATCATTGGTATGGTTTACCTTCAGAAGTTGTGGATGCTCCATCATTGGAGGTTTTTAAGAAGAGACTGAACAGCCACTTATCTGGAATTGTATAGGGCCAAGTTGGTGAACCTATGGAACATGTTCCAAAAGTGGCACGCAGAACCATCCCGCAGGAATGTGCGGCCTCGCTGGTTCTTCTTCCGCGTTCCTGTGCACACATGCATGCTGGCCAGCTGGCCGTCACATGTGTGTGAGCGGCAAAACCCAGAAGAGCGGCATTCCATCGTGCATGCGCAGGCTGGCACCCGAACTTCTGGGTTTATGTCGCACGCATGCATGATGGCCAGCTGTTCATCAGGCGATGTCCGTGCTGGAAACAGGAAGTTCAGGGGCCGGCTCACGCATGAGCAATAGACCACCGCTGTTCCAGGTATCAGTGCTCCCATATGCGCGAAGGCCAGCGGGACTGCACATTCCTTGCAGGATGGTTTTGTGTGCCATTTCTGGTGATGGTAAAATGTTACCCATCACTGGTATAGGGTTTCCTGCTTGAGCAGGGGGCTGGACTAGAAGACTTCCAAGGTCCCTTCCAACTCTGTTATTCTATTATCTTGATGCTAAGAAAACTGCTTCTTTGTGACCATTACTACTTAAGGGAAATGTTAGCATTATAAGCCTACATCACAAAAAAGCAACCAAATGTGAAAACTACAGAAAAAAAATATATGATCAAAGTGCAATGTATAGATTACTGTCATACATATTTATGAGAAGAAAGTTTCAGGACAGCCTTTCTGGGAATGAAATCCCGATTGCTATGCTTCATAGATCAATCAGCAAATAAAAATTGGCAAGCTTGAGACAACCCTTTCTCCCCCCCAACCACCTTTTTTAGCAAGACTGGAATTGGGAAATGTTGGTTTCTGTGGTTCCCCACCCCTCCTTCAGATCAAAATTCGCATTCCAAATCTCTCATCAAAACCCCCACGTGTGTTACACAGTTTTGGTTTTACTTTTTTTACTTTTGCTTAAACGTGAGCCATTTTATCCATTATGCATGATATTGTGGTATTGGTGACAGGAGTCTAGAAGGTTATATTTCAGACAAGTGAGAGGAATTTTTTTTACATAAAAAATGCTCTGTTTGTGGAATAGGCTGTAATATCTCAGTTCAATTTCAAAAGGCCAGGATTCTCCCTTGTTATTTCCTCATATCTCCTGATTACATGTTATAATTAGCACAAAGATGACTCCAGACAGTAAACTGTTCCAAAACTCCTCTCATCTTGCTTGCTTTCTGGGCCTAGCCTGGGTTTTTCAGTCCCTGTCTTCATTCTATATTTCCTCTGTAACTACTTTCCCTTTGATGAAGTCCTTCAATCTCTGATCCATTCTCTTGCTTCATTTTTTTCTCTTGATAGCTTCTATTGGCACATGATTGTCTCCTTAGATCCAAAGTAGATCCTAACTGATTCAGTTTTTGCTTTGATCTTGGAGTCCTAGTGGACAATCACTTAAATATGAGCCAGCAATGTATGGCAGCAGATGCAATTCTAGGCTGCATTAATAGATGAATAGAATCAAGATCACATGAAGTTCTAGTACCACTTTACAAAGCCATAGTAAAACCACACTTAGAATAATGCATCTAGTTCTGGTCACCATAATAAAAATATGTTGAGACTCTGGAAAGAATGCAGAGAAGAGCAACAAGAATTATTAGGGGCCAAAGGCTAAAATGTACAAAGAGTTACAGGAATTGGGTATAACTAGTCTAAGGAAAAGAAAGACTAGGGGAGACACGATAGCAGTGTTCCAATATCTGGGCAGCTCCTACAAAGACAAGAGAGTCAAACTATTTTCCAAAGCAACAAAAGGCAAGAGGAGAAACGATGGATGGAAACTAACCAAGGAGAGAAGCAATCTAGAACAAAGTAGAAATTTCTGGAGGATTTCAAAAAGAGACTGGACAACCATTTATCTGAAATGGTATAGCATCTCCTGCTCAACCAAGGGGTTGGACTAAAAGACCTCCAAGGTCCCTTCCAACTCTATTGTTCTATATTCTACGTTGTTTTGTTTCTGATGGCTTTTCCTCCCTGTCCCCAAGAGAAACAGTTTCTTGGTGACAGAAAAGTAACAGTTGTGATAGCACTTCTCACCGAACTAAACTGGAGTTGATCTTCCATTTCGTCATGTGTCTTCTTCATTAGCTTGTAGTTCTAATATGAACAAGAGGCTGCCCTTGTTCTCATCCAGGCTTAATTATATGAAACCGATTGAAGCTTTAGCCAAAAAAAAAAGCCTCAAAAGGAAAATCAAAATGCAATCCATGTTCTAGCCATGTTAATGATGTTAGAGATGGAAGATTCATCTGCGCTAAAACCAGTCTGATTTTGATAGATCACTTAAATATCATCACAATATGAAATAGGAGCTGGTATAAAGAAGGACCTATTACAGCTAAGACATTGTCAATATAAACAAAGAAGCAGGATGAGGCTATTTCACCTTAATCTAATCAGATGGATTCTTCATCAAATGAAGAACAAATGGCCATACAAAACACACACCAGCTCACATCCCACTTCTTCTTCCGTTTATTATTCCTAAAATCAAGTAATAAATTATTATACCTGAGCAGAAGCCGCTCTGAAAAAAGTAATCAAGATTAGCACATTGCTTTTTACACCAAAGAGCAATCACTCCCAGAGCCAAATTCTTCCCAAGTGCATTTATCTTTTGTATAAACTACCCTTTCATCCATAGAGATTTGTAACAAAGCTTCACAAGCTGTAGTTAAGAGCCTTTGCACAGATTCCAACATGGGAGTAGGCCATCCAAAAGAAGCTCATCTGTTTAAATGAACTAAGAACTACAAGGAAGAAAGGTTTATACTCACAGTTAATTTGCTGATCAAATTCTACAAAAAGGTGTTAACCCGGGCTGGAGAAAACTTAGATTCAGTTTTTCTACTGCCCTAAATATGAGAAAAGTGTGTTGTTCAAATTCAGGGGTCCCCAAACTTGGCAGCTTTAAGACTTGTGGACTTCAACTCCCAGAATTCTCCAGCCAGCATACTCTTAAAGCTGCCAAGTTTAAAGACCTCTGCTTTAAACAGAAATGGAATGCCTGCCATAAAAATCAAGAAAAGTCAAAGCTTTAGCTTAAAAAAACCCAGCAATCCTGAGGAACTACAACACAAGCTGAATTGAAGTCCACATAGTTTAAAGTTGCCAAGAAAAGCACTGGACTTGTGATGGTGCTTTTGGGGAATCTATAAGAGGGTTACAGAGGAGTCAAGTTCAAGGTAAAATAGAAAAGGGAAATTCTTCAGGAATAAAGATTGGGATGAATCTGCTTTAACCAATCAGGGGGCTAGAGTTTTAAAGAAGGTGAAACCTGAAACTTATTATGTCAAGATGTGATTGTTTCAGGAAAAGTTGCTTGTAATGCATAGAGATTGGCGAGCTCTGTTTTGGTTTCAGATTCATTTGGAGTTCATCGAAGGGTGAAGAACTGGTTTCACTGGACTTGATCTACAGCATTGCTTTTCAAAATTGAACAATTTAAGATGTATGGATTCAACCCCCAGAATTCCCCAGCCAACTCTATATAACTAAACAGCTTTTTTTTTTTTACTCCAATGGAAACATCCAAGTTAAAACTCTGAACAAATGTATGTACGTGAATTGGCTTTCTATCTATTAATGGAAACCGCAATCAATACCGTTCCATTTGTCGAGCATTACATTTATTTTTCAAAGAACTGAGTTTCTGGACTCCTGTACTTCATTATATATTTTTATTTCTGTTTCACACATACCTTTGGGTTTTTTTCCTCATCTCTGTCCTTTTCCTTGTTTTTATATTAAAGCGTTTTTTTTTAATAAAGGACAAGAAGAAAAATAGATCTCTAAATATTTATTTTCATGCTTTCAAACTTCATGAGCCAAATAACACGAAGCACTTTCATTTTACAATGCAATTTTTTGTATCTCCATGGGACTTGAAGAACCCATTCTGATCAAACCATTATCATTTTTCTAGCATCTCTAGTTTTTCCACTTTTCCTGCTATTACGTAATGTTTTTGTCTCTTGTTTGTTTAGATAATAGGTTCTAAAATTAGTTTCTCAATGACTACCATCTTCCTAATTGACATCCCCTACATTTTTCACTGCATTTTGCCAAAGCTATTCCGGATTTATTTTTATTTTTTTTTGCTACATTACTCCTCATAACTTCATGCAAGGAGATCAGGCTCAACAGGTGTGGTTTTTCGTTTTGTTTTTTGGTTTCTGCCAGCTAATACTACCCTCAGATTGTTAAGAAGAAAACTAATCTAGTTCTCATGATGATAAAGATTTCTCAAAATGTGGGATTTTTTTTCCTGCTCTTTACTGCCTAGAGGAGGTCGACTTTTCAGAACTGCAGTGTATTTGTTTCTGTTCTCTGAACCTCAACCAACTTCTCCCCAAAAAAAGAACTGCTTGTTACTCATATTGGGGTGTCAGCTGTTTCAATCTACAGAAAGGGAGGGAGTACAAATCCAAGGAAGGATGGCATAAATAAAGACATTCAGGGAGTACAAATCCAAGGAAGGATGGCATAAATAAAGACATTCAGGGAGTACAAATCCAAGGAAGAATGGCATAAATAAAGACATTTTCTTTCTTTTAAAAGAAGAAAGAAAAAAGAAGAAATGAAGATAAGGGTCATAAAGGAAAAGATAAAGATTACCCTTGCACATATGTGCTAAACATTCCCAACTCCAGGGGGTGGTGCTCATCTTCGTTTCAAAGCCAAAAAGAAAGCGCTGTCCGAAGATGTCTCCGTGGTCATGTGGCCGGCATGACTCAATGCCAAAGGCGCATGGAACGCTGTTTCCTTCCTATTTTTTTCTACTTGCGTTTTTTACGTGATTTTGAACTGCTAGGTTGACAGAAGCTGGGACAAGTAATGGGAGCTCACCCCATTGCGTGGCACTAGGGATTTGAACCGCTGAACTGCTGACCTTTTGATTGACAAGCTCAGCATCTGAGCCACTGAGCCACCGTGTCCCTATCATAGTTCTCCTTAAAACTTTATCCATTCATTATATGATAAAATGAGCTCTCCTGGGTCAAATTCAGAGGTGGTATTCAGCAAGTTCTGACCATTTCAGGAAAACTGGGAGCGAAAATTTTGAGTAGTTTGGAGAACCAGTAAACACCACCTCTGACTGGCCCCGCCCCCATGTATTCTATGCCTCCCAAGTCCCAGCTGATCGGGAGGAAATGGGGATTTTGCAGTATCCTTCCCCTGCCATGCCCACCAAACCATGCCCACAGAACTGGTGGTAAAAATTTGAATCCCACCACTGGATGAGTTGAGAAACACACACAAAATGTAACTAGCCCAGGAATGTTACAACAGAGTTCTGCTCATGACCTCTTCATCAATAAAATGCTGAGCCATATTGCCTTAGATAAGGGGTTTCCAACCTTGGCAACTTTAAAACTTGTGGATTTCAACTCCCAGTTGAAGTCCATAGGTCTTAAAGTTGCCAAATATGTTAAGCAGTGCTATAAGCTATGAAGTTCAGTGTTGGTCTCTTCCACTACAAATTTATCCGATCCTCTTTGGAAACTAATCCTTGGGATGGCTAACCATACCTTTGCCATATTCTAGCAATATACCTGATGATAATGTTCCTTTTATAAATTCTGGATTGCCAATCATCTAGCTTTATTGGATGACTCCAGATTCTGCTGTTATGAAATGGTTCCTTTGATGTACATGTAAAATTATGCATGTTTCTTTCCTGCCCTCCTTATTTTACCCTCAGAAACTCCACATGTTGTAAGCTTTTCTCATTCAATACTTAATCTGGCCTGCTGATAATTTAAGTATCCCTTTCTGCACCTTGTTTTTAATCCTTTCTCATTAACCTCAGTAATGCAATTCATTATTTTCACTGCATAGGCTGCTTAAATATCCATTTCCTCAATTTTCTATAACTTTTTGCAGTTCTGCTTAATTTAAAGTAATTGCGTAACGTTCAATTCCCTATCAGTTCAAAAGTAATGCTCTCAAACCAGTGTCTTGGGGAACCCCAATGTTTTTACACCCCTCCCAAAGAGCTGCTGATCCAGTTCTACAGAGGAATTATTGAGTCTGTCGTCTGCACTTCTATTACTGTCTGGTTTGGCTCTGCAACCAAACAAGATAAGCACAGACTTCAGAGGATAATTAGAACTGCAGAAAAAAAAATTGCTACCAACCTGCCTTCCACTGAGGACTTGTATACTGCACGAGTCAAAAAGAGGGCTGTGAAAATATCTACAGACCCCTCACATCCTGGACATAAATTGTTTCAACTCCTACCCTCAAAACGAGACTACAGACACTGCACACCAGAACAACTAGACACAAGAACAGTTTTTTTTCTGAACACCATCATTCTGCTAAACAACTAATTCCCACAACACTGTCAAATAATTTACTAAGACTGTATTATTATTATTATTCTCTTCCTTATAGTATCGATTTTACTTATTACTAATAAGTAATATACTTATTACTATAACCATGTTGCTTGTACCTTTCAATTTATATTGTTTTTATTTGTTTCCTAGTACAATTTGATAGCTTATTAATAACCTTGACTATCACTAAGTGTTGTATCTTTTTATTCTCGATGAATGTATTTTATTCTCCTTATGTACACTGAGAGCATATACACCAAAGACAAATTCCTTATGTGTCCAATATAGTTGGACAATTGGCCAATAAAGAATTCTATTCTATTCTATTCTATTCTATTCTATTCTATTCTATTCTATTCTATTCTATTCTCCCTTGTTTCCTACACTTTCGCTACAAGTAGTCCTCGCTTATATGACCACAATTGGACTAGAATTTCCATGGCTAAGCAATGAACTTTGTTAACTGAACCATGCCAAATTTTATGCCATTTTATGTTTTTTGTCATGGTTGTTAAGTGAACCACTTCAGTTGTTAAGTGAATCATTCAGTCATTAAGTGAATTTGACTTCCCCATTGACGTCGCTTGTTGAAAGCCATCTGGGAAGGTCGCAAATGACAATCACATGACCTTGTAATGCAATCATCATCATAAATTCATGATGGCTGCCAAATGCCCAAATTTGAATCACATGACCATGGGGATGCTACGATAGTTGTAAGTGCAAGGACTGGCCATAAGTCACCTTTCAGTCACTAAATGAATGATTGTAAGTTGAGAATTATCTATAGTCATAGTACTGTAAGACTTATTCTATTATCCAGCAACTACTACTTCTGTGAGTAAGATTTCTATGGAGCTAGTTCAGAAAATCCAAACCTGAATATTGTACCAATTACATTTATAAGACATTACACTAGATCTTAGGAAAAAAATATCCTATTTAAATAGAAGCAAGTAAGTACATTAATCCGAATCTGTCTTCTTTTAGTGTTTGTCCTTAAAACCCTGGCCTAGCAGTCCCATTTCATTTTATAAAAAGCTATTCATTTATGAATGTTGTGATTTATCTCCATGAAATAAAGCCAGCACAGCACTGACTGTAGCTAGTTTTAGGTCATATATAAGGGCATGTAGGAATGCTATGCCTAGAACAATAGACCTCTTTGTCAAGGTTCAGTTAGTTTACTGAAAAGATTCAGGCTAACTGCTCTGAACAAGCATCATTATCAACGGACTGTACAAAACCTAAGTGTTTCCTTTATATACAGATTAGTGCCCAAGGAAAGCAGGATCTGATTAGTTATCATTCTGAATTATCATTCTCACTCAAAGCAAGTAAGCAGAAAACAGTGTGATTTCAAAGAAGATGGGGTGGGGAAGCTGCTTATCAAAATTCAGTGTTAAATCTAAAAGAATACTTTTTCATTTATGGGCTTCTGCATGAAGGTTTTAAGCAGAAAAAAAGGCATTTCAAAAGAGGGTTTTTTAAAAAATGTCTACAGCAGTGCTCATTGGAAAAGGATTAACAACAATTTCCTGAAATCTAACTGTATGGCGGCAAGTCTACGCAAACAATACATCACATTCAAAACTGTACTTTTTCTGCAAAAGAAATAAAAAAAATTGCACAGAGCCTACGCATTTCTGCTTCCTTCTCCATTTTTTTAGAGTGATATTTTCTCCACCTGGAGAATAGACAAGAGCAGCACAAAAGCTGAGCCAGGATCATGTGAGTTAATATGCTATGGCTGCCCTACAGAAAATGTCACAGGGAGGGGGGTTCATTTTTCTTGCCATTCTCTCTGAAATTCCGGCCGTTTGAACAACCTACACTGAATGATCCTTGCTTTCCATCTTGGTAAATGCCGTGTCTTGGAATAACCATGCAATACTTTATAAAACAAAAGTGTAATCTATCCTCAGAGGGATCAACAGAACAGGGGGATGAAAATTAATTATTGTATTTGGCAGGAGCCATTTACTTGATCCTAGTTAATAGCCCCAGTAGCTTCTCTCCAACTGATACAAAATAGCTCAATTAAGCATGTTGCAGGAATTGGATTGATGCACTCTTCAAAGGTTAAGGGACCTCATTTTGAATGCTCTTTTCCTGATATTACTGACCTCAAAGGTTAAGCTAATAAATCTGCTTTATGAGAATCATGTCTGTCTTGTTTAGGCAAGCTGACTGATTGTGACAAAGAGATACACAAATACACAACATGCACACAATCCCCCAGTTCTGACAAGCAAAAGAATGCAGGGGGAAAGGGAAGTAACATTTAACACTTCTTGTTATGTTGACCACCCTATCATATTTATTCTTTTGAACACCAAATCCAAGAAGGATACAGATAAATTGGAATGGAATCACAGCCCTCACAAGCTCCATTTCACTGGCAGAGGGTTGCAGGAAGCCATGGCAGGTGAAAACGGAACTTGAGAGTCTGTTTCCTCCAACAGAGTACTCACACCACCCCAGGTGCCCCCCCCCGACAGAAGTGACATTAAGCTGGTCACGCCCACTCTGGCCGTGCGCACCCTGGTGCGGCCCTCAATGAAATCAAGTTGGACACCCCAATCTATCCCATGCGAGGTGCTAAATCTGGACAGCTGCTTCCACCTCCAAATTGTATGACAACCAATCCTATCTCTTGGATCAACAGTTTTCTACAAAATATTCCCAAACCTGGCTGCCCAAACCTGCACACTGCTATTCTATGTGGGCAGGGGCAGGGAAGTGATATCTGGGAGAAGAGAGAAGAAATGATATTTAGAAAGTATGGATAACACCACACATGGACCATTTCAACAAGAATGCAAAACGCTGGGTACCTAATTAATCTCTGCCAAGACTGCTTTAAAAATGGGTGGAGACCAGGGGTGCTATTCAGCAGGTTCCTACAGGTTCTGACGAATTGGTAGCGGAAATTTTGAGTAGTTCAGGGAACCGGCAAATACCACCTCTGGCTGACCCCAGAGTGGGGTGGAGTGGGGTGGGAATGGAGATTTTGCAATATCCTTTCCCCAGGAATGGGAAGGGAATGGGGATTTTGCAGTATCCTTTCCCTGCCGTGCCCACCAAGCCACACCCACCAAGTCACACCACGCCCACAGAACCGGTAGTAAAAAAATTATAAACTTGTTGTAAAAATCAGCATTTTGTCTGCCTGTGATGAAGTAATCGCAGCTATGAAACCTTTCACACAACATAGAGAAGTTTCCCTGAGCAAATTGTGTCTGAAGGAGCCAGCAGGTGTGTGTTTATTAGCTCTGGGCCCTTGAAAGATGATATATTTGCTGTGGGAAATAAAAGTTGACAAGCTTGGAGAAGAAGTTGGCTTTTATTTCAAACACTCGTACATGCATATGAGCTTCAGGCTGCATCTCCTCAACAATCCCTAGCTCATTATGAACTATTTAAGAGATTTCTCTATGCTACTGTAGGCACTTCAACAAATGCCTGCCCTTTCATGTGAATCTCAACTTGGCACCGAACTTCCTTTTTTCCCCCAACAGGTATTTAGCCTTATTTAAAAACAAAACTCTTCTTCTAGCAGTATCAAAAAACAACAAAAAATAACCAAGATTCTGTCTTTATCACTGGGATTTGGTTACCAAGGCAATCAATCCCCAGTGATGTCAGCTGGTTGACAGAATGATGTATTATTGAGTTTCCTACCACCACTAAAAAAAAGGTATTTAAAAAGTGCTGTTCATCATATTTTGACTGATGCATCTCATTTTAAACACTTTCTTTTCTGCTCCTTGTTGAAAGAACTGGACGTAAAAGCTATTATTTATTATTACTAGAAGAATGAGGAAGAATGGAAAAAAGACTCTCACCGATACACTAACATCCTAAGGGGTACAAGTTTCTAAATGGGTCTTTGATACTATAAACAAAATCTGACATGGGCTGATTTGAGGAGCTATTTAGATGGGAATCTCTGCTCTTGACAGAAAATGCAAGAAGGAAAGGAAGTGGAAACCCGGCAGCTAGGAAAGAATAACAGAACAACAGAGATGGAAGGGACCTTGGAGGTCTTCTAGTCCCTGTTTGACCAAGGGGTTGCCCTTGCTCAAGCAGGAGACCCTATATCCGTGATGGAGAACCTATGGCATGCATGCCGGAGGTGGCAATCAGAGCTCTCTCTGTGGGCACACGCACCATCACCAGCTGCTCTTCTGGTTTCTGGCACACCAGCCACCTGGTCTTTGTGCGCATTGGAGCACCAGAAACCTGAAGACCAGCCAGCCAGCACACATGCATGTGCTGGAAACCCAAAGACCAGGTGGCCGGCGCATGCATGCACACTGGCCAGTTGGTCTTCGGGTTTCCGGCGCTTGTGCATGCATGTTCTGGTTTGAATACTCAGTTCCAAAAAGGTTCACCCTCACTGCCCTATACCATTGCAGACAAATGGCTGCCCAGTCTCTTCTTAAAAGCCTCCAGTGATAGAACACCCATATTTTCTGGAGGCAAGTTGTTCCACTGATTAATTGTTCTCATTGTCAATAAATTTGTCCTTAATTCTAGGTTGCTTCTCTCCTTGATTGGTTTCCATTCATTGCTTCTTCTTCTGCCCTCAAGTGCTTTGGAGAATAGCTTGATTCCCTCTTCTTTGTGGCAGCCTCTGAGATATTGGAACACTGCTATCATGTCTCCCCTAGTCCTAGAGATTATTAACCCCTACAGATTGTTGGATTCTAAAGCCAACAGTTCTTGCTTTCCCATTCCCTTTCTCCAACAAGTATATACAAGTATGTACAACAGCCATGATGGCACAGTGGTTAGAATGCAGTACTGCAGGCTAACTTTCTGCTCACTCCTGGAGCTCAATTCTGAATGGCTCAAGGTTGACTCAGCCTTCCATCCTTCCCAGGTCGGTAAATTGAGGACCCAGATTGTTGGGGGCAACAGGCTGACTCTGTAAAATGCTTAGAGAGGGCTGTAAAGCACTATAAAGTGGTATATAAGTCTAAGTGCTATTGTTATTGCTATATAGAAAGAATGGATCTGATAGAACGGATCATTACCTGACCTCCAGGGCTAAAAATATCTATTGGATATTCCTTTTAGCCATGATGTATTCTATGTGTTGTCACTGTTTTTCAATCTGTAAAAAAATATTTCTACACACAAGTAATTAATCCCCATTTCCAAGTATGAGAAATGGAAGGTACCAAGGATAAGGCTGACTTTATCATGGCATAGCACACATTTTCTTGCTCAAAGTCAAGTTGGTTGTCTTTTTCACAGCCACTTCTTTTTATAGTTAAATTTGTTCACTGAACTGAGTATACTTTTCCTTGAAACTTTTCTACACACTATATTGTTGGTCTTTGACTGCTCATACCCCATATGGTGGCTTTTAAAAGCTTTGTGAAATGCTTACCAAGCATCCTGTGTAATTAAAGTATTTTACATCTTGAAAAATATCGCTCCCCTCTTCTTATTATTACTATCGACACTTAGGAAACTAATGTAGACTTGGTTCCTGGAGAGAGATTTCGAAGAGCTATTGTTGCTTTGCATTACCTAAAGCAATAAAGTTCCAGTTTAGATATTGTCACCCAGTTGCTTTGGAGAGCACAATAATGGCAAGCAAAGAAGGTATGAAATGGCACCCTTTGTAGGGCTGAGCAACTGCCCTAAAATCAGTCAACATTCCCCACTGACTTCTCTTGAATGCTGGAGCAAAATAAAAAAAAATTGGATTGTGCACCATTGTCTACACTAAGAAATGTCATTCCAAGAATTATCTTAATGCAATTGCAATCCTCTTTTTCCTAGATGATCAGAAAAGCAAATAGGAAATGTCAGATTGTCTTGCAATGAATGTTTTGAGATAGAGCAGAATAGAAAATTTTCTCGGAGGTCACCTACTGTAGCTGCCTTCAAAGGCTGTTGAAGGAAGAGCCATGGAGAGTCACCTTGTAGCTGAGATGGGAAGCATAAAATTTAATAAATAATAAATTAAAGCAACATACCACTCCTCATTCAATGCAAAGGCAGCATTGACTCTGTTTTGCCAAGGCAGATCCATGCTCATTTCACACCATTTCAAAGGCCATTAAATTATCCGAGTACTGGCAGAAACTCTATGAAGAATCTACCTCTTGTATGGCATTACAAGAAAATAAAATCTATTCTCTGCAAATATATATATATATATATATGCTCCATTAGATCACCTAATTCCATTTGCCTGGGGCAGATATCTTCAATATCAACCATCCTTAACACTGTGTCATTCATCCCCTGTTGCTGAAAAGCTATCAAAAATATTTTTCAAAAAAATTCCCCAAACTAGTAATCCTATTTATTCAGGTTTATCTTGCTGAATAACTAAAACTTTAGCTGATTATCTGGTTGACGGGGCTGACAAAAGCTGGCTGTTGTAATTTCCCAGGCATCAACTCCCGCCAAACCTCTTGAGGGGCAGCAATAGATCCCAATGATTAAGTGACATTGCATTTTTGAAGGAAAAGATACTGTGAAAGAAATTGTCAAAAAATGCCTTTTACTGAATTTAAGTGTGTGCATTCCTGGACTCAACACTCTTTGTTATCAGAGCTGGTCTGAGCTGCTTTAACACAGATTTTAAACAATGAAATGGGAAGAAATCCAATGCCCGTGGAAAACAGAACTTCAAATGAAGCTTTTCAAAGTAACCCTTCCCTTCTAATTAGGAGTGTGGTGTTAAATTATCAGAAAGATGCCATTATATAACATGTTAGATGATTTCCCAACATTAATAAGCATAATTTTTAGAGGGTTTACAAGGCACATCAAACAAAACACTTGTGAATCATAAACTTTTTTTCATAAAATGGGGGAAAAATGACCGTCTGTTTAGAGAACAATCAACAAAAATCAGAATATTTTTTCTACATACAACTCCACTCAGTTCAGCTATGTCAATTAAAATGAGAGGGTTTTTTTCTTAAAAAATTCCCTACACAATCAAGATTACTGAAGTCAGAAATGATTACTCAGTGCAACATGCTATATGCCTTTCATCTATTTTTATTTATTAAATTTGTATGCCATCAATCTCCTCTACAAGGAAATTCTAGTTGTTTACAGCAGGGGTGTCAAACTCAAGGCCTGCAGGCCATATCCGGGCCACAATGAGGCCGTATCCGGCCCACATGGCCACCCTGGAAAATGTAGGGTCTGGCCAGTGGTGGGATTCATGTAATTTAACAACCGGTTCTCTGCCCTAATGATTTCTTTCAACAACCAGTTTGGCAAACTGCTCAGAAAGTTAACAACCGGTTCTCCGGAAGTGGCGCGAACTGGCTGAATCCCACCACTGGGTCTGGCCCACGTCACTTCGGTGTGGCCCACACCATCCCGGCATGCGTGTGTGCACATGCACAGGCCCAGTTCTCCATCACCACATACAGGGCAAGAAAAGTAGTCTGTGGGGCTACAGTAAAAAAAATAGTTCAGACCTTCCAACCTCATGAGATCTTTTTTTTTTCATGAGAAATTGGAAGGTTATTAAATTTTTTACCATAGTCCCACAGACAACTTTTCTTGCTCTGCACGTGGCGGTGATGAAGGGAGCTGGAAAGCAGGTTAGTGAAGGAATGTGGCTGTCCTGGGGGGTGGGAGCACGAGGGTTTGGCCTGGGTGGCCTGGGTGAAGGGCCCTCGGGTAAGCCTGGTGGGTGGGACAACTCCACACCCCCTGCCTTGCTTCGTCTTCCAACCCCCCTCGCCTCACTTTGTTCTTCTTCTTCATTCTTTGCCACTTCTCCTTGCTCGCCACCATAATGGAGCAGGAGGCTGAGCAACGCATGGTGTGGCGGCCATAGAGCAAGGTGGGGAGAGGTTGAGGACAAAGCAAGGTGGGGGGCGGAGCTTCCCCCCACACCTTGCACTGGCTTACCTGAACGCCCCGCCATCCAGGCACTGAAGTGCCGCAACTGCTGCTGCAGCAAGACAGAGAACAAGAAAACTCTCCAGTCTCTCTGTGTGTATGTATGTGTGTATGTGTATAAGAGAGACAGAATGAGCCGTGCTTCCACTGGGGCACCCAAGCTGCTGGTGGGGTTGACAGGAGCCATCTGAGTGGCCATGATCCCCTCCTCCCCAGCCAGCCAGCTCTGCTTGATCTCGTCATTCTTCTCCTCATCCTCCCCACTCAAGAAGCAGCATAGCAATCTGGCCAAGAAGAGCGAGTCTGACAGGAGCAGTGGGAGCTAGCCAAGCCCATGTTGGCCACGCCTGCCCCGGCCACACTCATCCAGTCCCTCCAAAGTCAGCCACAACCCTGACGTAGCCCTCAATGAAATTGAGTTTGACACCTCTGGCTTACAGATTATATCCAAATAACAAATTGAAACCAATTTCAGATGTTTGAAAGAAAGTGTTTTGAGTGTTCAAATGTAATTGTACATAATATGAAGAACCCAGCACTGATGAAATATAGTTCACGCATGTGATTTAAAGCCGCTTTTCAGAATCAATTGAAAAAGGTGATATGATCATTATGTCTTTCAGCAACCTTCTTAAAGCACCTGTGTCTTTTCCTTGGAACAAGAGCATGACAAAAGATGTAGCTGCTTTAAGAAGCTGCAACCCATGCTACATGAGTGCCCACCAACCCTGATCCACCTTTTTTTCTAATCTAATATAATTTGCATTGTTCTATATTAATTTTTCATAAGCTGAAGGTCACAACTTTGTCTAGGTTGACTTGTTGAACTTCTAACTGGAGGATATATTTCATGCCACAGGTGAGGAACCACTTACCTACAGGAAAAAAATACCATGTTCCTGCCACATAAACTTCAATTTAAAGAAAAGAGCAGATTAAATTGATCACAAAATAATAATGATACTGATACTCTGAATTTTCCAGAAATGAAGATTCGGTCATGAAGTCTCCCAGGTACAGAGTCCAATGTTATCTCCCCCCCCCCTGAGATATTTATCTAAAGGGACTTAGAGCAGGGCTTAGATATCACTGGAGTCCCACAACCACATATTACAGAGTGGTGTGACCAAGTTGTCAGAGTGGTCAGCTAGTTCCTACCCAATCAATTGAAAGTGACTGTTGTAAAAACTTCTCAGTTGCAATGAATGGCTGTGAAAGTTGGACCATAAGAAAGGCTGAGCGCCAAAGAATTGAGGCCTTTGAACTCTGGTGCTGGAGAAGACTCCTGTGAGTCCCTTGGACTGCAAGGTGATCAAACCGGTCAGTCCTAGAGGAGATCAACCTGACTGCTCTTTAGAAGGCCAGATCCTGAAGAGGAAACTCAAATACTTTGGCTACCTAATGAGAAGGAAGGACTCACTGGAGAAGAGCTTAATGCTGGGAACAGTTGAGGGCTAAAGAAGAAGGGGACGGCAGAGAACGAGGTGGCTGGATGGAGACACTGAAGCAGTTGGCATGAGCTTAAATGGACTCCAGAGGATGATAGAGGACAGGAAGGCCTGGAGGAATGTTGTCCATGGGGTCGCGATGGGTCGGACACGACTTTGCAACTAACAACATTGTAAAAACAAAGAAAGACAGAAGAGAAGAGAAAGGGGAAAAACTAGAAGACAGTTTGAACATGGTTTCTATAAAATAGGCTTCCTCCTGAACCATCACAGTTGCCAAATTTATTTTCATTATGGCTTCCTAGCTTTCTTCTTTAAATATTATTAAGGACCCCTCTGTGTTTAAATAGACCTAATAAAACTAGCTAGAGTGTCACTCTATTTTTCTCAATGCTGCTCATCCCATTCTGAAAACCAAAAAGAGATGGTATAGTTATAAAGCATTTGCTCAGATATACAATCTATTCCTTATGTATACAATATATTGATCATATTAACAAGCCTATTTTCACATCCATTCCACACAAACCAGTGATGGATAGAACATGTCACAAACGGGCCACAGGACTAAAGTAAATTAACAGTAAGTGCAATTGCAACCACTTCAGTATCCATGAAACATTCAGCAAAGTTCTTGTATTTGTTTCAGCTCTTGTGTGCAGAAAAATCACAATCAAATCAAATTAAACAAAAAAAAACCTTTTATAAAAAAATTATCCCCTCGAATTAAAGTTTTTAAACAGATACTTGATATCGAACAATGCTAAATACGGAAAGATGCTCAAAATAGATAAAGAGAAATAGATAAGAGTTGCTTGCCAAGAAAATTCTTGCTGCAGAATAGAATAGTCTCTAATTCCTTTTTTGTAAATCATGATTAACACACACACTCACACACATCACACGGCCTTCAAAACAAAACAGAATTGAGGAAAGAAACTGTGCCTTCAAACAAGAAAAAAACAACAGAACAATAGCAATGTAATGCTACTATTCTCCTAAGAAAAAATGCCAGTTTTGCAAGTACTTTTTGTGGTCTGCCCAAAAAATTACAGCAAATCTGAAATTAGAAAAATAATAAAAAATATTTTAGACCCTTATAATCTGCAGAAGTTGTGAAGCTTCGGTTTTGTGCAGAGCTGGATTCTCTTTTCAACATCCAAGCAATAAATGCAAAATAAAAAAGAAATTTTCTTAATCTAGGCATCTTCACAACAGTATTACAAAATGCAGAAATTCTGCTCTTTTAATAAAAGTTTTGTTTTATTACTTTCATGCATAGATCTTCCTTATGGTGGTATCTACTACCAAGCTTATGCAATTTCTAAATTAGAGACTCAAGTACTCTAATAAAATACAGATGAAATACTGATTTAATTTTTTATGATAAAGCACCTGAAAACTCAACACCATCTCTGGAATTAAATATTTTGATGAAAGCTAATTATCTATTGAGGTCCTAACATGCGACATTAAATATACTCTTTGAAACCATACAGGATTCTTTTAAATACATAATTTAAAAAACTGCACACTTTGCAAATAGTGGTTAAAAAAAATAGTGTGCTACATAGGCAACTTTGGAGCATCTTATCTCATATAGAAATTTGTTCTTGCAGGGCAAATATTTTTTTAAGGGTTAAAAAAAAGAAATGGGAAATTATTAATTTGTTAAATTAAATAAATCACTTTTTAGAATTAGAATAGAATAGAATAACAGAGTTGGAAGGAACCTTGAAGGTCTTCTAGTCCAACCCCCTGCTTAGACAGGAAACCCTATACCATTTCAGACAAATGGCTATCCAAAATTTTCTTTAAAATTTCCAGTGTTGGAGCATTCACAACTTTTGTAGGCAAGTTGTTCCACTGATTAATTGCTCTGACTGTCAGGACATTTCTCCTTAGTTTTAAGTTGCTTCTCTCCTTGATTAGTTTCCACCCACTGCTTCTACCTCAGGTGTTCTGGAGAATAGCTTGACTCCCTCTTCTTTGTGTCAGTCCCTGAGATGTTGGAACACTGCTGTCCTGTCTCCCCTAGTCCTTTTTTTCATTAAACTAGACATACCCAGTTATACTGGGATATACCCTATAATCCAAATTCAAGTTGGGCTTCCCTAAAGTTGCCTGTCATTTTTAAAACTCCTCAATTTATTTAATGTCACATTAATGATTGTTCAAATTCACAAGTGAGGAAGAACAAAGTTCTCATCAAAAGATATCCCATTTATTTAAGGGAATGATAGCTTTTCTAATGAGTTGTCAGAATGATTTTATTGATTATTAAGACAGTTTCATAAGCTAAAGCCTACAAATGCTATTTTCTGAAATATTAGAAAGGCTGCAAATACTTAATTATATTTCTTATTTCAAAACTGCTCGTCTCCTTCATATGTTATGCTGCATCCTGTTTTAATAAGAAGGGAAAAGTATAGATATTATTTAGACTTATACATTATTCTTCCAAAGTTGAGAGGGGGAGAACAAAAAGCCAGATCTGTAGAAATAAGCACAGCCCACCTTGAAATCAACCAAGTTGATTACCCTGGCTCTTTAAAGGGGAAGATTATACAATCATAAAGCACACAACCCATATTTACACACTGGAGAAGGATCAGAAGCATTAGTTCTCATTTTCAACAATCCATGTTCCACTTCAACTAGGAATTGTGGCCTACTTCTACTATGGCTTGCCTGAACAAGCCAACTTTGAGGTTTTCCTTGTTATTCCAACAGTCCATTTGATTCAGGCTATCTTTGGTCAGAAAATAGACTCTGATATTTTCCTACCAGCTCAATTCATCAAGGGGGTTGAGAATTGACCAACCTTCCCTGCTGCTGATCATCTTCCAGTGACCTTCTCTGATTCTCTATTCTATTGTATTCTGTTTAAAATATTTGTATGCTATTTCCTATGCTAAAAGAAAACCTTCCATGCAATTAGCATTAAAACAAGAATTTACAGTTAAAAATGAACATTAAAATAGCCTATAAATCATTTAGGCATAAAACAATAAAGCAATAGCAAAGATAAAACAGATAGAGAAGCACAAACATCTCAGCAGCTATGTTGCTGTTGTTGTTAGACCTGGAAGAAGAAAAATATCTTTGATGCAAAAGAGATAATTAAAAATTTGCCAGGCGTAACTCCAAGTTAGGGAGCCATCCTTGAATAGATCTGCTTCAGGGTAGTTACTTGGCACAATTCAGGTGAAAGCACCCAGTGACCTCTCAAATGAAGGATAGGTAGGAAATTCCTTCAGAATCCATAATTTCATAGGGCTTCAGACCATCTTGAACTAAGGATTAATTAATTGGGAGTCAGTGAAATTCAGAAAGAACTGATATGTTGAGAGTTTGTTTGTTTGTTTTTTGCCATATCCCAGTCAGGACACTTGACACAGTATGGTCCATTTCTGTCTTCTTCTTAATTCAGCCCCTCTGCATTTCTAGTCAGTTGCCTCAGCCCAAAAGGGGGGCAGAGGTCGACCGCGAGGCACCTTACTTGTGGGGTGCCGCAGGGGTCGATTCTCTCGCCCCTCCTGTTCAACATCTATATGAAGCCGTTGGGTGAGATCATCAGTGGCTTCGGGGTGAGATATCAGCTGTACGCTGACGACACTCAGCTGTACTTTTCCACCCCGGGCCACCCCAACGAAGCTGTCGAAGTGCTGTCCCGGTGTTTGGAAGCCGTATGGGTCTGGATGGGGAGGAACAGGCTCAAGCTCAATCCCTCCAAGACGGAGTGGCTGTGGATGCCGGCACCCCGATACAGTCAGCTGCAGCTGACTGTCGGGGGCGAGTTATTGGCCCCAAGGGAAAGGGTGCACAACTTGGGTGTTCTCCTGGATGCACGGCTGTCGTTTGAAGATCATTTGACGGCCGTCTCCAGGAGAGCCTTTCACCAGGTTCGCCTGGTTCGCCAGTAGCGCCCCTTCCTCGATCGGGATGCCTTATGCACAGTCACTCATGCTCTCGTTACCTCTCGCCTGGATTATTGCAATGCTCTCTACATGGGGCTCCCCTTGAGGTGCACTCGGAGACTTCAGTTGGTCCAGAATGCAGCTGCGCGGGTGATAGAGGGAGTTCCACGTACCTCCCATGTAACACCTCTCCTGCGCAGACTGCACTGGCTACCTGTTGCCTTTCGGGTGCATTTCAAGGTTTTGGTTACCACCTTCAAAGCGCTCCATGGCTTGGGGCCTGGGTACTTATGGGACCACCTGCTGTTACCTCATACCTCCCACCAACCCATACGCTCACATAGAGAGGGACTTCTCAGGGTGCCGTCCGCCAAACAATGTCGGCTGGCGGCCCCCAGGGGAAGATCCTTCTCTGTGGGGGCTCCTACTCTCTGGAATGAACTTCCCCCTGGTTTACGCCAAATACCTGACCTTTGGACCTTTCGCCGCGAATTGAAAACACATTTGTTTATTCGCGCGGGGCTGGCTTACGTTTTTTTTAAACTGCTTAAATTTTTTAAATTCTAAATTCTATTTATGTTTTAAATTGGGGTTTTTAGATTTTAAATTTTAATTTTTCGGCCAATTGTATAATAAGTTTCTTAATTTAGTTTTTAATTGTACATTGTTTATGTTTTATCCTAGCTGTACACCGCCCTGAATCCTTCGGGAGAAGGGCGGTCTAGAAATCCAATAAGTAATAATAATAATAATAATAATAATAATAATAATAATAATAATAATAATAATAATAATAATAATAATAATAATAATAATAAAATAAAAATAAAAATAAATAAAAAATAAAAATCTCATTTCTCCAGCTCAAATCCATTCACTTCAATCGGCTTTTCTGTAACTGCTGTAGGCTAGAAACTCCCCTATTTTCTCTCTGTCTCTCCAACTCATTACGTTCAACTTTGAACCATGATTTATGGACCTCTTCCTGCCCTGATTCAGATGCTACTTGGGTAGACACAACTTCAAACACTCTTAGCATAGCACATTAAAGGTAGGTTATCTGCTGGACAAGACAATAACATGCTCTTTATTGCGTTCTGCACAGCTTCACCCAACTCTCAGTGAGCCGAAGCCATCAGCAAACATACTCAACACTGACAAAAGCAATAAACAGAGCCTCCTTCTATTCGCCTGATGAACACTATTATATCTTCTTCCTACTTTACACAGGATGCTAGAATCTGAAATTACGACTAAGGTCCACCATCCAACCCATCTGCAAAACAACAAGTGAAGGTAGCATGATGTTACTCACAGGTGATTGACACACAAATCCCAGTATGGGAATCATTGTGCACAATAATGGGGCTTCCTATGATCAAACTGACTGAGATAATGTATGAGAATAACAAAATCATGGTGTGAAATGCAGCTATTTTGACATGATTGAAAATGTTTGAAGGTTTTTTGCCTCAGCCTCTGGCATTTAAATGCTTCCAGTGATTAGATTGATCCAGGCTTGGTTTGCTCCATCAGTAAGAGAATCTCTTTTTTCCCACCACAGGAATATGTGCAGAAGAGACAGGAAACAGGAGAAGTATGAGGCTGCAAAGCCAAGAAGGTGGTGGAAAACTGCCAGCTAGGCTGGAAGGAGGAATCAAGCAAGAACCGAGCCTGGAGTCATTGTACAGCTGCAAGTGGCATAAACTTGACTTGACCCTAAGATCCGTGAAACCTTATCTGGTCATTTCCAGGAAAAAGCGAACAGTCTGGGGATATTCTTGTAATATAGGTGATAGACAATAAAGTTATTGGTTTTAGCTGATCACAAGTGGCTCTGGCGGTTTCAAATGACATAAGATGCAACAGGCTGCAGCAACCCACTTTATCTTGAAGAAGTCGAAACTAAAATTTACCCCCACAGAAAATTTTCCTTGCTTAGTTTATTGCTCACCCACCATACAAAATAATGCTTGGTTTCTTGGTTTGCATGTAGCTGAAGAAGAGAGAAGAATTGGATTAGAAAGAAAAATTTAACGATTAGATTAAAATCTGCCAAAGCTAAGCAAGTGATCTGCCTCTGAAATTGACTTGAGTGCAGTATTACAAACCAGCTACCTCCTAATTTCTCTCTTCTTTGCCCTGCCTCCCACATTTAAATCTTTCCTATAAAGATGCATGTACTAGATTATTTTTAGTATCACTTCTGGGAATTTTCATGTCTAATTTACATTACTTATTTCCTATAGAATTTACATATCAGTTTTTCAAAAAATCAAAAATGTGTCTTTCATTCATTTGTTCTCCTCTAAAATCCAAGGAAAGTAAATGAGGTTAAAGCCCTCCAGACCAAAAGCTCCCAAATCTTCAGTATTATCCCAGAAGGGAGGGGAAATTTCAGGTGGTCCCTGCCAGATTCACAGAAGAAACTCAGTGGGGAAGCTGGCAGGAAGTTTTTATTTATTTATTTATTTTATTTATTAATAGCTCAGGCTGTTAAGAAGCCTGTTACTAGAACACAGTAGCCTGCAATTACTGCAGGTTCAAGCCCGGCCCAAGGTTGACTCAGCCTTCCATCCTTTATAAGGTAGGTAAAATGAGGACCCAGATTGTTGGGGGGGGCAATAAATTGACTTTGTAAAAAAATATACAAATAGAATGAGACTATTGTCTTATACACTGTAAGCCGCCCTGAGTCTTCAGAGAAGGGCGGGATATAAATGTAAAAAAAATAAATATCCCGCCCTTCTCCGAAGACTCAGGGTGGCTTACAGCGTGTAAGGCAATAGTCTCATTCTATTTGTATATTTACAAAGTCAACTCATTGCCCCCCCCAACAATCTGGGTCCTCATTTTACCTACCTTATAAAGGATGGAAGGCTGAGTCAACCTTGGACCTGGTGGGATTAGAACCTGCAGTAATTGCAGGCAGCTGTGTTTTAATAACAGGCTTCTTACAGCCTGAGCCACACCACGGCCCTTGAGTCAGAAATCATCCACTGCTTTTTTGCCCTTGAGTCTCCATTTAAGTAAAGAATATCTATGAAGCAATTTTCCAACTGGTTCTATAGTTTAATCTTACATTTGATGTTTAAAGTAATAGGTTGTTACGTACATAGGTATGTAAGCAAATCAGGAAAACGGCAGTTATGGAATCACTTCAGGGGTGAAATCTAAAAATTTCCCCTACCGCTTCTGTGGGCGTGGCTTAATTGGTGGGCGTGGCTTGGTGGTCAGATGGCTGGGTGGGCGTGGCCAATAACAATAAATAATAAAAATAATTAACGAAGTATAAAAAAACAATAAGAGGTACCAAAAACCAACTTTCACACTTTACATACACACAACACAACACAACTGACTCACACACAATGTAAAAGCAGCTGCACTTCACACTTCACATAGCCACAAAAAGCTCAAAAACCAACTTTCACACTTTACACACACACAACACAACAGAATCATCAGTGCTTGGAATACTTTACCTGACTCTGTGGTCTCTTCCCATAATCCTAAAAGTTTTATCCAAAAACTTTCTACTATTGACCTCACCCCATTCCTAAGAGGACCATAAGGGGCGTGCATAAGCGCACAAACGTGCCTACCGTTCCTGTCCTATTGTTTTTTTTCTTTTCTTCTTCCTATATATATGCTTATACCTCCTTATATTTACTCATATATGTGTTTATATACTATATAATCTTTTTGTATGATACCTACATATATTGTTGTGACAAAATAAATAAATAAATAAAATAAATAAACAACACAACACAACTCACACACACACAAAATACCACATACAGCTTTCTGAGTTTTTGTGTGTTTGTGTAGTTAGAGTGAAACACTACAGAAACACACCAAATCTCAGAAAGCTGCACAAATATTTTATTTTATTATTAAGGTTTGTGGACTTCAATTCCCAGAGTTCCTCAGCCAGCAAAGCCAGCCAGCATTAATCACTCAGTGATGAAATAGATTAGCGAAGTTAGATTAGTTCTGTCTGGTGCTGAAAATGAAACTGGAGCTTTCCAGCTGGGAAAAAAGCCATGAGGTTGATCAGTAATCAGATAAGTGTCTTAGACTCTCTTAAAAGGAGGTTTTCTACATGTTTTCTAAGGTTCTGCTAATGAGGAACTTTTTTAAGGTTCTGCTAATGAGGAACTCAGGTGAGATCCCCAGAGTAGCCTTTAAATTTTTTTTTTAAGTTTAAAGGCTCTGCCGATCTCAGCTGAGGGGCGGGATCCTCAAAGGCTTTTTTTTACTTTTAAAGGCATGTTTTGGCTGAAGCAAAACCTTCTTTTAAAAGTTAAAAAAAAACCTGTGCTGATGGTGGGGCTCAGCAGAGGCAGGGGGCGGGGCCGGGGATTTTTGCTACCGGTCCTCCGAACCAACAGCCGCCATCACTACTGGATCGCACGAGCCAGTCCGATCCGGGAGCATTTCACCCCTGAATCACTTCCATCTCAAATTGGGGTTTGATATTTTTTCAAGTGGGATCTTTTAGCCACAGTCCCTTCCTATCCTTTTCACCAAGCTTGTAATGCCTTGATCATCTGATATAATAATAATAACCTTTATTGTCACTGCACAACATACGTAGAATGAGATTGGTGGAGCTCCCTCAGTGCACCTCCTCCCCAACACAATACAACTCACAGACAAGACAGAAAATCCCTAACCCAATAAATCATACTAACAAACACCCAGTCCTATTGCACCAGTGTGAACATGTTACACGTTGGTCCTGAAAGTCCATTGTACTATGTAATTACATTATTTTGCATTCAGGAGTCTGACAGCCCACGGATAAAAACTGTTATTCAGCCTGTTTGTGTGGCTGGCTATGCTTCTATATCTCCTTCTTGATGGTAGGAGGGTAAAGAAGTGCTGACCAGGATGTGACTCATCCCTGTTCATACTAGTATATAAATGAGCACTTTTCTTTGCACATAATGTTGCACAAGCACCTAACCTGAGAGCAAAAAATATCTACAATGGTGTTCGTTCAAATCTGGAATTAGCCAGCTGTGGTTTGGAAGGCCACACGATAGCTAACAATTGTGTTAGCGCCTTAAGGGCAAAAACAGCAATATAAAAACACAGGAGTAAATTTCAACCTGGTACTGAATGAGGATATTGGTTCCCAGAGTTCAGAAGCCGTTTTGATGTGAATAAGAATCACCTCCCATTATTATCAAGATGAGATATTTTGCAGCTGACTTGCTAACTGAGAAGATTAAGAAAACCCACTTTTGGGAGAGGATGACAAACATCGTTAAGATCTTCAGGATATTTTAGGTTTTTTAAGGAATCATTGGTCTTCATATTTTCCATTTGTCACAAATGATCTTTCTCATTTGATCTTCCCCTCTCCTGTAATGGAACCCTGTTTGGGACCAGTTCAAGTTCTAACCATTGCCACATTTAGTAAAGAAAAAAAACAAGTTGTGGTGAACTCTGCATGTCTCCTATGTCTCATAGTTCATAGTTCAGAACTCTGCATGTCACCAACTCAGGAAGCTCAAACTGCCCAAGGAGCTGCTGATCCAGTTCTACAGAGGAATTATTGAGTCTGTCATTTGCACCTCTATAACTGTCTGGTTTGGTTCTGCAACCAACCAAGACAAACACAGACTTCAGAGGATAATTAGAACTGCAGAAAAAACAATGGCTACCAAACTGCCTTTCATTGAGGACCCGTATACTGCACGAGTCAAAAAGAGGACTGTGAAAATATTTACAGACTCCTCACATCCTGGACATAAACTGTTTCAACTCCTACCCTCAAAATGATGCTATAGAGCTCAAAACGATATACCCTCAAAACGATGCACACCAGAACAATTAGACACAAGGACAGTTTTTTCCCAAACGCCATCACTCTGCTAAACAAATAATTCCCTCTAACTATAAAACTATTAACTAACTCTGCATTACTATTACTATTAATTTTCTCATCATTCTTATCACCCATCTCCTCCCACTTATGACTGTATGACTGTAATTTGTTGCCATATCCTTATGATTGATATTGGTTCCTAGTATAATTTGATTACTTATTTGTACCCTATGACTATCATTAAGTGTTGTATGTTGTATGATTCTTGATCAATGTATCTTTTCTTTTTATGTACACTGAGAGCATATGCATCAAAGACAAATTCCTTGTGTGTCCAATCACACTTGGCCAATAAAGAATTCTATCTGTCTATGAGCCCGGCTTTTGCCTTTTTGGGCCTGCTTTTCTGAAGAATCATGGGAACGATGCCCATCACAGGAAAAGTGAGTTTCATTTCAGCTGAGATTCTGACAAAGTAAAGGAAAAGACTCAACTGCCAAGTCAAATAAATGACTTTTATCCTCAGTTCTGTCGTTGTGATGCTCAAACCTTGGGAGGCTTGTAACTCTTGCATATTTGCATATATTTTTAATCACTCTGCTTGTCTGACAAGTGGCACAATCATGAGTATGAATAATCTTAGATATTTATTAAATAGTTTTATTTTTGTTAGCACCTGCCAGCTTATTTCGAGCGAGTGTCAGCTTAAACATCAGCAACTACCACCGACATACAGCAGTCAGACAGGGCCCAGCCCACAGAATAATGTAACCTGCTCAGAGCTTCTGATCAGATTTCATACAACCCATCATTCTTCCTCTTCAATGAAGGCACTAACATACCCTTCTCACTCGTTTTCCTTGTTCATTTTTGAGGGGCAAAATTTTGACGGGCCAACCACTTGCAATTATTTTATTTCTCTCTTTCAGATAGCTCTGACCGCTTACTAAAGAAATTTGAAGAGTGCAAACTGATGACTAACTCAGGAAATGAAAAGATTGTCCCAGCCTTTCATATCTCTCTGCTTGGCTGGCCTTCTTCCTCCACAACTCCTGTCATCTATTTCTGGTCTCACCAACCAGTTGGGTTTCCCCATCTCATTCATTCATGGATTTTGAATTACTGCGATGCTGTTTTATAGGAAGGGAATTTTCTAGGGGAGGGGAGAGTGCCAAATCATTTTTACACACTATAAACCTTGGAGTCTCTCTCTCTTCTCCAAGAGTGATTTGGCTGCTTTGCATTCAGCTCCATGAGTGTGGAAAACTTTGAACTGGAGCATCATGGTTTTCAGAGAATGAAAACCTGGTGTTTCTAAGCTGTTTAACATTCTGGCCGTTGGGTCTATTTGTTCCAATTTGTTCTTCCTGTTGTCCATCTCATTTGACCTCCCTACTATTTAATCTGATTGTCTGTGACAATCTTTGTGATCATTTTGCAGTCCTCAAACCATGGGAGAGTGAACAAGGAGAAGGGCAGCCAGGTGGAAGAAAGGGACAGTGAAGAGGAAGATTGACACAGCAACAAATGGCTACATTCACAACCCAAACCAGCATTAAGAACCTTCTAGCAAGGCAGCAATTAGCAGTTCTAGACAGAACCATTATTTATCTGAGCCACCCAAGGCCATCCAAAGAACTGGCAAGGATCCATTAACTCAGAAAATTGAGAAGAAAAAGCCCAGAGTTTAAACTCTGGAGCAAAGACCTTTATACAAGTTTTGCTTTCTGTGCACAGTAAAGGACAAACCATCTAGTGGTTATTTATGGCAGACCAACTTCCTTCTGGTCTGCAATAAAGAGGCTTTCAAACCATGTCAAGCCCTAGAGATTTCTGGCATCTCCTGTATCAAGGACTGAGAGTCCGGAGAGTTGAGTATGGGTGAAGCCTGACCCACACTCAGATAAAACAAGACAATAGTCATGCATAGAGAAAACAAGTGAAGTAAGTTCTACCCTTGTGAGATGGTCCATGAGAAGAAAGGTTAAAAAAAAAACAGGTGGAAAGGTGAAGTGAGAAAACCAAAGGGGATATAAACTGTATAAACTACATTGTAAAACTGCAAACAACCACTTGTAACCATCCCAAATCAACTAAGATAACATAAGTGGTTATAAATGGTTGCCCTGCAGTAGACTAGAAAAACAGAATTACAAAATAACAGAGTTGGAAGGAACCTTAGAGGTCTTCTAGTCCAGCCCCCTGCTTGAGCAGGAGACCCTATACCATTCCAGACAAATGGCTGACCAGTCTCTTCTTTAAAAGCCTCAGTGTTGGAGTACTCACACCTTCTGGAGGCAATCCATTCTACTGGTTAATTGCTCAGGAAAGCTGGCTGAAGAACTCTGGGAGTTTAAGTCCACAAGCCTTAAGGTTACTAAGGTTGGAGACCCCTGTTTTAGATAAAAGCAGCTAAATTTGAAATTTCCTTAACTTTTAATTGCTGTCTAAAAACCCAACTCCTTAAAAACACCCAATTAACTATTTTTTAATAGTTTACTTACCCAATTGGAGGCAGGCAAATTGAGTTGCTCACCAACGAGATGGATTGCAGGCAGGCAGATTCAGTTGCTAGCTGATGCAACTGATTACAGAAGCCATGGCTTTGCGAGCCATGTAATTAGGTAACTGATTACAGAAGCAGTAATTAGGTAAGGGGGGGGGCAATTGGATGGGCATGGGTGGGGACTGTTGTAAGAGGTTGTAAAAAAGTGATTTTAAAAGCCTGTGATGATCAAGAAACTCATCTGGGATCTCCAGAGGAAAAAAAGATTTTAAAAGGCTTCTCTGACAATCCCAGCTGAAGTTGCCTCATCGCAGCCCAGAACCTCTTAAAAGGATTTTTTCTACAAGCTCTTCAGCTGAAGACGAAGACATGTTTTTTAAAGGTTCTGGTAATCAGGCAGCTCAGCTGGAATCGCCAGAGGAGCCTTTTAAAACCTTTTGTTTTTACAACCTCTTCGGCCTAGGGAACCGGTTCAGGAGAGTGGCCAGCTGGGCATCGTTACCAGTTCTGCGAACTTGGACAGATTTTTGCCAACGATTCTTAAGAACCGATTCGAACCGGTAGCAACCCACCACAGACCAGTGGTGAAATCCTCCCTGATTTGCCACCAAACGCACACTTCGCACCGAAAAAGGAGGCTTGGGAAGGTAAGTAGAACAGTGAGGGGGGGGGAAACAGCTGTGCCGTGTGATTTAATTTGCTAGAAAGCAGGATTTCCTGCTTTCTAGCGAATTTAAATTGCACAGCACAGCTGATCATAGGAAATACTGGTTCAGACGAATCGGTAGCTTTTTTCACTACCGGTTCTCCTGAACCGGTGCGAAACAGTAGCATTTCACCCCTGATGCATACACAATAGGAAGAGACACATTTTCCTATTTTTTCCTAGACATCACCAAAATGTCCATGTATTTTATCCCAGAGATTTGGTCTTTGAAATCCATCATTTCAAAGTCATATCACTTATTTCATGAAAATTATTCTCATGGTTTATTATCTGATGGAGCTGATGACATCCTTCCCAAAATTGCTCTCAACAAATATTGGTTATTTCCTTCTATTGGCCTTCGACATGCCAACGGCGTATATATAGCCAGCTCATGACTGACTGCTATAAATGAAAAATAAATTAAGTAAGTAGTCTCAGTTTGTTCACCCTATCCATCAGTATTTTGACACTGATATAAACAAGACTACATTATCCAGTCATAACTTCTGTCCATCTCACAGGATGTGCCTAGAGGGGAAAGAAACTGTTGACATTAATTTCATTTAATATTAGTTTCATCGGGGATAAAACCTGACACTTTCTCCACCACCAAGCATAACATTTTTTGAAGGCAATGATAGACAGAACTCATTTTAAGTGATCAAAGCATCAACTATACTCTGTCATGGTGAGTGATCTGGAGCCCTCAAATCAATCCTGACACTTTATGATACCAAAACAAAACAGAATATCCACTTGTGCCCAGATACGGAGATGAGCAGCATAGCGAGACGAACTAAACAGGATGATGGTGAATAGCGCTTTTAGCAAAGAATTTCAAAATGTGGAGCAGAGGGGAGTATTCTCAGGGACTTTTCCTATACAGGAAATTCAAGCTAGTTGTAGAAGAGAAACATGTGATGATTGACAGCAGAACGTAGAATCTATTGTATATAAATACGAGTGATATTTTTTCCCTGCATACAAATATTCTGCTCTACAAGGAATGAAGAGGAGAACTCCTACATGCCTTACTCTTGTTGCAAATCTTTCACATCTCCTTTTTCCTTGAAGTGAGAAGGAACTTCCAGACAGGAATAAAGAAGATTGTAAAAACCGTTCTGGATATTACATTGATTTTTTTTTAAACGTAACAAAGTTATCATGAATAAGTACATAGATAGATACGAATAGAGGAAACATTAGGCCAGAGGCAGTAGGCACGCTGGTGCTCTTATGAAATTATATTATGATATATTATGATATATATGAAAGATAGCCATCCTATCTCAGTTTGGAATTATGATTTTGGTTATAGTTTTAGGCAAAATCTCCATCAGGTGGAAGCAACTAAATCCACTTGTGAATCGTTCAAGTTAACTACTTTATAGTGCTTATCTATTGTTCTTGTTACAACTTTGCTTGTCTTCCCTTAGAAACAACCAGATAAGGTCCCAGGGACTTGAAATGGTGATAATCGAGCTTATGCCTCTTGCCGCTGCATAAAGACTCAAGGCTAGTTCCCTGCTTGACTCCTTCTCCCTGCCTGACTAGGAGTATCTGAACAATCTCCTTCAAATTAAGACCGACTCCTGGATGACTTCATGGCTGAGGACAACTGTTGGCTACAATGAATGGAAACTAATCAAGGAGAGAAACAACTTGGAATTAAGAGGAAACTTCCTAACAATTAACCAGTGGAACAGCTTGCCTTCAGAAGTTGTAGGTGCTCCATCACTTTAAGAAAAGACTGGACAGCCACCTATCTGAAATGGTTTCCTGCTTGAGCAGAGGGTTGGACCAGAAGTCCTCCAAGGTCCCTTCCAGTTCTATTCTGATTAAGCCATCATATGGCTTTATCAGCTGCTATTGTGTACAGAAATGAGGTGAAGCCATGCCCTTTGGGACTGTCCATACTAATTGCGGAATAGTTCCCCACATCATTGTTCTTAAGTTCTCCAACCTTTATATCTCTTGTCTGTTGCTCAAGTACCTCTCTCATTCCTTTTGCCCACCTTTATCTTATTTTATTTATTTATCAAATTTATATGCTGCCCATCTCACCTAGAGGTGACTCTGGGTTGCTTACCATCAATAAAAGCAACAGAATAAAGTATCAAAATAATA
Source organism: Ahaetulla prasina (assembly GCF_028640845.1). Classification (NCBI taxonomy): domain Eukaryota; kingdom Metazoa; phylum Chordata; class Lepidosauria; order Squamata; family Colubridae; genus Ahaetulla; species Ahaetulla prasina. The sequence goes on along the minus strand of NC_080544.1, from coordinate 3,341,836 downwards.
TTAATACTAAAATTGACCTAAGGATTGACAAAATTGGCAAGGAAGAGATTAAGTTTTACTAATTAACAATTTTTAGTTTTACTGATGTTTAATAAATATCAAGATCTATGTATCAATATCTGCTAACCTTTCTTTCTTTCTCTTTTGCTTTCTTTCCTTACTTTCTCTATCAACTATCAACTATTCTTTCATTCTATCAACTATCTATCATCAACTATCCTTTCTTTGTATCAACGATCTATTATCTATCATCTATCATCTATCTATCTGTCTATCATCAACTATCCTTTCTTTCTATCAACTATCTATCTATCATCTATCAACTATCTATCTATCAAGCTCAATCCCTCCAAGATGGAGTGGCTGTGGATGCCGGCACCCCGGTACAGTCAGCTGCAGCCCAATGGAAAGGGTGCGCAACTTGGGTGTCCTCTTGGATGGGTGGCTGTCGTTTGACGATCATTTGGCGGCCGTCTCCAAGAGGGCCTTCCATCAAGTACGCTTGGTGCGCCAGTTGTGCCCCTTCCTTGACTGGGATGCCTTATGCACGGTCACTCATGCTCTTGTCACTTCCCGTTTGGATTATTGCAATGCTCTCTACATGGGGCTGCCCTTGAAGTGCACCCGGAGGCTGCAGCTAGTCCAGAACGCAGCTGCGTGGGTAGTAACGGGAGCCACTCGTTGCTCCCATGTAACACCGCTCCTGCGCAGTTTGCACTGGCTCCCTGTGGTCTTCCGGGTGCGCTTCAAGATTTTGGTTACCACCTTTAAAGTGCTCCATGGCTTAGGACCCGGGTACTTACGGGACCGCCTGCTGTTACCGACCCGTACGCTCACACGGAGAGGGCCTTCTCAGGGTGCCGTCCGCCAAGCAATGTCGGTTGGTGGCCCCCAGGGGAAGGGCCTTCTCTGTGGGAAGCTTCTCTGTGGGAGCTCCTACGCTTTGGAATGAACTTCCCCCTGGTTTACGTCAAGTGCCTGATCTTCGGACTTTTCGCCGTGAGCTGAAAACGCACCTATTTATTCAAGCGGGACTGGATTAAAATTTTATTGGGGTTATTTATATTTTTAGATTTTAAATTGTTTTAAATTTTTCGGCCACATCATAATATGTTCCTTTTAAATTTCTTTTAATTTGTATACAGTGTATTTTTACTTGGCTGTACACCGTCCTGAGTCCTTCGGGAGAAGGGCGGTATAAAAATCAAAATAAATAAATAAATAAATAAATATCATCTATCATCTATCATCTATCTATCTATCTATCTATCTATCTATCTATCTATCTATCTATCTATCTATCATCAACTATCCTTTCTTTCTATCAACTATACCTATCAACTATCTATCTATGACAGTGGTGAAATCTGAACAAGTTTGCTACTGGTTCACTGGCCGTGCATGTGCGCTGCATGCCAAGCATGTGCTGCGTGTGTGCAAGCGCAGCTCACATCAAATGCATCCTACACGCACATGCGCAATACACACCAAAAGAAGGCTTGGGAAGGTAGGTAGAACAGCGAGGGTGGGGAATCAGCTGTGGCGTGAGATCTTGGGAACCTTTTTGAAAACTTTTTAAAAGCATTTTTTACTACCGGTTCGGGCAAATAGGTAGTAAAAAATGTTTTAAAAAAGTAAAAAAAAAAGTTCCAACAATCACAGCTGTGCCGCGCAATCATCAGAACCTTTTTTTTTTACTTTTTAAAGCATTTTTTTACTACCTATTAGCTGGAACTGTTAATAAAAAAAATGCTTTGATTTTTTTAAAAAAAAAGTTCCGACAATCGTACGGCACAGCTGTAATCTTGGGAACCTTTTTTTTTATCTTTTTAAAGCATTTTTTTTACATTTTTTTACTACCTGTTTGGTGAACCAGTAACAATTTTTACTACCGGTTCAAGTGAACCGGCCCAAAATGGTAGAATTTAACCTTGATCTATCATCTATCTATCTATCTATCTATCTATCTATCTATCTATCTATCTATCTATCTATCTATCTATTATCTATCATGTATCCTGAGTGGCCTGTTCACTGTTTCTACTGTTTGACATTAAATCAGCCAGGAATCCCCTTCTCTATTAAGCCTGGAATTTTGCCCAGGAGCCCTTAGTCTGCATGGGGACAGGTACTCTCCTCATCCAAAGCTACCTCAGTCAATTTTAAAGAAATGAGATCTTTACTGGGACTCATGGCTCCTCCCCCCAGACCAATTTATGAGATCAGCAGAATCAAGCAATAAAGGGTTTTTTCTTTTTCTCTAACTGGCTATTTCATGCTACATCAGGTCTATTTGTCAAACCCTGGCACAATTGTTCAATTGAAAACAAACCTACGAACGCTGTCTGCTAGATTGTTCTGGGTTGGGGAGAAAAGAAAAGCCCTTGACAAAAGCCATTTCTTCAGCTGAAGAAATGAACCTCTACCCAGTTTCCTTTCATGGTGAAGAGAGGCTGAGCTGTTAGGACACTTTCTTTAATGGTGATGAAATTATCTGAGCAACAAGCATTATCTCTCTCTTCATTTCCTCACTTTTGAAATGACTCCTCCACAGACGTGTCTTGTAGTTCTTGCAACCGACAATGGTGAAGGCTTGGATTTACACTGTGCAACCTAACACCAATAATTATGTGTTTTTGTGGCTACTAGTGTCTGTGATTTTCCTCAAAAGGGCTCCCTGGCACACTTCCTAAAGGGGTTGCCTTAAGGAATGTGAAGGGTGTGCATTGGCAGATGTCCAGCTTGCAATCCAAAGCACCTGAAGGCAGAACAAGAAGCAATGGGTGGAAACTAATCAAGGAGAGAAGCAACCTAGAACTAAGGAGAAATTTCCTGACAGAACAATAAACCAGTGGAACGGCTTGCCTTCAGAGGTTGTGGGTGCTCCATCACTGGAGGCTTTTATTTATTTTATTTATTTATTTCAGAAAATTTATATTGCCGCCCACTCACCCAAGGCAACTCAAGATGGCTTACATGGATATAAAAACATCATATAAAAATAATAAAATAAAATAAAATAGCCCCCCCCCCAACCAGGGGTGAAATGCCCCCGGTTCAGACTGGATTGGCCGATCAGGTAGCGATGTCAGCAGATGGTTTGGAGAACTGGTAGCAAAAATTCCCCCCCCCCCCGCCATGCCCGCCTGGTCACCTGCTTGCCCACTTGCCGCTTCTTTAAAAAAATGCTTTTAAAAGGTAAAAAAAGGCTCTGATGATCACAGCTGAGCTATGCCATCGTCAGAGCTTCTCTTTTTTTTGCCTTTTGAAAGCATTTTTTTTTACAACCTATTTGGCTGAACAGGTTGTTAAAAAAATGCTTTTAAAAGTAAGAAAAAAATCGCATGCCACAGCTGATCACCCTCCCCTGCACACTGTTCTAGTTACCCCGTGCTTCCTTTTGGCGTGCACTGCACACATGCACCCCTCACATTTGGTGCATGGTGCACATGTACAGCCAGCAGTAAACTGGTTCAGATTTTACCACTGCCCTCCACCCACCTCCATTCCGGCGACAACGCATATTCATACAAACCATTTAATGGGCTCCATCCCACTCTGGGTTCCCCAGGCCTGCTGGAAGAACCAGGTCTTCAGCACCTTCTGGAAGGGTGTTAGAGTGGGGGCCAATCTACCCATGTTTCCCCCAAAATAAGACTGGGACTTATATTTTTTTTGCCACCAAAAAAAGGCACCAGGTCTTATTTTTTGGGGGGGGGATGCCGTCCACTGACTCATCTCACTTGCGCACATTGTCCCCAGCCTTTTTTTTTTTTTAACTCTCAGAGGCCTTCAAGAATTTCTTCGTCTGGCAAGGCCAGCAAGGCTTTCCTGAAGGCCTCTGCAGCTGATAACAGAGCTCCGGATCGATCTAGAAATGGGCCGGCAAGGCAGGTTTGCCAGGCCTTGCAAGGGGTGGCTACAACTGTCCAAAGGTAAGTAGTAGGGCAGCTCCTGTGCACACTGGGTGGGGTCTTAATTAGGACTTACTTTCGGGGTAGGTCATATTTTCAGGGAAACACTGTAATCTCTGGGGGAATGATGTTCCAGAGAGAGGAAGCCACCATGGAGAAGGCCCTTCTTCTGGGTCCCACCAGTTGTATCTCCCTAGGGGATGGGACCCACAACATTCCTTGCCTTCCTGCTCTAGTTGCTCAGGTAGATGTGACCAGCAAGAAACCGTCCCTCAGATAACTGAACTCAAGCCATGAAGGCTTTAAAGGAGACAACCAGTACCTTGAGTTGCACCCAGAAGCAAATTTTAAGAAGAAATTGGACAGCCATTTGTTTGAAATGGTATAGAGTTTCCTGCTTGAGCAGGGGGTAGAATGAGAAAACCTCCAAGGTCCCTTCCAAATCTGTTCCTCTATTATTCTGATATGTACATCAAGATCCAGAGGAGGAAGCTGCTGCAAGTTATCTGAATGAACATGTTGGAATTGGATAGAACATTTTTAAAAGCATGCTTACTCTGCTTTAAACAGTAATTTCCAGGTTTTCTAAGGCACGGAGACCCTAAACTGATTAGCTTTACCCCAACTCCATCCATGAGCATCTTCAAGGGAAGCTAGGCTGACCTATGAACATCCTGATGTTAATTTCCAAATGCTATCAGCAGCAATGGGTTTCCAATAGTCTTACCACTGCTTCACATGCGTGCTTTTCCGTGCATGCGGCTGGCCTTTCACACATGTACTTTGCTCACTCATGTGCCTTCCGTGCATATGCCAGGCCTTGAAAACATGCCTAAGTAGGATGTCATAGAGTTGGGATGGGTGGGCGGACCCACCCGCGATCTCCTCTACTGGTTCACTTGAACTGGTACGAACCAGCTGAATACCACCTCTGGCCATCAAGCTCTGGCTGCTACCAGATGTCTCTCACATCGCACATATCAACAAATCCCACACTGTGGATCTGAATGTACAAAGTCACATGTCTATATGACTAGGTATTTTTCATATAGGACTCAAGGCATTGCTATTGTAATAAAAATAAATGAACAATCTACAATTATAAAATGCCATCTGCATCTAAAACATCTACAGTGGTGCTTAAAAGTTCGTGACCTTCTCTGAATATTCAATACTTCTATATCAATATTCCTTAAAACATGATCTGTTCTTCAATATGTATCTTTTTCTTCAATAGGTAAATGAGGAAGTATGATATTGACAACTCTTTTGTTTAATTGGGTTCTCTTTATCTAGTTTTAGGACTTGTGTGGAGAACAGATCATCCATTTTCAGTCCTATTGATGCAGAAATATTGAAGATACAAAATGGTTCATAAACTTTTAAGCACCAGTGTAGATTTCAGACACAAGGCAAGGCATTCTGAATTGAGGACAGTTATTTCTAGCTTGAAATTCAAAACATGGTCCATGCCACTATTTATAAATATACTCTTCTGATTTTTATTCCCCCACTTGGTAGAAACTGTTCTATATGTGTAGAATAATTGTTACTTTCTTCTCTTCTTTCTCCCCTCCAGTCATAATTGCAGTTATTCAATTATACTATACATTTCCATTTTGGTGATTTATGATTCATAATTTTTACCCCTCAAAAATGTTACTGTTGTTTTACCAATGCTTGGCCTACAATTTAAAGGAGGGAGCAAACGTCTAAATATAAATTGGATGAATAAACTGGATGGCTTGGATGAATAAATGAAATGTGAACATTACCCATAAACTACCTTCATATTATTTCTAAAACTCTGCCATATTAAATTGAAAACAAATCATGAGACAAAACTAGACAGCAAAATTAACATAATTAAATAATTTGGAGGTAGAGAGAAAAGAATGGTCTCTTTTCTATTTTTACCAGTCATATTTTGTGATTTGCCTCAATCAATCTTTCTCTCTTTTTTCTTTTCTTTTTTTTTGTAATTTTTTTTATTTTTTAAATTAATCTTTTTCTGAGAAGCGGAGAAAGCATCCGGCTTTTTAAAAAGACGAGTATTGAAAGGTGTTTTTTTTTTCCATTTATAATTTAGTTTAAATTAAATTTAAAAATGCATGTTTCCTCTTAGAACAGCATTCTCCTCATTAGCTACATTCGAAGTCCACTATTTGAAGTGCTGTATCTATAACAAAGTGGCATGGAGTGAAAATTAGCAAAATTTTATTTCTGCTAGCTATTTAAACTATCAGAGACACAGAGGGAGATTGTGACTGCACGCACTCACCTGCCTGGACATTGTCACGGATGCTCTGTGGATGCGCAGAAGGTTCTGTACATGCTCAGAAGCGCCGTGCACACACTCACAGCTCCAAACCAATAGTGAAGGTAAGTGGAACCCACTACTGCATGCACTGCCTCTCTTACATACAGTACATATCCAATGATTTCCATCTTTTCTTTTTAGGCAATCCCCCTTTCCCCAAACTGAAAATTTCGACCACTTTCTGTAGAGAACACTATAGATCAGGGGTCTCCAACCATGGCAACTTTAAGACTTGCAGACTTCAACTCTGGCTTGGGTAGGCATGGCAGGGGAAAGGATACTGCAAAATTCCCATTCCCTCCCCACTCCTGGGGGAAGGATACTGCAAAATCCCCATTCCTTCCCCTTTCCCTTCCCCTTCCCCACCCCACTAACCTGCTTTCCAGCTCCATTCTCCTGTGCAGGGCAACAAAAGAAGACCCAGCCGATCAGCTGCGAGGCAGCAATAGACCAGTCATGCCAATCAGCTGGGAAGTAGCGAATAGATCAATTGGTGCCCCAGCCTTACAGGCTAGGCCTCCCTGCAGCCACTTGGAGCCAAAATGGGGGGTGGGAGGACTCCTGGAGTGGGCAGGGTGGGCACGGGTGGAGCCAACCAGAGGTGGTATTTGCCAGTTCTCCGAACTACTAAAAATTTCCACTACCAATTTGCCAGAACTGGTCCAAACCTGTTGAATACCACCACTGATCCCCTCCCTGCAGACGAGTTAGGTTTGCAATTCTCAGATTTCCTATCAACATGGTCAACACCTCTTGAGGAAACAAGACAGACACAAATTATTAATTCCATTGCTGGAGTCCTTCTACAACATTTGTTGTCACAGCCTGTCCTAAATAGTATGGTAGGAAACGGTAATATGAAAAGGCAAATGAACATCATAATGGCTGAAACGCTCTCTTCATTCTCTCGGATATTCTGCCCCTTGCCAAATTTTATCCGGCTACAAATTCCAGTCTGGTCTATTCCATATTTCAGCAGGACAGACTTGTTCGCTCCATCCCGTTGCAAAGCAACCAGCTCGGTGGGGAATCACATTTTGCAGACCAGATGGTCAAAAAGTCAGATCTTTGACTAAATGATAATGAATGGTATCAAGCATTCTGAACAGCAAGGCCTCCGCATCTGCATCTGGCTGGACTGATAATCATAAATGACATTTTGTGTTGACTGGCTGGGGAAACAGACGCAGGCATGATTGCTTTGAAACAAAATGATACCAAACATGAAGCAATGTGCTTCCAAAGGATTAGGTTTGTAACGTTAAACCAATTCCTCCATGCAAGGGATTTGGGGGGTTTTGTTTGTTTTCAGTTCATTCCCGTTTTGATTTCTGAGAATAAAAATGCACCGGTTGTGAAATGTGAGTGGAATGTGGTGTCTCATTGTGGTTGCTCATTGGCAGGCATCAAATCAAATATGGCCAAAGGGTAAATTATTATTACAGGATAAAATAGTCGTCATACATTCTCAGCCCAGATTTCCCCGAAAGCAAGAACCATTCTTCTCTTTAAATTATGATCCTCATGGGCAGAGCATAACCTTCGCAATTCCTGCTAAGATTCTCAAAATTTTAAGTTTAACTCTCTCTTTTTTCTGGAGGGGGAAAAACGCTGTCTGTGTCATTGTGGGGCTGAAATCTTCTTCATTTCTCTCGTATCTCAAGACCTAAAATGGAAACCTAACAAAATCCCATCAAAAACGTCATCAAAAAAGCACAACAAAGAATGTTCTTTCTGTGCCAATTCAGGAAGCTCAAACTGCCCAAGGAGCTGCTGATCCAGTTCTACAGAGGAATTATTGAGTCTGTCATCTGCACCTCTATAACTGTCTGGTTTGGTTCTGCAACCCAACAAGAAAGACACAGACTTCAGAGGATAATTAGAACTGCGGAAAAAACAGTTACTGCCAACCTGCCTTCCACTGAGGACCTGTATACTGCACAAGTCAAAAAGAGGGCTGTGAAAATATTTACAGACCCCTCACATCCTGGACATAAATTGTTTCAACTCCTTCCCGCAAAACGATACTACAGAGCACTGCATACCAGAACAACTAGACACAAGGATAGTTTTTTTCCCAAACGCCATCACTCTGCTAAACAAATAATTTCCTCTAACTATAAAACTATTAACTAACTCTGCATTACTATTACTATTACTATTAATCTTCTCATCATTCCTATCACCCATCTCCTCCCACTTATGACTGCATGACTGTAATGTGTTGCCGTATCCTTGTGATTTATATTGATATTGTTTCCTAGTATGATTTGATTGCTTATTTGTATCCTATGACTATCATTAATAGTCATTAATGATAGTCATAGGGTTCAAATAAGTACCTTATGATTTTTGACGGATGTATCTTGTCATTTTATGTACACTGCGAGCATATGCACCAAAGACAAATTCCTTGTGTATCCAATCACACTTGGCCAATAAAGAATTCTATTCTATTCTATTCTATTCTATTCTATTCTATTCTATTCTATTCTATTCTATTCTATTCTATACAAGCACAAGGTTCTCATATTTGAAAGGACTGCCTTAAATACTTTCACATCTGTCCTGGCCTGTAAGATTAATTTCCTTCCATTAGCAACAGCAGGAACTGCTGATAACATGGTGTAGATCATTGAACTGATTAGGTGTATCTTATCCAGAAAGAAAAAAAAAGTCTTGCTTCTTAATCAGGAGCAAGCAACCTGTTTCAGTGTCCAATAAATTCATCCAGGGTGACTTTCAGTTGCACATAATGGACAAGGGGTTGGAATTGGAGGCAAGGGTGCTCCAAATAAGAACTCGAATGAAACCAGTTTGTCTCTATTTCCATCTACAAAACGCTGCAAAATGGGATATTTTCAGAACCTACCTTCATCCCATTTTTTAACTTGGTTTCCACGTCTCACTCTCATTTTTGAGTCTTATTTTGCCATTTATTAAAGAATATATATTGCATTGGGGGAGGTTAGGATTTGATGAGAAATGCAGGAATATAATTAAGTTAGGAGGAAAAATTTTTAGCAAATGTTTGTTTTATTTTTAACTATACCTTGTGTTTGTTCCGGGAAGTCGGGGGCGGAGGGGAGGGGTTTTGAAGGAGGGGAGGGGAATGGGGAAAGCTTTTTTTTTTGTAAAAACTTTTTCAATAAAAAAAAGAATATACGGGCACAGACCCAACAAAAAATGAGATTAAGATACAGAACATCAAGCATAGAGGTCCATTCAAAGCTGAGACTAAGTATGTCCTGACTATGTTCGGACTTCTCAGATCATCATTTTTATAATACAGAATTCAGCCCTTTCCACTGGTGCTTGTTAAAATTGATCTGGATAATTGCTGATTAGGAATTAATTAATTGAGTCCATCACCTAAAGTTAATAAATAGGACATTTCAAAACTACAGTACATGTGCAATTATTTCAATATCAGCATCTGGGTATATAATAATAATAATAATAATAATAATAATATTTTAATTTATAGACCGCCCTTCTCCCAAAGGACTCAGGGCAGTGAACAGCCAGTTAAAATACAGAAAAACAGACAATATTAAAACAACCCTTAAAAAACTCATTCAATTGGCCAAGACTAAAACACAATTACCCCCTATAAATTATTAAAAATTTTAAAACCCCAATTAATCAGATTAAAAAATTTTAAAAGATCAAGCCAGTATATGCATAAAGATTCTTGATAGGGAGTATTATTATATTTTATTTTATTATATTATATTATATTATATTATATTATATTATATTATATTAATTATATTATATTATATTATATTATATTATATTATATTATATTATATTATATTATATTATATTATATTATATTATTCACTATATCTTTAATGGAAGAGCATTTAAGTGGGTCAAATAGGAATGGGATGAAGGCATATGTATAAAGTGAAAATATTTGAAGATGGAGAAAAAGAGGTATGTGAATTATATCATGAGTTACATCAGTGAGATATATATATATAGCAGAGGTGTGAGATCTTACACCTTTGTGCATCAAGACTAATGGGCTAGAGAAGGAACTCAGTGCAAAGAAATCAGGAATTTAGACATTTTTGCTATAGTAAATATAACTCAACCTCCTACGTATCAGGCAACTACCAGGTGCTATTCAAAAATCACCTGCCTTAAGAAAGACTTTGTTCCTTCCCTTCTTTCTGTAAATTGTGCTCTTACACATTTTAGTTATTGCTTCTGTCTTTCCATATATTCTTTTCCTTAAAACTCATCTAATTGTATTAGACTCAATCAGTTCTTCGATTGATCACTGGTTCTTCCTGCCGATGCACTAGCAAGTACTAATGGATTGGATTCTTTCTCCAATGTGAGCCTCTTCAAAAGTCTGCAGAAGGTTCAGAGATCTGCTGAAGTAGATCTATGGGATTATTAACAATACAGTAGAAAGAGGAAAATTATGTCTTGCTGAAAAAAAATCTTCTAAGACAGTATACATCAGTGATGACTAATCTTTTTGTTGTCGCGTGCTGAAAGAGCGCGTGCATGCCTGCACCCATAAAGCAATGCACGTGTGACACCCCCCGTGCCCCGCCCCATGCACATGTGCATGCAACCCCCCCCCACACGCTCCCACGCTTCCCCACGCATCTTCAAAATGGCCCGTCCCATTTTGGGCCTAGCAGCCCTCCCTGCAGCCTCCTGGGACCAAAAACAGGCTGGGGGGGGGGTGGCACGCCCCCCCACGCTCCCCCAGGAGGCTGCAGGGAGGCCTTCTAGGCCCAAAATGGCCATGGAGGGGTGCAGTGACAGCCCCCCCCACGGCCCATTTTTGGTCCCAGGAGACTGCAGGGAGGGCTGATAGGCTGAAAAGAGGCTGCGTGGGGGCATGCCACACACCCCTGTGTTCCCCCCACCCATCTTGCATGCGTTCATGATGCCCTGTGCATGTGTGCATGATCCTCACGTGCATGCATGTGTGTCTCCCACATACACCCCACCCCCCTGCATATGTGTGGCAGACACCTGAAAATCAGCTGGCCGGTGGGAGGTGCGCACGCATGCGGGGTGGAACTGAGCTGGGTGATGTCTCGCATTCCCACAGAGAGGGCTCCACCTGTGGCACGCGTGCCATAGGTTCGCCATCATGGGTATACATTTGTCTCCAATGATATGCAGGGGTAACCTTGGGAGACAGGGCAAAGAGATGCAATCAAGGGAAGGATCAGATAAAAGGCAGATAAGTCCACATCAGCAAGACGTTCAGTAGAGACACTTGCTTGTAAAGGAAATGGGGAGGGAAGAGAGAATTGTACTTTCAGACCTGCAAGGTTCTGTTAACAAATAAAGTTGCATTATCTGGTTGAATTGCCCGTCTGGTCTACCTTGTAAAGCTGACAAATATAGCAGCCCACTGCCTTGATCTAGTGCAATGTACATTTTGAACCAGAAAGAGAAAAAATTGGTTATGCACTCATGTTTGATTTAATGAGAACGCTTACTTTCAACCCAATGACTATTTTTACCAATGTGAATTTAGTCTGCAATAAAACGACGGGCTATTTAACAGACCTTTAATGCATCAAGAAAGAAACTTCAGAGATACACACAGAATGATCTTACAAAGCTCCATAAAAGCACGTTTCATGCTCTTCCATTCAGGCACAAATCTCCCGAGCAATTGCAATGCCTAAATAATCCAAGATTTTATAAGCCATGAAGCACCAGCCAGAGTGACTGCGGAGAAAAGAAACAGCATTCACCAATAAACCCAGGTGACGTTATATACCAAATAGAAAAATAAAGCATTAAAGAAAAGGTGTGTCAAGAAATTCAAAAGGTTTAGTTACAATACCCTGCATTCTGTTCTGGGAAGTCTCAGGGTGGGGGGAAATGGGGGGGGAGGGGAAGATTATAAATTGATTGATTGCCATTGTACAGGAATAATGGTAGAATTAAACAAGTTGGAATGGTGTAAATTCGGGACCGCTCGGTAACCACTCCCGAAGGGAAAGAGTAAGGAAAGAGGAGTAAAGAAGGAAGAAAGTAGGTAGGCAGGTAGGTAGGAAAGAAGGGAGGGAGAAGAAAGGATAGGAGGAGGAGAAGGAGGAGAAGATAGAGGGTTAGAAAGGATGGTAGTGAGAAGTGGGAAAGAGGAGGGGAAGTAGGAAAGCGAGGAGAAGGATGGTGGGGAAGTCGAAGAAGGATGAGAAGGGTAGAAAGGATTAAGGGAGGGAGTGGCGGTTGAGCAGCCCTGATTGAGCATAATTTGAGTATAGGATCAATTGTTGGATAAGTGATTGTATTGTACACTGATCAAATTGTGGGAATTATTATGGAAAATAAAAAAAATTTGCCTTGGAAAAAAAAAAAGAAATTCAAAAGGTAGAGCATTCAACTGCTTCTCTCTTTCCCCTGGAGAATCCTAAGGCAGTTTACTCCCACATTGGTTCCACAGAGAACTGAAAAATTGGCAATTTCAGAAGAAACATATAATGAATAAAGCCCTTTTTCTAGTCACCAGAAACTTTCCTCTCTCAAGTAATGCTGCAAAGTATTTTGAAAACTGGGTTTCCAGCAATGGTGGGTTTCAAAAAATTTTACTACCGGTTCTGGGCATGGCATGGCTTGATGAGTATGGCTTGGTGGCACGGCAGACTGCAACATCTCTATTCCTTCCCGATCAACTGGGACTTGGGAGACAGAGAATAGATGGGGGCAGGGCCAGTCAGAGGTGGTATTTGCCAGTTCTCCGAACCACTCAAAATTTCCGCTACTGGTTCTCCAGAACTGGTCAGAACCTGCTGAAACCACCTCTGCTCCATTCCCTCCCCACTCCAGGGGAAGATACTGCAAAATGGTGTAGGGTTTCCTGCCTGGGCAGGGGGTTGGAGTAAAAGACCTCCAAGGTCCCTTCCAATTCTGATATTATTATTATTATTATTATTATTATTATTATTATTATTATTATTATTATTATTATTATTATTATTATTATTATTATTATTAAATCTCCATTCCCTCCCCACTACAGAGGAAGGATACTGCAAAATCTCCATTCCCACCCCACTCTGCGGCCAGCCAGAGGTGGTATTCGTTGGTTCTCCAAACTATTCAAAATTTCCACTACCGGTTTACCAGACCCTGTCAGAAATTGCTGAATAGCACTCCTGGTTTCCAGATTCCTGAGTTTGTAAGATAAGGGGTCTCAAAAACAGTCTCTTTTACAGCAATTGGCCAAAGTTCCACTAAAAGAGTTATATAAAACTTTAAAACACCGAAAGCAAAATTAAAAAGAAAACTGATATAAGTATATAGTCAATGTGGTTAAATCATGGTGAAGTTTACAGAGAGTAAAACAGAACATGGCTAATTTCAAAGAAACTTGGTCATGTTGGTCAGCTAACATCAGACTAGATCTGAGTGGCCTGAGAATTTAGTTGAAAAGTGATTTATAAAAGAGAGAGCCATGAATCTTTATAAAATAAACAGCGTTTCACAATATGAACCACATTTCAATCTCTCCATTGCCACCAATTTTCACAGCTGTGAATAATGAGACCCACACATGTAGAGTTATAACTAGCTACTTCATTGTTCAATATGCCTATTTCACAGGAATCTCCACCGACTGGCAGCTTTCTCCTGGGAAAACTAGATGAGGCTCAAAGGCATTCAGGGAAGGTTCGATCTTGCCCTCTGGTGTTTACACAATGAATCCCGACTAATTCCCTACTTGATCCCTCCTCCCAACTGAGATGATTACTCTCCAACAGAGATGCACTTTAGGATTTAAAATTCAATTTGGTTATTTAAATATTTTGTTTATCCAAACAAACACAGCTCTAAGTGAGGGCCATCTGATCTAACAATTCTTCTATATCTATGGTGTGTTGCTTTTGGCTTGACACCACCTGCTTATAGACCATCATCAAAACTGCATTTGGGAAAAGCTGCAAATTCCAGTAAAGTATTCTTCTTCAAGAAAATTCAGAACTACCAGCCCAAGATCAGGAGGCCGGACCCACCAGGAAATACAATAGCTTTAACCATTATGGAGAAAGAAAATAAACAGAGCTGTGCACAGGTCTCCAGTCTCATCTCAGCAGCTTCCTGGTGGACGACCATGTTAGGAACACAATGTGCCATCTGGAAGGCGGTCCTTAGCAATTTAGACTGTAATCTCTCTAAGGGAACAAAAATGATCTCTGGGCTTAACTAGGCTACAAACAAGAGCTCTGCACAAGCTTTGGCACAAAACAGTTGGTGTAAATCATGTATTTCTGGAGTAATAAAAGGATTATAGGGATGTTGCTGATATTTGAGCATTATGGACAACATAATCTTAGTTTTAGTGCAATCAAACTTCAGTGCTTCCTTTCCTACATTTGTTACATCTTTATTGCATCAAAACCACTTTGGATGTGAAGTTGAACCTCCATCAGATCTCCAAGGCCTGTGCAGTCTAACGGAGATCATTTTCTTTCTGGAATAAGTAAAATTTACTTGAATCAAATGTCTCAAAATCCCAATTCCTGACAAACTGTTGCCCCAAGCTTGACTTAAAGTCTTATTATCACTTATAAGAGAATTTTTTTGAAGGAAATAGAAGAGGAATCTGGGTCCATATTTGATCCACCACGTTTCTATATCTTTTGTTACAAAATGTCCTATATCTCTATGGCGATACTAACTTTTAAAATTCTGCCAATATTATTAGCACTCTTGGAAAATCAATAATCTACATAATGTCAAATTTAAACAGAATGCAGATCAAGGGTGGTATTCACTTACCTTCACTACTGGTTCGCAAATGTGAGCATGTGTGCACGGGCGCATACTTCATTCACATGCGACACCTCTGCACATGGGCAAGACCTTCTGTGCATGCACACAAAATGGGACGTGATGATATCCAGTTCGTGGGTGGATATCCAGTTCGCCGGAACCAGATAGAACCGGCTGAATACCACCACTGATGCAGATGTTCGGATGCAAATGGGCATGGTTTGCCTACAAAATTTATGAAGATCTTTGCTTTTCATATGTCCCACTTGCATAATTTCCCAGAGTTTCCCAACTCTGCACGTCAGAAACAGGAATACGCCTTTCTTTCTCTATCCAGGTTCTTTCTGGTATTCCACCCTGATGAGGATCATCACCTTAGTTCTAAGGCAGCGGTTCTTAACCTGTGGATCGCGACCCCGTTGGCGGTCGAATGACAATTTGCCAGGGGTCGCCTAAGACCATCAGAAATATGGGAAGTATACTTGTGAGTCGAAGAATCCCGCTCCAATGGTTGACTCCACAAGCCAGCTGCAGGCTCTTCGAATCGCTAGCCGAATTTGGCTTCAGGCGCGATGAATTAAAAAAGAGAGAAATCTTTGCTCTGATGTCTCCCTCTCAAGCCAGCTGCAATCACTCCCAATCGCTAGCCTAATCTGGCTTCAGGCGCGATAAACTTAATAGGGGAGGAGTCTCCGCTTTAATGCCTCCGTCCTCAAGGCAATCGTAAGCAGTTCAGATTGCTAGCCAATACGGCTTCAGGCGCGATAAATTCAAAAAAACAGTTTGCCGCTTTTTTCCCCCACTTCTGCGGCTGCTGAGGTTGGGGTCGCCACATCGTGGGGTATTGTATTAAAGGGGTCGCAGCACTATAAAGGTTGAGAACCACTGTTCTAAGGAAACTAATTTTACATTGTTTGAATGTTGCTAAATGTCTCTGCAACAGGGGTGAAATGCTCCTGGTTCAGACCAGATCAGTCGATCCGGTAGTGATGGCGGCGGGAGGTTCGGCTGAATAGGTTTTAAAAATGCTTTTAAATGGTAAAAGCAAGGCTCCGACAATCCCAGATAAGTTGCCTTATCATCAGAGCCTTTTTTTTTACTTTTAAAAGCATTTTTTTAACAACCTCTTCAGCCAAAGAGGTTGCAAAAAAAAAATGTTTTTAAAGGGTTAAAACAAGGCTCTGACGATCCCAGCTAAGTTGCCTGATCGTCAGAGGCTTCTCTTTTTTTTACTTTTAAAAGCATTTTTTCTACAACCTCTTTGGCTGATTAGGTTGTAAAAAAAATGCTTTTAATAGGTAAAGAAAGGCTCTGACAATTACAGCTGAGCCGCGCAATCGCCAGAGCCTTTTTTTCTACTTTTAAAAGCATTTTTTTACAACCTCTTCAGCGAAATAGGTTGTAAAAAAATGCTTTTAAAAGTAAAAAAATAGATTGCGCCCCACAGCTGATAACACTCCCCACGCGCTGTTCTGCTTACCATGTGCCTCCTTTTGGCATGCACTGCGTGCGCGCATCTCGCATTTGGTGCATAGTACACACTGTGCATGTGCAGCCAGCGAACCCGAAGTAAACCGGTTCAGATTTCACCATTGCTCTGCACGTTTTCATTATAAATACAAGCAACATTTTTCAGGTCTCATATGATGTGCATGATTAATGAATCCTTATTTAAGACAAGGATGGGTTCATTTTAATGGCTTATTAAATACCTTTAGATTTTTAATTCAAAAGGGAAGATATATGGCCTTCATGATACTACAGGAAAAGTGAGAATATTTCAATGCCCATAAGCTTTACACCAGAAGGAAAAGGAAAGTTACTGGGCCAAACTTCAGCTCCACTGACAGATCTGTTGGTTTGTGGCAGGAATGCACAAGTCCCAAGTTCAGCCAGCAGTTAAAGGATAGCACTTAATAGGCTAGGAAATCTCCCGTGCCCAAAAACCTCGGAAAATTGCTGCCGATTAAGATAGAATATAGTCTGTTAGCTGGACCAGTGATGTGATTCAGCAGCATCCAAGATGATTTCTTATCTATACCAAAAAAAAGACCTCTACATTCCCTAGCAAATTTGCCTGGAACCAAAACATAGGCAGAGCAAGCAGATTTGACTTGCAGATTGCTGCACTTGGTAACTGATTCACCAGTAATGGAAGGTTTCATTCGGATATGTTACATTATTCCATTCCATGTTTGGTACCTCATGGCCTAATGAGAGGAAAAAATGATTCATCTACAAAGGGTAATAGTTATCATGCATTAACCCCATGCATCTTTGTGAATTCACAAGCTCTTGCTGATGATCTCCACTAGTTATGCTGCATAGTTCTAAATCTGTGCATGTTTTTTAATTAGGAGATCAGGACTGACCTCAAAATGCATCACCCCAAATGCAGAAACAAGTAAATATAAGTCAAGAGTCAAAGTTTGAAGAATTGTCCCAGGTATATAAGGACATTGACATGTTGTCGTGTCCCACTCCTCCGCTGACGACCGGGTCAGGGAAATCCGAATCAGGCGTGCCTCTGCAGCTCTGCCAAAGTCCTAGCAAAGTTCTCAAGGCAGGCAGGAGACCAGAAAGTGACTTCAGCAAGATATGTTAGACTTTGCCTGACTCAGAGAATGCCAGAAAGCAGATCCTTTATATAGGCCATGGTTGTGGCTCCATGACTCAGCACTTATCCAGGCCTGCCCCTCCCTTCCTTCTGTCGCCGCCGCCTATCAATTCTTCTGAAGCGAGGGTCACTCCAGTCTGCAGCTGTTGGTAATTGACCTCCCTCAGGCTCACATGCTGTGGGGGAGGGGGAGGGGTCTAGTTGCTCCGTTTGCCTGGGCATGGAGCCAGAGCTGGGGGCTGGAGGTACTTCTTCCTCCTCAGCCTGTCTGGGCATGGAGCCAGGGCTGGGGCCGGGAGGCATACTAGGACATTCCTCAGCGTTCGGAAGCAGATAAGAAGGCCCCGGCTGCAGTGAAAGCGGGCGAGACACATGTCAGCTCCAGGCCTTCCAGAGCCATTTTATACTCTTATTTTTACAGACTTTGCTCTGTTTTCATGGAGAAGGCCTAAGAGCTAAACTCATCCTACCCAGATAACTCCACCCCGAGTCATGATGGCTGGGAATAGTAACTGTTGTACTGTGAAATATCTGGTGAGCATCAGGTTGAAGTAGTTGGACATGAATCCAGATCAGAGGTGCTATTCAGCAGTTTCTGACAGGTTCTGGAGAACCTGTAGTGGAAATTTGGAGTAGTTCAGAGAACTGGCAAATACCACCTCTAGCTGGCCCCAGAGTAGGGAGGGAATGGAGATTTTGCAATATTCTTCCCCCCAGGAGTGGGGAGGTAATGGGGATTTGTAGTATCCTTCCCCTGTCACACCCACCAAGCCACGCCCATCAAGCCACACCATGCCCACCAAGCCTTGCCCACAGAACCGGTAGTAAAAAAATTTGAATTCCACCACTGATCCAGATGTAGACCTATTAATGAAAGATATAAAAGTTAGAAAAGTCAGACCACTACTACATCCCTGAAGAAAAACAGAGGGGTATTACTATTCAAATATATATAATTATAAGTGAGATGGTGAAGGGAGGAGATCATGTAGAGCAGAAGAGATTGACTGAGAAGGTCCTACAAGATTCTTCAGAAGGAATCTAGCCTATTCTTCACAGACATCTTTAATAAATCACTAAAGATGTGTTATGTCCCTTCTTGCTTCAAACGCTCTACTATAAACCCAGTGCTAAGAAACTTGAATGACTACAGACCAGTTGCTCTGACATCCGTAGTTATGAAAACCTTTGAAAGGCTAGTGCTGGCCCACTTAAAAACCATCACGAATTCACTGTTAGACTCTTTTAATTTGTATACAGAGTAAATAGATTGACAGATGATGATGTTATGGCACTGCCATAAAAGGTCCTTTTTTGTAGACTTCAGCTCGGCATTCAATACAATCATTTCAGATATTCTTCTGACTAAACTGACTCAGATAGCAGTGCCTGACCACACTTGTAAGTGGAGCATAAGCTTTCTAACAGATAGGAAGCAGCAGGTGAAGCTAGGCAAAATCATATTAGATACTTGCACAATTAGCACAGGTGCCCCCCAAGGCTATGTGCTCTCTCCATTACTCTTTTCTCTATCTACCAATGACTGCATCTCAAAGGATCCCTCTGTTAAACTACTGAAATTTGTAGATGATACAACAATGATTGGTCATCAAAAAAGCACAACAAAGAATATTCTTCCTGCACCAAGTCAGAAAGCCCAGATGGCCCAAAGAGCTGCTGATAAAGTTCTACAAAGGAATCACTGAGTCCTCATTTGTACCTCTATTACTGTCTGGTTTGACACAGCAACCAAAGTAGACAGACACAGACTTCAATAGACAGTTAGGACTCCAGAAAATATAATTGCAACCAGCCTGCCTTCCATTGAGGACCTGCATACTCCAAGAGTCAGAAAGAGGGCTGTGAAAATATCTACAACTCCTCACATCCTGGATATAAACTGTTTCAAATTCTTCCCTCAAGATGATGCTATAGGGCATTGCACACCAAAACAACCTGACACAAAGACAGGTTTTTTTCTCCATGCCATCGCTCTGCTAAACAACTAATTCGAACAACATTGTCTATGCCCTGGGATGCCAAACCACCTAGTAGGACTCTATTACCTATTATCCTTCTCATCTTTTCATCTTTCCCATTACCTATTGCCGCTATAGAAATTGCATGATTTATGTTTATTGCCTTTATTTAGTATCCTATTATGATTTGTTGTTTATTTAGTATCCTATGACTATCACTGAGTTTGTATCTTATGATTTATGGTGATTGTATTTTATGATTATGATTTATCATTTGTGGCTTGTATGTAAACTGAGAGCTTATGCACCAGAGACAAATTCGTTGTGCGTCCAATCACACTTGGCCAATAAAGAATTCCATTCCATTCTATTCTTTCAAAGTTCTATAATTTGCCATGTATGGCTATGGAGAAATAGTTTATTCATTTATTTTCATCTATATGGGAAAATTAATTAATAGTAAAGTGATCAAGGACCCATAACTAGTGAGAAGCATGAGGCTTCCGATGTAATTTCTCCTCTTTTATATCCCAGATTTTGTTTGTGAATGAAATAATAAATTGAAATAAGAATATTTCTTATTTCCATCTCTAAGAGCATTCTTACTCTGATATTTGAAGAAGTTGCAGTTTCTCAACAAGACCACCTACCAGTAAATGGAGCGAGGCAGCAGAGGACAGGTGCCAAAAAAAAAAGTAAAAAAGGCAGCTTCAAAGACATAATTAGCTGCCATGTTGACTATTATGGAACATTTCAGCTCAGGAGGAAAGATCTCTGCAGCCAGGTTTCTATATGGGACAAGTTATAGGTTGAAATATTTTTTAATGATAAGAAATCAATATTTGCTATTCTTCAGGGGTGGTATTTACTTACCTTCGCTACCGGTTCGCAAATGTGAGAGCATGCGACACCTCTGCGCATGCACAGGTCCTTCTGCACATGCACAGTGTCAAAAATGGGACATGATGTGTCCGGGTGGGTGGGCGGAGCCTCCTGCAGCCGCCACCAGTTTGCCCGAACTGGGAAAGGACTGGCTGAATACCACCACTGCTATTCTTGTTCTTGAGTTCCTATGAGTAGATCCCATTAATCCTAAAGTGCCAACTTTTTGAAGACATTGGTCAGAAGACGTTAAATCTCGCTGAAAGATCTTTCTATCACGCTCCTTCTAGGGAGCCCTCTTAGTGGCAATTTCCTCCAGGGACTGAAAGAACTGGGCACTGTCATTTCTTTAAGACCAGCACAATGATTACTCTTTAAATCATCTTTCCATCCCTGGACTTCATCATTCATGCTGGAGGAGACTGGAAATCCCAGCACACCCAGAAAACTCAGTAAGCTCAAACTGCCCAAGGAGCTGCTGATCCAGTTCTACAGAGGAATTATTGAGTCTGTCATTTGCACCTCTATAACTGTCTGGTTCGGTTCTGCAACCCAACAAGAAAAACACAGACTTCAGAGGATAATTAGAACTGCAGAAAAAATAATTGCTACCAACCTGCCTTCCATTGAGGACCTGTATACTGCACGAATCAAGAAGAGGGCCGTGAAAATATTTGCAGATCCCTCGCATCCTGGACATAAACTGTTTCAACTCCTACCCTCAAAACGACGCTATAGAGCACTGCACACCAGAACAACTAGACACAAGAACAGTTTTTTCCCGAAGGCCATCACTCTGCTAAACAAATAATTCCCTCAACACTGTCAGACTATTTACTGAATCTGCACTACCATTAATCTTCTCATAGTTCCCATCACCAATCTCTTTCCATTTATGACTGTATGACTATAAGTTGTTGCTAGCAATCCTTATGATTTATATTGATATATTGATCATCAATTGTGTTGTAAATGTTGTACCTTGATGAACGTATCTTTTCTTTTATGTACACTGAGAGCATATGCACCAAGACAAATTCCTTGTGTGTCCAATCACACTTGGCCAATAAAAAATTCTATTCTATATATATTTTACAACATTTCTGCTGCTGAGATGACAGATAATGGCAATTCTCCCCGTAGCATTGTCCTTTCTCTAATGACAAAAAAGAAGTTCTATGTTTAGAAACATCCTCTTTTTTCTGTCTTAACTGAAAAAGGAAACTTTGCTTCCTTATCACTACCACTTGTGAACAGCTGGCTGGGGGTAGAAACAGTCAAAGGTCTACCTTCAATTCTCTGTTGGCCAGTACAATTTTCCAGCTCTGCTCCCAGTGGTTCTCTATAGATTTTCTGCCTTCTTTCCAATCAGGGGAAAAATACATACCTTAAAACTTGAAACTTTTGCATTATCATTTTGGTTTTATTTCCATCATCATCTGCTGAATGCTTAAGAACCGTTATCCTTGAAAGATTAACACATTTGTCTGAATGCCAAACTACATGTCAAGATGATCTTTGCATTCAACAAGCTGATGACTTTTTTTAAATAGGAACTGTAGGAGTGGAAAGTTCATAATTAACAGAAGCAAAACAGGGTATGAGAAGGAATTTAACTCTTTCCCCTCCCTGATTGTAATTCTTTTTCTTTTGCATTGTGTATTAACTTACAGGGGCCCTTCCCCAGGGTGCATAATTTAATGAAAGATGCAGAATTAAGGCATCCTGAGTCTTTCAAGTTATATTTTAAGGTGTGTGTTGTTGTTTTTTTAATGTAACTGTTGCGGTTGCTAAGGCAGTCTCTTACAGAATTTTGGTTCATGTGCCTGGGATGAAATGAATAACCTCTGAGTTAACTCTCCCCTTCTCTGATTCCTGCTTTGATTTCCCAATTCATTGAAAATCATGTCCTCATGACTTCTTAATCAGTTAACTGTGCTTTGTTGAGTCCCCCAGTATGACATATTTTGTTCATGGTTTCCTAAACAAAGGTTATGACAAAACAGGAAGCAAAGTACATTGTCATATCTCCCAGGCTAGTTCTAGGCAACTGATGTACCTTTGGCTAACAAGCTAGTTTGCCAAAACATTGAATTTAGAGAAAGAATTAGACCTAGATGTGATGGAATGTGCCAAGGAGTTGGATTCCCAGGAGGGAGGGGGTGTAGAGGAGTAAGAGGCATCTCAGTCCAGATGTCATTTGGAGGGCTAAGACAGCTCCTTTCAGTGGTGAGATTCAAATAATTTAACAGCTGATTCTCTGCCCTAATGACCGGCTGGTTAGGCATGTCTGGGTGGTCATGTGACTGGGTGGGCATGGCCAACTCGACATCACTCACATCGAGGGGCACCTTGCCTCTCCCAGCCTCTCCTCACCACATCACGCCTGGCAATGCTTCATTCCCATCCTCCCAGCCACTCCTTGTCATGCCCAGCTACTGGCCCTGCCACTTAGCCGGGTGAGCGGCCAGGTGGCTGGGTGAGCAGCCAGACAGCAAGGCGAGGAGTGGCTGGGAGGGGAAGGGTGAAGTGGGGCCAGGCCTGGGGAGGCATGCTATTCAGCCAGTTTGCCAAACTGCACAAAAAGTTAGTTACCAGTTCTACCGAATCTGTGCAAACCAGCTGAATCCCACCACTGGCTCCTTCCTAATAGTTCACAGAACATATTCCAGATGCTGATAGTATAGTCCTCATTCTGGCAAGATTTGGTCTATGGTTATAAAACAATAAAGAACTCAACTTGGAAGAAGAATCACCTTCTGTTGGTCTTGGTTTTTGGGACGGACACTAAGTTACAGTACATCAGCCTGAAACCTCTTTCTTTAAAATCTAATTGTTTTATATGAGACAACCTTGGTCAAGAAGACACAACACTGCCTGAAATCTAGTTAACCAGGATTTCCAGGGATTGTCTTGGAAAAGGATGATGTTTTAGCATTCTTGCCCTTTTCTTTTCTTTTCTTTTTAAATAATTTTTATTAAACAGGTTTTTTAAAAAAACAAAAAAATAATTTTTTTACAATTTTCTTCTTTTCCACATTTTTACATCCGTAAACATTTCTTACACATCCATTTTTCTCCCTAACTTCAATTTACCATTTATACATATGATTCTAATATTGATTTATATACGTAAAGATAACCATGTACTCAATTTCAATCATACCTTCTGTGTGAGTTCCATTTTCACTTGTTTGTTACCACATTTCAACTCCTATATCTTCCTCATTTACTCGTTCCTTGCCCTTTATACCTCTCCTCTAATCATTCATATCATTTCTCCCATACCATGTAGCATTCTGTTTCCTCCTTTTCTTCTGTTTCTTTTGTAATCTTGTCCATCTCAG
Organism: Ahaetulla prasina; assembly: GCF_028640845.1. Classification (NCBI taxonomy): domain Eukaryota; kingdom Metazoa; phylum Chordata; class Lepidosauria; order Squamata; family Colubridae; genus Ahaetulla; species Ahaetulla prasina. The sequence goes on along the minus strand of NC_080544.1, from coordinate 3,318,011 downwards.
TGCACTCCAAAACTTTTATAATCAAATTTTCTTCCGTTGGTGTATTATTATTTTTTCAATTTTGTGCAACTATTATTCTTGCTGTTGTTGTAATATGTATAATTAAATATTGTATTTTTTTGTCATATATCCCTGGAAGATCCATTTTGTTCTAAATCTATCCTGTATCTGGATTGTATCTGCATATATGGCCACAAATCAATGTCTGTACCCTGTTCTTTTAGTTCTTGTCTTGTTTTCTGTTTCCCTTGACCATTTAATAAATCTTTATATCTTTTAATTTTGTCAATATCCAATACGTTCAGGTAAATTAGTGCCTCCACTGTTGATAGCCAATCTGGAATTTTAGTGTAATGATTCTTTTTATCCTTTGCCATATTTGTAGAAGCTCATCTCTAATTAAATGTCTTTGGAAGCAGCTATGTTGTCTGTTTTTTCCATTCCATAAGAAGGCATGCCATCCTATCTGTAAATCATGCCCCTCTAATGTTAAGATTCTTTTATTCATTAATTCAGTCCAATCTTTGATCCAGGTGAGTGTTGTTGCCTGGTAGTATGTCTCCCAATCTGGGAGCCTGAAGCCTCCTCTTTCTCTACTATCCTGCAATAATTTTATTTTAATTCTCGATTTTTCCCTTGCCAGATGTAATTCACTATTAATTTGTTTAAGTCTTTGAAGAAATTCTTCTCTAATTTTATGGATGCTACTTGGAAAAGAAACAGTAATCGTGATAGAATGTTCATTTTGATCGATGCTATTCTTCCTATGAGAGATGCGCTTCAGAATTTTTTCCAAACTTCCAAATCTTCTTTTCCCATTCTGAAGTGCATTCCTGTTATTCTATTTTTTTTAAAAAAAAATACAATTTCTACATGCCACCCTAACTGGCAATTATTACCTCCCTTCTGCATTTAACTGAATATTCAACTTACAAAAAGCAAGAACTAGCAGAAACTGGCAAATTAATTTTCAGATAGTTTGGAGTGTCACGATATTTTTGGAAACTGCTACATCAAAGCTGCATTTTTCAAATCAGGACTAAATTTTGGTGAAGGCTCTTTTATTCTTTCAACCACCTGTAGTCCAATCATTAAAATTCAGAAACCCCTATGTGATACTATTTGTTTGAAGCATAAGCAAACCATATTGGCAAAGTAATGATGCACAGACCTATTTCATCCTTCCTTGCAGTGATCTCAAAATAAATAGCTTGCAGCTGCATCTTTTTGCTGAGATATCTGTCTTCCAGACCATGAATATGTTTCATTTCCTAGTTTTACAAGTAATTAAATTATTTCTGCAATTAAGGCTTGGGTCCACTATTCACTGCCAAGACATTTCTTGTAACCATCTGATATTTGCAATCACATACATAGAGGATATCAATAACCAATGCAAGAGCTAGTGTCATTTATTGTTGCTAAGGGAGTACAAGAACCATTGAGTGGTTTAGGAATTGCTGGAGTTTTAGCTATCTGGACTGTGTTTTTTGTTGCTGCTGTTTTGGGGAAAAAAATTCTGACTACAGAAAATGGTATGACTTTCAGTAACTGATTCTTTAATATTAACTCCCGCGTACTTTATTGTGATCACAGTACTTGGAAACCCAGTCTGGATTCCTGGAATATTAGTTCGCATTGCAATAGTGGATGATACCACTGGACAAGACGTGAACTCTTTTTTAGCAGGAATGTCCACTGACTCAAGCAGCCACTGTATGAGAAGGAAACAGAAGTATTTTGGTGCAATTTTGGCTCAAACATCAATTGGCCTCCCCTTTTTGCACAAAGACATCATTTGTTGAATCCTGGTTTGTTGAGCATATCGGTGCTTAATTAGCCATGGCTTAAATCTCATGCCAGTTGAGTTCCATGTATAAGGTAGCAGAATGGATAAACCAGGTCATTGATTGAGCCTAAGAAAGTCTACTTAAACTTCATACATTCCAGAGGAATTTGGACATTCACTGTAACTCAGAATCTACTTCTGTTTCCCATAATCCAAACCAAAAGAGTGTTTGGTAACAGCCTAATTGTCAGCCTCTATGATGCTTGCTTGCTTTTGGCTGCCATTGCAATGGGAGTGGGGAGGTAATGTAGATATTTGGGAGTAGGGAAGTGAGCTGGTGGAGATGTCTCGAAAAAAGGAGGAAACTTCTCACTGTCTTCATAGCAACTGCAGAGAGAGCTGATAACTGTCAAGGTCAACCGTTCTGGCATACCAGATAGATGGGGCCATCTGAAGAAGCACCCCACATGACACCTTGGGGAGATGTGGATTGGACACTCAACATGGGTCCTTGGAGGGAGAGAGTCGGGGATGCTTTCAATATGTAATTTTCGCGCCTATTGCCTCAGATGTTGCTTTTCTTTCGTTGCATTCACTTCATACTTGGTAAAAGTACTTTTCTCTACAAACATGGAGTTGGGGTTTTTCTTTCTTGAGTTTTGAACGGAGGCACAACTGACATTAATTCAATCTAGCTCCAAGGTTGTCTTTTCCTATTTATGTTATGTCAAATATATTATACACCAATTTGGTCTTAAATGGAGCCACCTAAGCAGCTTGGTTATATTAAGGCTACCAAAACTGGCCCAACTCTAGGTGGCCACTTGGGAGCAGCTTAGACCAGGCGTCTCCAACATTGGCAACTTTAAGCCTGGAAGACTTCAACTCCCAGAATTCTGCAAAGCTGGCTGGGGAATTCTGGGAGTTGAAGTCCACCAGGCTTAAAATTGCCAAGGTTGGAGACTCCTGGCTTAGACTATTGTATGGCTGCCATCAGGTGGACATTTGCAGCTTTGCAGCCAAAGGATAACGAAATGCTATGGAAATTTAAAGTAAATGGACCTTTCCAAACAATGGCAAAAACTGAAATAAATGCTTCATTGCTCTATTTGAAAACATTTACAACAAATTTATCATATACCATGATCTATATTTTTATTATATCCCCAAGAGGAAAATGATTTCTGCTGAATGCTTCAAAGACCTGAGTAGGTCCAGGCAAGCTGATGAAATGAGTAAAACGACAAGCAGTCTGTCATTCTACTGTGCAAACTGCAGGATTCCTGTATTTTATTGGTACTCAATCAAGGTAATAGTCACTCCAATAGATTCTTGTAACTTGTGCTCAGGATTCAGTGTTCTGTCTAGAAGCATGAAGAAACTTGGATTTACTATTATTGGGCCTCTGGAAGCCATTTTCTTATGCTAAATTTATTCATTCCACAGAAAGTTAAAAAACCTCTCCTTTAAAAAGGACAATCAGGAAAAATACATAGTGTTTGTATATATGTTTGTATATATGTACGTATGTATGTATGAGGAGGGATGGATAGTTGTTACAGAAATGAGGAATGCTTCTAGAAGTTTCCTTGTCATTGCTATAATTTAAAAACAATTCCATCTGGAGGTTAATCAGAAATATGGACTGAACGTTAAATAAATTACAAACCTCGTATGCACATTTTCCCATGCAAACGTCCGCAGCCAAAGACACAAAGATACAGATAGTCCTCAACTTATGACCAGTCCCTTAGCAACCAAATTCAAAATTCCAATAGCTGCATTCCAGTCATGTGATTGCATTTTGGGCACTTGGCAGCTAACCCAGTCTTAGCTTAGTTGGTAGCTAAGACTGCAATTTATGAAGTTTTTGCTGGAAACCAACATTTACTTCAGGTTCTGGGCAAAAAATACCCACTGCAGACAATGGATTTATTTAATGACTGACATGACTTGCAAGTGTAATTCCAGGCTCAATTATAGTTGTAAGTCAAGGACTTCCTATATGGGATGTGTTCAGATAGCATTACCAGACCAAGTCAAGATCAGGTGGTCAAGGCAAGGCAAATCTCTAAAGCAAGGATGTCAAACTGGATTTCATTGAGGGCCACATCAGGGTTGTGTTTGACCTTGGTGCGGGGGTGGCCAGGGTGGGCATGGCCAGCTCGACGTCACTCCTTTCAGGGGCGCTTTTGGTGGCCCGTACACTCTGCCAGCAAAAACAGACTCCCAAGCTCCGTTTTCACTGCCAGAGTTTTGCAGGAGGCTGTGGTAGCTGAAAACGGAGCTCAGCAGGCCATTTTCACTGGCAGAAGCTGTTCACTGTTTCCAGGGTAGCTCCATGGGCCAGATCTAAGTACCCCACAGGCTGGATTTGGCCCCCAGGCCTTGAGTTTGACACCCCTGCTCTAGAGAGTCCTTTATTGCTCAAAGTAAATATTCCAACAACCGGTAAGGTTCCACCCCTAGAGAAGGTAACCACTCTCAGTCCCCCAAACAACAGCTGATATAAAACAAAGAAAGTCCACAGAACAGGAGCACACTGACGAGCCAGGTCCAGGGTCCCAAGTCCAGTCCACCCAGCTAAGCAAGTCTGTTGTGTCTGCGCCCCCCCGAGCCAGGCCCCCTGCCAGAAAGTGACTTGAAAAGTGAGGGGAAGGGCCGTCAGAACTTACCTTGGGAGCACTGGCTATCCTGGCTCAGCTCCAGGAGCCAGAAGCAGGTCAGGTGGAGGAGATATAGAGGCCTCCATCTCCTGACTCTTCCCCCCCCCCAGGTCACGCCTCCAGACCTAGCTGATGGCAATCAGGCCTGGCTGGACCCTAGGTTTCGTAGGCAGGAGTGGCGGGAACAACAGAAGCACGGGTGGGGCAGGCCTAGGAAGTGCTGAGTCATGGAGCCATACCCCACAGGATATAAAAGCAGCAAGGGCTGCTATACCCCTTCGTGGCAAGCAAATCAACTGCTTAACTAAGAGCTGGAGTACTGTTTGTTCCTGGGTGACATCATCGGCATCAAGGGAGATAACAGAGACACTTGGCAGATGCTCGCTAGTTTGCTGCCAGAGCTGATAGTGCCGGCTAATTAAGCCATCACTCGGACGGAGGCGAGGGGGGACAGAACAAAGTCCACAAGGCAAATTTAAGGCACAAAACCAAAGTAGTCCTTAGAGCAAAGGCGAAATACAAGGAATTAGAGGCAGTTGGCAAGGCAAGGCAAAAGGCATGAGTCAAAGCTGGGGGAATGCAAGCCAAAACAAACAATTGCTCCTGGCAAAGACTAACTCCCCATGGCTTCTCTTTAAAGTCAGTCTGCCCCAGGTGTTCCTTGTGAGGAGGGATGGGGCAACCTCCTCCTGAGTAGCCTTGTAGTCCTTCTCTGAGCTTGCCTACACTCACTTGTCTATGCCTGATAGACAGCTATGATGAGTGGGGGAGGCAGTTGTTCCTCATCAGAGGGGCTCAGCCGCCTATCAGCACCACTGCCTGTCAGCAGCTGATCCTCCCCTGTATCTGTGAGAGCAGGCAGCTCTCTCTCTCTGGTCGACCACCTCCCCCAATGCCTGAGGGGCCTGGCCTCTCCAAACATGCCAAGATGTTGTCTCTCGTCCGATCTCACCACCACAGCCGGGGTCTGCTTATCTGCTTCCGAACGCTGAAGAATGTCCTAACATGCCTCCCGGCCCCAGCCCTGGCTCCATGCCCAGACAGGCTGAGGAGGGGGCATCTCCCGGCCCCAGCCCTGGCTCCAAGCCCAGACAGGCTGAAGAAGAGCAAGTATTTCCAGCCCCCAGCTCTGGCTCCATGCCCAGGCAAACGGAGCAACTAGACCCCTCCCCCTCCTCCACAGCATGTGAGTCTGAGGAAGGTCTATTACCAATAGCTGCTGATTGGAGTGACCCTCGCTTCAGAAGAATTGATAGGCGGCGGCGTCAGAAGGAAGGGAGGGGCAGGCCTGGATAAGTGCTGAGTCATGGAGCCACACCCCATGGCCTATATAAAGGATCTGCTTTCTGGCAGTCTCTGAGTCAGGCAAAGTCTAAACATATCTTGCTGAAGTCACTTTCTGGTCTCCTGCCTGCCCTGAGGACTTTGCTAGGACTTTGGCAGAGCTGCAGAGGCACACCTGATTCGGAATTCCCTGACCCGGCCGTCAGCGGAGGAGTGGGACACGACACAAGGCAGATGTGCCATCCCAGTTCCAATTCCTCCTTCCTCCCCCGAACTGGGCTCCAACGGGGCCATGACAAGATCTAGTTGCACAATTTGTCAAGATTAGTTAGTTTTTTGAGTCTTGATGAATTTGTCCCATTTCATTCCATAATTGATAGGATCCAAGAAGACACAAACAGATTGGAGTGGTGGTTTTTTTCCCAGGCGTTGTATCAAACTGAAAAACACACGGCTCTTTATTGGCCTGATTCACACATTCCATAGCAAACCACAATGGGGCATGCACATCAGGGGTGGGTTCTAATTTTTTTTGCTACCGGTTCTGTGGGCAGGGCTTATTTTGTGGGCGGGGCTTGATGGTCATGTAACAGTGGGTGTGGCTTGATAGTCATATGACTGGGTAGGCGTGGCCAACTCAATGTCTCTCATTTCAAGGGGTACCTTGCCTGGCCCCTCCCCTCCCAGCCATTCCTTGTCACACCCAGCCTCAACCTATCTATAGTTCTGCAAAAATATTGTTCACCTTTTTGCAACTTTATTATCTACATACTATAGATCAGGGGTCTCCAAACTTGGCCACTTCAACTCCCAGAATTCCTCAGCCAGCTTACTGTCTTAAAGTCTTAAAGTGGCCAAGGTTAGAGACCTCTGCTATAGATGCACTTTCATGGACCACTGAAAGGAGGAAATGGCTCACATGCTTTGCCCAAGAGTGTGATAGGCAACAGGCTTTTAAGGGGCTGTTAGAAAAAAGGGGGGAGGAAGTATTTTCCAAAGCACCAGAAGGCAAAACAAGAAGCAATAGATGGAAACTCAACAAAGAGAGAAGCAACCTAAAACTAAGGACAAACTTCCTGACAGTGTGAACCTATATAGATTTCAGTCATAATTTCACATATAAAATAGTCATTCATGTAATACAACCTGCATATTGTTCAAAACAATCATTAGTATTATGGCTGATGTTTGACAGCAAGCCTAAAATCTCCATTCCCTCCCTACTCCAGGGGAAAGTTACTTCAAAATCCCATTTCCTCCCCACCCCACTAATCTGTTCTGGGAAGGAATCAAACTCCCTCCTCTTCATTTCCCAAATAAAATATCCCAGATATTTAAGGAATAATCAAGCTGCTAGCAAGGAACCTGCCTGGAATTCCACATTCCTGCCAGCTGCATAAAGGAAACTTTGTAAGCAGAAAACAGCTACCAGAAGTTCGGCTCCATTTACAAGCAGGCAGAAAACTCATTCAAGACAGGATACTTCACAATGGAAATCGCCCAAACCTTTTTAGAAACACAAAGCCCAGGTTGCACAAACCCCAAAACTTCAGAAACATTGAACCGTATAAGAATTCCTCCTCTTATCCAATTTGTTGTTCAGCTGACTCAGAATGGAGCTTCTAGCTGCTCTGTCAATTTAAAACGACAGCGTATCCCCCCACCCTTCTTCTTTACCAAGCGATCTCCTGGCTGAGAAGCAGCCGATCAATTTAAAGAGACGGTGTCTTGGTTTTTTTCTCCTCTTCTTTGACAGTGAGTCTTGATTTTTTCCTTCTAGCCGATCAACTGGGAGTAGGGAGGCAGCAATAGATTGGGGGAGGGGCCAGGCAGAATTTTTACTACCGGTTCTCCGAACTACTCAAAATGTTTACTACCGATTCTTGAGAACTGGGAAGAACCGGTAGCAACCCACTATTGATGCACATTTTTGAAATCTGCATTTATTTTACATTATTAGTATGCTATTTCATAAGATTCTGGGCAGCTAACAACCATAAACGCATAATCAAGGCATCATAACTCTAAAATCCTTTAAAAAAATCATCATTAACTGCAAAAACATAGAAATGGAATAAATTATCAGCAGGCATGAAACCATAAACAACAGGGTCTGATTAGCTATCAACATCCCAATTGAATTATTCTCCAAAGATCTTACGAAAAATAGAAGATTTAATCTCTTTCCAGAATATCGTATGGGAGGAAACTAAAGTTTCAACTGCCTTTCCCCCCAAGAGATTATAGATTTATCTTCTGAAATAGAAGGCCCCACACAGAAATATTCTCCTCCAAAGAATACCACGCAAATCTTTACGCACCATGCAAAGTCCTTCATTGGGCTTACATACCCATTCTCACTTACTGTGATGGGTGAATCCATTCAAAAGCAGTGAAATGTGAAGGTTGTAGGTTAAAGTCAGATGCTAAAACTCTGGGATTCTACCTCTCTGCTGGAAATAATCGCAGCTTCTGTTTATTGACACAGAATGAGATAAATAACTTTCCTTTACCTCAGAATCTCAGTTAGGTTACTTTCTTCCCAAAACCCAGAGCTTTTTTTAGAATTTAAAGTATTTTCTTTCCCTCTATTCTTCCATTCAAAAGATGCTCAACTGCATCCCCTTTAAGCTGTCTGGAGAAAAACAGCACTGGCAAATGACAGCATAGAGTTTTGATGCCTTTGATTTGTAAGCAAGAATATATATATATATATAATCCATACATGCAGCAGACTGACACCCACTATGAAGATGTAGCACGACCACAACCATGAAGCCAAACAGCAGCAGTGCAGCTCACCAGCTCAAATCCCCCTGCAACTCAGACTAATCTGAGCACAACCAAGCCCCCACCCAAACAGGACACACCCCCAGCCAATCAGAGCACAAAAAAAACCCCCATCCAATCAGAGCACAGCCAAGCTCTCACCCAATCAGTTCAAACCCCCACTAGCAGTTAAAAAGGAAGAAACAGCTGCAATCACACATTGCTCCCAGAAGCACGAAGCTGAAGCCTGAAGATGATGAATGAGACTTCGTCGAAACGTCGCCAAGACATTTCCAATTTTACGCGGGAGAAAACCCGAATAACCAAAGACCTACATACAAACACCCGCGAAAACCTCAGAAAACAAATATATATATATATATTTGAACAAATATATATAAAAATATATATTTTATATATAAATATATATATATAACAAATATATATAAAAATATATATAAAAATATATATATAAAATATATATATATATATATTTTGAACAAATATATATATATATATATATATATTTCTGAGGTTTATTATAAAAGGTTATTATAAAGAGGTTTATTATATATATATATATAACCCGTTTCACTGTCCGGAGTCACTCTGGTGGGCTTATGTAAAAGAATAAATGTAAAACCATTAAAATTAAAATTAAGACTATCCTTTCTTTTTCCTGCAGCTAAGATAAATGCGGCTGCACAAACATGAGGAAGGATTGTAGTAAGCATACCAATTTGACTACCTCCGGATGTGTTGGACTAAAACATTCAATCCACATAGCCAGCATGGTTATTGGAAGTGCTAGCTATGGATGAGGAGAGTTGGAACACCACACATCTGCTGAGCAGAGTATTTTCTAGGCAGGGACTAAGGAAAGGCCAGTCTACAGCAGGGGTCTTCAACCTTGGCAACTTTAAGCCTGGAGGACTTCAACTCCCAGAATTCCCCAGCCTGGGGAATTCTGGGAGTTGAAGTCCTCCAGGCTTAAAGTTGCCAAGGTTGAAGACTCCTGATCTACAGGAATCTTTCATCACTGTAATATCTGACCCATAGGGTCCATGATACACTTCCCAATTTATCCTCTGGACACTATTCTCACCAGAAGACTTTGCATCTTCTCTGATAGTTTTACTCTGAGTGTTTTTTTTTTTTTTTTTGGATGACTTGTTCCCCCATTCAGTAAAAAAAACAAAAACAAACGCTTTAGTCTTTACATAGGGAAGATGGAGCCAATAGAATAAGAGATGACGAAAATAAGCAAAACTAACATAGGATGAGCTGGTGGAAGCGACACCATCAAGAGACAAAGTACACCTCCCCTGCATCAAGGACAAACAGGAAACTGGTTTTAGTTTTAAGCAAAAAACCCATATACAGTGTTAACCTAGAGAAACATGGAACTGATAACAACCACATTTTTGTCCTTGATTTCCAGATTTTTTTCTGCACAGACTTACGTCAATTAAGATTCTCAGTCATGTAGATAGAGTTGTCTAGAAATTGGGTCAAGGCAACTGGGCTTTTCCTTTCTTTCTTTCTTTCTTTCTTTCTTTCTTTCTTTCTTTTTCTTTCTTTTTTGTTTGAAATGTTTTGCTGCTTATCCAAGTAGGAGAAGCTGAAGAAGCTACTTGGATAAGCAGCATAATGTTAAGGGAGGGAGGGAGGCAGGGAGGGAAGGAGGGAGGGAGGGAGGAAGGAAGGAAGGAAGGAAGGAAGGAAGGAAGGAAGGAAGGAAGGAAGGAAGGAAGGAAGGAAGGAAAAGTCCAGTTGCCATGACCAAATATACAGATTTATGTCTATACATCCACTCAATGGAATCCAAATTTAGTTCCTATTAACTATGGGGCAAAAAAGGTTCATGATGGTTTCTTGCCAGCAGTGTTTTTAGCAGTTGGCTGTTGCTTTCTCTTTCCTTTTTCCAGTTTCCACATTTAACCTACAGCCTTGTCAGCCTCCCAGCCAGGTTTTTAATCAGGTTAACCCCACTTAGCTTCCTATATCAGCCAAGGTCATTTACATGAAGAACATAACATTCTTAACAAAAAGTTACAATGTAGACAAAGTTAAAAAGACAGAGAGAGCTCCCTCAAACCACCAATCATCCCAGGGATGGGGTACCCCTCCTGGATATCCATGGCAGTTCATAGAGCCTGGTCTTCATGCTCTTCTGGGAGGCCAAAAGTATGAGGACCAGCCTGTTCCTATAGTTTCCATAGGATGGAAAGGGCAGAGAAGGCGGTCCTCCTAGGGTTGATGTAACTTGGATGAGATGAAACTTTTAACGAAATTACAAAGTGATAGCACTCATTGGAATTTGCAACTGGATGGCTATAAAGGGAAAGAATAGAATAGAATAGAATAGAATAGAATAGAATAGAATAGAATAGAATAGAATAGAATAGAATAGAATAGAATAGAATTTTTTATTGGCCAAGTGTGATTGGACACACAAGGAATTTGTCTTTGGTGCACATGCTCTCAGTGTACATAAAAGGTGACATCTATTATTTCTCAAATTATTTGCATTTAAGCAGCAATAACATTTAGAAGAAATGTCATTTTAACACCTACTTTTTAAAAGAGATCACTGTGAATGGTCACCCTTTCCTCCCTACTGGAGAGGGTTAGGATAGAGGGAAAGTCAGGAAGGAGAGCTACAATATGCACCAAAGGAAGAATGGCACCAAGACTTGCAATGCCCCCAAGTGACAAATTCTGGAATATGACAGGAAACAAACATTTTGGGGCAGGGAAGGAGGAAATCAACTTATCTCCAATATGCGAAATGATTTTTTTTTAAAGGTTCCTTCAAAGCTGAGAGGAATCATCCCTTTTTGGATCTCTTTCAGCCTTCCCGAAAATCAGAGGAAGGTACTGCAAGTAAAGCATGAAATAAGTCTAAATATTATGATGCCATCAGATTCTCCCTCTGTATTTATTCAAGCCACGGAATGCAGTCCACAGCTTGGCTGTCTGAATGTCAATGGCGCAGAGAGCCTATCTTGAATCTGAATGAGCCTTTTGGTGAAGTAAGATGCTATGCAAATGATTTCCATTAGCAGTGACCTCAGCCAGTCCAGAAAGCCAGCCAAAAAGATAAATTAAAATAAGATTATCAAAAGCCAGCCTAATGAATATGTAAGACAAATGTTACGCACAAGCACAGGATACTGTAGGATACCCATTTTCAGAAGTTCTTGCTTTCTACTCCATAGCAAAAGAAAAGCACCACCGTGAATGGTAACATGCAGTGAATTGACTATATTTTGCCCACTCAATGGCTTGTGAAACAATAGTCAGTTACTATTTCCAGCAATAGTGGATGATGCTATTTCAACCCCTTCTCAAGATTAGCTGATGCTTCTTCAACTGATCTGCAGGCAGTTGGTGACTAGAAATGTGCTTGAGAGTAGGGACTTAGGAGATCTGTTTAAGAGTGGCCATACCGATTTGAAGAGTAGACAAATCTCTGTCCGCCTAGAATTGCAGTTTGTGGATGCTTGAACTCAGCTGTTGGACTTCTTTGGATGCATAAGGAAACAGAGATCTGGGCCACCATCCTCTGTAAATGGTAAGCAGGATGACACTTCTGGGTTGTCCTAAGACCCAGATCTGACAAAAACCATGGAAGTTTGCCTTCCAATCTTTGCTAGACAGAAGGAAGAAGATAGAAGAGATAATACAGCTCTCAATTCTCAGGCCATCTTGACGAAGAAACCCTGCTAAAGTAGGATACTACCATTCTATATGCAATATCGGGGCACATTTGAGATACTGAGTCCAGTTCTGATCACCATGATACAAAAAAAAAGAGGGGCTATTGCAGGGAAGAGGGGATCAATTTATTTTCCAAAGCACCTAAGGGCAGGACAAGAAGCAATGGGTGGAAGCTAATGAGAAGGAGATCCAACCTGGAAATAAGGAGGAATTTCCTTACAGGGAGTGCAATTAATCAGTGGAACAGTTTGCCTCCCAGAATTGTGAATGCTCCATCACTGGAGATTTTCAAGAAAAGTTTGGACAACAATTTGTCTGGCAGAATATAACCAGGGGTGGGATTCAGCTGGTTTGGACAAACTGGATGCTAATTTTACATTTGGTTCGCTGAACCAGTAGTGGCAAGGACTAGCTGGATCTGTCCACCCCATCTCTCCCCTCCCAGGAGTCTCCATGCAGCCCGTTTTGGATGCCAGGTAAGTGCAGGGCCCGCACGGAGGCTCTGGGAGGGTGAAAAACAGGCCTCTCAGAAGTTCTGGAAGTCTGGAAACAGACCCTCAGGAGGGCCTCTGGAGCCCGGGGGAGGCATTTTCGCCCTCCCTGAGGCTTGATGAAAACCTCCGGAGCCTGGGGAGGGCGAAAACACGCATACCCGGCTATGGTGCAAGAGGCCAAGTCGGCCATGCTCACCCAGCAACTGGGCAGAAAACCAGTTGCTAAAAAATTTTAATCCCACCCCTGGGTATAAGACTCCTCCCTCGAGTAGGGAGTTGGACTAGAAGTCCTCCAAAGTCTCTTCCAGCCCTAGGATTCTGTGATTTTAAGTAAAGAATAGGCTAAAGTACCCCAGGCAGTTGCCATTCCTTGTCTTGCCATGACAACACAGATGTGTTTCATTCTTCCATTTCTTCCTCCTTTCCTGCCTCCCAGATGTCACCTCTTCTAAAGACCTCTGTCAATATAAGGCAGCCTTGGCAGATGGCCTTGGCTCTCCCTCGGGCAGCTGCTGCTGAGTTCAGTCGATATACAAAATCTTCTGACAAGGGAGAACTGAGGGTGCATCAGGGATTTATCAGCCAGCAAATGCGAACCTCTCCTAGACTCTTCACAGCGCTTGCTCAGTACCATGTTCCATTTATTACTACCTTTCAACAGAAAACCAAGGTTCTCTTCTAGCAGGTAGATTTAAAGGCCTCCCTGGAAATGGAAGAAACTGGGACTACGATGAAAAAAAAAGGGGGGTAAAAGCCAAGATTGCTGGAGGCTTGCAAATCAGCTCCCTATCTCACAACCAGGCAACAACTTAATTAGGTAAAAACCAACTTCTGTTAGCAACGGTCTCCTGATCAGAATTATAAAATCAAATTAAGACCAACTTCTTTTTACAAGGAGAGCCAATGCAAGGGAACAATTGAATTCACATAAGTAGTCCTAAAAATTCAACACAGAAGTACCAAAGAGAGAGAGAAGCCGGGAGGGTATTTTAATTAAAAACAGATTGGGGAACACCAGTTTTTTTTTCTTGAGACTTCCTTTCCATTTGCAGGTGAAATGATTTAAAGGGGTATTTCTCAACCTTAGCAACTTTAAGATGTCCAGGCGTCAACCCAGAGTTCCCCAGCTAAAGTGGACCATTTTCGGAGAAAAACTAAAACAATCCTGAAGAAAAATGTCATATTTTGACCTGGATTTCCCCATACTGCACAGAGTAGAGTAGAGTAGAGTAGAGTAGAGTAGAGTAGAGTAGAATAGAATAGAATAGAATAGAATAGAATAGAATAGAATAGAATAGAATAGAATAGAATAGAATAGAATAGAATAGAATAGAATAGGTTTATTGGCCAAGTGTGATTGAACACAAAAGGAATTTGTCTTGGTGCATATGCTCTCAGTGTACATAAAAAGACAAGATACATCCGTCAAGAATCATAAGGTACAACACTTAATGATAGTCATAGAGTACATATAAGCAATCAAATCATACTAGGAAACAATCAATATCAATATAAATCATAAAGATACAAGCAACAAAGTCATGCAGTCATAAATGGGAAGAGATGGGTGATAGGAACGATGAGAAGACTTTAGTAATAGTAATAGTAATAGTAATAGTAATAGTAATAGTAATAGTAATAGTAATAGTAATGCAGCCTAATGTGAATTGTTTGACAGTGTTGAGGGAATTATTTGTTTAGCAGAGTAATGGCGTTTGGGGAAAAATTGCACTCTGATACAAGGATTAAGGGCACATTTTTACTTAGAGTAAAATCCTGTTCAGTGCTTGGGATCTCTAAGGGCGATTGGAGATCAAGAGCAAAAGGTTGCTCGTAAAGAAATGGAAAATCTTTTTTCCATGCATTTTGTAATTTAAGACAAATGTCCTTAGATCTTTTTTTTTCCCTCCTCCCCATCTCTTCTCAATTATATCCTTCTTTAAATCAGAGAAGGTTCGTGTAATCCAATTCTTCTGGGAAACCAATTAAACCATCCTCGAGAGCAGTGATGGGATTCAAAAAAATTTACCACCAGTTCTATGGGTGTGGCTTGGTGGGCATGGCAGGGGAAGGATACTGTAAAATCTTCATTCCCTGCCCACTCCAGGGAAGGTTACTGCAAAATCCACATTTCCTCCTGATCAACTGGGACTTGGGAGGCAGAGAATAGATGTAGGTGGGGCCAGTCAGAGGTGGTATTTACCAGTTCTCCGAACTACTCAAAATTTCCGCTACCAGTTCCCCAGAACTGCTCAGAATCAGCTGAATACCACCTCTGCTTGAGAGGTGGATGTTTTCAAATTGTGGTGTTGGTGAAGGCTCTTGAGTGTCCCTTGGACTACAAGGAGATCAAATCAGGAAATCAATTCTGAGTGTGGAAGGACACACCCTGAAGCTGAATCTCAAATTCTTTGGCCACCTAATGAGAAGAGAGGACTCATTGGAGAAGATCCTGATGTTGGGAATGGAAGGCGAAAGGAGAAGGGGATGGCAGAGGATGAGATAGTTAGATCAGGGATGCTATTCAGCAGGTTCTCACAGGTTCTGCAGAACCGGTAGTGGAAATTTTGAGTAGTTTGGAGAACTGGCAAATATCACCTCTGGCTGGCCACAGAGTGGGGTGGGAATGGAGATTTTGCAATATCCTTCCCCTGGAATGGAGGGAATGGGGATTTTGCAGGATCCTTCCCCTGCCATGCCCAGCAAGCCACACCACACCCTCCAAGCCACACTCACAGAACCAGTAGTAAAAAAAATTGAATTTCACCACCAATGATTGAATTATCATTGACACAATGAACATGAATTTAGGCAAACTCTGAGAGACAGTGGAGGACAGGGGGGCCTGGCACGCACTGATCCATGGGGTTGTGAAGAATAGGACACAGTTTTGTGACTGAACACCACCACCACAAGAGATGAATGTTCAGCCTCTTTTTCAACATTTTTTCGAATTGTCACAGGATTTCTTTACAAAAAAACCCCCACAGATTATATTTGGGATGTTCCTGTCGATTCACTCTTCCTTCATTATCAAATTTCTGAGCTTTATGCTTTTTAAAAGTAAATATGAAAATTTCCACCTGACAATGACAGACCTTCTGGGAGATGCAAGGAAAAGGGAAGTAGAAAGACTTCCAGAATAAGAGAGGATAATAAGCTAGAAGAGAATGGACTTGTTTTCCGAGGGCAGCAGACTTTTCAAAACATAATGAGATCTAGAGGGAGATGAGCTTAAAGACCCAGAGAAGTCAAGAGCTCATTCTGGCAATGATTGACTGAACAAAACTTGCTCTGGAAAGTATAAGGAAACAAAAGGAAAAAAAGAGTCCAAGAAAGTCACAAGACCATGACATTCCGTAAAATTCAGAATTCATTCGCTGCCAGCTACACCACCCGCCCACAAACACGTGAAAAATTTTCATTACCAGTGAAGATACCATTACAAGGTGGTCTCTGCATGTTTCTCTCTGTCCCACTGAATCCAGCAGGATGGGCATGTTCTGAGAGCTGCATATTGAAACAGGTCTTCCCTGTTGTAGCATGAGCCTTCCAAGAACCCCATCCAGTAGTGGGATTCAGCCAGTTCGCACCACTTCAGGAGAACCGGTTGTTAACTTTCTGAGTAGTTTGGTGAAGTGGTTGTTGGAAGAAATCCTTAAGGCAGGGAACTGGTTGTTAACTTATTTGAATCCCACCACTGACCCCATCCCCTTGGAAGATCCAATCTTGCTAGTATTCCTAGTAAGTCTTTGAAGGCCTGACGGTTTGGTGAACCCATCACTGTTTATTTTTTATTTGTCAATCATCTATAAGATACCAGGTAAAAGTATAAACATAATTTGTATACATGAAAAGAGTAAGTAAAAAGGAATATTAGGACAGGGATGGTAGGCATACAGATGCACTTATGCACACCCCTTATGCCCCTTACTGTGTTTTTTTGTGTGTGTGTGTGTGTATTTTATGATTAGAGTTGGATTTGCCTTCAGCTGCCAGTATTTCAAGAATGTCGTTTTTGTGGTTGTGATGGGTGGCTATATAAACTGAGGTAATAAATAAATAAAAGTGCCCAAAGTACAAAGTGCCTACCATGTATCTGTAGAAAAAGAAGTCAAGAATCAACAGCTGTAAGAAAACAAACAAATACACAGATGCACACACACCCACGCCACTCTTTTTTGCTGGACATTCATAGCAGCTTCCAGGACCAAGTTGGCTTTGTGGCCTTTGATAAAGCCTCCCTTGAATCAAACACAGTTCCTAAAGACTGCATGGATCCATCCATATCCCTCTCCTTCTCCTCCTCCTTCTTCTGAAATTTTCTTCTGCTCTCCCATCCAGGGAGAGATCAACTGTAATCACAGGCCTGGAATTCTTCTAGTCCAGGGGTCTGCAAACTTGGCTCTTTTAGGACTTGTGGACTTCAACTCCCAGAGTTCCTTAGCCAGCTTTGCTGGCTGAGGAACTCTGGGAGTTGAAGTCCACAAGTCTTAAAAGAGCCAAGTTTGCAGACCCCTGTTCTAGTCCAACTTCCTGCCCAAGGAAAGAGATTTTATACCAATGATGGCTAACCTTTTCTGGACTGAGTGCCCAAAGCGTGCCTGGACCCCCAAAATACCATGCATGCATGGCCCCTGAGCATGCGCCCCATCCCCCGGTGCATATGGGCCCCCGCACAAGGCCCACCCCCCATGCATGCACATGTGGGCTCCCGTGCACGCCCCAGCTCTTGTGCATGCACGGCTGAGACCCAAAGATCAGCTGGCTGGCGGGAGGTGCACACACATGTGCGGGAGAGCTGAACTTGGGCGACAGCTCACATGCCATCAGACATGGTGCCGCGTGCCACCTCTGGAACATGTGCCATAGGTTCGCCATCAGTCTTATACCATCCCAGTAAAGTGGTTGTTCATTTTTTTTCTTGAGAAGCTCCAGTCCTGCTTACTTCTTAAGCTGAATCAGAATTGACCAATGCCTGCCTGTCAGGCTGCCTCTGATTATATTTAGGAAAGAATACACCTTAACTTCATTTGAAAATAAAGAAAAGTACTTTTACTAAATACATCCGGACAACAGCAGTGTATGTTGGATCTGAGACAAAATATGGCTAACATTCCATATCCCCTCATTAGTCCCTCCTCCCCATAAGAGGTCAGGCAGGGCTGGTCCAATGCCAGCTCCCTCTCGCCCCCCGTGGTAATCTTCTTCCGCAGGTTTCTGGCTGTTTATCTTCTCAGGAATGCAGTCTCCGTTGGAAAGCCCGCCCGTCTAACGTTCATGCTGATTCCAAACCATTACTCCCCCCCTCCCTGATACATCTTAAGTCCATGAGCTATTTTACATTACACATAAAAACCATTGCAATCTAACTACTGAATATAAATTGTACAAAGGGATGTGAGGATTGGAGTGGAGGCTGACACTGCCACTTGTTGTGACCTCTTGCAAAATAATTATCTACGCAAAATATTAAAATCACTGTCCATGATCCAGAGTCTTGTACCAAGACTGTTGTTTATTTAAAGCCACAGTAAAACAGTCCATGTCTCCCTCCTCAAGTTTTATGAGACAGCTAAGCCACTGTTTGGGGGGTCTGTTTCTTGGCCAGACTTCTGTGGCATCCAGCAAGCTACCATCTAGCAAATATCATCTGAATGTTGCAGCTGACTAGACACCAACAAGAGAAAATATATGTTGCAAGGAGGGTGCCAGACAATGATTAATGGGGAAGAGAGAAAGACAGGCACAATTTTGGCTAAAAGCATGATTTGGCTTTCACACTCTGTAGACAACACAGGAGTTGCTCTCCCTTCTTATGTTTCTCTTTTTGCCATTGCCCTTCCTTGCTCAAGCCCGAGAAACAGTCTGTGACTACCAACCAAGGAGCAAGAAAAGAAAAAAGAAAAGCAAGAGTTATATCAATATATACATACATACATATATATGTGTGTGTGTGTATCGCATTTTCAGCCAGTTTCAAACCAAAAATGCAATGCACAGAGGCCAAAAATGGGGCATGCAAAGGCCAAATACGCAATGCACGGAGGCCAAATATGCAATGCGCGGAGGCAGCGATCGACGGTAATGTGATATGGCAATTCTTGCAAACTGGAATGGGCATAAAACAGAGCATTTGGAGGCTGGAAATGCGATGCAAGGAGGCCAAAAATGGCCGAAGCGTGGGGGCCAGCAGGTGCCTGAAATAGATGTATTTTATTTTAAAAAATGGCAAATATGACAGTATAATAAATATGATAACATGATAAAAAATGATAAATATGATAAAAAATGACAAAGTTCAGCTAATCGCTGCATCTGCTTATTTTGTTCTCTGTGAAATGTTTACACTCTTATAACTTCAGTGTAGCCAAAATGACAAAGAAAGCAAGAGAAAGCCATGGGTAAAGAAATCATCTCACCTTTCAGTATTCATTTAAATCCCCTTTGACTAATACTTCTTTAGATTCACTGAAAATAAATTGAAACTATGATAATAGAAGGATAAACCACTAGACAAAAAACTATGATATAAGCAGCTCTTCCTCCGCAGCTAAGGGACCTGGCAACCTCAAAACAAAGGAGAATAGAGGAGGAAACAGACAGCTTTGTGCACTAAAAGGGAACAAATTATTTTCATGGAACAGAACACGCCACTCCTAATTTTGTACAAATGTAGATCAGATCTGTTACCAACCAGGCTGTTGGCCAGGAGCCCAGTTTGATGATTTTGTTCTCCTTAGAGATTCACAGCTTGGATGGTCTGCCGGATTCAGCCGTTGCACCTGGATGTTGAGTTTTAGCCGTGGAGAGAAGTGTGTCTTTGCACAGCCAAGCCTGGGGAGCCAAATAGGCTTATTGGCGAGGCATTGAACCAAGCCACGGAAACACCTGCCTTATTTGCATCCCGCCATGGGCTTCTGGAATTGGCACTCTTTCTTTGGACTGCAGTAAGACATTCTTCATTGGATACTTGTGAAAAAGTGTTCCAAAACTTCAGAAAAACCTGGAAAGCCGCAGTGGAACTTTTGTTTAAGGAGGGAAGTGTTAAACTCTTATTTATTCTGCAGCCTTCATGTCAACTCGCGAGGCTTTTCCAACCTGCTCCCGAGTTGCCATAGGCAGGGTGATGGGGGGATCAAGCCTTACAGCTGCATCAAGGAATTTGCACCTCAGTCAAAACATATCCTAGCTGGCCAAAGTCAAGGCCATCTCCACAGAAACCAATAGCAGCCAGAGGGAGTGACTTCTACGAATGAAACACCAAATTGCTTCATTGGGGACTGTGACTGATGACACACCTTGGGGGTGGGAGGGGGAAACAGGTGCTAACTGAGTGGGGTCAGAGCTGGCTTCACTAGGTCCATGCCGACATGGCACTCCTAATAAACAACTGGATTTTTCTTAAAAACTGGTTTGAGGCTCCTCCTTTTATTAAGGCATTGGTCGGAACCCTGACACTTCAGCTGCTTGAGGTTTTTGCATGAAACAAGCTGGAAATGGAGGTGAAGCATCCTACACATTGGCTATCCAAGTGATCTGATGCTCATTTATGCCATGGACCTCCCCTGGTTAGTGCCTCTGTTTCTTTACTGCTGATAGGGCAGTAAAAAGAAAATAGTCATTTTCCATTTTTCTAGTAGTCACTTGGTCTAGAAGACAAGAGGAGATGAATTCTTGCCAACTGCGACTATTTAGAAAATGAAAGTCATTCCTTCCACTTTTCCATCTGGAGATGAGAAGGGGTTGACCTGCTAACCTCCATAGGACATCAATTCCCTACTTATAAAGGAGAATATTTGTAGTTTAGGGTTGAATTGAGGGGCCCTTGGTGGTCTCTGAGCTTGTAGACACTTTATTACCCAGAGTAGGTAACATCATCAGGGCTAGCATTGATGATGTTACCTAGTTTGGCAATGAAACATCTACAAGAAACAACCAAGCAGAGAGAGCACCAATTCCCTACCTAAGTGAAACACTGACATGAACTGGCCTTACAACTATAAACTATAAACCATTAAAATTTAAATTAGAATTAGAATTTGGATTTCCTTGGTTGTTAGCAAATCCTTTCCAAAATAAGTATATTTTAAATCAAACCATTAAAATGGGAGGATTAGAAACTTTCTACACACAAACCATTTGATGTGATTCTTCCTTTGGAAGTGTGTCAACCTCTTTAGAAAGGTGGACAGTCAAGAACTTGTATAATCAAACATTAGGGCTACTATAGATCTGTAGGAATCATCAGCAAGCACAGGATTCCACCCATTACTGCTGTCTGCAGTCCTTTAAAGCAGCTGTATCTTTTTCCCTATGCACTCTAAGTTCAAAGGCAAGCCCTATCAAATATGCCCTACAAGCAGAGCTTCCAGAAGTCAAAGCAAGCCATTTAATGATAACATTAAAGGCTTAAGCTGATGAGATGGAGATCTCTGACACTCATGCTAGAGAAAACCATTTTGTAAATAAGAACCCACGAGTGAAAACTTTCAAAAGAAATGTTCAAGAGAAACAAGAGAAACAACCAGCATATCAAAAATGCACAAGATCCCCAGGATTTAAATCTAGGAAATATTATTTCTATAAGGCAATATACTATGTTCTGGGGTGCTGTTAGATAGAGACCATCTATCTAAGAACTCTTTTATAATTCCCTACGGTAAATGTCTGACATTCACCTAGGAAAGTTTGGGAGGTGGGAGAGGGAGAGAGATTAAACACAGTACGTCACCCAAAGCCTTCATAGGTACAAAGTATTGTTTTCTTTTTCTGGGGATTTAGACATTGGAAGGCGGGAACTTGGAGGCTAGCAACAGAACAATAGCAAAATAGGGAAGCCATGATCATCATACACCATTATTGGGCACTGTTATTCATTCAGAGTTCCAAAGTTAATTTTGTCTAGACTATTTAATAAGCATATGGCAGGAACACACTTTTCTTTCATTTTCTTCAGCAGTGGTCTGAACATGTCCCCAATGGCACTCAAAAGGCTCACTACATCTCAACTTTCTTTTGACCCTTTTTTGAAGCAAAAAGAGAACTTACATTCTTTCATCCCCAACTATTTAGCGTAAATGCAGAAAAGCTGCTGTATGGTTTGTTTGTTTTTCAAACAGCAAACTTTGTGCACAACTTCCCTTATTTCCTATTTCTTGGGGGAAGTTCTGAAGAATTCTAAAAAGCAGTTTGAACCTGCTGCCCCAGATCTGGGGACCAACATCAAAAGTCTTTTGTTTTCAAACACAAAAGAGGGATGTGGGGACAAAACAGGGAGCAGTCTGTTAAGAAACATCCAGGAAAATGCCACAAAAACAAAACCTTTACATCTTAAAACTTTACGTGAAATCAGAAAGGATCATGGCCATTAGAGGAAGCCACATTTTTCAACTCAACAACGGAAAAAGATCCAAAAAATATTTATTGCACCACCAACAGCATCAACCACAGAAAATAGAGTTATTCACTGGCTTATCACAAACACACACACACACACATGTACTGTCTGCATAACGGGGATATGGCAGCTGCATTTGTAGACAGGATAACATTAGAGGATAAAATTGTGTCATTTTTCCATTCCTTACTTTTAGTTCATTCCTTTGAGATCCATTACCTCTGAAGAGGTAAATGGTTATTGCTTCAACTCACATGTTATATTATCTATTGAATCTGAAAACCAGCAATTGGAGAAGATTTTTACATGCTCAGGTTTCCAATATGGAATATTTTCATCCCCTCCCTATGAAAAAATCCATCACAATGTTGACGTAACTACTAAATGTATGACAGTGATCTTTCACACTCCAGATGTCCATGGCAAATCAACCAAGGACATTTATAACTCAAGATCCACTTATAAATTCCTGCAAAAATGTTCTCCTTTTTCAGAGTTTGGCTTCCATAGATCAAACAGGTGTAATCTTGATGGTCGCAGATGATGCGGCCAAAACATTTGCTCAGGCATGCCAATTAAACCCAGGATGAGCCAGCAGATACTCAGGTGATGGATTATTTTAAGACTGTCAGTCATCATCATAGTAGGACACTCCACCACCAAATAGAAGGTAACCATCTGTTAAAGCATACTAGTTAGTCTTCTCGCTGATTTTGTCAATAATTTCTCCTGTATACAAAGATACAATTTCTGTAGCCATAATCTGAAGTGGTCCTTTTTGGATTGCTACCAAATCTTATCAGAAAGGAAATGTGTCAACCTCCATCCCAAAAACACAGGTTAATTTATGCTGGTTTTGTATAGTATTTAGAAAATGATTTTTGTATCTTTGGCATGCTGACAACTTTTAGGAAAGACTGACAGAGAACCTAAGAAGAGTTTGCTTCCCCATGGTGTGTTAATGGCAAATCCTAGACCTCCTTTATTTCCATTTTGGTCCTCAAAATCGGTTCTACATTTGGAAAGGGTTTGGGAATGTCCAATGATATAAAGAATTCCTTTGACCAGGGATGTCAAACTCAATTTCATTGAGGGCTGCATCAGGTGGGCGTGGCCAGGGTGGCCATGGCCAGCTTGACATCACTCATGTCGGGGGGCGTCTGTGGTTGCCTAAGGGCTCTGCCCTCTGAAAATGGGCTCCCAAGCTCTGTTTTCGGCAGGGATGGCCTTCTGTAACCTTCTGCCAGCTAAAACAGAGCATGCAGCCCTCCTGAGCTCAGTTTTTGCTGGCAGAGGCACTGCGGGCCAGTGCTTTGCTGTTTCCAGGGTAGCCCCATGGGCCATATCTAAGCATCCTGTGGGCCAGATCTGGCCCCCGGGCCTTGAGTTTGACACCTCTGCCTTAGACTCTAGACTTGCCAAAAAATACCTTGCCATTTCTGAGTTTTCTTGTGCAGATACATTGAACATATCCCTCGCTTGCTCACTCGCTCACTCTCTCTCACACACACCCTCATCCATTTCATCCCTCTTGAGTTGGCCTGGGTTCCTAAAGAGGAAGATCAAACTCACATGAGTTCCAGAAGGCCAAAAGGACATCACTAAAAAGACACCCTTTCTCTTCAAAAATTATAGATTTTTCAACTCCAATTCTGGGAGTTGAAGTCCACAAGTCTTTAAGTTGCCGAGGTTGGAGACCCCTGGACTAGAAGACCTCCAAGGCTTTCCAGCCGTACAATTCTATGTTTGACCCCTAGAAATCTGTCACTGTTCCCTTCCCTAATATGGTTGCTAGCCATGAGAAATGGGTCTGCTCTGAACATGGCAATCCCTCTCGGTGAGTCCTCTCAACTGAGGAAGGAGAGCACTGACATTCTTAGAAACAAGGCTCTCTGCCAGCTGAGTTTTCCCCAGCTATTCATTGTCTTTCGCTCACCTTCCTTCCCTGCCAGCAAGGCCTTTGAAGGCAGGGTAGGCAGATGGTTAGCAAGTCATGGGTACATACCAATATTATAAATAGGACTGGCTCAATGACTGTATTTTCAGTACGTTTGAGAAATGAAGCAATTGGGGGCTTCCCACTGCTGCCGTCTAGATATGCAAAACCATTAAGTTAATGCTTCCCACCTTCACTCTGCTTCCTTTAATCCATTCATCCGTTCCCCGTGTTTCACCACACTCTTCAAACAGGTTTTAGTTTATTTTTTTCTGTGCTTTTCTCTGTATTGTTCATCTCCTAGCAGAGTCACAGGCCAAACACATTCCGCCTTGCTTTCTCAACTGCAAAAAAAAAAATCCTGCTACAAACAGACTGGAGAAGTAAACAAAACTGATTCACAAGATCCAAAGCTCCAGATCTCTGGATGTATAATATACCTGGTCCAGATAAAAAAAGCAGGAGCTTCCGCAACTACACATGAAAAGGAAAGCATGTATTTCTTTTTTTTTAATAAAGTTTTTATTTTTATTTCTCATAAACATATTTGAATGTACAGTCTCTTACCCATTGTTTTCATTCATCCTTATCATTTTACTTTCATTTCATTTTTCATAGTTCGGAGCTGCTCTTTTACCATTTAGCCTCCTTTATTTTCCCACAAACTCTCCTCTTCTTCTCTCTTTCTCTTCCTTCTTCCATCTCTTCCTACTTTCTTCATTCCTCCTCTCCTTCCCTTCCCTACTTCCCCTTCCCTTCCCCCACTCCTCTCTCCTTCCTCCCTCTCTAACCCTCTCTGTATGTATTTCTATATGCTTCATTATTTGTTAGATTATCTCCCACCTTCAAAAACGTGAGAAGGCTTCCTTGGGAATCTCCCTTCATTTTATTCCATACACTCACAGAGCTACTGGATTTCTCATTACAAGCTGGAATGCAATATCTCTTGAGTCAAGTTCAATTCTTGAGGATTTTATGAACACATCCATGCAATTTTCTCAACATTGTGAGAGGTTGCTTTCCCCTAGGAATTTGTTGTTTTATTTCCCAGTCTAATCTTGGTTGTTTCCCATCCAAGTATTAACCAGGCCTGATCCTACTTAGCTTTTCAATCCTGGCAAGGTGGTGGCTAGCTAGCTAGGTTTCAGAGTAATACAGCACCTGTGTTGAAATTAAAGAGAGAGACAGATTTCAGGATGCATGCCTGCTGGCTCTCAAATTCTTTTAAATAATTCAGAACATTCTAGTAAACTGATTTCCTTCCAGTTGATAATCAGGATATAGATAATTACATCTGATTTCTGAATACCACTGATGAGTAACCTAAAAGGATGATTTCCAGATAATACAACTCTACGAACCAGTCATCCTGCATTGGGATTTAGAATTGTTTTCAAAATACTTTTGATGCTAGGATAAGGCCAGATATATCAGCCACAATACAGATTAATATTAAATCTCCAGCTATTATTCTGTACTTTTATCCAGAAGAAATAAAAGGTCACTAATATTGTACTATAAACAAATAATCTTCTTTGAACCAGGCATAATTTATTCTGTAGATACAGCATGATTTCTAACTAGCTATTACTCTGAGGAGACCTAGTCCTTCTCATTTTTCTTTGAAGATGCCTTCAGATTTGTTAACAAACGATATATTCAATCAATCCTTAAACATTTTTTTATTGTTATCAGTACTAGAGGTGGATTTTTATCTTATCTGAAACTATCTGATATTACTACTTGGTTTAATTTTTTTAAAACAATTAGTAAATAGTAGTAATTAGTACCTAATTAGTAAAAGTGGTTTATATCCTATTAAAAGTGCCTCATAGAAAAATAATTTTAATAATGCTACAACACATTAGCACCATTCTAAAATACTGAATTAAATAATGGCAATTTACAACATGAAAAATTCATTTTCTGTCATAACAAGCCACTAAATATCCAACTGTATTAAATTTCAGAATCACACTTTTAAGATACAATATTTTTCAGTGTATAAGATGCACTCCCCCCCCCAAAAGTGGGTGGAAATGTCTGTGCGCCTTATACAGTGAATGTTGCTGAAGCCCCACCCACCTTCTGGCCCCCACTCTTTGGCTATTTTCACTGCCGCCGTCACCACTACTCCCCACTGCCTGGAACCGGCTGAAAATGTGACGTGTGGAGGCCAAAAATGGGGCATGCTGAGGCCAAAAATGGGGACTGCAGAGACCAAAAACATGATGCACAGAGGCTCAGTGGCAATGTGCTGTGGTGATCCCTGCAGCCTGGAATGGGTCTAAAACGGAGTGTACGGAGGCCGAAAAAGCAATGCACATAGGCCAAAAACGCAACATGTGGAGGCAGCGTTGAGCTCTGGCGATCCCCGCAGCCTGGAATAGCTGATTGGCACTATTCTGGGAGGCCAGTCCAACCACCAATTATCTGCACGTGTTGAATCAGGCTGAGATAACATGCTCATTCAAAGGATTACTTCATGGTCATTGAGGAGTACACTAGGCATCTGTTGAATAAAATTGTTTGGTTCAATCCAAGTTGGACTCTAAAATCCTGAAGCAGTTCTATAGAGGTAACTGAGGCTGGATATCTGGGAAGAGTTTGGTCTTGTTAGTGTTGAGGTTGTGGAGTGTGTTCTTAGAACTACTAGCTTAGTGATGTTTAACCTTTGTGTTGTCACGTGCCAAATGCGGAGGAGTGCGGGGATCGCACGTACATGTGCCCACATCCATAATTCAATGCCCCCCTGTGCCCTGCCCCCCACACGTATGCAGAACCCTCCGTTTTTGGCATGTGACAGAAAAAAAGTTACTGGTGGGCCTGGTAGGCCCATTTTTGGCCCTCCCCAGGCTCCAGAGGCTTTCTTCGAGCCTGGGGAGGGCAAAAATGGCCTACACCACCCCATCACCCCGAGGCCCTCAGGAGACCAGAAATGGCCCATTTCCTGACTTCTGGTGGGCCCAGAAGGCCCATTTTTTGCCCTCTCCAGGCTCCAGAGGCTTTCTTCAAGCTTGGGGAGGGTGAAAATGGCCTCCCCCACCCCCCCAAGGCCCTCTGGAGGCTGGAAACTGCCTGTTCCCTGACTTCCGGTGGGCCCAGAAGGCCCAAAAATCAACTGATGAGTGTGCACATGCATGCTGGAACTGAGCTAGGACAATGCTCTCATGCCCACAAATATGGCTCCACATGCCACCTGTGGCACGCGTGCCATAGGTTTGCCATCATGGTACTAGCTTGACCACCGGTATTTTAGATCCATGTCCCACCTGGTGGACTAATATTTCCCAGGAAGTGAACATCATCCCACCGGAGGTTGAGGGAACATCATACACCTGGAGATCAAATTAGTCTCAACCCTGGTGGTCTTCCATAAGGTTTTGAAGGCTTGCTTCTGTCTGAGAATGGGGGTTGGTAGGTAAGGCCATCCTGTAGGATGGTTGTTGTGTTGTGCTGTGTTTTGAACTCAGCTGCCAAATAGTACTTCTTGGCATATTGCGATACTGTTGAGATATCATAGTTTTTAACTGTTGTTCACAAAGCAGAATCAATATGTTGAGATGGGCCATGTAAATTGAAATAACCAACTATTCCTGCCAATTTAGATACTTGACCATACTTGGAAATTTTGAAAATAAAGTTCCCTCCAAAAAATAATTCTATACAATACAATAATTAAATATTCTTTTTACTTTCCTAGCTCTCAAAAGCTCCGAGATTGCATTTCAATATTTATTCTAGAATGTTATCTATTTGTGAGAGTAGCGGAAAAAAAGTATGTCTTGATTTCACCTGTAGTTCTCTTCAAACATTAAGAAAGTGTTACATTTTATCCAAATGGAAAAACAGTACCTTATGGTTTAATTCTGCTGTTTCTTCAAGTAATTTAAACCAAACACCAAGACAACTAATTGCCATTTCTCTCCAAAGAATAAAATTGTCATGAATAACTTTTAACATCTGTCAAGATTTAGTTCCATGGAGTTAATTTTGCAAATGAAAAAAAAATGTTACCTAAATGTGAAGAACAGTACAAAGGACCACAAGTCCAATGCATAAATAAGACATACAAATGCACACACACAAATACCACCCACAAACACAAGTTATTTATGCAGATCACCTACCAGGGCTGAAATCCAGCAGGATCTGACAGGTTCTGGAGAACCGGTAACAGAAATTTTGAGTAGTTTGGAGAACTGACAAATACCTCTGGCTGGCCCCAGAGAAGGGTGGGAATGGGGATTTTGCAGTATCCTGCCCCTGGAGTGGGGAGGGAATGGAGATTTTGCACTATCCTTTCCCTGTCACACCCACCAAAACCACGCCCACCAAGTCACACCACGCCCACCAAGCCATGCCCCCAGAATTGGTAGTAAAAAAATTTGAATTTCGCCACTGTCACCTACCTATCTGCTTCCATGTCACACTGTGATAATCCCAATTGGGATCTTCCAAGAAACAATCAATTTCCGATCATCTGCATTGAAGACATACTGCCAACCTCTAGACATTCAGCTCTAGATCTAAATCTGACATTCCACATTGGCAAAAAAAAATCATCTTCTAGAATTATGATTCATTCTTCATAAGAGCCTCAAGATCAGGTGTTACAGAGGAAGAAATCACCTCTATTCGCAAGAGAACAGTTGTTACGACAGGACCATTGTAGAACCCCACAATCTAAAATGGAAATCTAAATTGTCAATCACAAAGAATCATAAATCTTCCTGAGCAAGAAGAAAAGGCATAATTCTGTTCAGGACATGGCCATACATCCCAAACTCCCAACTTCACATGGCTTAAGTAGATAGCTGGGCTTTAATACAAAGCTTTTCATACACTCAATATGAGATACCTTGATAAAAGTTTTGCAGCAAACTGGGATGAATCCTTCTTATGCTGGAAGCAATTCATTTTTCCTTCCATCTTTGGATGGACTCTTTTCTTGGGGCAAGAAAGTCTTTAGGACAAGAGTTATTGCCTGTTGGCATCTCTGTCCTAACCATCGGTCCTTAGCTTAGCACCAGGGGTGGGTTCTACTTTACCTTTACTACTGGTTCACAATGAGAGTGTGTGGGCTTCTGCGCATGCGCAGATTGCCAAATATGACATCAGAGCAGGTAGGCGGAGCAGCCCACCACTTTTACTACCAGTTCTCAAGAACCGGACAAAACTGGGAGCAACCCACCACTAGGCCTAGTAATGAGTTTATTTAAAATATTGGAACCCCACCTTTCTGTCCAAATATCTTAAGCAAGATTAATAAAGAGGAAAAAAGAAGGAAACCTCACCATTACAAGGTATGACAGAAGAGCCTAGAAGGATGAAGTGATGATGATAAAAGCAAAGAAGATGGGAGATAATATGGAAAGTGAAGACAGATAAGGATTTCTTAAACAATAGCAATAGCACTCAGACTTATATACCGCTTCACGGTGCTTTACAGCCCTCTCTAAGCTGTTTACAGAGTCAGCCTATTTGCCCCCAACAATCTGGGTCCTCATTTTACCACCTCGGAAGGATGGAAGGCTGAGTCAACCTTGAGCCTAGTTTGATTCGATCTGCCAAATTGCTGGCAGCCAGCAGTCAGCGGCAGTAGTCTTCAGTACTGCATTCTCACCACTGCGCCACCCTGGCTCTTCAAGACTTCATAATTGTTGTATTTTATCTACCCTCCCAATCTGTTCACTTCCATCAGCTTCTGGGCAGATGGGGAATAAGGGAAAAGATCCATTTTCTGGGATGCAAAGAGGCAGGGACCCATTTACAAATGTTGTGCTCTGTCAGGCATCTGTGCACGGCTGCCAGCAGATGTTATTGTAATTATGATTAAAATGCTACAGAAATTATACTAATCCAGCAAGTCATGTTAGTAAATTTATTTGCTCTGAACGGTAAAACTGAATGAATAGCATAAAGCAAAGCCTTTTCATACCAGATGAGAGAAGCAAACCCATAATTAAGATACAATTTAAGCCGCCCAGAGTCATTTTGTGATAAAATGGGCTGCAAATAAATTTAATAAATAAAGAAAAATATATAGATAAAATAAAATAGGACAGCTCAATGCAGGAAGATCTATGATGGATAACCTCTGGCCTGGGTTGACAGAACCACATAAAGTGTATGTCTGCACTCACATTTTTTTTAACCAATGGAAGGGACCTTATAGGTCATCTAGTCCAACCCCCCACTCAAGCAGGAGGGTTGTCTACCTTGCAGGAAAAGAACCTGAGCTGGAGTTAAAAGAGGGATCAGCTTAGAATCTCTATTTAGCCACAAGTGAACTAAATCCAACCTTCCTTGAACTCCATCTAACTCCAGCAGCTGCTAAATATTAGTTGAAAATATTTCTGTGCATAGGCACAGAAGCAATCAATGCCTGAGAAGCAATACATTAGTTGAATTGTACATTGACATGGGGATCTGACCTTCTGCGCCATCTGAAGATTTAAGCTAAAAATGGTTTCTCCACACAGTCTCTGAAAAAATGCTTAGAGGTATTTTCCCTTTGGTGCTCTGCCAAGCTCAATCAACACTGCCAGGTATGGAATGAACTTGTAGAGAAAAGTTTTCAAACAAAAAATAAGAAAGAAGGTTTAGCCATCCACCCTCAAGCTCGCTTCCCAGAAAATTCTACTCCTTCCTAGGAAAATAACTGAAGAAAACCCCCATGAGCTGGTCCTTAGGTTTAGCTGTCACTCAAAGGAAACACATTAGTGGGAACTAAGGATTGATTAATTTTTCTTTTCCCGGAAGTCCTCCCACCACCACCAAAAGCTTCTAAGGACTACCCAGCTGGATGGGGGGAAATCCATCTATTGAGCATTTAATATCATTTACAGAAACATCCATGTTAGATGCTAGACATCACCCAAAAGCTGATTTCTGCTCTCTGAGTCTATGAATGAGTTTAAACAGTGAACTAAGATACAATATCAGTTTTCTTTTATTTCTTTTTTCTTTTGGTATCTGGAGTGCTGTGATCTAATTAAACCAGCGCTTTACAGCAAAGGCTTTCAGGTATCAGATTTTAGTCTCTTCTATCATCTGCTGTCAGAGCTTTTTAAATAGAAAATGCTCAAGACTAAATCCCAAAGAGATGTTCAACCTGCCAACATTTTACATTATAATTAACTGTCATCTTGCCAGATTTTTGAGATGGATTTAATCTTGCATAATTTTTAATAACCTTTTTAGTCTCTGATAAAGAGAACCAAAGGTTTGCATACTTGAAATGTAGGTGTTAGTCCTGAGCAGACTTCTCCAACTATTTCCAGATTCAGAGACTCTGAAATTTTCACGTGAGTCAAAGATGCCACAAAGATTAAACTCTTTCTTCGCTTAAAAAAAAAAAAGGAGCCACCAGTAACCTCCTCCATTAAAATTTCCAGAGACAGGTAACAGAAAGCAGGTCTGACCAATGTTAATTGAACAAGAATAATAGTATTTCTTCTTTATTTCCAAAAAAATCCAACAGTGTGGCTATTTTCTTGAAGCTACCAATATAGATTGTACAAATTGTATGTTCTTTTAAATACAAATATTTGGGGATGTTCTGTTACTATATAGCAAGAAAGCAATAATTCTAATGGTGAAGTCTATTCTTCTCAGTTTTTAAATTTTATTAACTTCTTTTTTTGAAAAAAAACATAGCACTCTTTTTTCAAGAGTCCCATAGTAGTTCACCCTTAAAACCTCCAGCAACAGTTACCTACAACAATACATCATTATGAATCCAAAAAGGAACAAACACATGGCCCACAACGCAAAAATATTGGGCAATGGCATCTCTTACCCACCAATGTACTGGCTGTATTTGTTTTGTGGTGAGCTGAATAGTGTCTCCACAAAGAATGAGAAACATCTCTTTGAGGTCATCTCTAAAGGACCATTGGATTTTCCTATCTCCTTATCTCTACCCGTTTCTATATGGAGCACTACTTTTATTCCTGCAACACCAAAATGGTTTGTGATCAAGATAATGCAAACTTTTTGAGTAATCGTGATAGGCCTAATATGGGCCATTCAGGAAACAGAGAGGCATATTTCCCTGCTACACCCTAACAGTGAAAGGTTAGAGGGTAATGGGACAATTCCATTGAGTTCCTCTTCAAGGGAAAGGCAGGATATCCACTGAGTATCAGGCAGTAAGCAACAAGCAGACTATCAACAGAATAATTTTACCCTAACAAAAATTCAATAACTTTTTTTTTGTCATTCTTTTTTTTTTATTCAAAAAGTTTTACAGAAAATTTTTTCCCCCTTTCCCCCACCTCCCCTCCCCCCTCCCTTAACAACTCCCCTCCCCCCCCCCCCGACTTCCCGGAACGAGCACAAGGTATAGTTAAAAATAAAACAAACATATGCTAAAAAAATTTCATCCCAACTTAATTATACCCCTACAATCATCAATTCCTAACTTCCCCCGAAAACAATCAAAAATAATACATCCTAATCATTCAAAGGCAGTCTGATAACTCTTAGTCTGATATCTACTTTGAATATAGTCAATCCATTTTTTCCATTCCTTTAAGTATTTTTCTTGCGTATTGTCTTTCAAAAAGGCTGATATCTTCGCCATCTCAGCCAAATTGGCAACTTTCAATAT